>NC_044039.1:135925699-137227054 GCF_901765095.1 Microcaecilia unicolor
TTTTAATATCATTGCATTCTGATCAGGGATGTGTACTCATCAAACTGTTTTTTTTCTTAAATTTTAGAAGCAGTTTTATTTTTGTAGCCATTGTAACGTACAGGCCAAAATGTACAAGCTCCCAAGAGATGAAGCTGCCATTAACATTCATAAGGATGGGATGGGTACATTTTAGGGAGAAAGTGTGGAAAAGGAAAATACTTGTTTTCCAAATATTTCCCCTGCATCAGAAGAAGATTTGGCAACGATGTTATCCTAATTTGAAGTTCTGTGGCACCAATATCTTGGCACTGAGTGCTGGCACACAATCTTGGCATCCAGTGTATAATATTTTTAATACAATCAGTAGATAGAGTGTCTGAGAATGTAAAACTAAAAAAATATTGAAGTGCATGTAAATTAAAATGAGAGAAATGAGACTAAACAGCCATTCAGTATATTAGTATAGTTATCTTTATAGTAAGTGCAGCTGCTTATATTATCTATGGGCTTAATTTATAAGTGGGATAGCCCTTGAAAAATGTAAAAAAAAAAAGGGGAAAGGGGATTGAAGGGATATAGTTGGGGAATTACATTAACCTGCTGTAAGGTTTAAGGACATGTGCTCAGAACATAAAATGTTTATTTACAATACAGGTAATATAATAATGTTAAAAAGGCAGTTCTTTTTAGGGATTTTACATAAGGGAAATGTGCCATAAGATAAATATTGTTAGAAAGTCTGAATTATAAATTAGGCTGGATTAATAGTAACTCACTTTGGTGGAGGCTGCTGGTTGGAGTGGTGAAGGAGGTCCCTGCTGGAAAAGAAGTCTTTTTGTTGCAGAGTTGTTGCTGGAGCCTGGAGAAAGTCTTATCTTGGATGCGTGTGAAGTCCAGCAAGGCCCAGGGATTCAGTGAAGGTCCATAGAGATGCAGATCAGAGCGGAGCAGAGAGAGAGGGCTGAGATTGTTCTAGGGTTTTATAATTTCTTGTTAGATCATAGGCTGAAAGGTGGGGTGTATTTGATCTAATGAAAACAGGTTCTCTTTTGGTTTTTGAAAATGGAGCAGGGTAGCTGGTCACATGTTTAGTAACATCATAAGAGTTCCTGGCTGGCCATCTGGTATTTGACAGGATTAAAAGTGTCATTGTCTGGAGTAGATGGGCTTTCTTTTATTAGATTAGGTAGGTAGGTAGATGGGCTTTTCAGTTTCTGAGTCATTGTCTGTGAGTTTCATCCCATCTTTTTGATTGCTGTCAATATGCAGACTTTTGTTCTTTGGAGATGTGGTGATTGACGTTTTAAGCATCCACCCAGCTAGACTTTATTACAGACCAATTTTTCTGATACTACTCCAAGAAGTCTTTGCAAATATATATATATTTTATATATATTGTATCTGATTCCAGCAAAATCAATAATTCTGAAAAAATCCTCATATCATGCTACACCTAGGCACCATTTCTGAAGGATTTGTCACAGTATTGTATAAAGACATACAGGTGTATATGGTGCTTGTTTTTGAAGCATATGGAAGGCTCAAAAGGCAGAAATTCACATCCATATGCTTGAAACATCCAAATCCTGATTTTGCAAAGGCAGAATAGGGACGACCAACACTGCTGTATGTCCAAATAGCAAAGGAGTGTGTTGTGGGTGTGTTTTTGGCAGGACTGGGGAGGGCCCAAAATCAGGATGTCCAACAGCAATTGCTGAAGAAGAAGAAATATCCAAACCTAAAAAGACGGGCATCTAAGTTAGACCTGTTTCAATCACGTCCAGGATACAAAAAGGTGATCTGGTTGAGTTGTTGACCCTGGAAGGATTAAGGCATGACACCTTCTTAATCCCCCAGTGGTTGGTCCCTCTCTCCCTCTCCCCTGAAAGTAAATTGAAAGAGGATACCTGGCTGTATGACATCTTCAGCTATTATGGGCATTCTTAGCAAAGTGGGAAGCAAGTCTGTGGAATAGCCTAGTGGTTAGTGCAGTGGAATTTATTTATTTATGACATTTATATCCCACATTAGCCCGAGAGGAGCTCAGGTTGAATGTGGCTTACTTGAGAATTAGAAAAAGATAGTAATCATGTACATATAATTAACAGCAAGTAAAATACATCATGAAGTGGTATGACAATAAACTTGATAAGAGCAAGTATAAATAGAGAAAGGTAATGCGTTGTGAATTAAATTGGGTATTCAAGTTATAACTTGAAGAATTATATAAGGACATAGTTAATAGACACCAGATGGAATTTGTGGAAGATGGGGTAAAGGAACATGTTTGGATTTTATTACATAGAGATTCTTATACCTTTATAGGCTAAACTGAAGAGACGAGTTTTCAATAGGTTTTGGAATGACAAATAAGCAGTCATGCATTTAATATTTTGTAGTAAAGAGTTCCAAATTTTGGTGCTTTGATATGAGAAATTAGTCGTATGAATTGTTTTGTATGTTACATTCTTGCATTTAGGGAAATGTAGGGTAAGATATTCTCTGGATAATGACGAGGCATTACGTGAAGATAATTCAGTGAGGTTGTTGATATAAGATGGAGCCAAACCAAACAAAATTTGGTGAATGAAAATGCATAGCTTAAATAATATTCTATCTCTTATTGGTAGCCAATGCAAGCCATGCAGAAGAGAAGATGCTTTGGCATAGTGCGGTGATCTATATATGAGATATGCAGCAGTTTTTTTGAGCAGTTTGTAATTTCTTGAGAAGAAAGAGTTGCAGGTAATCAAATTTTGTTAGGTCTAGGGATTGAACTAAAGTACAAAAGAATGATTTAGTAAAGAATGGTCTTAGTCGCGTTAGTTTACTTAATGAATGGAAGACACTTGATGTCACTTTAGAAACTTGGTTTTCAAGGGTGAGACATTGATCAAACATGACTCTTAAGATTTTCATAGTCGAGTCAAAGGGATAAGTAGTGTTTTCAGTTGTAAATTTTTTAAAGTTTATGGGGTGATGAGGATTAGTAAGTATTAGGAATTTTGTTGAGTTTTGAGTTTTAATTTGAAATTAGATGCTCAGGATTCCATTAGAGAGATGCCTAATCTGATGTGATGTGAGATTTCTTGTATTTCTTTGGTATATGGGATATAAATGGTAACATCATAGCATATATGATTGTAGGAAGAGCATTTTTCTTTAGTAAGTTGCCTAGAGGAGTTGTTGAATAGAATGGGAGATAGCAGAGAACCTTGGGGTACTCCGTGATTGATTGATATGATCTTGACCTTAAGAAGCCCGAGAACGGCTCCATAGATTCCATATTAGTCAAGGATGTTTAGAAGGATATTTAAATTTCAATTTAAATCAAGGAACCCAGGTTCAAATCCCAGTTTACTTTTTTTTTTATTGTGAGCCCTCCAGAAACAGAAAAATACATACTGTACCTAAATATATAAACTACCCGCAAGCCTGAAGGCTATTGAAGTGGCTACTCAATTCCCCTATTCTTGTTCCTTCTCACCCAGTACTTTCCTCGCCCTTAATTGTCTTGTCTGTCTGTATTTTTAGATTGTAAGCTCTATCGAGCAGGGACTGTCTCTCTGTGTCAGGTGTTCAGCGCTGCGTGCATCTGGTAGCGCTATACAAATGTTAATAATAATCTCTCTATATAAAATGCACCTCCAACGTTCTAATGAAGCCTCTCTTAGCAAAGTGAAGGGGGTGAGATCGCATTGTGTCTGCCCCGCCCACGCGTCAAACGTGATGACGTCGAGGGCGGAGCAATGACACTCAACCAATCGCATCGCTCGGCAGCGAAGCGTCAGGGAAGGAGGCGGCGCTCCCGACGTCTAGCCTTCCCTTCCATGTGTTCCGCCTTCTTCTGACGTCAAGGATGACGTCAAAAGAAGGCGGAACACAGCGAAGGGAAACCTACACGTCGGGAGCACCGCCTCCTTCCCTGACGCTTCGCTGCCGGAACCGCCACGGAGGTAAATTTAAAAACAAGAAAAAAACAAAAACACGCATGTTGGGAGGAGAGAAGAGGGTGGCCAGTAAAGTACAACAATGGGAGTGGGAGGGCAGGGGAGAAACGACAGCATGGATGCGAAGGGTGGGGGGGAGAAGAGGGCGGGCCAGGCTGGCACATGGGAGAGAGAGGAGCATGGATGCAAGGGGGGGTCATGGAAGGGAGAGAGGGGACTTGCTGGAAAAGGATGAATGGAGGCGGCAGGGGACAGAGGAGCATGGATGGCCATGGATTGGGAGGGCAGGGCTCAGGGAGAGAGGGCAATTGCTGGAAAGGGATGAATGGAGGGGGAAGGGGACAGAGGACCATGGATGGGCATGGATTGGGAGGGCAGGACTCAGGGAGAGAGGGGAATTGCTGGATAGGGATGAATGGAGGGGACAGATGGCCATGGATGGATATGGATTGCAGGGCAGGCCTCAGGGAGAGAGGGGTATTGCTGGATAGGGATGAATGGAGGGGCCAGGTGACAAAGGACCATGGATGGGCATGGATTGGAAGGGCAGGACTCAGGGAGAGGTGAATTGCTGGATAGGGATGAATGGAGGGGACAGATGGCCATGGATGCATATGGATTGCAGGGCAGGCCTCAGGGAGAGAGCGGAATTGCTGGATAGGGATGAATGGAGGGGCCAGGTGACAGAGGAGCATGGATTGGACTCACACTTTCACTCTGACTCTCAAACAGTCACTCTCACATACACTCTCCCAAACATACACACTCCGAGGAAAACCTTGCTAGCGCCCGTTTCATTTGTGTCAGAAACGGGCCTTTTTTACTAGTAATATATATTAGATATTTTTCTGTTCCTGGAAGGCTCACAATTCTAAAATAGAAGAGCTAAAGTGGGATTTGAACCTGGGTACCTTGATTTACAGTTCACTGCACTAACCATTAGCCTGCCCTTCTGCTCAGCAGGACTGTCTGTGTGGCATTTTCTAAGCATCCTGCCAGACAGACATCCTTTGTCACTTATTTTTCCTCATTCATAAGTTGGGGGTTCTAGTATGTAAAATGGCTGTTCATGCTGGATGTCTCCAGCACATGGACATTCATCTCACGTATTTTAAAACAGGAAAGCTTAATGTATTTCCTGTTCAAAAAAGAAAAGTGAGATAGACATCCATTTTGACATTATGAGCTGGACCTCCTTTTCGAAATGCCCTTCCACATTACTATCAGCGGCATAATCGAAAGAGAAGGACGCCTATCTTCCGACACAAATCGGGAGATGGGCGTCTTTCTCTCAGGGTTGCCCAAATCGGCATAATCGAAAGCCGATTTTGGGTGTCCTCAACTGTTTTCCGTTGTGGGGACGACCAAAGTTCACGGGGGCATGTCGGCAGTGTACCGAAGGCGGGACGGGGGCGTGGTTAAGAGATAGGCATCCTCGGCTATAATGGAAAAAAGAAGGGTGTCCCTGACGAGCATTTGGCCGACTTTACTAAGTCCAATTTTTTTCACGACCAAGCCTCGAAAAGGTGCCCGAACTGATCAGATGACCACCGGAGGGAATCGGGGATGACCTCCCCTTACTCCCCCAATGATCACCAACCCCCTCCCACCCTAAAAAATTATTTAAAAACATTTTTTCCAGCCTCTATGTCAGCCTCAAATGTCATACCCAGCTCCATCACAGCAGTATGCAGGTCCCTGGAGCAGTTTTTAGTGGGTGCAGTGCACTTCAGGCAGGCAGACCCAGGCCCACCCCCCCTACCTGTTACACTTGTGTTGGTAAATGGGAGCCCTCCAAAACCTACCCGAAACCCACCGTACCCACATGTAGGTGCCCCCCTTCACCCCTTAGGGCTATGGTACCGGTGTACAGTTGTGGGGAGTGGGTTTTGGGGGGGGGTTGGGGGGGGCTCAGCACCAAAGGTAAGGGAGCTATGTACCTGGGAGCAATTTGTGAAGTCCACTGCAGTGCCCCCTAGGGTGCCTGGTTGGTGTCCTGGCATCTGAGGGGGACCAGTGCACTACGAATGCTGGCTCCTTCCATGACCAAAGGGCTTGCATTTGGTTGTTTTTGAGATGGGTGTCCTCGGTTTCCATTATCGGCGAAAACCGAGGTCGTCCATCTCTAAGGTCAACCATCTCAACATTTAGGTTGACTATCTCTTAGGTTGACCTTAATGTTGAGATTTGGACGTCCCCAACCGTATTATCAAAACGAAAGATTTCGATAATACGAGATGCCCCGCCCCTTCACGGCGACATCTTCAGAGATGGGCGCCCTTAGAAAATGCCCCTCCACATCACTTTGTAAGTACCACACTGCTTTGGGATGCAAGTTCAAAACCAGAGCTGACCGAATTGTTTCCCTCCTGGAACTAGATATCTTGGCAGCGCTGAAATATACCAAGAAATGTTTTAAAATGCAGCAGCAGAAACAGGAGAAGAGGGACAGAATGACAAATACTGAAGGGAGGGTGACAGAAAACACACACAATAAATCTGCCACTCTTTACATAAGGCAAATGTATTTCCAAGGCAGCAATAGATTCCCAGAGGACAAAGGTCTTTACTGTCAGTGACTTTTTGTTATAGGCAAATATCACATGATACATTCAGAAGCCTGAGAATGAATACTAGCCTGAGCCTCATAATTGTTTTGAGCTCACCAATAATTATGATTAGAGTGCAGAATTCATATCTGCAAAGTCTTTAGGCAGCAGCAAACTGTGTGGTGCAATTATAGCAGTGACTCACTGTACTATAAGATGGTTGTAGAGGGGGAGCTAGTAAAATGGTGGTGTGTTTGTGAGTCGGGCAGCATGCTTCCTTCTGTCTCCATCCACCTCTGACACCTTTCTTCCGTGCACCTTATTGACCCATAAAGCAAAAACTATTAAATAAAGGAGAGAACAAAGATAGAAAAACAAACAAACCATGGCATGGTCAGTTTAGCACGCTATCACTATGTATGTAATATGCTCCCATTTGTAACCAATGTAATTCTGGGTTTCCATGCATAAGGATAGAATGACCAAACTACTTCTGACTTTTATACTTCAAGCATGTTAAATCTTTAAGTGGCTTTTTTACAAGCCCACCCTAAAACTGGTTTTGCACCAGTTTCATTGCATATGCTCCTATCAATGGAAAGGATTCAGCTGTATAACAAGAAATGCAGCCCCCCCCCCCACCTCAGTTCTACTACTACTACTACTACTACTATTTAGCATTTCTATAGCGCTACAAGGTGTACGCAGCGCTGCACAAACATAGAAGAAAGACAGTCCCTGCTCAAAGAGCTTACAATCTAATAGACAAAAAAATAAATAAAGTAAGCAAATCAAATCAATTAATGTGAACGGGAAGGAAGAGAGGAGGGTAGGTGGAGGCGAGTGGTTACAAGTGGTTACGAGTCAAAAGCAATGTTAAAGAGGTGGGCTTTCAGTCTAGATTTAAAAGTGGCCAAGGATGGGGCAAGACGTAGGGGCTCAGGAAGTTTATTCCAGGCGTAGGGTGCAGCGAGACAGAAGGCACGAAGTCTGGAGTTGGCAGTAGTGGAGAAGGGAACAGATAAGAAGGATTTATCCATGGAGCGGAGTGCACGGGAAGGGGTGTAGGGAAGGACGAGTGTGGGGAGATACTGGGGAGCAGCAGAGTGAGTACATTTATAGGTTAGTAGAAGAAGTTTGAACAGGATGCGAAAATGGATAGGGAGCCAGTGAAGGGTCTTGAGGAGAGGGGTAGTATGAGTAAAGCGACCCTGGTGGAAGACGAGACGGGCAGCAGAGTTTCGAACCGACTGGAGGGGGGAGAGGTGACTAAGTGGGAGGCCAGCAAGAAGCAGATTGCAGTAGTCTAAACGAGAGGTGACAAGGGTGTGGATGAGGGTTTTGGTAGAGTGCTCGGAAAGAAAGGGGCAGATTTTACGGATGTTGTAAAGAAAGAAACGACAGGTCTTGGCAATATGCTGGATATGAGCAGAGAAGGAGAGAGAAGAGTCAAAGATGACCCCAAGGTTTCGAGCTGAGGAGACAGGGAGAATGAGAGAGCCATCAACAGAAATAGAAAACGGGGGGAGCGGGGAGGTGGGTTTGGGGGGGGGGGGGAATGAGAAGCTCAGTTTTGGTCATATTTAATTTCAGGTGGCGTTGAGACATCCAGACAGCAATGTCAGACAAGCACGCTGAAACTTTGGTTTGGATGCAAGGTGAGATATCAGGGGTAGAAAGGTAGATTTGGGAGTCATCAGCATAGAGATGGTAGGAAAAGCCATGGGATGAGATTAATGAACCAAGGGAAGAAGTGTAGATAGAAAAGAGGAGAACAGAACCCTGAGGTACGCCGACAGGCAGAGGGATAGAAGTAGAAGAGGATCCACCAGAGTGAACACTAAAGGTGCGGAGGGAGAGGTAGGAAGAGAACCAGGAAAGGACAGAGCCCTGGAATCCAAGTGAGGACAGGGTATCGAGAAGTATGCTGTGATCGACAGTGTCAAAAGCAGCGGAAAGATCAAGAAGAATGAGGATGGAATATTGACCTCTGGATTTAACCAGTAATAGGTCATTGGAGACTTTAGTAAGCGCAGTTTCGGTTGAGTGGAGAGGGCGAAAACCAGATTGTAGTGGGTCAAGAATAGCATGTGAGGAGAGAAAATCAAGGCAGCGGCGGTGAACAGCACACTCAAGTAATTTGGAGAGAAAAGGAAGGAGGGAGATGGGTCGGTAATTAGAGGGACAAGTAGGGTCGAGTGAAGGCTTCTTAAGGAGAGGTGTGACCACAGCATGTTTAAAGGCAGCAGGGACAGTCGCAGTGGAAAGTGAGAGGTTGAGAATGTGACAGATAAAAGGAATAAGAGCAGGAGAGATGGCATTAAGAAGGTGGGTGGGAATGGGATCAGAGGAACAGGAGAAGTGTAGTTTCCTCAATAGTAACTTCAGGGAAGGAGGAAAGGGAGTGAGGGGAAGGAGAGAGAGGGGAACGGACTAGTGAAGGGAGAGGTGGTGAGGTAGAGAAAGCAAGGTTTATCTTTTGAACCTTATTGTGAAAGAATTCAGCAAGGGTCTGAGGAGATAATGAAGGGGGAGTTGGGGGAGGGGGCACCTTGAGGAGAGAGTTCAATGTGGTGAAGAGAAGTCGAGGATTAGAGCCAAGAGAGTTGGTCAGTTGGATATAATAATCCTGTTTGGCACGTAAAAGAGCAGATTGGAAGGAGGTCAGCATGAACTTATAGTGTAAGAAATCAGCAAGGGCCCGAGATTTCTGCCAGAGGCATTCGGCGGAGCGGGTACAGGAACGTAGGTAGCGGATATTAGAAGTCAGCCAAGGTTGAGGTTTTGTACGCCTTACAGGGCGGGTCATCAAAGGTGCAAGAGTGTCTAAGGCAGAGGATAGAGTTCCATGGAAAACAGAATTTTAAACACTAAAGGGTCCTTTTGCTAAGGCATGGTAGGCCTAATGCAGGCCTTCAGCACACTAAAAGAGCACTGCCGTGGGACACACTGAGATGTCCCGCAGTAGTTTGGCCATCAGCGTGCGCTACTCCCGCATTTAAAAATATTTTTTATTTTTTGACATGGGAGGTGTGTCTGTGGGTGGAGAGTAGGCGTGCCTTGCACTAATCAGGTAGCGTGGGTACATTACCACCTCCTAAATAGGTGGCAGTAAGGGCTCCAGCGGTAATGGCTACTTGGTAATGGCGATGTGGTTCAGACTTCTACCGGCGGTAAACAGCAGTTGGTGCGTGCTGCATGCTTACCATGCAGGTAGCGCATGAGACCTTACCGCTAGGTCAGTGGGTGGCGGTAAGGTCTCAGGCCAAAAATGGATGCACGCTGGTTTCAATTTTAGCGCACGCCCATTTTCCGGGCCCTTTAACATAGGCCCTTTTCCCTAGATGCGGTAAAAAATGACCCAGTGTGCACCCAAAAGACACACTTGCTCTAATGCAGCCCATTTGCTACCATGGCTTAGTAAAAGGACCCCTCAGTGTGCATACCATCAGTAATAGAGGTACTAGGGGAAGATAGCCTGTGCATTTGCATCAGAGACACAGTGAAGAGGTCCTTCATTGCTGTGTCCAAAAGTGCCCTCACTGTTCTTTTACTACACAGGTGTTGTTTCTGCCTTAAGTTTAGTCCTACCCCAGCTCCACCATAACCACACCCCGACTTAGCTGAATCACTGAACGCCTATGTTGGAAGAAAGCACATGGAGCTATAGGTGGCATTGTTGCAGTATGTCTACATTTTGAGTCCCCTACTTTTGTCTAGCCCAAGACTTGCTTGCCCAATTGTATTGTCTCCATTGACATTGCTAGATATTACTGTACAGTTACAAAAGCTATACCTTGCAGAAGGCTAAGACCCAGCATACCCATTCCATGTCTGGCTTCAAGAGTTCCTTATCGTATTTCCTATACAGCCAGCCAATAAATCTTCTTAATGCCACAATGTCTATACTCTCTTAATGAGGTTTATAAGTAGGAACATGGCCAATAAGCATTGAAGAGATTTTAATATGCTGATTCTGTCAAGTCTTTTAAGCAATTATTATTCTGGACATTGGTGAACATGACTTTTATCAGTGGAAAGTAGAGAAGGGTTCTCTTTTCCTAACCATTTTCTCTTGCTGCTTTTCACTTCTAACTCATTCAGAACAAGTGCTTAGTACTGGCACTATGAATTTTCTTATTTTCCCTATTTAGAAGCAGATTTTTAAAAGGACATCCAACTCAGACTAAGGATCAGTGGCGTACCGAGGGTGGGGCAGTGGGGGGCGGTCTGCCCCGGGTACTTGCTGCAGGAGGAGTGCAGGGAGCAACCATGCAGCTGTTGACTCCACTGGTTCCCTGCTCCCTGTGCTGTTACTTCCTGGTCCGGGGCAAAGGGAGCAGGGAACCAGTGGAGCCAACAGCCCTGCGGCTGCTCCCAGCACCCCAGCAGATAAGAAGAATATACCCGGGAGGGTGGGAGCTGGGAGGTGATGCGCCAGGGAGGGAACGGTGATGTACTGGGGGGGGTCATTGCCCCCTGGGGGGGGGGACACTGCACCCAGAGGGGTGCATAGAGGTGATCCGCCCCAGGTGGCAGCCGACCAAGGAACGCTACTGCTAAGGATGTCCAGGTCAGTACGTTGCTGGTGGTGCTAGCATATCAGAACAGGATCTGCTGATGTACAGCCTGTTCTAAAATACATGAGAAATGGGCGTCCATGTGCTGGTGACGTCCAGCATAAACATCCATTTTACAAATGGAAACATCCAAACTATGAACAAGGCAAAACAAGGGACATATTTATTTATTTAAAATATTTCTATACCACCTACGACTAGGTGGTTTACAAGATAACATTCACATTATTCAAAAAGAAAAAAGAACTCAACTATATACATACACCAGAGAATCACTTTAAAATTTGTTCAATTCTTCATAAAATTTAAAAAAAGGCAGACATAAACAGCTGTGTTTTCAACAACTTTCTAAACTGTGTTTTACTACTTCATTGCTGAAGGTGTCCGGATAGTGCATTCCACAAATTGATACCAGCTGGAGCGAAAGCTGAGACCTGAGTGTCCACATAATGCAATTGTCTAATCACATCAGTTGAAAGAAGCATAGCAGCTTCAGACCTCAGTGTACGCCGTGGGCAGTAAATCTGTAGTGCTTGTTTCAAATAGAATGGAGCAATAGAGAAAAGGACTTGCTGTACAACAGTCAATACTTTAAATTGAATCCTCTGTAAAACGAGGAGCCAGTGAAGTTGTTCAAGCACAGGTGTTATACGAAAATACCTTGCTACCCCCATTACTGTTCTAGCAGCCGTTCTGAACTACTTGCAATGCCTTGACACAGATGGCATTGTGGCATTATAGGAATGTCCACATTATAAAATCATCAAATATAAGAATAGCTTAAAGGTTAGAGCAATGGGCCAGGGACCCTAGCTCAAATCCTACTGCAGCTCTTTGTGATTCTTTTTAAAATTGTGAACCCTCCAGGGACAGAAAAATATCTACAGTGCTTGAATGTACATTTCTTTAACAGCCTGCAAGTCCAAAGGTGGTGTTGGTGTGCGTACTTGTTTTCTTAATTTATGCCCTTGGGGTTAGTGATATGGGGCCGTTTAACTAAGGCGCTCCTAAAAGTGGCATGTGCTGGTGTAGGCTCTTGTTTTGGACGCACACAGGTCCATTTGCTGAGCGTGCCCGGAAAAAAAGGCGCTTTTTTGTGCCAGAAAGTGGACATGCGGCAAAATTAAAATCAGCGCGCGTCCATTTTTGGGCTGAGACCTTACTGACACCTATTGACTTAGCGGTAAGGTCTCACTGGATGGTAAGCGCCACGCGATAGAAAATATTTTCTACCACGTGTTTTGGGCGTGCATTAAAAATGGAATTACTACCCGGGGCACACGGTAGCTGGGTGGTCATGCCAATTTTGACGCGTGTTGGATGCGTGTAGGCGCCTATGCGCCTTTGTAAAAGGGCCCCATAATAATTGATTTTCACTAAGTTATTGGCTTACTTGTGATACATGGATAGAAGTCATTTACATGTTTAGGTGTCCAAAGGAACGGAATGTGTACTCACAAATGCTCATCCTTAGTATTTCCTGATGCAGTAACATTTTATTGAGTAATGTTACTATAGTGACCATATTGTACTGTGATAGTCTAACAGTTTGCTTTCCTTACTACTGTACCATTTGCATATAAGCATTTATTTATTTATTTTGCTTAGACTACAAGAAAGAAATGAACAACCATGTTGGAGAACACTCTGAATCTGAAGTCATCATAGTGGTATCATAAACGATATGTGACATACCTCATTGGTTCATGTTTGCTTTTGACTAACACTTCTTTTTCCTTCAACAGTGAATTCTGATACAAAATCAAGCACTGTGGAGAAGTAGCTTTTCATATGTTATTGTCTGCAATGCTAATAGGTTCCAGTGGTGGAGCAGCTGCTTTCTGCAAGAGCTGTTGTTCATTTTGAATAAAAAATAAAGGGCACCTCTCCTAGTTTGCAGGAAATTAAATAATATAGTGCTGGCTGTATGCCTGTGTCCAGCTGAATGATAAAGGGTTCTGCACCTATGACAACATATTTTAAATATCAAATATATATCCAGACCACAAGGATACAGAACCAGGATATTCTAATTGACAAATGTCTGTCTCCTAATTTCATGCTATAGTTTGTATTTCTTTAGTACTAAGAACATAAGAATAGCTATACTGGGTCAGACCAATGGTCCATCTAGCCCAGTATCCTACTTCCAACAGTGGTCAATCCATGTCACAAGTACCTGGCAGAAACCCAAATAGTAGCAACATTCCATGCTACCATCAACAAACAGAAACCTTAAGGGCTGCATATAATCTGGTGTCATTCCATATAATATTTGAAAGACAAAAACATAATTTAAAAATAATCCCGGTTTTAATGGGCAACCAGTGCAGCTTGCATAATAATGGATTGGCTCTATCAAAACATGATACCTTGAGGACAAGCCTAGCTGCAGTATTTTGGTCCGTTTGTAGCCATTTTACATAGTAACATAGTAGATGACGGCAGAAAAAGACCTGCATGGTCCATCTAGTCTGCCCAACAAGATAAACTCATATGTGCTACTTCTTGTGTATACCTTACCTTGATTTGTATCTGCCATTTTCAGGACACAGACCGTAGAAGTCTTGCCCAGAACTAGCCCCATTTTCAGGACACAAACTGTAGAAGTCTTGCCCAGAACTAGCCCCACCACCCAAACACCAGCCCCGCCTCCCAATCTCGGCTAAGCTTCTGAAGATCCATTTTAGGACACCCTCCTTACATCCAGAATAGATGGAACTGCAGTAATCGAACTGAGTTAAAACCAAGGATTGAACTAGCAGTCTAAAGATTTCTGGCGACAAATATGATCAGATTCTCCTCAGCTTCCAAAGAGACTTTCAGGATTTTTTCACTACTGAGGAAACCTGTCGCTTGAACGTGAGGTGACTGCCAATTAATACACCCTGTAACCTAAGCGTAGTCTAGGGGGTATGACACATTGTCAATAGTAAAATTATTATATGCAGTAAGGTCAAAGGGGTTGGTTACCACAAGAAATTTAGACTTATCTCTATTTAACTTAAACTTAAATTCAGAAGCCCAGGATTCCAACAAATCCAGACCAAGCCTAATGTTATGGACAATTTCTGGAAGACCAGTCTTGAAAGGGATATAGCTTATGACATTGTCTGTGTAAATAAAAGTGCAGAACCTCGCTGCCTCTAGCTGTTCACCTAATGGAGCTATCATAACATTGAATAGGATTGGAGAAAATGGCGAGCCCTGTGGCACCTCACAGTCAGGAGACCAGGAAGATGAGAGAGAACCTGACAAATTACCCTGATACGATCTAGATTTTTGGAAGCTGCAGAACCATTGGTGGACATTCCCACATAATCCAAACTGATCCAACAGATCTAAAAGCAACTCATGATCAACAAGGTCAAAGGCACTTGACATATCGAATTGCATCACTAAAAACTTAAAGCCTAGGCTGTCTGCTTTCCTAAAATCAGAAATTAAGGTGGTCAAGACTGTCTCGATACTATAACAAGGCCTAAAGACCGACTGGGATTTATGCAAGAGGGAGAAAGAGGAAAGGTGATTCATAAGCTCAGTACCAACTATTCCCTCCATTACTTTAGTCAACAATGGGGTAGAAGCAACAGGCCTGTAATTACTAATATCTCCCAATGAAGCTGAGGTGGTCTTAGAGATTGGGGTAAGTATGGAACCTTTCCGTTGAGGAAAAGCCCCTTGAGTCAGCAAAAACGAGATATGAGTTGAAGAAGGCAACAAATCCTGCTGGTGCTGTTTTTAATAAATAACTTGGACAAGAATCTAGAAGGCAATGTGAGAAAGAATACTTTGTGAGAAAGGATTTGACAGTCTTATGAGTGGGTAGCAGAAAGGAGGACCACAGTTGGTCAACCGCAATGCCAGCATTCAGACTAGGCTGCTTGAAGCAAGATTAACGTCAGTGGCCTTAAGTTGCAACACAACCCCCCTAATGTTAATTACTTTTTGTTTGAAATACGTAGCTAATTTATTAGCAGAGGGAATGGCTACAGTTACTGATGTTATCAGTCAATACAAGCTTATTAATAAGGTTAAAGAGCTTATGGGTGTTTAAATGGTTGTGACCAATTTGCTCTTTATAGTAGAGGGTTTTATTAGCTTCTACAATCTTTTCTTTATAATCCCTGGTAGCTTTCCTCCAAAGCATTTTATTCTTATCAGATTTATGTCTGGACCACTTCCTATCTAATTTTCTACACTGCCTCTTCAGGAGGAGAATATCCTGATTGTACCAGGCAGACACCCTATGGGTGAGCTTGGGCAAAACTTTGATGGGAGCCATACTATCCAAGGTAGAACTACATAACTCATCTCACTTACACAAGAAATCCTTGCTGTCTGTGTCTGGAGAATTTTACAGGATCAATTCCGCCTCTCAATTTAAAAGAAGGAGAGGTGACAGTGGACTGAAAAGATCTAGTAACTTCTTTCCAGTAAAGAGTGAACTCCAGCATTTTATGGTCTGACCAAGGGATGTCAGATGATGTCTGTTAGCGCAGGTACACACTAAGGGCTACCATAAACAAACAAACACCCTCACTAGCTGCTGAGCAAACTTAGCCCCCTGCAAACAAAGCCGCACTAGCGGCTGGTGGTAAGCAAACGCTGACACTGTCCATTCGCTTTGAATGGGCTGTGTCGGCATTGCCATGTGGTACTGCTTTGTAAACAGAGGCCTTAGTAAATAGGATCCTAAATGTATTAAATTATATGTGTGTTTGTAAGCACCTATATTTGTAGATTAGTGTGGGTTATATGTTTTGCATGGAAATTAAAAAATAAAGCTTTTTCTACTACTACTACTATTTTTCTCTATTAAACCTGTCAGTCCAAGCACATAACTAAGTGAGAAAATCAAATTAGAAGAGTTGATGAGACTATAGATATTGGTAGAATTTAGGGATGTGCACAGGCAAAAATGTTTTTGGAATTTTCAGAACTATTCTCAGTTTATCACACATTGGTTTAGTAATAATTTTTAGCTAGTATTAGAACTTTTCAATGCATGTGAATTCCTAGCAGGGGTGGACTGACCATTCGGGCAACTGGGCAGTGCTCGAGGGCCCAGTGCAGTTGAGGGGCCCAGTACCTTCTCCTCACATGTATGACATCTCTCTCCCCTCCATCTTTGGGTCCAGCACTCCCCTTTTCTCACCCCCTCCCCCGTTTACCTCAAAAGTCCCTTTCTCCGTATGGGGCCCTGGTTGTTTACTGCTGACCAGAACCTTCTCTCTGCTGCGGCCCGCCCCTTTCTGATGTAACTTCCTGCTTCCTCAAGGGTGAGCCACGGCAGAAAGGTTCCAGTCAGCAAAAGACAGCCAGGTCCCTGTACAGAGAAAGGGACTTTTGAGGTAAATGTGAGGGGGGGGGGGGGGGGGGGGAGAGAGAGCCAGATCCAGGAACAAAGAGGAGAGAGGGTGAGATGTTGGCCTCGGGAGGAGAGAGAGATGTTGGATCTGGGCAAGGGAGGGAGGGGCAGAGATGCTGCATCGAGGAGAAAGAATAAGAAAATGAGATGTTGTATCTGGAGGGGGAGAAAGATGTTGGATCTGGGAGGGAGGGGGAGAGATGTTGGACCTGGGAGGGAGGGGAGAAAGATATTGGATATGGGGAGGGGGAGAGATGTTGGATCTGGGGGGGATGAAGGGAGAGATGTGGGACCCAGGAGAGGAGGGGGAGGGATATGGGACCCAGGGACGGAGGAGCCCGAGACCCTCTTATTGTCCAGGTGCCCAGATCGCGTCAGGCCACCGCTGGTTCCTAGGCTTTGTGTTTATATGATTTTGTGCATACTAAAATGTGTCAGCAGCCCTAACAAACTTAATGTGCACTAAGATGTGCACCTGCCTGTTAGATCTGTATGAGTACAGTAACTGGTGGGTTAAAAGCCTGGTCTGGCTGGAGAAAGGGAGGGGATCCAGATTGTTAGGCACTCCTTGGCAATTGTAGAGCAGGTCCGCAGGGGCAGACTAGGATCCATACTTAGCACAAGCTCCCTGGCTTACTAAGCAATATAATATGGATAGCTGTTGGAGCTGGGAGGGGGAGGGGGCCCATGGGCTAATAAGAACTCTGAGAAGAGGAGGGGGAGAGATGGACGAGATACCTGTGACAGAAGAACAGGAAGAAATGGAGGTTGCTCTGGAATGAGTGGAACTAGCAGGCCGGTGCTATAATGACCTGAAGAATCCTTTTCTTTTCTTTTCACACTGTTCCAGTGGGAGGTAACGGGTGTTGTCGGTGAGAGGGTAGAGGGACAAGGCTCCTCAGAGAAGACTAGATATTGGTACTACCCCATTTCACTGTATCACCAGGGATTGAGTTAGGTAGGCCCAGGGAGGCCAATGACCATAGTTCAGGACAGTAGAGGGGAGCACTGACTAAGGTGATGAAGAGTGATTTAGAGGGGGAGAGGGTTGTTTGGGACAGAAATGCCTGCTAGTTCTACTGTTTTAGCCCCTTTAAAATGGCTCCTCAGGAACATCATACTGTGCATTAGCAAAAAAGATCAAATATATTCTTTCACTGAATGCATAGTTAAGTTCTGGAATTTGTTGCTAAATAGCTGAGTTTTAAAAAGGTTTGGACAAGTTCCTGGAAAAAAGTCCATAAACTGTTATTAAGGTAGACCCGGGGAAAGCCACTGCTTACCCCTGGGGTTAAGTAGCATAGAATCTTGCTACTTTTTAGGTTGCTAGCAAAAAGGCTGCTGTAAATTATACCATTTAGCTATGTGCATAGGGGTAATTCTCAATGGAGCACCTAAAGTTAGGGCCAGGATGATGCATGTTAAGTGTAAATTCTATTAGGGCAGCTGTGCATGCTTCTACCAGGATTGGCTTAACCATTGGACCAGGTGAGGCTTTGGCCCAGGGTGCCAGCGATCAAAGGTGCCAAAATACCCAGCCTCTGGCCTTACCTGGTCTACAGGTTAAACCGTTTCTTCCCCACTGTTCTGATCTGGTCTCTGTCCTGTCTTCCACTTCCCCACAGGTCTGGCACTGCTTCCTCACCTCTCTCAGAACTGAGGGGGGAGTGAGAGAGCAATGAAGGACCTGTGGAGAAGAGGACAGAGGATGGGGAAGAGACTGGATTGGGGGGGTAGAGATGCCAGTCCTATGAAAGGAGAGATGCCGAACCTTTGGGGGGGGGGGGGGGGGAGGAGGTGGTAGGGGGTGCCAAAGCGATGCAATAGAGGGGGGCATGACCAAAGCAGGTTGGCTTAGGGCACCACTATCCCTTGAACCGGCCCTGGCTCTTCCATTCTAGAATACCACCATCAGTCTTTATTTACACACCTAACTTTTGGTGCAAGCATTTACAACAGCCAATGCTAATATTCTGTAACCTGCATATGTAACTGCCTGACATGCCCCTGACCCGCCATTGCTCCTCCCAGATCCACACCCCCTTGAAGTTGCACTCTCGGAAATCTGAGCGCATAATAAAGCATGCTAAGGGCACTTATACACGTAACTACTGATTAGTGCCGATTAACAACAATTATAGCAGTTGTTAAGGCCAATTATTATTTATTTAATCTATTAAGTTATGCACACAATTGACCTTATTCTATAAGTTGTGTGCGCAAAGTTGCGCTCTAGTCAGAAATTTAAGCATGCAACTTTCTAGAATTAGGGGTGTAATGGCTGAATATTGCTGCTATGGACCAGATTCTATATAAGGCGCCTAAAAAAAAATCCATGTGGCAAACATTTCCAGCTAAGTATATTCTATGAGCAGTGCCTAGATTTAGGTGCCGTATATAAAACACGCTTAGTTGATATCCCAGTGCCTAAAACTACATGCCTCCATTTACACCAACGAAAATGTGACATAAATTTTAGAATGTCCATGTCCCCATCCATTATCACGCCCCTTTTCAACTGCATGCATTAGAATTTAGGTGCAGTTCATTACAGAGTACGTTTAGCGAGTTGTGTGCATAAATTCTAATTATTGCCAATTAGTGCTCATTATTGCTTGTTAGGTGCTGTTATCAATGCTGATTAGCTTGTTAAGCCAATTAAGTTACACGTGTTGTTATAGAATATGCTTAGATTTCAGCGCAGAACGCTAGGCGTGCTATTTAGAATCTGGCAGTCAATGGTCTGTATGTATATTCAGAGCTGCAGACTATATGTCTACTTGCACTAAATATATGTCTATTTTTAAATACTGTGACTGGCATCTAAATTCACCTGCTGGGCATCAAGGATGAATAATGTCCCATCACTTTTGTTCTTATGTGAATACCTTCTGATTCAATTAATCTTCTGTTACAAGGAACTGGTAATTGCAGTGGAAGTAAATTCCTATGTAATTCACAATTGCTACTTCACCTTCACACTATATATGTGGGTGGTGCTTTGTTTTTTTATTTTTATGTTTATTTATTTATTTATTGCTGTGCTGTTTGACCTGCTTCCAGCCATATAGTTGCACAAAGAAGAAAAGCTGCTTTTATTTGGCCAAAATTCAACAAAATGCCTATTAGCCACATGCAATATACTTATTCTGGTTTAGAGCAGTCCATGATTATGCTCTTTCAGAAACAAGTACTGGGATAAATCATGCATAAGACAGTGAAAGCTGTCAAGGTACTGTTAAAGTTTTAATGCCTAAAGGATGCTGAAATTGCTCACTGGAAAAGGCTCTAACATCTCAAATGTCACTGTGTACTGCAGCTTGAATCTGTGAATTCTAGTTTAGCACAGATTTGTGACTTTTGGTTTCAAGGAGAATGGCACGCACATGACAAGAATCAATATGCTTGACCTTTAGGGATAAGGGAATTCATGGATTCCTTTGACATCAGTGCTTTCTAAAATACTTGTTTGGATCAAGATTGTTCACACTCTCATTCTGTTACGTTTTGGTGCATTCTTTTGAAGGTAAGTGAGACATCAAGGGCCAGATCCTATATATGGTGCCTAAAAAATCCATACAGTAAACTTTTCCGCCTAAGCGTATTCTATAAGCAACTCCTAGATTTAGGCACGATATATACAGTATGCTTAATTGATATCCCAGCGCTTAGAACTACATGTGTCCACTTACACCAATGAAAACGTAGCATAAATTGCACTGAGTCATATTCTATAACAACGCGTGTAAATTTTGGAACGCCCATGAAATGCCCATTTCCCTGCCTATAACCACGCTCCTTTTGAACTGCGCACTTTAGCATTTAGGAGCAGTTAATTACAGAATCTGCTTAGCGAGTTATATGCATAAATTCTAATTATTGCTAATTAGTGCTCATTCTTGTTTGTTACGTGCTGTTAAATACGCTGATTGGCTTGTTAAGCCAAAAAAGTTATGTACGTTGTTATAGAATATGTCTGGATTTTGGCACGGATCTCTAGGCACACTATATAGAATCCAGCAGCAATTGCATAAAATAGAAGCACTCAAAACTCTATATATCCTAGAGCTCTGCTACTACATCAGGTGGAATTATGCCTAGGAGGCAAAGCTCTTTGGATCGGTTGGAATTTTTTCTGACATTTTTGGACTTTTTCGATTTGTTATAATATATTTTTTAAACTTGCATTAGAACTTTTTAATGCATTCTAACTGATGTAATGCAAGTTAATTAGTAGATAAATGTGCATTAAATCAATTTAGTGTACACTAAGGGACCTGTTTACTAAATCACGCTAAGCAGTTAGTGTGGGTGTTAGTGTGTGGTAGCCATTAGTACAGGCCTGTTCCAACAGCTACCGCATCAAAATGGAATAGACTTCCTGAGCCCCCGCGCCAAGCCCCCTCCCTACCCATCTTCAAAGCCTTACTCAAAGTCCACCTCTTCAATGTTGCTTTCGACACCTAACCTCTATACCTTCAAGTAACCTAGACTACCCCAATTTAATGACCCCCTACTTAACTAACTGTATATTTGTCCTTTAGATTGTAAGCTCATTGAGCAGGGACTGTCTTTCTATGTTAAATTGTACAGCGCTGCGTAACCCTAGTAGCGCTTTAGAAATGTTAAATAGTAGTAGTAAATAGTAATTACCGAGGACTGAATACCATCACAATCAAGACAAGTACCCACTTCCCCTGATTTCTGAATTGTTTGATCGTCTACAAGGGACCTACATCTTCACAAAGCTGGATCTGAGGGGAGCCTGTAATCTGATACACATTCGCAAAGGAGACAAATGGAAGATGGCCTTCAATAGAGAGATGGTCACTATGAGTATCTAGCAATCCAACCCAAGATCAATACTGTTCACCACAATTGATAATCTGTTTGAGTTTTCTCCAGCAATTAGCGATTTTAAAATTCTTTGCTGCGTGGTTCCCTGATGAAGATGAACAAAACGGGACCTTTGGAATCATCTGGCAAGCTGGAGTGTGAAATTGCGAGATAAGTGCATTTGAGTCATTGAGAACTGACAGAGTTATAGATCTCATACACAGATATATATATATTTTTTTCTAATTGACTTTTCAATATATAAACTTCTATTGTTTTGAAAAATTACCCAAAAAAATATCACGAGGGTTTTTGAGTCTATGATGACTTTTTGTACGTGCAACATAACAATTTAAAGTTGTTGCCGTAAAGTTGAGACTTTTCCCTCGCAAACACAATTGTACTGTTCATTTTGGTTTTCTTGAGATTATCACTATGAGTATCTAGTCATGCCATTCGGGGTCTCTGATGCCTCTGCCGTTTTTCAAAATGTTATCAATGATATCGTCTGAGATTTGCTACAGAACTGTGTCCTGGTTTATCTGGACCACATTTTTTCCAAGATACTTGTGCTACACAGAGAACAGGTCAAGCAGGTCTTGCAACACCTGCAAATGGGAAAAAATACATCTTTGAGCAAGAAGAACTACCTTTCCTGGGCTATATCCAGTCGGGGACTGCGAAGTTGTTGGCCATTCATTACTGGCCTCAACCTCAGGGGCGACAGGCCTTACAGTGTTTTTTGGACTTTGCTAACTACTATCAGCAGTTCATCCAGAACTATTCCACATTGCTGCGATGTTCATGGCTCTAATCCAGAGGGATGCTAATACCTGAGACTGGCCTGAGGAAGCTATCTCAGCCTTTGACCTGTTGAACTGAGCCTTCATCTTGGTCCCGGTGCTTCGTCATCCTGACTTGGAGAAACCCTTCTTCATTGAATTTGACACTTCCTCTGTGGAAGCTGGTGCCATCCTCTCACAATCGAATGAGAAAGGCAAATTGTTACCCTGCACCACCTTCTCACAGAATTTCTTGCCTGCAGAGAGGAATTATACTATTGGAGATTAGGAATTGTTAGCCAACAAGTTGGCCCTGGAGGAATGGCATCATCTGCTGGAAGGAGCTAAGTATCTGTTCATTGTGACCACAGATCATAAAAACCTCCTGTATTTACAAGAGGCTCGAAGGCTCAATCCCTGCCAGGCCTGATGGTCTCTTTTCTTTTCCCAATTTGACTGCAAGGTAGTCTTTCATCGGGTGGAGAAGAACGTCCAAGACGATGCCCTGTCCCGGTCACTTGAAGCAACAGATGGAAGCCCTGACTATCCTGGACCCCCACCAAGATCCTGACAGCCATCACTATAGTTTATAGGTTATTTAAGATTTGCTATATTGCTAATGCTAACTATCAGGTCTTAGTGGTTTACAATTAATTAAAACCAATATCAGAAAGGAAAAGAACAACAAATTCTGATAGGAAAGATAAAAGTATCCAACATGGCTCCCCTGGGCAACACTGTGGTACCCAAGCACCTTTGGGACAAGGTACTGAAGTGGAGGCACGAGTCCAAGATCGCTGGTCACCATGGAATTTGGGGAACATTGGAGCTCATCTCTCGAGTATACTAGTGGCCGAAGTTGAGAAGGGATGTATATATGACCTCCTGCTCCATCTGTGCCTGGCACAAGCCATCCTACTCGCTTCCATTGGGGTTTCTCCAACTGCTTCTGATACCTGCAGTACCATGAAGTCATATAGCCATGGATTTCATCACAGGCCTCCCAGAATCAGATGGATCCACTATCATATGGGTCGTCGTGGACCGGTTCTCTAAGATGGCTTACTTCATTCCCTTACCTGGACTACCCTCTGCCCCTGCTTTGGCCCAATACTTTTTTTTTAAGGAGGTCTTTCATTTGCATAGTCTACCGGAATCTGTTGTGTCCCACTGGGAAGTGCAGTTCATGTCCAGATTCTGGCAAAATCTTTCTGGGACTCTGCAGATCAAGTTAGGCTATTCTTCGGGGTACCACCCCCAGTCTAATGGCCAAACAGAGAGGATCAATCAGATCCTGAAATCCTTCTTGTGAAGCTACGTACCTTCCCAACTACGTGTCTTCACAACTGCTACCTTGGACAGAATTCTGCTACAATAACCACGTAAGTGAATCCTCGGAGATACTGCCATTCAAGATTGTGTTTGGATGACTCCTGAAAATACCCTTGCCAGTACCCTCAAACACTTAAACCATACCAGCCGCGGAGGCTGCTATTGAGTCTTTCACCATTCTCTAGATGACTACTTGGGAACTCTTAGTCCAAGCCACCAAGAAGTATAAGAGACAAGCAGATATAAAGAGACGCCCAGCTCCACAATTTCTGTCCTGCAGATCTGGTGTGGTTGTCCACTTGGAACTTGTGACTCAAGACTCAGTCCACTGAATTTGCCCCTCTATTCATTGGGCCATATCCTGTCGTCCATCATGTAGGGCCTGCTGCTTACCAACTTACATTGTCCACTACTCTTCATATTCATGACACATTCCATGTCTCTCTTCTCAAACCACATATTCTGAGTCAGAAAAACAGAACCCGCCTGCACCAAATCCCATTGCTGTGGACCCCAATACCGACTATGGGGTCCAGAAGATTCTAGGATAATGTGCTGCAAACTCCAGTAGCCCCAATGATCCTCAGAAGATTCCATTGCATGTTTCCCCATAAACCCAAGCCCGGTCCTTGGAATGGAGGGGCCTCTGGAGAGGAGGTACTGTCACAGCAGTAGCTGTGTCTTTGCACCCTGACTCACCATGCCGTCCTGGGGGTCAGGTCCCACAGCTTCTTCCAGCTTCTGATGGTGCCCCTGTCAGGCTGGGCCACCTATCTTGCTGCATTCTGGACTGCTCCTCCGGCCATGCGCTGTTCTGGCAGGTACCGATAAGTTTAAAGGGACACAGGTGGGAGTCTGGCTGGGTGCCTAGAGATGACATCACTGCCGGTGCCTTATTAAGAAGGTTGTTCCTCATCACTACTGCCTTTGAAATGGGTTTCCAAGCACTCCTGTGCTTTGCTCCTGCCTATCTTGCTTTACCCATCTCAAGCTTTGCTGCTCCCTATCTTCAGCTAGCCTTGCCTTGCCCAGTCTCCTGCCTTGCGTTGCCCCATCTCCTGCCTGCCTTGCCTTGTCTCCTTTCAACTCTGTCCTGTCTCCAGCCTTCCTCTGATTGTTCCTGCTTCATCCCAGGTCCCGGTTCTGCCAAGCCTGCCCCAAGGGCTCTTTTCAGAGCCAGCCCAGGTCCCAGTTCTGCCAAGCCTGCCTCCAACGGCTCTTTTCAGGGTCACTCTTGGGCTCATTTTTGAAAGACGACACCCATCTTTTGACATAAATCGGAAGATGGGCGTCCTTCTCACAGGGTCGTCCAAATCGGTATAATCGAAACCCAATTTTGGACATCCCCAACTGCTTTCCGTTGCAGGGACAACCAAAGTTCAAGGGGGCGTATCGGAGGCGTAGGGAAGGCGGGACTTGGGCATGCCTAACACTAGGATGTCCTCTACCCATAATCGAGGGCGTCACTGACGAACACTTGGACGACTTTACCTGGTCGTATTTTTCTTATGACCAAGGCACAAAAAGGTGCCCGAAATGACCAGATGACCACCGGAGAGAATTGGGGATGACCTCCCCTTACTCCCCCAGTGGTCACTAACCCCCTCCCACCCTCAAAAAAATCTTTAAAAATATTGATTGCCAGCCTCTATGCCAGCCTCAGATGTCATACTCAGGTCCATCACAGTAGTATGCAGGTCCCTGGAGCAGTTTTAGCAGGTGCAGTGCACTTCAGGCAGGCGGACCCAGGCCCATCCCCCCCTACCTGCTATGTTTGTGGAGGAAAGAGTGAGCCCTCCAAAACCCACCACAAACCCACTGTACCCACATCTAGGTGCCCCCCTTCACCTGTAAGGGCTATGGTAGTGGTGTACAGTTGTGGGTAGTGGGTTTTAGAGGGGGTTTGGGGGGCTCAGCACACAAGGTAAGGGAGCTATGTACCTGGGAGCAATTTATGAAGTCTACTGCAGTGCCCCCTAGGGTGCCCGGTTGGTGTCCTGGTATGTCAGGGGAACCAGTGCGCTACAAATGCTGGCTGCTCCCACAACCAAATGACTTGCATTTGGCCATTTCTGAGATGGATGTCCTTGGTTTCTATTATCGCCGAAAATCAGAAACAACCAAGTCTAGGGACAACCATCTCTAAGGATGACCAAATTTCAGGATTTGGGCGTCCCTGACCGTATTATTGTAACGAAAGATGGACGTTCATCTTGTTTCGAAAATACAGGTTTCCCTGCCCCTGGATGGGGACATTTTGCAAGGATGTCCTCATCAAACCTTGGACATCCCTTTTGAAACTACCCCTCTCTAAGTCCTGATTCTACTGGGCCTGTCCCTAAGGGCTCTTTTCAGAGCTGTTGGCTTCCTCTCATTAAGAAGTACTTGCCTGCCATCAGCCGGGATTCCACAGCTGCAGTCCAAGGGCTCACTCATCTAGACAATGACAACAAATATATGTATTTGATCAAACCAGACAAGATACCCAGCAATAGAACCTGCCAAGACACAAATAAATGCCAATTTTTTGTGTATACTCAAAGAACCCCTAATTAGCTGGAAAACCAACAATTTATAAATGCCTTAAAATAGAAGCACTAAGTATATTTTAATTTGCATGTCAGTAATGTAGGTCTCAGTGAAGCAGACAGCTGAATCTTCAGATCATCAATTTTCTGGGTCACTGTTGGATATTTAAATCTATTTTTTGATTTCAGATGTTTTCTATATAATTAATTGGCTAAACATAGTTGCTAGGTTAGGATCACTTTACTTTGCTCCTGCTTCCCAAGCTAAATAGGTTCTAATCTGTCACTGAGGAACTAAACTGCCACAGTGTTGAGCCTTTGGATAAAAAACCAGTAGGGAGATACATTCATTAGTCCACATTCAGTTCTTGCCATGTATTAACTCCCTCCCCCCCTTCCCCCGATGCCCTCTTCACATACTTAGTGAACTTTGGTCTCTTCCTACTTTTTATGTTATCTATAACATCTATATGCAGAAATGTTAAAGGAAATTAGGGAGGCTAACAAACTGGGCAACACAATAATAATGGGTGATTTCAATTACCCCGATATTGACTGGGTAAATATAACATCGGGACACGCTAGGGAGGTAAAATTCCTTGATGAAATCAAGGACAGCTTTATGGAGCAGCTGGTACAGGAACCAACAAGAGAAGGAAAAATTCTAGACCTAGTCCTTAGTGAAGCGCATGATCTGGTGCGGGAGATAATGGTGCTGAGGCCGCTTGATAACAGTGATCATAATATGATCAGATTTGATATTAGCCTTGAAGTATACTTAGGAAATCAAATACGTTAGCGGTTAACTTTAAAAAAGGAGACTATGATAAAATGAGAAGAACGGTGAAAAGAAAACTTAAAGGAGCGACTGCGAGGGTCAAAACTTTACATCAGGCGTGGATGTTGTTCAAAAACACCATCCTGGAAGCCCAGGCCAAATATATTCCGCGTATTAAAAAAAGGAGGACGGAAGACCAAACGACAGCCGGCATGGTTAAAAAGTAAGGTAAAGGAAGCTATTAGAGCTAAAAGAAAATCCTTCAGAAAATGGAAGAAGGAACCAACTGAAAATAATAAGAAACGGCATACATAATGTCAAGTCAAATGCAAAGCGCTGATAAGGAAGGCTAAGAGGGACTTCGAAAAAAAGATTGCGTTAGAGGCAAAAACACATAGTAAAAAGTTTTTTTAGGTATATTAAAAGCAGGAAGCCGGCAAAAGAATCAGTTGGACCGCTAGATGACCGAGGAGTAAAAGGGGCAATCAGGGAAGACAAAGCCGTAGCGGAAAGATTAAATGAATTAGTTGCTTCGGTCTTCACCGAGGAAGATTTGGGAGTGATACCGGTGCCAGAAATGGTATTTGAAGCTGACGAGTCGAGAATGAATTCTCTGTAAACCTGGAGGATGTAATGGGGCAGTTCTACAAACTGAAGAGTAGCAAATCTCCTGGACTGGATGGTATTCATCCCAGAGTACTGATAGAACTGAAAAATGAGCTTGTGGAGCTATTGTTAGAAATTGTAATTTATCCTTAAAATGGAGTGTGGTACTGGAAGACTGGAGGGTGGCCAATGTAACGCCGGTTTTTAAAAAAGGTTCCAGAGGAGATCCGGGAAATTATAGACCGGTGAGTCTGACATCGGTGCCGGGCAAAATGGTAGAGACTATTATTAAGAACAAAATTACAGAGCATATTCAAAAGCATGAATTAATGAGACAAACCAGCTTATTTTCGAAAGAGATCGCCAGCCATCTTCTGACACAAACCGGGAGATGTGGTCGGCAATCTCCTGAAGCCAGCCAAATCAGTATAATCAAAAGCCGATTTTGGCCGGCTTCAACTGCTTTCCATCGCGGAGGTGGCCAAACTTCAAGGAGGCATGTCGGTAGCACAGCGAAGGCGGGACGAGGGCGGAACGAGGGCGTGCTTTGAGATGGCCGGCTTCGCCTGATAATAGAAAAAAGAAGGGTGTCCCTGGCGAGAATTTGGTCCGCTTTATTTGGTCCCTTTTTTTTCAGGTCCAAGTCCCCAAAAAGTGCCCAAACTGACCAGATGACCACTGGAGGGAATCAGGGATGCCCTGCCCGTACTACCTCAGTGGTCACTAACCCCCTCCCACCCTCAAAAAATCAACTTTAAAAACGTTTTTGCCAGCATCTATGCCAGCCTCAAGTGTCATACTCAGGTCCATCGCAGCAGTATACAGGGCCCTGGAGCAGTTTTAGTGGGTGCAGTGGACTTCAGACAGGCGGACCCAGGCCCATCCCCCCCTACCTGTTACACTTGTGGTGGTAAATGGGAGCCCTCCAACCCCCCCAAAACTCACTGTACCCACATGTAGGTGCCCCCCTTCACCCATAAGGGCTATGGTAATGGTGTAGAGTTGTGGGGAGTGGGTTTTGGGGGGCTCAGCACCCAAGGTAAGGGAGCTATGCACCTGGGAGCTATCTTTTTTTTTAATTTTTAGAAGTGCACCCTAGGGTGCCCAGTTGGTGTCCTGGCATGTGAGAGGGACCAGTGCACTACAAATGTTGGCCCCTTCCACGATCAAATGCCTTGGATTTGGCCAGGTTTGAGATCGCCAGCCTCGGTTTCCATTATGGGCAAAAACTGAGGCCGGCCATCTCAAACCCGGCCATCTCTGACATTTGGGCGGCCCCAACCATATTATCGAAAAAAAAAAAGATAGCCGGCCATCTTTTTTGAAAATACGGTTGGCCCCGCCCCTTCGTGGCGCCGTCCTTGGAGTTGGCCGCCCTTAGAGATGGGCGTCCACGTTTGAAAATGCCCCTCAAAGTCTTATTTCCTTCCTTCATCACATAGGATTGCGTTTCTGCTAAGCTCAGGAAGACATTGATAACATGGCACCTGCAGCAAAGTTCAGCAAGAGAAAATATTCATCTTTAAACATTTTGCTATTTCTACAAAACAAAGTTTAATTATAAGGCTAATCTATTAACAGCAGCAGATTGCCAAGACTTGTCGTTTCTTTCTTTACAACATCCGTAAAATCCGCCCCTTTCTTTCCGAGCACTCTACCAAAACCCTCATCCACACCCTTGTCACCTCTCTTTTAGACTACTGCAATCTGCTTCTTGCTGGCCTCCCACTTAGTCACCTCTCCCCTCTCCAGTCCGTTCAAAACTCTGCTGCCCGTCTCGTCTTCCGCCAGGGTCGCTTTACTCATACTACCCCTCTCCTCAAGACCCTTCACTGGCTCCCTATCCATTTTCGCATCCTGTTCAAACTTCTTCTACTAACCTATAAATGTACTCACTCTGCTGCTCCCCAGTATCTCTCCACACTCATCCTTCCCTACACCCCTTCCGGTACACTCCGCTCCATGGATAAATCCTTCTTATCTGTTCCCTTCTCCACTACTGCCAACTCCAGACTTCGCGCCTTCTGTCTCCTGAGCCCCTACGTCTTGCCCCATCCTTGGCCACCTTTAAATCTAGACTGAAAGCCCACCTCTTTAACATTGCTTTTGACTCATAACCACTTGTAACCACTCGCCTCCACCTACCCTCTTCTCTTCCTTCCCGTTCACATTAATTGATTTGATTTGCTTACTTTATTTATTTTTTTGTCTATTAGATTGTAAGCTCTTTGAGCAGGGACTGTCTTTCTTCTATGTTTGTGCAGCGCTGCGTACACCTTGTAGCGCTATAGAAATGCTAAATAGTAGTAGTAGTAGTGAAGGGAAATCTTGCCTCACCAATCTACTACATTTCTTTGAAAGGGTGAACAAACATGTGGATAAAGGTGAGTCGGTTGATATTGTGTATCTGGATTTTCAGAAGGCGTTTGACAAAGTACCTCATGAAAGACTCCAGAGGAAATTAAAGAGTCATGGGATAGGAAGTAGTGTTCTATTGTGGATTAAAAACTGGTAAAAGATAGAAAACAGAGAGTAGGGTTAAATGGTCAGCATTCTCAATGGAGAAGGGTAGTTAGTGGGGTTCCCCAGGGGTCTGTGCTAGGACCGCTGCTTTTTAACATATTTATAAATGACCTAGAGATGGGAGTAACTAGTGAGGTAATTAAATTTGCTGATGACACAAAGTTATTCAAAGTCGTTAAATCGCGGGAGGATTGTGAAAAATTACAAGAGGACCTTACGAGACTGGGAGACTGGGCATCTAAATGGCTGATGACGTTTAATGTGAGCAAGTGCAAAGTGATGCATGTGGGAAAGAGGAACCCGAATTATAGCTATGTCATGCAAGGTTCCACGTTAGGCGTCACGGACCAAGAAAGGGATCTAGGTGTCGTCGTTGATGATACGTTGAAACCTTCTGTTCAGCGTGCTGCTGCAGCTAAGAAAGCAAATAGAATGTTAGGTATTATTAGGAAAGGAATGGAAAACAAAAATGAGGATGTTATAATCAGTGGCGTAGGAAGGTGGGGCGGTCCGCCCCGGGTGCACGCCGCTGGGGGGGGGTGTCGGCTCGCTGGTTCCCTGCTCTTTCTGCCCCGGAACAGGTTACTTCCTGTTCCGGGGCAGAGAAAGCAGGGAAGCAGCAGAGCCGACGCAGCTCCCAGTGACGTGCACTGGGGGCGGATCGGCCCTCCCGCCTGCCCCCTGCTGCAAGATAAGGGTGCGTTTCGGGGGGGGGGAGCACTCCGGAGGGGGGGGGGGGTGCGCCGTGCCCTGCACCCGGGGTGGGGGGTGCGCAGCGGCGACCCACCCCGGGTGTCAGGCACCCCGCTACGGCACTGGTTATAATGCCTTTGTATCGCTCCATGGTGCGACCGCACCTCAAATATTGTGTTCAATTCTGGTCGCCATATCTCAAAAAACATATAGTGGAATTAGAAAAGGTGCAGAGTAGGGTGACGAAAATGATAAAGGGGATGGGACAACTTCCCTATGAGGAAAGGCTAAAGCAGCTAGGGCTCTTCAGCTTGGAGAAAATGCAGCTGAGGGGAGATATGATAGAGGTCTATAAAATAATGAGTGGAGTTGAACAGGTAGATGTGAAGGGTCTGTTCACGCTTTCCAATAATACTAGGACTAGGGGGCATGCGATGAAGCTACAATGTAGTAAATTTAAAACGAATTGGAGAAAAGTTTTCTTCACTCAACGTGTAATTAAACTCTGGAATTCGTTGGCAGAGAATGTGGTAAAGGCAGTTAGCTTAGCGGAGTTTAAAAAAGGTTTGGACGGCTTCCTATAGGAAAAGTCCATAGACCGTTATTAAATGGACTTGGGGAAAATCCACTATTTCTGGGATAAGCAGTATAAAATGTTTTGTACTTTTTTGGGATCTTGCCAGGTATTTGTGATCTGGATTGGCCACTGTTGGAAATAGGATGCTGGGCTTGATGGAGCTTTGGTCTTTCCCAGTATGGCAATACTTATGTACTTATGTAACTACACATTGATGATGTGGCTTGCTATGATTGGATTGCTGATAATGCACTTTCGCCTAATTCGTATTCTGAGAATGCATCTTCTTTAATTGGTCTCTGTACCCATTTTAACTTAGGAATTCACATTCTATCTTCCCCTTGGATAGCTCTCTTGTGCAAGTTCATCGGTGTCTTAGTGCCTTGGCTATACTCAGTTGCTGACTTTGTCTTATGTTCAGGGCATTTTTTGAGGGGATACTTGGGGGTACTGAGTACCGGCACATTTTCCATTGTCTGCTAAAATTGACTCATGGTTCCCAAGTGTTAATGAATGAGCTCAGGCATTACACAATAATTCTGCCTTGTCATAGATTCTGTAACTGGTTGCAGGGGGTCTGGCTATTGTGGGGTGGGACCCTCAGTGATCACCTCATCCCTGACAGGTGGCCTGTCCTTTGAGTACTGGCACCTTTTTCGCTAGAAGAAACACACTGCTTATGTTTAGGTTCTGATTTTGTTCTGCCTGCCCTGACCTGTACTTGTTTTCTGACTATGTTCTTGCCTGCTGATTTGGGTTCCTTCCACCTGGCAATTCCATTTTCTGAGTGGTGGCACCTATGATTACTGTGCAAGGAACATCTTGGGTTTTTGTGTTAAGTCCTGGCAATCTTTTGAGTATAGAATGGCTCAACCCAAAGGGAAAGGAGGCTGCTCTAGGTGAATAAACACAACCCATGCACAAGATCTCTGCTGTTCCTCATGAGGCTCAACTTGGAAGCAATGTGTTTGTTTTCAGTTTGTTGGTTTTTTCCCCAAATTTTCAGACTTTTATTCAGTTAGAGTCATACATTAGTTGTAATAAAAGCTTTTTTTAAAATATGAATCTGAATTTTACAGTGTGCACTAATCCTCTCATTTTATAACTTGGCACCTATGCTTATGTGACAAATGTGAATGTAAGTTATAGAATGCTAGCATTTATACATGATACTTATATAATTATGTTTGTAAGTGCTAGTTGAGAGCTAATAGTATGTAATAAAAGTGAATTTTAAAGATTGTTTTTCAACTCTGTCTTGACCGACCAGTGCACTCAGGGTCTGTATTGTTGATTAGAAGTAATTCTGTTTAAGAATGATTGTTTAACTTTGATTCTGTGAAAATAAGTTGGAATGCAGAAGATAAGACACAGCTCTAATTAATTTGGTATGTGAAGAGGAGGATGGTGCTTATTTTCGGAGTTCAGCCTGGCCACATGGACTTGGAAAATATGTGACCACGTTCCCACAGTACCTAAACAGAGAAGCATTCTGTAATTTCCCTTAGCTCTGAATATGAGTTCTAAGCCTTATAAAAAGGGGGGCTTGTTGCAGCAGAGTTTTGAGGCTCATCTGTGGGTAGACGTATCACATAGAGGACTTGTTTCTAGTCATAAGGAGACTTCGGGCTTTCGCTGCAACGGGCCTCCCAGCTGATGAGATAAGGGCCTGAAATTCCTCACCAGTGATGTATGTATAATATGTATATACTAGTAAAAAAAAAGCCCGTTTCTCATTGAAATGAAAAGGGCGCAATCACCTTCTGCCATTAATGTTTTTAAGGGAAGTTCCAGTATCCCCCCTCCCTCCCAATTCCAGTGTCCCCCCCTCTCTCCCTCCCAGTTCCAGGGTCGTCGTCCCTCCCTCCCTCCCTTCCAGTTCCAGGCCCCCTCCCTCCAAATTTTAAAAGTCATCCTGACTTACCTCGTCGGGGTTACGGCAGCCGGCAGCAGCGGTAGAAAGCGTGCAGGCTCAGCACTTACTTCAGTTTTCTTCTCTGTCTCTCAGCTCTGGTCCCGCCCTCATTCCTGTTTCCACAAGGGCGGGACCAGAGCTGAGAGACAGAGAAGGGAAAACTGAAGTGCCGAGCCTGCACACTTTTTACCGTGCGAAGTCAGGATGACTTTTAAAATTTGGAGGGAGGGGGCCTGGAACTGGAAGGGAGGGAGGGAGGGATGACGACCCTGTAACTCGGAGGGACGGACGACGGACCTGGAACTCAGAGGGAGGGAACGAACTTCCGGTGGGTGAATATTATATGCAACCTTCCCTTCCCTCCAAGGGCGGGGCACTGAGAGCGAGTGCGAGGGTTGTGATTGGTCCCTTCTCCTTCTGATGTCACTTTTCTTTCCCTGGCAACTATACAGAGTTCCCTCGAGGGCGGGGCGATTACAAACCCTACAAAGCTTCACTGCCACGGAGTCAGCTTCAGAACATTGGAGGTGCGAATTATTATATTAGATTTGTCTTATAGCTTTATTTTAGTTAGATGATTTAATTGTATATATATATCTTAATCATTGTAGATTTTAGCACCTCTAATAAAGGTCTCATTTACCTAATACGAATCCAAAAGAATCCACAGTAATTATTGAGTAGTCTGTGTTAGTGAGACAGGCTGTAAATCCATAGCAGTACATAGTAATCTATAAATTCAGCATATAACTTGCCTAGTGGCCCTTTTACTAAGTCACATAGGCGCCCACGTGCATCCTATGCATGTCAATTTTGAACTACTGCTCGGCTACTGCATGGCCTGGGTGGTAGTTTAATTTTTTAAGCGCGTCCACTAAGCACACCGGAAATTTTCTGGCGTGTGGCAGTAATTGCCATTGTACGCATGTAGACCATTACCGCCCGGTTAATGCATGAGACTTTACCTCTAGGTCAATGGGTGGTAGTAAGGTTTCAGGCCCAAAATGGACGTGAGCCAATTTTTATTTTGCTGCACATCCATTTTTGGCCAAAAAAAGGCCTTTTTTGCAGGTGTGCTGAAAAATGGACCTGCGCGCGTCCAATACACGCATCTATACCAGCACAGACCACTTTAATAAAAGGACCCCTTAGTGAATAAATGCAAGGGGGCATACACAGGGGGAAGCACATGTGCAGGACATTGGTGTGTCCTGTACATTGAAGAGTAAATTATGTCACTCCTGAGTCTGTGAGTACTACTATTTTGTATGTAATTTTGTAATCCACCTCGAATTTCAGCTATAGTGTGGAATATAAATTTTAAAAAATAAATAATAAGAAATAATTTAGGTGATTAACTTACAGGCTACTGTAAGTTACGCATTAAAGTGCTTGCATTTACGCCTGCTATTGACATGGCATAACTGAGTGTGCCTAAATGTAGATACATTTGACCCCCCCCCCCCCCCAATAAGGGTTTTAATGGGACATCTAAGTTTGATTTGTGAAAAATTCTCTAACAGTTTTTGATGAGACATTTTTGTGCGCTAAGGACATGTTGCCAGTGACGTGTGTCTTTTTCTCTTCTCCATGGCAACCTTTGCTGGTAGAGAGAGATTTCTTGAGGAGAGTGTACATAGAGTGTGATTTCTCTTCTCCAAGGGGGATTTGGGTGATATCTGTGAGAGGAGACAGGTCACAGATAAGAGAGATGTGGAAAATACTGAGAGAGTTGAAATTCACTGAAGTGTTTGTTAAAGTTTCACTGAGGGAGAGTTAAGTTTACTGAAGTATTTGTTCTACTTTTCCTGGAGAAAGGAAAATCCAACACTTTTACCTTAGGTGGAGGCACCAGGTGTCATATACATGAGAGACTAACAGAGCTGGCCCTGGGGGCTCCTGCTAGGCCAAACCCTGAACCCAGAGGTGCTCCGGAGGAGGCATTACACATAGATGCTGACTTATGCTAATATTTCTATTATGGAATCTGGGCACCCAGATACTATTATAGAATTAGTGCTCAGCAAGTTGCAGCTAGCTGCCAAATTCATGGTGCCCATTTATAGAATTTCCCCCTAATTGACATACAAAGCATTTAGACTTACAAAGTTCCTTAGACTTACAAAGTTCCATAGTAAGCTGTGGAATTTTGTAAGTCTAAGCTCTTTAAAAATTAGCCCCATGGTTAACTTGCAATACATTGATTTAATGCACACATGAAGGGCAAGAATGCAAGAAGGTGTGTGTGCAAGTGTCCCTGAGACCTATACCATCTGGTCCTTGAAAGATTAATATGCTGACCAAATAATCATTGAGACCTGTACCAGATCCTAATAATTTTTAAATGATATTTTTGCAGCACTTTTTTTGTTTGTCTTGTGTTTTGACCCCTTTCCCTTTGAAATGATTTTGTATTATGGTCCTTTTGTCTTGAAGCACTGCCTGATAAAGGCTCTTTTTTACTGATTTCTAATTGAGGTGGTATAATCTAGAAGGTAAATACATGCAACATACAGAATCCGGATTGCAAATATAGCGATTTTAGAAACATCAAAGCATCTTTTTTTCCCCCAAAAAATGGCCACTTGCAAGATGTTTTTGTCCTCTGTGCTTTATCTTTTTGGTCCATTTCCAAGCAAAAACTCAAGCCATTGGGATGTAGGAAGAGCCAGTATTCTTAGTAGACTGACCACACAAACATCCCAGTAGAACAGTGGGACACCCTAGGGGGCAATGCAGTGGACTTCACATAAAAGCTCCCAGGTACACATCTCACCGTTGCTTCCTTATATTGTTCAGTGAGCCTTCCAAAACCCACCAAAAACCGTACCCAACTGTATAATACAGTAATAGTCCTTATGGCTGCAAATGTCACCTATATGTGGGTACAGTAGGTTTTTTGTGAATTTTGGAAGGCTGACACATTCCACCAGAAGTGTAACAGTTAGAGTAGATTATTGGCCTGGGTTCCCTTCTCCACAGTGCACTGCACTGACTACTAGGCTAGTCCAGGGACCTGCTTGCTGCACTAATAGGCCTGGCTGTAAAATCTTAGGTTGTCATAGAGGCTGGTATGCACTTTCTTTTACATCTTTGGGGGGGGGGGGGGTAGGAGGGGGTCAGTGACCACTGGTGAAGTAAGGAGAGGTCATTTATTTATTTCTCCAGTGGTCATCTTGCCATGTAGGGCACTTTTTTTGTGGCTTAGTCTTTATTAAAACAGATCTAGCCTAAAACATCTTAGTCCTGGATGTTTTCATTTTGTTCTGTTATGGCTGAAAAACATCCAACCCTTAACATGCCCCCAACACACCCCCTTGAGATTTGGATGCCCTGCAGATGGACAGCATAGAAAAATGACAAGAAAATGGGTTTTGAAAATATTGATTTGGATGTTTTGGCGAGAAAAATGTTGAAATGCTGCTTTTTGCCATTGATTAGATGTTTTTCTCTTTCGAAAATGAGCCCCCTAGTCACCTTTTCTCAGGGCTTTTTTTGAGGGGGTACTTGGGGGTACTGAGTACCGGCACCTTTTCCATTGTCTGCTAAAATTGGCCCACGGATTCCATGTTTTAATGAAGGAGCTTAGGCTTTACACACTAATTCTGCCTGGTCATAGATTCTGTGACTGGTTGCAGGGGGACTAGCTATTGTGGGATGGATCCCTCAGTGATCACCCCACCCCTGAAGGGTGAGCTAGCATTTGAGTACCGGCACCTTTTTTGCTAGAAAGAACGCACTGCCTTTTCTCTACCTTCTCTGTTTTTGTCTGCTGTCTGATTTATTTCTCTGTTGTTTTCTTATTCAGTATGTAGGTGGATTTCTATGTGAGTATCCAACTCGCAATAAGGTTTAAATTTGCCCCAGTTTAGGAGCTGTGATGCCAAAATATGTTGGGCTGATTTAATGACTGTGTATGAAGTCTGGAGAGAGAAATGCATACACCTGGAACCATCTTTTCATCTTGTATAGATTTTAATAAATTGTTTTGAGCCTGCTGGCTGCCCTTCTGTTTTTTTATTTTCTGCAATTAAAAGCTAAAGCCATATTTCACTTTTTTTTTTTTGGGTTGCCGGTTGAAAGTAGGATCAAATTTAAGGTCCTTTGATTTGTATTTAGGTCCTGTCATCAATCTTTGCATAAGCACTTGGCTGATCAACTTACTAGTTATATCCCAACCAGGACCCTGTTTAATGTGCGCCCTCTAGCTGCTGTCAAGCTGACAGCTACAAGTTGTAAGACTTTCATCTATTAGGCTCCAGTTACCTGCAGCTTTCTTGCATTGAAATGTGGAGGGAACATTTTTACCTGTTTTTTTTTTTTTAAAAGGTAAAGGCCTGTTCAGCCAGTATTCAACTGGCGGCAGTGAGCGTTATGCTGAATGTCGCCTGCGTTATTCCTTTATATTCAATGCCAGGCCCTCTCTGGGCTTTGGCATTGACTATTCTTTTTTTTTTTTTTGAGTCAGTTAATACATAGCTGGTTACATCAATATTCAGCCACTCACCGCATAAGCCAAACCATTTAAAGATAGGACTGCTATTTATGCTGCTTCCCCTCACAGTGCTTAGTTCTGCTGGTGGCTATGAGTGTAGGGATTTTTGGGGGTATTCACGTAGGGGCCCTTTTACTAAGGTGCACTAGTAAAATGGGTTTATTTTGTCCTGCTTTTCCGCATATTAAGCCCATTTCTAGCGCAGCTGTAAATTTGGCCTTCAATTATTTCTTTTTCTGACCATGTGCTAATATTGGCATTAGTACGCGACCACTGAAAAAAACATTAATGGCAAAGGCTCCCATGTTATTCAGTTAGCATGCGTTAATGTCAGCAAACTAGCTGAATAACACTTCCATGCCCATTTTCTGCCCCTAACACGCCACCTCCAAAAAAATGAATACTATGAGGTTAGCACATGTACTTGGCAAAGCTAACATAACATTCTTTAATGTATCCTGCGTTAAGCACACATTATCAAGAATGGTGAAACTTATTGTTTCATTCCTATAAATATGAAACATACCTTGCAAAAAAATCACTTAAATTTGCTCTGCATGAGGAGAAATGGTTTCCACTTCTATCTTACTTTAAAGATTCCTAATGTGACATGTTGCGCTAAATACCATTAACGAAATGTACCATTAACGAAGTGTACCTTTGCTATGTACCTTCCTTTTTTTTTTCTTCTGTCTCTCTCTCCTTTTGATTTTTCACCCTTTTTGTATAATTGTTTACTGTTACATTGTTGTTGCTTCCTGACTAAGTTTGTATTGAAAATCAATAAAAATACTAAAAACGTAAAAATGCGCATTAGATTGTGAGTGCATTAGATCCAGAGAAAGTACCTTTATATAATATGTAAACCACTTTGGTTCTACTACAGAAAAGTGATATATCAAATGTCCTACCCTTACCTCTTACCCCTTTGTTCTTAATACGATGTTCTTAATGAGTTTTGTATTGTTAAAGTTATACAGGGGCCCTTTTACAAAGGGCTAGTAGGGCGTGTGTAACAGGCACCAAATCGACACTACTGCCTGGTTAGCACTCCCACCCGGAGGTAATTTCGAAGTTGGTGCACGCTGTTTCCTGCGATAGAAAATGTTTTTCTATTTTCTACTGGCGAGGGTGTTCCCAGCGGTAATTGGTAGCGTGGTCACATTGGCTCCCACTGCATAAGTATCGCACAGGCAGCGCGTGAGCCCTTACTGCTAGGTCAACTGGTGGTGGTAAGGAATCAGGCAGTAAATAGCCACACACTACTTTTAATTGTACTGCCCCCATTTAAAAAAAAATACTTTTTTCCCAGCCATGGTAAAAAAATGGCCCAGTGCGCACCAAGAACATGCGCCCACACGTGCGGTAGCAGGCCACTCTTTACCGCAGCTTAGGAAAGGACCCCACAATTATGATTGCATTACTTGTATTCTCAATGTGCACTGCAGTATTATGAATTTTTATTGATTGTTGTAATTCACTCTTGGCTATAATGATAGGGTGGGAAATCAAACTGAATAAACTAAATTGAAAAATGTCTATCGGAGAAGAGCCTTTTGTAGCTGCAGACTTGAAAAAAAAATCGATCTAATTGGAGAAAAGCCAAGCAAATGGGAAAGTAGCATCTTTATTTTATAATTCTACCCACAGTCATGGAAACTATTTATGCATTTCTCCATGACTAATCAATAAAGGCACTAGAAGGAGAAAATAAGGAGAACACAGCACCCCCATACGCCTCTTCAGTGAAGACAAATTAAAATTGAGTTGTGCCTTGCAAGCAACAAGCACTTTTCACTGGCTTAACCAAATGATAGCTTAATACAACAGCCGCCTCATAGCTGAATGCAGATCAGTTGTGATTTGACCTGACTAAAATCTCATAAGTACATAAGTATTGCCTCACTGGGATAGACCAAAGGTCCTTCGAGTCCAGCATCCTGTTTCCAACAGTGGCCAATCCAGGTCACAAATACCTGGCAAGATCCCGAAAAAGTTCAATACATTTTATGCTGCTTATCCCAGAAATAAGCAATGGATTTTCCCCAAGTCAATTTAATAATGGTCTATGGACTTTTCTTTTAGGAAGCCGTCAGAACGTTTTAAAACCCTGCTAAGCTAATTGCCTTTACCACATTCTCTGGCAATGAATTCCAGAGTTTAATTACACGTTGAATGAAGACACATTTTCTTCGATTCGTATTAAATTTACTATTTTGTAGCTTCATCACATGCCCCATAGTCCTAGTATTTTTGGAAAGAGTAAACAAATGATTCACGTCTACCCATTCCATTCCACTCAGTATTTTATAGACCTCTATCATATCTCACCTCAGCCATCTTTTCTCCAAGCTGAAGAGCCCTAGATGCTTCAGCCTTTCCTCATAGGGAAGTCATCCCACCCTCTTTATGTAAGAATTTACTAGAACACATCCAATACCAAACCTCTACCTGTCGCAGAATAGATGCCTCAGGTATGAAGATCATGACAACTAAGAATGAAGACTTGAGGGACCTTTTACAAAAATGTGGTAAAGTTTTACAGTTCTTCCACGGTAATTGCTCAAATTACTGCAGAAATGAAACTGCAAAATCTCTGCATTAACTGTCAGGGGCGTTCCCACCATCTTCGTATGCAGTGAATGCAGAGAAGATACATGTGGAGGGTGATTTTATAACAAGGCCCCTGGGTTTGGATTTCACATTTCAAGTTTAGGGACCCTTTTATTAAGCAGCCTGTTCTGTCCCCAGCATGGGTCTTTACTGCCACTTTTAGTGCTGCCGGGGGAATGGCTGATTTTTCTATTTTGCCAATAATGGCCACACGCTAATTTTCCCATTAATTTATGGGCACTTACCGACACCTATTTTCTAGGCGGTAAGAGCTCACGCGCTAACCATGCGCTAATGAGGTAGCACATGGCAATGAAAACTATTTTTTAGCGAGTGGGTAACGTGTGCACATTCAAAAACTATCATGGATGCTTGAGCGTGCCCTGCGGTAATGCTTTTTAACCTGCAGCAGGCACACGTTAGTGCTTACAATATCTTAATAATAAGGCGCCTTATTTAATAATACTTTAAAAACTATCTAAAGGATCATTTTACTAAGGTGTGGTTAAATAGTGTCCCTTACATGGGTCTTTCCCACACACTAGGGCCATTTTCACCGCAGTTGTACAAATGCCTTTTTTGTACTTTTTGCATTAATGGCCATGCACTAATGTTCTTAATAAACTTGTTTATGGCAAAGAAAAACCCAGGTTCTAAAAAACTGAATAGTGTGAACTTCAACCAAATATAGAACCTTACAAATCCACAATATAAGAGGAAAAAAGGACCTCAAATGTAACCCAGTGATATATGTGCCACCTTGTGTTGCAGCTATCTTAGGGGCTCTTTTACTAAGCCCTGTAGGCACCTATGCACGCCAAACATGCGCCAAATTGGAGTTACCACTTGGTTACTGCGTGGCCCTTGTGGTAATTTCAATTTTGGTGCACGTCCGCTACGTGCGTCTAAAAACTATTTTTTATTTTCTGACGCGTGTAACGAACGCTCGCCAAGTGATATTTGACACATGTAGGTCATTACCACCCAAATTCTTTACCACTAGGTCAACGGCTGGCGGTAAGGTCTCAGACTCAAAATGGATGCATGGCAATTTTGGTTTTGCCGCATGCCCATTTTTGGCAAAATAAAAGAGGCCTTTTTAGAGGCGTGCTAAAAAATGGATCGGCGCGCGCCCAAAACCTGTGTCTACACTACTGCAAGCCATTTTTCAGCATGCCTTTGTAAAAGGACCCCTTAGTCACTTCAGGTATCAACTGTATCATCGGTCCAAACCCCCTCCACCCCCACAATTTTTTATTTTAAACAGTCTCTATTAATTCATTTTTCTTTCACTATTACATGATTTCTTTACATTTTTTCTTCTTTTTTGTATAAAAACAGCTGGAGGATGGACAAAGCTTATTCACTTATCTGAATCGTATGTTGCAGCAGGAGCTGTTCCTGACCGGTTAAATAGCGCTGAATATTGGAGGGGGGGATGGTATAGGCAGGGCGGCCCAACCATTAGGCCACCTGAGGTGGGGACCTCAGGCGGCACTCTTCAGGGGTGGCTACTCTCCATTCTTTGGGGAGCAGCCACCCTGTTTGCACGTTTACCTGTTTGGTCACATTCCAAACCCAGTTTACACTGCCCTGCCACTGGCACCCACCTCTTCCCTTTACTGTGGCCGCCTCTCTGATGTAACTTCCTGTTTCAGTCAGAGGGTCAGGCAGCCGTAATAAAGGGGGACTCCATAAGGTAAGGATACAAGTTTAACCAAGTACCTGCACAGCAAACTTTAAATGAACAGCACATCTTACCAAAATAAAATGAGGATTGTAAGTGTTAAAGATGCCTTGCTGTGAGTTTTAGAAACTTTAGCAGGTGCTTTTCTAAATTATGTTAATCAAATGGTCTTCATGATTGACAGTGAGGCCTCACATCACACATGGGACAAAGCCTAACTTATTGAATTTTAATAATGCAAAGAAATAAAACTTGGGTGGCACTGTAAACAAAGGAATCTGGTGATATAGAGGAGGAAGTTCTGCACGGATCGCACTGGTTAGGAGCATATATGAGTCATGGGAGAACACATTGGCAGGAGGTAGAGGGAAAATAATGGCCAGAGAACAGTTATACAGTAGACTGGGGTGATGATTTCTATACAATATGCATCTAAAATCTGTCTTGGGAACAGTGAGATTTCTATGAACAGTTTCATTTTGTGCATAGTAAATGCTCAGACCAGGCATTAAGCTACTTCAAAGAAATTATTGTATTGTAATGTATATTTCAATTGCATGCCTATTTAAATTACTCATTTCATGCAACTTGTTTTCTAATTTTTTTCACCTTTGGAGGTTTAGGATTGCCAGAGTGAATGGATAATAATAATAATAGAACATCTTACACAATTTGGGCAACTGTCCGGATTTAAGCCCAACTTGGAGAAATCAACCTTTCTCAATCTCACAATACCCCCCACAGAGCTGTCAGCCCTTAAGACAGAGTTCCCGTTTGTCTGGGCGAAGAAAACTATAAAATACTTGGGTATCCAGATAACGCCGCAAGTGGAGGGACTATATGCAGCAAATTTCCCCCAGAAAGTGGAGGAACTCTTTAGGGAGTTAGATAGGCGGGAAGGCCTTAACATATCTTGGAAAGGGCGCATACATGCTATTAAGATGATGTTGCTCCCAAAAGTGCTCTACTTATTTATGGCTATCCCGATTCCACTTCCCAATAGCTTCTTTATAAAACTCAACCGCAAAATGTTCGCCTACATATGGAGAAAGCGTCCACCAAGAGTGAAGCGAACAATGATGTTTCAAACATGGGAAAGGGGAGGTATGGGAGTCCCTAACTTCTACCTGTATTATCAGGCGGCCCAGATACGAGTCTTGGCAGAATGGGCCCCAAGGGCATCTAAGAAATGGCTACATTGGGAAAGAGCATGGCTGGGCAGGCGAGAAATAGAGGAAATTCTGTGGATACCGGGTGAAGAGCTGACACCCATAATCAAAAAGATGCCCATGGGGTTGAAACATCCACTATGGACATGGTATCTAGTAAGGAGAGACATGTTCCCAGAGAGGTTATACTATCGGCAAACAGCGATTCGCTGGGCGAAAGGATTCCCACTGGGGAGATCAGAAAAGATATTTGATAGATGGGCTCAAGCAGGGCTGCGCACATTAGGTCAGGTATGGTAGGATGGGGAGATGATAAACTTCACAGACCTTCAGGAGGAATATGGCTTAATGGAAAGAGACCTAACATATTATTGCAACCTGCGCGACTTCCTTAAGAAGAAGGCACAGGATGAACTAGATTTAGCTGAAACAGCTCTGGAAGTAGCAGTCAATAGAGGGGGTGGGAGGGGAGGGATTATACATATATACCTGGCCCTGCTGGGACGGACAGATCCTCAGGTACTATATCAAGCAAAGTGGGAGAAGGTGTTACAAACCACATACCCTAAAACAACATGGACGGGGAATTACAAATATTTGCTTAAAGCTTCTCTAGCACAAACTGTGAATGAAAATGGGTTTAAAATGTTATATTGGTGGTACTACACCCCTGACCAGCTACAAAAGTTGTACCCGACAGTCTCGGGGCAATGTTGGCGGGAATGTGGCCACAGGGGCACATTTTACCATATGTGGTGGTCCTGTGGGAAAGTGGAAAGATTCTGGAAAGATGTATTGCAGGTGGTTAATAAAGTCTTACAGAGGACATACCCATGGGGAGCAGAGCATTGCCTCTTACATTTTCGACCCAATTCCTAGCTGGCAACACAGGCTGGTGATTCAATACTTTGTGGCAGCAAGACTTGGGCTGGCTCGAGCTTGGAAGCAAGTGGAACCACCTTCGCTACAGATGGTAAATAGGAAAGTGGATCATCTATACCAAATGTCAAAGCTCACAGCCATGCAAAGAGGGTCCATGCAGGCCTTCAGCAAAATATGGACACTTTATGAACAATACAAAGAACAAGCTCATTCACCACCGGGGTGGGGGGGGGGGGGGGGGGGGGGGGGGAAGGGAGGGAGGGCTAAAGTTGGGGATAGGGTCACATTGCTGTAGAAAGTATATGTAAATATGCAGTTGGCTGTTTGACATATTGTATGTGGAAAAATTCAATAAAAAATACAGTTAAAAAAAAAAAGGATTGCCAGAGTGCATAGGGCTTGATGTTAGTGGGGATCTGGAGAAGGATGTACTTTAGGGCAGGTTTACTACAGTGGGGTAAGGTTTTGCACTTATTCCACCTTAGGTTTGAACTTAAAGTGTGGTAAGTGAAAAGCCTATATCTAACTGTTGGCACAGTCAGAAAATGCCCTGCTGAGCATCAGGCTATTGAATGGGTCAGTGTTAAATGTGACCTGCTGACTTATTTATACCACAAGATAGAGGGATATCAACTGCATAATCCTGCCAAATTTCAGTCTCAGGTATGGACTAATTATATCTTTAAAAAACCCAGAAATGACATATCCCACTTTAGGTACCTGCAGTTTTTAAACTATAGAACATGAAAAACATCAAAGCTGTAATTGCATAATCCCATTCTACTGACCCTGTAGTACACAAAACTTTCAGAAATGAAAGTTGCCCCTCTAAACTTTTATAGCCTTTATCTCTGTTATTTGTGATCCCTCTTTTGGTACCTTTTTGTTCAGCGGGTCACAAATGCATCAGCAGCTAGCAATGGAATAGCGTTATCTGCCAATGTACTTCATGTCAGCAGCACCAGTGCTGCCAAAATAACCCACACCTACCCCAATCGCGGTTCACGTACCCAATGTTCTGCTGATCCCTGCTCTAACACTGAAAAGCACATACCCAGTGCCCCTCTAATCCTTAATCCATACCCCAATTTCAGGCCTCCTCAATGAGGAACTCCTTCTGCCCATGAGAGGTTCTACATACTGGGAGCCCCAACACCCATCAACCCAGCATCCTGTTTCCAACAGTGGTCAATCCAGGTTACAAGTACCTGGCAAGATCCCAAAACAGTACATTACATTTTGTGCTGCTTATGCTAGAAAGAAGCAGTGCATTTTCCCCAAGTCCATCTTAATAATGGCTTAAGGACTTTTCTTTTAGGAAGTTAGTCAACCCTTTTTTTAAACCCCACTAAACTAACTGCCTTTACCACATTCTCTGGCAATGAATTCCAGAGTTTAATTACACATTGAGTGAAGAAATATTTTCTCTGATTTGTTTATCAATAGAAATCAAACAAATAAAACATGGAAAAGAAAATAAGATGATACCTTTTTTATTGGACATAACTTAATACATTTCTTGATTAGCTTTCGAAGGTTGCCCTTCTTCGTCAGATCGGAAATAAGCTGCTTATTTCTGATCTGACGAAGAAGGGCAACCTTCGAAAGCTAATTAAGAAATGTATTAAGTTATGTCCAATAAAAAAGATATCATCTTATTTTCTTTTCCATGTTTTATTTTGTTTGATTTCTATTGATAACCTTAAGAGTGGACTAACACGGCTACCACACTGATTTGTTTAAAATGTACTACTTTGTAGCTTCATTGAGTGCCCCCTAGTACTAGTATTTTTGGAAAGAGTAAACAAGCAATTCACGTCTACTTATTTTACTCTACTCATTCTTTTATATACCTCTATCATATCTCCCCTCTGCTGTCTCTTCACACAATGTAAGCCCCACCCAATGTATCCCAGGATACACAGGGCAGGGCTAGGCACCGCCATTTTCCAGATGGCGCCAATGGACTGGAGGGAGGCCACCTCCCTCCTCCAACTGAAGGTGGGGGGCTGGGGAAGGGCCACAGGACCACCAGGTGGGGGGTGGGGATCGATTGATGGAAGTTTAGGATTGCCAAAGTGCATAAGGCTTGATGTTAGTGGGGAATTGGAGAAGAATGTACTTTGGGGCAGGTTTACTAAAGTGGAGGAAGTTTTTGCACTTATTCCACCTTAGGTTTGAACTTAAAGTATGGTAAGTGAAAAGTCTATGTCTAACTGTTGGGGGCATGGTCAGAAAATGCTCTGCTGAGCATCAGGCTATTGAATGGGCCAGTGTTACATGTAAATGATTGCACTTCTTATGTTGAAAGACCCAAATTCTTTATATCTTTTGTTATTAATTATATTTTTATCTTATGTTCCTCATGAAAATGTAAAAGATTCCAACAATCTTAAAAAAATGAGAACTATCTTGAACATAAGAGCTCACATTTTATAAACAAGGTTGCAGAAATTTGTCAACATATTTAGCAGTGCGTTCTAAGAGTAAAATACTGTAAGGTAATCATTTCCAAAAAGGTTGACCACAACAAGGGCCCAGAAAAAGGAAAAAAACAAACAAGGAAATAAAAGAAACGTATATAGAGGTCAGCAGAGTCACATATCTACCTAGCAATGGAGTGTAAAATTTTACCTTGGGAATTAACATTAGGAGTAATGAGTCCTTATTTAGAACTTTAAAAAATCCAAAAGTTGCTTGGGATCAAAAAAATATGTATTTTAAATTGTTATTTCTGGGGCAGTGTTGTTAATAGTGTACAGTACTTGCAAAGAGTATGCACAATTTTTCAATATTTTTTCACAAATAATGCACACTTATTAATGACAGATAAAAAATATGGTGAAATTCTGTGCACATCTCCAATCTACTGCAGTCAAAGTAACTTGAAAAATATATGAGCCGAATCCAAATCCCGGGTTAGGCTACAGTACTTGTTTGAGCTTTATTATAGACACAGTTCTCTGTAGCAGCTCATACAGAGGCCCTTTTACTAAGCAGTGCTAAAAATTGACCAGCACGGGTCTTTCCTGCGTGCTAAGGCTACTTTTAGTGCAGCGGTGAAATGGCCCCATTTTCCATTATTCCCATTAATGGTCATACACTAATTTTCCCATCAGCACGTGGCCATTAGTGTGTGAGCCGTAACTGACACCTATTTTCTAGGCAGTAAGGGCTCACGTACTAACCACTTGCTAATCAGTTAGCGTGCGGCAATGTAGCTGTGCTAACCAATTAGTGCAAAACACGCCTACTCTCCACCCCCCAGACACCCCCCCCCCAGTACTACAAAATAAATTTTGTTTTTTAGCATGTGGGTGGCATGTGCCGATCCCAAAATTACTGCGGATGTCTGAGCGCACCCTGTGGTAGTGCTTTTTAAACTGTGGTATGCACACATTAGTGCATCCTGCAGCTTAGTAAAAGGGCCTCACAATAAGTAAATTGTGTGGCAAAGTTTTTGAATTTGTGTATGTGGCACATATGCATGACTAGGGGGCCTGTTTACTAAGCTGAAGTAAAAGGGAGCCTGCAGTAGCGTCAGCGCATGTTTTAGGCGCGCACTTAATCCCCCTTTTACCGCAGCGGGTAAAAATATGTTTATTTTTGATGAAAAGAAATGGCTGTGTGGTAAGTGAATCACTTACCGCATGGCCATTTCAGTGGCGAGCCCTTATTGCCACCCATTGAGATGGTGGTAAGGGCTTCCGCGCTAACCGGACAGGGTGCAGTGCTACCCGATTACTGCCGGTTATGTTCCAGCGCTACAAAACCCAAACAAATTCCTGTAGCATCAGAAATGGTGCACGCTGGGGGGTGGGAATTAGCACCGTGCTCCTGCGGTAGCCTGCCAGTAGTTCTGGATTGGCGCACGGCAAACCCATTGTCATGCACAAACCCTTTAGTAAAAGGGTCCCTGGATAAATTATTTTGTTCTCTTGTTGGGGAGAAAAGAGATCTTAGGAATCGGTGCTGGGAAAGGAGAGGTGACATAAACAATAGGGGTGGGCAATGGTGGAAGAGAAGAAGAAGGGATCTCAAAGGGGGGGAAGAAAGGCATCTGGTGGAGAGTGAACAGATATCAGGGGAGATCAAAGAAGAGAAATCCAATAGAGGGAAGTTAGATCTGCTCTCAACTGTTCTTCCAATGTTAGTCCCTTTACTTGCGCACTCACCCTCCTTTCTCCCTCCATTTCCCTCTGAGATGTTTAAAAAGTGACAGAAAAAAAATAATTCAGCAACTGTAGAAAATCTTTGTCCATGTCAATGGTCACCATATGACTTTTTATGCCCTATTGAAAATTCTGAATGAAGTGGCACCTAGTGTGTCTGAAGCAAAAATCATGCCAGAATCCCAGAAACTGCTCACGTGGGGTGACTCTAAGGCTAATAGTATTAATTATGTTGATACACTGATGCAGAAAAATAGCCATGAAGACATTATAATCACAATAGCAAAGAAAAGCAGGCTGCTTCTCTCAAACAAAATAAAAACAGATGTTTGCCGTATACTCTTTGTTTCCAAAAATAGTCATGTAGCTGAATCAAAAGATTTTTCCTTATCAAAGGGTAAAGCTATTGGTGGTTTTCATCATAATTCTTTTGACATTTGAGAAATTGTTTTGCAGAGATGTAATCTTCCTCTGTGTCTCGCATAGAATCTTAGGAGGATGAAATTCCTTCCTGCCCTTGTTGGCAAAGCAGGGATACAAGGCAACTCTTATGAGGAAGGGGAAGTTCTCAGCATTTAGAAAAATTTGATGGAGGAGAGGGGTAAAACACATTTTCCAAGATGAATGAGATTTTATTTCAGATTAAGGAGCCCTTTTACTAAGGTGTGTTACCTAATACGGGCATAGCGCACCAGAAAAGGTTTAGAGCAAAACACACTAAACTAAGTACATATTTATTGCCATACTGGGAAAGATCAAAGGTCCATCGAGCCCAGCATCCTGTTTCCAACAGTGGCCAATCCAGGTCACAAATACCTGGCAAGATCCCAAAAATATACAAAACATTTTATACTGCTTATCCCACTATCCTGTGGTAATTTCATTGTCTGCACACGTTAATCGTGACCTATTTATTTTTTGGGATTTATTATTTGGAGGGGACATGACATGGCAGGGAATAAGCGTGGAAGCGTTGTATCATCTTATTGTGTCATTATTAATATGTATATGCAGCCTACATGTCAAACATAGCGAGGGTGACAAATGATTGAACAGCAGACAATGTCCAATGTATTGTAGCTTTATTTGCAACAACTGAGACTCGACATGAGTTGTGTTTTGGCCAAAAATGGCCTTCCTTAGGAGTCTTCTGTTGGATGTATGGAATTCCTAGCTAGCCTCTGTAAAACAAATATAATGTTGTATACCTTGAACCTTCCAGAGTACAGCCTGTGTCTCATGTCGAGTCTCGAATGTTGCAAATAAAGCTATAATACATTGGACTTCATCTGCTGTTCAATCATTTGTCACCCCTTGACTTGTTTGTGTGACTGCAAGGGTTGGTGTTCTTCTGTTTTATTGCCGTATACAGCCTACACATCATTGAAGTGGTGTACATTCAGGTACAGTTTTTTTCTGTCTCTGGAGGGCTCACAATCTAGGGGTCCCTTTTACAAAAACACATAAAAAATGGGCATAGCACTTTTTAATGCACAACTTTCCCATGTGCTAAGCCCATTTTTAGGGGTCCTTTTACTAAAGTACGTTAATGGATTTAGTGCGTGCTAATGATTAGCATGTGCTAAATGATAAGAAGCCCATCATATTCCTATAGGCATCTTACCATTTAGTGTGCACTAATTGTTTGTGTGCTTTTACCAAGTTGTGGTAAAAGAGGCCCTGCGGTAGCGTCAGCACTTAGATTTGCCACACGCTGAGGCTCCTTTTACTACAGCAGGTAAAAGAGCAAAAAAAATGGCTGTGCGGTAAGTGCACGCTTACCACACGGACATTTCTGTGGGATCCCTTACCTCCACCTATTTAGGTGGCAGCAATGGCTCCTGCGCTAACCCAGCAGTAACCCCCCCCCCCCCAAATTCCTATTGCACCAGAAATGGCATGTTCTGGGGCGGTAGTACCAGATAGGCATGATAACACCATGGTAACTCTACCGCAGCATTGTAAAAGGGTCCCTAAATCTGTTAGCACATCTTAGTAAAAGAACCCCTTAATGAAGCAGTAAAATCAGATGTTTTCTTTTATTATTATGTGCAGGTCATGCACTAATGTTGTCATTAGTGCATGTGGGAGCACTTACTGCCCCCTATTTAGGAGATAAGTGATTCTGTATTAAGGGGGTCTTTTACTAAGTCGCGGTAGCGTTTTTAGTGCATGCTAATGATTTAGTGCATGCGATAAATGCTAGAGATGCCCATATATTCCTCGCTATGATTTACTAGAGGCGCAGGAGCGCTTTGAAATCGGGATTATAATATTGGACTCGTTCCTGAGGGAAAAGATTCCACTTGAACGGATTCAACATTGTATATTGGATCAAGTTACATCCGGGAGTGGACCACCTTTTTAACTCATGCTAAGTGCCCAGTTGATTATATTGTGTAGTTATGTGATATGTAAAACACCATCAAGTATCTTAAAGACATTATTACAGCATACATATACTTTATTGAGAAAGCAAGAAGGGAGTTATACCTTCTTGATAAACACAAAAAGTTTTTTTTCCCATATGTGTATGAGATTGGACTGAGCAAAGGTTGAGATTGATTCAGACATTTTAAAATATTGAAGTAGTTTATTAATTATATTGTAAAGAGAGCACGGGTGTGTATTTTGTTCACACATAAAATTGAAAACTTTGGAGAAATTCCATGATCGAGAAGCTTATGCACCCTTAGAGATATAAATCACTTTGGTGTAGTCTCGCTTGGGTGAGTCTATACTCTGAGAATTCTCCATTATTCATAAAATATTTTTTGCAATATGATTAGTTAAATACTTGGGTATCTGATCTATCTCCTTTGGTTCTCTTTGATTATACTCTGGTTTTTTGATAGCCATATATTCCTTTGGGCATCTCTAGCATTTAGCGCGCAGTAAAAATGCTACTGCAGCTTAGTAAAAGACCCACTAACTCTGCACTAACCAGTTAATGCACACTAATCAGAGCACACTAGCTGAATAACACTTCCATGCTCATTCCCTGCCCATGGCATGCACTGTTCAAAAATATTTTTTTAAAAGAATGCATGGTTAGTGTTTTGAAATTGGAACTGAAAACATTTTGCAGTAAGCATTTTCTCATGCATTTAGGAGGGAATCCCATAAATGGCGCTGAAACTTAGGCATTGAAAGAGTTCCGTGCTAAGTGCTGTTCTATAAAGGATGTGCGCTTTGTATAGAATAGTGGTTTTTTTGTGTGGATCCCGCGCCAAACTTATTCCTGCTGAAACCTGGTGTAAATGCTAGTGCCCAAGTTAGACGCGGTTAGGCAGTATTCTGTAATTCCTCACAAACATTTCGGAATACCGTTGACACACCCATGGCCATGCCCCCTTTGAGATGCACACTATGGGAGTCAGGCGCCTTATAGAATGGTGCACATCTGGATGCGTGTGCAAATTTTAATGAGTGCCGATTAACATCAATAATTGGTTCTTTCCACCCAGTTATTGATGGTTCAGTGCTCATTATCCAATTTATTTGAGCTCGCATCTCGGAAGCGCACACAAATTTGGGCACCATATAATGAATCCGAGGGTAAGTGTGCCGTAGGGCTTAACAACCTTTGATTAAAGACCCCCCTAAGTTTGTATCTAAGGCAATGGAGAGTTAAGCAACTTTCCCAAGATCACAAGGAGTGTCAGTGGGTTTGAACCATACTCTCCTGGTCCTCAACCCACGGCTCTGAGCATTAGGCTGCTCCTTTACTACATCTTGCATCTTTTGTATAAGAAAGCAAAGAAGGAATGTGATGAAGAAAACGCTAATGGCGCTTCCATTCTGGATTATCTCATCACAGTACCTTTTGCTAAAACTATATTTAACACAGTTGATGCTGATTCTCTGGCAACATTCTCTTCAAAATAGAACTCTATAAGGGTCATTTATTAATAGTGTGTGCTAACCATTAGTGAATGACCCTCTATATTTGCATAAATCTTTTATTTTTCTTGGTATCATATCTATAATACTGGTTTCCAATTACATAAGTACATAAGTAATGCCTTACTGGGAAAAGACCAAGGGTCCATCGAGCCCAGCATCCTGTCCACGACAGCGGCCAATCCAGGCCAAGGGCATCTGGCAAGCTTCCCAAACGTACAACATTCTATACATGTTATTCCTGGAATTTTGGAGTTTTCCAAGTCCGTTTAGTAGCGGTTTATGGACTTGTCCTTTAGGAAACCGTCCAACCCCTTTTTAAACTCTGCTAAGCTAACCGCCTTCACCACTTTCTCCGGGAACGAATTCCAGAGTTTAATTACACGTTGGGTGAAGAAAAATTTTCTCCGATTTGTTTTAAATTTACTACACTGTAGTTTCATCGCATGCCCCCTAGTCCTAGTATTTTTGGAAAGCGTGAACAGACGCTTCACATCCACCTGTTCCACTCCACTCATTTTATATACCTCTATCATGTCTCCCCTTAGCCGTCTCTTCTCCAAGCTGTATAGCCCTAGCCTCCTTAGTCTTTCTTCATAGGGAAGTCGTCCCATCCCCGCTATCATTTTAGTCGCCCTTCGCTGCACCTTTTCCAATTCTACTATATCTTTCTTGAGATGCGGCGACCAGAATTGAACTCAATACTCAAGGTGCGGTCGCAATTAATGCATATAAATCTCCATTCCTGCCAGAAAAAGGCAGCACTATGGAAATAACTCACTGAGAGGCTCATTTGCTAAAGGTTAGTGTGCACTGATGATGTCGCTAATGTGCATTATTTATAACAGGGTCCGTTGCATAAAATGGACTTTATGATAAGTAATGGCTTTGGTACACCTTTACTGTTAGTAAATGACTCCCTAAGTTTATTACCCATAGGCAGAATGAGGAAAAAAGCATGAATGAGCTAGGCCTCAAGACAGAAAGAGATTTATTTTAATACTCGATGAATTAAGAAAGCTATGCTGGATGAATAAAAGAAAAAAAGAACAATTACATACTGTGGATTCTATGTAGAAATGGCAAGCGGATGCCCAGCAGACTAATTGAAATATTCTCCTGGGCTGTTGTGTCTTTGCTTGAATGAACTGTCCTGATTTATGCATTGTTTGGTAGGGAGCACTGAACGGAGCTTTGAGATGCAGCTGTGTTATAAATGTGGTATCATGAAAACTTGCATAGAATATGAATAAAAAACGAAAAGCCCGCAGAAGGCACAATAAACAGAGAAAAATTGAGTTCATTTTTAGCACAAAGAAAAATACATATCATCTACAGTACAAATTGACTTTACCCCTTTTGAAGTTTCATCTGGGTCATCTTTATCATTGATCACCCTCTAGCCCTGTAGCAGGACAGACTTTACATTTCTCCTAATGATCTAAATTGTGCATGGTTTACAACTTTACTGCCTCAATAAATACATTAAAGTAGGATATTAATATTTACAATGAGAATGCTCTGTTTTGGTGGCCATAATTCCAATCCCAGTTGAATTTTAGAGCCGGCGGCTTAACTTGTATGGCAGGTATGCCCATAAGTTACACCAGTTTTTCAAGGGCATTACTTTCCCTTTTAAAACTACTCAATACAACGCAATACAATACAATTTTATTCTTCTAGTCGGCGATAACCACCAAGTTCTATGCGGATTACAGAATTAAAGAGTCCAGGCAAATTCCTGGAGAATTACAAATTACAATAATACCCTACAACAATTAACATAGTACAAATTTCTTAAACAAAAATGTTTTTAAAAACTTCCTAAACTGGCTATAGCTGGTTAAAGTTCTTAACTGAACTGGCAAAGTATTCCAGGCCCGTACTGCTAGAAATAAAAAAGTAGTGGAAAATACCAAATTCAAACAAACATTCTTTGAACTTGGATATTGTAACAATAAAGGATTTCTAGATAGACTAAAACTGCCTGGATTAGGAAAAACAATTAATTCTAACATATAAGATGGTCTATTACTATATAGAATATTGAAAATCATGACAAAGTTTAAACTCAACTCGGGCCTCTAACGGCAACCAATGTAAACGTATTAATAGAGGAGTAATCTGCTCATTAACATGCCCTGAAAATACTAATCTGGCTGAGGTATTTTGTATGCAATTTTTACGGAGAAATTTCAGACAGCCTAAATAAGTGATGTTACAATAATCAAGTTTCCCTAGAATTAAACTTTGAACCACCAACTTAAATGCCTGGGGTGGTCAACATATTTCTGATTTACCCAATACCAGTGTGTTTTTTCTAGCGAAAAGGTGCCGGTATTCAAATGTCAGGTCACCCTGCAGGTGATCACTGAGGGACCCACCCCACAACAGCCAGGACCCCTGCAACCAGTCATAGAATCTATGACAAGGCAGAATTGGTGTGTACAACCTGAGCTCTTTCATTAAAACTTGGGGACCATGGGCCAATTTTAGCAGACAATGGCAAAGGTGCCGGTACTCAGAACCCCCTCAAAAAAAGCCCTGCCCAATACAAAATATACACATACATTTACACCACCATAGACAAAAGATACATGCACATTTACATGTGAAAATTCACCATTTTATTTTAGAAGCGTATGCCCATACGTTGAATCCCCACTCCAGGGAGAATGTACATTTTATTTATTAGGATTTATTTACTGACTTTTTGAAGAAATTCACCCAAGACAGTATACAACAAGATTAATCTGGACATAGGCAATAGATAATATCAACAGAACAAATATTCAAATTATATATTATAACATAGAATGCTACTTACAATGTCTACACAATAGAAAATAAAACATCGCATTAGACAGCATAGGGTATAAGTGGAGGTGATGCATATAGACAGATAAGATAGAGTAACAGGAGTTAGATATAGAATAATATTAACAGAGAAAAATGTAGGCAGATAAAGACCATATGGCCTATCCAGTCTGCCCATCCATGTCATCTGCTCTCCCCTGCTCTCCCTGTCACTTCCTTAGAGCTCTCTTAGAAACATAGAAAAATGTAGAAAGATAAAGATTATATGGTCTATCCAGTCTACGCATCCATGCCATCTTCTCTCCATATCACTCCCTTAGAGATCCTATGTACTTGCCCCAAACTCTCTTGAATTCAGATACTGTTTTCATCTCCTCCGCTTCCAACAGGAGGCCATTCCATAAATTCACCACCCTTTCCATGAAGAAATATTTCCTCTTCTTTACATCTGTTTTTTGTGCAGAGGGACCACATCTGCCCTTCTGCAGTCTTCCAGGACCACTCCCAACTCTAGAGAAGCATTGAAAAGGTCAGCCAGCAGAGCCACTAGAATGTCCCTAAGTTCCTTCAGTGCCCTCGGTTGTATGCCATCTGGCCCCATCGCTTTGTCCACCTTTAGTTTAGACAGTCCTGCTCTCGACCCTTCAGATATAAACACAGAACAAACATATTTGTTAAGCAATTCCGCCTTATCTTTATTAGCTTCTACATATTCCTCCCCTTCACCATTGAGTCTCACAATGCCACTTTAGCACTTCTTCCTATCACTAACATATCTAAAAAATGTCTTGTCCCTTCATTTTACCGTATTAACTATTTAAAATTCCATTTGTATCTTTGTTTTCCTGACTACTTTACCAGCTTCACTTAGCTTTTCCAGATATTGTTGCCTGTCTTCCTTTTTCTGCGATCTCTTGTAGTTTATAAAGGCTAATGTCTTTTTCCTTACCTTTCAGCTCTTACTTTTGAGAACCAAAGCAGCCTTCTATTTCTCTTACTTTTATTTACTTTCCATACATAAAGGTTTGTTTCCTTATGATAGCTCCTTTTAGTTTTGCCCGCTGCTTTCCAGCTTCTTCCAGATGTATCTCCAGGACCAGGTTTGGGAGCCATGGGAATAGGACCTAGCAAGATGCGTGTGCAATCCTAATTTGAGCCAATTAACTGCAATAATTGGTTGTTAGCATTCAATTATTGCTCGTTAATGGCTCGTTACTCAATTAAGTTGTGTGTGCGACTTGTGCATCAAATAATTTGGGTTCACAATTTTGGGCACCCTATATAAAATCCGAGGGATAAGGGGTAGTAAATTCACTGAGCCAAATTCTCTAAGGGTGTGGGTATAAGGCATACCCCCTAGATTCTATATATGGTGCCTAGATTTGCTTGGCCAAATTTGTAAATATACCCAAGATCCGTGTGCAAATTAACTGAATAACGAGCTCAAAAACCTTAATAATTGGGTGCTAACAGCTGATTACCAATCTTAATTGGCACCCATTAAAATTTGCACATACATCTGGTTATGCGCTATTCTTTAACACTGGGTGTCGACTTCCATAGCGCATACCTCAGAAGGGGCGTGACCCATGGGAGGGGCATGGGCGTGTCAGGGGCATTCTGAAAATTTATGCGCGCAGTTATAGAATACTGGATAAGTGCACCTCACTTGGGCATCAGCATTTACACTAGGTTTCAGAGGGCATGGGTGTGGGAATTGGCACTAAGCGCTGTTCTATAAATGGTGGACGCTCTTTATAGAATAGCATGCGCAGTGCCGATTATTTTCAGTGCCCATAGTGTGTAAATGTAAGGGGCATTCACATCAGTGGAACCTGGGAGAGACATTAACATGGCTGCCATTTACACATGCCTCTTGCAGTTTACTGTAAGTTACATGCACTTTTGCCACATTTGGATGCCCACAGTTACACCAGGGCAGATATTCAAAGCAATTTAAGCAGGTAGGAGAGGTTCCTGCCTGATTAAATCGCTTGTTGCCGCCTACCCTCCGATATTCCGCGGCAATGCTGCTGAGTATCGCCTCTGACCACCACCATAAAAAGGGCAGGTCAGGGGTGGTACGGGGGGGGGGGGGAGGGGGTGGCATTAAGGAGGAGTCCAGGGTTATGTGGGTTCTGATAATATTCAGTGCCAAGACCCGCATAGCTAAGTGACCAAATTTACAACAGCTCATGGGTTCCGGCACCCCGAATCAGGCCGGGGTCATATAACTTTTTAAAAATTTACCAAAAATCCCCCGAGCCAGCTCGTGCCCCCAACAATGAAACTCTTTCCTTCCCTCTTCCCCCCAGCCTGCGGCATGACACCCCCCCCCCCCCCCCCCCCCCCCCCCCCCCCACCAGAGGGTCCTCACTCGCCTCAGCAGGGCTTACCGGTAGCCCTGGTGGTCTGTGGTGGTCGTTGCGGGCAGGAGCGCAGGCCCCTCACTCCTGCACCTTGCAGCCACTGGATGAAAATGGGTGCCACAACATCTCGTGGCAGCTCATGTTACTATGTAGTACTACGAGTTTCATTCAGTGGCCTCCAGCTGAATATCAGGGGGACCATGTCTATGGCTGTTCATTGTTCATTGTTTATATTCAGTTTTCAATAGCACCTAATTTGAAAGCCAAGTCAAGGCGGTGTACAGTCTAAAACGAAATGATGAAGACAAAAGAGCTCCATAACAATCATAAGAAAGCCACAAACAAACAGAGACTCAATCAAAACAAGGATTGTTCACAATTGTCCTCTCTTAATTATCCCACACTGGAAGAAAGGAGATGCTTGATCACATGAATTTAGTTTCCAAGTGACTTATCAAATTCAATATTAAACAAATGAGATTTAAGCATTGCTTTACACTTTTTATATGAAAGACCAGAGCAGAGGGATAAAAATAGATTATTCAAAAGGTTAGTGCTATAAAAAAATGTGCTGTTCTATGTAGATTCCTAATGAGCGTGGGAAGGACTAGGAAGTACTAGCCTATGGTCCTTCAGACAGCGCAGTTAGTGTGTGGGGACTGAGGGGAGAAGTCGATAAATAGTGCTCAAAATGGGCCCTATTCTTTAAAGGGCTGTGCCCTTTATAGAACAGCATGTAACAATGATTCCCGCACCTAACTTTGGGTGCCAGACTTATGCCTGCTGAAACCTGGTATAAAACTTTGGTGCCCAAGTTAGTCGCACTTACCCAGTATTCTATAATTGTGCGCATAACTTTTCAGAATGCCCCTGACATGCCCATGCCCCTCCCATGGCCACACCCCTTACGGAATACATGCTATGGGAATCCGGTGCTGTGCTTTATAGAATAGTGCACAGCTAGATACGTGCGCAAATTTATAGTTACAATCATATATATCACCAGTTTCCACACAGTGACCAAAGAAATCAAGAATCACAATCACAAGGAAAATTTACAATCAATCAAAAAGGAAAATAATCTTTCATCCACAGTAAAAGTAGTAGATCAAAGCATCAAGGAACCCCCCCCCCCCCCCATACATAAGTAACAAAATAGAATGTAATCTATACCTAACACCTCAGCCAGACTATAGAGTCTCTAAACAGTGAACACTAATCTTTATGAGTTTGAACATGTATCTTCCATTCTTCCTTCGCCCATAAAAAGTCCAATAATTGCTTATGGTAAAAAATCTATAGATTTTAACCTCAAAAACTACACGAGGAAATTCTAACACAAAAGTGGTGCCCAAGGCCAAATTTTAAAAGTGACAATTAACGTCAATAGTTGGTTGTTAGCACCCAATTATTGATGATTAAGAGCTTGTTCACCAATTAATTTGCACGCACATTCGGCAGCATACCCAAATTTGGGCACCATATATAGAATTTGGGGGATAGCATATAGTAAGAACAGATAGGTAAGTAGGAATACCATCATGGTGTAACTGCAGGATTCATATCTGTCAGATAATCAGTTCTGTTCTGCAACAGCACATCATCACCTTGGGCACTGGACTGTGGGGTGCCACAGGGATCCAGACTATCTCCCGTTTTATTTAAAATGTACCTCAAGCGTCTGGCTGAGCTGTTTCAGTCAATGAACATAAAATTCTACATCTATGCTGATGATGTGCAAGTACTCATACCCACTGAATGAGATCTACCCACAGCTGTGAGTAAACTGAATGCCTTCCTAACCGCAACTCAGGAATGGGCAAACAACAACAAACTTTGCCTGAACCCAAATAAAACAGAAATTCTGTGGGTACCAAACACAAGTAGACAAATACCCGACTTGAAAATACTTTCTAGGAAGTATAAACTCCCCCTAAAATCACAGGTCAGTAATCTTGGTTTACTGCTAGACTCAACACTCACTCTGATCCCACAAATTCAAACAACCTTCAAAAATTGTCTCTATCATCTATGGCAGGTACAAAATGTCTCTCTATATATTGGAAAGTTGAGTTTATGCCATGATAACCTCATGACTAGACTACTGTAATGCCCTGTAAACTGGCCAAACCAAAAAGAGGGCTACTTTTACAAAGCCACGCTACTGATTCTTGGTGCGGCAAATGAGAGGAAGCCCATTCAATTCCTATGGGCTTCCTTTCATTTGCTGCTTGGGAATCTCTAGCATGGCTTTGTAAAAGCCTAGTTTGTATCAGCTCCAACTAATTCAGAATGCTGCAGCACGACTGATAGAAGGCTGCAATGGTGTGACCATTTCACATCCTTCCCGCAAAAGCTACACTGGCTACCAGTACCTTACAGGGTAAATTTAAAACTCTATGTTTGATTTTCAACGCACTCATACAAAATGGGCCAGAGTACCTAAAGAATAAGTTAGCCATATACACATTTTAAGACCTCTAAGGTCCTCTCAAGGATCATCACTATCTGTACCTTTGTCAAAAGAAATTCTACAATGTGATACCTGCCAGCGAGCCTTCTTAGGAGTAGCCCCCATGCTCTAGAATATGCTCCCAGAGGGGTTGTGTATAACTACTTATAGACTACCTCTACTTCAGGAAGTAGGTGAAAGCCTGGCTCTTCTCCCAAGCCTTTAATGTATAGGATGACTGACTATACACTCATTCTGCATCTGGTCTGGCTTGCTACACATACTGTAGCTTAGATCAATTCCTTATCTGTTGCTTAACTATACAACAAACTTGCCTTGAGTTTAGTTAACCATAAAATATCCTAACTGCATCTTGTTCCCATCATATATCTGCTCTTGGTCCCTCAGCAATATGGTAAGCCGTATTGTAGAAAATCTTTAGCATCATATCTATGTTCCAATGCATGCTTATTAGGTATACCATTAGTATTTATTCATTTAAAAATTTATATTCTGCCTACAACTAAGCGGATAACAATATCACATACAAAATTAAAAAATAAAAACAAGTACAATTCAAATAAAAACAAATACAAATAAAGATTATAACATATTAGCCCATGATAACTCATACAAAATTAATCTCAGCATTTTCAAATAAAACATTTTGTTGTGTCAAAATAAAAAGTTTAAACACATTAGCTCCATGCCTGCACACATACATCTGTCTTCAATAATTTACGAAAAGGTGTCATATTACTAACACAATCTAATGACTCCAGGTAGTGCATTCCAAATCTGCGGACCAGCAAGTGAGAAAATTGAATTCCAAGTACAAACATGTCTCACAGAATGGAAATCTCCAGTTACCAGTAACATCGCATGAACTGACCTGTTATGCTAACACTGTATTATATCTCTGGTATTTGAATTCCACCACTGTTAAATGTGTATATTTTTGATACTGTTTCATGGTAGTTCTATTATTAGGTTTCAATTTGCTGTTTTCAAGTTTACCTCATTTATTGTATTTATGTTTATTACTGGTTATTTTACTATTGTTTTGCTGTTAACAAAATTATAAGTTTTATGTTAAACTGTACCTACTGTACACCGCCTTGGGCGAATCTCTTCATAAAGGCGATTTATAAATGACAATAAATGAATAAATAAATAAGGTACATGGATACCAGGTTATGTTAGTATTCTATGATGGAATTTGGGTGCCCAGGTGCCATTATAGAATAGATTCTCACTGTTCATCATTGGGACACTGACAAAGAGGGGCCAACTTATCAAATTACCCCTATATGGTTGAGGTGTTTTACCTTAGGATCTCTACTGTCCTCTCTTCTCTATGAGTAAGTATTCAAGTTTAGGAGATATGCAAGAAATTACACTCAGGAGTAAGTCCAGTATATTGTGTTGACTTGACTGTAAGCACTGTGGATCCAGGGCTCTCTCTTATAGGCCGATATTCAGCCCACAAGAGACAGACCAACTAAGTCCAAGGGTTAGGGCTGTTTCCAGTGACCGGCATTGAATATCCAGGGTTTTTTTGAACACTATAAACTTAACCGGCTAAGATAATATTCAGCGCTGGCCGATTTAAGTTTATAGTGGCCAAAGATAGGCCTGCTATTTTGGCGGCCCAATTTGGCCGCTTAACTTGGCCAGTGAAGCGTTGAATATTTGCGGATAGCCGGTTATATTGCATGATATCATCTGTTAGCCGCTATGCACTGACCAGCTATCTCCCCCTGAATATTCATAGATAGCTGGTTGCTATTTAACTGGCCAGGAGCCATTCCTGGCTGTTCAGTATCTCTGAATATCGGCCGATCACAGTATATGTAGCTGTACAGCACTGTGTAAGTCTAGTTGCACACTATATATAAGAAGTAGCACTAATAGCAAATATGTACAGATCAGAGCCAAATATTCCCTGAAGTGAGTCACATATCTTTTATTCGTTAAGTATGGGGAAAATGCTGTGGTTTACGTATTTGTTGGGTTACCATATTTTGTCCCCCAAAAAGGAGGACACATGCCCCGCCCCACCACATACCCGCCCGCCCCTTTCACACCCACCCCGCCCCCCTTTCACGCCCTCGCTCCGCTCCATCACATTTTCCCCTCCCCGTCACACACCCCTGCACCCCCCCAGCACCCCCCCCCCGTCACCACCCTCCCCTTACCTTACTACTGCCCTGGTGGTCTAGTGACCTCTTCGAGGCAGGAAAGAGCCCCCTCTTTCCTGCCCGGAGCGCTGGCCTGCATGCATCCTTCCTGTTGCTGATCTCAGTGCCGATTCAAAATGGCTGCCGAGAGTTGACGTCTCACAAGGTCACCTCAACTCTGGGGCGGCCATTTTGAATCGGCGCCAAGATCAGCAACAGGAAGGATGCATGCAGGGCAGTGCTCTGGGCATGAAAGAGGGGGCTCTTTCCTGCCCCAAAGGCGGAAGAGGTCACTAGACCACCACAGCAGTAGTAAGTAAGGGGAGGGGACGCTAGCAATCTACTCGTTTGTCCGCCCACCAGCCTGCCCGTTTGTCCAGCGATCTGGACAAACGGGCAGATTGGCAAAACCCGTCCGGATAAATCTGGATATATGGTAACCCTACATATTTGGAGCTAGTTGCCTATGCTCCCAGCACAGGAATTCTGTAGATCTGAGGCCTTACTTAATGGGAGAAGCCACCTTTCTCCATTAACGTTGTTTAAAATAGTTTACCAAGCGGTAAATCTTTTGACCACAGAGAGAATATATCAGTGAATTCTTTAAAGTCATACATAATGCCCTTATGATGGCACTGTAACAAGCAGCTCATAGATCTTTAGAAGAGCCAAGGGCATTGCAATATGTACCTTCCTTGTGATCTGTTGTCGATTGATACCTGTTGTGAAAGCCATCATTAATGATAGAACTATTGCCTTGTAGCTCGCAGTTATGTTATAAAAGACCTTCTTTGAAACATTAATACATGCTGTCCAAAACCTTTGCTTGAAAAAGAACAGAAGGATATTCTTAGAGCTCAGACCTGGTCAGTCCCTGAGTCACAATCTTTTTGGTATGTAGAATACCAAAGAGACTTATACATAGCTAGATTTTAACAACTCCATTCTTTAAAGGAGGCATTTTAGTGTCTGGATATTATTGTAGACTACCGTGTTCTTTTCAGCCTGGTTCTCTGCAAGGGAAATGGCCTTAAAAGATCATTTTGTCTGTCTTCCCTTCAAAATTCTGCTGTGGAGATATCCTGTAGAATGAGCAGGTGGATGATAAATCCTTAAAATAAATTAAAATCCTGCAGATTACCAGCTTGAGACCAGCCAGAGTATTTTTGTTCTGATGCCACTCCATGCCCACCCGTACAATATTCCGGGGCTCTGGTCTGCCAAACAACTTTATATCATACATTTAAAGTTCTAAATAATTTCACGGCACTGGAAAAATGTGTACATGTCACTTTCAAAGTACAATATGGTGCTTAGATTAGAAACCCTGTTTGTGTTTTAGACATCAATAAACTGGCAATTAAATGTATATATTGCATGAATCGATATGCAATCTGGGTGACTGTGACAGCTAGCACACATGGTCAGTACTATGCAATAACTGTCAGGACTGCTGATAGCATAGCTCCACTCACTGAAATGTCAGTAAGTGCAGCTATGCTACCAGACTGCTGGTAACATGAGAAAGGCCTTACCACCGACATCCTCCAGCTCTGATCACCAATCCCGACCACCTCCTCCCTCAATCACCACTTCCAGACAGCTTACACCTCCAATCACACTTCCAGACAACCCTACCCCTGGTCACCACCCCTGACAACTCCCTCTCTGATTACCACAGATACCTCCTCCCCTCGATCACCACTTCCAGACACAATCCCATCCCCGATCAGGGCCACTGAGGGGGGGGGGGGCAAAATTCCCCTGGCCTTGCCTCCAAGGGGGTCCAACGTTGGCAGCCTAGGTGAGATCCAGTGTTTTTCCCTCCCTTCCACCCCCCCTGGTCCTCTATTTGCCTGGACTCATTGAATGCTAGCCAAGGGTCCTTCTTCTTGCCGCATCCCACTTCCTGTGCAGTAACTTCCTGTTTCTGCATAGGTGGGATGCAGTAGGAAGAAGGACCCGTGGCCAGCAAAGTAAAGGACTAGGTGGGGGGGGGGGGGGGGTGATGGGCCTCTTAACATTATTTGCCTTGGGCCTGCCTTTGTCCCAATCACCACTTCCAGACACCCTCTCCCCGATCACCACTGCTAGATACTTCCTCACTACCATGACTCTGGCCATACTCAGGCTCGCGGTGGTACAGCAGTGCAGGGCAGGAATGTTACTACTACTAGGGGTCAGCATTGCTATTTTGACAGCCAGAGCCATATGGTATGGGAACAGCGAGCACCAATCTTGCCCCAGACCACTGCACCACTGCTGAGGACCCTTGGGTAGTCCCAGGGGTGGCTGGAAGGTCCTGGGGTGTGGGAGAGGTGTGTCTGGAAGTGGTGATCAGAGGACGGGGATGACGGGACGTGGTGATATGGAGATGGGGGTGGGGTCAGGAAGTGGTGATTGGGGATGTACAGTGTTCAACACTATAATGTTTGTGTTAAAATGCACACATAGATGTGGCAGTGCCGAACCTGGCACATCTATGTGGCAGGGTTATTGGCATCTATTTTATCAACATCTGCTTGTGCTAACTAGGTGCTCTTGCTGGATGTTCATGGAAGCATGCATTTGAGAAAAGGATCTATGTCAGCAGATCCTTTTCTGAAATACTTGCCTAAATTTAGGTGCCCTGACTTGGACAGCTCAAATCAGGTATGGCCGTCCTTTCTAACATGCCATTCCACATCTTTAAATGGAAACTTATCCATTTAAAATTAGACTTGCTATTTATCTGCCAAGATTTAGAAATATAGAGGCTGATATTCAGAAGGATATGGTTGCTAAAACAGCACTTAAGCAGCTGTCCGGCAGTATTCAGCGATAGATAGCTGGCTATCTGACACTGAATATCACTGGTTAGCAGCTTAAAAATAGCCGGTTATATCATGTCATATAACCAGCTATCCGCTGATGCTGGCAAAAAATATTTTTAAAGAATTTTTTTGAAGGTGGGAGGGGGTTAGTGACCACTAGGGGAGTAAGGGGAGGTCATCCCCGATTCCCTCCGGTGGTCATCTGGTCAGTTCGGGCACCTTTTGTGGCTTGGTCATAACAAAAAAAGGACCAGGTAAAGTTGTCCAAGTGCTCGTCAAGGACACCCTACTTTTTTCGATTATGGGTCGAGGATGCCCATGTCCCGCCTTCGCTATGCCTCTGACACGCCCCCGGAAACTTTTGTCGTCCCCGCTTTTGATTATGCCGATTTGGGCGACCCTGTGAGAAGGACGCCCATCTCTCGATTTCTGTCGAAAGATGGGCGTCCTTCTCTTTCAAAAATAAAAAATTTTTTTTTCGCCAATCTGATCGAACTCCTGTGGTGTTACCGAGGGTTCCCCCCCTTTCTCCTATTTCATTTAACATTTTTCTACAATCATTGGGGTTTATGTTGGCAAGCAATGATTTCATAGTTTATAGCTATGCAAATGATATTTCTGTTATTAACCCATTTAATTCCATCTCTGAAATTGAAAGGGTGCAATATTGTATAATCTTACTAGGTAATTGGGGGCGGGGGGTGCTTTTACTAAGCCACAGTACAAAGTGTCCTGTAGTAGCGTGGCTGTGTGTTTTGGGCGCATGCTAGGCCATTTTTTTACTGCGGCTGGGAAAAAGGGCTTTTTTTAATGGGCTGGGAAATGGCTGTGCACTGAAATTAAAACTAGCACACGCCTATTTACGGCCTGAGCCCCTACCGCCACCAATTGACCATGCAGGGGTTGCCAACTGCTGATTACCGCCAGGAATGCCCTCCGCAGTAGAAAATAGAAAATTATTTTCTATCACAAGATTCGGAACGCGCCAAACTCAATTACTGCTGGGTGTACGCACTGGCCTGTCGGTAGTGCTGATTTGGCGTACGCTACCCCTCCCACACCTTAGTAAAAGGACCCCTAGATGCTTCAGCATAAACTAAAACTCAATGCTGATAAAATTAAGGGCTACGTTTAGTAAGGTGTGATATAGACTAAGGGCCGTTTAACCAAGCAGCACTAAAAAGTGGCCTGCAGTAGCCCAAATACAGGTCTTTCCCGCACACTGAGGCCACTTTTAGCACTGCCTGTAAAAGGCAGATTTTTCTATTTTTCCAATAATGGCCACCTTCTAATTTCCCCTATTAGCGTGTGGCTTTTAGCACATGAGCCCTTGCTGCCAACTATTTTGTAGGCAGTAAGGGCTCATGCGCTAATCATATACTAATTAGTTAGCATGCAGTAATGCTCATGCGCTAACCAATTAGCAAAGCCGTGCCCAGTCTCCACCCCCAAAAAGGCCCCCAATGCTAAAAAAAGACATTTCATTTTTTAGTGCATGGGTAGTTCACGCCAATCGTGAAATTACCATGGAACACCTGAGTGCATCCTGCGGTAGTGCATTTTATTCTGTGGTACGCACACGTGAGTGTTTACTGCAGCTTAATAAAATCACCCCTAAGTAATCAGGGGTACCAACTCTGGGAGTCAGAAGACGACTTCAGAAGACTTTGAGAGTCTGATGACTGACTATGAGACCCAGGAGACATCCTGCCCAGCAATAACAGAGGAGTTAAAGAGACACCTGGTACCGTCAGTTGGAAGGTATACTTTAAAGCAGGGGCATAGCTACGGGGGGGCACAGGGGCCTGGGCCCCGCAAATTTCATCCGGGCCCCTGGTTTGGCTGGCGGAGGTCCCCAACCCCTGCTAGCCGAAGCCTTCTTCAGCGCCGGTCTCCGGCGCAGCCGCATTCGCTGCCTGCCCCCTGCTCTTCTTTCTTTTTGCTCCTCCTGTGCACGCTGGATTTGAGGACCCCTGACTTACAGTATACTGTAAGTTACTCACATAAATTTGGACCCATTCAAACCCCACCCATGTGTATGTCTCCATTGCATTTATATAAGCGAGTTGAGTGCCTAGGTTGTAGAATACCACTGAGTGCATGAGTAGCACATACACATGTAACTGTAACAATCATGCATGTTAGCACTAGTATTACATAAGAACATAAGAATAGCCATACTGAGTCAGACCAATGGTCCATCTAGCCCAGTATCCTGCTTCCAGCACTGGCCAATCCAGGCCACAAATACCTAGCAAGATCCCAATCTCAGGGCAAGCAGTGGCTTCCCCATGTCTGTCTCAATAGCAGACTATGGACTTTTCCTCCAGGAACTTGTCCAAACCTTTTTTAAACCCAGACACGTTGACCACCGTTACCACATCCTCCGGCAGTGAGTTCCAGAGCTTAACTATTCTTTGCATGAAAAAATATTTCCTCCTATTTGTTTTAAAAATATTTCCATGTAATTTCACTGAGTTTCCCTTGTTCTTTGTACTTTTTGAAAGAGTGAAAAATCGAGAACATTTATACCTATTTTATACCACTCAGAATTTTATAGACCTCAACCATGTCCCCCCTCAGCCATCTCTTTTCCAAGCTGAAGAGCCCTAACCTCTTTAACCTTTCCTCATACAGAAGGAGTCCTATCCCCTTTATCATTTTGGTTGCTTTTCTTTGAACCTTTTCTAATTCTGCTATATCTTTTTTGAGATACGCTGACCAGAATTGAATGCAATACTCAAGGTGAGGTTGCACCATGGAGTGAAACAGAGGCCCTGTAACGCCCCTTTACCTGGATGCTTTCTGGGTCTGGGGTCTGAGTGGGCTGGAGCCCCCCCCCCCCCCCCCCCGAAGATATTCTCCATCAGACCCTCACTTACTCACTTGGTGCAAGGTGCCTCCACCTGGGAAAAGAAGTGTTAGTGGCAGGGGTGACCCTCTTCTCCCCCAGGAAACTCAGTTTCAGGTTCTAATCCTCAGTTGGAAGCAAGCTCTCTTTCTGTCTTCTGTGGTTCCCCTCCGGGAATCCCATCTCTTCCCTGCCAGGTATATTTACAGGGATACTCAGGGCAGTTAAAAATATGTACAGTTATATACAGTTCTCCGTTGCAGTTTGTACTGAGTTAGTTTTTTATATCAATCACTGCTCCCTTTCTAATCCCAGGAAGCACTTCCTTATCAGCTGAAACCCTCATGGCTTGATCCTTCCCCAGCGGTGTCCACTCTCCTGGAATCACCCTGACCTGCTGAAGTTAAAGTTATTAAAACCAAAGTTTTCCAGGTGAGATATTTGAGTTCTGTGTTCTCAAGTGGCTCAAAGGGGGAAGTAGTAAGAGCATTGAGTACTAAATTAAGATCCCACGCTGGTGTTGGTGAGTGAATCGGAAGATAGAGATTTGAAGCAGCTACCTTTGGATGTCAAGACTGGTGTTCTAACCGCTAAGCCACTCCTCCACTCCCATTAGTGTCTTCCCATCAAGCTGTAAATTTAGCTAGGTGAACTGACCCCTTTAAATGGGGTATCTGCAGTGCACATACATTGACGCTGGTTGCATCCTTCACCCTCACTGTAACATTATTCTAAAAGGTCCTGTCAGCTAGCAGTTTTAGGGACAAAATGGCACTCATGGGCTACTGCTACAGCTCTGTTTGCGTGCTGCAAGGCACGGTGTGCTGTATGCATATTTGCCAATTAAAATTTTCATAGGCTGAAGGGAAAAAGTTAAATTCAATAGCAAAACTGTATGTCAGAGTCCTGAACTCTTGCTTAAGAATCTTCTCTTCTCTTTTCTAGCACTCAGGACTTGGGATACTGCCAGACCAGATCAATCTGTTTCTTTTGCTGTAGGTCGTTGCTAATGGACCTGCTGTCGTGCTGTTCACACACCTAGTGAGTGTCTAATAGGACACTCACAGACACACAGATTGTCCATAAGTCATCAGTTGTTGAGCTGTTAGTACATTGCTAAAAATAAAAAGGACGTCAGCCAGGCTTACATCAGATAATCAGAAAGAAGCACTTAAAACATTGGAAGGTGCAAGAAAGCTGTAGCTGTCTGAATTTAAATGGATGCATCACATGCACACTCACACACACACTTACTGTACCAGACTTGTAAAGGATGTGTTGGACAATATGATGACCTAAGGCTTGTTCTTTCCAGGCTAACAAAATTCTTCCTTATTTTTCTTCAGTCTGTTTTCTCTACCTCAAATATCAGTTCCAGCTCCAGCTCCTGTTTCCCTAGAGGAGTTACTGACACTATGGTTTTGTTACAGATGTGGAAAATGCTGTCAATCAAATTGCTTTCTCAAACAGTTATAAGGCCAGATGATCCAACGTGAAGGGTATCCCAAGGTCAAAGTCCGGGATTCCAAACCCAGAGGCGAGGAGAGAGATACAATGACTTGCTCAAGGTCACAGGGGCACGTAGAGCTCATGTTCCGGACTTCAAATTTCCAACTTCTAGCTCATTCACTATCTCCGTACAAAAATAATGTTTACCATCCAAATCTGGAAAACACAGCCAGGCTTTAAGAACCCAGGCATTATTTATTATACTGCCAACTCTGTCTTAACGAAGCTGCTCAGATACTAATATTTATCTTTGTTCTATATTTTTGCTGATGTCAAAATCAGCAGTACTGTTTTGTTTTCAAATAATATACTGTTTTCATTTTGGCGTTCAGGGGAGTGAATTTATCTAGCATTTGCACTGTCCCAAGATATATCATGCTGTATTCTCTGCTCCCTCAAAACAATACAGTAAGTTAATATTTATATGCACATGATTGTACACAATTTAAAAAACAGGATGGATTTGTGCCATTGTAGGAGAGCTGGATTCAAAGCTTATATCAGAGACAGAATGACCACTGGAACAATAGGGCAGTGCCCGAGGGTGCACAGTTGTAGGGAACCCACCCTCCCCTACCTTCCATCTAATTTAATCACTTTTGATAGATGGTCAGGGGCCTAAGACCCTCGTTGCCCAAGGGCCCAGAACACTGTCAGTCCTCCCCTGGCTTATATCCACTTGTGCCCAGATACACCTTGGAAGTGGTATACTTAGACCTGCGGCGAGAAAGGAAACGTGGATGCTGCTACTATGGGTGTGACGCCTTCCCCCTCATTCTATAACAGATCAACAGTGTGCGGCGGTGGTCAAAAAAGCCAACAAGATGCTAAGAATTATTAGGAAAGCAATAGAAAATCAGACCAATAATAATGTAATCCCTTGTTAAATTTGGGATTACTGAAGAGAGTAAGTCCCTGTGTAGAGTCACTTTCAAGTGACTGGGAGGTCCCTGGGTGGGAAGAATCCCAGCCCATGGAAATGTTTATGAATCAAAATGCAGAGGAAACGTGCCCTGATACAGAAGAGTGACAGGGGAGCGGAGGTTAAGAGATAATAAAGGAGTGTGTTTGCACTTTTGAATTGGGGGGGGGGGGGGGGGCTCTGGAGAATAAGGAAAAGCAGAGCTTGAGAGAGAAGCCTGTAGAGTCAGGGGACTGGGGGCTAAGGAGAGCTACCATCTGAATCCTAAATCTGTACCAATATCTCGTCTATTGGATTATCTTCTCCATCTTTCACAATCACAATGCATTAGTCCTTTAAGAAATCGTTTTGAAATAGGATGCTGCATAAGGGTCAAGTTATCAATAGGGTCGTGGAACACTGAGAGAGCTGATAAATGTAATCTTACCGAAGAGTATGACAAACCTGATTGTGCCGGGGGGGCACTGCACCCGGGGATGGACAGGCGATACTGCACCCGGGGGAGGGGTGCACAGTGGTGATCCACCCTGGATAGCAGCTGACCAAGGAATGCCACTGACTCCTAGATTTCAAAATCTAATGTAATCTAATCTATTTTGACTTTTACGCCCCTAAAAAGGTCTAAAGTGGCTTACAAATTAGCAAAAGAGAAAAAAATGCATAAAATAACAAAAGTAAAACAAACATTACAAACTACTACAGTACTGATAATCAGATACTTATCAAATAAATACATCTTTAAGTATTTATGAACTAAAAACTAGGAACATTGACATGTTATTTCCAGTGGTAAACTATTCCATGTTCAGATCGATCGGTATAAAAACTAACCTCAAAAAATTATTTTATATTATATACCTTTAAAAGATGGGAAACACAATTCTATTGCTATAAAGCTCAAAGAGACTTTGGTCTAAAAGAGTTATTAGTTGGACTGATCACAGTTGCAGAAGGTTAGTCCATATAAAATTTTATGAATGATACAGGAGGATTTGAAAATTATTCTAGCCTTTAATTGGAGCAAATGCAATCACATCAGTAACAGGCTTATTTTCGAAAGAGAAGGATGTCCATCTTTTGACACAAATCGGGAGATGGGCGTCCTTCTCCCAGGGTCGCCCAAATTGGCATAATCGAAAGCTGATTTTGGGCGTTCTCAAATGCTTTCCGTCGCGGGGACAACCAAAGTTCACGGGGGCGTGTTGGAAGCATAGCGAAGGCGGAACTGGGGCGTGCCTAACACATGGGCATCCTCGACCAATAATGGAAAAAAGAAGGGTGTCCCTGATGAGCACTTGGGCGACTTTACTTGGTCCAATTTTTTTCATGACCAAGCCTTGAAAAGGTGCCCAAACTGACCAGATGACCACCGGAGGGAATCGGGGATGACCTCCCCTTACTCCCCCAGTGGTCACCAGCCTCCTCCCACCATAAAAAAAACTTTTTAAATATTTTTTGCCAGCCTCTATGTCAGCCTCAAATGTCATACCCAGCTCCATGACAGCAGTATGCATGTCCCTGGAGCAGTTTAGTGGGTGCAGTGCACTTCAGGCAAGCGGACCCAGGCCCCCCCCCCCCCCACCTGTTACACTTGTGGTGGTAAATGTGAGCCCTTCAAAACCCACTGTACCCACATGTAGGTGCCCCCCTTCACCCCTTAGGGCTATGGTAGTGGTGTACAGTTGTGGGTGGGTTTTTTTTTTTGGGGGGGGGGTTGGGGGGCTCAGCACCAAAGGTAAGGGAGCTATGCACCTGGGAGCAATTTGTGAAGTCCAATGCAGTGCCCCCTAGGGTGCCCGGTAAGTTTCCTGGTATGTGAGGGGGACCAGTGCACTACAAATGCTGGCTCCTCCCATGACCAAATGGCTTGGATTTGGTCGTTTCTCAGATGGGCGGCCTCGGTTTCCATTATCGCCGAAAATCAGGGATGCCCATCTCTAAGGACGACCTACATTTCGCGACTTAGGCGTCCCCGACCATATTATCAAACCAAAAGATGGACGCCCATCTTGTTTTGATAATATGGGTTTCCCCGCCCCTTCGCCGGGACATCCAGCGAGGACATCCTCAGGAAAATTTGGGTGCCTCTTTTGATTATGTCCCTCCACAGGTGCTACATGATCAAGGGGTACTTTTACTAAGGTGTGCCGAAAAATTACCTGTGGTAGTGTAGACGTGTGTTTTGGGCAGGCGCAGAACTATTTTTTAGTTCACCTACAAAAAATGCCTTTTTTTTGCCGAAAATGGACATGTGGTAAAATGAAAATTGCTACATGTCCATTTTGGGTCTGAGACCTTACCGCAAGCCATTGACCTAGAGGTAAGGTCTCACGCGGTAACCGGGCGGTAGTGGTCTACGCGTGTAAGAAAATAAAAAATATCACCACAAGGACCATGCGGTAACCGGGCAGTAACTCCAATTTGGCACACGTTGTGCATATCTAGGCACCTACGCAGCTTAGTAAAAGGGCCCCCAAATTTACTAGATTTAAAGGTGGTGTTGCTCAGTATGTTTCTGTAGCAGTCGGTGGTTTTACAGGCCCAGCACCCAACCCTCTTCCTTTAGTATGACTTGGGTCCAGCAATGGCAGAGTTGAGAAAAGATGAGGGTTGGGTATTGGGCTAGTACCCAATCCTGTAAGATGACAACTGCTACAGAAACAGCAAATGAAGTTTCTTCCTTAATTGAGCAACATAGAAAGAATGCAAAGCAATACACTTCTCAAAATGACTTTGTCATAACAAAACTCTGTAAGCCACATTGAGCCTGCAAATAGGTGGGGAAATGTGGGATACAAATGCAATAAAATAAAAATAAATAAAACTAGCAGAGAAAATCAGTCTTCCACACAAACACAAGGAGGTAAAACTCTGTATTAACCTGCAGGAAATGGAAGAAACAGCAGCTATAGCAGCAAAATATGTTGCATCCTGTCACCAGGCCAGAAACATAATTTGATCAGGGACAGTATGAAACAGCACCAGAACCTGGAAAATGGCCACATAAGCTCTTTTGAATATTGATACAACAAGTCCAAATGTATGTGGCCAAGATACTCATATGTATGTAACTTTCACACAGTATCCAATCCTGTTGGCACAAATATGTTTAATATCTTGAAATTACCAACCCTAAGTGGATAATACAGCTGAAACCAAACTGAACTCACAAACAACTTATGTTATGGTACGGACAAGTGCGCTTATTGTCATATGAGATTATACATATAAAAGAAATACAAAAATATTTTTTGGTTAAATAAATGATATATAAAGGGTAGATATTGATGAAAGGGTTTTTGCCAGTGATAGACTGAGGTCTAGTGTGGACAGCCCCAACAGAGCTGTATGTTTCAGTATTTTTTATTGATGATTGATCATTAAACATGGCCAGCAGGCTTAACACTTAACAATCCAATTATCAAAACATACCGCCCATTATGAAAACGCTGATATCCCTCATCAAAACTTTCCAATTTTCTCCCCCTCCCCACCCTGATCATTACCCCACCCCCCTTAAATTATATTATCCCCCCGATTATTGATCCAGCATGTTACTCAGTGCCAACCGGCGCATCCTCGAGCTCTTAAAGTAGGTTGAACAATAAACTCATGCTGCCCCTAATTAGCAAGATTAACAACGCCTCCCTCCCCTCTCAACCTCCCTCCCCCCACCCCAGGAAGGAGTAGACACCTGTTATCCTTAACTTCTTGATGTCAAGAGCCAACCATCCTGGCACATAGCTCAGAAGACACTTAGATCACTAAACCTTCTAACTAAACCACAAGAAACTACTAAAACTCTCTCAACCCTCACCCGACAGAGCTTTAATTGAGCGCCAAAGGAGCGTTTCACAGACCAGTCCGCTAGGGTGCTGTATTACCACACTTTTCTCTTTCTTTTCACATAAGTTGTTTGTGAATTCAATTTGGTATCAGCTGTATTATCCACTTAGGGTTGGTAGTTTTGTGAACATAAGTGTAGATTGAGGGTCAATTTAGTTGAAAGTAATACCTTGAAATAACAAAGAATGAGACTGGAGGGGTGTGTTTTGAAAGTTATGCAGAATTGCCATGGTCTTGTTCAAGGAAAATCTATTAATAAACTGCGAAAGTATGTAAAGGACCCTAAGGTTCTGCTTTAAGAAGTGAATGGCAGATGCCTCTAGTGGTTCGACTAAAGTATTGTACTGTGACCTGTTTATACTCCTGCAATTTCCAGAGCAAAGCAGGGCTCCATTGACCAGTGAGGTAATGGTAGGTGGAGACTCCTTGTGGAGGGAAACTGGGACTGGTATAAAACCCCAGCCCTATTTGAAATCCTTGTTTTTGGCTTCTGATTCCAGGCTACTGCACCATTCTGTAAGGTAGTGATTCCAAAACCAAGGAGGCAGTGTATGTCATAAGATCTCATAAGAACATAAGAATAGCCATACCGGGTCAGACCAATGATCCATGCAGCCCAGTATCCTGCTTCCAAAAGGGGCCAATCCAGGTCACAAGTACCTGGTAGAAACCCAATTAGTAGCAACATTCCATGCTACCAGTCCTGGGGCAAGCAGTGGCTTCCCCCATGTCCATCTCAAAAACGGACTATGGACTTTTCCTCCAGGAACTTGTCCAAACCTTTTTTAAACCTAGATACACTAACTACTGTTACCACATCCTCCAGCAGCGAGTTCCAGAGCTTAACTATTCTTTGCATGAAAAAAATGTTTCCTTCTATTTGTTGTAAAAGTATTTTCATGTAATTTCATCGAGTATTCCCTGGTCTTTGTACTTTTTGAAAGAGTGAAAAATTGATTTAGTTTTACACGTTCAACACCACTCAGGATTTTATAGACCTCAATCATATCACTCCTGAACTGTCTCTGGTAATCTTGAAAACCTGACTGGCTAGGGTTTCCCCAGGACAGGTTTAGGAATTTCTGCTGTAAGAGGATCAAGTTCTTTGGCTAACCCAGCCTTTGTACCAGAATGAGTAAAAAAGGGGTGAAAAGTGACAGGGCTTCTTAGGCTTCTGCACTTCTTTGAGAGTGAGATCTGGGTAAAAGCATCAGCACACCATTACTTCTCAGGAGAAAGAGGGAGAGGAGTTAAGCAGCTTTGGAGTACAAGAAAGCAGCAGGGAGCCACTGGTCCAGGAAGAGGAATGGACATAATGGATATCCCTTGGATCTGAGCAGGGAGGGCCAACCAGGTAGAAGAAACCTCATCTGAGTTCAATCCAGTGCTGAGAGGTATTAAAGAGGAAATAATGAAAGAGGAGTCTCATAGGATTTGGAAAGTTTGGGGAAAACCAAGTGACCATGAGTGTCTTATTTTTTTTTATTTTTGTTACATTTGTACCCCGCGCTTTCCCCTCATAGCAGGTTCAATGCGGCTTGCATATTATATACAGGTACTTATTTGTACCTGGGGCAATGGAGGGTTAAGTGACTTGCCCAGAGTCACAAGGAGCTGTCTGTGCCTGCAGTGGGAATTGAACCCAGTTCCTCAGGACCAAAGTCCACCACGCTAACCACTAGGCCACTCCTCCACTCCACTTACGTTATTTTTACTCTCTGCTTTATTGTTATGAGTTGTCCTCTTTGATTGAAGATTATTACTGAGTAATATTTTTGATTCAGAACCCCAATTTTGTCCTGGATTGAGTTACTGCTTTTCCTAGCGAGCAGGTTATCTCAGGGGGAGGGGTGTGTGAGGATTTCTCTTCAAGGCCTTGGCATAGAAATATTCCCAAAGACTACTCATAGTCAGAAGGGGGGGGGGGGGGTGCTCCAACTCCTTTGCTGAGCTTAAGTGCAAAATGGTACAGTTCTGAGATAGTTTTTCAGACCTAAGGTTGTACAGCATTGAATGAACATTGTAAGGTTCCACACGTGTGGACCCTTTAGCAGTAATCAGTCTATTGGGGTAATTGACCTCCCAGATTGTGGGGCAAACCAGTTTCCCCCAGTAATAAGTTCTTTACGGTAAGAGGTCTCCCGGGGTCTCAGTTAACTATATCCCCTTCTAGCTCCATACACAGTCTCTCCTTCCTGGGATGCACTTCCTCAGAAACTCTTCCTGGGAATAATAATCTTGTACACTGGACATTTAGTCCAGCCCCTAAGTGAGGCTTCTCTCCCCTTGGTCCTGTCAGATTAAAGGTCAAGTGTCTTCTCCAATCCTCTATCGAACAGCAGGCAGAGGGATGAAGTAAACTTCTAGCCCAGTGTTCTTCAGTGCAAGGCCTAGTGGCCAATGGCAGCACCTGGAGACCTTTGGGGTGGCTCACATTCTTTCTTGGGGGGGGGGGGGGGTTCTGCTACTCTGCCTCTCTACCTAGTCTCAGGACAGAAAGAGGAAAGTTAGCAGTAATTTTGAGAGACTGAGACCATACTCCACATGCGGTGGCTTAGGAGTGAGGTTCATTCCTGTCATGGTATGCGCAAAATTGACCCACTTGGAGAAATTGCCACATGCTTGGTTGACAAGGCGTTTCTCAATATACAGTAGAGAATGCATTTGGAAATGCTCACAACCTTGAGGATACCTCCCAATGAAGTTTGAAGGTGGGTTGGTGGAGATGGATGTCATTGACACACACTAGTCAGCAGTGTCGTGACCCACATGGAAAGATATTTGGTGGCTGTCCTTTAGCTCATTAGAATCCAAAGTGGCCCCAATTTAAAAATTAATGAAGACCACTGCTGTAGCCTGTCACATCCACTTCACACTGGACACAGACTATAAGGTCTAGGGATTCTTCACACTGATAAGTACTATGCTGAGAAGTAGCAGTAAATTTGAGAGATTGAGATCATACTCCACATTCCCTGGCTTAGGAGTGAGGTTCATTCCTGTCTTGGTATGCGCAAAACTAACCCACTTGGAGAAATTGTCCCTGAACATAAACCAAAGAATAAAGATGGAGGGGCCCTGCATATGCTTCTTCTCTTAACAAGTACTCACAGCCACTACAACTCTAAGAGTTCTGACTTATAAAGGCAAGCTATACCATTGCAGCCATGGATATCTAACTAGATGGTATATACCCCGTCTCTACTTTGACTTGGTATGATCCTAGTGAGGGTCCTGCAAAGATCCTTACATATTTTTCTATGCTTCTGTGTTTTCTGTGTTTCCATTTTTAATGCTTTGGATATTTTGTGACTTTTCAATCATTCCAATGAATTTAAGTTCTTAATTTTCTGGAAATTCCAACTGGTCCATAAGCATCTTTAAGAAAAACAGAGGGATGAAATTTGCTTTCTTAACAGTTCCACACTTTTCTGAATAACAGCTGTGCTACACTTCATGGTGTGCGCTGTTAACTTTGTAATCATCTGTGTAGAACTGGGTGCAGTGTCTCTTTTCCCCATATTTCCACGTTCTCTTCCATTTTTACCTAATTTGGAGTTTCAACTTGAAAGGCCCTCCTGGGAGCCGTTCCTCTCATTATGCCCTTTGCTCTGGATATGTTAAAAATTCTTTACTCCTGTCATTATACCCTTTGCTCTGGATGTGTTAAAAATTCTTTACTCAGAGACTCCACTAGCTACAGGGAACTGGATTTCATCCCAGGGCATTTAGGGCAACACTGAGGCTGGCAGCCAAGGAAGATAAAGGCCCTTCAGCCGTCTCTTACAGTCCTCTGAAGGTTTGCTAATATTCAGACAATCAACAATCTGTGATCGCAAATGAAGGAGAAAATGAAAATGTTAATTTAAGCATGGTAAATTAGGTTAATGAACCCATTCTGTTCTTCTACTTTGTGCTTTTCATTTAATTGGAATCAGCCTTTCCAGAAACGAAGTCTCATGCTGAGCTTGAATGAAGGCAAAGCATGAATGTGGACACACCGCATTATATATCTGCAACAGCACAGAGTTGTGTCAGAATTAGGGATATATTTTATTTTATGTGCAGATTCGTCTTCAGGAAAAAAAATAATATTAGTGAATTCACGATTCATTCATTTCCAAAGCTTGAAAAATGTATCCAAACGTACCTGATGGGAATAAAATGCCACCTCCTTCCCAATAATTTATTTTGGTGAGGAAATGGTGAGAGTACATACTATAAATTCATTTATTTCCTGGGGAGTACAAATGCCACTTGACCCCCATATAGCCCTTTCTCTCCTGCTCCTCCATTTCCCATCTGCCTCACCCAGGTGCATTCCACTTTCTGTCATCCTCCATCTCTACCCATTTACTCTCCCTCTGCTTTTCAGCTCCTTATCCTTCAATCCCTCTTTCTATATCTTCTCCACTCTCCTTCCTCATACTGTCTATTTTCTTCTTTCCCGGTCTCCTAGCTCTTCCACTTCTCCTTTGCTTCTTTGAAGTCTCACTATTGCAACTTTCTCTGTCCTATGGGGCCCCTACTAGAGCTGAAGATGTGTTCTTTTCTACAGGGGTTTAAAAAGTGGGCTGCTCTTGCCAGGTCCAAACAACTCAAAGACCTTTTTGTTTCACTTCTGCTATTTGGGAAAAGGCGATATGTAGGTGTAAGGTAGAAACAGAAATGGCAGATTTATAGGAAGATATCAAGTTTACAGAACAGAAGACATGTCAAACTGGGTCAACCAATAGTCCATCGAACCTACCTAGCATCCTGTTCCTGACAGAGACTAGTCTGAGTTATTTGCAAATACCTGGCAAATCCCAAATAGGGAAGCCCATTGCATGCTACTCACTTCCAAAAGTGGGAGATGGCGCCCCTAAGGTTATCTGGTGAAATAATACTTAACGGACCTAGCCTTTTGAAAGTTGTCCAAACGTTTTTTTATAGACTCAGCAAAATTACTAGCATTGACCATGTTGTCTGGCAGCAAATTCCATTAACCTAATTATGTGTTGATTGAAAAAATATTTTCTAATAATTGTTTAAAGTCTCCTGCTATTTAGTTTCATGGCATGCCTCTCAATCCTACCACTATTACAGTAAGTAGCCATTCCTTATCAATGGGTGTGATCGTATGTGATGATCTTAAGGTGACCAAACAGGTAGAAAAGGCGACAGTGAAAGCTAGAAGGATACTTGAGTGCATAGAGAGAGGAATGGCCACTAGGAAAAAGGAGGTGATGATGCTCCTGTATAAGACTCCGGTGAGATCTCATTTAGAATATTGTGGTACAATTCTGGAGACCACACCTTCAAAAAGATATAAACAGGATGGAATTGATCCAGAGGGAGGCTACTAAAATGGTCAGTGGTCTCCTTCCTAAAGCATAAGAGAACAGACTTAAAGATCTCAATATGTATATTCTGGAGGAAAGGCAGGAAAGGGGAGGTATGATAAACACTTGCATGGTATAAATATACAGGAGGCGGGTCTCTTTCAATTGAAAGGAAGTTCTGGAATGGGGGGGGAGGAGGCATAGGATGAAGGTGAAAGGGGCAGTGGCATAGCTAGGTGGGGCGCAGGGGGGAGCAGTCGCTCCTCTAAACAGATATTTTGAAAAAATGGTGCCTATGTGCCACATGCAAAATCTCCCCCCCCCCCCTTCGCGAGTCTTGCATCTGTTGTTCTCCTGTCCGCTCTCTCTCCCGTCCGCAACGCGTGGTCTTTCTTACTTCCCTGACATCTTCTCCCTCCGGCACTGGCGATTGACACAGTCAGCTGTTTGCCAGCGTCGTTTCCTCAGACGCGTCCCACCTCTGCGGAAAACAGGAAGTTGCTTAGAGTGGGCGGGACGCTCCTGAGGAGAGGCCCCGACGTTGGCAAACAGCTGACTGTGAATCGCCAGTGCAGCAGGAGGGAAAGGGCTTTGGGGAAGTAAAAATAACCATGAGACAGGAGAGAGCGGGCTGAAGAGAGGGAGGTGGGGGGTGGAGAAGGGAGAAAAAGCTGGCCAAGAAAGTCAGTCGGTCGGTGGGTAGGGGGTGGAGAAGGGAGAAAAAGCTTAATAGACAGGAGTGGAAGTGAGCCATCTAGTCCACTGTAAGCATGGAAGCCAGTTTGGTTGATTTGTTTCCACTCCCCCACGCAGCCATCATTGCCATTCACGTGAGTGGAGGAGTGGCCTAGTGGTTAGGGTGGTGGACTTTGGTCCTGGGGAACTGAGGAACTGAGTTCAATTCCCACTTCAGGCACAGGCAGCTCCTTGTGACTCTGGGCAAGTCACTTAACCTTCCATTGCCCCATGTAAGCCGCATTGAGCCTGCCATGAGTGGGAAAGCGCGGGGTACAAATGTAACAAAAAAAAAATAAAAAAAGCAAGCCAAACGTATGAGCAGCTGTGTATCCATGCTGTCATTCTTTATTGTTGGTCCATGTCTGTAACAAGTCTAAAGTTGTTTCAGTTGGATAGGCAGTGCCTTAAAAGTTGGATGAGAAATGTAGATGTAGTAACAATTGAATATCACTAAAACAGCTTCAAAAATTATTGTAGCTGGTAGAAACTTCAATTATAAACTCTATAGTTTGATTTTTCTTCACTGTGCTTCTATACAATACAGATATTCAGATTTCAGTGAGGATATCCTGTTTTCTAATGGGTTTATCATCTTAACTGTTGTTGTAATCTGCCGTGGGAAGACAGAATATATTGAAATTAAATGGAAGTAGAATTAAACTCTCCTTTCATTGGGGTACATGAAATCACATTTTCATGTTTTGTAGTTTACCTTTTAGGTACACAAATGGATTATTCTGTTTTGAACATGTTTCAGGGGCAAGTGGTTTTATAAGTCAAAATAAATATTTTGTTTCATGCAGATTTCTTTTGCTTAAACATGAATGGGTTATAAATCCCTAATGCAGTCCATTTGGTTTTCTTATATTTTGTTCTTGTGATGACTTATACTGTGTCAAAACTAAACACTCTTTATTTGGTCGATAATAAAAGGAATACTATCCACCCTAAAAAGTTGTTTTGTGGCTGTACATGAGAAATTGTGGTATTGAATAAATAAGTGTATGTTTATGTCCCTAGTCAAGAAATCCAGTTAATCATTTAACATTAGTGGAACATAGCCACAGAGGCATGGTATGGTCGCATTTTTAATATGGTAATACTAGGGCCCAGCTAAGGAACAGGTTATTTTGAGTTAGTCTTCACTGGACCAAACTTGCTTCCCTTGTGCCATCACTATCTAGCAGGATACGTGGAGGTGGATTATCGACCAGGGACGCCCATCTCTAAGGGCACCCATCTCTGAGGATGGCGCCGCAAAGGGGCGGGGCCGACCGTATTATCGAACGAGATGGGCGTCCATCTTTCATTTCGATAATACGGTTGGGGACGCCCAAATCTCAACATTTAGGTCAACATTAAAGATGGTCGACCTAAATGCTGAGATCACCGTTTTCGCCAATAATGGAAAACCAATGGCGCCCATCTAAAAAACGAACAAATCCAAGGCATTTGGTCATGGGAGGGGCCAGGATTCATAGTGCACTGGTCCCCCTCACATGCCAGGGCACCAACCGGGCACCCTAGGGGGCACTACAGTGGACTTCGCAAATTGGCCCCAGGTTCATAGCTCCTTACCTTCGGTGCTGAGTCCCCCAAAACCCACTCCCCACAACTATACATCACTACCATAGCCCTAAGGGATGAAGGGGGGCACCTACATGTGGGTACAGTGGGTTTCGGGTGGGTTTTGAAGGGCTCCCATTTTCCACCACAAGTGTAACAGGTGGGGGGGATGGGCCTGGGTCCGCCTGCCTGAAGAAGTCCACTGCACCCACTAAAACTGCTCCAGGGACCTGTATACTGCTGCGATGGACCTGAGTATGACATTTGAGGCTGGCAAAAAGAGTTTTTAAAGTTGTTTTTTTGAGGGTGGGAGGGGGTTAGTGACCACTGGGGGAGTCAGGGGAGGTGATCCCTGATTCCCTCCGGTGGTCATCTGGTCAGTTTGGGCACTTTTTTGGGACTTGGACCTGAAAAAAAAGGGACCAAATAAAGTGGACCAAATTCTCGCCAGGGACGCCCTTCTTTTTTCCATTATCAGCCGATTCTCTTAAGCACGCCCCGGTACGCCCCTGTCCCGCCTTCGCTACCCTTCCAACACGCCCCCAGGAACTTTGGCCATCCCGGCAATGAAAAGCAGTTGGAGCCGGCCAAAATCGGTTTTCCATTATAACGATTTTGCCGGCTTCAGGAGATAGCCGGCCATCTCACGATTTGTGTCGGAAGATAGCCAGCGATCTCCTTTCGAAAATAAGCTGGACAGTGTCTTAAAAGGTGGAGGATAAAGGATTTTGTTGTTGTTATTGTAATCTGCCATGGGAAGATAGAATATATTGAAATTAAATGAAAGTAGAATTAAACTCTCCTTTAATTGGGGCACATGAAATCACATTTTCATCTGTTTTGTAGTTTACCTTTTAGGTATGCAAATGGATTATTCTGTTTTGTTTCAACCTAATTCATGTTTAATGCAGGGTATAAATGTAATAAATAAATAGAGAGAAACTCTGAATGTTGAGCACCTGATTCTCATAACATGATGTCTGCTTTAGTGGCTTTGACCAGGAGAAAAAAAAATCTCTCCACAAATATAACACATGCTAGAGTGTCCCTATAACCAGCCCCTCCAAATGAAACACTGCAGAGCGCTGAAAGAGACAGGGAAAAGGTTAACATGGGGAGAGAGAAGGATTTAGTAAATGCTGGACAGGGATGGAGAAGGACACAGAGTCAATACTGGACAGGGAAGAGGGTAGGGGCATTGAAACACAAAGAGGCAGTGCTGGAGAAAGAAAAAAATGGGGACACAGGGGCACTACTGAAAAGGGGTGGAGATAGGGACACAGTGGCACTACTGGAAAGGGGGGAAGGAGATAGGGACACAGGGCACTACTGGAAAGGGGAGGAGATAGGGACACAGAGTAGAAAACAGTAGAAAAAGGTATTTTATTTCCAATTTGATATTAGGAATATGACAGTATTCAAAAATGCACATCTCCGATACCTTCAAATTAGCAACCCTGCAGGGGTCTGAGTGCATTTTCTTAAGTCATTTTGGATGTACTGCAGCACAGATTTTGATGGGTAGAATCAGGGACTGCAAATCCCACATGAATTTGGGATGTGAGTTCACACTAGGACTGGTTGAAAAATCTCCCTTCTGTAACTGGATCACTTGGCAGCTCTATACACAGCTATTTGATAGTGGGGACATAAAACGAAAGATCAGTGCCAAACAGACGTAGAGAAGGAAAAGAAAAAGACAAGAGGCGAGAGAAGAAATGTAAAGGCCAACCTGGAAAAGAATTTGTAAGGCTGACTCATGGAACATGGAAAAAAAGACTGGGACCAGCCAAATTCCCAGACAACAAAGGTAGAAAAAATATTTTTATTTAATACTTTGTAAGGACTGAGATGTACCTGCTTTGTAAAATGTACATTTTTTATATTTTTATTTTGCAAAGTACTGGAGAAAATGCATTTCTGTTTCTTTCTATTTTTTTTTTTACCAGTATTGCACTATTTATAGAGTCTGGCTTCATTGGGCAGAGAGGAGGGGGTTCTGTATTTCAGTTTTTGTTCTTGTTGTTGGTAGTGGTTTCTTTTGTTTTGGGTTTTTTTTTTTATGGTTCCCTATTTTGTATTAGATTGGAATATTGTCACAATTTGGGTTTCTGCCAGGTGCTTGTAACCTGGGTTGGCCGCTGTTGGAAACAGGATACTCAGCTAGATGGATCATTGGTCTGACCCAGTATGACTACTCTTATGTTATATAGATGAGGGTCTGTCCATGTTCTGCATGTGTGCCTGAGGTGAAGGATTCTGGTAGCATCTGTGTAGGAATGTGTAACAGTGCAGCTTCTTCCAGTTTCCCAATAGTAGGCTAATTGGTGCTGTAGAGCCCAGTTTAATATATTTAGCACTGTCTGTTCATAGGTAGGTTAGGGCTGTTATAGTATGGTAAGTTTTGTGTTCTAGGGCAGTGTTTCCGAAGTTGGTCCTGGAGTACACCCTTGCCAGTCAGGTTTTCAGGCTATCCACAATAAATATGCATGACATTGATTTGTATATACTGCCTCCATTACATGCAAATCTTTTTCATGCAGATTCATTGTAGACAGCCTGAAAACCTGAATGGCAAGGGGGTATTTCAGGACCACCTAGGGAAACATTTCTCTAGGTCCCACTGTAATATTTATAGCACTGTCTTTTTGTAGGTGGATTAGGGCTTGTTATGGTGTGGTAAGTTTTCAGTATAGGTTTTGGGTATCTTTTTGCAGGGGTTTGTGTTATTTCACAAAATGTCTAGCCCTGGGGCAAGGGCCGCCTTTGGTGGCCCTTGTCACCTAAAATAAAAATGCTGAGGACTAGTGTTCATCACATCCTGTAGAATCACCACACAAACAAATGCCCATCTGATTTAAACAAGGTGTCTAGCAGTGGAAGGAATGTGTGTGCTATTCCTGATGGTCACGATTTGAATATTTTTACTTTGTAGTTAAGAAGACAGGTTGCCTGCTCTGGCCAGTCCAGGGATCTCTTCTGCGTCCTGCCTCTTGATGTAACTTACTGTTTCCTTGTAGGCAGGACACAACAGAGACAGCCTGTATTAATCAGTGCCCGCTACAGCCCTGAGCAACAACACAGACACTGCTGTGTAGCTGACACCAACCGACACCTATTTTATAAAAGTCTGCTCCCCCTGAGATCAAAACCTGGCTACGCCTCTGGAAAGGGGATAGACTCAGAAGTAACCTGAGGAAATAGTTCTTCACAGAAAAGGTGATAAATGCATGGAACGACCTCCCAGTGGAAGTGGTGCAGATGAAAACAGTATCTGAATTCAAGAGAGCTTGGGACAAGGACATAGGATCTCTAAGGGAGTGGTAGGGAGAATAGATGGCATGGATGGGGCAAACTGGATAGGCCTATCTGGCTACATTTTTCTATATTTCTATGTTAATATGTCCTATACCACTCATTTACCCGCGTATAACCACGCCTCTTTTTGCCTCTGCACATTAGAGGTTTGGTACACATCATGACAGAATACACTTAGCGAGTTGTGGCCTAAATTCTAATCAGTGCCAATTAGTGCTCATTATTGCTTGTTAAGTACTGTTATCAGCGCTCATTAGCTTGTTAAGCCAATTAAGTTATGCACGGTGTTATAGAATCCACGCTGATATCGGCGCCTAAATCTAAGCACACTATATAGAATCCGGGGTATATGGGCCAATTTTCACTAGTTCAGTGCGTAACTCATATAAAAGCCACATGCCATTGTTAGAGTTTAAAGGTCTTTTGAACTACCAGCGGGCAACATATATTTGGGCTGAATCACACTTCTGAAGTCCTGGCCAAAACTAACATGTTGATCCTAGTTATACTTGCTTCGGAAGATGTACAAATGCATACAGGAGAATTACTTAAAATGTTGTATTCCTGTGCAAGGCTGGGAATACACACATACATTTTGGAGCACCCAAAGTGCATTCTGGCACAGTTTGGGTTTTTTTTTTTTAAACTTTAGCACAGAAGGATGTTTACTTCAGCTTTGGGCTGAAATAAAGATCCTATGTACTACTACTACTACTTAACATTTCTAGAGCACTACTAGGGTTACGCAGCGCTGTACAAATTAACAAATAAGGACAGTCCCTGCTCAGAAGAGCTTACAATCTAAAGGACGAAACAACTCACTCATCTGAGATGAAATGCAGCATTTTGCTGCAGTGGACTTGTGGCTAAAGTGGTAAGCCATCCCAACCTAAGGCTATCTGGCCAGAGGAACCTCAAGTCGCCAAACTCGAGCATCCCTCTTCCTGTCTCCATGGGCCAGGGAACCCCAAGTCATGGCACTCCTGACCCAGGCATCACTTGAAGTCAACCTGTCAAATAACCCAAGGTGCCCAGGGAGGGGGGTCAGTGGGAGTCCAGGGAAGGTCGGACTGGGTCAAGAAACTTTGACAGGCTGTTGGGTAGTCTGGCTAAACTTTTTAAAAATGTCTCTATTCCTGTCAGTGTGAGTCAGTTCTTGGGTGAATGTCTTCATAAAGGTGATTATAAATCCCAATAAATAAATGAAGAAAGAAATATTTTACTCCTGATACAGCAAACCATTTCAGATTACCATGGCAGTGTGTTCTCTTTTCTATCAATACTTATTAAAGCCCCAGTTCTCTTTTATATGCCATTAATTTAGTATATCAGGAGTACATTTATTTTCATTTTCTATGTCAGAACCCTGTGCGCTGAAGCTTAGAGCACTGTTCTAACACGTAACTTATTACTTCGAGCACAAATAGGCCCTTTTAATTAGGTTATGAAAACTTCATGTCACTAGTTTTCTATTAGTGAGAGAAGTTTATCATTTGCTACTGTGAATCTCATGGTGCAGTCTGATAGGTTAAATGCTCCCCAAGCCAAATAGTTAGAATGAATATCCTGCCTTCAGTTTCCTTTGAAGCTATTTATCCATGTCGCAGTTGCAACTCATCGATAAAACAGCAGGTCAGTATTCAAAAGGGAGCCTGTAAACATGTAAACCCACTGGCCAGGAATTTTCAATGCACTCTAAAGATAGTGCCAGTGAAAATTGCTCTATCCGCATGATGTCTTGGTGGAATGAGGGTGGAGCTGGGGTTTTTAATGCCTTGATAGATGGAGAGCAGAAATATTCCGCCCTCATATGTATAGCTAAGCGGTTAATTTTAAGCTATTCAGCAGTCTACAGGTATATTCTAAATGGCTCACTATCCATTTAGCACTACTAAATGTGTTTGTTTATCGACATTGAAAAAACCCCCAAAACCGCTGGCCACCCAAACTGGATATTAACCTACAGGGGTTTAGATTTTGTGTTTTTTTTTAAAGTCATTTGTAATGCATTGGTTTTTATACCTTCAGTTCATTGCCGTGACAGCCAACGTCCATGTAATTATTGTAAACTCCTGACTATTGCTACATAACTGCTGAGAATTAACTGTTCAGTACAGTACTGATAAACACAGTTTTGGCAGCTCATCATTTTATACTGTTTTTCCATGTGTACAGCCTGCTTTATAGGCCACGTGGATCCTTCGATGTACAGGAGTGCTTTACACACAGAAAAGGGTTTTGTAAAATTGTGCAAATGCTTATGTGCATAAAAAGTACACAAATGGGAAAAAATCAGTGGGACCAATTGAGTTTGATTGGATTTTGAAATTATCTTTGGTTGGAGAAATGAAACAACTTACGGACAAGAGACTGGGCCATTATGACCCCTCTTCTGTTCTATGGGCTCATTTTAATACCTTAACCCAGAATTCTGAAAGGTTTTGTGGGGATGGGATCAGGGAGGGGGTGGGAAGAGGAGATTCTAGTTTGGGGATGGGGCATTTAACACTTCAAGTTATACCTTTGTTATGATTCTAAGTGCACTTTGTGTAAGTTTGAAGATTATATTATTGTAATTTGCACTGGAAATATTGTACTCAAACCCATTTTGTTCAATAAAAATTTAATGTTAAAAAAAAGTACACAAATGGGAAGTGTGCACCCACTTTTATGCGATCTGCATGTGGACAATCCCGGGGTGTAGTTTGGGTGGAATGGAGGCAGGGCGATATATACGTATATCTTTGGATTCTATAAAGGTCACCCAAATTTGGCTGCTCAAAATTGAGCACTGATCTCAGGCCGACTCCCAAAATAATTAGTTAAGTGGCTCCAACAATTTTATTATTGGAGCTAACAAGCACTTATTTGGCACTAATTATAATTTGGGCGCCAAGTTGCCTATGCAGTGTTCTGTAACAATGTATTGCATGCAGCTTAAAAGGGGGCATGGGCATGGGTGGGTCAGGGGTATTCACAAAAGATGTGAGCAGTATTACAGAATAGTCAGGATTCATGCCCAATTTGCACCCCAGGATTTGTATCAGGTTTCAGCTGGCATAATTCCTCACACCCAAAGTTAAGTGCCAGATTCAGCTCCCAAAGTTGAGCACTGGGTTCGGCATTCAACCATATTCTATAATGAGTGCCCTCCTATGCACTACAGTCCCACGATCCTTAGTGGGCCCTTCCCAGTCTAACCTTGAAGGGCCCTGGTGGTCTAGCTGCTTCTTCGGGGGCAGGAAAGAACCACACTCTTTCCTTCCCACTACCGCTATTCTGCCCTGTGCTACCAAGTTTTCAAAATGGGTGCCGAGACTTCCCACAGTAGTCTCTTGGGTCTTGACAGTCACGCAAGACTGCCGCAAGGAGTCTCGGCAGCCATTTTTAAAACACAGTGGCGCTGGGCAGAATAGCAGCAGCAGGAAGGAAAGAATGTTGTTCTTTCCTGCCCCCACAGAGGCCACTACACCACCAGAGCCATTCAAGGTGTGACCGGGGAGGGCCTACTGCAGCTCAGGGGGCTGTTGTGTGCGGAGGCGGGGGGCATTCTCTGGACCCCCTAGAGACTCTGGGCCCTCGGGCACTGCCTGGTTGCCTGAATGGTCAGTCTGTCTATGTGTGCACTATTAGGTCAGACCTTGAAACCTATTTTCTAAAGGCCGCAGGCACCAAGTTGCCTTTGTACAATAGGCTTAAAACAGATGCTTTTTTGCACTTTTCACATAGGTGATAGTTTATAAAATCAGGTCCTCTTAACACACCTCCACACTGCTTATATTAAGAGCCAGTGGGGGCTGTTATAAAGTGGCATCTCCATAAGAATGATGGCAATCATTTGGTCTCTTCAATCACTGTATTTATTGGTGGAAGTAAACATTCCTGTTACCTTAAAGTCAGTGAAAAGAATTGGCTTTCTTAGGTACAGCATTCAATTTGAAACTGTGCTCAGATAAAGGACTTTGAGATAAATATTCAGCTGGTGACAGTCAGCGATTTTCGCACCTCCTCCTCCTGCTTCAATGCCAGGCCATGTCCAGGCACCAACACTGAATTTTTGGGTATGTGTGGCCACTGGCACTTAACTGGTTAAATGCCAATATTCAGCCTTAATCAGTTAAGATAAATTGGCTATTTACTGGTCCTATTTGGCTCCTACTCTGCCCCCGGACTGCCCACTGAACGGCAGATTTCCTCTTAGATCCAAGCAGACGCTTCTCCTGCTCGATTAAATTCTTTGCAATGGGCAATATATCAAATGCTGTTAAATAAATAAATAAATAAATTGCTTTGAGTATTGACCCTTTTAAGTCTAACTTGGATTGGGCCCATAAATTACCATTATAGAAACAGAGAAATAATTGAAGGTTTTCTGAGCTAAGAATTTTTTATCAGCTCATTTTGGTGGTAGTTTATCATTCATTTATCAAGAGCAATTATTAAGATGCAGCCTTAGGGCCAAATACGCATTTCACAGCTGGCACATAAATATTATAGCAATTTATTATGCTGTAGCGGAAAGTGTAGTTTAAAAGATTTGAATAATACAGAAGACTTAATGAGGATTAAAGTAAGGAGGTAGAAAAGCAACAGCATTATGAATCTAAAGGCTTTATATATAAAATAATTTCTTCTACTCTTTTCTTTCATTGTAGCATAGTGCTAGATATTTTGTAAACCAATATTTAGGGGGGCCCTTCCTGTTTCACTTTTACTAAGCCGTGTGCGTGTCTACGTGCACCCAACGCACGCCAAAATGGAGTTACAGCCCAGCTACCTTGTGGCTCTTGTGGTAATTTCATTTTTGACGTGTGTCCGATACGCACGTCTGAAAAATAAGTTTTATTTTCTCCCACATGTATCAGCCACGCACCAAGAGGCATTTGATGAACGTAGGTCATTACCACCTGGTTACCATGCGAGACTTTACCGCTAGGTCAGTGGCTGGCGGTAAGGTCTCAGACCCAAAATGGATGCGCGGCAATTTTGATTGTGCTGCACGTTCATTTTCAGCAAAAATTTTAAAAAGGCCTTTTTTACAGGCACGCTGAAAAATGGATCGGCGTGCACCCAAAACCCTTGCCTACACTACTGCAAGCCATTTTTAAGGCACCTTTGTAAAAGGACCCCTTAGTGATGCAAGGAGGGACATGAACTGTTGCACATTTTAGTGCACACTATTGTGAATTTTGTGTACTATTTTTTTTATACATGCAAATTAGCTGGGTAGAGTAAAGGAGGCCTCTATCATGTATGGATGATAGAGTAAAGGAGGGACAGGGGAGATATGGCACAGACATTTAAATACTTGAGGTATTAAATATAGAAACAAATCTTTTCTAGAGACAGGGAAATGGTAAAACTAGAAGACATGAATTGTGGTTGCGGGGTGGTAGACTTAGAAGTAATGTTAGGAAAATCTTTTTTTACGGAGAGGGTGGTCGATGCCTGGAATGCCCTCCCCAGGTGGTGTAGGCAAAAATGGTGATGGGAGGAACACAGAGGATCCCTAATTTTAAAAAGGATGGTATAAAATGCGAAACTTAAATGAAAGCATGTTTGTTGATATGTCAAGTGATGCTTAGATGGCGAATCCAGCTGTGAGGATCTAAGGCCAGTGCTGGGCAGACTTGTACATTCTTTGCTCCATATTTGTCAAGACAGCTTAGGATGGGCTAGAGAGAGCTTTGTTGGCAACTCCAGTAGTTGGAATGTAAGAACAGTGCTGGGCAGACTTCTAAGGTGTATGTCCCAGAAATGGCAAAGAAAGACCAGGATAAAGTATTTTATACCATATTCATTGTCATTTTAATCATGAATTGATAACAAGTGTGATTATTGGGCAGACTGGATGGACCATTCAGGTATTTATCTCCTATCATCTACTATGTTACTATCCAGATTATTTTCGAAGGAGAAGGGCAGCCATCTTCCAACACAAATCAGGAGATGGGCGCCCTTCTCGCAAGGCCGGCCAAATCGGTATAATCAAAAGTTGATTTTGGCTGGCTTCAACTGCTTTCCGTCGCAGGGACGGCCAAAGTTCAAGGGGGCGTGTCAGAAGTGTATGGAAGGCGGGATGGGGCGTGGTTAAGAGATGACTGTCCTCGGCCGATAATGGAAAAAAGAAGGGCGCCCCTGACGAGCATTTGGCTGACTTTACTTGGTCCCTTTTTGTTCACGACCAAGCCTTGAAAAGGTGCCCGAACTGACCAGATGACCACCGGAGGGAATCGGGGATCACCTCCCCTTACTCCCCCAGTGGTCACCAACCCCCTCCCACCCAAAAAAACAAATTAAAAAACATTTTTTTGCCAGCCTCTATGCCAGCCTCAAATGTCATACCCAGCTCCATCACAGCACTATGCAGGTCCCTGGAGCAGTTTTTAGTGGGTACTGCAGTGCAGTTCAGGCAGGCGGACCCAGGCCCATCCCCCCATACCTGTTACACTTGTGGTGGTAAATGGGAGCCCTCCAAAACCCCCTGCCAGCAAAGGTACCTGACGGCGGTGGGAGGAGGAGGGGGGTCGAATATGGCGGGGGAGGGTAGGCGGCAGGGGGGGGTGAAAGCAGGGGGGGCCAGGGCTAAATCTATGGGGGCCCATGCCCCCTTGGTCCCACCTAGCTACGCCCCTGCCCCCTGGTGCCACAAGAGATATTTCTGTCTAGAGACGCCACTTCACTCCAGCCCACCCAAATCTGTTCAGCCATGATCAGGGCACAGACCAGAGAAGTCTGCCCAGCACTGATTTTGCTTCTAAATTACTGGTGTTGCCACATGCTAAGCTTCTTTGTATCCATTCCTTCTAAACAGGATTCTTTTGTGTTTATCCCACACATTTTTGAATTCTGTTATGTAAATCAACTCGTAACAGACTATAAGAGCATTTTAATGTCTTTAGCATGAACAAAAAACACACTAGCTTTCATCTACAGAGCAAGTCTATGAACTAGATGCTAACATTTATGAGTGCATTACATTTTTACATAGTAATGAGATGCTTTACATGCATTTGCATGTTTTGCATCTCACTACTATGTGACCTGTGGTGACCTAAATATCACCACAGTAAAGCAAGATAAGCTGCCCGTTGTGTTAACGTGGCTTAAGGTGCTAACACAACTTGATAACTTCACCCCTTAGTGTCACCCAGTGCTGACATCACATCCACAGCATGGTGCTTACTGCCAGCTTAAGCCAGTATGTGGAGGTGTAATCAACAGATGAGGCAATCTTTCACACCCTAATGACATGCACACACAGAAGGGTAGTTACTAACATGCCTGAAGAGAATCACATGCAATTGCTGCCTCTTAAAGGTGCATTTAAATAACAAAGTAAATCACTGAAAGCTATGTAACAATAAGATATAAAGCATGCAAATTGAAAAAAGCAACTTGAGTTGAACTTCATAAGCTATATTTTTGTAGTGGACGAATAAACCAGCTTAAAGGTACCATTATTTTTCCTGCCCAGGAGCATCGGGCCAATAGCACAGGGCACAATGCCCACAGGACAGCTATCAACCAGTACTGCCAAAACAAACCTCTGCAGGTTGTGTCACTGCAATACCCCAATGTCTCATCCAAATACAAATAGATGGAAAGAAAAAAGCCTCAAACCTAAGTGGCAGCTTTATATCTCAGTTCAATAGCTGCCTTCAATCTTATCATCGGCATAAAAATACTCCATCACTTAATAGAGACTGAAAAAGGGATTAGCAGGAAAACACACCCCGCAGTTTAAATTCAATAGCGCAGTAGGAAACAGAACTTATCTGCAATCATCTTCTGATCAATTGCACTTCCCATTCAATTTCAAAGACCTCCAGGCTCAATCCTGGGTCACAGCAGACATTCTTACTTCATTCCTGCAGAAGTTCACGGATTTCTCCATCTATTTGTATTTGGATGAGACATTGGGGTATTGCAGTGACACAACCTGTGAGGGTTTGTTTTGGTAATAGCAGTTAATAGCTGTGAAGTGAGTTTTATATTGCCCACTATTGAATATTATTGTGTGATACAAACAATGCCCAGAGGACCTTTTTAAAGGTGTTGGAGCAGCAGAAATAGAACAGTTTTCCCCCTATAGTAAACAGTATTGCTAGTGAACCACAGACCCCAAAAGCTATATTTTTTTCCTGACTTCATCCGAAATGTGAACATGCTGTCTAGTTATACAAAATAACTGTTTTAGGATAGAGGAGAAAACAGTTCCAGAAGATGCATACATTCATTGAAATAACAACTTTCAGTGGCCCATTTGATCTGAAAAGCTGTGCTTTTATCAGTGTTGGTACAACTGCCTGCTTCTGGGAAAATGGCCTTTAGAATTAGATTTAGGTAGCAATTTGAACATGAGGTAGCTGGGTGTATGATAAGCTCTTTGTTGAAGACACAAGCGATTGAGAAATAATTGAATAGAATGACTGTTGAGAGCAAATGTGCAGCTTCTCTGTACTGGGAACAGAGTTTTTGGTTTGTGTGCCACAGGGTCCCTCATTTTTTTCACTTTGCAAATTAAGTACAGGGTCCCTCTTTTAACAGCCAGCCAGCCTGCTGGTTGGTAAGTATATGTTTTGATTGAACCTTTGTGAATCTGATCTCCAGCTGAGCTGCTTCACACACTGTTCCCTCTAAGCTGAGCAGTAGTTCTCCATCTGCATTGCTGCCAGTGGGAGGCAGTGTTTTAATATTGTGTGTTAAATGGCTAGAGACAGGCTGTCCCTCACTATTGCAAATGTGATAGTGAAACAGCACCACCCATTGGCTGGACTGTAGCTGGAGGACTCCCGCTCAGCTTAGAGGGAACGGTAGCTTCATTGCCAGTCTCGACACGACTTGAAAACATTTTTTTTGCTTCCTTATCTGTAGAGAAATGATACATTTGGATCTAAATCATTATTAGAGCAATGGTTAAATAAGTAGTATTTTATTTTATTTAGGAGGGAGGAAGAAGGAGAAAAGTAAATAGCATTCTGTTTTGAGATCCTCACGTCTGTTGCAGCTGATAGATATTACAAGCATTTAGGGTTACTTTTACATTTTTGGCTAAATTAAGATAAATAAAAAGGTTTTAAAAAGGTCATAGGTCAGGGTACTAGCAGATATTAGAAGTATCTCCCCCCTCCCCCTGATATTCAGCCCGTGGTAGTCAGTGTTTTTTTTTAAACACCAGCTACTGCAGGTTTTGAATGTCCAGATGTTCAGTGCCAGGCTGTACCCACAAACTGGCACTAACTATCCGGGTATAATGTAGTGTCTGGCACTTATCTGGGTACTGGAAATATTCAGACCAGCTACCAGATTAAGTAAGGACAGCTTTTATGTAGGGCTGCAAATTTGGAGTCCTGCAAAATTTGCTAACACAGCTTGATAACTTCACCCCTTAGTGTCACCCAGTGCTGACATCACATCCACAGCATGGTGCTTACTGCCAGCTTAAGCCAGTATGTGGAGGTGTAATCAACAGATGAGGCAATCTTTCACACCCTAATGACATGCACACACAGAAGGGTAGTTACTAACATGCCTGAAGAGAATCACATGCAATTGCCTCTTAAAGGTGCGTTTAAACAACAAAGCTGTGCGTTATTTTACCATAACCCACATTGGTGTAAATCACTGAGGGCTAGAGATTTATTTATTTATTGCATTTGTACCCCACATTATCCCACCTTTTTGCAGGCTCAATGTGGCTTACAGGATGTTAGTTTGGTATGATCATTACATAGAGTTGGATACAATTGGTAATGAATTGGAGTAAGAGGAATTAGTTAGAGGTATTGGGTAAGGTCATGTCGAGGTGTTTTAGAGTGTTTGGGTGATGTACGGAGTAGTATGATTCATCAGGATTGTTTTGTAAGCTGTGTTGAGTGGAAATGTCTTCAAAGGTTTGTAGTTTGATTCATCAAGGATTATTTTAGTAGGCTTTGTTGAAGAGAAATGTCTTCAAAGTTTTGCGAAAGTTGGTTAAGTTGTATAAGATCTATAAAATAATGAGTGGAGTGGGACAGGTAGACGTGACTCTTAAGAATATAAGAACATAAAAACAGCAATTCTATATAGCACACCTAGAGGCATATTTTCAAAGCACTTTGGGAGGCTAAGTTCCATAGGTTTCTATGGAACTTTGGGAGGCTAAGTGCTTTGAAAATAAGCCTCCTAGCGTTCTGCACCAAAATCCAAGCGTATTCTATAGCAACAAATACAACTTGATTATTATTTGCTGCATTTGTATCCCACATTTTCCCACCTATTTGCAGGCTCAATGTGGCTTACATTGTTCCGTCATGGCAATCGCCATTCCAGAGTGAGAGATACCAGTGGTATTACATAAAGATCATGAGTGACATAGTAGATTAATCAAACAAGTATAAAAGAGATCACAATTCGGGATAAGAGAAAGTAGTATTGCATTAAGGTTCATATGATGGGTCGTTGCGGTATGCCTTGTTGAACAGGCAGGTCTTCAATGATTTCTGAAAGTTGGTTGTCGCGCATTTTTTTCATGTCAAGTGGTAGTGCATTATGTAGGAAAAGCTGGATGCATGTGTTAATTTGTATTTTAGTCCTTTGCAGCTGGGGAAATGGAGATTCAGGAATGTGCATGCCGATCTTTTAGTGTTCCTGGGTGGTAAGTCTATGAGGTCTGACATGTAGACCGGGGCATCTCCGTAAATGATTTTATGAACCAGGGTGCAGACTTTGAACGTAATAAGTTCTTTGAGTGGAAGCCAGTGGTAGTTTTTCTCTTAGGGGTATGGCACTTAACAAGCCAATCAGCGTTGTTAACAGCACTTAACAAGCAATAATGAGCAATAATTAGAATTTACACGCACAACTCCCTAAGCGTATTCTGTAATGCACTGTGCCTAAATTTTATTGTGTGCAGACAAAAAGGGGCATGTTTATGGGTGTTCCAAAATTTATGCATGTTGTCATAGAATATGGCCCTCTGTGTGCCAGGATTTACACCATATTTATGTTGGTGTAAATGGATGCATGTAGTTTTATGCACTAGGATGTCAACTATGCATAATCTATATACCATGCATATTTTCTGCGTGGAATTTTAAAGCACCATATATAGAATCTGGCCATTAGTGGATAACCTGCTATCTGCTAATATTCAGCGCATCGCTGGCTAAGTTTTGCGGTCAAACTGGGCTGCCAAAATAACAGGCCTATCTTTGGCTGGTTTCAACTTAACTGGCTAGTGCTGAATGTTGACTTAGCCAATTAAGTTGAAACTGGCCAAAAATAAACCGAATATTCGATGCCGGCCTCTGGAAATGGCCCGACATTGAATATGTGGGCTCAGTGCCAACCGTGGGAGGCAGCCTGGCTAGCTCCTGTGGTCTGAATATCGGACCCTGTATCTCTGACGACCAGTTTAGGTAAAGTTTGGACTATTAGACCTACTGGTGTCCATTTGCCCCTGACGCAACCCCTTTGGTGAAATACAACTAAGTTGTGGGGGGGGGGGGGGGGGGTGTGTATAAAACCTGGCAGCTAAAGTAATGAATGAAGCCTGCAAATTTCATTCGATCTGCTCTTTTTCTTGATACCTTTATTGGGTCTTGCAAACTGTTTGCCTTCCTGTTTTCATTGTTCAGTTAATGCCACCTGAATAAGTATAGCTAACTATATCACATTATCTTTGGCTATATTAACAGGTCATGGCAATCTGCCGCCCTAGGCAGGGATGAAATGCCGCCTACACCTCTGCCCGGTCTAACATCTCCTCCCTTTCCTCCTCAACGCTCCTCCCTGTGTTGACCTTATATTTTTTGCAAAAGGCGGCAGCGATTCCTATAGACTGTCTTGCCGCCAGCACCGGCCTCTTCGCTACCGTTTCCTGCCTCTGAACAAACAGGAAGTTATAACAAGAGGCAGGCCACAGTGGGAGACCAGGCTGGTGCCGGTGGCAGGGCAGCCTATGGGAATCGCTGCCACTGCCGCATTTTGGAAAAGAAACAAATAACTTAAAGGATTGAGGAGGGAAAAGGAGAGTGCTGCTTCTGGAATCTGTCGTTAAAATCGTTTGTAGTATGTGAACATTGGAGGGTGTGATGCTGATTTTTAAAAAGGGTTCTAGGGGTGATCCGGGAAATTATAGACTAGTAAGCCTGACTTCAGTGCCAGGCAAAATAGTGGAAACTATTATAAAGAATAAAATTACAGAACACAAAGACAAACATGATTTAATGGGACAGAGTCAGCATGGGTTCAGCCGAGGGAAGTCTTGCCTCACCAATTTGCTTCATTTCTTTGAAGGCATGAATAAACATGTGGATAAAGGTGAGCCAGTTGATGTAGTGTATCTAGATTTTCAGAACGCTTTTGATATAGTTCCTCATGAGAGACTCCTGAGAAAATTAAAGAGTCATGGGATAGGACGCAAGGTTCTGGTGTGGATTAGGAATTGGTTATTGGACAGAAAACAGAGGGTAGGGTTAAATGGTCATTTCTCTCAATGGAGGAGGGTGAACAGTGGAGTGCCACAGGGATCTGTACTGGGACTGGTGGGACTGTGAAATATTGCAGGTAAACCTTAGGAAATTTGAAGACTGGGCATCAAAATGACAGATCAAATTTGATGTGGACAAATGTAAGGTAATGCACATTGAAAAGAATAATCTGAATCATAGTTGCCTGATGCTAGGGTCCACCTTGGGGGTCAGCACTCAAGAAAAAGATCTGGGTGTCATTGTAGATAATACGCTGAAATCTTTTGCTCAGTGTGTGGCGGCAGGAAAGGGATGGTGAATAAGACTGAAAATACTATAATGCCTTTGTATCGCTGCATGGTGCACCATGAGTATTGCGTTTAGTTCTGGTCGCCGTATCTCGAAAAAGATATAGTGGAATTAGAAAAGGTTCAAAGAAGAGCAACCAAAATGATAAAGGGGATAGAACTCCTCTCGTATGAGGAAAGGCTAAAGAGGTTAGGGCTTTTCAGCTTGGAAAAGAGACTGATGAGGGGAAATATGATTGAGGTCTACAAAATCCTGAGTGGTGTAGAACGAGTAGAAGTAAATTGATTTTTTACTCCTTCCAAAAGTACAAAGACTAGGGGGCACTTGAGGAAGTTACATGGAAATACTTTCAAAACAAATAGGAGGAAATATTTTTTCACTCAACAAATAGCTAAACTCTGGAACTCTATGCCGAGGATGTGGTAACAGCGGTTAGTGTATCTGAGTTTAAAAAAGGTTTGGACAAATTCCTGGAGGATCTTATTCTGCTATTGAGACAGACATGGGGAAGCAACTTCTTGCCCTGAGATTTGTAATATAGAGTGTTGCTACAATTTGGGTTTCTGCCAGGTACTTGTGACCTGGCTTGGCCACTGTTTGGAAAACAGGATACTGGGCTAGATGGACCATTGGTCTGACCCAGTATGGCTACTCTTATGTTCTTATGGAGCATGCCATCTGAGGCCCCTGCCTCAGGTGGCCTAACAGTAGGGCTGCCACTTCATGTTGTCTCAGTGTTAACTGAACTTGACAATTAACCTTGAAATTTCGCAATTAATGTGCATTAATTTCATCCATTAACATTTAATAATTGCAAAATCTTACAGCACTTTAGTTAACAGGAGCCTAAATGAGTTAATGAGTTGAACACACTTCTTTAATAATGACTGATTATTTCTCAGTGATTGCCCATGTTGCTTTGTTTCTCAAGAAATTGAATTCCCCTTCTCTCTGGGATTCCTCTGAAAAAGCGACACTGAACAATAATAAGTAGTAATTTTAGTCAAGTATAAAAAGTCTGATGCAAGTTAACAAGTTAGTAGTGTGATATAACTTGACTTCACATTCTTTATTACCCTATAGTCTGAAGAACTGTTTGCAGGAAATGGGAAATGACAGTTTATTTCACCTCAATGCTTTGCATCTAACCAGTCAGTACTGGGGTAACTGAATTCCTCTTATTTTATTGCTAAATATGTTGTTTGTTTGGTTTTTTGTTAGCATTTTATTGTCTTTTCATTCTGACCAAGCAGATGGCGCAGAAGTATACTCATACCACTAAACTCTTCTTCATCAGACAGGAGCTTAGTGCAATGTGAGCCAGTGACGATCCTAGGTCAGCTGCCATCCGGGGCGGATCGCCGATGCACACCCCCCTCCCTGGTGCAGCACGACACCCCCCCCCCCCCCCCCGGCGCATCAACCCCCCCCCCCCCCCCCCCGGGTGCATTCTTAGCTGCTGGGAGCAGCTGCACAGCTCTCACCTCCGCTGTTCCGGGGCAGAGGGAGCAGGGAACTAGCGGAGCCAACAGGCGCGCAGCTGCTCTCTGCACCCCTCCAGCAGCGTGCACCCGGAGCGGACCGCCCCCACCGCCTCACCCTTGGTACGCCACTGATGTGAGCTCATGCTATCAAAATGGATAAACTGCTATTTATACCTGTTCCTATGGTTCTAGGTTAAGACAGGTCCCACCCACCAATTCCCATCTGGACAATTCCCACCACACCAGAGAGGACAATTCCCACCCATAACCCCCAAAATACAAAGCACACAAGGCAAGTAATCTCCCTCTGTTTTATCTTCCAGATCCTACCCCTTCACACCCTCCCACAACATTATCTTTTACACATTCCTTTCCCCTTTCAGACATGCAGTTCATTGTGGGGGGGGGGGGGGCAAATGAACCCCCACCCCCTAAACTAGCTTTCAACCTAATTCATGTTCAATCCAGGATCTAAATGTCATAAATAAATAAATAGATAAATACAAACTGAAGTTCATGGGGGGGGGGGGGGCAATACCCCCAAACACACCCCCAAACTAGGTTTGAACCTCATTCGGTCCCACAAAATGATGCACTGATTATGATTTATTACAAATTACTACTCTACTGCAAACGAACCTTTTCCGGAGATGGGAAGGAGGTAGAACGAGAGGACATGAAAGGAGATTGAAGGGGGGCAGACTCAGGAAAAATGTCAGGAAGTTTTTTTTCACGGAGTGGTGGATACTTGGAATGCCCTCCCGCAGGAGGTGGTGGAGATGAAAACGGTAACGGAATTCAAACATGCGTGGGATAAACATAAAGGAATCCTGTTCAGAAGGAAGGGATCCTTAGAAGCTTAGCCGAGATTGGGTGGCAATATAGCGCTGCGTGAGTCTGGTAGCATCTTGGAAATGTTGAGTAGTAGTAGTAGAGCCGGTGGGGGGAGGCGGGGCTGGTGGTTGGGAGGCGGAGCTAGTGCTGGGCAGACTTATACGGTCTGTGCCCTGACAATGGCAGATACAAATCAAGGTAAGGTATACACAAAACGTAGCACATATGAGTTTATCTTGTTGGGCAAACTGGATGGACCATGCAGGTCTTTTTCTGCCGTCATCTACTATGTTACTATGTTACTATGCATCCCCCCCACACCCCACACACACTTGGTTTCAACCTAATTCATGATTAATCCAGAATCTAAATATCATAAATAAGTAAATAAATAAATAAATTAATAGATAAATACAAACTGAAGTTCATGTGGGGGGGGGGGCATTACCCCCCACACACCCCCAAACTAGATTTCAACCTAATTCAGCCCCTCAAAATGACACACTGATTACGATTTATTACAAATTACTGCTCTACCTATGAAAAGTTATTCTGTTATTATATGTCCTCTGTGTACATCTGTATGCTGCTCTAACTACCTTCTCCCAGAAATGATACAAGAAAGATGCTACAGTTGGTAAAAAAAAAAAAAAAAAAAGACGAGGAAGGGTGAGAAATGATTTTTTTTTTTTGGGGGGGGGGGGGGGGAGGAGCCCTTGGTGGGAATTGTCCTAGGTGGGAATTGTCTCAGCAGGAACTGGTCCTGATACAGTTCCTATGCACTCAGCTCAGCTGGGTCATCAGATCAGGTCACTTTCTTTTTGAGGGTCTGGGATGTACTGATACAATTTTATTGGTTTCAAAATGTTAAAAAAATATATTTCAGAATTAACTGAGGAATTATATAGCTTGTGATAAAGTCACATCCAGGATAGTTGGGTTAAGGCAGTGTCAGTCTGAAATACAAGTCCCAGAAGGCATTGCAGGCAAGGAGCCAGGGGGTGAGATAAGGAACCCGGACTGGACTCCTAGCTGCAATAGAGGAAGACGTGTGTAAGCTGGCAGGATGTGTAGATTGGCTGCCACTAGGGGGAAACCCTGTGTGCAGGAGCTCATCATTAGTCTAATGCTCAACTCAGCTGGTATGGGTGTGGGGGAAGCTAATGGAAGGAGAATGATTGGTTGTGAGAGCAGAAGCCAGGGGTTGATTGGTAGGTGGGAAGGAGTCCTAGAAGAGAGAAGCAGTTGCAGGCTGAAAATCCTTAGGTAAGGGAGGTCCCTAAAGTATTGAATTTACCAGTGAAGCTGATGCAGGGTGAGATCCCTTGGGTATGAGGAGTCCCTAAAATATTGAACTCTCCTGAAGGTAAAGAGAGTAGAAGGGAGAAACTGCTGCTTTGTGATTTAACTGTGATGATGAATTGAATGAACCTCTTCTATTTGGAATTGAACTACTGCTTATTGTGCACTGGATAAAGAGCCCAGACTGGAGCTGACTGTGAGCCTGTATTGAATCCTGGTATGTGCTGATAGCCTACTGCTTAAAGGGGACTATTTGCCACACACTTTCAGGTGGCTTATATGTGCTTAAGATGGAAGGTGAATGCTGCTGTTGGAACTATGTATTTCAGACTGAAACTGCCTTTACCCAACTATCCTGGATGTGACTCTATCACAAGCTTCAAACATATTTTGAGGAAAAAGTGTGTGTGTTTTGATTCAGCTAAAATAAAATTTCCAAACATTTTTCATTCACATGAGAAATGAAAAAATATCTTAATAATCATTTTATTGATGATATCCTGTTCAAAAATATTAACAAATATTTCAAATTATGGGAGACCTTTTACTAAGGAGTTCTAATAGATTTAGCACGCGCTAGCAATTAGCACAGCCCATTGTATTCCTATGGGCTGCATCATGGCACATAACACATACTAATTAATTTGTGTGTGCTAAATCTGTTTGTGTACCTTAGTAAAAGGACCCCTAGGTGTGGGTAAATGTGAATGAATTATAAAATCAAGCGAATAGTGTTTTTAAGTTAGAATATGACAATAGTTCATTAGTATTCAGTCTATGACGTGATTTCGGCTTTTCTTTCAAAAATCGAGACTTGGCATTTGGTAGGTATCCCAGGTTAATGATAGCAAATTCATTGTGAGCTTCTCTGGTATCAATGCAAAGCTACTTGATCTCTGATGCAAACTAAATTAGGCCTTTCATAATTACCTTTATTATAATAATAGCCTTTAATAACACTTGGTGTGTTTGATGACTGAGACTGGTACAGTAACGGCTGAGTCTGAATACATTTAAATGATTAAATGAGCATTGTACATAAAGTGCTTTGCTTATGTGGTGTGAATGCATAATAAATCTTATTTATGTTCAAGCTCTTACATACTTTTCAGAAAGCAGCCATGCATATACACTCACTCACCCACAAAGTTCTATTTTCTTTGCTTTGAATAAGTTACTCTGCTGTTCTGAGTTGACTCATTCTCCAGATAAGTGGCATTTGGCCTTTTTGGTTTACTCACTGCTTTCATATGTAAATGGGGTTCAAGACTTTCAAAGAGGGATTTGTGTAGTGGCTTTGGCAAACCTCATGTGAATGTCATTGCACAGAGCCATAATTAGGTATGTTTGTGCCCCTCACCCACTCTGATCTCTGTCTCCCTCTATCCCTTCCACTCTGATTCCCAGATCATTTTATTCTCCCCAACTCAATCTGTTCTACTTTCATCCTCAGTTATAGGTAGAGTGGAGGAGTAGCCTAGTGGTTAGTGCAGCAGACCTTGATCCTGGAGAACTGGGTTCAATTCCCACTACAGCTTCTTGTGACTGTGGGCAAGTCACTTAACTCTCCATTGCCCCAGGTACAAAATAAGTACCTGTATATATGTAAACCACTTTGAATGTAGTTGCAAAATACCACAGAAAGGCAGTATATCATTTCCCTTTCCCTTTCTTCCTGCTGACATTTGGTCATATATGCTTTTCTGTTATTTTTTCACCCCCCCCCCCCCCCCCGGGCTTTTCAGTCATTTTGTCACATCTCTTCTCCCTTGGTTACAGATCTACTGTTCTTCATTTTACTGTATTATGTGGCACAAGTCGTTCTCATAAATGCCCAATCTTTCCAATACTCTAAACTTAAAAAAAAAAAGACAGAAAAAAACAAACAAACAAAATAGCCCAAAGAAAAACCTAACAGTCAGTGATATTTTTTTTTTTTGAATGCCAGTTGTGGTATTTCAAAACTGTCTGGATATTCATTACTGCCACTATCCATGTGCCCCCAAATGTCAGAATTGCTTGCACAAATTTGGGAAATTCCATGCTAACAATCAATTATTGTTGCTAACTGGCCTTAATTAAAATTTACACATGTAGTTGTAGGCACCGGGGTGCGGCCATGGGAGGGTAATGGACAGATCAGGGGCATTCCTGCAATTTATGCGTGCTGTTATAGAATAAAGGGGATCTAGTACTACTACTTATCATTTCTATAGCGCTACCAGACTTACGCAGCGCTTCACACTTGAACATGGAGAGACAGTCCCTGCTCAATAGAGTTTACAATCTAATTATGACAGACAGACAGGACAAGTAAGGGATAAGGGTTAGGACAGACATGACCTAAAGTAGGCATGAGGGTTTAGTTGGCGTAAATCCTTGTGTCTAAAGTTAGTCACAGATCCCAGGAGGAGTGGCCTAATTGTTGTTGCTGCAGACTTTGATCCCAGCATCCTGGGCTCAATTCCCACTACAACTCCTAGGCAAGTCACCTAACCCTCCAATGCCTCAGGTACAAAAACCAAGATTGTCAGCCCTCTAGGGACAGAGATAAGCTAATTGGATTGTAAGCCACATTTAACCTGAACTCTGTTTGGGATAATGCAGGACACAAATATTATAATACATAAATATTCTATAAACAGTGGAATTTATAGAATAGCGCTTAGTGTGTGCTTTTTTTGGCACTGATTTTTCAGCAACCGAACGGTAACTGAACACAGAAAAAATCCCACAGAGAAACCAACAGGAAGTCCAAAAGTGGGAAATGAAGAACAGCTAGACTGACCGCTGGTTCAACCAATCCAATTTATTCTTCAAACGTATATAGACTCGACACGGCAACCGTGTTTCGGCATACATGATACCTGCTTAAGGAGTCTGCTAGCGTAGGACTCAAGAAAAGTGAATGATGCTAGTGAGGACTAGAAGAAATGTATAGGTCTTTAAAAAGACCGTGTATATATAGACCATTCACTGTCAGAGGTTTAAGCAATATCGCACTGAGAATCTCAGTTGTCTGTCAGAACCAGTGGTTTGTCTAGCTGTCCTTCATTTCTGATTTTTCAGCACCATTTATAGCATTTGGTCCATAGTGGCCAGTGTTGAATATCTGGATAACGTGGTCCACACTGGAACTTAACCAGACAGTAGCAATATTTTTTTCCTGTGGTAATGAATATCGTTAAGGGAACACACTGTCTCCCAGCCTACGCTATCATGTGGATAAATGGGAGGCTATTTTGGGGACCCAGCTTGATTTTAAGTCATGGGAGAAAATTTATAAAAGCCTTCTCTAGGTTTCAGTAGCCAGTAACTTGGTAGAGAATGGCTACAAAATACTGTACCAGTGGTATTACACCTTGGCACGTTTGCATGTTATGATGGAAATGGAACTGACCGATGCTGGTGGGGATGTGAGGCACATGGAGTCTTTTTTCATCTTTGGTGGTCTTGTCCTCAGGTACAATGTTTTTGGGACACTGTGGTGGGTCGGACTCAAACTATTATTGGACTCCACATTACTAATACTATAGCCAGTTGTTTGCTTCATCTGGGGCCCTCAGAGCTAGTCATGCAGCTGGGCGCTTGGTATTGGCCACGACCTGGAAATGGCTGGCTGTCCCGGAATTGTTGGTGGTGCAGGCCAAGGTGTCCTACCTATATCTAACGTGTAAGATGACAGCCCTAAAAAGGAATAAGCTAGTTCAGTTTCGTCGCGTATGGGCAGACTACATAGCCTGGTTAGACCGCTCTGAGGTTCTCTCCAAGGAGTTTTGTTACTCCTCTGTTAAAGTACAAAGCTGCATACTTGGTGGGGTGGGGATATGTATGTTGGGAGGGGTGGGGGGATATGTATGTTGGTTCACTGTATAATTGTGTCACGTCATCTCAAAAAAGATATAGTGGAATTAGAAAAGGTATAGAGAAGGGCAACGAAAATGATAAAGGGGATGGGATGACTTCCCTATGAGGAAAGGCTAAAATGGCTAGGGCTCTTCAGCTTGGAGAAAAGGCAGCTGAAGGGAGATATGATAGAGGTCTAAAAAATAATGAGTGGAGTTGAACTGGTAGATGTGAAGTGTCTGTTTACGCTTTCCAAAAATACTAGGACTAGGGGGCATGCAATGAAGCTACAATGTAGTAAATTTTAAAATGAATCGGAGAAACCTTTTCTTCACTCAACATGTAATTAAACTCTGGAATTCATTGCCAGAAAATGTGGTAAAGGCAGTTAGCTTAGAGGAGTTTTAAAAAGGTTTTCCTAAAGGAAAAGTCCATAGACCATTATTAAATGGACTTGTGGAAAATCCACTATTTCTGGGATAAGCAGTATAAAATGTTTTGTACTTTTTTTTGGATCTTGCTAGGTATTTGTCACCTGGATTGGCCACTGTTGGAGGTGAGATGCTGGGCTTGATGGACCTTTGGTCTTTCCCAGTATGGCAATACTTATGTACTTATGATAGCTGGTGCTGCTGTCTGGATAAGTATGTTTAAATATTGACCCATAAGTTTAAATAGTGATAGTTCAAATGTTTTGTTTTAAATGCATCGAATTCTGTAGTAGTGTTTTTGATTTAAATGAACTGTAAGTATCTTTTTATTATGCTTTAACATTAGAGAACATCACATATTTTGCCAACAGAATTTACTATTCCATCTCTAATATACTGGATAAAAACATTTTCTGCAAATAATACATCAGTAAACATTCAATACCGTATCTTCTCCCAAATTTATCAGTCTTTCTATTATAACTATCTTTCCCTCAGTGTAATTTAGATGGCACACACATTAGCTATACTTTTTATAATCCTTTATCTGCCATGATAAATATTATTTTGCAGTAATGAGTCTTTTAATCTGTAAGCCATTGTCACTGAAAATCAGAGGTAACTGATTTCCATTAACACAATACATCCTTTTACAGCTGTTAAAGTGTTTATCCATCCATTTTACTTCATGCACAATAAAGTCAGTGGGGTTTCTGCAAAGCAAGTTTTATTTCCAGACCCTGGAACAATGACAGCAACTGAGGAGACTGCCCTAGACAAAGTCAATGTATGTAACGTCTGAAATCTAGACTGCCCCAATTTGACTGCCCCTTCTTGATTGACTGTACACTTGTCCTTTAGATTGTAAGCTCTTTGAGCAGGGACTGTCCTTCTATGTTAAACTGTACAGCGCTTTAGAAATATTAAATAGTAGTAGTAATTTGACCTGATAAGGCAAACATACAAGAAATGCCTTCTAGGAGATTAAAAAAAAGGGAGGGACATTTGAATTAAAAAATGAATACCTTGAGCTATTTTCAGCTTTATGTTTATTTAGAGGTGAAAATGGCTGTAGAGTAATAACAAGATTGTAGGGTTGAGCATTGGTTTGAAATGACATATAGGAAATATCAATTTGTTTTAGATTTGCTCATACTTTTTTTTCAGTAGTAGCTCAAGGTGAGTTACATTCAGGTACTCTGGATATTTCTCTGTCCCAGAAGGGCTCACAATCAAAGTTTGTACCTGAGGCAATGGAGGGTTAAGTGACTTGCCCAAGATCACAAGGAGCAGCAGTGGGATTTGAACTGGCCACCTCTGGATTGCAAGACCAGTGCTCTAACCACTAGGCCACTCCTCTACTCCACACCTTCATCTTCCACTCCTCCTCTCCAATCAATGCAATCCAAAACAAAGAAGAGCAGGATCCTCATAAAAAAGACAGTGTGGCAAACAGTGAGGATGATCAGAGTTAGATTTATTTTATTTATTTACAATTGTATCCACAATTATCCAAAAACGAGTTTCGGTTCAATGTGGCTTACATTTAACAATTGTTAGAGATTACCTTGATTCAATTACATTTACAAGGTTGTATGATGCTGTGTTTTACAGTGGCTGGCAAGATAACTAGTAGTACGTATGACATAGTCATTGGGTGAACCAGGCTGGTGTACTGATCAGTTCTCAAGCAATTCTGGCAAAAAATCCTTCTTTATTGGAGATCTGTCACAAGATATAAAATCATCAATTGCACATACAGAGAATGAAATAGGAGCTCATTTATGCATAAATGGAAAAATGAGAACTCGGCATGGCTGTGTTTCAGCGTCAATGCTTATGTCAAGAGTCGCACATTCCAATGAATTGCCATCTGATTTGACTTGGATCACAAAATTATGTGTCCTGGGGTATGGGGCATCAACAAAGCTGGCCGACCTCACAGATTCAGATCAAGATTACGACCAAGTATTCTATAGAACACTCCTAGCATTCCTGGTACCTTTCTCTGTCCAACCTGGGCCTCTCTGTTCCCTTCTGGACCTGAGTTTTTAAATTCCTTTCCTGTTCACTGCCCTTCTCTGGGCTCCTCAGCTTTATTAAGGGGGCTAGGATGAGAGAAAAAATACATTTGCAATAATAGAAAATAAAATCGGACCATAAATTGGATATATTTTAGTCAATAGTAGGTCATGGGTAAACAGTATAAGCAACTTAATATATTCTGGCCAATATTCAACACTATTTAACTGGCAAGGAGATTTGCATATAATGAAGGCAGTGTATGCAAATTAAGTTGATGCATATTAATTGTGGATATCCTGAAAACCTGACTGGCATGGGGTACTCCAGGACTGGACTTTGGAAACACTGTCATCAAGGACTGTTTCATAGAGCAGCTAGCCTCATACTAATGAGAAGTGGAGCTACTTTAGATCTAGCTCTTGGTGGGTCACTGTTTGGCTGGTAGGTGTGTGGATTGGTTGGTTATTTGCCAATTAGTGGGGGGATTACATTGCAATAGTGACCATAATGTAAAACAATTTATCATTATCACCAGAGTGAGAATAAGTAAATCTAGTGCAATCTTTAAAAAGAGAGGCTATGATAAAATGAGAAAATTACGAACAAGGGTTAAATATTTTGCATGAGTTGTGGATGCAAGTGTTAAAAATGTACATGCTTAAAAATAACATCCTGGAAGCCCAGATAAAATGTAAATAACTTTAATGCAAAACATGGCAGCTCAGTTTTTCTTGAGAGATCTACCTGTGTGTTGAAGATTTTACAGTGGCTACAATTTCAGCATATATTAATTTAAATATTTTAACATTCAGGGTGTTCATAAAGTGAAGAGCAGAGGGTATCTTACATTACATCAATTAATCTGAATTTCCATATTAAAAGGTTCTGGATGGTGGACAGTGTAGAAATTACTGGCTATTTACCATTATTCTTTTCACGGATAAACTTTTAAGTTGCAATAGCTACAGAGCTGCTTACTGGTAGCCTGCACAATACTGAAGTTGTGATGGTTGCCTTACTGTTTGAATTAAGAGCTTTTTAAACAGATAAGAAGAGTTGTTGATGATGCAAGTGGATTTATTTACAACATTTGATATAGTGTATCATGGTTTATTAATGTCTATATTAAGCCACTTGGGTATAATGGGTTCTGTGTTATGTTGGTTCTTGAGGATGAAATGGAATAGTGAGTGGCAGATTATTGATGAGAGTAGGGAACCCCTATTCTTAACATCTTGCATTCCTTAAGACACATACTGCATGAAATGGTATTACTTTTTTTCATATGCACACTAATCAAATTATTCTTCCATTTGGCATGGTGGTTTCCCTTGCACACAAGCTCTGATTACTTTTGGGGGTAGCCACACATGTAATAGTTTCTGTGGCAGGTCATGAGTGGGATGGGCTGCCAACACTTTCCCCAGCCATTCTAGGGCAATGGAGGGTTAGGTAGTTTGCCCAAGGGCACAAAGAGCTGCCATGGGATTTGAACCTGGGTCCTCCAGCTCCCAGTCTGCTGCTCTAACCACGAGACACTTCTTTATCCTCATTCTCCCATTTAGAGAAACTTTTGTTGCTTGTTTTACAAAGGTGAAAAATAAGGATGAAGATTATCATCATAAAATTAACCCAGAGGGGAAGTCACTAATCTACAGTAAAATGCAGTGTTTAACTACAGCAAAATTTACAGGTACCTCAGAACTGCGGTTATATTTTACAGGGCCAGGCCATTAGAAAAGTACCCCTTTCCATTGATGTCCCTTCTTGCACATTCCCTCAAAACCCCTAAGACCCGACCCCAATGCTCTTACTATATATATCTTCCCAACACATACTAGGGATCTACCTGGTGGCTAGTGAGGAAGGGCAGAATCTATCCTTGTTCACTCTTTCTCTGACAGCATCTAGAGTCAAAATGTGTCTACAGTCCCCTACGGGTAGCCTCATGGTACTCCTGCTAGCAAATCAGGCTACCAAATAAAAGTTCTCTTCTCCAAGCCTATTTAGCATTTCTTCACAGGACAGCTGTTCTATCTGCTTTATCATTTTGTCACCCTTCTCTGTACTTAATAGGAGTTCTGCTATGTCTTTTTTAAGGTAGGGTAACCAGAACTGCATATAATACTCAAGGAGCAGTCAATTCATGGATCAATACACATGTATTATTATACTCTCAGTTTTGTTTTCTGTTTCTTTCACATTCTATTTGCTTTTTTTGCCCACCACTGCTCATTGTGCTAAGGATTCTATTGTATTGCCCATTCTGACTCTAAAATCCTTTTCTTGGGTGGTGACTCCTAATATGAAATCTATCATTATATAAACCGTAGATAAAATAGTTTTTCCCATGGTGCATTTTCTCCAAATGGGTTAGTTTTGTGCATACCATGACAGGAATGGACCTCACTCAAAAGCCAGGGAATGTGGAGTATGATCTCAGTCTCTCAAATTTACTGCAAATGCTCACTGTAGTACTTGCATTGTACCAAGAGAACTTCATTAGGGAGTTCATAAGATGTAACATGTTTAAGCAACTTATCCAAGTGCGCTCAGTAGTTCCTTTTGATCAAGTCTGTGGCACCCAAAACAATGGGAAATATTTCTCTATCTTTCTGTCACATTTTCTTGGTCTCCGACTGCATTTTTTGATTCTTGAGGATCTTCTCTCTCTCCACACAATTTACCAAATAATCGCTTGGGACCAATACCTCTATAATCAATGCCATTCTAGTGTTTTTCTCTTTTACCACTATATTTGGTTTTCTTGCATCCAGTTTTTTATCAGTCAGGATGGGGATGTCCCAGGTGATCACAACCTCTTTGTTTTCCACAGTTCTCTTAGGGTCATAATCCCAATGTTTTTCAGATACACTGATGTTGTAATGTTGGGTAATGCTTACAGAGTTTCCAATGAATGAATTGTGCTACCTTGTTGTGCCTTTCTGTATAAAGCTTTTCCAGCATCAGCACTTTGCAGACAGCCATGAGGTAAGTAACTGTTTTAACTCTTTCTTACAGATTCTACAGATATCTGTTGCACCAGTTTTTTCCAATACTTACTGTAAGCCATCTTGTCCGTAATGCACTATCCTGGGCTGCAACTATCAATTCATTATCCTTAGGTTTCAATTCACATCTCTTTAACCATTCGTATGTCCGATTTTGATCCACAAATTGTTCCTGGAATAACACTGTAATTTCTGCTGTTCTTATGCATTTTCCACTTGCGGTTTCTCCCCTGCTGATCCAATTCCTTGGAGTTTTTTTCTCTTCCTTTTTAAATTCTGTTGCTGCCTTCCCCTTTGACACTGATGAATTTTAACCCATTCCTTCTACTCGTTGGAACACTTGTCAGAGTTTAATAATACAGCTGAATTCTGGAAGTTTTCTTTCTTATTTCAACACCTTTTGTGCATTGATGATGCTATTAAGTAAGTCTAGAGGTCTATGATATTAGCTCAATAGGTAAAATCTATTTTTATGAGTCTCATTCCTCTTTCAGCTCTTGGAATGTACAGTCTTGGCATACATTGATTCTGATAGATGACCTCATGGGCATGGAAGAGTTTTCTTATTCACACATCTAGTTTTTCAAGATTTTTAAAAGGCCAGTCTATAATATCAAAGCTACATGAGAATGCAATGCAAGGAGTGCCAGTTGATCAATAGCCAGTAACTTATTCTATGATATTAATTCACTCTTCAATATCAGTTTTAGTCTCCTATAATAATCTTCACTAATTTTTTCTCAGTGATTTCTGCTTGATAGTTGGTCCTTCTTCTACTCCTAGATAATTATTTATATCTTCCTGCTCAAGTTCCTTTTTCTCACATTCATCAGTTAGAGATGTTTTCAATTTTGTTTCATCAGAGGCTCAGGCAGCTGCAGTAAAGGGAAGAGGTGGGTGCCGGCAGCAGGGCAGCATATGGTAACACCGCAAAGGGGAGATGCTGGATGCCGGTGGCAGGTAGGAAGGGGGGAAGCATCTTGTCCCGGGGGGGGGGGGGGGGCGGCATCTCCACTGAGGAGGGGCTTTGTAAAAGGGGGAAGGGGTTGGTTGCCAGTCCAACAGATAGGATCTGATTGTCCTTTACAGAGTTTCTAATTGCACTTTAGATAAACATCTGGCAAACCTCAGAACCTCCAGCTTTTACTGTTCACTGTTTGATAGATTTGGTGAACTTAGTTTTAAGGCAGAATTACTTTTCAGTGTCAGTGGGAAATACTGTGTTAACTCCTATCCCTAAAGTTACAGATCTTTCCTTACCAGCTAGCTTTAAGCCCATTGCAAGCATTTGTTTATTAATCCCCCCTCCTGTTTACTAAGCCGCACTAGCAGCTGCAGTGCGCTAATGCCAACACAGCCCATTCACTTTTATTGGACTGTGTCGGCATTACTGCGAGGCTTAGAAAACAGGGGGGTAAGTTAATAAAATTTTTGGTCAGCTCTCAATTATCAAATTATATATTGTAATTTGATCTATTAAGCTCTTTCCAACATGGATTCCGAAGTTTTTATAGTACCGAAACTTTACTAAGGGGTATGTTTACTAAGGAGCATTAGCATTTTTTAACGCACCTTTGAAGTTAAGGCGCAATAAACGCTAACGTGCCAATACATTCCTATAGGCCTGTTAGCGTTTGACATGTGCTAGCATTTAACACGTTAAAAATGCTAACGTGCCTATAGTGCACCTTTGTAAACACAGGCGTAATAGCTTTAACATCAGAATTCAGGAAACTACTGGGTAAAGGGTTACAAACGGTTTTGCTGCAATTTGATATCGCCTGTTATTTATAATCTTTTTATGATTACTTTGGACATGATCACCATTAATAATGGAGAATTCATTCTTTCCTATGTTGATGGTACTTATATTTTAGTTCCCATTGAATTTAATACATCTTTCTCTTTTTAGGTTGTTAGTAATGTTGTTGAGAAGAAATTGGTCTCTAATCCCCTCCCCCACCCAATATTCAAAATCATATAACTGGCCAGGAACAGCACGTGGCCAGTTAAATGGTACTTAACCAGCTATCCAGGGATATTCAGCAGGACATAACGGTTAGCGTCTAACAGATAGCCAGTTATATCACGTGATATAATCAGCTATCTGCCAATTTTTAGCATGGGTTTGGTGGCCATTTTTGGCCACTTATATACCAGGAGTATCTTTGGCTGGTTTGAAGTTAACAGGCCAGCCCTGAATATCGGTATGGCCAGTGACGTTCAAACTGGCCAAAAATAAACCAGATATTCAATGCCGGTCACAGGAAATGGCCCAGCATTGAATATCCAGCATTACTCCCAATGGTGGGAGTTAGCTGGGCTAACTCCCATTGTCTGAATATCAGCCCCTTACTGTTTATCTTGAATTAAATATAGATAAAACCAAACTTCTGTGGTTTAGCTTTAACCAAGACCTGATCCCCAAAACAGTGTCCTTTTACAGATGGAATATCTTTGAAGGTTGAGACTACGCTAGTGTTTTAGGGGTCCTTTTACTAAGGTGTGCCAAAAAATGGCCTGCGCTGTTTAGATGCGCGTATTGGATGCACACAGGTCAATTTTTTCATTGCAGCTACAAAAAGGCCTTTTTTTTTGTGCCATAAATGGACGTGTGGCAAAATGAAAATTGGTGCACGTCCATTTTGGGCCTGAAACCTTATCGCCACCCATTCACTTAGTGGTAAGATCTCACGCATTAACCAGGTGGTAATCATCAGTGCATGTGCAATGCTGATTACCGCCCGGTTAGAGCTGCACGCCAGAAAATAAAATATATTTTCCGGCGCATGTACTGGACACACTTAAAAAGTGAAATTACTGCCCAGGCCACGTGGTAGCCGGGCAGTAGTTCCAAATTGGCCTGTGTTGGGCGCGCGTAGGCGCCTATGTGGCTTAGTAAAAGGGCCCCTTAGTTGTTTGAGTATGGAACCTCAGATTAACATCATCTTGCATAAGAGTTTCTTTAAACTTAGGCTATTTTCTTCAGGACCATTTTAGGTTAATGGTGCAGATGGTAATTTTGTCTTCTCTAGATTATTGCAACTCATTTAAATTGCAAAAGAAGCTGTGTTTAATTCAGAATATGACTGCAAAATTGATATTTGGTAAGACAAAATTTGATCATGCTACACCTGTGCTAATGAAGTATCATTGGCATCCTGAAGCAGGATGAGTTGAGTTTAAGATTTCTCACTTGGTATATAAATCTCTATTTGACCAGGCTCCTGAGGTTTTTACTCCCTTGATTTCATTACTAGGATCTTCTTTTACCAGCAGAAATTCTACCCGGTTGCTTTTGACCTCTTCTACTATTAAATGTCTAAGATACAGGTTAATTTATGAGAAATATTTCCCTTTTATGCAGTGAAAATTTGGAATTGTCTGCTGTTAAATGTTCATCTTGCTCGTGCATATATTAGTTTTCGGAAGTTATTGAAAAGTTATCTATTTAAGAAAGTCTGTGAAGTTGCAGGATGATAATTCTTGGTGGTGTTGGTTTTTTTTTAATGTATCTACAATATTTGTTATCTGCCTTGAACCTACTATGGTGAGGGTAAGGCAGGCTAGATGCACTTAGTATAGTATGGAACTTCTACTTTGCATAGATTTACATAATGAGGACAATTTTGAAAGGCATTTATCTGGGTAAATGAGCTATTTGAAAATTGCCCAAGCTCCCTGCAGGTAAAAGTACACCCTGATGCTTCTCTGGGTATGTGTGGCTGTCAGGACCTATTGTTTTGCCTTGAATGCAACTGCTTGCTGGAGCCCTAGGTGGTCGCCTACGCATAGGAGCCGACTCTGTGGGTGCTGTGGGTGTTTGAGCACCCCCAATATTGAGAAAATTCCTTGAGTGTGTCCAGGGAGGGGTTATTTCCATTGGGCTTTAGCACCCCCAATAATTCTGAAAAGTTGGCTCCTATGTCGCCTAGTTCACCTAATGGTTAATCCAGCCCTGCATCTTCCCTCTTAGATTTTACCCTTTTTCCCCTAGGAACTGTCTATTAACTGGTTGATTATATATCACTAGGGATACCACAGTCTCCCAGCTGACGTTCTTGTCTAGTTTTCACATTTCCTGTTGAAATGATGAGTTTCCTCACTTGAACCACCAAGAAATGAGACTATTTTATCAAGCAGAGCCCTCCATTAGTGGCTTCAGAAAGGAAATATTCAATCTAATCCTAATGTGATGGATTTATCCAGCAGTTAATTAGAAAAACAACTATCTAGGCTAATGAAATTTTAATGTCTTCTCCGTAGGCTTTTTTTTTTCATACAAAGAAGGTTGCAGTGTTCTAGCTGGATTGCAGTATATCGATTGAAATGTATGCTTACTTTATAGTGAGGTATGACATGTCATTTTAAAACCTATTTCTCAGCTTTGGCATTGCAAAGAGCAATGGGCCTTCACGTAATAAAGCACGGAGAATCAAATTGCCTGTTTTGCTAATTCCACTTTAGGCAGCATGAAAAGTACTTTAATTACCGGCATTTTGAACAGCTGTGCCGTGATGTAATTCCCAGAAGTACTGCTGCCAGTCACACACCAAGTATGTAAGAAATGGTTAATACCATCACTATGTTACATATTACTCAAAGGAAGCATGCTCAATGTATGAACTGAATCACGTCCTTCAAGCTTCTGGTATTTGGCCTTTCATTCAAAACAAAAGAATACAATTGTTTTGTATTCCTCCATGATGAGTATGTACCACACTGAAACAAAATAGAGCTGGATGGAGCTATAAGGATGACGTTTTCAAAATGTAGAATGCTGAAATGTGTGTGTGTGTTTTATCACCAACAAAAATTCTTGTTCTACCATCCTACGCCATCCTCTTGGCATTAATAATAAAAGCTAAAACCATCAGTGTCATGGTACAAACAGGAAATTGTTAAACTTTGTCGCACCTAATGAAAGAAAATTAAAAATTTTCAGAGGTAATATTCAGCCCCCAGAGCTCAGTGGTTTTTAAGCCACGGAGAGCCACAGGCTGAGCTGAGTCTGAATATTCAATGCAGGGCTATGTATGGGCTCTGGCACTGAGTATCTGGTTACAGTGGTCAGCCGGAAGTTAATTGCGTACCAGCCAATATTCAGACCGGAGCATGGTTAGCGTGGCAACAAAGTTTAAGACAGCCTTTTTGCTGTCCTAAATTTATCCATTTACTTAACTGGCTCCTACTTGCTTAAGTTGTGTGGGCCGGCCAGCAATAATCAGCAGCACTTAACTGGCCATTTCTGAAGTGGGTTGGAGAGGGGCGTTACGAGGGCAGAGTCAGGGAGAAGCTGGCAGATATGTAGGTGCCGGCAATGTTCAGTGCCAATGCACACATGGGGTGTTTCTGGACTTTGCTGTTAGGGGGGGTCCAGAGCTGAGGTGAGGGGGCACATTTTAGCCCCCCCGCGGCACCGATGACCCCCCCCCCCCCCCGGTGCCACCGCCGCCCGCCCGCCATTGCCGACACCCCTGCCTCCGCCAGAGCCACCTCCAACAACTGTGGCCCGCCCGCCGTCAACCCCCCCCCCCGCCCACTGTCGCCATGACGTCGCCTACCTTTGCTGGCGGGGGACCCCAACCCCCGCCAGCCGAAGTCTTCTTGCTTCGTTTGGTTTCTGAGTCTGTCTGCCGTCGTGCAGGACGTCAGACTCACAGAAACAGAACGAAGCCCTGCAGATCGCAAGGCTTCATTCTGTTTCTGTGAGTTTGACGTCCTGCACGTTGTGTACATGCAGGACGTCAGACAGACTCAGAAACCAAACAAAGCAAGAAGACTTTGGCTGGCGGGGGTTGGGGTCCCCCGCCAGCAATGGTAGCAGACGGCAATGGCAGGTTGGCGGCGGGTTGTTGGCGGGAGGGTGGGTTGAGAGGGTCATTGGCAGGAGGGTCCAGGGCTAAATCTATGGGGGCCCTGGCCCCTGTGGCCCCATAGCAGCTACGCCCCTGTAAGTGACCAATTAGGACTGCATAAATAGTAGTCCTAAGTCATTTAGTACTGAATATTAACTGACATCCAGCATAACTTCTGGGTACCGGCCTGAAGTATGCCAATCCCCTCTCCCCTTCCCCCCCCCCCCCCCCCCCCCCGGATGAAAAAGAAACCCCTCCTGCCAATCTCCCCACCTCCCAGGATCCCTGTGGGCTTACCTGCATGATTCCTCGTGGTCTAGTGGTAAATGGCAGGAATGATGCCCACTCATTTCTGCCTGTCATGGCTGCCCTTTTGAAATGGCTGCCACCACCAATAGTGGCAGCCTTATGGTATTACCAAAGTACCATGAAGATGCCACTAGAGGTCACAGCAGCAATTTTGAGGGGGCAGCCATGACAGCAGGAGCAAGCGCATTTTGTTCCTGCCCATTTCCCATTAGATCACTACGGATCAAGCAGGTAGGATAATGGGCATCTGGGAGGGGTCTGAATGTTCAGGGAGGGGGTCAGGGAGGGAGGGAAGGGGATCAGAAGGAGGGTTTTCTTGTTTTTCCAGGGGGATCAGAATTTCTGGATCTTCTGGGGGTGGGTGGGGAGGGGTGATCAGAATCTTGGGGGGGGGGGGGAGGACCTGACCAGATTTCCATATATCCTTATCCATAAGACCTGGAGGCTAACACTTAATAACAAATTAGACCTGGACATTCAGTATCGGTGTCCGGGCAAGGCCTGGCATTGAATATCTGGGACTAATTGCACCCTGTGGCACTCAGCATTTAGAAAAATACTGGCTGCTGAGGGATGAAAATTGAATGGGATGGGCTCTACGTTGGCAGATTCTGTTCTAAAAGCTTGAGATATACTGACCGCGTGACCTCTGACTCGTTTAAAACAATGCTGCCCATTTGTTGATTATCATGGATATTGTGAACCATTTAGAAGTTTGGTGATAGGTAGACTAAATGAAAATCTCTAATGATTTCTAGAGTTAAAAAAGATTTTGCAACAAAATGTCATTCATGCCGCTCAACCTTGATTGTGACACTAACAGCAAGATCAGTATGTTTTCCGTCCATCTAATTTCACAGAAAAAATGATGGCAATAGAGCTTCAGTCCTGCTCTGTGTCACATTGATTATTCAGAAGTACACCCCTCCTCTTTCTCCTTGTGCACTGCTGTGAAGAAACAGGTGCAGTAACCATCATGGGGCCTCTACTGGCTCATCTCAGGGGTGTTGTGTCCTTTCTCATTTCATGGATAGCTGCAGCCCTACACTAAGGGAGAGGCTTGGCACCATCGCCAAAGCAGCAGCAGCCAAAGAATATTGCTCTCTTTTTCCATTTTTACAGAAAGGCTTAACTAATTCATTAGGATTTTAGACCCTAGGATGTGCTTTCTGGCATTTAAATATCCTGCTTGAAAATACCATACTTTTTAAGTATCCTGAAAATAATATTGTAGCAGTTGTACACTTCTGTTGTACTTAGTCTATTGCTATCCGTGTCTCAGCTTGTATGCTGTAATTTCCTGCTACATTAAGCCCCTTCTGTGCCACGCTAAAATGAATTCTGAAATGAGGCTCGCATTTCTTTTTCATTGTTTCTACCACTTTTTTTTTAAATGCACAAAGGTTCAATTTTTGCAATATACTTGGGGATCAATTTTAAAAGTCGTTTGCACAGATAAAGCAGGTTTATGCACAGAAATGGCTTCTTTTAAAATTGACTGGACTGTAGCAAAAAAAACTGTCTTTAAGTTACCTGGGTAGTTTTTTTTTTTACACTTTATTTTAGTGAAGTTTTTAAAATTTTCAGTGATTTGCACCATTTATTCTTTGTACAATGGTTTCCACTATTACAGTCTTACGTTTCAGTGTGTTACATTATTGCTTTACATTTAAAGCAAGGTAACAAAAATTACATCATATTGGCATTTAACTATAAATGAATACATTCAGTAGTGTAAACAGAAGCCATAGAGTTACATCTTGTTAGTTTAATATTATTTTAGATCAATAGACTCTATTATTATTAGCAATGATTGTGTCTTGGTTTCTTTGTTCGCATTTGTCTTTCTTATGTTTTCCATTACGTGGTAGTATGTGTCTCTTGGTATTACTCTTCCCTGTCACTATCCTTTCAGTCTGCACACTAGGGAACCACCTGGTTTAACATTTACTCTTCATTTTTAGGGCAGACGTGCATTGGTGCCAAAATATTTCTGTTCTTCAGATAACAGCAGCGGCTGGCAGAATACCTCAGGGGGAGGAATGCTAGCTTTGGCCTAACCCCTGGTAAGTGCTAAAAGAAACGCCTTCAGAAAATGGAAGAAGGAACTGACTGAAAATAACAAGACGAAGCATAAGGAGTGTCAAAGCAAATGCAAGTCGCAGATAAAGAAGGCCAAGAGGGATTATGAAAAAAAAAGATAGCATTAGAGGCAAAAAACATAGTAAAAAGATTTTTCGGTATATTAAAAGCAAAAAGCCGGCAAAAGAAACAGTTGGGCCGCTGGATGACCGAGGGGTAAAAGGGGCAATCAAGGAAGACAAAGACGTAGCGGAGGGATTGAATGAATTCTTTGCTTTGGTCTTCACCGAAGAAGATTTGGGTGGGATACCAGTGTCGGAAATGGTATTTCAAGCGGACGAGTCGGAGAAACTTACTGACTTCATGGTAAACCTGGAGGACATAATGGGGCAGCTCAGCAAACTGAAGAGCAGCAAATCTCCTGGACCGGATGGTATTCATCCTAGAGTACTGATAGAACTGAAAAATGAGCTTGCGGAGCTACTGTTAGTGATATGCAATTTATCCTTAAAATCAAGCGTGGTACCAGAAGATTGGAGGGTGGCCAATATAACACCAATTTTCAAAAAAGGTTCCAGGGGAGATCCGGGAAATTATAGACCAGTGAGTCTGATGTCGGTGCCGGGGAAAATGGTAGAGGCTATTATTGAAAACAAAATTACAGAGCACATCCAAGGACATAGATTACTGAGACCAAGTCAGCATGGCTTTTGTGTGGGGAAATCTTGCCTGACCAATTTACTTCAATTCTTTGAAGGAGTAAACAATCATGTGGACGGGGAGCCAGTTGATATTATGTATCTGGATTTTCAAAAGACGTTTGACAAGGTACCTCATGAAAGGCTACAGAGGAAATTGGAGGGTCATGGGATAGGAGGAAATGTCCTATTGTGGATTAAAAACTGGCTGAAGGATAGGAAACAGAGAGTGGGATTAAATGGGCAGTATTCACAATGGAGAAGGGTAACTAGTGGGGTTCCTCAGGGGTCTGTGCTAGGACCGCTGCTTTTTAACATATTTATAAATGATTAGAGATGGGAGTAACTAGCGAGGTAATTAAATTTGCTGATGACACAAAGTTATTCAAAGTCGTTAACTCACGACAGGATTGTGAAAAATTACAGAAAGACCTTATGAGACTGGGCAGCTAAATGGCAGATGACATTTAATGTGAGCAAGTGCAAGGTGATGCATGTGGTTTAAAGAACCCGAATTATAGCTACGTCATGCAAGGTTCCACGTTAGGAGTTACGGACCAAGAAAGGGATCTGGGTGTCGTCGTCGATAATACACTGAAACCTTCTGCTCAGCGTGCTGCTGCGGCTAGGAAAGCTAATAGAATGTTGGGTATCAGGGCTGGTCTTAGGCCGAGGCGGCCGCATAGGGCCCCGCGCGGCGTGCCTCAGTCAGCCTCTTCCCAGGGCCGGTCCAACACGGACAGTAACCAACAAGCAAGGTAAGCATGGCAGGGGGCCACCAACCTGAAGGGCACCGCCGCGCCATGCTTACCGCCACTTATTGCCCTCTTCTTCTCCCCCCAACCAAGGATCATTTTTCTTTTAAATTTACCCTCTGTCGCCGCAATCCGACTGGACAGCACAGCAGCGTCACTGAAAGCGTTCCTCCCCTCCCGAGTCCCCCCCCCCCCCCGACATCTCTAGCAGAATGCAGAAGCTCTTCCTGATTCGTTCATTCTCAGTGTCCCGCCCTCGATGGGGCCCCACCAAATTGGTCTGCATAGGGCCCCGCACTTGCTAAGACCGGCCCTGTTGGGTATTATTAGGAAAGGTATGGAAAACAGGTGTGAGGATGTTATAATGCCGTTGTATCGCTCCATGGTGCGACCACACCTTGAGTATTGTATTCAATTCTGGTTGCCGCATCTCAAGGAAGATATAGTAGAATTGGAAAAGGTGCAGTGAAGGGCGACTAAAATGATAGCGGGGATGGGACGACTTCCCTATGAAGAAAGACTAAGGAGGCTAGGATTTTTCAGTTTGGAGAAGAGACGGCTGAGGGGGAAACATGATAGAGGCATATAAAATAATGAGTGGAGTGGAACAGGTGGATGTTGTGACTATGAGGCTACTGTGAAGATGAAGCTCCCACCTCAGGATCCCAGGTCACTCTTTTACTCAGGGTGAGCTGGTTCTCAGTATGCAGATTTTATGCAAAATAGTCTACTACCCTTTTCTACTCGGGGTGACCTGGTTCTCAAAAGGCAAACATAGTCGGGTCTCACCAATAGGATATTTCTCATACAAATCTTTTATTCCCGCTTCCTGGGGCACACCTCTTCCAGCTTAAAACACTTTTACAAGCTTAAACAGTTCTTCCAGCTTAAACAGTTCTTCCTACTCAGTTCAATCTTCCAGCTTAAACACCTGGACACACAGTCCTTCCTTGTAACATGGACACCCAGTCCTTCCTTGTAACACACAGTTCTTATACCTGACACTCTAGGGCCTTTTTACCCCAGCCAGCTTCCTTGCTTTGCACACAGTTCACCACCAGTCCAAAGGGCTCAGCCAGTACTTCTCATGGGGATCCTCCTGCTTCAGCTACCAGCTCTCTTCTTCAGCCGCTAGCTCTCCTCTCTCCCTCACAACTCAGGTGGGGTATTAAGTGGATAATGGCCCAACAGGACCCAGCCCATAACCTGCTGCACCTGTTTCTATCCCCAGGACTCTCCTCGGTCCTAGCGACCTCCAGCTATACATCCCCTTAGTGACTCACCCAGCCCTTCTCCCTGGACATTTTAGGGGAACAGCGCCCTCTAGGGGCCTAACCAGGGTAGGACAGCCTCTTTCTTTTCACAATGTGAAGCATCTGTTCATGCTTTCCAAAAATACTAAGCCTAGGGGGCATGCGATGAGACTACAGTGTAGTAAATTTAAAACAAATCAGAGAAAATCTTTATTCACCCAACGCATAATTAAACTCTGGAATTTGTTGCCGGAGAACGTGGTGAAGGCGATTCGCTTGACAGAGTTTAAAAAGGGGTTAGACGGTTTCCTAAAGGACAAGTCCATAAACCACTACTAAATGGACTTGGGAAATATCCACAATTCCAGGAATAACATGTATAGAATGTTTGTACATTTGGGAAGCTTGCCAGGTGCCCTTGGCCTGGATTGGCCACTGTCGTGGATAGGATGCTGGGCTCGATGGACCCTTGGTCTTTTCCCAGTGTGGCATTACTTATGTACCTGATATTCAGCATCGATATCCAGATAGCAGCCATTGCTGAATAACAATGTATACGTTTAAACATCATGGCTCGAACCAAAACTAGGTATCCTCTAATCTCTGGTAGTTAAATCAAAGGTGACAAACTACTATAACCAGGATATAATAAACCTAATAGTTTTATCATTTCTTTCGTAATTTTTTTGAGAGCACCCTCAGATATTCCCACTATAGAAAACACAACAAATATCTGTTGCTTAGTGGTGTAGCACTTCTTTCATCGGGTTACTCATTTTTTCATGGTGAATCACCGAATAAGTGCTAGCAGACTGGTATAATTCTTCAAATGATATAATAACAATGTCCTACCAGCCTTTCAATACCAGCCTTTGCAATTCAAAGAAGTGTAACCTGCACCAATGTTCATCAATATCAGTGATATCTTAAGGTGATTAATATTAAAATATTTACTGAACACTTATCTGAGTCATGCTGTATCCGCGTTACTTTTATGCTGTGTCCAATATCTCCTTGTGTCTGAAAATAAATCTCCAACTTTTCGCCTTCCCCTGAACACGCCTGACGCCACAGGTTTCAGTATTCTTTCTTCAGGGTTAAGGCGGCCTCCTGCTCATAACGTTATCACGACCCCAGGCTTTCCATTATACCGATTTGGGCGACCCTGTGAGAAGGACACCCATCTTGTGATTTGTGTCGAAAGATGGGCGTCCTTCTCTTTCGAAAATAAGCATGATAGTGGCCCCTTTCCCTTCCCCATCTTGTCACTTTCATTCAAAAGTTTTCCTGGCACTGCAAAGCAGTTTCAATGCCAGCGTAGGCCTTCCTGTACAGGTCCACACCTGCCAGACAGGAAGTGCATCACTGGAGCTTCCTGTTGGGCAAAAAGTAGAACCTACTGCTGAACCTGCTTTGCAGTGCCAGGAAAATGTTTGAACGAAAGCAACTTCATGGGGAAGGGAGGGGGGATACTATGCCTACAGTTACTACCAGCCAGACCAGGGGAGATCCCAGCAGGGGGATACGGAGAGGAAGGGTAGATGCTGGAACCACAGTGGGTGGGAAGGGAAGGGAGCTATATATGAGTCAACACATGGACACAGAAATTAAATGGGAAAATAGAGATGCAACCTATATGTGGGTGCAGCTTATAAGCAATTATATACAGTAAACATGCACTTCTGTTGGCCATATTAATTGTGAATGTATTGCACAGAACTACCACACAATAGTGTCTTGATGGTGCACCCCAGGTGTGAGAATACTTTTGTTTATTGTCTGTGGTATGTTAGCTCATGCATACTCTAAATATATTGTAGTCCAGAATCAGAGAGGGGGTATCCTGTGGAGTAATTTACATATCCAAGGATAAAATGTTCATGTCTTTGTTAACTTAGGAAGGGGAGCAAAACAAAAGAAAATAATAGTTCATCCTCTATAAGCTCTTTTTACTGTGGCTTGTGGATATTTCCTGCAGTTTCTTGATGTTTTGTTTTGGAAAGGCTAGCAGCTGCATTTTTTTTGAAAATGCACTTTTATCCCTTGAAGATACAGCTTGACACTTTGCAGCTTGACGTGCTCTTTTCTGATAACCATCACAAGAACTGTCTTTTTATTGAATGGAGAAAAGATGTCTTTATGAAATTTGGCTCACCACTGGTCAGTCCATAGAAAGGAAACTAAGAAAATAGATAAACAGAATCCATTTTATATAAATTATGCTGCAGTATCCTTTCTGGAGAATAAATAAAACAAAAGAGAAAGAAGCATCCATGGCAATCTGTGTTAGCAATTTGGGAGTAATACGCCAGATTACAATCCCGTATGATAAGGATCATCCTTCTGCATTGATACCACTGTTGCATCATTTGGTTATCATGTGAATTATATTGCATTATATTTATAATAAAAGTTCTCAATTGTCCTCCATTAGAAGAAAAAGTCCCACAATTTGATGAAAAAGTAAGCAACCGTGTTTTAGCTCATTCTGCAAAAATATTCATCCAGTCCAGTGCATTTGAATGAGGGCTTTGTACTCAGCACATACATCCTACAGTGTTCATTAAAACAGCTTTTCAGGTTAACTCAATGGCTCAGTAAAAGTGCCAAGTACTGCTATGCCAAAAAACCTGGCTTCAATTGCTAGACCTTCTCTAGATCCCCAGGATAGTGATTGTTCATGAGGCTGCAGAGGCAGCTACTGGCCAGACTTAGGTTGCATGCATACCAGGATCTGGAGGGAGCCCTACTAAGGGCTGTGAATTCAATGGATGGACTAGCTGGTGGTTTTAAGGAGCTGTTATTCATCTTCCATAATAATGAACTGCTTTATTGGCAACTAACAAATGTTATAGCCCCTCTTAATCATATTACCTCTCTTTCTATAACTTCTCTCAATAGCAAGCTTTCCTCAGTGGCCAACTGGCTCTCTTTGTCCAGACTCAAACTTAATCCAGAAAAATCTAAGGCCTTACTTCTGACCAGCTGTGGTGACTCCCAACTGGAACCCCTTTCATCACTCTAGCTGTTTCCCTTATCACTTTTCAATCTACTCTCAAAATCCCAGGAGTTACTTTTGACCCATCTTTTACCTATCATGCCCACATCTCAGCCATAATTCAGCATAGCTTTTAAAAACTTCAAATGATTTCTTCTGTTCGCCATCTTTTTACCAAATCAGCCTTAAAGGTTTTTATCCATTTGCTTATCACATCCACTCTAGACTACTGCAATAATCTTTTCCATGGCACAACCCTCATTGAAAAGTGCCATCTTCAATTAGTCCAAAATACAGCTGTGAAACTTTTGACAAACTCTAAAAGATATGACCATGTCACAGCACTCCCTATAGATGAACATTGGCTCCCTATTACATATCGGATAACATTCAAGACTGTTGTTCTGACCCACGAAATTATTCAATCCAATATACCTTTATATCTTGCTTGGCATTTGGTTCCTTACACCCCTCCCAGATCTCTACACTCCTCATCTTCTAACCTACTGCACATTCCCTTACTATGCCAGCTTTGTTTTGATTCCATCTGGTCCAAATACTTTAGTGTAATTGCCCCTACCCTGTGGAAGTCCCTACCTATTCCATTGTGTTCATTGACCAATCCTGCTGTACAACCCTCAAAACCTTTCTCTTTAAAGATGCTTTTAATCAGCCCAATAAAACATAGGATTTATACTACTGCAGTTTGTAGGCCAGCAAGGGCTGATGACTCTGTTCTGATAATACATGACCTTTATCCCCCTCACTATTTGGATCCTATTTCCTATTGATTAAATGGAGTTATCTACCCCCCCCCCCCCCCCCAATCTCTTTTCCATCTGTTGTTCCGCTTTTTTTCCTCTCTCCACTATAGTTTCTAATATATTCTTTTTAATTTTGTAAATCACCCTGAAAGCCTCGCCATAGGGTGGTATATCAAACTGTTAATAAACTTGAAACAATTAATATGCATTAATTAGCTGATAACATGCATTACTGACATAATGCAGCTTAGTAAATAGACCTCTTTGCAAGCTCTTTGGGGCAAGGAAACACCTACTATACTTGGAATACACATTGCCTTGAACTAGAGATGAAAAGACAAGTAAATAAATCCAGACTAATAGTGAATGTAGAGCTGGAAATATTAGAAAGAGATGCCAAACCTTTGGTGAGAAGAGATGACCTCATCACTATGACCTCATCACCATCACTCTTCGTTCCCACCTTATGCCTTCTGTGAAGGACTTACAGTTCAACTGCTACATCCTTGTATGTGCTGCAGCACCTGGGTTGCAGTCTATTCATATCATCTGAGACCATGTGGGAGACAAACTACATGCAATATAGTATTTCAGCACCATGATTGCATTTGATTGGAACTTATAGTCTTGATTGCAAGATTACCCTTATACCCTATGGAGGTCATTTTCAAAGCAGACAGATATCTCAAAATGGCCCAAAACGCATACATCTACCGAAAACATCTAAATCGCGATTTTCAAAAAGGCAGAATATGGACATTTTACACTGAGTCTGTCTAAGTACCAAGGAAGCGTGTTGTGGGTGTTTTGGGTGGGACTAGGGTGGACCCAAAATTAGGACATCTTATAGTGATAATGGAACAGAAACATGTCCATGTCTAAAGAGAAGTATATTTTTATCTAGGCCTGTTTCAATTATATCCAAGTTAAAAAAAAGATGCACTGGATGGATTAAGGCTTGACCCCCTCCTTAATCCTCCAGTGAATGCTTCCCCCTCCCACCCCCTAAGAACTGAAACTGAAATGGGATACCGGGTGCTTTGACAGTATCAGGTATTATGGGCATACCCAACAGAGGAGCAAGCAACTCCCAGGAGTACTACTACTACTAGGGCAGTGGACTGTGAACAAGGGGGATTCAGGTCCAAAACCCACTCCCCGTAGTACAATTCTCGTGGAAATTGTGAGCCCTCCAAAACCACCAAATTACCTACTGTACTTAAATATAGGAGACACCAGCAGGATTGAAGGTGATTGTAATAGAGTACAGTTAGGTACAGTAAGTTTTAATCTGTCCCTGGAGGGATCACAATACAAAATAAAGGAGTTATAGTTGGAATTGTACCTGGGTGCCATTGTTTGAAGCACACTGCACTGACCACTAGGCTCTCCCTCTGATCTGCAGAGACATCTATATGGCCATTTCTCTAAAAATTATGCCAGAAAGATGTTCTAATGCCTGGTTGTTTGGTGTTTATATGTTGGATGTGTCAGTTTGGAAAATGGATCTTCTTTTTAGACATCTTATGTGCAAATATGTCAGAGCCATTTTTGAAAGGGACATGCAGCGACGTCAGACTTCGAAAGGAGCAGCTTTGAACAGCACAAACTCCGGAGGACGTAAAATAACTTTAAAAGACCTCGGCTCGGCTGGCGGGGGTTGGGGTCCCCCGCCAGCCGAAGGAATATTTTTAAAAGCGGCAGGAGGAAGCGGACCTCGGCTGGCGGGGGTTGGGGTCCCCCGCCAGCAAAGGTAGGTGACGGTGGCGGGGCGGGGGTTGGCACCGGCAGTGGTGGCCGGGGGGGACTATAATGTGTCCCCTCACTCTAACCCTGACCCCCCCCTACCGCCGCATTTCAGATACGCCCCTGGTGCCAAGAGAGGGTAGAGAGGGCTCAGTGAATGAGCGAACTGGTGGTGTGAGTGGGCCGAGAAACTCCAGAAAGCAGCCTGGCTCCTTTAGTTCAGGAAACAAAGTTAAAGAACAGGGGACTTTACGTGGAAAATAATTAATTTTGTTGTAAAGTTAGTTAAAATCCCACAGTAATCACTTGTTCCATAGTTAGGGGACTACCTCTTGAGAGTGAGGGAGAAAGGGGTTTTCTCCTTTGAGTTGCTGTAAAGACAGGTGACAAGCTACTGGAGCAACACATTTTCATGGACAATGTCATGGGCCCCCATGCAAGCAAGGCCAAAGTCCTCTCAAGAGAGAGTCCAGATAATTGACATTCACACCTACACACCTAAGGAGAGCTACATTCTATGTTGGGACTTGGAGATAGTGCTTGGGGTGGAGTTCTACACTTACCTGAGAGGGTCTAAAGCATCCTGGTTGGGAAACCCTGTAAAACAAAAATAGTAACAAAGGATCAGGCCTTTTAAGGAAAATTGGGATTAACAAAAGAATAAAGAGGTTACAGTAAGGAAGGTTAGTTCAAAAAGGAAATACTTATCTCATTTGGAATTTCTGGTTGAATCAGAATTGACTTGTTGAGTTGTTAGAAGTAAATCCTAATTTACATAGTTCAAAGAAGAACATTAGTAGAAACTGTTCGGGTTTTTTTAAAGTGTTTTTTTAAAGTGCAAATTGTACAGCAATGCTAATTTAACTAACCTTTTGTTTGTTAAATTAGCATTGCTGTACAATTTGCACTTTAAAAAAACATTGCACTCTGTACCAAAGTGTTCATCTTAACACCTTGCACTTTACCTGATTTTAATGCAGCTGCGTATTTTTAATCTGAATTTTAAAGTTAAATTATATTTATTTTTAACCATTTTAACATTTAAAAAATATGTATTAAGACATTTTTGTGCAATAAAATATTTTAAACATCACAATATTGTCTTTTTCTTGTGAATTCCCTATGTGGTGTCGATTTATAGGGAAACCAAAAGCAGTGACAAAAATTCCACCATAAGAGCTGTAATACCATCCCACACCACTAGGACGTCCATATATTTTTTCAAAGCTGTTGACATTGACATCTGTTAGCTAGGTACATTATCATACTTGATTTCATTTTTTTATTTTATCCAAATGGAGTTTTTTAGAGCTGCTCCTTTCAAACTGCCCTTCTAGGTCAGAGACATAAACAGAGCAAGCTGGGATGTAGGCAGCTTCCAGGGTTAAAGATTCCATTCATTTAATGGCACTTTACCTTCAGTGTAATAAGACAAGTTTAGCAGTACTTGACCTTTAAATAACAAGGAACGTTTAACAGCACTTTATCTTGTTGCGGTGCACAAACCGTATTCAAACAAGGAAAAACATGCAAGAGAGAGAGAAGCAAGATAACACTAAGATAGGACTAGAATCCAGGAACACTTGAATAAGCCAGAAATTTAGGTTACAATTAAAACCCAGGAACACTGGAATAAGGCAAGAATCCGAGAGTACAGCAGCAGCACAAGAGAAGGAAGAGAAACCATGATATACAAGAAAAACCCGAAGCAAGGGCAGAAATACCCCAGGGCAGGGCCACCGAGAGGGGCGGGGGCAAGATTACCTGGGCCTGGCCTCCAAGCAGCGGCTGGAATGGGGGGGGGGGGGGGGGGGGGAGTGCAGCTGCAGTGGCCCTGCCCTGGGCCTGGCTCTGTCTCTCTGCAGCCCTACCCCAGGGCTCCTGGGCAGGACCCTGAACAGCCACTAAAGACACAGAAACAAAAGGCTCAAGAGTATATAGACCCGAATATCAGAGATTCTGACTAGAAGAGCAAAGAACACCCCAGGGCACCAATCCAAGACTAGGCCAGGCCAGAATCATGTAACACATGCTCCGCTTGCTTTTCCTGCTGCAGCTGGGGATGGGGGATTAATTTGCATTGAATTCATGAGTACAGACCCCCCAATTATTTTCTAAAATTGGCTTCTATGGACTTCCTTGAGATGTTGGGATTTGCATTGAATTGCTAGTAATTGGCAAACTATTGCTAATATTCTTTAACCCTTAATTCAGAATGGCCTTGATACCTGAAGGTTGGAGGGTGGCCAAGGGGATCCAGGAAACTATAGAAATAGTGTGCTGTTCTTGGCATCAGTACTTGGCAAAAAGATTGATGCTATACTGAAAAAATGAAAATTACTGACTATATAGATAGACATGGCTTAATGGGAACGAGTCAGTATGGGTTCAGCAAATCACAAGGGGGCATGTTGAGGGTGAGATTTGGATTTTTCCAAAACTTCGACATTTTTCTGTCATAATGGAACAAAGCAAAAATGTCTAGGGCTAAAAGTTAGACGTTTTGGTCTAGATGTGTTTCAATCATGAGTAAGTCATAAAAAAGTGCCCTAAATGACCAAATGACCACTGGAGGGATTAAGCCATGAACTCCCCTTACTCTTCCAGTGGTCACTGACTTCCTCCAACCCCCCAAAGATGTGAAAGAAACCATACATACCAGCCTCAGTGACAGTTTCAGATGTAATGCCAGGCCTATTAGAACAGCAAGCAGGTCCCTGGAGTAGCCAGTGGTTGGTGCATATAGGTGACACCTACAGCCATAAGGGCTATTGTAGTGGTGTACAGTTGGGTACGGTAGGTTTTGGAGGGTTCTCCATACCATATAAGGGGATAACAGTGAGATGTGTTCCTGGGACCTTTTATGTGAAGTCCACTGCAGTACCCTCTAGGGTGCCCCACGATTTTGCTAGGATATCTGTGTGGCCAGTCTACTAAGAATGCTGCCCCCCCCCCCCCCTTCCCATACGTCCCAATGGCTTGTTTTTATGCGTTTTTCCCTTGAACTTTTTTTTTTTCAAAAATGGTTACAAAAGAAAAATGCACTGAGCACAAAATGTCAACAATACATCTAGGAAATGGCCATTTTTGAAAATTTTCTGGTTTAAAAATCAATTTGTTTGCCACTTGATTTTTGGATGTTTTCAGTAAAATGTCCAAAAACGGATTTAGACGTCATATCGAAAGTGCCCCTTCACATCTCTAAAGTGAGTGAAAAGATTTTTTAATCTGTCAAACAACAAATATGAAGGCACTCCATGAAACTAACGATTATTTATTTATTTATTTATTGCATTTGTATCCCACATTTTCCCACCTTTTTGCGGGTTCAGTGTGGCTTACAATATGAGTTAAATGTTGGAAATACAATTTGTTACAGATTGGTTATGGATTACATTGTGCAGAGTTATGCAAAACAATTGAGGTGTCGTTAAGGAAAGTAACAATGGAACATAAACATTGAAACTTTGGTAGGAAACAATGGGAGCTTAGAGGGCGATAAAAAGGCATAAAGACATATGGTATATATCTTTCTGTGAGTAAAGGTGTGAGTGATGTGATATTATGGGAATGAGAGTTCAGAGGTGAATGTATGATGCATTAGTGAACAGTAAGTGTGGACTTTATGTGTTTTGTTGCGTTCCGTAAATTTTTTCGAAAAGATGGGTCTTCAATGATCTGCGGAAGGAAGCTTGCTCATTGATTGTTCTTAAGTTGCGCAGCAGTGTATTCCAAAACTGCGTGCTCATGTGAGAAAAGGTTGACGCGTGTAGCGTTTTGTATTTCACGCCCTTGCAATTGGGGAAGTGGAGGTTAAGGAAGGTTCGGGATGATCTTTTGGCGTTTCTGGGTGGTAAGTCTATCAACTCAGACATGTAGGCTGGGGCTTCGCCGTGAATGATTTTGTGGACTAATGTGCACATTTTTAAAGTGGCGCATTCCTTGAGTGGAAGCCAGTGCAGTTTCTCTCGTAATGGTTTTGCACTTTCATATTTTGGCTTTCCAAAGATGAGCCTGGCTGCCGTATTCTGGGCTGTTTGAAGTTTCCTCAGTGTTTGTTCTTTGCAACCTGCGTATAGTGAGTTGCAGTAATCCAGATGGCTGAGCACGAGGGATTGCACTAGGCTGCGAAAGACGGATCTTGGGAAGTATGGTCTTATCCTTTTCAGTTTCCACATGCTGTAAAACATCTTTTTTGTTGTGTTGTTAGCGTGAGTTTCAAGCGTTAGGTGGCGGTCGATAGTGATTCCAAGGATTTTTAACGTTTCTGAGATTTGAAGGTTCAGGTTTGATGTGTTTATGGCTGTGAATTCTTTTGTGTTATATTGGGAGGTGAGAATCAGGCAGATTAAAAAAAATAATCACTTGTTTACTCTTTCCAAAAATACTAGGACTAGGGGGCATGCAATAAAACCACTAAGTAGTAAATTTAAAACAAACTGTAGAAAATATTTCTTCACTCAATGTGTAATGAAACTCTGGAATTCATTACCAGAAAATGTGGTAAAAGCAGTTAGTTTAGCAGGGTTTTAAAAAGGTGTGGATAATTTCCTTAAAAAAGTCCATAAGCCAATATGAAGATGAACTTGGGGAAAAAACACTGCTTACTTCTAGGAGACATACAAAAAAAGAAAAAGAAATGGCTGAGCTCTACCTCAATGTGGTTGTAGCATACACAAATTGAAAAAGGAGAGCTGATTGACACAACAGAGATGTGTTAGAGATGTAAATATATATATAGATATAAGGAGCGTCTCATACAGTCACATAGACACTTATATGTGTCTGGCTTTTGTTGAGCCCATATATTCGTGACAAAATGTAATCATAGATTGCCCCCAACCACCTGTGGTGCACAAGATTTGCTTTCTGTGAAATTCCTTATATACAATTCTAAATATATGTGCTTTAATCTCTCATTCTGATCATCATACTTTTTTTAGAATAATTTTTTTTCCTCCGGTGCACTCACGGGGTTTTAAGTCTTTTCCTTAAAATGCTGTTGTAGTCAAACAAAGCAATATAGAGAGGACAAGTATATATTTAACTTATCTCAATTTTCTTTGGAAGCTGCGGGTTACTATGTTGCTTTCAATCCAACGATTGTTGTACCCCTCGCATTTCACTTGTAGAAACTTGATCAGATCTCCGAAATCAATGCCCACCCGACAGGAGCCTGTTTCGCTGTTGTTTGCTTTGTCAAGGGCAATAGGCATATATCTGTTTGGAATATGGAGAACATGAGCTTAATCTACAAGGCTGTTAATAGATATTAAATGTTTTACATACCGTATAAGTTTATGGCGTTAGGTCTCACTTTAGCAGTGCTCAGTATAGGCAGTATCTGATGAAAAAATGGCGCCGGCGTTCAACTTTTGAATGCACAGAGCTCCACCTCCCAATTATGACGTGTGGGGCGGCTGTGCATCCTGATTCTTAAAAAAAACAAGTCCAATGTAAAGAGGTATTAAGACCATGAGGTTCTAATGTGTTAAGGCGATATATCCATCGTGCTTCTCTTTGTAGAAGTAACCTGTCGATATTACCGCCTCGAGTATTGGGAATTATGTGGTCAATAACCATACATTTTAAAGATTCACTAGAATGTTGGTTGCTGATACAATGTTGTACTAATGGGGCACCCAACGTATTTGCTACTATGCGAGATCTATGTTCTACCATACGTGCGTTTAGAGATCTTTTAGATTTACCGATATATACCTTGCCACAAGGGCATATAATGTAGTATATAATGTGTGTTGTGCGGCACGTGGTTTGATGCTGCAATTGGTATAAAGTACCATTGTGACAAAACTGGGCGGACTCAATGGTTAAAGGGCAAGTTTTACAGCCAGTTTATTGCACTTAGAATGGCTACCTTGCTGTCTGATGTGTGCCGAACCCAATGGAGGCAGGTCTGCTGGACTTAGTATTTCACTTAGGTTGCGAGATCGTGAAAAAGCTGTTCTCATGCGATAATTGGCAAAAACGGGATGAGCGCGCATGATATCCCAATGCTGTTTAATGATTTTGGATGCTGTTTCTCCACCTTGCACATAACGCATTACAAATGTCATAACTTGATCTTCTTGAGAGTCCCGTTTTGTATCTTGAAATAGTAGGTTTCTATTGACATATTTAGCCCTAGTATAGGCTCGCTTAAGGACCTTCTTGGGGTATCTCCTGTGTAATAATTTTGAACTGAAGGTGTGAGCCTGTTGTCTGAAGTCAGCATCTTCTGTACATATACGTTTAAACCGTAAGAATTGTGAAAAAGGCAGACTGTCACGAAGAGTTCTAGGGTGGCAGCTGCCATATTCCAAAATGGTATTCCTATCTGTGGATTTAGTATATACCCTAGTCTGGAATGTACATTGATTTAAGCATACTTCAACATCTAAAAAATGTATGATTTTATCACGATCTCGCAACCTAAGTGAAATACTAAGTCCAGCAGACCTGCCTCCATTGGGTTCGGCACACATCAGACAGCAAGGTAGCCATTCTAAGTGCAATAAAACTGGCTGTAAAACTTGCCCTTTAACTATTGAGTCCGCCCAGTTTTGTCACAATGGTACTTTATACCAATTGCAGCATCAAACCACGTGCCGCACAACACACATTATATACTACATTATATGCCCTTGTGGCAAGGTATATATCGGTAAATCTAAAAGATCTCTAAACGCACGTATGGTAGAACATAGATCTCGCATAGTAGCAAATACGTTGGGTGCCCCATTAGTACAACATTGTATCAGCAACCAACATTCTAGTGAATCTTTAAAATGTATGGTTATTGACCACATAATTCCCAATACTCGAGGCGGTAATATCGACAGGTTACTTCTACAAAGAGAAGCACGATGGATATATCGCCTTAACACATTAGAACCTCATGGTCTTAATACCTCTTTACATTGGACTTGTTTTTTTTTAAGAATCAGGATGCACAGCCGCCCCACACGTCATAATTGGGAGGTGGAGCTCTGTGCATTCAAAAGTTGAACGCCGGCGCCATTTTTTCATCAGATACTGCCTATACTGAGCACTGCTAAAGTGAGACCTAACGCCATAAACTTATACGGTATGTAAAACATTTAATATCTATTAACAGCTTTGTAGATTAAGCTCATGTTCTCCATATTCCAAACAGATATATGCCTATTGCCCTTGACAAAGCAAACAACAGCGAAACAGGCTCCTGTCGGATGGGCATTGATTTCGGAGATCTGATCAAGTTTCTACAAGTGAAGTGCGAGGGGTACAACAATCGTTGGATTGAAAGCAACATAGTAACCCGCAGCTTCCAAAGAAAATTGAGATAAGTTAAATATATACTTGTCCTCTCTATATTGCTTTGTTTGACTACAACAGCATTTTAAGGAAAAGACTTAAAACCCCGTGAGTGCACCGGAGAAAAAAAATTATTCTAAAAAAGTATGATGATCAGAATGAGAGATTAAAGCACATATATTTAGAATTGTATATAAGGAATTTCACAGAAAGCAAATCTTGTGCACCACAGGTGGTTGGGGGCAATCTATGATTACATTTTGTCACGAATATATGGGCTCAACAAAAGCCAGACACATATAAGTGTCTATGTGACTGTATGAGACGCTCCTTATATCTATATATATATTTACATCTCTAACACATCTCTGTTGCGTCAATCAGCTCTCCTACTTCTAGGAGAAGCAGCATAAAATCTGTTTTACTGTTTTGGGATCTTGCCAGATATTTGTGACTTGGATTGGCCACTGTTGGAAACAGGATATTGGGCTTGATGGACCTTTGGTTTGTCCCAGTATGGCAACGCTTATGTTCTTATTGAAAGGTTTTGCTTTCCATGCTTCTGAAATTTATTTTATTTATTTATTTATTGCATTTGTATCCCACATTTTCCCACCTCTTTGCAGGCTCAATGTGGCTTACATTACATCATGAATAGTGGAAATACATTAGAAAATAGATATTTAGTATTGCATAAGGATCTTGGGTAATATGATAATGATAAAGCATGATAGTAGTATAACAAGCAAATATCGTAAGGCAATTCTGGATATATGTGTAGGAGTTCACATTTATTGATCTTTGTGGTATACCTTGTTAAAGAGATGGGTCTTCAGTAGTTTACGGAATAGGGTTACTTGCCATTTTCAGAATAAGCTAATCTAGTCCTACTGTTACATCCCTGCATGCATGAACATGGTATCTTGCTTTTCTTAGGGACCACAAGTCCCTGAGTATAGCAGAGAAAATCCAAATCTAGGCAATTTATCTGGGGTGTAAAAAAAGAAGAGCTAGCTCAGGAAACTTTCCATCTACTTTTGAAACACTACATAGAGCTCAACTTTCTTTGAAAATATGTATATATATTTTAAAACCATTTTGGAAAAGCATTACCATTGGTTCCTGAATGTTTCCAAGTGATAATCGTGCTCTTCTCTGAAGAAACCATTTAGGTACAAAGAAGATAATTGAATACAGTAATACTTGGCTCAAACTGCCTTTGTGACATAAGTGGGAGTTTAGATAAAATAGACATTTCAGCCTGAGAGAGGCAAAAGCAGAGATGAATTCTCTCCTGTAATCACTGAGAATAATTGCCTTGGCATTAATGCTGTTAGGATTGATTGATTCATTCATAGAAAAGGAAGCTAGAAATCTGTGACTTAAAAGCACTTCCATTTCAGCTTTTGAAAGCACATTCATCCTTTTACTCCTTTTATTTTGCTTTCATTTTAAATGCCCTGGTCACATATTCAAGGAGCTGTCAAGTGGTCAAGTTATCCAGATAATTCTAGCCAGATATTTAGTGGGACTTTTCTGGACAAGGCTGCCACTGAATATAGCTGGATAAATGTATCTGAGTAACTTTAGCAGAGTCATAACTTTAGCAGAGTCTTTACCTCAACCAGACTTAACCACCTAACCTTATCCCTGCTGGATAAAGTTTAGCTATCACACCCCTGGGCATGTCTCTTGCATTACCTCATTTTATGAGAATAAAACTGATTTGAGCAATGATTCATAATGACAAAGGGGCTCATTTTCGAAAAGAAAAAAGTCAAAAAAGTGGCATAAACTAGCTGATGGACGTTTTTGTTGCAAAAACATCCAAATCATTATTTTGTTTACATGTTTTTCAATGCTGTTCATCTGCAGTGTATCTAAATCGCAAGGGGGCATGTCAAGGGAGTCTTAAGGGCGGGATCTGGGCGTTCCTAACACTTGGGCGTTTTCTGCCATAATGGAACAGAAAAAAAAAATCTCCAAGGCTAAAAGTTGAACATTTTGGTCTACACCTTTATTAATAATGACTAAGCCATAAAAAGTGCCCTAAATGACCAGATGACCACTGACCCCCTTCCACCCCTTAAAGATGTGAATGAATGCCTCTATGACAGTTTCAGATGTTATGACCAGTCCTATTAGAGCAGCAAGCAGGTCCTTGGAGTAGCCTATTGGTCGGAGCAGTGCACTGTGGAGAAGGGGAGCCAGGCCTGTAATCGACTCTAACTGCTACACTTGTGGTGGAAAGAGTTAGCCCCCCAAAACCTACCAAAAACCTAGGTGACACCTTCAGCTATAAGGGCTATTATAGTGGTGTACAGGTGGGTACAGTACGGCAGGGCCACTAAGAGACTGGGCTGGGCCTGGGGCAAGTCCGCCCCCGCCGCCCCCCCCCCCCTGAGGTTATCGTCGTCGCCGCCCCCCCCCCCCCCCCCCCCCGTCCACCACTGGGCTGGGCCCCCCCCTGAATTCAAATCATAGCGCCTCACCTCGACCTTGCAGTTTTTCAGAAAAAAAGCACACTTTGAGGGGCATTTTCGAAAGAAACGTCTAAGTTGGGATTTGGACGTCTTTGTGAAACGTCCAAATCCGGAGCCGGGGAAAAGCTCATTTTCGAAAAAAGATGGATGCCCATCTTTCGTTTAGAAAATACCAAGGACGTCCTTAGATTTGGACATCCTTAGATTTGGACGTCTTTGATTTTTGGCTATTTTCAAACCCAAAGACATCCAAGTCAAAAAAGTCCAAATGTAAGCCATTTGGACCTGGGAGGAGCCAGCATTTGTACTGCACTGGTCCCCCTGACATGCCAGGACACCAATCAGTCACCCTAGGGGGCACTGCAGTGGACTTCATAAAATGCTCCAAGGTACATAACTCCCTTCCCTTGTGTGCTGAGCCCCCCCAAACCCCCTACCCCCAACTGTACACCACTACCATAGCCCTTACAGGTGAAGGGGGGCACCTAGATGTGGGTACAGAGGGTTTCTGGTGGGTTTTGGAGGGTTTGCTGTTTCCTCCACAAATGTAACAGGTGGGGGGGGGTATGGGCCTGGGTCCACCTGTCTGAAGTGCACCACACCCACTAAAACTGCTCCAGGGACCTGCATGCGCTGTCACGGACCTGAGTATGACATCTGAGGCTGGCATAGGGGCTGGCATGATTTCTTATGAAAAATTTATTTTCTAATTGTGGGAGGGGGCTACAGTGGTAACATTTATGTATGGATTCAGGATTAGATGAAAGGGAGGCATTAGCTTATCATTAACCTTTCCCATTCTAGTTAGAGTCATTTGATAAGTAGAATACCACATAGTCCATTGCTGGAATCAGTTATTTAACTTTATTATTATTATTATTATTATTATTTTTACCTATGATTTGAAAAAAAAAAGCAAATGATAATGTAACAAGAATTTACTTATAACTTGGGGATATTGCTGTAGAGCACTAGCTAATATTTATAAGTTTTAAGATATATATTGAATAATTCTCCACCAGTTGCCCTTTTAGGCAACAAGATTCACAATTGCAATGATTATCTCTGTTGAAATGCAGTATCCTGTGCTGCAAGATTTAAAAGCATGTACCCAGGACACAAAAGACCACCTATTTAGCTTCAGAAAAGGTTTATTTAATATACAAATCATGTAAATAATATTGCAAGAGGTAGTTCTTTTAAGAGATCTTACAGAGAATCTGTGCTTAAAGTCAGGCAACAGGTTTAAATCAAAGGTTTTTAACTTACAGAAAAATCTTTGTTATAGGAGCTGAGTGATGAGCCGCATGGTTACAGGAGAGGTCCTCATAGCAGGGAGATGAGCTACAGGTCCCCAGAGCAGCAGATCCCAAAGAGCAGCAGGTCCCAAGAGATCTGTGTCTGGAACAGCTTATGTCTTTTATACATTGCAAGCTGCAGGAGGATATGATCACATGAACCTCAGCACTTGCTTCCTGGTTTGCACTGGATAATGCCAAGGTATTATGGTTAATGTAGTCTGTTCACATGATCACATTATAAGTCTTTCCTTTCTGCAGGTGTCCTGACGTCTTCTTGTCTGATAGTTGATGGGAGGGGGCAGGTATACATCTGATGACAGGCAAATGTTTTGTTTATGGTTTTCCTCTGAGTCCTTTGTTTTCAGTACCTGGATTTACACTTCTCCAGACCCTCTGTCTGCAGTTGTGTTTAATTTCTGCAGAAGTCTTGATGAGCCTTCAAGTATCCACCTAGTCATGCTTTTGTTATCAGTCCTTGTTAGGTGGGAGGAGAAGGAAGTTTTATCTCTCTTTGGAGCAGTGCCCTTTTGTCTCTGTTAAGTGTTTGTAATTGACTAGTCCTGCTATCTGAAGTTCCCAGGAAAAGGGAGGGGAAAGAGGGGCTTGACATGAAAGCCAGTTTCATTGCTGCAGTTTCAATATGTTTTTAAAGTTGTATTTTTATATTGGTGTATCTGATTCAGCATAATCAATAATTATGCTACATATATTTCAATAATCCTGACAATTAAACTGATTCCATAACAATAATATAATAAAGAAGATAGAGATGTGGCAGAAGTCATTGAATTTGTACACAGGGAGAATAATAATGCACTTATGCCTGAAAATAGAGAGAGGCTCCTGCCTGCTTTTAATCGCTTGTTGTCACCTGTCTGTCGATATTCAGCAACACTTCACCAGACAGTGCCACTGAATATCAGCTCTGACCAGCCAATGTTGAAATGGGTAGGTCAAAGGCAGTGCAGGGGGCACAGCAGGGGAGGATCCTGTAGTTATGCAAGTGCTGTCAGTATTCAGTGGCGGTGCCTGCATAGCTAACTGGGCATGCAGGACCGCATAAAAGTAGTCCTTACTTTACCTTGGGGGTCTTTTACTAAGGTGCGCCAAAAAGTGGCCTGCGCTGTTGTAGAAGCGTGTATTGGACACACGCAGGTCCATTTTTCAGCGCACCTGCAAAAAAGGCCTTTTTGGGGGGCCGAAAATGGACGTGCGTCAAAATGAAAATTGGCATGCGTTCATTTTGGGCCTGAGACCTTACCGCCACCCGTTCACTTAGCGATAAGGTCTCACGCGTTAATTGCGCGGTAACCATGCAGTGCGCATAGTGCGCCTAGGCCACACGGTATCCAGGTGCTAGTTCCCAATTTGGCGCACATTGGGTGTGCGTAGGCGCCTACATGGCTTAGTGAAAGGCCCCTCTCCCTCGGTTAGCTAAATGGGTGCCAGCACTGAATATCAGCCAGCACCCGGGTTCCGGCCTGCACAGCACAATTGTCCTCCCCTCCCTCCCACCTATGCCAGCACAGCTTGCAAACCTCCTCCCACCCCTCCCCCGGCACACATATGAGCCCCCTTCCCTCCCATCTGAACAGGCCTCCCTGGGCCTACTTTCTTCCCTGGTGGTCCAGTATGGCAATGGGGGCAGGAGCAAACCCCACTCACTCCTGTCCTAAGCTGTTCCATTTTAAAAATAGCTGCCACGGTACTTGTGTCTTATTGTATTGTAATATTTATACCCCGCGCTTTCCCACTTATTAGCAGGTTCAATGCGGCTTACAAATATAACAGGTTTACAAGATAACACAAAATGGATAAAACAGCTGAATATAGTTTATAAAGAGGTGGACAATAAAAAGTGGGTAAATAAGATGGGTAAGGGAGGAAGGTGGTAGAGGTAGAGAGTGGGACGAGGGTGTAAATTGGGATGGAGTGTTATAATTAAGGAAGAATGTATAATGATGGCCGGAAGAGGGATGAAATCAAAAAGGGTAAAAGAGGAAGCGTATTTCAGGATCTGTCATAGGTGAGATCCGGGAAGCGCAGAAGGATCTTAATTTAAGTCAAGTCCTTTTGTGTAGGCTTGCTTGAAGAGGCCTTTATGCATGTCCCGGCTGAATATCGGGTCTTATGTGGGTCCTAGTGGTCTGCCCGTGCATGGTCAGCTGCCAATGTTCAATTCTAGTGCCAGGAATTGTCCTTGCATTGTATATTGGGAGCTAAAAAAACACTGATTGTAGAAGGCTGAATATTGACTGGAAAATTTCACTAAATTTAGGTGCCTAATAAAGTGGGTAGTAACAGGGGTAGATTTAGAGCAGGAAAAATATTTAGGAACTTAGCACTGATTTTTTTTTAGCATTAAGCACCTAAAGGGCCCTTTTAATAAAGTTTAGTGTGTGCTAAATGCTGCATGTCCTATTTTATATCTATGGCTCATGTAGCATTTAGCGCATGCTAACATCCATTAGTAAAAGGGCCCCTAAGTTTGGCTAAAAATAGTGGGTGTTGGCACTTAAGTTAGGAGTTTAAATTTAGGAGCTCAGCTTTACTTTGAATAGTTGCTCCCCCCCCCCCAAAAAAAAAAAACAACCCAAACACACAAACAAACAAACCAAAGAACAAGATCTCTCTAGGACTAATCTAAATTTGAATCTGAGAGATTTTTTTCTCTTTTTAATGAGGTGGGTTTAAGGTTTGCAATACCAGTTCAGGTCCGTTGTGTGATGGATAGAATCACAGATCTTAACAGCAATCATCTCTTTTTTTTAAGTTAAACCCTGCTCAGAGAGTACACTCAGTGCACCTCTCAGTAATATATTGCTCTTCAGAATAGTATACCTTTCTCAACCATGCACTTAGGTGATCTGTTTCAGCATTGCTCTTTGTGAAAATGTAATGCAGTTTTTGGTTACGAGGTACAAGTTCCTCTTTCTAATTCTTGTCCTCGGTTGCCTGTCTTCAGCATATGCTTTGATAACATACTGCTAGGAACTGTTAATAACTAGTTTTATACCATACTAATTATAGAAGATGACAAGTATTACTAATATGAATATTATTATAAATTGTGTAATTATTATTTTTATTGATTACATGATTGTGTGATTGTGTATGTGCTAATTAGTAAAGGTGCAGAATATCACAAACTGAGTTTTAACATTTTATTCAAATGCTGTTTGTAGTCAATGTTGAGATAATGTGCTTTGACTCTTTCATCAGATTGCCATCATTGGGGGCGATATTTGAGTTGGAGATATTATGCTGTTTGGGGTTATGACGCTAGCTCAGGCCCCCTTTTGCCGCAGCTTGGTAAAAGGAGCCCTGAGTTAGAGATGAAGGACCATGCATTTCCTTCTAGAGCTCTAATCTTGTTGCTGCTAACCACTGCTGTCTATATCCTGCATGAGCCCTTCACCAGGACTCAGTCCTGCCATAGGAACTACAAAATTAAGGCAGTGCCAATTTGAAAATGGGACCTAATGAGGCCCCATATCAACCACGGAGAGTCCATAGATTTAGTGGCATCCAAAGGGCTGGGAGCACAGGAGGCAGTTTGAGGGGGGGGGGGGGGTCAATTTTTAAATGGCAATACTGGGGGAGGGAGGTAGGAGGGCCTTTAAGAAACCCTTATTGTTGAATGCCAATTGTCTACTCTTGCCTCATTCATTTAGATGAATTGAAATTGTATAGATATTTTGTTACTGGAGGCTTCCCAGAGAATTTTATGAAACTTATGCATGACTTAGGTAGGCTTCAATGGATAAAGGAACCAGCACATTTCAGGACATCTCCTTGATATTTTTTTTCCCCATTCAGTTTTAGCAATATCAAAATCTTTCAAATATATCGGTCAGAATATTTTATGATCAACTTTAGTTTAACTTTGCTATTCAGGGGTCAGAACCAGCTCAGAAGACATTTTTAGATCGAAAGAACAGATAAACTGAGAAACTTGGTAGGATTTTTGTGGACTAACGTTGATGAATAATTCCCAGGAAGGAATAGTAGACGGATTAAGGGGATTTATTAAGATTACTTGGGGGTCCTTTTACTAAGCTGTGGTAAACACCAACATGTGCTTACTGAAGCATAAAAAGGCTTACCACAGTAAGTTTCAAATGTGAACATAAGAATATAAGTGTTGCCATACTGGTACAGACCGAAGGTCCATCAAGCCCAGTATCCTGTTTCCAACAGTGGCCAATCTAGGTCACAAGTACCTGGCAAGATCCCAAAAGAGTGAAACAGATTTTATGCTGCTTATCCTATAAATAACATTGGATTTTTCCCAAGCCCATCTTAATAACAGTTTATGGACTTTTAGGAAAGTATCCAACCCTTTTTTTAAACCTTGCTATGCTAACTACTTTTACCACATTCTATGGCAATGAATTCCAGAGTTTAATTACTTATTGAGTGGAAAATATTTTCTCCAGTTTGTTTTAAATTTATTACTTAGTAGCTTCATTGTGTGCCCCCTAGTCCTGGTATTTTTGGAAACAGTAAAGAAGTGATTCACGTCTACCTGTTCCCCTCCACTCATTATTTTATAGACCCGTATCATATCTCCCCTCAGCTGTCTTTTCTCTAAGCTGAAGAGCCCTAGCCACTTCAGCCTTTCCTCGTAGGGAAGTTGTTCAATCTCCTTTATCATTTTCGTTGCCCTTCTCTGTACCATTTCTAATTCCACTATATCTTTTTTGAGATGCGGTGACCAGAATAGCACACAGTATTTGAGGTGTGGTCACACCATTGAGTGATTCAAAGGCATTATACCATCCTTATTTTTGTTTTCCATTCCTTTTCTAGTGTGCACACTACCCATGTACTAAAAATATTTAAAATGTTTCGGCTGAGGGAATGTGTCTGGGGGTGGAAAGTGGGTGTTTCTGCACTAATCAGCACTTTGGCATTGCCACATGCTAACTGATTAATGCGTCTGCATTCCCGCTTGTTATCTGATTAACACAGGATTTGCACGTGAGCCCTTACCATTTACAAAATAGGTGGCAGTAAGGGCTCACATGATAATTTTTGGTAATGACCACTTGCTAATGGCATCATTAAAGTATGCGAACAACACTGTCTTCAAGGCAATAGTAATTCTCAAAGGGACTATAGAATAAATCACATGAACACTCTTCCATCCCAATGTCCACAAATATTTATATAGAAGAAATATATGTGAAAACCTCAGTGGTGCAACTAGACAGCAACTCAGATTTCAACGCTGCAAGAATTACAGCACCAACCTCCTCATATCACGTCTTAAAAATTCAATTCCATCTCATTATCAAATTATGAAGAAACTTATTCATTCTACTTTATTCCAAATGGTGGTATAATATACTCATCTTAAAGCTGAAAGTTTTCAGTCAGGTGGGGGACGCAATGTCCAACATGATTATGTTTCGTCTACCAAGGCTGTCTCAAGGACCGTCCCCTGTAAGCAAAAATACACTGCATAAGCATGTACCGCTATATGAAACATACACATGCAGCCAAAAATCCCCTTTTCTTCATATTTACCTTCTTGAAATGTACCTTATTCAATTAAAGCACCAGCTTAGTCCATTAGAAAAGGTGTCTATTTGGCCTTCCAACTTACCCTTCGCACATCTAGCTGTGCTGCACAAAATACAAGTCGTAAGTGAAACATCTACTTCAGACTCTCCACTTCTATCTGTATGTTCAGCAGCACTGCCTAAATGGATAGTTCCACTGACTATATGCATAATCTGAAACCATTTAAATTAGCCATTTCAAATTATATGTTGCCATCTTGCTGATATTGACTTCTGTGTGTTTGACTGTTATATATGTTTCTATTCTCTGTAACCCAATGGGCATTGGAAATAAATTAAACATAAGGGACTGAGGCTATCTGTCTATGTGTCTCATGGTAAAGTTACTTTCTGAATATATAACCAGAGACAGATTAAGACATAGGCAAACTATGCATCTGCCTAGGACCCAAAAGTCGGGGGGAGGAAAGCTGTCAGTTGTGCTCAGGACTCAGGAGGCTATCTGAATGTTGTTTCAGGATTCTACAGCTTTGTAAATTTACTGTGTGGAATCCATAGGATGACTAAAGTGTCTGCATATTTTTCCAGAGTTTAGCCTTCTTCTGTATAGCTCTTCAATCCTCCCCCTTCTAATTCAGAGGCTATGGTAGGAGCCAGCCAATGGAAAGGCTGCTTAGTCACAGGACAGAGGGGAAGAGCTGCAAGTGGTCCCATGACCCACCGTGTTTTTTTTTTTTTAAGTCATGGGTAATTGGGTGTTTTTGTCTGCTGCAGTCGCAGGTTGAGTGGTTTTCCCGTGATAACTTCTGTTGGTCCAATTGGACCAATAGAAGGCCGTGGGAGGCGGGCTCCAGGCTTGTTTAAATACCTGCAGCACGAGCCGCGCATGGCAGAGAGTGCACTGCATGGGACCCTGGAGAGAGCCAGTAGAATCCCGGGGGGGGAGGGGAATATTGAGAAAAGATAGGAATGTAAAAGACAGGGGGGAAAGTGTGAGGAGGCTGCCGCAGGTTGAGAGTGCTGGTGACAAGTGCAAGAACATTACATGATGGGCAGAGCTGATCAGGGGAGAGCACTGGCTGAAAAAGCACATGAAGCAAACAGTAACATAGTACCAGAAAAGACAGTTTGCATGTGTTTGAAGAATTAGTATGCACGCACTTGAGGAGTGAGGGTGTATGCATGTGGGTGTGTATGCCTGAAGAATGAGAGTGCAAGAGTGCATGCGTGTGTACTTATATCTAAAGAGCAAGACAGCATGTGTTTGGGTATGTTTTTGTGCCTCTGGTGGGAAAAGTTTTATAAATACTTTTCTTTGAAAAGACTGGGTTAGAATGGAGAGGCCCACTGGTATAAATGTACTTGTGTGCATCCTTTGTGGAAAAGAAAGTTTTAAGCCTAGAGAATTTACCCAAACTATTAAGTTACATTCACAAGTTCATTTGAAAACTGTCCTCCACGCTGTCTGTATCCTTTCAGCAGCACCAAAGAGAGCTAAATATCATTTTCTTTTGAGTCTTCCATTTGTGAAGCTTTTTTTTCACAAGTGGAATTGTAAATATACAGTGGGGGAAATAAGTATTTGATCCCTTGCTGATTTTGTAAGTTTGCCCACTGACAAAGACATGAGCAGCCCATAATTGAAGGGTAGGTTATTGGTAACAGTGAGAGATAGCACATCACAAATTAAATCCGGAAAATCACATTGTGGAAAGTATATGAATTTATTTGCATTCTGCAGAGGGAAATAAGTATTTGATCCCCCACCAACCAGTAAGAGATCTGGCCCCTACAGACCAGGTAGATGCTCCAAATCAACTCGTTACCTGCATGACAGACAGCTGTCGGCAATGGTCACCTGTATGAAAGACACCTGTCCACAGACTCAGTGAATCAGTCAGACTCTAACCTCTACAAAATTGCCAAGAGCAAGGAGCTGTCTAAGGATGTCAGGGACAAGATCATACACCTGCACAAGGCTGGAATGGGCTACAAAACCATCAGTAAGACGCTGGGCGAGAAGGAGACAACTGTTGGTGCCATAGTAAGAAAATGGAAGAAGTACAAAATGACTGTCAATCGACAAAGATCTGGGGCTCCACGCAAAATCTCACCTCGTGGGGTATCCTTGATCATGAGGAAGGTTAGAAATCAGCCTACAACTACAAGGGGGGAACTTGTCAATGATCTCAAGGCAGCTGGGACCACTGTCACCACGAAAACCATTGGTAACACATTACGACATAACGGATTGCAATCCTGCAGTGCCCGCAAGGTCCCCCTGCTCCGGAAGGCACATGTGACGGCCCGTCTGAAGTTTGCCAGTGAACACCTGGATGATGCCGAGAGTGATTGGGAGAAGGTGCTGTGGTCAGATGAGACAAAAATTGAGCTCTTTGGCATGAACTCAACTCGCCGTGTTTGGAGGAAGAGAAATGCTGCCTATGACCCAAAGAACACCGTCCCCACTGTCAAGCATGGAGGTGGAAATGTTATGTTTTGGGGGTGTTTCTCTGCTAAGGGCACAGGACTACTTCACCGCATCAATGGGAGAATGGATGGGGCCATGTACCGTACAATTCTGAGTGACAACCTCCTTCCCTCCGCCAGGGCCTTAAAAATGGGTCGTGGCTGGGTCTTCCAGCATGACAATGACCCAAAACATACAGCCAAGGCAACAAAGGAGTGGCTCAGGAAGAAGCACATTAGGGTCATGGAGTGGCCTAGCCAGTCACCAGACCTTAATCCCATTGAAAACTTATGGAGGGAGCTGAAGCTGCGAGTTGCCAAGCGACAGCCCAGAACTCTTAATGATTTAGAGATGATCTGCAAAGAGGAGTGGACCAAAATTCCTCCTGACATGTGTGCAAACCTCATCATCAACTACAGAAGACGTCTGACCGCTGTGCTTGCCAACAAGGGTTTTGCCACCAAGTATTAGGTCTTGTTTGCCAGAGGGATTAAATACTTATTTCCCTCTGCAGAATGCAAATAAATTCATATACTTTCCACAATGTGATTTTCCGGATTTAATTTGTGATGTGCTATCTCTCACTGTTACCAATAACCTACCCTTCAATTATGGGCTGCTCATGTCTTTGTCAGTGGGCAAACTTACAAAATCAGCAAGGGATCAAATACTTATTTCCCCCACTGTATGCCTCAGACACATCACCAGTAAGTTCATTATTTGGGGCAATCTCTGGTTTGTATCAGAGGCAATGGAGGGTGAAAATGCCTTGCTGAACTTCCCTAGTTCTTAGTTCACTGCTGCAGAATGCCACCGAGGAAGATGTTCCAGGAGAGTGATGTTTGGGCTAGAGAATGACATGGGATCAAGGTTTGTCCCAGTCCCTGTGGGTTCTGTCTCCGTCCCCACCCCATCCCCACAGGCCCTGTCTCCATCCCCGCCCTGTCCCCACAGGTTCTATTCCCGTCCCTGCCCCGTCCCTGTGGTGTCTGTCCTCATTTACAGAAGCCTTGAACACTTATGATTTTATATTTAAATCTTTTTATTAAAATATAAAAAGGAACAATATGCTGTGCAACTGTTGTGTATAAATTACAAATAGAAAACAATAATAACAATGAGCAGCTATAATAACCCTCCTTCCCACCACCACCCTCTACTGTTCCAAATAGAAAATGACACGGGTGGTGGTAAGGTCTCATGCTGAAAATGGACGTGCTCTGGTTTTAATTTTGCCGCACGTCCATTTTCGGCCACAAAAAAATGCCTTTTTTCCAGGCACGCTGAAATTGACCTGCGCACATCCAAAACATGCACCTACACCAGCGCAGGCCTCTTTTAGGTGCGCCTTAATAAAAGGGCCTCTAAGGGAGGGAGTTATCAATATGGCCTACTGTTAACATGGGTTATTTTGCCACAAGTTGTGCTATTTTAGCACAGGGTCCCATTGTCTCATGCTTTCTTGAATTCAGGGAATGTCCTCACCACCATCTCCAGTGGGAAGCAGTTCCACATATCCTCTACCTTTTCCGGAAAACAAATATTTCCTTAGATTATTCCTGAATCTGCTCCTCTTCTTACCCTCTTTCTTTGACCCCTCAATCCAGAGATTCCTTCAATTGAAAGAGGCCTGACTTGCAGGTATTTAAATGTCTCATATCTATCTTCTTGCCTATCTTCCAAAGTATACATATTTGGATCTTTAATTTTATATATTTTTTTATTAATTTGCATATATAAAACAGCTAATGCAAACAAACCAGCAATAACAAAGTGTACAAAATGTCAACATTCAAAAGGTAGGTGGAGAGCCTGGTTTCTTATGACTCTCCACCAAGATACACGGATATGGTAGGATAATATACCCCCAGTTCTAAATCCCCCCCACATCAATCCTCCCTCTCCTGCTTTTCCCACTCGTTCCTTAACATTTTAGATGCCATAAGCTGACTCACCACAACTTTAAGGGGTAGTCGACCCCATCTAGTAGTCTTCCCAGTACTCAGGGGAGAGAATGCAGGCTAAAAAATGCAGATTAGTAGCGTGGGGAAGCAGGGCATGGAGGAGCCATATGATCCCTATAAGGAATGGTGGGAGACACAACTTGCAACTATCAGTTCTCTTTCTGCAGATTCATTTACACTTTTAGGGGGCCAATACCATTGCAGAGAGCTTGGTTTCTTCAGAAAACCAGGAAGCCATCTATCAAAATCTTAAGCATTTTTACTGTCTCAACATCTACATGTGTTGTAACCATTAGTTGCAGGTAATGGAGTGGTTGCCAGTTTTTTTGCTTGCCGCCATGCTTCATACATATTAAAGCAGAGCCTTTCATATGAGTACCTGTGTACTTGGATCCTGGAGATGGAGCTTCATTGGGTAAGTACTTGAATTGATGAGCTTTTAAGTGATATTCAAAGGATTTATGCTCCTAACATTGGCCTATTTCAAAATTTACTAGGGCTAAATGCCTACATTTATACTCAAAATTTCACTAAACTCTTAAATTTAGGAGCATAAAAAGTGGGTGGCAACAGGGGCGGATTCAGGGCAGGAAAAGAAGTCAAGTGCTTAGCACTGATTTTCAGCACTAGGCTTATAAATCTAGACAGATTTCAGTTAGGAGCATATTTAGGAATCTAAATTTAGAAGTCGGCTTTTTTTTTTTTTTTTAATATTGGGCCCTTAGTAGGTTCTAGAATTTTATGGGATGCTATAGTCTGGCACAGTGGCGTAGCCAAGGGTGGGCCCGGGTGGGTCTGAGCCTACCCACTTTGGGCTCAGGCCCACCCAGTAGCAGCACACCTATGATGTGGCTGGCAGGGATCCCCAAGCCCTACCAGTCAAACTCCCAACAATTGTCTCTCCTGCATACCTTGTAAATAGCAGATCTTCACCTGCAGCGGCTCCACAGCCTTCCCTCTGATGTATTTCTGCCTACGCAGAAACAGGAAGTTGCATCAGAGGGAAGGATTTGGGGTCAACATGAGCAGTGTGTATTAGCTGCTGCTCGCCGCTGGTGAAAATCTGCTATTTAAAAGGTATGCAGAGGAGGGGGGATGTTTGAGAGATCATATGGCATGCAGACGAGAGAGGAAGAGACCAAGTTACTTGTGGGACAAGGCAGAGTTCTTCTGCCCACCCATCTTGGGCCCAGGCCCACCCAAAATTGGGTGTCTGGCTACGCCCCTGGTCTGGCAGTGCTTTTAAGCAAAAATGTTTACCCCCTGTTCGCCTGGCTGCAAAGTCCATTCCTTGATACCTCTTCTGCCTCAGAAGAGTCCCACCATTTCACCAAGATCCTTCGAAAGATAGTGTCATTCCTTGAACCATGCATGAGGTTTCCTACTTCTTGCTTCTGCCAAAATCAGCAAGCTTTTTGATGTGTCAGGGGCTCTCTTCCATGGTTAGAGAGTGTAACTGTGGAGGCAGGAGAAAAGGATGATGCGGAGAACAATGAATGGACTGATCTCAAAGCAGCATCCCAGAGCACTTGTGTAATATGCCAGAACTTCACCTAAGAGTTATCTGGCAGTTACAATAAGGAGTGGTGTGTAAGTGATGTTATGTCATAGTAAATGAGGGTGGTAGATATTGTGGTGCCTGATGTAATTGTGTGTTCTTTTCCTTTTTTGCAGATGCTGTTATGTTAAAGGTGCCCCCAAACCATGGCAGGTAGGAACATAAGAACATAAGAATAGCTGAGTCAGATCAATGGTCCATCTAGCTCAGTATCCTGTTTCTAATAGTGGCCAATCCAGGTCACAATTACCTGGCAGAAACCCAAATAGTAGCACAATTTCATGCTACCAATCCCAGGGCAAGCAGTGGCTTCCCCATGTCTGTCTCAATAGCAGACTGTGGACTTTTCCTCCAGAAACTTGTCCAAATCTTTTTTAAAGCCAGATACGCTAACCGCTGTTACTACATCCTCTGACAAAGAGTTCCAGAGCTTAACTATTCATTGAGTGAAAAAATATTTCCTCCTATTTGTTTTAAAAGTGTTTCCGTGTAATTTCATTGAGTGTCCCCTAGTCTTTGTACGTTTTGAAAGAGTAAAAAATCAGTTCACTTCTACTTGTTCTATATCACTCAGGATTTTATAGACCTTAACCATATCTCCCCTCAGCCATCTCTTCTCAAAGCTGAAGAGACCTATCCTCTTTAGCCTTTCCTTATATGAGAGGAGTTCCATCCCCTTTATTATTTTGGTTGTTCTTCTTTGAACATTTATATATTTTTTTGAGATACGGCACCAGAACTGAACGCAATACTCAAAGTGAGGTCACAATAAGGAAGCTTTATAATATTTTCGGTCTTATTTACCATCTCTTTCCTAATAATTCATAGCATCCTATTTGCTTTTTTGGCTGCCACCACACACTGGGCAGAAGATTTTAGCATATTGTCTACAACATCTAGATCTTTTTCTTGGGTGCTGACCTCCAAGGTTGACCCTAGCATCAGATAACTATGATTCAGATTATTCTTCCAATGTGCATCACTTTGTATTTGTCCACATTAAATTTCATCTGCTATTTGGATGCCCAGTCTTCCAATTTCCTCAGGTCTTCCTGCAATTTTTCGCAGTCCACATGTGTTTCAACAACCTGCCATCTGCAAATTGGATCACCTTACTCATTATTCCGATTTTCATATCATTTATAAATATGTTAAATAGTACCTGTCCCAGTACTGATCCCTGTGGCACTCCACTATTCACACTGCTCCATTGAGAGAAATGGCCATTTAACTCTACCCTCTGTTTTCTGTCCAATAACCAATTCTTAATCCACAACATAGTTCCTCTCATCATCACCCTTGAAAACCATTTCTGGTACAGGCAGATCTCTTACATCTTCTTCTGTAAATACCAAAGCAAAGAATTCATTTAGTTTCTCCACTATGGCTTTGTCCTTCCTGAATGCTCCTTTTGCACCTTCATGATCTAATGGTTCCAAGTTGTCTGCTTCTGATGTACCTGAAAAAGTTGTTACTGTGAGTTTTAGCCTCTGCAGCAAGTTTCTCTTCATATTCTCTTTTAGCCTTCTTTATCAGTGCTTTGCATTTAGCTTCTTCTTTTCTTCATTTGTGTCCTTTTTCCATTCTTTGAAGGACATTCTTTTGGCTGCAATAGCCTTTGCATTTCACCTTTTAACCATGCTGGCTGTTGTTTTTTCTTCTTTCCACCTTTGTAAATATGTGGAATGCATCTGATCTGAGCTTCCAAGATGGTATTTTTAAACAACGCCCGTGCCTGAATTAATGTTCTAACCTTTGCAGCTGATTTTTTTCAAGCTTCCTTTAAACCGTTTTCCTCATTTTATTATAGTTACCCTTTCAAAAATTAAATGCTGCTACAGGAGATTTTCTTTGTGGCTTCATTTCAGATAGTAGCTCAAACTTTTTCATGTTCACTGTTTCCCAGTGGACCAAACACCATTACCTCTCCTACTATGCCCTCCACCAAGGACTAGATCTAAAATGACTCCCCCTCTTGTTGGTTCCTGGACCAGTTGCTCCAAGAAGCAGTCATTTATTACATCTAGGAATGGGTATACAGGAAACTCTTCATACTACCCTTATATTTTCAGTGCTACTTATCCTCCCCCCACCCCCTAAATACTCTATTAACATGTATTCAATATACAGAGTTGCCAGCAGGGCCGTGCCTAGGGTCTCTGGCGCCCCCCTGCAGACTATCAGTTGGCGCCCCTACCCCCCGTGAAAATGATCACGCCCCCCCCCCCCCCCCCCCCGGTGAAAATGATCGATCACCACTTGTCAGCAATATTCTTAGAAACAAATTGCTATACATTGCAAAATAAGATAGCAGATGTAAATTCTCAAAGTGGACATATTCCAAACGCTATTTAGACAAAAATTAAACTGAACCCCCAAGATGCCAGACTCTGCATACAATGCAACACCACAGAAACAGAAACTGTCCCCTAGTACTGTGCAAAATATAAAGACTGCAGATGTAAATTTGAAAAAAACTAACAAGAACCAATCACCACTTTACAAATTAACAAATAGAAATAAAAGAAATATAGAAAATAAAATAATACCATTTTATTGGACTAATACATTTAGCTTGCAGAGGCCAAAACATCCTTCCTCAGGTCAATACAGTATAGTGCTGTTACAGTATCCTATCCTGACCTGAGGAAGGGGGTTTTGTTCTCCGAAAGTTAGTCAAAATGTATTAAAATTAGTCCAATAAAAAGATTACCTATTATAAACATTTATTAACACAGCTACAATACTACTGTATCCTAAAGCAAAAAAATAAAAGTAAATATTTTATTTACAGTTTGTTGTCTCTGGTTTCTGCTTTCCTCATCTTCTTTTCACTGTCTTCCTTCCTTCCATCCAGCATCTGTCTTTGTTCTCTCTCTGCCATCCAGTGTCTGCCCTCTCTGCTGTCCCCTTCATCCAATGTCTGCCCTCTCTCCCTGCTCCTTCCATCTACATCTGCCCTCTATCTCTGCTCCTTCCATCCACCGTCTGCCCCTGTCTGCCCTCTCTCTCTCCCCCTTCCATTCACTGTCTGCCCTTTCTATCGCTTCCATCCACTGTCTGCCCTTTCTCTCTGTCCGCTCAATCCACCATTTGCCCTCCCTCTCCCATCCATCAAGGTCCCTTCCATCTAGGATCTGTCCCCTCTCTCTGCCCCTTTTTTTCAGCCCCCAGTTCCAGCCCCACTATCCCACCAGTCCCCAGTTTCAGCCCTAGCCCTTTTCTCCCACCAGTCTTGAGCTTCGGCCCCCAGCCACTTCTCCCTGTCCCCTTTTCAGCCCCCAGTTTCAAACGCAGCCCTTTTCTCTCACTAGTCCCGAGCTTCAGCCCCAGCCACTTCTCCCTGTCTTCTTTTCAGCCCCCAGTCCCCACAGTTTCAGCTCTTGTCCCTTTTCAGCCTCCAGTCCCAATACTAGCCCCCTTATCCCACCTACCCTCCTTTTCAGCCCCCAGTTCCAGCTCCCTTCATCCACATGCCTTGCATTAGGGCCTCCCCTTTCAGCCCCAGACCCCATCTGGGCTCCCCACCCCATCCCCTTCTGCCATCTGGGCTCCCCACCCCATCCCCTTCTGCCATCTAGGCTCCCCTCCCCATCCCCTTCTGCCATCTGGGCACCCCATCCCCTTCTGTCATCTGGGCTCCCATCCCCTTCTGTCATCTGGGCTCCCCACCCCATCCCCTTCTGTCATCTGGGCTCCCCACCCCATCCCCTTCTGCCATCTAGGCTCCCCTCCCCATCCCCTTCTGTCATCTGGGCTCCCCCCCCCCTCCCCTTCTGCCATCTAGGCTCCCCTCCCCATCCCCTTCTGCCATCTGGGCACCCCATCCCCTTCTGTCATCTGGGCACCCCATCCCATCCCCTTCTGCCATCTAGGCTCCCCTCCCCATCCCCTTCTGTCATCTGGGCTCCCCTCCCCATCCCCTTCTGTCATCTGGGCTCCCCACCCCATCCCCTTCTGCCATCTAGGCTCCCCTCCCCATCCCCTTCTGCCATCTGGGCACCCCATCCCCTTCTGTCATCTGGGCTCCCCTCCCCATCCCCATCCCCATCCCCTTCCCCTTCTGCCATCTGGGCACCCCTGATCCGACCCGACTAGCAGCTCTGTCGAGATGACAGCGGGTGGGGGGGGGGGGGTGCTCCGCTCCCGCTGCTCCCACCCTACCTTCTTTTAAAAAATAAATCAGTAAAGCGGCGTGGCAGGCAGCGCAGCTTCGCGTCTGCCCTGCTTGTAAAACAAGTAGATCTCCTCGTCGGGCCTTCGCTCACTGGGTCCCGCCCTCCTCTGAGGTAACTTCCTATTTCCTCGAGGGCGGGACCCAGTGAGCGAAGGCCCGACGAGGAGATCTACTTGTTTTACAAGCAGGGCAGACGCGAAGCTGCGCTGCCTGCCACGCCGCTTTACTGATTTATTTTTTTTTTAAGAAGGTAGGCTGGGAGCAGTGGGAGCGGAGCACCTCCCACCCGCTGACACCCGGGGCGGACCGCCCCCACCGCGCTCTTGGTTCCCTCAGTGTCCGCCTTCTTCTGACGTCAGAAGAAGGCGGGACACTGAGGGAACCAATGAGTGCAAGGGAAGGGAGACGTCGGCAGCGCTTTCACCGACGCTGCTGCAGTTTAAAGTCCTCGGCGGCGCGGGGCGAGGGTAAGCACCGCGGTGGCGCCCTCCAGAGGTGGGCGCCCCCCTGCGGCGCTTACCTCGCTTACCGCATCGGCACGGCCCTGGTTGCCAGTAGCGAGAATGAACATCACAATAGATTGAACACAAACATTGAACAGAGCTTATGTAAGGCTAATTATGCACAATTCACTCTTGTCTACTATTGTTAATCTATAAGCAACACCTTAACCTTGAGTAGTCACATGACAGGTCTGGGTCTACATTTCCAAAGCTACTTTAATTATATAAGCTGTCAAGGCCGTTCTGTTCTAGCACTGGGAAACTGAAGGTCATCTTCTTTGACATAAGCCATCTGAGGAGCCATTGTGATACCTTCATAACTAGGCAAATTGTTCATGAGTGAATATCAAGGTTAAGAGTGGAAGCATAGAAAAGGTTTTATTTTGTGGAATTGCATACATGTTTACAATTCAAGGCTGAAGTTCCTGATGTTTTGCCAACTTAATAAGAATTGTTCCCATCCTGGGTTAAATGTATAATACCTTAAAATTAAGCCAGCTCCAAAAGAAGGAGATGGTATATGTGGCTGATAATCCCACTGTACCTGAAGAACACCTGTTTTTGGTAGAGCCTCTGTGAGGGGGGAATTGGGAGGTGGGTATATATTTTTCACCGTTGAGTGCATGGGTGAGATGAAAAATTGAAAGGAGAGGGACCTGTTTTTCCCTGCATAGGTAGGCAAGGGTTTTATTCTCCTTTCTAGTGCAGGAGCCTCTGTACTAAATTTAGCACTTTTTATAGTGCATTTTTCGTAATAGTAAACCTAATAACGCCTGTGCTAAAATAATGTGTGTTTTTAATACTTCAGCTCCTGAGGAGCAACAAATGCAACCACTCTTGCTATAATCTTCCTAGCATGTCCTATTATATCTGTTTAGCTTCCTGATTTTTGAAACATACACGGACACTACAAAAGGCAACTGTTATCAGTATAAGCCACCTGCTCCTCTTTTCAGAGATACATTAGAAGTAATAGCTTGCCATAAAAAGGAAAACATGGGCTAATTTTATTCAGGTTGTGTTGGGCAGGCGCCAGCCCACTGAAGCTTGCATTTTTTTGGATTAAAAAATATGGCTCTGAGTCGCTTGTGCTCCTACCGCCTCCAGGACCGATGAGATAAAGCAGCCAAGGACTCATCTTTTCACCACTTCCCAGAAGACATAAGGGACGTAATGAAATACAAAAGTCAGAGTGATAGCTATTAACAGTTATGAAAAGGCATCTGTTTGCAAAGCGATGATGAACGGTTTCAATAAAAATAAATCCATTCATGCAAAGCATTGTCTTTTTCTGTGATTTTTCTTCATCTTCTCACACATGTTCCTCGTACGTCACTGCCTATATATATATTTTTTTATTTTTAATTTAGAACCCTGAATAACGTTTGTCTGTCTAAAATAAAGTTCTTGACCAGCTGAAATATGTGTTATAATTGTAGTGGAAAACTAGCAGAAAGGTTGTAAAGCTGTGGTTTTATTCATTACTGGGCAGGATAAACCAAAACAAAGACAGCAGGAAAGGGATGGTGGGAATCAAATTATACAATCTAGAGGAGATAGGGCTAAACTTAGAGTTTTGTGTGTTATCACCATAGCAGCTGTTTAAATGAGCTGTATGATGGATTGTTTAATCTTCAGTAGACTGGATCTGTTTTTTTTTTGTTATAACAAATGACTGCAATGATCTTGTATTGCATCATTCATAACAAGGACTGTAACTAGGAAAGGGGAAGAGGAAGAAAAAGCTTAATATTAGTTTTAGGGGTCCTTTTACTAAGATGCGCCGACAAATGGCCTGTGCTGGTGTAGCGCATGTATTGGATGCGCGCAGGTCCATATTTCAGCGCACCTGCAAAAAGGGCCTCTTTTTTGGGGGTCCGAAAATGGACGTGCGGCAAAATGAAAATTGGTGCGCATCTATTTTGGGCCTGAGACCTTACTGCCACCCATTGATTTAGCGGTAAGGTCTCGCACGTTAACTGGGTGGTAATCGTCAGCCTGCGTACAATGCCGATTACAGCCTGGTTAGTGCTGCGCACCGGAAACCTTTCCAGCCCACATAGCGGGTTCGCATAAAAAATGAAACTATCGCCTGGGCCACATGGTAGCAGGGTGGTAGTTCAAAATGATGTGTGTGGGATGCTCATATGCGTCTACATGGCTTAGTAAAAGGGCCCCTTAAAGAGCTATTTTTAGAGTGGATCTGGAGGTTGCAACCTTATAGGTGCAATATATCTGTGAGCCTGCGAACTGTGTGGAGTGGAGGAGTGGCCTAGTGGTCAGAGCAGTGGGCTTGATATCCAGCGGAACCTGGTTCAAATCCCACTGTTGCTCCTTGGGCAAATCACTTGACCCTCCATTGCTGCAGGTACAAACTTTTAAATTGTGAGCCTGACAGGGAAATACCCTGTGTACCTAAATATAACTCATCTTGACATAAGGTGTGAGCAAATCCAAAAAGATAAATAATTTTCAAAGAGAATCTTCCCTTTGAATATCAGTGATGTGTAGCACTTTGGAATAATTCTATGAAACAGAATGCTAAGAATTGCATGTCTTTTAAATGCACAAATGATTAGAATACTGTATAGATTTGCATAGGGGGTCGATATTCAAAGCGATTTAACCAACCAGAAACAGCTCATGGCGGGTTAAATCACCTGTTCAAGGCTAACCGCTAAGTTTCAACCACACTTAACTGGTTAGTGTTTCTGAAAATAACTGGTTAGCACTGAACTGAAAACTTGCTATTTTGAGGGGTGTTCCAGGGACAGAGTCAGCCCTTGGCCTGTTAAGTGCAATATTCAGCACTTAACCGTCCAGATTAACTGCATAAATAGGACCACATGAAAGTCAGTCCTATCTTTACGCAACAACCCACAGCTGGTTAAGTCCGGGGTCCTTTTACTAAGGTGCGCTAATGGATTTAGTGCTTGCTAATGATTAGTGTGTGCTAAATGACAAGATGCACCTTAGTTAAAAGGAGCCCTTAACTGGCTATCAGGCTCATTTTCTAAAGAGATGGACATCCATTTTCTGACATAAATCGGTACTTGGACGTCCATCTCTCAGAGACGTCCAAATTGGTATAATCGAAACCCGATTTTGGATGTCTCTAACTGAAGTCCATCGCAAGGACGTCCACATTTCAAGGGGGCGTATCGGAGGCGTGGTGAAGGTGGGACTTGGACATTCTTAAGCCTTGGACGTCTTTGACCCATAATTGAAAAAAGCAGAGACGTCCATGACTACAACTTGGACGTTTTCACCCAGACATGTTTTTATTACGAATATGGCACAAAAAGGTGCCTGAAATGACCAGATGACCACCGGAGGGAATCGGGGATGACCACCCCTTACTCCCCCAATGGTCACTAATCCCCTCCCACCCTCAAAAAACATCATTAAAAATATTACGTGCCAGCCTCAGATGTCATACTCAGGTCCATGACAGCACATGCAGGTCCCTGGAGCAGTTTTAGTGGGTGCAGTGCACTTCAGACAGGCGGACCCAGGCCCATACCCCCCTACCTGTTACATTTGTGGAGGAAACAGCGAGCCCCCCAAAACCCACCAGAAACCCTCTGTACCCACATATGGGTGCCCCCCTTCACCCGTAAGGGCTATGGTAGTAGTGTACAGTTGGGGTAGTGGGTTTTGGGGGGCTCATCACACAAGGTAAGGGAGCTATGTACCTTGGAGCATTTTATGAAGTCCACTGCAGTGCCCCCTAGGGTGCCCAATTGCTGTCCTGGTATGTCAGGGGGACCAGTGCACTAGAAATGCTGGCTCCTCCCATGTCCAAATGGCTTGCATTTGAACGTTTTTGACTTGGACGTCTTTGGTTTCGAAAATCGCCAAAAGTCAAAGACGTCCAAATCTAAGGACATCCTTGGTATTTTTGAAACAAAAGATGGACAGCCATCTTTTTTCGAAAATGAGCTTTTCCCCGCCTCTGGATTTGGATGTTTTACAAAGACGTCCAAATCACAATTTAGACGTTTCTTTCGAAAATGCCCCTCTATGTGTTAGCTGTCTCTGCTAACCTGGAAATTCCGTGCTGGTGCCTGGACATAGCCCAGCGCTGAATTTCCAGGTTTAATGCCAGGGGTGGTTAGGAAAACATTGATCGCTGCTGGCTGAATATTGGGTCCGTACATGCCAAAAATGTGTTGTAAATACATATGTATCGTACATAGTATATTTTCAGGTAGGCATGCTCATAGGCAAAGTCTGGGTAGGACTTACACATGTAACTTATAGAATATTGGCAAAACATAGCTAAGATTATTTCACATCAGAAGGTTTATTCAAAAGATGTAATGGACTTGACACAAATCGTGTTTCAGCCACAAAGGCCTGCCTCAGGAGTCCCTGTAGTGTAGAGGTATTTAACTCCTCAGCGCTCTGTGATGTCTGAAAAGAACACATCTAATCACAGACGTATCAAAACTGGAGTGCGCACTGACAAAGTTGCATCAGATGCACAGTAAATTACTATCACTTCTGTGCTAATCTCTGGTGTTTAGGCGTGAGCACTTAAGCCAATTCTGTGACTGCTAAGCACATATACACCTGTATATGGTACCTAGTTAATGCTAGTCCTATATAATAATTCTCACCACCAACGTTCTAATGTGCGACTGCCTGTGTCCGTGGCTCCTGGAGTTGCTGAACTAGGCTCCGTAGCCAGGATGACGTCATTAACAGCTGATTCCCAGGCAGGGGGAGGAGTAGGGAAACGAGCATGTTTTCCTACTCCTCTCCCTGCCTGGGAATCAGATGTCAGTGCGCTGCTCCGTGCCACTTCGGAGCAAGTGGCAGGGAGTGGCACATCAAAAAACTACAAGCGCGGCACCACAGAACCCCCCCCCCTCGGTGCATCACCCAATTCCCCCCCCCCCCCCCCCCCCCCGCGGCACATCAAACACCCCCTCCCCCCCCAAGCACATCAAACACCCCCCACCTGAAGCACATCAACACCCCCCCCCCGGCGCATCAAACCCCATCGCCACCCGCATATGCCAGTAGTAACGCTGTCCGGCCGCCGCTGCTGCTTCTTCTGTTGAGCAGCAGCAGCTGCTACAAAACGAAAAGAAGCGATAAATGTTTTTAAACCCAGCCCAAATCATTCGCAAATGCCCAAGTCTTACAACGCAGTCTCTGCAGCCGCTCCTCCTCTCCTGTTTTGTGAAGGGCGGGATGGTTCAGAGAGAAAGTCCCAGTGCGGGCCGCAGGCAGCCTATGAGTGCCCCAAGACGTATGAGGAGAGACTTGCTGACCTGAACATGTATACCCTGGAGGAAAGGAGAAACAGGGGTGATATGATACAGACGTTCAAATATTTGAAAGGTATTAATCCGCAAACGAACCTTTTCCGGAGATACAAAGGCGGTAGAATGAGAGGACATGAAATGAGATTGAAGGGGGGCAGACTCAAGACAAATGTCAGGAAGTATTTTTTCACGGAGAGAGTGGTGGATGCTTGGAATGCCCTCCCGCGGGAGGTGGTGGAGATGAAAACGGTAATGGAATTCAAACATGCGTGGGATAAACATAAAGGAATCCTGTGCAGAAGAAATGGATCCTCAGGAGCTTAGCCGAGATTGGATAACAGAGCCGGTAGTGGGAGGCGGGGCTGGTGGTTGGGAGGCTGGCAGTGGTGTGCTGGAGCCAGCTCGCTCCGGCTCGCAGGAGCCGCTTGTTAAATTTTGACAGCTCTTGCGAGCCGGTTGTTGTTTGGGGCGAGCCGGATCCATTGCAGGAGGTAAGCATGGCAGGAGGGCGCCATGCTTACCTCCCCTCCCACTCCCAAACATGCCCAGCGATTGCCCTTCGCCCCCACCGTCCCCTCCCGCTCCCATCCATCTTTTTTAAATACCTCCTCGCCGTTGAAGTGCCGCATTAAAGCCCTGCTGCTGCTGCCCAAGCTTTTCCTCCATTTGCTGTAGTTCGCGTGAACTTCGTGCCCTTAGTCCCGCCTTCTGACGTCATACGTCAGAAGGCGGGACTAAGGGCACGAAGTTCACGCGAACTGCAGCAAACAGGGAGGGAAAGCTAGAGACGGGCAGCAGGACTTTAACGCGGCGTTTCAACGGCGAGGAGGTATTTAAAAAAGATGGATGGGAGCGGGAGGGGACAGTGTGGGCAAAGGGCAATCGCTGGGCATGTTTGGGAGCGGGAGGGGAGGGCAGGGGAGGGAGGAGAATCGCTGGACATGAGATCGGAGCGGGAGGGGAGGGCAGGGGAGGGAGGAAAATCGCTGGACATGAGATGGGAGCGGGAGGGAAGGGCAGGGGAGGGAGGAGAATTGCTGGACATGGATGGGAGCAGGAGGGGAGGGCAGGGGAGGGAGGAGAATTGCTGGACATGGATGGGAGCAGGAGGGAAGGGCAGGGGAGGGAGGAGAATCGCTGGACATGGATGGGAGCAGGAGGGAAGGGCAGGGGGAGGGAGGAGAATCGCTGGACATGAGATGGGAGCGGGAGGGAAGGGCAGGGGAGGGAGGAGAATTGCTGGACATGGATGGGAGCAGGAGGGGAGGGCAGGGGAGGGAGGAGAATTGCTGGACATGGATGGGAGCAGGAGGGAAGGGCAGGGGAGGGAGGAGAATCGCTGGACATGGATGGGAGCAGGAGGGAAGGGCAGGGGAGGGAGGAGAATCGCTGGACATGGATGGGAGGGGAGGGCAGGGGAGGGAGGAGAATCGCTGGGCATGGATGGGTAGAGGGGGGCAGGGGAGAGAAAACAATTGCTGGGCATGGATGGATAGAGGGGGGCAGAGGAGAGAAGACAATTGCTGGGCATGGATGGGTAGGGGGGCAGGGGAGAGAAGAGAATTGCTGGGTATGGATGGATAGAGGAGGACAGGGGAGAGAGGAGAGTTTCAGGACATGGATGGAGGGGAGGGAAGGGAGAGAGAAGAAATGCTGGACATGGAGGGAAGATAGAGAAAGGAGATTAGATGAGGGAAAAGGAAGTGAGGAGAGAAACTGCACATGGATGGAGAAAATAGGCAGAAGCTGGATCCACTGTACAGTCAAGTCTGCAGAGGACCAGAAATGAAGAAGAAAGGAGGAAAGAAAAGAAATAAATGGAAAGGAAGCCCTGGAAACGGAGTCAAGGGAACAGATAGAGAGCAGCAGAATCAGATACTGGGCCAGCATGATCAGAGAAACAAAGTCACCAGACAACAAAGGTAGAAAAAAATAATTTTATTTTCATTATAGTGTTTGGAATAAGTCCACTTTGAGAATCAGGTGCTGAACATTAAAAGTTTATATTTATTTACTTATTTATGGCATTTTATCCCATATTAAACATGAATTAGATTGGAACCTGGGATCATTTAATTTTTTTTTTTCCTGGAGAGAGTAATGCATTGCCCCCCCCCCCCCCCCCCCGGCTATAGCTAGCTCTGCAATTTTGGGGGGGGGGCGCAGAGGTGGATGGGGGGGGCGCAGAGGTGGATTGGGGGGGGGGTGCAGTGGTGGACGGGGGGGCGCCGAGGTGGACCGGGGAGAGAGCCTGTTGTTAAAATTTTACCAGCACACCACTGGAGACGGGGATAGTGCTGGGCAGACTTGTACGGTCTGTGCCCTGAAAAAGACAGGTACAAATCAAGGTAAGGTATACACAAAAAAGTGGCACATTTCTTGGGCAGACTGGATGGACTGTGCAGGTCTTTTTCTGCCGTCATCTACTATGTTACTATGTTACTGTTGCTACCCTGAAGCGGAAGTGATTTTAAGGTACTGCAAGGGGCGTGGAGGATGTAGAGCACAGGAGACGCACCTCTTTTAAAAATTCCTGAGTACGCCACTGCCCTGTTATACCTGTAAACATAAAGCAGGTGCAAATGTCTATGTAGAAAGTATAGGAAAAACCATCACAGAACAATGGGAAAATAAATAAAATTATGGGATAAAAAAGCCTCTATATAACAATCCCATCTATTTCTTTTGTGAATATTTTTATGTGCTCATAGGTTTTCTTAAGGACTAGCACAGACTGTATTGGTCTTATATTGGAGTAGCCTAATGTTTAGTGCAGGAGACTTTGATCCTGGGGAACTGGATTTGATTCCCACTGAAGCTCCTTGTGACTCTGGGCAAGTCACTTAACCCTTCATTGCCCCAGGTACAGATATATGCCCTGTATATACTATGTAAACCACCTTGAATGTAGTTGCAAAAACCACAGAAAGGCACTATATCAAGTCCAATTCCCTTTCCCCCTTACATTGTCCACAAGCGACATAGACCATGTTTTGTGGCCACAGTGTTTTGTGTTGAATGCTTTAAGTGGGACCTCTACAACTGACATGAAATTTTAGAGTTGGGTCCCTTGAAACAGCAGTCCAGTGAAAAATGGTCCATATCACCCGTTGACAGTGTAAGACCAATATGGTCTGTGCTGGTCATATAGAAATATTTACAAAAGAAAATAAGTTATTAATGCATCTCTTTGTTTATTATTAGTGGAATAGATGGGATTGGTATGTAGAAAGTGTAAACAGTTCCCTGCCCTGACTTAACCCATCGTGTTTTTGTTGTAGCTAAATGGAACCAGACTGTGAACAATGTGGGTACTTTTACTCATGTTGAAAGGAAGCCATTTTCAGTGGTATGAAAATTCCTCTATTTATTGCCATTAAATATGTGTAGTTTTATAGGGCTCTTGCCTAGCCTGTGTACTCTTATTATGTTCTATGCTAAAAAACATATTTCTTTTTCAAATACTTGGAACGAGTTGACTGACTCACAGGCTTCCCACTCAGATAAGAGATAACAGAGGGGAACATTCCTTTTATGTTGTTTTATTTGATTTACTGGTTGTTCAGGGTTGTGATACCTAAATTTCCATGTGTTCTTGAATAAGCACAGTTTGTTGTGGGTCATCTTGCTGTTTGCATAAATACAAGTTTTAAAAAAGAATATTTCTTTTTCTCAGTTTGTGTATCTTTCCAAGCAGTTGGAGCAGGAGTATAATGGTTGACTGAATCAATATCTGGCTGATGGCTCTGTGCAAGTCGTGATATTCCAGCCTTCATCCTGCTCTTAGTCTTTCCACACTTCACAGAGTTTATACTCTCCGGAGAGTGCGAAAGCTCTGAACAAGAAAAGTGGAGATTTGGCTGGGGTGGGAGATGATAAATGTGCTTCCTAGTGAGAATGCAGAGAGGGTCGGACTGTAACAGATTGGATTGTATTTTGTGTGTGGTTGCGTATATTTATGTGTGTATGACCTAATTACAATCTAGAGCACTTTAATTAAAATTCTGCACTTATCCATAGAACGTTATAGAAATCACAGATGACTGTATCTGAATTCTAATGATTATGCTGTTCTAACATCTAATAAAGGGGTGAGAGAGGGTTGTTCTGAAAACTGTGAAAAACAACTGCTGGTTTATTAAGGGCCCTTTTACTAAGGCATGGTAGGCCTAGCTCATGCCTACTAAAAAAGCAGTAGCGTGGATCGTGCTGAGGTGTCCCACGATAGTGTACTGGTTTTCGCATGCTAATCCCACACTGAAAAATACTTTTTATTTTAGAGCACAGGAGGCATGCCCAAGGGTGGAGAGTAGGCGTGCCTATGCTAATCAGGTAACAGAGGGAACATTACCAGTTGCTGCCCAATAAGGGCTTTTACTAAGCTCCGTAGGCACCTATGTGCAACCATCTCATGTCAATTTAAAATTACCGCCTGGCTACCGCATAGCCCAGGCAGTAATTTCATTTTTAACCAGCATCCACTACGCGTGCCAGAAAATAAATTTTATTTTCTGACTCGCGGCGCTACTGGGCGGTAAAAAGGCATTTTACGAGCGTAGACCATTACCGCCCGGTTAATGCGTGAGACCTTACCGCTAAGTCAATGGGCGGCGATACGGTCTCAGACCCAAAATGGACACGTGTCAATTTTCATTTTGCCGCACGTCCATTTTCAGTCAAAAAATTTTTTAAAGGCATTTTTACAGATGCGCTGAAAAATGGAACTGTGTGCATCCAAAACACGCGCTTTCACTAGCGCAGGCCATTTTTCAGTGCACCTTAGTAAAAGGACCTCTTAGCGTGAGAGTAGCGGCGCAGGAGCCCTTACCGCCTCCTAAACAGATGGCTGTAAGGGCTCCCCCAATAGTGGCCATACACTAATTTGGAAATTAGCGTGTGGCTGTTACAAAAAAAAAAAAAAAGAAAGACAAACAGCCATTTTACTGCTGTGCTAAAAGGAGCCACAGCACGTGGGAAACCCACACACTAAAAGTAACGGGGTCCATTTTTTAGCGTGGCTTAATAAAAGAACCTCATAATGAATAACTGATTTATGTAATGAAAGTACTGTTCACTCTCGTTTTCGGAAGGCAAAGCCCATGCCCAACACATTACAATGTTGCACTATTATGCCTATTGTAACTTGTGCCGGGTGTAGGCGTCGCCTACAGAAAGCACGAGTGAACAGTACTTTCATTACATAAATCAGCTTTCCCACTCAATTGTTTTTTTCACAGTTTTCAGAACAACCCTCTCACCACATTATTAGAACATTAGTTACTAAAATTTAGATACAATAATTAAATGCAATGTTTTATAATTTTATTTGAATAAGTGCTGAATTTTAACTAAAGTGCTCTAGACTGTAAGTAGGTCATTCCCATTTTCCTTGTTATAGATTTGCACAAATCCCTTCACACAGTCAGCTGAAAGAAGATCCTAGTAAGCTGTTTACCCTCCTGTTTCTTGTGCTGTGCTGTTTTTTATTTTAGTATGTTACATACTCTGGGGCCCTTTTATTAAGCCATATGGGTGCCTACGTGCACCCAACGTGCGTCAGTTTTGAGTTACTGCCCAGCTACTGCGTGGCCCTTGCGGTAATTTCATTTTTTATGCACGTCTGTTAGGTGCGCCAGAAAATATTTTTATTTTCTGGCGCGTGGGCGGTAATCGAGCAGTAATTGTCATTCTACACATGTAGACTATTACCGCCCTGTTACCACGTGAGACTTTACCGCTAGGTCAATGGCTGGCAGTAAGGTCTCAGACCCAAAATGGACGGGCGGCAATTTTCATTTTGCTGCACGTCCGTTTTTGGTAAAAAATTTTAAAAAGGTAATTTTTTACAGGTGCACTGAAAAATGAGTCTGTGTGCGCCCAAAACACGCATCTACACTATCACAAGCCATTTTTCAGCACACCTTTGTAAAAGGCCCTCTATGTCTCCAAGAGGGCTAAATACATTTTTCGAGACAATATCAATTTTAACTTGCATGCAATTTCTGTTTCTGCCTTAAAATCGTTATCAGTATACACCCTTGGTCTTCACTCCCATTCTTTGAGGTCCACCAAAGGTAAGGTGTTTAGGATATCCCTAATGAATATGCATGACAGAAATTTGCATGCCTACCAGTACCATCATATGCAAATCTCATCTGCTAATCATTGGAAATATCCTGAAAATCTGAACTGTTGGTGGCCCTTGAGGACTGGGTGTGAATGCCACTGGTATATAGAATATCATTGGTTGGTTTTCGAGCTGCCCAAGCTGTTTTGCCTGTGGCCACTAAGGAGAATGGTGAGTCATCTTAACAGGTGCTCTTGGAAAATGCCACATGGTAACCTAAAATGCAGCTCTGCTCTTGAAAAGAGCTAATGGGGTGGCAAGGAAACAAGAAAATGGACACTAGGAGACCTATTAGTAAGAAGGGAGAAGGGGGAGGAGTACTCAGATAACCTGGAATACCTAGGAGGAGGGGGGGGAGATAGAGAGTTTTGGCTCAGGCCACGAGGAGGCAAATATCCCTTGGTAACTATTCCATCTGAAACTACTTTGTAAGCATGAAGAAATATGTACAGCATCCAGTTGTCCTTAAATTCTGCAGCTCTTTTCCTTCTGTTTTATTGCTGACGTGTTTCCAATTAAGCAAGTGTGTTCACTTGCAGTTACATTTGCATAAAATTGTCCACTAGTGGTTTAGCAAAGCAATTACTGAGATGAAACAAATGGTTTGTGCCATTCTGAAACAGTCTCATGTTTAATGGCTTTATTGCAGCAGGAGATTTAATTTGTTATTCTCTACCAAGCAAGCATTACACAGGTGTTGGTTTTCAAAAGAACAGACAACAAAGAATGATTGGGGAGTCAACATATCAGTTAGAATGCCTCAGGCTTTTTGCCTTACATGGGTTCTTTTCCAATTAAACAAATGATTTAAGAAGTGAAACGTTATCATATTTTGATTACAACAATTCAGGTTCTCTGGGGCCTATATATGAAAATTCATGATAAAATTTTCATATGCACCCATTAAAATTTTTTGTGTGCACTCTAAAACAGTGCTTAACAAAAGATTCACTAAATTTTTTGTACACTTGCTAAAATAGTACAATCCACAAAAGCAGAATACACGTCTTTTAATAATTAAAAAGGCTTTTATTCTTGCCACTTTAAAACACAACCCAACATGGCCACGTTTCGCCTCTCTAGAGGCTGTGTCAGGCAGGGGTGGACTGAGAGTGATCTGGGCCCCAGGACACTGAGGGTGGTCTGGGCCACCTCATCAAGCCACTGCCCAACACACCCCCTACCACCATGCTGCTGCCCCATACTGCTGCATCTGACACCCCCGCTGCCCCGGTCCTACTTGAAGGGTCCTGGTGGTCTAGTGGTCTCTGTGGGGGGGGGGGGTGCCTGCGGGGGGAGCATGTTCTTTTCTGCCCACTGCGCTGCCACTATTCTCCTGCCTGCCTGGCGCCGCCGTGTTTTCAAAATGGCAGCCGATACGTAGGCTTGCGGGTCTCGACATTCTCACTTGACTTCCGTAGGGAGTCTCAGCCACCATTTTTAAAGTACGGCGGTGCCGGGCAGGTGGAATAGCAGAAGCACAATGGGCAGGAAAGAACATGCTCCCCCACCCCACCCCGCAGAGGCCACTAGATCACCAGCGGTGCGCCTTTAAAAGTAGGACCGGGGATGGCTGTAGTGCACTGCCTAGTTGCCTGAATGGTCAGTCCGCTCCTGGTGTCAGGGATTAAATAACGAGTGGTGAAACATAAAAAACATACATTTATTAAAAATGAATAATAACCAAACCATAAAATAAAATACTGTGTCAAAATTAACATACACACTAAAGACAAGATTATCAATTTTCAATAGAGACATACTAATAATTGATTCAAAAATGTGTAAATCAAGACTAGGGTTTCTAAGATAAGGGCCATAATGCTCTTTGATGAACACTGTTTAGGATAACATAAAAATGAAATTCTTCTCTGCTGTCTCTCCTTGTTCAGTAGAAAAATGTTGACCTATTTGCTAGAGTTACTAACATGTACTACTGCGTTAGCACACGTCATATTAAAACAGGTCCTATTTTACACAGTGGGGCCGAGTTACTGTAATATGGGCTTAGGAAAAAAAAATAATACTTACCTGGGGAAGGTGTGGATCCGGGGCATTCCTGACGTTTTCGGGGTGTCCGGGGAGCTGCGAAGGCATTTTGGACAGGGGTAGGCCAAGAGGAGAGAGGGGCACTACAGGTCCAGAGGGACGTTGCGGGGAGCAGCGCCAGCGTTTTCGGGCCTGTTTTAGGCCGTATTGATAGAGAGGGGCGTGGGAGAGACTGGCGCCGCTATTTTGGAGGCTCGGGGATGGTTGGGTTCATCTCCGGGTCTGGCAAGCTACACCGGCGTGGCCGTTTTTGGGTCGGAATGGGCAGCTAAAAGCTGCGCCGGGGTTTCGGTGGCCTGGGAACAGTTGGGCATGTTCCCGGGCGTGGCGAGATGGATCGGGGCTGATCTTGCTGGCAGGCGATGTTGGGCCAGGCTTCGCGGACGTCTTTGCGGTAGTCACGGGGCCGGAGGAAGGAGGAATGACGGGTCTGAGGCGTGCGAGATGTGTTGCGGGAGGCAGCAGTGAAAAGGAGCATGGCCGGCGAGAAGAAGACGTCTGAAAAGGTGTGCATGCGTGCATGAGGCGGCGTGCCTCATGTACAAATCGGGGGCGCGCATTATTCCGTTTAGGCCGAAGCCGGGGCCTAAATTTTGGGCCGAGCTTCAGTTTTTTATTTTTGCTTCCGATTTCAGTCGGGGATTTTGAGGACCGGAACCAGCGGGGGTCTTCGTGTGAGAGAAAATTCAGCAATAAGGTAAGGGGGTTTTCACCCCGAAATTTTAATTAGTTTAATTTTAAAATGTGAAAATGCGGTTTTTGATTTTTTAAAAAATCAGGGGTTTATCGGATTTGGATGGGATTTTCTGTTTTGTGATCAGGGAATTTTTAGTAATTTTTCAGGTGTGTTGATTTTGGGGTTTAATTGTTTTAAATGATAGTTTGGGTTAAAGTGTTAAAATAAGGGTATGGAAAGGGTTAAAAATATTAATTTCGACGGTATAGTTAGGAAAGGTGCCGAATTAATTTTTAATAAGGGTTGAATTCAATTTTGGGATTTTTGGGGGGTTTTATGGGAGAAAGATGGGGGCGGACGTAAAAACTTATTAAATTTACATTTTAAAAACATGGTCTAGTGGGGAAAGTAGTGCATAGGGGTTGGGGTGACTTTGGGCATTTTTGAGTGAATGGTGTTATTTTAATTTGGTATTTGGTATTTTTCCCATTATTCCCTATGGGAAAAATAAGATTAAAATGGGGGTTGGGTGGTTTTGGTGAACATTCCAAACCGCTTTAAGAAAAAAAAATGGAATTTTTGGGGAGTATCTGATTGGTCAGAGGGGGATTAGAACCCAAGCCGAGGTCCGGTAACCAGGGAGACGGCTTGGTTGTCGGTTGGGCAGAGTGTTTTTGGTCTTCAGTGAGTGAGGAAGCGCTGCAGGGTCTGTGAGTGAGAGGGAGTGATTTTGAGTGAAAAAGGTGGGAAAGAATATTTTTAGGGAAACCTGACAATTAAGGGTGATCAAGGAACATCTTGGTGGAAGTAAAAGCTTAAGTGGAAAGTGCTTCCATTAGCAATTTTGAGTTTGGATGTTTTTGGGAGTGCAAGAGGTGGGTGAGTGAGAAGGTAAGGTTAATTAGGGTAGGTGGGAGGCTAGGTGACGGAGTTGAGTGTGATTAGAATTGGGTTTTGGGATATTAAGAGGGAAAAGAGAAAATAATTTTTAAAGGCTGTGTGTGCAGGGATGAAAAAGTGTGGAATGTTGGGGAGAAAGCCTGTCAGCGGAATGTTGAGAGTTATGCTGCACTACTGAAAGAGAGCAAACACTCTGATTAGGTTCAGGGAATAAAAAAAAACATAGTTTAGGTTTGAGAAAGGAAGGGTATTTAAATTAATTTTATTTTACTTAAGGTAGCAGCCCCCAGTTATATGTTTAAGTCACTTATTGATAGATATTCATAAAGAAGAAAAGTAGGAAGACAGGGTTTTGCTGCCATTTATTTTTGTTAAGTGAGATGTGTAGCCAGAAGATTGCACGGCAGAAAAAAGCAACCATTCCAGAGGAATAGTTGGGCCCCACCGCAAGAAAGACTCCGTGGACAATTGCTGCACTACAGCTAAGTACATTTGTGGGAACCAGGGTAGTGAAGGAACACTGTAAACAAAAAACTGACAGAGAACATACTTACCTTAAGTCTCCCGGGAGTGAAGATCCTAAAGATACCTGGAAAAGAAAAGTGGAACAAAGAATCAAATTCTAAATAGAGATATACACAGGTTGCAGATACAAAGGGTTTATTTAAAAACTATACGTTTACACTCACAGAAAGGGGGTATTGAGAAGCAATACTTATCTGATCATTTCTGAACTGTGACGGTAATGGTGAAGAATCTGAAAGAGAGAAAAATATAGGTTAAAGGGTAATTCTTTTTGTTAAGGTGTCTGTACAGAAAAGGAAACTGGTTAAAGAGTCAAAAGCCTGGGTTATAAGTTGATAAGTGTTATTTAAATTTTACTTTATATTTGTTAAACTCAATAAATACAAAATTACTGAATCGTACTAGTAGGTCTGGTTCTTCCCAAAATCAGGATTAATCCAATTTTTAGATTATTTTCCCTCTTCACTTCACGGGAGTGAAGGGCGAGGTTAGTGACCTGTACAGCTTCTAACGCTTGGTGGTGTGAAAACTGGGAGTAGGTCACGACTATTTCCATCAAAGTCCCAGTGAAGCACGGATAACTGAGCATGAGCAAAGCTGATTACATTACCAATAACATGCATTATTGTGATGGCTCATTACTAATTCTAGCCATATGTTTGCACAATACATTCAAGGGTTTCAATCATTTCTCCACAGATGATTTTTCTTTTGCAATTCATCTTTTGCAAGTTCTGAAAAAAAATCCCAAAACATGAATTGAAAGACAAACTGAATTGGTTTTGCTCTTTCTTGTTTCTTCCAGATTGAAGATATTATTACAAGGATGCAAGACGACAAAGCAGGTGGGGTACCCATTCGAACAGTCAAGAGCTTTCTGTCTAAAATCCCTAGTGTAGTCACAGGTAAGACAAATTAATTTCTAGGGCTCAGTCCCTGCTTTGTTATGGGGGAAATGTAGACTTATGGTCAATCCTGCAGCAGGACATGTTTATCCACTCCTACCCTGGCTGAGATAATATTTAACCATCTCTCTGACCTCATGTACAACTTTCTTTAAATCAGTCACCTTACTTTCTAACTCTTCTTACTCTCTTACCTATCTAATGTTCCATCTTTGCTTTACCCTTCACTATCAATTAAAATGTTCTATTGCATATTGTGTTGACATTGTACGTAGTATACTATGCCATACTTTGTATTGTTATTTGAATATTTTTACTGCTGTAATTGCCTATTGCTTATATTTTATTTATACTTACTTTGCACCGCCTTGAGTGAATTCCTTCAAAAAGGTGGTAAATAAATCCTAATAAATAAATCAATACATATTCAGCCAGCGTGGTCAATTTTTTTGCTTAAATGCTGACCACTCTGGTTCAATACAGTATGAATATTCAACAGTGCTATCTGGTTTGTGGGTGTCACTGAGTGTCTGTATTGAGCAGGCAGTGCTGGAGCTATCCATATAGGGGTAGATATTCATCCAATGGTGGTAAGCACTTTTTAATTACTGCTGGCATTATTCCCAGATATTTAATGCCAGGCCATGTCTGGAAAATCTGGGTTTATGCAGCCGGCTATCTCTTATGTGGTTAAGTGCAATATTCTGCACTTAACCGCATAAGCGACACTGCATGAAGATGGGACTGACTTTTATGCAGACTGAATTAACTGCTAAACTTAGGTGATTGCGTGCTGAATATCAGTACTTAAGCACATAAGTGCCAAATCTATCCCCCGACTGCCCCCAAAATAGCTGGCTTTGAGTTTAGTAGTCTATGATGATATTCAACGGCACCAGCTCAGGAATCGTTTCTGGCTGGATAAATCTCTTTGAATAATGGCCCCATAGAAGTGATACATCTGGATAAAGTTAGGCCATCAATTTTTCTGTGCTAATGTTATGTGAGGAGTTACATACATAAGATAATAAGAGTAGCCATACTGGGTCAGACCAATGTCCATCTAGCCCAGTATCCTGTTTCCCACACAGTGGCCAAACCAGGTCACAAGTACCTGTCAGAAATCCAAATCGTGGCAATACTCCATACTACAATATCCCAGGGTAAGCAGTTGCTTCCCATGTTCATCTCAAGAGCAGACTATGGACTTTTTCTCCAGGAATTTGTCCAAACATTTTTTAAACCCAGATACGCTAACCGCTGTTACTACCTCCTCTGGCAAAGAGTTCCAGAGCTTAACTTTTCATTGAGTGAAAAAATATTTCCTCCTATTTGTTTTAAAAGTATTTCCATGTAACTGCCTCGAGTGTCCCCTAGTCTTTGTACTTTTGGAACGAGTAAAAAAATCAATTTACTTCTATTTGTTTTACACCACTCAGGATTTTGTAGACCTGAATCATATCTCCCCTCAGCCGTCTCTTTTCCAAGCTGAAGAGCCCTAACCTGTTTAGCCTTTCCTCATTACTTGGGATTTCTGTTCTGCTCACACCAGAGATTAGTTTGGAGTGAATTACATTGCAAGTAAAAACCAGTACAGTAAACTGGGAGCTTACAACAGATACATCAGAATATTTTTATAACAGCTGCAACTAAACCAAAAAATTAACCTGAGAGCACATACTTCCAAAATAAGACTGCCTTAAGCAGTTTACGAAAGGACATATAATAAGAAAGAGAAGTAACTGAAGCTGGCAAAGAGTTCCAAATTTTGGCTGCCTAGTAAAAGAAAAGGCTAGATAAAATTCTTTTGGAACGCAATCCTTTATATAAAGGAAATGGTAATTGGGGGCTCAACCACAAGAGTGAAGGAACACAAATCCGTCATTTAGAGTGTTCCTGGAAATGATAATTGCAAATAATTTTGAGTGTTATATTTTGAAGACAATATTATAATCAATGAGCATGATTTAGCACCGGGTTCCCCACGAACATGTGGTGCACTATGGGAGAGAGGTGGACCCTTCTGTCCATATTTATTTACTTATTTGTTACATTTATATCCCGCATTTTCCCACCTATTTGTAGGCTCAATGTGGCTTTCATAGTACTGGAGAGGTGTTACAGACTCCGGTGTAAACAAATACAAACTGATGTTGTGGTAAGATAAAGTTCATGTGGCACAGCCACACTAGGGAATTATACAACGGAAGAGTTGTGTTATGTCCATTCCGTTCTTTAGTTTTGTTGTGTTGCAGAGATCAGGCATTTATGTTGGATCGGTAGGGTATGCCTTTTTAAACAGGTTAGTTTTTAGTGTTTTCTGGAAGTTTAGGTAGTCGTTCGTAGTTTTCAAGGCTTTTGGTAATGTGTTCCACAGTTGTGTGCTTATGTAGGAAAAACTGGACCCGTAAGTTGATTTGTATTTGAGTCCTTTGCAGCTTGGGTAGTGCAGATTTAGGTACGTTCGTGTTGATTCGGATGTGTTTCTAGTTGGTAGGTCGATCAAGTCTGTCATGTATCCCGGAGCTTCACCGTAGATAATTTTGTGAACCAGAGTGCAGATTTTGAAAGCAATGCGTTCTTTGATTGGGAGCCAGTGTAGTTTTTTGCAAAGGGGTTTTGCACTTTCAAATCGCGTTTTTCCGAAGATAAACCTAGCTGCAGTGTTTTGAGCGGTCTGGACTTTCTTTAAGGTTTGCTCTTTGCATCCCGCATAAATTCCATTGCAGTAGTCTACATGGCTTAGTACCATTGATTGTATCAGGTTGCGAAATGTTCCCCTCAGGAAGAATTGTTTCACACGTTTGAGTTTAGATTGCACTGTTTGTATTGTGATTGTAAATGTAATGAGTATTGTACTTGAAACCATTTTGACACTTTGGTATAAAGCTGTATATAAAATTAATAAATCCAATCCAAAAATGAATGAATGAAACAAAAGGAAAAAATAAAAATGAGAAAACATATGAAAAAAAATGAGTTTCTTTCTGGCTGTGCACATCCCTGATAAGGATTGCAACCTGGACGATACTGCCCACACTGAAGAATCAGCACCCTCCTGTTATTACCAGTTTGAGCAGTTAGGGCCAGTTAAATTAATCATGTTTCTTACAGACAAAAAAAGAGAAATCTGAGGCTTAGTGTATCTGATTCAGTCTGATGTACTGAAAGAAGACATAACTGGAAAAGGATAAGCCAGGGCTCTAGCTGATAAAAATATTCACCTTTCACCCTTGGAATTCGATTTAAAATCCAGCTTGAGTTTCTGTATGAAACAAATTGATATTTTCAGTCCACTCTCCTGACAGCTAGAGATCTATATCACGTGTGAAGCTACCTTGTGCTAAACTGACCCAGTTTAGCACAATTTGTAGCTTGTTATACGGAAACTCCTCAATCGTCTCCATCAGGAGGCTCTAAAGTGTGAAAAACTTAACGTCTGTCCATCTGTAGCCTGAAAATTAAAAGCACTATAGTTGTATGATTTGTCATGTCATGGGACTTACACCTGATCAACTCATCCAAAGAGAATATTTGTGAAACTTGTTTGTTCAGCACAGGGCGTACTCAGCCTGTAGCCAGATCAAACTGCTACTAGTTAGGAAAGAATATTACACTTTTTGAAACTATCAGCCCATGTTTATTCCAGGCCAAGCCATGAACTAATTTAGGGACAGGTTTACTTGAGGGGCCCTTTACAAAGGCGTGCCAAAACGTGGCCTGCGGTAATGTGGAATTGTATATTGGACGTGCACTGGACCATTTCTTCACCACATCTAGAAAACAGATTGGGTTCTTTTGGCCGGGAAATGGACATGCGTCAAAATTAAAACCAGCATGCATTTATTTACAACCTGAGCCCTTAATGCCATCCATTGACTTAGCGGTAAGGGTCACGCGTTACCCATGCGGTAACCATCCAGCGCACACCAAATGCCGATTACTGCCGTGAACGCCCCCGCAGTAGAAAATAGAAAATTATTTTCTACTGTGGGTTTTTGGCACACGCCAAACTCAGAATTACCACCAGGTGCACGCACTAGTCGGGTGGTAATGCCGATTTGACGCATGCTGCGCGCACATAGGCCCTTACGCCCTTTGTAAAAGGGCCCTGAAGTATGCTAAGCAGTTAGCCCAAGATTCTTTCAATGGCGGAGAAATTTACATACACAAAATTGCAGGCTATTCTGAGATGCACATGCAACTAAATTGGCTAATGAGCCAATTAGCGCCAGTAATTGGATGCCTATAATCAATTACTGGCGTTAATTGGCAACAATTTGGATTTGCACGCACATCTTGCTACGCGCTATTCTATACAGATCCGCCTGCAAATCTTAAAGCTCATAAATCAGAAGGAGGCATGGCCATGGGAGGGACATGGGCGGGCCAGGAGCGTTCACTAAGAATGCACGCAGTATTACTGAATACTGGGGATCAGTGCGTAACTTGCATGCCAGGATTTATACCAGGTTTCATTTGGTGTAAATCCTCTGGGCGCAGAAACTGACTTTAAGTGCTATTCTATAAATGGCGCGCAACTCAGAGTGCCGTTTATAGAATAGTGCTCCACATGGATTTATTTGGGTGCCATTTAAGGAATCTAGTTCTTAGTGTGAGTTTTACCAAACATTAACCATAAGCATAGGCCCGTGCAAATGGCTACCGTGTGGTACAATAGCCTGTCTGGTAAATATCCGATGCAGTCTGCTTAGTGTGAAATGGGATGGGGACTGGTGGGATAGAGTGGAGTTTGGGTATGGATTGTTATAGTGTAGTTGGCAGATGGTAAGTAGCACATGCTATCAAATGTGCAGTTGGCACAAAGGCACCCATCGTCGCCTCAACAGATACCACACAGCCTTTGCTCTTACCATGTATTGTTATCCCCCACACTAAAAGACCCTTTTACAAAGTGGGTAGTGTGTGCTAAATCAGCCCTACTGCCGGGGTAGCACAGGAGCCTGGCAGTAGTACTGAACTTGGCATATGCTATTTTTTACCGCGAGGAGGGGGAGCAAGTAAATAGGAAGAGGTAAGGGCTCACACGGTAAATGGCCAGGCCCCAATTTTGCACTTAGCGCCTGGCCATTATTGACTAAAATAGAGGAGTGTGGTAGCCGTGTAAGTCCACTCTTAAGGTTATCAATAGAAATCAAACAAAATAAAACATGGAAAAGAAAATAAGATGATACCTTTTTTATTGGACATAACTTAATACATTTCTTGATTAGCCTTCGAAGGTTGCCCTTCTTCGTCAGATCGGAAATAAGCAAATGTGCTAGCTGACAGTGTATATAAGTGAAAACATTCAAGCATTACTATGACAGTCTGACAGGGTGGGAGGATGGGGGTGGGTCGGAGGTATGCATGGGAACATCAAAGCATATCATTGATATTCTAACAGGATGGGTGTGGATAATTGAGGGGTGGGGTGATCAACAGAGAAATACAGAGAAATGTCAGACTGTCATAGTAATGCTTGAAGTTTTCACTTATATACACTGTCAGCTAGCACATTTGCTTATTTCCGATCTGACGAAGAAGGGCAACCTTCGAAAGCTAATCAAGAAATGTATTAAGTTATGTCCAATAAAAAAGGTATCATCTTATTTTCTTTTCCATGTTTTATTTTGTTTGATTTCTATTGATAACCTTGACTAAAATAGAAATTCTTTTTTTTTTTTTTTGGCAAACATGCTAAGAGGTGGTCTAAGCGCGCGGGACAATCACCCGCTAAAAGTAGCGCAGGCCACACTGGCAGAGATTAATCCAGGCTGCTTCTGGCCAGCTCTGTGGTCCTTCTCTCTGATGCAACTTTCTGTTTCCATGTGGGTGGGAAGCAGCAGAGAGAAAGGTCTCAAACTGGCTGGAAGCAGCCTAGCTTGATCATGGCCTCTGCTGGCAAAAATAGCAAGTTTGGAGGATCAGGGAGGGAGAGGAAGGTAGGGAGAGAAACTAGACTTATGCAGGAAGGAGAGAGAGAGAGAGAGAGAGAACATGGATTGGGGGGAGGGGGAGAAACAGAATGCCAGAGATGTTGGACACACAGAGGGAAGGAAGGAGAGAGAGGGAGAAGTGCCAGGCCACATCAGTTGGAGATGGGGAGAAAGGGCAGGGGAGAAAGGAAGAGAAGTTGGAAATAAAGGATGGAAGAAAGGAGGGGAGATGCTGCTCATGAATAGAGTGAAGGGAAAAAGCTGCATATGGATTGAGGGAAAGCTTGGAGAAAAGACGGCTGAGGGGAGGCTGGGGGGGGAGATATGATAGAGGTCTATAAAATAATGAGAGAAGTGGAACAGGTAGATGTGAATCGTTTGTTTACTCTTTCATAAAATACCAGGACTAGGGGGCATGTGATGAAGTTACAAAGTAGTAAATTTAATACGAATTGGAGAAAATGTTTCTTCACTCAATGTGTAATTAAACTCTGGAATTCGTTGCCAGAGTATGTGGTAGGTGGTTAGCTTAGCAGGGTTTTAAAAAGGTCTGAACGGCTTCCTAAAGGAAAAGTCCATAGACTATTATTAAATTGACTTGGGAAAAATCCACTGCTTATTTCTGGGATAAGCAGCATAAAATGTATTAAACTTTTTTTGGGATCTTGCCAGGCATTTGTGACCTGGATTGGCTACTGTTAGAAACAGAATGCTGGGCCTGATAGACCTTTGGTCTGTCCCAATGTGGCAATACTTATGTACTTATGTGCTTATGGAAGGAAGATGCTGCACATGGATATGTAGAGTCTAGTGTACCTGAAGCAGGAGCGTAGCCAGACTTCAGCGGGAGGGGGGTCCAGAGCCCGAAGTGAGGGGACACATTTTAGCCCCTCCCCAGTGCCACCGACCCCCCCCCCCCCCCCCCGCCATTGCTGATCCCCCTCCTGCCACAAACCCTCCCCCACCGCCATCGCCATGGGCTACCTTTGCTGGCGGGGGACCCCAATCATCGCCAGCCGAGGTCCTCTTCTTCCCGCGAAGGCTTCGTTCTGTTTCTGACGTCCTGCACGTTGTACGTGCAGGAAATCAGACTCACAGAAACAGAACGAAGCCTTGCAAGATGGCTTCATTCTGTTTCTGTGAGTCTGACGCGGGAAGAAGAGGACCTCGGCTGGCGGGGATTGAGGTCCCCCGCCAGCAAAGGTAGCACATGGCGACGACGGCGGCGGTGGGGGAGGGTTGGTGGCGGGAGGGGGGTCGAGAAGGTCATCGGCAGGGGGGTCCAGGGCCAAATCTATGGGGGCCCAGGCCCCTGTGGCCCCACGTAGCTACGCCACTGACCTGAAGTGAAGAGAGAAGGGAAGAAACAGAGAAAATGCTGCACATGGATGGAAGGAAAGAGAAGAGCGTGAAGGAGAGAAAAGAAATAGCAGATAGGTGGCCCGGAAACAGAGTTCAGCGTACAGACAAAGGGAAATAAAACTAAAGTCTGAGAACAAGATGATTAGAAAAATAAAATCGCCAGATAGCAAAGATATGAAAAATGATTCTACTTCAGTTTAGTGATTGAATTAGCCAGTTTTATGAATTTACATCTGCTGTCTTTATATTTTGCACTTTTCAGGAGATTTGCATGATTAAACATGTAATTAAACATTTTAATCGCAATTAATTAAGCAAACAAAATTTTTAACTCATGTGCAGCCCTAGTTGTGGCCTAGTGGTTAGAGCACTGGTCTTGCAATCCAGAGGTGGCTGGTTGAAATCCCGCTGCTGCTTCTTGTGATCTTGGGCAAGTCATTTAACCCTCCATCATAGGAGCCAACTCTGTGGGTGCTTGAGCACCCCCAATATTGAGAAAATTCTTTGTATGTGTCCAAGGAAGGGTTATTTCCACTGGGTTTAGCACCCCCCAATAATTTTGAAAAGTTGGCTCCTATGCCCTCCATTGTCTCAGGTACAAACTTAGATTGTGAGCCCTCCTGGGACAGAGAAATATCCAGTTTACCTGAATGTAACTCACCTTGAGCTACTACTGAAAAAGGTGTGAGCAAAATATAAATAAATAGTTTATATTGGACTAGCAATAGATTTTTGACTAGCTTTCAAAAATTAAAACCACTTTTCTCAGGTCAGGATAGTATGAACAAAAGATGACAATGCTACAGTATGTAAGTGAAACATAAAAACATTCTAATGACAGTCTCAAGGGGAAAAGGTAGGGGAGGGGTGGGGAAATTGAGGAAAATATGGGTGGATGATGGGAAGGTGACAGGCAGTAGAATTTGTTGGTTTTGAATGTGATAGGAAACCCAAATCTTTAAATCCTTTCTTGTATTTTGTTTTAACTTCAAAAGTCTTATATTCTTGTATTGTTTTAGAGGTGTCCTTTTACTAAACTGTGCTAATGAATTTAGCATCCCCTAATAAATTAGTGTGCATTAATCCTCGGATTTTATATAGCGCACCTAGAGATCTGCGCTGAAATCCAGGTGGATTCTAGAACAACGTGTGTAACTTAATTGGCTTAACAAGCTAATTAGCATTGATAAGAACACTTAACAAGCAATAATTGGCAATAATTCGAATTTACATGCACATCTCAGTAAGGGTATTCTGTAACGCACTGCACCTAAATTCTAATGTGCGCTGGCAAAAAGGGGCATGGTTATAGGCAGGGAAATAGGTATTTTCTGGGCACTCTGAAATGATAGAATATGGCCCTCTGTGCCTAAATCTACGTTCTGGAATTTATGCCATATTTTCATTGATGTAAATGGATGCGCATAGTTTTAGGCGCTGGGATATCAACTAAGTGTATTTTATTTATTTATTTATTTGTTGCATTTGTATCCCTCATTTTCCCACCTATTTGCAGACTCAATGTGGCTTACAATGTTCTGTCATGGCATTCGCCATTCCAGGGTGAAAGATACAATTGGATTGCTTAGAGAGCATGGATGACATTCTTGAGTTAAGCAAGTAGATATAGTAAGAGAACATACAGAATATAAGGTGGAGTAGTGATGATTTACAGTTCTAGTCATTGATCATTGTGGTATGCCTTGTTGAAGAGATAGGTCTTCAGGGATTTACGAAAGTTAATTCGTTCGTAAATTGTTCTTAAGTTAAGTGGTAGCACGTTCCACAACTGCGTGCTCATGTAAGAAAAGCTGGACACATGTATTAGTTTGTATTTTAGTCCTCTACAATTGGGGAAGTGCAGATTAAGGAATGTGCGTGCTGATCTTTTAGCATTTCTGGGTGGCAGGTCTATAAGGTCTTACATATAGGCCGGGGCATCTCCGTGAATGATTTTGTGAACTAGAGTGCAGACCTTAAACGTGATGCGTTCTTTGAGAGGCAGCCAGTGTAGTTTTTCTCTTAGGGGTTTTGCACTTTCGTATTTCGTCTTTCCGAATATGAGTCTGGCTGCGGTGTTCTATATACCATGCCTAAATCTAGGTGCCACTTATAGAATATGCTTAGGAAAAAATGTTTTCCACTGGATTTTTTAGGTGCCATATATAGAATCCCCCCCCCCCCCCCCCCCCCCCCACACACACACACACAAAAACGAATCTATCACAAAGGCAGCTTTTGGAGTGGTGGGGCAGCTATACATTTGTGTACTTGGCTTGTGCATCCAGTGTTTCAAGAGGTTGTTTGTTAAACTGTTGTAAATCTCTGTCGAGATCTCCAGAGCAGACTTGCTGAAAGTCTTCCTATCTATCTGAGCAGCAGAAAATTACCTGAGAGGAAGTGCCAGCGAAATGATGCCCACTCTTGCAAAGTTTACTTCAACATCAGTGTCAGCCAAGAGAATGATCTAGTTGAAAATGTAGTTCACAGACAGTTCTTTAAAGTCTCATTTAATTAACCTGTCATTCAAGGTTGAACTGCTGTCTAGTGAAGATCTAGAAGCCTTTCTAAAAGAAAGGGCAGCTGAAAGGGGTTCATCTTTACCAGAGGACAGAAGAATCAGAAATCTTTCTTTTTGTAGAGAAAGCAAGTGCCATTTCCCATGATGCCCTGCAAAACCAATCAGTGTGCAGGTAGAAAGGCCCTTTCCACCAGAATATGGATTATGGGATAAGTTACCTGGTTTCAGAAAGCGGAGCGTTTCTTTATATGATTATCATAGAGTGAACATAATTTGGAAGGATAATGAGATTCTAAAATTAAATTGTTAAGGGTGTGCAGCTGAATGTTTTTGAATGCTAGGACTGGGATAAAAAAACATCGTATATTCTTTTTCATGCAATAAAAGGCATCACAACTTATACAAACTCTACTTCAAAATGTAAAATTTAAAGGAAGTAATTGAGGTAGACCTAGGAAAATTCCAATAGCAGTACATCTGAAAAATGCTTGTCTCCATGTCTCTATACAGCCTATCAACTGAAATTTTCTCAGCTTTGTGTATCGAAACCAATATTTTCAGCAAAGAGCACTCCTGTGTGAGCTGGCTTCCATACTAAGAACATGTCCAAAAATGCTTCAGCTTGTAAAATGGTAGTTCAGAATGGACGACACCAGCGTAAGGATGTCCTTGTCACATATTTTCAAACAGGAAATCTGAACGTTTTTCCTGTTTGAGAATAGCTGTGAGATGAGTGTGGAGGGGGGAGGGGTTGGATGTTATGGGGCAGGACGTTTTCATTCGGACATTTTTTCGAGCTCAAAGCTCAAGAAACTGTGTGGTGCAGGAGCGGCAGTGAAATGTTGCCTGTTCCAAACGAACAGCTCTACAAACAAAGTTCCATTCTGGAAATAAGTTGAGAGATGCAGTTTGCTGAACAAGATTATTGCAAAAGAGCATAAAGACTCCTGAGGCAGGCCGGTTGACCGAAACAAGGCCATGTCGAGTCTCTGAGTTATTTTATTGGATTTGGACTCATCAATAAATTGGACTGTTTACACGTTGTCTAAAGACCCTATTTTTGAGTCATCTTCTCTGTACTTTTTGTAGCACTTGAGCCTTTACCACCTACAAAATGGGTGACAGTAAGTGAACACGTGCTAATTTTTTAATGGCATTCACTAATGACAATGTAATCCCTGCCCCCACCATGTCCTCACTACAACAGAGTGGGTGATCAACTTTTCAAAGAAAAGGGGCAAACTTTCATTCCTAGGCCCTTGTAGTACAATGGCTTGGTTTGAAGAAAACAGTATCCAGGTGGTATTCCAAAAAACATTTATTGTAAAAGAATTTCTTTCCCACATATTTACTAGGGGAAGAATTAGTCTAGAATCAGTTCCTCTATAACAGAAGGATTGCATTCAAAAGCTCAACTGTGTAGTCAGTTGATTGACTACGCAGTTGAGTTTTTGAATGCATTGCTTCTGTGATAGATTCTCACATCATTGGCATACTGAGAACGTATGAGTGCTCAATAACCTAAATATTAGATTTTGGATCTATAAGGTCATTATAGTGTTTGGTAGCCACTATTCAGACATGAGTGCGAACTCCTGATTCAGGCCATACAGCCAAAACATGAGTCATTTAGAAGACAACTAATAAAAGCCAACTATACACCATTGATTTTTCTGGTCATCTCTACTGTTTTCTTGTATGAGATTTTACTTCTGGCCATGCTGTAGGGCTTCCTACATGTCTTGCAGCTGAAATCCTGTATACATATACCTCTTCTTCAAAAAAAGATGTTTCTGTTTTCCTTTCCTTCCTCTAAGTGCCATGTTGGCATGCACTACTCTTCTTCCTGGTTTGAAATACCCTGTTGGCATCTTCAAACACGTTGACTGGCTAATTAATAGAAGACTCCTTCCTCCTGAAGATCTCCTCCAGACAACCAGACCCAGATTTAGGTAGAGGTAATGTGAGCAACTGTTCCAGTGCCTAATTGTCACAGGCACCTGTGCATAACCACAACTGTTGTACTGCCATCTGGGCTTTGACCTTTAGAGTGGTGCCAGCCACAACTTCAACAAGAAACTTCAGTGTGGGGCATGCTGGCAGATCCTGCAATGGCCTTGTCCCCTCTTTCCTGTTACCATGGCAACTTTGCACAGGGCTTGTCAACACGTGAGGGCTTACAAGGCCAATGTTAAATTTTCTTGTCAGATTTGCTGCTGCTGTGGGATTGGCGTCAAGTGTTTTAGTTATACTTTTAAGTCTTCTGAAGTTTATTTTGGCTTATTTCTTATGCTCGTTTTATTGTCTGCTGTCCTCCACCTGGTTGTGTATGTTATTTTGTAAGCCATCTAGAATTGTTTAGATAGTGTGGAATATAAATAGTATAGAATCAGTGCTGTTGCAACTCCAATGAGTGAAGAGGATCTAAGCGGGAGTGAAGCAACCGGCTGAATTTTGTCCTGTTAATATTTCTGAATTGCAATCTGCTAGTAAGATGAATTGGGTGATGATTCTGATGATTTGGCCTATATCAGAATTTGTTAACCTCCTTGACCACCTCTGATGACTTCTAAAGGGCATATCCCTCCCCAAACCCAACCCAAACCCACTCCACTCCATTCTATTATCTGAAGAATCCAAAACTGGAACTCTCTTGTTCTAAAGATAGAATTTTTAATTGAAAAGGCCTAGAGGAAAAGCTTTATTCCAGTTCTTGAAAGCTGAAAAGCCATCGGTCTTATCGGTCCTTGACCTTAGAATGGTAAAACTTTCTGAGGCAGTTGAAGCTTTGCTTTTCCCTCCCTTACAGTTTGGAGAAAGCTTACAGACTTTAGCCTGAATTTGTGGCTGGTCCCTTTCTTCTCACACAGAGACTCACACACCGAGTTCTCTAGAACACTAGGGGTTGATATTGAAAAGCACTTAAGTGGTCAGTGTTGGGTGCATACCACATAAGTAATTTATTTTAAAAACTTGGCTTGCCAAGTGCATAACTTTCTTGTCCAAATAACTTGATGTGCAGTCAGAAGTTACACATTTCAGAGGAAGTGGGATTAGAGGCATTCTAGCAAAGGGGGACCAAAAGTTGTGAAAATAGTGGTGATATTTCACCGCTATCCAGATAACTATTTCCATTTAGTAGGCCTGCACAAATAGCTTCCTAACTTAAACGATAATTAATTCATTCATGTTTTGGACCTCATATTCAGCAGTTCTACCTAAACAGACAGTATCATTCAACACTGGAAATAAGCGTAAGTGGATACATCATCCTTTTATCTTTACATCAGCCATGTCTTTAAATATTGCTCCCTAGAGGTTTATTTATCTCTTCAAAGGTACATTCCATTGTGAAACAACCAAAAGAGGTGCTTACACAAACACAACACACTGCTTTTTAAATCCCCCTCCCCAGAAAAAAGAATCATGTGGGAAATTCTATAACTTGGAAGTTTGATTTAGGGCAGGCAAAACACAGAAGAACAAATCTTAACAGGTAACACAAAGCACAAGTACACAGTGGAGAAGGCAAAGACCAAAGACAGTATGTGTCTGCATTCCTTTATTACACTTCTATATGACTCGACATGGGCTGTGTTTCAGCTACAATGCCTGCATCAGGAGTCAAAGGTCTATGTTCAACTCTTGAGTAAACTACACCCACAATTTACAGCCAGTCTACAGCAACTTTCTTCCATTATGCGTCATATAGAAGTGTAATAAAGAACTGTAGACACCTACTATCTTTGGTCTTTGCCTTCTTGTACCTCGATTTAGGGACCACAATGGGCCGTACTTAGCACCAATTCTGAAGAGACTTCTCAGCATGTCTAATCTATTGTAAAGCAATAGTGTAACTTAGTAAGTGACAGCAGATAAAGACCTGAACGATCCATCCATCCAGTCTGCCCAACATTATCAATTCAAGATTAAATCAGCAATGAATGTGAGAATATATACTTGATCATGGTCTGTCTTTGGTGTTTCTGGGATATAGACTGTAGAAGTCCACTTGGCTCTGTCCTTATGTTCCTACTACCGGAGCTGCCGTCAAAGCCCATTCCAGCCTATCCGAATTTGTCATGTCATTTGTGGGACACATACCATAAAAGTCTGCCTAACACTGTCCTGAGTGCACCATACAACACGTGCAACTGATAGTGTTCTCTAAGTTATCTCTGTGGTCTGGTGACCTGCCCATGGTCAGCCCACGCTCCACCCATGTATATGCCTTCTTTCAGTTGCATGCTAAGTGAGTTGCACATGTCTATTATAGAGTAATGCATAGTACGTATGCAGGTAACTTGCAATTATTGGCACCAATCATGCACGTAAGTGCTCAGTGACTTACATGCGTTTATATAATTGTCTCTTCATGTCCTTGTATAGCATACACATTTACTAGTGGGGAATCTAAAGATGCCTACACATCCTATATAATAATTTGCACCTCCAACGTTCCATGTCTGGCTGCCTGGGTTCGTAACATCTCCTGACGTCAGTCAGCCTCCAGTGTTCCATTCCCCCTCACTATCCCGCCCTCGCGTCAAGACGTAATGACGTCAGAGAGCAGAACAGTGAGAGGGAAGGGAACACTGGAGGCGAGCTAACGTCAGGAGGGATGTTACGAACGGAACGGAAGCCAGCGCCAGCCAGCCAAAGAACGTTCAGGTACAAATCGAACGGAGGAGAGAATCGCGGGACATAGAGGGGAGGGAGGAAGGGAAGGGGAGGGCAGGGCAGAGGAGAATTGATGGATGGGATGGGAGGACAGTAGAGGAGAAAATCGCGGGACACGGTTGGGAGGGCAGGGAAGAGGAGAATCACTGGACATGGAGAGGAGGGGGAGAGAGAAAAAAAAGCTTACATGACAGCCTTCCTAGGGCCCGTTTCATTGTTGAAGAAATGGGCATGGTTCCACTAGTGTATTTATATTGCACACCAAGGGCTGGATTCTATAAATGGCGCTCAAACATGGGCACTAAAAAAAAAATCTGCCTTTATTCACATGCCTTAACTTTGGGCACTAGCCTCACGCCTGCTGACCCAGTATTCCATAACTATGTGCGTAACCTTTTGGAACACCCCAGACACATCTATGCCCTTCCCATGGCCATGCCCCCTTTTGAGATATGCACCCTGGGAGTTGGATGCCCTGCCTTATAGAATAGCGTGCAGCCAGATGTGCATGCAAATTTTAATAGGTGCCAATTAACAGCAATGATTGGTTGTAAGCACCCACTTATTGATGGTTTAGAGCTCATTAGTCAATTAATTTGTGTATGTATCTCAGGCATGTGTGCAAATTTTGGCACGCAAATCTGAGATCCATACATAGAATCCGGAGGATATTGCCTACACTTACCTGTGCGTTTCTATAAATACACACACACATACAAACTCATAAAATTTGTTTTTCTGTAACGTTTTCAAACTACTTCCCTTTAAGCTGAATAAACATGAGTGGAAGAGATTTGTTGGCTGCCACATTGATTTAATGTTACCTTTTTGTGCAGCCCTCTAAATTAGATGGAATAGTAAAATAATGTCCTGTTCCTCCCCTAGTGAAAGGAAAGCCAGCTTATTCCCTCAGAAGGCTCCATGAATCACACAGCATTAGCCACATCACTTCCAATTTGAATACTGTGAAACTTGCAATTTTCTTGTTTGACTTTTTCCTAAGCCCTTTTGATCCTATGCCAGAAGACAAATAATCCCTGTTAAAGAGGAGGAGAATTGCACCAGTTTTATTTGCAGTTCTGTTTCTATGTTTGTACTTAGACTGTCTAACAAAAGAGATACACAAGAGTTCCTCGAGGAACACAGAAATGTAGGGGTCAGCATTCAAAAGCCAGTGGTGCAGACCACATAAGTGCTTTTTTCGTTTAAATGTCAGCCCTTCAGACACATACAGACCAATACTGAAAGGAAGCTAATGCGTTCACCTGCAGATGGTAGCTCCCCTATATGTATAGTTTCAGAGATTTTACAGATACTGTTGGGCCATTTAATGGTCTGTACAATTATGGGCCGGCTAGGGGAGGAACACAGGCGGTACTACAAATGATCCAGTTAATAGTGATTTTCAGCCACTAAACAATTATCCTGCGCTGAACTATCCATATAATTTAGGCTTGCTGAGTAATAGACAATCTAAATAGATAGTGCTGGCGCAGTCAATACATATATTTAGAGCCACTATGTATATGGAGAGCAGTATATATGGATTTAATAGCAGTCTGCTTTCTAAGGTGATGATATGTTTGGATTTGATTTCATTTGGTATGTTCTGGTGGTTAGAAAACCCTTGATCCAGCTAAGTATATTTCCACCAATTCCGAAGTAGTCTAGGAGTCTTAGTAGTATATTGTGGTTTACCATGTCGAATGTGCTCGACATATCGAATTGGAGGAGAAGTATGCTTTTGCCTATAGTTATTTCCCATTTGAATTTGGCCAGGAGAGTGACTAGCACGGTTTTGGTGCTATGGAGGGGGCGAAATCCCGATTGTGATTCATGTAGTATTGAGAACTTGTCCACGTAGTCAGTAAGCTGTTTGGTCACCATGGTCTCCATCAGTTTGACTGCTAGTGGGATAGATGCAACTGGGCGGTAGTTGGCGAGTTTGTGTTTTTCTTGGTATCTTTTGGGATAGGGGTGAGTAGGATGTTGCCATACTCCTCAGGGAAGAGACCTTGTTGAAGCATGATGTTTAGGTGGAATGTGAGGTCTGTTATGAAGCGGTCAGGGGCGGATTTTAGTAGGTAGCTGGGGCAGGTATCCAGTTTACAGTGGGTGCTGGAGAACCTTTTGATCGCCTGGGCAACTGTTTTGACGGTGAGTAGCGTGAAGTTTGACCAAGTGCAGTCAGCTGGGTATACTCCAGGGTTTGGGTCCATGCTATTGATGAAGTTTTCAGTTTCGGTATTGTCCTGAGGTAGCGTGTTGCGTAGGTTTGTAATTTTTTCCTTGAAGTATTTAGCAAGTTTGTCTGCAGATGGGATGTCTGTGTTGGTTACAGTGACCGCTGTAGTGTCTAGTAGTTTGTTCACGAGTTGGTATAGTTTCTTTGTGTCTTTGTAGTCAGCCCCTATTTTACTTTTGTAGTATGTCCTTTTGGTTTGTCTTACAGCGTATTTGTATTTTCTTTGTATCTGTTTCCGTTCATTAAGTGTGTGTTCATCTTTTATTTTTTTCCATGCTCGTTCGAGTTTCCTGGATTGTGTTTTTAATTTTTTCAGTTCATCGTTGAACCATGGTACAGAGTTATGCCTATGTGAGGTTCTTGTTCATAAGGGTGCTATTTCGTCTAGTATGCTTCTGCATATTTTAGCCCATTCTGTGAGATAGTGTGTGGAGTCCATTTGTGCTGTCCATTCGTTATTGTATATCTGTGACCAGAATGTTTCCGGGTCTATTTCGTCTCTGGTGCTGTAGGTTGTGTGTTCTTGTGTGCGGTATAAGCCCTTCTTCCGCCATTTTAGTGATAGGTTTAATTTGTAGTGATCGGTCCATGGTGTTTCTGTCCATTTAATATCTGTTATTATTAGGTTCTGGTCTGTTGGTAGTTTGTATGAGATGAGGTCCAGTGTATGCCCTTGACATGGGTTGCTTGCATTTGTGACCATGTGAGATCCCATGAGTGGAGGAATTCCTTACATTCTCATGTGTTAGTGGAGTTTGGGTCTTCTAGGTGAAGGTTGATGTCTCCTAGTATTAGGACATTGGTGTTGGTCGCACATGTGTTTGAGATGAAATCAGTGAAGATAGTTTGGCCTTCGTTCCAATTTCCTGGTGGCCTATACAACAGGACACAGTTCAGGTGATCAAGCAGGGTTTTGTTTTGGATTCTGATTGAGGCAATTTCAAGTTGGGGTGTTATGGACTCGGCAGTGGTTTCGATGGTAAACTGGGATCGATAGATTAATGCTATGCCTCCGCCTCTCTTTTCCTTTCTGGTCTAGTAAACGATTTTATAACCTGGGGGGGGGGGGGGGCAAAGATCTAGGATTATGGGGTCCTTTTGGTCATGGATCCAGGTTTCATTGATGACAAGTAGATCAAGGTTTTCTGACGTGATCCAGTCTGTTACTAGTGTTGTTTTGTTTACTACGGATCTGGCGTTGATGTAGCCCATTTTAATTTTTTGGTATGGGTCAGCTATGTTTGGTGTTATGTGGATTTTTGTTAGTTGTTGTTTCTTTGTTATTGTGGGTTTATTGTGGTGGTTCTTTCCCTTCTGTTGGGGTTGTCCTCATGTTGATGTTCTTCCTTTGTTTTGGTTGTTGTCGGTTTGCTGAGGCGGGGTGTGTCTGGTCAGTCTTTGGGGATTATGTAGTATGGGGATGATGTTACTTTCTGCGAGAGGGGTAGTTAGTGTTAGGTGGATCAGTGATAAGGAGTAAATTACTTGGAGTAATTTGATGGTGTTCATTTTGGTGATAGTTCAGTTTGGGCTCTTGGTAGGTCATGTTCTATAGGGTGCGTGATGGGACTTGGATCTTTGGATTTATTTATTTTTTTTAGATGAATATAGATAGTTTACTCACAGTCTTGTGAATTAGGAGTGTTAGGAGCTGGGGATGGAGGCAACAGCCTCGGGCTGCGCCGCCACGCATCTGATCCCGGGCAGACGGCATCCGGAGTTCATCGCCGTGTTGCCTCTGAACCCCTCGCCATCACCGCCGCTCTGGTCGCTGAGGTACGAGGTGCCGCTGGTCAGGCTCTCGGCAGTTCCATCTGCCTGCCCTGGAGCACCCACGCATCCTCCCTGTCTCTGCTTCCCGATTCGGCCAAGCCCGGAGGATGTGAAGGATGAGCTGCTGCAGTTTTCAAAGCCTCTAACAAGGGTGAATAGGAAATTTCCAGGGTAAATGGCTTGTCTGAAAATTGCTGTCCCTCAAGCCAGCATGTACGGAGTTCAGTAGTGTGCATACTTTCAGTGGATAGAGGAGAGATTCCTAGGGGCATGTTTAGATTGAATCAGAAAATAGCATGCACAGATGGTCTTTTCTAATCTGTGTGCATTATTTTGCATAGAAATTGTACCCACATAACAAGCAAGTGCATACTCCATGAGCGCTTTGTATTCAGGATAATTTTTAAAGGGCAAATACGTTTGTACTTTTGAAAATTACACGGTTCCAAGTCACACACATCTGATGTGTGACATGTATTCGCCCCTTTTCCCCAACTCACACACCAGAGCTCCCTCCTCTCATGCATTCAGGGAGGACAGAATTTTTTTCCTACTGTGCAGGCACTCTGTTCTCTTGTGAAAGTCAGCTAACCTCCCCCAGAAAAAACATGCCTCCTGAAAGTCTTCCACTACCTATCCCCTTCCAGACCTACCCGAATAATGCCCTGGTGGTCTAGGATAGGTTGTGCAGCAGTGATTCCCAGTCGCAGCTTCCCATGCCAGCTCCTCAGTTTTAAATGGTGGCTGTGAACTCATGTGAGAGGTCGCAGCCGCCATTTTGAACATCTGAACCAGCACTGGCAGCAGTGACTTGGTACCCTAGACCACAAGATCATCGTTCAGGTAGGTCTAGGGTGGGACAGAGTCCTAAGAGACCTTCAGGAGAAGAAGGAGAGAATGGGATAAGATGCCATTGTGGGGGAGCAAGGGGAGAATGAGGTGCTGTATTGGGGGGGCAAGGAGGGAGAGAGGTTCTGCATCAGAGTGGGCAAGGAGAGAGGTGCTACATGAGGTGGACAAAGAGGGAGAGAGATGCTGGGCAGGAGGTCAGGTAGTGAAGAGAGATTTCCAATGAGAGGGGTGAGGAAGAAAGTGGGGAGGACAAGGAAAGAGAGAGGTGCTAGGACCTGCGGGGAAAGAAGGAAGAGGGAAATATGCTGGTCCTGCAAAGGGGAGACAGAACAGGAGCGAGAGAAGAGAGAGGAACACATGCTGAGTGCTTTTCCATCCAGCGTCTTTTCCCCTACCCCAGTCCTCTGCACTGAGGGCCTCCCTGATCTATTCAGCCTCAGGGATTTAACTCCAGCATGGTCTGAGCCCCGCTTCTCTGGATCAGCCTCAGCAGACTAGTGCCACCTACTGTAAGGAGGCTGAACTGCACCATCAGTGAAGGAGTGCTCTTCACTATACCATCCACTCCCTCACAGACATGTACTGATGGAATTGAAAACACTAAAACAGTAGATGTGTTGGGGGAAAATACATGAAATCTACAGTGAAGGCCCCTGCCAGAGATACCCTTTCCCCCACTTTGCATTCTTGCAAAACTTTAGCTAGATACAGCAACAAATAAAAGACAGTGTAGAGCCTAAAATCCAGCATGCCCACAGATCATGTAACAGCTCCACTGTTCATGCCATTCCTTAGAAAAAGAAAGGGCTTAGGGGAGGAGCATATAGAATACTGCAGGGCCCTGTACTGATTTCCATTTGTTACCACAGCTCTAGGCACTGGCTGAGGAGCGCTGATGGTCGTATGATGGCAACACATTGAAGAAAAGGATGCCGCCACTTTTGTAGAGAAGGCTAGACGATATTTAATATAAACAGTGTATTTACAATTTTTCTGCATAGCTCAATGGGCTATTGCAGGAAGCATTTCTTGATAAACAATATACAAGCCAGAATGAATGATCAAAACAAAGCAATGTAAAGCAAAGAAATCAGGATGCTATATGCAGACAAAGAAATCAGAGACAGACAAAGAAAAATTCAAAATGCTTGCTACGTCTTTGTTTCCCTCTAGTTTTATACCGGGCCTCTGACTAATTCTCTCATACAACATTCCTGTGCAAGTCTCTGAATACCACAAACTGTTAATCATGTGCAGAACATCTGCTTTCACTTACTGCTCCCCCTTCTTTCCAGACTTTCTGGAGCCGTGCCTCTGGCTAATGTGGGCCCCATCATGTCCCAGGAGATTTTAGTGTTGAAACAGCTAGCTCTGCATGTTTTTTTTGAAGCATTCCACTCCAATTTTTTATGCTTTTATTCAACATTTTTATGCTTTTATTCAACATCCTCCCTTTGAGGACTGATATTCCAGGCCTCAACACATCTGTTTCAGCTCCAGTCTGTTTTCTTACCTCCTTTCTAAATCTCCTCCCCCCTTGTTTGTGGCATTCAGTTTCTGCACGCTTTTTCAATATTTTTGGCTGACATATTAAAGTTCTATTTATTCTGAATTTCAGTTATCATTGTTATTTTAAAAACATCCTGGCACATCTTTGCAAACATGCTAATACATGTTGCATTAAACAGATTCAATTGTACTAGGGTACAAAATTTATATTTCCTTTGAATACAGACAGTGAGCTTCATCAAAGGGGAATACACTGTCATTCATTCTTACTTCTCATTAGTTGATGTGGCATTAAAAATTACACAAATTAAAAGCATAACATTCATTGAATCAGTTGTTACAACATTCTGCATGTAAGTGCACTTTATCGGGGGAATGTGTTCAGTTGTCATACTATTCATCAGACACCAACATGATGTCTGTGGGTACTTGTCCATAAGCAAGGCTTGCTTATAAATAGTCTCATTTGTCCAATGAAGGTTTTCATCATCTCTTACACAGGTATTATTGGGATCACAGTCATGGTGCCCACTCAATTTTATCATTGTAGTCCCATATATCATAGCTGGCAAGGACAAGGATGTGGGCACATATGATACAATCAGTCAGATTCAACATCTTGGCCGCTGCAACAAGTCTATTATCATATGTGTTCATTGTCCATTAACAAACAACAACATCCCAATACCATCATGTTTCGGGACATGTTTGTTTATTCTTTGTCCATTTCAATATTATTAGTTCGTCGAATATCTGATAAGTGTATCCAAGAAGTATGACCTTCCAGACAGGCAGCGGTCTGAGTAAGGGCCGTGATAGCAAAAGGTCCTACATACACAGGATCCTTCCATGTTTTATGTGTAAAGTTCTTTCGCAGTACTAGATCACCTACTTTAAAAGCACAAACATCATTAGTAGTCCCTGCTTGTGATACTACATTTGTTCGGATCATATCACTTGTCAGGTTCAACATAGGTTGTAGCTTTTGCCAGTACTGAGTTGTGCTATCAGTACTTGCTGTCTGCATCGGGAAGAAATGACGTCCTGTCTGAATTTGGAATGGGGTCAATTTAGTACGCCCATTAGGTTGGGCCCTTATAACCATCAAAGCTAATGGTAACAAATCAAGCCAGGTATATGGTTTACCTGCTGTTTCCTTGTTTAAAGCCTTCAGTAATACTCTCAATTTAGTTTTTAAAATACCATTGTAGCGTTCCACCAAACCATTGGAGGTGGGGCGATACACTGATACTTTTCTGTGTGTTAAACCCATAATCGTTGCCATTTCTTTCAAAACACTGTTATTAAAATGTGTCCCGTTATCAGAAATTATTCTAGATGGACACCCATGTCTTGGCATAATATGAGTTACCAGGCATTGTACCACTTCATGTGCTGTCTCCCTTTTACATGGAAATGCTTCTACCCACCTTGAAAAAGCATCCACCCAAACTAACAAATACCTTTTTCCCTGCACTGGAACAATCATATCGGTAAAATCAATATACCATTCTTTTGCTGGGCCTTCTGGTATTGGAAGTGTCCCAGGCGATATTTTAGGACCTCGTTTAGGTATGTTAATATTGCATACCATGCAATTTTGCACAACCTGTTGAATCAGGTTATCAATTTTTAAAGTCCAAAACCTTTGTTCAAACTGTTGTCTCATTGTTTCCTTATTCCAATGCATGGTTGCATGCCAACCAGCCAATACCTTAATCGCCTGGCTCATTGGCATACAAGGTAATCCTTCTTCTGCATTAAACCATTCACTTCCCAATTTCATACATCCTCTCTTCAACCATTTTTCACTTTCCTGTCCCTCTGGCTGCCACATTTCAATCTTATCTACATTCGTAAGTGGCCCTTCCTGTGTCTGTCTAGTATTATACAAAATCTTTTCACTTTGCTTAACCACCTCCGTTGCTGCTGCATCAGCCATTGCATTACCTAGTGCTTCAAAGGTTGGCTTTTCAGTGTGGGCCGGGGTCCACACAACTGCAGTTTTTCTACCTTCACGTTCCCTTCTTGCCAAAATTTCAAACAGCAATTTCCAATATGTGTAATGTTGTAGATTTTTACCTGCACTGGTTATCATCCCCCTACGCTGCCATTTTAATATATGATACTGTAGTGAACTTGCAACGTAACCACTATCAGTATATATAGTGACATTTTGAGTCATATCAGTGTGTTGTAAGGCCGTAATAACGGCTAAAAGTTCAGCATGCTGTGCAGTCTGGTTAGGAGGGGTTTTATATTGTACTTGCATTATCTTTCTTAGATTCTCATCTACCTGCACGCAGGCAAAGCCTGCAACAGTCCTTTCACAAGCTCCATCTGTAAACCATATTAATCCATCAGATAAGGGTTCAAAAGTAAGACAGTGAAATGTAGGGATTTCTATAGTATCGATCTCACCCTCTAGATTGACAGGAAAAAGCAGATCTATCTTATTTCTCTGTTCTTTAGTTAATGGTATTATTCTTATATCTTGTCCTAAAAGTACTGCTTGATATTTTCCAAATCTAGTGGCTGTCAATGCTGTTTGGCTAGGGCTCAACAGCATTTTAATCGTGTGGTTGGTATGTATTACAATAGGAACAAAAGGCATTTGTGCTCTCCATTTACCTACTGCAGCCACTATAGCTGTCAGTAACTTTGGTATTTCTTTCATTCCCTTCTCCACATGATTAAAAGAGCCTGATAAAAACGCTACTGGTGCATTTACTTCATTATTTTGATTAATCATAGCTGCCCAACTATTTCCCATATCTTTTACCCACAAATGCACAGGTGATTGGATATCTATTACTGCTAACGGTCCTGGAGATAACAAATCCCTCACAATCTTAGCCAATACCATCTTATCCTGTTCTTCCAATACAATTAGTGTATTCTTTGGTGTGGCTGCGGGCAGTTTCAAATGTTTATACAGTCTCATTACTTTTTGTGTATAATTTGGTATCCATTGTCTGCAGTAATTTAACATTCCCAAAACAGCACGTAACTGGGTAACTGTTTGCGGTACCGGAGTCTCATTTAAAATAGATATAACCTCCGGTATAATTACCTTATGTTCTGCTGAAACATTTTGTCCTAAAAAGGTGACAGTAGACTGAGCTATAACACATTTTTCCCTGTTACATTTATATCCTAACTCTCCTAATAACAAAAATAATTTTGTAGTCCAATCTAGGCATTCTGCTTCAGTCTCAGCAGACAGTAGAATATCATCTACATAGACAAACAATGACACCGTGTCAGGCAATTGACTCCTGAAATCCTTTAAATCCATCATTAGTTGTTTTGAGAATACCGATGGACTATCAGTAAAGCCTTGAGGCATCCTAGTCCACCTATATGCCTCATTCTGTACTATAAATGACGTCAAATCCCTAGACTCTGGATGAAGAGGTATTGAAAAGAATGCATTAGACAAGTCAATAACAGTGTTATATGCATATATATTCTGAGTGTGCAGAAGTGTAGCAGGATTTGCACAAATCGGAAATTGATTTTTTGTAACCTCATTTAGCTCTCTTAAATCATGTACTATCCTTACATTGTTTTCCCCTTTCGGGACAGGAAACAATGGGGTATTATACGGGGATACTGAAGGTTCAATAATACCACATTTCAATAATTTATCAATGTGCTCCAGGGTTTTGGATACTAATTTAGGTCGTATGGGGTAAGGGTCTTGCTTCGGCCCCTTTGCCCCTTCTATTAATTCTATCTTATGGGGTTTTGCATTTATGGCTAGTCCATATGGTGAATCACTTGTACTCCAAATATGTTGTGGTAATTCTTCCATAACCCTTATTTTATTTTCATTATTCAACTGCTGGACCATAGTGAGCAAACTTGGTATTTCTTTATTTCCAAAATCTAAACACAATCCTAATTGAGACAACAAGTCTCTACCACACAAATTTACTGGGCAATCAGGTGCCACTAAAAAGGGTACCACAGCCTCCCTTGAACCGTGCGGTTGGCATTCCAAGCGCACCAGAGTCGGTTCCGTTAGCCTTTTTCTTTGTTCTATCCCCGTAAATCCCACTGTTGTTCTATACTGATTTGAAAGCTTAACTCCCTGCGGTTTTGCACATAACACAGAGGTACTCGCCCCTGTATCTATCAAAAATCTCACAGGAGTTCCATATTTTCCAATTGTCAATGTAATAAAGGGTTCCCTTGTGTCTAATCTGAAAATCATTCCCTCCTCCTGACACTGGTCTGCTTCCAGTCAATAGCATTGGTCTGGAGTATTCTGCCAAGTTGGAAAAGCATTTACAGTACCCTGTCTCTGTACTGCAGCCCCTGGTCCCTGTGATTGCGTCGCTGGCTGCTGTATTGCAGTCTGCGGGGCACTCACAGGCATCCCTATTACTTGTGGCATCAATCCTTGCTGCGTCTGCATTTGTACTTGGGGCATTCCTGCATTCTGATAACATTCTGAAGCATAGTGACCAAATTGCTGACATCCCCAACATTGTACATGTGCCCTCCTGTTAGGTGATAGTCCTGATCCTTGCATCCCTCGACTTCTACCCCTGCCTCTAACCATACCTCGTCCCCTTGGTTGGTACGGCCGGCTATATCCCGGTTGTACATAGTAAATGACCTGTGGAGGTGAGGCAGAGGGTGTTACCATTGTTTCCTGTTTTTTATTTCTATCCTGTTCCTTGCTTTCCAAATCCTTTAACTGCATAGTCATTAACTTAGAGGTTAATTTTGCCTGTTCTTTCTGTGGGGTCTCTATCAGTTTACGATGCACATTACTAAAATGCATCAATGTCTCTCTTATTTCTGGCCATGGCTTTGAGGACAGGGCAATGACAGCGTCTAAATTTTTACGCATATTATCAGGCAGTGTGGACATGAATAGGTGTAAAAATACTGCTACATTATGGTCCACATCTGCATCTTGCCCTGTTTGAGCCTTATACAAATTTATACATTTTGTTAAATGTGCCGAAAAATCAGTTTTAGGGTCCCATTTATTTGCTGTTATGGCTGAAAAATCAATCGGGGTTGGATACATCACATGCAGAGCTGCAGAAAGAGCAGCCTTAACATTCCCTGCATATACATCCCCATCTGCAGTATGTGACGGCAGACGCCGATATCCACACTGCACTGCCAGTTGAGAAATACTAATACCTGACGCTGCACACAGGGCTTTAAAATCTCCAATAGTCAATTGAGTCCCTGCAGTTGCCTGTTCTATCCCATCTAACCACATACGAGCTCCTTTCACTATACTGGGAATTTTTGCAACTAAAGTTGTAACATCTACGGGGGTGTATGGTTTGTAATGGCGTACTCGATTGCCAGCTGCGTCTAAGCGCGTCATAACTGGCATATGTAAAGCACTACTATCTAAAGCACTGCAAATCTCCTGTTTACCTTCCTCTTCCACCTCTTCTTCAGCCTGTTTCATTTTGTAAAACCAATCGTCCCAGTACTCCAGCCCTGCTTTAATAAAGTCCAGGCTTCCCGCCTTGGGGCAATATTTATTTATTACGTTTGTCAAACTCTGTACGTCCTCATGTGAGGTAGGTCCTCCCTTATCACAGGGGAAAAGGAGGTTTTTAACTTCCAACAGGTTCTTAGTAACTCCCCACCATTCTGCCCCATATTTAGTTTTATCCAATCTCACAAGTTCTGCAGCTACATAGGTTTCCTTAAAAATTGCCTTTGACGGTCTGGGTGTCAATTTGGGCGGTGTTTCCCTGATTTTAAACGTGGGTGTCTGAGGATCCACTCTAAAGGAAGGTTCAGGGGGTGACTCGGTACATAGCCGAAGCCGTCCCTCAATTTCAAATTGTGTTGCCAGATCATATTGTTCTGATGTAATTAGGGTTTTCAAATCAGGGTAAGTGCCTGATTCTGCACTAGATTTTCCTTTTTCTTTCTGTCTCACCCGTTTTTTCTCCTTTTTCTGTTCCCTAGTCCCCACATCACTGTCCTCATTATCCCCTCCCTTTTCACTTTCTGACTCACTGGGGGGGGTCATCAAGAGCCGAATACCCAGCGCATGGCACAGGGCGCTTTGCCTTTGATTCCTTCATTTTATCAGTCGCCCTTAGGGGGCACAACGTGTCCCTGCTAGATTCATATGACGGGGGATTATTTCTTTCTGCCTCTTTTTGTATCCTATCTACATCAGCATGAAACAGATCTGCTGCTAAAGAAAATAAATTCCAAATTGTAAGATGCTTCTCTAAGCTTTTCTTCTTCTTTTTATTTTGTTGTAAGTATTCCAGGAGAGATAATAATTTTGGACGATCAAATGATCCATACTGAGACCAGTTTGCATCATATTTGATCCATTTCTCATGTATTTTTTCAATCTGTTTTTTTTCTAATGGGAATAATTCTATGACATGCTGCAAAGGGGAGCATTTTTTTGAACTATCTAAATCTAAATACATAGCATACACAGGAGGCTTTTCTTTCTTATCTGCCCCTTTCCCTTTCATTTTATTCTGACTATTACAATTTCTCCTATAGAGCCACAACCTACAAAAATATACTACTGCACCTAAACCAAGAAAATATACAAAACAGAAAACTACAAAGCTAAACAAATATACCAGTAATAAGGCCACAGTGTAAGCTTACTCACGCATCTTCTTATTTCTCTTTTTAGCAAGCCCAGGAGTCGTCACCTGTATGTCCACTTCAATAGTTTGATCACTCCCAAATCCGTGGTACATAGTAATCAGGCGTAAACAACGCTTGCTCTCTCTCAAAATCCTGTAAAAAACTTCATTAACAACAAACACTTAATTTGTTCTTCGTCTCGCCTTCTCTTTTCCGTTTGCGGCCTACTCCTGGCTGGCTTGCCACTTTGAAGAAAAGGATGCCGCCACTTTTGTAGAGAAGGCTAGACGATATTTAATATAAACAGTGTATTTACAATTTTTCTGCATAGCTCAATGGGCTATTGCAGGAAGCATTTCTTGATAAACAATATACAAGCCAGAATGAATGATCAAAACAAAGCAATGTAAAGCAAAGAAATCAGGATGCTATATGCAGACAAAGAAATCAGAGACAGACAAAGAAAAATTCAAAATGCTTGCTACGTCTTTGTTTCCCTCTAGTTTTATACCGGGCCTCTGACTAATTCTCTCATACAACATTCCTGTGCAAGTCTCTGAATACCACAAACTGTTAATCATGTGCAGAACATCTGCTTTCACTTACTGCTCCCCCTTCTTTCCAGACTTTCTGGAGCCGTGCCTCTGGCTAATGTGGGCCCCATCATGTCCCAGGAGATTTTAGTGTTGAAACAGCTAGCTCTGCATGTTTTTTTTGAAGCATTCCACTCCAATTTTTTATGCTTTTATTCAACATTTTTATGCTTTTATTCAACAACATCAAAATTGACTATACCTAAATTCAGCCCTACTCAAGAGGGCTTTTAATTTAGTTTATACTTGAGAGAATGGAGGGCAAAGTGAACTTGCCCAAGGTCATAAAGAGCATCTAAAGGAAGGGTGGGATTTGAACCCTGATTTTCTACCCATTGCTTTAACCACTAGGCCACACCTCTGTATTGTTAACACTAAGCATTTGTCGCATTGCTAGCTTGAATAAAGGGCAGTTATCAACCTCAGGCTTAAAGAAATTTTAAAATTGTTGGAAAAGAAAATTATTTCTCTGAGCTACTGCTTCATGCACTAATTAAACTAATAAGTATTGATGGTAGAGCAATTTTATTTGATTTGGTTCTCAAATACAGTCATTCCAAGATTTTATATTCTCTCAATAATAGTCTTAACTAACTATTGCAGAAAAAAACCCCAGATCCAGTGGAACACTTTTACAGCAACTACAAAATACTAGAAATTGAAAATGCAACTTCTTGATCATAAATTTTAAAATCTTTGCAGTGGTAGGGTGATTTCAAAAGGAAGCCTGGCAAAAAAATGATCTTTGTTCATTGTGAAGCTGATTGAAACGCAGAAGCGGAGCCAGATTGACGGTGCGGTGGGAGCGAAAGCGGTGTGAGAGCAGACTTCCACCGGCGCACATTTTCAATGAAACATGACAAGAAAAAAATAAGCACCGGCAGAACTCCGTTTTGGGGGAGCAGCCACTCCCCTGGCGCCCCACCTAGCCACGCCACTGTCGAAATGATTTTCTCCGTCTTTTCATCCAATCTTATCACTTGCCTGCATTTTCATATTTATTTATTATGATCTATGATAATTATTATATATTTGTTCATTGTAGCCCCTGACGCAGCCCTAGGTGGGCGAAACACGGCCTGTGTCGGGCAATTTGTTCATACACGGTATCTTCAAAAAAATCTTTTTGTTGTGACATTGATCTGCTGGCTTTCTTTCTCATATTGGATTTTGCAGATCGTTTGCCTTGTTGTTTTTTGGGACCCCTGCATTTTCATAGGTAAGGAGCAGAATTCAACCTCACGTGTATTCTCCCGGTTCTATAAATGGCACACAAGTTTCCTTTCGCAAAATTGTGCACGATCCTGAGATGTGCTAACGAGCCAATTAGTGTCTATAATTGGGTGCTAATTATTGGTGTTCAGTGATCACATTTTTGATTTGCGTGCACATCTTGCTAAGCACTATTATTTTGTACACCGTTCTGATACCCCTGCGAAGGGAAGTATATCAAATTTTTAATAAACTAAACTAAGCACTATTCTATAAAGATATGTGTGCAAATCTTATAGCACACAACTCAAAAGAGGACGTGCCCATGGAAGGGGCATGGGTGGGTCAGCGGCATTCACTAGACATGTGCGCAGTATTACTGGATACCGGGGATCTGCGCTTAAATTACATGCCAGAATTTACACCAGATTTCAGGTGGTGTAAATCCTCGTGCCCAAAGTTTAGCGCGGAAATCAGTTCTAAGCGCTATTCTATAATTGGTGCACAACTCAGAACACCGTTTACAGACAGGGCCACCAAGGGGGGGGGGGGGCAGAGGGGCAAAATTCCCTAGGGCCTGGTATCCAAGGGGGGCCCACCCAGTGCTAGCATTGCTCTTATATTCCTGTGCGTGGCAGCAGAGCAGAGCAGAGTGCTTCCTTCCTGCCGCATCCAAACAGTCTCTTTGGATGCGGCAGGAAGGAAGGAAGGACTCTGCTCTGTGGCACTGCTGTACATAGGAACAGGAGAACAGTGCTAGTGCCGGGCCCTAGGGAATTTTGCCACGCAGTGACAGGAGTAGCACAAGTAAACAGAGCAGGCGGGGGGGGGGGGGGGGGCGGCAGGGCAGGCCTGCCAGGAGGAGGGGGCGGGCCCGGGGGGGTGTTTGCCTCACACCCAGCTTTGTCTCTCGGTGGAACTGTTTACAGAACAGCACTCCACACAGATTTTTCAGTGCCCTTTTTTGAGCACCATTTACTGAATCTAGTCCATGATACTTCTTATGCTATTTCATGAAAGAATTGAGGAAATGTGTCTGCCACAGGACAATATGTGTGCCACAATGGGAAGTAAAAATGTGAACTAGATTTCACCGGGTTTGCAGTAAACCTCTGTATCTGAAATTATTTGTTCCATTTTTGACTAGATACCCCTTGTTATTCTATAATGCTCAGATGTAGCGAGGCATGCTATCTAAAATGAGATTCAACTTAGCCATGTCCCGTGGAAGGTTTAATCTGATATTGATGTTGGAATTGGTCTGTGATGATTTGACCTCTCAGGTGAAATCAAAAACCATGAAACCTCACTTATACAGAGAGCTGTGTGTAATAAGACTTTGATTGAAAAATCCCGCTGAATGAGGACGGCAGTGCTGAACAAATGAAATGACGTGTGGATCATGTGAGTTTATTTTTATCAGTAGGTTAACCATGATGAGTTCGGCTTAAGTTTCTGCTATTTCACTCCTCTAATTACATATAAACTGAACAACAATGAAATGCGGGCAGTGAGCCAGAATTGTCATGGCAGAGGTTTAAGCAGAAGTTCAGTGGGAGAGAGCCTAAAATTAGTCTGACTACTGAGCAAACATGCTTCATTTTCTAATTAATGACAGGAATGAAACACTTGCCCCTTGGATGCAGCACCTAAAAATGCTTTACTTCATTAGTAAAACTGTATTGCTCAATTCATTTGGTAGGGAACATCATTTCTGAGACATCTATGAAGGCATCACTGGCTCTGACTGAAACATTTCCAAAGGAAATTGCCTGCTTTATTCTCAGTGAAGTATCAGTTTTGATTATAAAGCATTCGTGCTGAACTCTTTTCATATCTCATTTCTTTAAAATGGCTATGAGATCTAATTCTCATTTAGGTGCACACGTGAAAATACGCAGTCCAGCCACTTCCCTGTGGCTTAACACGTTCCCTCAGTATCTTATGAATCAGTGATATGCGTGACATTAACATTTAATCAATAACTGAGTAAAGTATGAACATTGGATAAAGAGGCACAGAAGATTATTGTTTTGACCTAAGAATAGTCCATTACTTTCCATTTACAGTTTTTTTGAGTATATCTAATGACACGTGGGGCGGCATTTTAGAAAGGACGTTTAAATTGGAATTTAGATAAACAAGATGGGATGACTGATGTTCCACTAGTATGTTAGAACAAGATCTGTTGACATTGATTGTTTAAAAATATGAACAGGGCAACACAGGAACATAAATGTGTCTGTGGCGGCCTATGAATGTCTATGATATGAAATGGCAAATATGATCACATTAAAACAAACTGCAGAAGAAGAACTGACCTCCACAGTACAAACCGCACAAGGAGAAAACAGTGGAGGTGACCAACAAAGTCAATGGTGTAAAACTGGCTTTTATTAATTATCTTCAGAAGTGACTCAACACGGGCTATGTTTTGGCGGTATAGCCTGCATCAGGAGACTGCACTCACGTTGGAGTGGTAACTATCAAAAACACTATAAATGACCTTGTAGATCCACAGATAACAAAGATTGTCAGTCACAAAACAATACATGAAACAGTTTTCCACTTGCCAAAGAAATCGTGTGTTCAACTTGACAACGTAGCCAGCAAATACATGATAACAGATCATCCACTTTTAATGTCGCCCCAAATCTTTGGAATTCTTTTGTCTCTAGAGCTCAGATCAGAACCCTCTCTCAAGAAATTTAAAGACCTGCTGAAAACTTGCTACTTTCCCAAGCAAATTCCCCTCACTAAGCTTAATTTGATTGATTTGATCGTCGCAGGTGTGGCCCTGCCGTGGCAGCTCCACCTATGTTGTTTTTCTCTCTCACACTTTTCCTTCCTACTGTATCTTATACTGATAGCTGTTAATTTTAACTCTCGTTTTTAACTCTCTATGTTATTTTTATGATAACTTTATTTTAAATTAGCCATCCTTAGAGGACCTTACGAGACTGGGAGACTGGGCGGCTAAATGGCAGATGACGTTTAATGTAAGCAAGTGCAAGGTGATGCATGTGGGAAAAAAGAACCTGAATTATAGCTACGTCATGCAAGGTTCCACGTTAGGAGTTACGGACCAAGAAAGGGATCTGGGTGTTGTCGTCGTCGATAATACACTGAATCCTTTTGCTCAGTGTGCTGCTGCGGCTAGGAAAGCGAATAGAATGTTGGGTATTATTAGGAAAGGTATGGAAAACAGGTGTGAGGATGTTATAATGCCGTTGTATCGCTCCATGGTGCGACCACACCTTGAGTATTGTGTTCAATTCTGGTCGCCGCATCTCAAGAAAGATATAGCGGAATTGGAAAAGGTGCAGCGAAGGGCGACTAAAATGATAGCGGGGATGGGACGACTTCCCTATGAAGAAATACTAAGGAGGCTAGGGCTTTTCAGCTTGGAGAAGAGACGGCTGAGGGGAGACATGATAGAGGTATATAAAATATTGAGTGGTGTGGAACAGGTGGATGTGAAGCGTCTGTTCACGCTTTCCAAAAATACTAGGACTAGGGGGCATGCAATGAAACTACAGTGTAGTAAATTTAAAACAAATCGGAGAAAATGTTTCTTCACCCAATGTGTAGTTAAACTCTGGAATTCGTTGCCGGAGAAAGTGGTGAAGGCGGTTAGCTTAGCAGAGTTTTAAAAGGGTTTGGACGGTTTCCTAAAGGACAAGTCCATAAACCACTACTAAACGGACTTGGAAAAATCCACAATTCCAGGAATAACATGTATAGAATATTTGTACGTTTGGAAAGCTGCCAGGTGCCCTTGGCCTGGATTGGCCGCTGTCGTGGACAGGATGCTGGGCTCGATGGACCCTTGGTCTTTTCCCAGTGTGGCATTACTTATGTACTTCCTTTTTACCTCCCTTCTACTTCATTGAAAATATAAACCACATAGATATTTTCGATTATATGCAGTATATCAAATTGACTACTCCCCAGAAAAAGTCAACTTTTTGGACATCACAGTCTCAATCAGCGATGGCTATATACAAACATCCATATACAAGAAACCCACAGACAAATGCAGCTACCTCCACAACTCCAGCTTCCACCCTTCACATACAAAAAGATCCATTATTTACAGCCAAGCCACAAGATACCACCGTATCTACTCTGACCCAGGGGACAGAAACAGACACCTTGAAACCCTAACTGCATCCTTCGAACAGAAAGGCTACAACCCTAAAATAATCTCCAAGAATATTGCCTCCTCCCTCAAAACACCCAGGGAAAATCTGCTACAGTACAAAGAAAAAAAAGCCACAGACAGAATCCCCCTTATAGTGACATACAACCCAGCACTGGAAAAATTAAGAAAAATCATAAAATATCTGCAGCCTCTACTCCAGGAGGATGAATTACTGAAAGATATTCCCATCCCCACCAGTGCTGGCCTTCCGACAACCATCCAACTTAAAACCAGTGGCGTTCCTAGCCTGGATGCACGACGCTGGGGTGGGGGAGGCCGCGTTGCGTGCCTGTCGGCTCCGAAAAGTTCGCTAACTTCGCTCGTTCACTGCAGCTCCCTCTGCCCCGGAACAGGAAGTAACCTGTTCCGGGGCAGAGGGAGCTGCAGCGAAGATAGCAAACTCGGAGCCAGGCGCACGCCACGGCACCCCCCAGCAGCGTGCACCCGGGGCGGACCGCCCCCACCGCACCCCCTTGGTATGCCACTGCTTAAAACACAAGCTAATTAGAAGTAAGCTCCCAACACACTCTCAAAAAGAAAAGAATGGCACACATCCTTGCAATATATCCAGCTGCAAACTATGCCAAAATATTTCACAGGACCCCACGGTCATTCACAAAGGAAAAATATTCAACATTAAGGAATCTTTCACGTGCTCATCTTCCAATGTGGTATATATCATTCAGTGTAAAAAATGCAATGGAGGCTGCTACATAGGTGAAACAAGTCAGATGCTAATTTACATAGACACCATATGAAAAATGCTTGTACCAATAAAAATATCACGCCTGTGGGGCAGCACTTTACAAAACCAGAACACTGTACCAGTGATTTCATGGTAAGAATCCTAAAAGGGAACTTTAAAACAATACAGGAACGTAAGACCTTTGAAGTCAGAATGATCAAATATTTTGACACCCACCAGACAGGACTTAACAAAGATCTGGGTTTTCTAGCCCATTATAAAGCATAAAATTGTATTGCTTTGTAAATTGTATTACTCTGTCACCTTCCTGTCTCCCTGACTCTCACCTATCCACCCCCATCCTGTTAGACTGTCACTGAAATGCTTTGATGTTTCACTCATATATACTGTCATCTACCAACATTTGCTTATTTCCGATCTGGCGAAGAAGGGCAACCTTCGAAAGCTAATCAAGAAATGTATTAAGTTATGTCCAATAAAAAAGGTATCATCTTATTTTCTTTTCCATGTTTTATTTTGTTTTATTTCTATTGATTACCCTTAAAAGTGGATTAACACGGCTACCACACCTCTCTACTCAAATAAAGATGAAATGTGAAACAGTTACATCATCAATTTTGGAAACATAGACACCCATTTTTCTCAAAGCTGTCACAGACCTCAGTTTCCTGTGCCAATTTTGCTTTTTTGGAGGGGAGGGGGAGAGGGGGAAACCTTTCGATTATGCCCCTCCACGTTTATGGGACCCACATGAAGATGTGTTCTGGAATACAGCGTGAGTAGATCACAGGTGCAGTTATGATTTCTGCAACTTCAATCTAACTACTAAAATAAGCACCTAACACATGTAGCACCATTTTTTTAGCACGTGGTTTGCACGAGTACATTGCACAATTACCATGGGATACCTCAGTGTGTCTTGCAGTAGGCCCTTTCAAGCTGCAGCAAGCATGCTCTAGTGCTTACTGCAACTTTGTAGAAGGACCCCTTAGTCTTGTGTGTTATGTTTTCCTACTCTTTGCAAAACTGCTCATCACCATCTTTGCAAATTGTCTACATCTGACTCTTCTTGCCTTGCAGAAATATAGCATCCCTCTATCTGTCCGTAAATCATAAGTACACAAGTGTTGCCATACTGGGACAGACCGAAGGTCCATCAAGCCCAGTGTCCTGTTTCCAACAGTGGCCAATCCAGGTCTTTCTCCGATTTGTTTTAAATTTAATACTTTGTAGCTTCATTGCGTGCCCCCTAGTCCTAGTATTTTTGGAAAGAGTAAACAAGCAATTCACATCTAACCATTCCACTCCACTCAGTATTTTATATACATTTCCCCTCAGCCATCTTTTCTCCAAGCTGAAGAGCCCAAGCCATTTTAGCCTTTCCTCATAGGGAAGTCATCCCATCCCTTTTATCATTTATCAACTCTTGGTCACTCTCAATTCTGCCCCAGCTCTTGAGGATTAGGTGACTTTTTTACAGAATTATATGTGGACTTCATTATACCACATAACAAAATTGCATTTTCCTATCCTTAAGTACTTCACTGCAAACTCCAGTTCAAAACTGACTTTCTTTAAATTTCTCTCTGATTATTATTCCTACTGACTTGGTTTTTCCACAACCCTTCCAGTCTCTGAGCACTTGCTTACTTTCCTATTCCTCAGTCTTGTCACTGTTGATTACAGAGTACTCTTCTTTTCTGTCTCCAAAATGTGGAACGCATCCCCCACCTCCTACACACACAAAACATTTTCCTCTCTCTGCCTGCTTTGCTCTGTTTTCAAATCTCCTCACAAAACTCATCTTCTTTCACTTTGCCCTTAATTCTTAACCTTTCTTCTTCTGCATCCCTCCATACTCTGATGTGATTTGTTGCCAAATTTGATTTTCATACTCTGTCAACTCCATCCTTTCTGCTCTGATTCCCATTTTCCCTCTCTCTGAACTTTGTTTTGCTGTATATTCTGTTGCAGTTGTAAAGCATTCTGGCATACCGTTGCATGAAATATGCCATGTTGAATACATTTCTATAGCACTAACCCAGAGAAGGGAAAGGGGCAACAAGAAAACAGTTTGTATACTGAAGGAAAGCTCGATTACGCAAAGATTAGTATAAAGCAGGGATTCTCAACCCAGTCCTCAAGACACACCCAACCAGCCAAGTTTTCAGGATGTCCACAATGAATATGCATGAGATAAATTTGCATGCGTTGCCTCCATTGTATGCAAATCTGTCTCCTGGATATTGATTCTGGGTGTCCTGAGAACCTGGCTGCCTGGGTGTGCCCCATGCAGGGGCGTAGCTAGGTGGGGTCACGGGGGCATGGGCCCCTGCAGATTTAGCCCTGGCCCCCCTGCTTTCACCCCCCTCGCCGCCGACCCTCCCTCGCCACATTCGACCCCCCCCCCCCCCCCCCGCCGCCAACCCTCCCCCGCCTCCGCCGTCAGGTACCTTTGCTGGCGGGGTAGTTACGTGCACAGGTTATAGGATGCTTTTATTTACATGCCTAACTGTCTACAGATAAGTGTGAGCATTTATGTCAGCCAATGAGCTTACATAAGTGCTGGCACCAAAAGTTAGTTGCATAACTCCAGACCTACTCTACTATTCTATAATGGCAGTTGCACACACACCTGCTTTTTCAGAATTCATTCACACGTACCTCTGGATTCTATATATGGCGCCTAAAAAATTGGTGCCAAAAAATGCTATTCTCTAAGCTGTGCTTAAAGTTAGGTACAGTTTATAGAATAGCTCTTAGGCGCAGGAGTCACAAGTAAATTTTGGCGTGGCTATTTGCATCAACCTGTGCCTAAATTTACACATGGTGCCCCAATTATGCACATAACTCAAAACCGCATCCCTGATCCTCCCCAAAATGCCCATAATGTTCCCATTTCTGTGCCCCCTTTTTTGGGATGTGCATAAAATTTAGGCGCATAAATACCAATTAAATCTAATTAGTGCCAATGTTAAATCCAATCATTGGCACTGATTGGCTCATTATTCAATTAAATTGCATGCACTAATTTGGGCGTGCAAGTTTTGGTGACTTTTCTAGAATTTGGGGGTTAGTGCACATCATCCTGCTGTGTAAATTTTGGCAACCTTTTGAGAATTTACCCCTAAGTGTATTGGTTTGGGTTTTACATTTGTACCCCGTGCTTTCCCACTCATGGCAGGCTCAATGCGGCTTACATGGGGCAATGGAGGGTTAAGTGACTTGCCCAGAGTCACAAGGAGCTGCCTGTGCCTGAAGTGGGAATTGAACTCAGTTCCTCAGTTCCCCAGGACCAAAGTCCACCACCCTAACCGCTAAACCACTCCTCCACTCCGTGCATTAACATTGAGCACATTTAGTAAATCTAGTCCTTACAGTGAAAGCCTCTGAGGCAGAGATATATCTATTGTACCTAACATGTAACTTACATTGTGGTCGAGTTTGTAAAAGCGAGTAATCAAATCCAAAATCTATTGCTCCCTCTTGAGATATGAATTAACTTGTGTAATGAGTGAAAATAAGTTTTTATTGGTCTTTACATATCTCCATCCAACTTCAATTAAATATCTAATTAACACTTGTAACTGGAATGGTGCAACATTTATATCTAGGGGCAAAGGGGAATTTTGGAGATAATTGTAAAAAATGACTTCAAGAAGTTATGTGTGAGGTTGTCAGTTATCAAATAGATTAGTGTGATCTGACAAAATATCTCTATATATATCCATAGAAAATCTTGCATTTCTTTATATTAAAATGTAACATGTACAGTTTTCAAACAGTCCTCTGGGAAGGGATGAATGGATAGAAGTGGAGGTGGTAGAGGTGAGAAGGAAGTGAGCAGGAGCAGCAGGGACAGTAACCTAAGGAAATGAATATAGGGTAGGGCCAGAGCACACACCAAGATTGCAAAATATCACAAGAGGCACCAGAGAACTCAAACGCATCCTCTGAGTCCCAAGGACAAATTCAAATGCACCTGAACGCCATTTATGAGAGATCGGTGCTGACATAATCACGCCATTCCATTTCGCCCCAAAATGGGTAGGATTTTTTTTTCTTTTAAAGACAGCTTTCTACACTTTCATTTGGTTATTGAGGGAAGGGGGTGGGGTGGGGAAATAGTAGGAGGAATGTTTTGGCTGTTTTCTTGTTTTGGTTCAATAAAAATGTTCAGACCTTTTGTTGTGTTACTGTGTTTGCATCAGTTCTTCTCTCACATGCTGCCCTCTGTGTTAGGTCTGTTTCTGAGGTGCCTCGTCTGTCTCCCTGGTCAGTTTCCTTCCTACATGAGGCATGAAGTGCTTCAGTGCAAGGTGAATGTAGCATTCTGTACAGCTTTCACATACTTGGGTGTACCTGTGCAGCCCCCCTACACACACACACACACACACACACACGCCAGATCCAGGGAACGGAATATCATTGTACCTCTTTTCAGGCTCACCCTGTGGGTGCACAATGGGTTTCACCAGCCATGCTCACAGGGGCTAGCCATGGTCACCTGCCAAGGACAGTTTAGAAACATACCTCTATTGTGTATGTTTCAGCATATCCACTGAATCTTGTTAGCACCCTCCTCGCCTTGGGGGCCTGCCAACTTATACAAGGCAGTCATGGTCTGTTGTTGTTGTTCTGAGTAGGCCCATTTAGACAACAGGAACATTACAATGTGTCATGAGGTGGCCGGCTGGTTAAGGCCTGCACCATCTCCCAGGGGAGCTGGCCAGGTTCCTGTGTCCAGGGAAGTCAAAGGCAGGGCATGTCCCCTCCAAGTATTGACCTCCATATCTGCCTGCAGCTGCCCACAGAGGTATTTGCTGGTCTTCCTATTGTAGGGGTTCTCCGTGTATACACTGGCTATCTGTGAGGTGCATGAACTGTATCCTAGACCTATATATCTGCTGCACCAGATCTCTCCCTCTCCCCTCTGTGTGTGCATCTGCAGATTGTGAAGTGCAGCAGCAATGATATAGACAGCTCTCTTGCCTTCTCCAGCAGCTACATGGCACAGACATAGACTGCAGGCAAATGGTAGCCGCAGAGACAGTCAGACAACCCAAAAACATACTACACACAGAAACACACACACATGCTTTTATACAGGATGGTCAGGGAGAGGAACAGAGGGTGGGGGTAATGGACAGAAGATGAGTGGGAACAGAAAAAGGGACACAGATAGTGCAGGAAGAGGCCAGAAGAGTGTACGGTAGAGTAGCAAGGACAGAATGCAAGCGAATAGGCTGCACGGTGCACTGAAAGCATGCATCCATATGAATTCCCAATTATATCTACAACATGGCAACACAATGTCTGAAACCCCCCCCCCCCAAAAAAAAAAAAAAAAAAAACCACTCGGCTGCCATCATTTGAGAGTTCAAATTTTGATGCAAAATTCAGAGGTCATCAGAATGCAGGGTAGCTGCCATTTGCGCGCATACATTTTTTTCTTTCCTGAATGCAAGTTCTGCATGGATAACACACCTGATTTCCTTGGGATTGGAGCTCACTACCGCTGAGCAACAGGTCAACTGTTTTCTGCACTAGGCCACCTCATATGTTCTGAAGCAGTAACTCATGGGCATTTGTACTGATACCTTAGGAAAAGAACATGCACATCTCTGAGCGAAGAAGTGCAGATATCTCTGGGGGACAGGTGACTACAGTCTGCAGACTCCAACAATGAGGTTTCCAGAAATCTGAGAGAGCATTGAAGACGTCCATCAATGATGTCACCCTTCTGAATACCAAACAGCCATGTAGTCCATTCACAATATTTAACCTTAAACACTTCCCCTATTACATCTCTCCACAAGGTCTGGTTGTCAGTCCCAAAACAGTAGCACAGGGGTGGAGGAGTGGGGCAGCTGTGGATCACGTGGAAATTGAACGCTGATTCACCTGACCCTCAGGCCTAAGCTGTTATCACTAGGCCATTGGTCTACACACACTCTTTATTGTTCCAATGAGGGACCCATAGCACTGCATAGGGTAGATATTCCAGATCTAGGGCCAAGCAGAAAGCACCCTAGTAAGTGATGTGAGGTACAATGTAGGTTGTAACAGCTGTTTATACCATGGCCCAGTCACCAAAATTCCAAGCAGCCCCCTAAACCCTCCACCACATCTAAGGTTCTCAGTCCATTTCAGGCTCATCTAACCAGCATAGAAAATTTGGGGAAAACCACACTGAAAAAAGTGCGTTGTACAGAATCGCACTTATGCACTGAACAATGTATACACCAGCAGTTGGGCCTGCTCAGAGCAGGCCTACATCTCTGCGGCCAGTTTCTGCACAATTAGGTGTGATTCTATAACAGCGCGCATATATTTTGAACACACCTCTCAACATGCATCTTTTTCAGTTGTGCGCCTTGGAAAACTAGCGCATTACTTTCTAGAATACTCATAGGGGATGTGTGCATAAAGACCAATTAGTGCTGACAATTGCTTGTTATGGGTTAATTATTAGCGCTGATTGGCTTGTTAACTAATTAACTTGTGCGCACCAAACGGAAGTGCGCACAGATTTCTGCGTGCATTTTTGGACACCTTTTAGAGAATTTGGGGGTTATTTCATAAAGGAAAGTACGCACCTGCTTAACTTTATTGAATAGTAGTACAACCGGGTACATACACGTATGTACTGTTAGATGTAAGCACTTACACCAGCCATAGAGTTGGAATAAGTGGTCACACATACCAGCGATATATGTGTAACTTATATTATTCTATTTGTTCCACATAGTTGCGCATATTTACAGAATAGCGCCGAGGCATATTTTCAGCATAAGATCATTGTTACCACTTTCTGAATTCTTCACTCTGATCTTCCACTCTTTTATTCAAACACCTCATACTCATACTCTTCCCAATAGCAGTAGTACCTTCATTTCTTCAGGTGCGCTCATACTTAGTAAGAACCATCTCAGTCTCGGTTGTTTCACCCACTTATGGTCCGAACTTTCACTCTTAAGTTTCAAAGCTACTCTTAAAACTTACCTTTTCGCTAAAGCATTTAGCTCTGCCCCCCATTTCTGCTCCCTTTGTTTCTTTCCATGCATTAATTTGCCCATTAGCATGTGACCCCTACTGTCACCTATTTTGTACAGGTAGGAACTCACTTGCTAAATCTGCACTAATTGGTTAGCATGAGGCAGTGCTGACACACTAACTGATTTGCATAGACACGCCTACTCTCCAGCCCTAGACATGCCCCCTGCGTCAACAAATACATTTTATTTTTTAGCGTGTGGGTAGCATGTGCATATGGCAAAGTTATCACGAAATGCCTCAGCACGCCCACAGTATGCCAATTTTTGCTGCAGTAACCACACGTTAGTGCTTACTGCAGCTTTGTAAAAGGGTCCCTATGTAACTAAAGGCATCTTTTACAATGCCGCACTAGAGTTTTTAGCATGTGCTAAACGCCACCCATAGGGATATATGGGCATCTGTAATGTTTAGCGCACACTTATTTTTAGCGTGTACTAAAAATGCTAGTGCGCCTTTGTAAAAGGACCCCTAAGTTGTGTTACAAGTTACACTAATTTGCTTACAGTGGGTTACAATGCAGGAGAATAAGAGGAAAAAAAGCCTCAGAAATTCCACAACTGTACACCTCCCTAACAGAGTGGCTTTGAGCTGTGACATATAATCACTAGCCATAAAAACTCCCCTTGAACTCACCAAATTGTATAAAATATTTGCACAAAACATTTTTAAACATCAGTGCCATAAATCTACTCCTGAAAATTAAAAATGTTGAGAAGATTTCACTAAGTGATAAATTTGATTCTTTAGGAGTAGATTTATGGAACTGTTTTTAAAAGAAATTTCTTGTGATAGTATTTTATACAATTTGATGACTTCGGGGGAGCTTTTTGGCCAGAGATCCCCATGTTGCAGCCCAAAGCCACTCTATTAGGGAGGCGTAGAGCGGTAAAAGTTCTGCTGCCAATCTTGCAACATATATATGTATTTACCAGTGCTTACATGTGTTTGTACCAGATTTTACAAAGTTTCACAACACAAATGGAGCCAATTAAAGACCTGAGTGAAAGAATTTTTGAGGCAAATACAATTGTCCCCTCAGTCACTTGTAGAGACCTCAGATCCAAATGAATAGGCAGCAAGGTGTGCCTTGGAACAGATGCAAAACTGACACAGAAATATTTTTTACAATATGCATGTATTTGCATAGTAAAATGGGAAATACACATACAGTTTTTCATCTCTCCCAAGCTCACCTTGAAATCTCTGCATCTTGGAGCATCTAATATGCAAATTGCAACTTTCTGAAATAGCTATTTACATGTGTCTGCAGTCTATCCATGTAGATAATTCTAAAATGAACTCCTCATCTCCTACTGTTTTGATTAATTGGTTGTGTTTTATGCTATTGTTATCCAGATTGTGAGCTGCCTTGGGCAGTTAATAAATGAGATAATAAATAATAAATATATCTTGACTAGCTTTCAGCAGTTCACAGTCCCTTCCTCAGGTCAAAACAAAATGAGCAGGTCACAACCTTTGTAATTGGAAATATGAATCGCATACTCGTCTGTCAGAGTGAAATACCAAGACTGCAAAATCATTCCACAAATTTATAACTGAGATACATTTGATAGACATAATTAGACAAAGTAGGTGGTAACATAAATGCCTAGAATACTAGCATATACCTCATATGTGTGTACATAGTTCACAATTCAGCTTTATTTAATATACTGCTATAATACAAATGGCTAAGCAGTTCACAAATTAAAATTTAATATGGTTGGAGCAATGGATAGAAACAAAAGGTAGAGTTAGGTTACATGACTAGTATGGACACCTGATCCTTTGGCTCCTATCTCTTTGCTTACAAATTCTGGGATTATAAGCAGTCTTGACTTCCCTTGGATCTCCAATTTCCTCCTAAACATCCTCTTGGAACTAACATGGCAAACAAAAACCTCAAAGTAGATGCTAGAAGTGTCCCTCTTCCTGCATCTAACAGACTCAAGCAGGCACCACAATCTCTGATGAAGTCGCCATCAGACCCAAACTCTGACATCACCCTTCACACTATATTGGATGAACTACTTTTGATGAAGGAACTCCTTCACGACAACCAGGACTTCACGACAACAAGTCATTTCAGAGCTAAAAGCTCATCTCTCCAATGCATGCACTTGCCTTGATGCTGTTGAAGCTATGTGCACCAAGAACACAGTGGCCATTTCTTCTTTTCAGCGGAAGGCCCAGAAAATTGACTCCCTGCATAAACAGCTAGAGGACCTCAACAACCGGTCCCGAAGAAACAACCTCCGTATGCTGGACATTTGCAAGGGAGTAGAAGATAGATACCAGATTGCTTTCCTCGAAATCTTCCTCCTTAAGCTCCTAGATATTACCTTTGTTAAGCCCATAGAAACTGAACGAGCTCATCACATTCCATTGGCATGCTCCGCTAATCAAAAATATCCAAGACTAATTGTACTCTAAATGCTTCGGTACTCGCATACTTTTGGCTACTCTGCAACAAGTAAAGCTGAAGTCCCTACATATATATGATGAAATGAAGATCATGGTCTTTATGGATCTTAGCAAGACAACTGCCCAGAAATGCAAAAAGTTCCTGGCAATGAGAGGCTGCCTTAAACACGCCAGTGACCAATTTGGCCTCTATTATCCTGCCACCATGAGAGTCACACTAAACCCATTCCTTTGACAAACCAGAAGCCCTCCAGGGATACCTTGATTCGCTACCATCATAAATATTTTTCTAATTCTCTGACATCTGAACTATCAGCCTTATTATCTCCCTGTTTCAACTTTGTGCACTGTGCTTTGCTCTTATTTACTTCTTACATCCGAACTTTCTTCTACTTTGTTGGTACTTTCTCATGCTAACATGCTTAATTTCATCATATTGCATGTATTGATCAGTATGTATGCCAATAAGGATATGAATCTTTTATTATATGTACTGTTTCTCCTCACAATTCTGGTACATAATATTGACCTTTCTAATAATGTTCCTTTTACAATTCTCTGTTTGCCTCTCAATATTTAAATACATTTGATTTTATTAGCATGCTTCGCACTGGCTAATGTTGCATGTGTTATTCATTTTGCATGTCCTGCTATGCACACTTAGATCATGGGCTCTATCTCATCATAAAGCATATGTCTCCTTTAGTCAATCCTCTTAGTTTTGCTTGTGATATATATTTTTCTGCTTGTTCCCTTAGTATACTCTGTTCAGCTGAAGGGAGTCGGACTCTCCATATCTTTCAGGCCTCCACAACCCACGCTGTTTCTTCAATGTTTACCAAAGTAGTTCTTCTTCTTTGGTACTTTATCTCTGTTTTAATATGTTATATTTGCAGTGCAACTCAAATATTATGCATAGCTGGATTTCGTTTCTAATCATACTACTGATTATTCTTCTCGATATCATCATATCTCCCCTTATTTCTTCCTGCTGTTCCCATGTCTCCACTCTTATATTCTTTCTACACCTCCCATGCAAATAGTATCTATTAATGTTAAAGGATCAAACATCCCAATTAAACGTAAAAAAAACCTCTCCATTTACCTTAAAGGTAATCAAGCTGATGTTGCACTAATCCAGGAAACCCACCTAAAGCTGACAAGAAAAGACTTAATGAGAAGCATCGTACTTTATTGGCATATTCTGCTACTACGTAAACACAATGGGGTTTTGGTTCTAATGAACAAAAACTTCCCTGCCTCTGTCACCAGACTCAGAGGGCCACTGGATTTTATTAGAATTGAACTGTATTAGCAGCTTATTTACTATATAAAGCATTTATGGTCCCAACTCAGACAACTCTGCTTTTTTCAGTCAATCGCCACAGAACTGGTTCATTTCAGTTCCCACAACTTCATCATTGGGAGTGACTTTAACCTTATTCAGGATAATATCTTGGATAGACAATCCAGGTGCCCTCTTTGTCTCTCCAAATCTGCAACCACACTAGAGGACGTAAAAACAACCTTTGGCCTTAGTGACCCTTGGAGAATACTGCATCCCCATGTTAGAGATTACACCTTCTTTTCCCCTCCTCATTCCAGTTACTCTCGCATTGACTTTTTCCTGGTCTCCTCCTCAATTCTGCAACACCTTAACAATGCCTCAATTCTAAGTTCCAGTATTTCTGATCACTCTACTATTTCACTAATCCCATCAACACCCTCTTTTGACAGGCTCAAACCACCCTGGATATTCCAAAGATCCCTATTACAGGATCCTAACTTTATTGCCCTCATAAAACAAGTCTTTGAAGAATATTTTACTAACAACCTTGTTTCAGATGTTAAAATTAGTAGCCAGTGGGGATGCCTTCAAAGCCATAGTTAGAGGAGCGATAATTAATTTCACTGCTGGAAAAAATAAAGAACATAAAACGCATTTGAAAGTTTTGCAAGATAAGATCAAGTCATTAGAAACTCTATCTCATTTTCCACTCCTCCTCCACTTATGTGGACCTCCAAAAACTAAAAACCGAATTCAATTCCATACTCTCCAAAGAAGCTCTTTCCTGTATATATTCTCTCAAATCCAAATACTATGCGGAAAACAACAAATCTAGTCACATTCTAGCTCAATATGTAAAATCCAAGAGTAACAGGTCCGGAATTTCTCAATTTACTGGCCCCATTGGCTCCGTGCATATCACAGACTCTGGAATTACACAGCAATTTCGAACTTTCTAACAAAAAATTTATAGCCCTGAGATTAATTTTTCTTCTTTGGCCTTTTCAGAATTTACAAAATGTATTTCTTCTCCTGAAATACCACCCCATCTCCTTAATATGCTAGAGCATGACATTACAGAATCAGAAATCTTATCAACTATTAAGGATCTCCCTACTGGTAAAGCTCCTGGAAATAATAGCCTCAATGTTGAATTTTATTTAGCATTTTCAGATATTTTAGTTCCAAAACTATCTCAGCTCTTTAATTTAATGCTTCATGACTCCTCCCCTAAAGGTTCCTTTTTAGACTCCAACATAGTGGTTATCCCTAAACCTGATAAAGATCACACCAAAGTCAAAACTTATAGGCCTATTTCCCTTATTAACACTGACAATAAAATCTATGCAAAAATCCTGGCCCTCAGACCAGTGGCGCAGGAAGGGGGGGCGGGAGGGGCGGTCCGCCCCGGGTGCACGCGCTCGGGGGTGCTGGCCCCACTGGTTCCCTGCTCTCTCTGCCCCGGAACAGGTTACTTCCTGTTCTGGGGCAGAGAGAGCAGGGAACCAGCGGGGCCGACGCAGCTCCGAGTGATGTGCACTCGGGGCGGATCGGCCCTCCCGCAGGTAAGAATGCGGTCCGGGGGGGTGCACTCCGGGAGGGTGCGCCACAGAGGGGGGGGGGGGGGTCGTGCCGTGCTGCACCCGAGGGGGGGGTGCGCAGCAGCGACCCGCCCCGGGTGCCATTAGCCCTCGCTACGGCACTGCCTCAGACTCCAAAAGGTTTGCCCCTTCTTATACATACAGATCAAAATGGTTTCACCCCCAACAGCCTTCCTAACGACAACTCCAGACTATTCTGGAATATCCAGTCATATGCTAACTCTTCCTCTGATCCGTATATTATTATTTCTTTAGATGCAGAGAAGGCATTTGACAGGATAGAATAGAGTTACTTATTCAACTCTCTCAAATGGTTTGGCTTTGGTAACACATTTCTTTCTATGGTCTAACCTATACAATAATCCCCAAGCCACCATATCTGTTAACAGGACAACTTCTTTCCCCTTTTCCCTTAAAAGATGTGCCAAACAAGGATGCCCATTCTCTCCCCAATTATTTAACCTGGCCTTAGATCCTCTTGCAATGGCCATTAGATCTAACCCCTCAATATGGGAATCAGTATGTTTGATGTTGACTTTAAACTCTCAATATATGCAGATGCTATTCTTTATACCACAGTGGACTCCATTCCCTACCTACTAACTCCTCCTCAAAAATTTCAGGATACAAAATTAATTGGACCAAATCTGCAGTTATGCCTTTCTCCACCTACGTTCTTAAACATCATCTCTCTCCGTTTCCGTTTACCTGAGAACCACATAAAATTAAATACTTAAGTATCTGGTACAACACTATAAACGATCCAATTAAATTCTTCCTCCATACTGAACATTACTTCCTCCTTGTTAGAAAAATGGTCCCCTCTGTACCTCTCGTGGTGGGGCAGAGCAGAGTCCAAAATATAGAACAGGAAAAGTTCTCTACGATGACGAATCACAGAAGGCAAAAGTAGAGACTAATAGACGATTCACCACTGGAGACGTGAGTCCAACAGTCTTTATTATATCAGAGATAACGACCTGACACAGGCCATGTTTCGACGCTAAAAAGCGTCTGCATCAGGGGTCAATAAATACACCAAGTAATGAATGCAAAACGAAGAGTCCTTCTTGTATATGTGTTGTCAACTCACTGATCACGTAGCACCAAACAGAATATGCTGGATACAAACTATCAGAGCAAAATGATGCAGACGCTTTTTAGCGTCAAAACACGGCCTGTGTCGGGTCGTTATCTCTGATATAATAAAGACTGTTGGACTCACGTCTCCAGTGGTGAATCGTCTATTAGTCTCTACTTTTGCCTTCTGTGGGGCAGAGCAGAGGCAATCAAAATGGTTTTAGCTCCTAAATTAAATTTTATTTTCAGTATGGTTCCCTTCTCCTTCCCACCTAGCCTATTTAAGAAAATTGATAGCAAAAAATCTAAATTCTTATGGCCTAACAAGCCTCCTCGCATTGCCATGCAAAAACTTAAGATGACCAAAATAATGGTGGCATTAATTTACCAAATTTCAAAACCTATCACCTAGCATTTAAATTGTATCAAGCAAATTTACATACAAATTTACCTGATCCCCCAGATGGTTACTTTTTGAAAGGCATATAGCACATCCATACCCTCTACCCCTTCTGCTCTCCGTGGACAAATTGAAATATCCTGAGCATTTAGGTTTGCTTCACTCTACCATTTCTGCCCATAGAGAATGCAGCAGTACACTCAAACTGACCAATACCTCTCCTTAGTTGACTTCCCTCTGGTTTAATTCCCAGATTAAAATTAATGAATCATCTATTAACTGGCCTACCTGGCCTGAGTGTGGTATACTTTCCTTATCTCAAATTCTTCAAATGATATTTTGCTAACCTTGAAAGTCCTGAACTCCTCACGTGGTCTACCCCTTGATCAGCGTGATTTATGGTCTCAGCTTACTAAACAGGTGTCCTCCTTTCTTAACACACCCTCAGAACCTCTTATTAAACACTAGTGAAAAAGGCCCGTTTCTGAAACGAATGAAACGGGCGCTAGGAAGGTGTTTCCTCAGAGTGTGTATGTCTGAAAGAGTGTGTGTCAGAGTGAGAGAGAGAGAGAGAGAGTGAATACGCGAGTGTGTGTGTGTGACAGAGAGAGAGTGAGACTGGGTGTGTGTGAGAGAGAGTGAGACTGGGTATGTGTGGTCCATCCAGTTCCAGGTTTGGTCCCTCCCTACTTCCCAGTTCCTGGTCCCCCACTCCCTCCCTCCAGGTTCCAGCTCCTTCCCTCTGTGTTTGATGATCCTCCCTCCCTCCCTCCCTCCCTGTTTCTGGATCCCTTCCTCCGTCACAGTTGGAGTGTCCTCTCTCCCTCCCAGTTCCAGAGTTTTCCTTGACTTCTCTGCCTTTTCTCCTACATTGCCCTGCCATGCATCATTCCCTTTCTGTTCCCATCCATGGCCCTCCCCCTGAGTTCTGCGGTCGCCCTTGCCCTCGAGATCGCCAGTCATGGCCGCCGCCCCCCGCGGCGTCTTACCCCCGTTATAAAGTGCTGCACGCAGCAGGCCAGGCCATCCATGGCCCTGCCCCTGAGATCGGCGGTCACCATTTCCAACCCTGGCGCACCAACCTGTTACTTGGCCCACAGAAGCTCCGGTCTAGTGCTGCACGCAGTACGCCTCGCCAACCCAGCAGTTCGCTTCCTTTCGGGTCGTCTTCCCTCCTTGTGTCCCGCCCTCTTGTGACGTAGGTTCCAGGAAGGGCGGGACACAGGGAGGGAAGAAGACCTGAAGAGAAGCGATATGAGAGGCAGTGTTCGTTCTTTGGGTGATGTTTTCCGCAGGAAAGCATGTTGTCCTCAGGTTCGTGCCAGGGGGTGGTCCGGGGGGGCAGTTATGCGAAGGGAGGGGGGTGTTGGAATTGGAGGGAGGGGTGAGTGTTGAAGTCGGTGGGAGGGACGGGAGGGGCGTTGAAGTGGCAGCGTTGGAGGAAGAGTGACATCTGTGTGGGTGGGGGCGTGGTCGGGTGGTTCGAGCGATCCCTTCACTGTTACAGATCCGCCCTCGACGTCATAACGTTTGACGCGAGGGCAGGGCAGAGAGACATTGTGAGTGGGATGGCTTCACCACCATGAATCCACAAACCCTTCAGCCTGGGAGTGACGTCAGATGGCTTCAGAATGTTGTCTTCAGAACGTTGAGGGTGCGTTTTATTATATTAGATGATCTCTCCTCCTTTTGTCAGCTAATATGCATGAGTAATAAAATGGTCTCTAAAATTTATAAAGCAGATCAAAGAAAATAGTTTATTGAATGACAACCAAATAAACAAATCAGCCCTGATTTGTTTATTTGGTTGTCATTCAATAAACTATTTTCTTTGATTGATCTGCTTTTTTTGTCCTTCCATCTTGGAGTTTGCAGATCGTTTGCCTTGCTGTTTTCTTGGACCCTCTAAAATTTATAAACAACTTCATGAATGTTTATTTAATTCCTGCAAGAACACAGAGAATGCCTGAGAATCCCAATTTGAATTGTCTGTGAGCACTGTGAACTGGAACCTATTTTGGTCCAAAGCTAATTGACCAACTCTGCTGGAATCTTGCAATCCTCCTTTTTCATCTTTCACAATACATACTAGACTCCAGCTACAGTATCTAAAGTCACATGAAGTTGCCTTCCACCTACCTGTTGTTCCTGCTCATCCCTAGAAGGTTCACTCAAACACCTACTGTTCCACTGTCCTAGTGTCAACACCTACTGGGCAGAGATATGGGAAAGAATATCCAAAATTCTTTCAATAGACTCTAAATATCATATTTCCTACCAAATTTTTATTCTCCATTCTGCTTCACCGGATCTTTCTATTCAAGAACCATTTCATAAACTCTTCGATATAATGATGACACTGGCCTCTTATATTATTGTGCTTCACTGGAAAAATAATAATAACCTAAATGTACATGAGTGATGGAAAGAGAAGGCCACCGCAGCATCGTGCACTGCCAAAGAATAACATGGCAGCAGCCACATGGAAAGGCGTCACTGCCGCCACCTCACGAGTTCCCTTCCTGCGGCTGGCCTGGGCCCCTTTCATCAGTGGTGAAGTGGGCACACATTGCTGCTGGCACAGGGGGTGCTGAGCCAAGTGATTGGTGGGGGGCGGGATTGGGTCTTTGCTTCCCTAGCTGCCGGCGCTCCAGTTTCTCCCTCCTACCCTGCTGTTTGTTGGAGGGGGCAGGACAAATCAGGGGTTTCTGTCAACTTATGTCTGCAAGTCAGCGCTAACACTGTTTAGTTAGTTATGGTTTTAGCCATTGTACATGACCAATGTACCATCCAATCTATACATTTTTGGCTTGTATATTGTTGCAGCTGTGTATCTTCTGCTTCTGTTGCAGCTAGTAGGAAGGGGAGTACCTGAGCCAAGGAAGTGCCATCTGGAAACACGTTTGATGGAGTACAGTATTTGCCAAGCAAAAGAAATAACAATGGACGCTCTGCAGAGTGGTTACATCCAGCTCCAGTTTAAGGCGGGCGTGGACTGAAACACATGCGACCAAGCTGGACATTTTGACAGCGGGTCATTGTGCATCCATTGTGGATTAAATGCCTCAAATAGCTGATGGCAGGACAAGGCACAGGACTTAAAGGAACAGGGCTTGGGCGCGTCCCAGAAGTATAGATATTTGTGTTTAATAAACTGCAGCCTTGTTTTGCCCACTATTGAACAAAGATTATTGCCTGCAATCAATAAAGTTGTTATGTTGTTGCTCTGATCTGTACGAAATTCCTGTTGTCATGCTGTCTGGAAAGAGTGAGTGCGGTGCAAGGTAAGGTCTCATGCATTAACCGGGCGGTAATGACCTACGCACCTATGTGATATCGGCCTACGTTATCATCTTTGTGCCATCCAGTCATATGAAGAATCAGCTGCACAGAAATTCCATTGCTTTTCTCATTTCCAGAAATTATGATTACCTTTTGATAACTTTCAGTCTTCATTAAATAATATCCCTCTCTCTACTAACCCCTCATACTCCAGCTATATTCCTGATTATTTACATTACAACTGTTGTACTTTTTATAGAATTTGTTATATTAATGTTCTCATGTATGTTAATTGAACTGTTATAAAAATCATTGGAAAAAAAAACTAAGTAGCATATATGGGCTTTATAATTACTATTTTAAAAAGAAACAAAAAAATCAATTTCATTGTATTTCTTACCAAGAATCAGCATGCAAGCACCTAAACATTAGCATAGGCACAGAGAAGCATATATACAACAGAGGCACAGTATAAGTACCAGCAAGCCTATAAATGGTAGACTGTGCTCTTAATAGGCAAGCATGTGTATAAGCACAGCAGGCATTCAGGAAAGTTGTGAAGGCTGATGCCTTACAGGCAACAGCTCCACCTGGTGGAAACATCTTAGATCATCATTGTCCCATTGTTAAAAATGTGCTAAAGAGCTTAGGAGGAGTGGAATTATTTCAGTATTTGTCAAGTGCCAGGTTTACATGCACAGATGATTCTCTGAAGGTCTATGGGATTAACACCTTTTATTCCAGTCTATTAGATTACACAAAATGTAATTGAACTTTCAATTGAAATGAAGGGAAATGGGACTTGATATACCGCCTTTCTGAGGTTTTTGCAACTACATTCAAAGCAGTTTACATATATTCAGGTACTTATTTTGTACCTGGGCAATGGAGGGTTAAGTGACTTGCCCAGAGTCACAAGGAGCTGCAGTCGGAATCAAACCCAGTTCCCCAGGATCAAAGCCCACTGCACTAACTACTAGGCTACTCCTCCACTCCGCACTTAACAATATTGATACTGTATTATTCTCTGGAAAATGTGGACACATAAAAACACAGGACTGGATTCTCAGCATATTTCTTTAAACCCTAGCTGTGATGTTCAAATGAACACATATATTCAGGAGTGTAGAAATGTGGACTACCATTATAAAATGTTACTTTGTCACTAACTCATGCTATTTTGGCACAGGTCCCATTTTATGCAATGAGATCTAGTTACTAATAACTGGGGTTAACAGTAAAATAGCACATCTTAGCAGTAGCCCATGTTGATAAGTTCCCCCCTCCCACTCAGTGTTTCCCATAATAAATGATACTCCCTAATCTCTTACTTGTGCTGTTTGTCTGGCCTGAATAGATTGTAAGCTCTGTTGAACAGGAACTGTCACTTATGTGTCTATGTACAGTGCTGCATATATGAAAGGGGGAAAGGGATTGAGACTTGATATACCGCCTTTCTGTGGTTTTTTGCAACTACATTCAAACTGGTTTTTCATATTATATACAGGTACTTGTACCTGGGGCAATAGAGGGTTAAGCAGGACCTTTTACTAAGCCGTGTAGGCGCCTACGCGTGCCCAGTGGGCGCGAATTTGGCGTTACCGCCTGGCTACTGCGTGGCCCTTGTGGTAATTTCATTTTTAATGCACATCCACTACGCATTGCTGAAAAATAATTAATGCAAGTGGCATTCTAAGTGCGTAGGTCATTACCGCCCGGTTAATGCATGAGACCTTACCGCTAAGTCAATAGCTAGTGGTAAGGTCTCAGACCCAAAATGGATGCACACCAATTTTTATTTTGCCGCACATCCATTTTTGGCAAAAATTTTAAAAAGGCATTTTTTTTACAGGTGCGCTGAAAAATGGATCTGCGTGCGCCCAAAACCCGCGCCTACCCTACCGCAGGCCATTTTTCAGTGCACCTTAGTAAAAGGACACCTAAGTGACTTGCCCATGGTCACAAGGAGCTGCAGTGGGAATCTAACTCAGTTCCCCAGGATTGAAGTCCGCTGCACTAACCACTAGGCTACTCAATGACAACAGTGTTACTATATAGATAGAGGCACTATATACATAGATACACACACATGTATGTATGTAGGCCAACTGAAGTGTGGCATGGAAGTATTATTCAGTTAGCGCATTCATATTAGCACATGCTAACTGGATAGCATGGACTTAAAGCAGGGGCATTTAGCACTTCCTAAACAGGAGGTGGTAAGTGCTCCCATGTTAATATTTTCACAGGTCTCGCATGCTTATGGAAAAATAAACACAGGACCTGCAAAAAGAAAAAAAAGCTGTTTTGTAGAAATGAGCTTAGCACGCAGGAAAGTCCTGCGTTAAAATGCGCTAAACCCATTTCTTAGCACATTTTAGTAAAAGGGACCCAAAGTTAGGAGCGTAATTACTTTGAATATCAGGCCCTTTTTTTCACAGACTATTTGCCTCACTGTTTTCTTATGCCTTCATTTGAACATACTGGTACATTACTGGATAGCCCATGAGAAGGGAGTTTAATTATAATTAAGAACAGTCTCCACTACAGTCACTTTTTGCCTTTTGAATTTCCTGTGCCTAACAGGATTAACAATTAACATCCTAAGGGGCCCTTATACTAAGCTGTGGTAAGCACTGACTTGTGCTTACCGCAGGCTAGAAAACACTACCGTGGGGTGGGCTCAGATATCCCAAAGTAGTTTTCAGGTCAGTGCGCGCTTCCCACGTGCTAAAAAATACTTTTTAATTTTTAGTGTTGTGGGCGTGTTTGGGGGTTGGAGAATAGGCATGCCTAGCAATAATTGGTTAGTGTAACTACATCGTAGTGTGCTAACTGATTAGCATGTGGTTAGTGTGGGAACCTTTACCACCTAGTAAATAGGTGTTGGTAAGGGCTCCCATGCTAATATCCACACGCTAATTGGGAAATTAGCGTGTAGCCATTAATGTGGGAAGTAGGAAATGTGGCAATTTTACAGCCACACTGAAAGTGGCCTCAGCCATGGCCAGCGGAATGCGGTAAGTAGGGTATGTATGGCAGGGGGAATGCCAACATTTGGGGGCGCCAGAAATGGCACGTTCTGGACTGGCATATCTTCCCTTTCTCTCTACTCCCGTCCGGCATCTACCTCACCTGCTAGGTCTAACTTTAAAATGTTTATTTTTCTCAACAGAGGGTATTCAGTGTGGAAGCAATTCAAGCATGCTGCCTTCAGCCTCCTCGGCACTCTCCCTCTACTGCCGCAGTCCGCCCAGATGGAAACAGGAAGTTGCATCAGAGGTGGGGGTGGAACATGGCAGAGGGAGAGTGCCGAGGAGGTCGAAGGCAGCATGTTTGAATCGCTCCCATGATGGAAACCCTCTGCTTAGAAAAATAAAAACATTTTAAAGTTAGACCAGGCAGGTGAGGGAGATGCCGGACAGGGGTGGGGCTGGGTAAGGGTTCAAAGAAAGAAGATGCTGGAAAGAGGGTGGGGGAGAGGTAAAGTGGAAGAAATAATTGGCTTGGAAAAAGGGGTGGGTGGGAGAATGAGGAGAGAGAAGAGAAAAGGGAGATACTGGAATGGGGGGGGGGGGGCTGTGGCACCGACTGATAGCTTGCACGGGAGCACAAGAGTCCCTAGCATCAGCCCTGGTCTCAGCACATGGGAAACCCATGCACTAATCACAGCACAGGCCAGTTTTTAGCACAGCTTAGTAAATGGGCCCCTAAGCCTGCCATCAGGGACCTTTGAGAGAGAAGTTTTGGGAGAATTGGAGTGCATTTTAGCCACAGACACCACTCACATGGTTTGTACCCCAGCCATAGGGGTAGCCTTGAGCCCCAGAATCTGAGCAGTCCACTACATTAGTTTATCATCGGGGGCAGAAGTGCCTTTCAAAAGAAAAGTAAACCAAAATCGTGTTCATTTTTCTTTTGTTATTTATTTATTTATTAGGATATATTTACTGCCTTTTTGAAAGAATTCACTCAAAGCGGTGTACAGTAAGAATAAATCAAACATAAGCAATCGACAATTACAGCAGTAAAAATATTCAAATAACAATACAAAGTTTGGCATAGTATACTACTTACAATGTCAACACAATATGTAATAGAACATTTTAATAGTTTTTTACTTTGAAAATGAAATGAAATGGTGGCATTTCCTATTTCATTTCAAATAAAAGCAGATGTCTGGTTGACATTGATGTGCAATAGGTAGTTTGTAGACATTGGTCATTACTACTGGCAACCTGCACTCAAAGCAGGCAGAAAAAAAATAAACAGCAATATGGTGAGCTACATCCCATCTCCCCCTCCCCTTCTACCTGGTTTACAGGCACAACAGCAGGATCTGCATTCTCCTGTCACTGTAGTACGGCAGCTCCTTGACTATTAAATGCTTTGCAGATATAACGATTTAAAAGTACATAGGCTCAATCTTCCCAGTGTGGATTGCTACAATGCACTAATCAAAAGAAGTGATTTCTTTTCTAAATTATGTTGCTATTCTTGGCACAGCAGTCAGATGAGTTTGAGATTTTCACCTGCTTCCAGAGTTTCTTATCAATTGAAGCTTCTGGCGGAATTAGATCACGGGCTCCGTTGCTTAGTTATTGTGACAATGATGTCAAACACAGAAGCGAGCCTGATGTTTTTCTGTGCTCTGTCAGCAAGCGCCTGGTTTAGGTTCATGAAACAAATATGTTTTTAGTAGGAACATTTCTTCAGTTTTTACAAAGCTGATAACTTTACAAATTCGATAGATTACCATTTTTCGCCCTTCTGCTCTCAGAGAGTCAAAGACAAACTCACCAGGGTTCTTGTCTGGAGCGGGTGGACAATGTTTCAAGACTCTATTGAGGGAAACATAAAAACAGAGAAAAATGAAAGCAGATAAAGACCATATGGCCTATCCAGTCTTCCCATCCATGCCATCTACTATCCCTTCCTCTCCCTTTGAGATCCTACGTACTTGACCCAAGCTTGCTTGAATTCAGATACACTCTTTGTCTCCACCACCTCCACCGGGAGGTCGTTTCATGAATTCATCACCCTTTTCCTCAGGTTAATCCCTTTCATCTTCATCCTATGCCCCCTTCTTTTCGGTTGAATAAGACTCCCCTTCTGTGCATTTATGCCAAAGAGGTATTTAAACATCATATCTCCCATCTCCTGCTTTTCTTTCAAAATACACGTTGAGATCTTTAAGTTTGTCCCCGTACGCTTTATGATGAAGACTACAAACCATATTAGAAGCTGTTTATATCTTTTTGAAGGTGTGATCTCCAAAATTGTTCACAGTACTCTAAATAAGGTCTCATCAGAGTCTTATACAGGGCCATCATCACCTCCTTTTTCATACTCAAAATATCAGTTCTGATGCTTCAAGAAGCAGTTCGTGCATAGAGGCCCTTCTACTAAAATATGTGGGGCCCGATATTCAACCTCAGTGATCAACCGCTGGCATTAAACCCAGAAACTCAATGCCGGGACATATCTGGGCAGTGGCATTGAATTTCCAGGTTTGCGGAGCTGGCTAACACATATTCAGCACTACATAAAGATAGGGCTGACTTTTATGCAGTCCTATTTATGTAGTTAGCCTGACTGGTTTAAATGCTGAATATCTGTACTTAACTGGCCAAGTGCCAACTCTGCCCCCGGAATGCCCCCAAAATAGCTGATTTTTATTCACAGCACTAACTGGTTAAATACCGCTGAAAATTAGTGGTTAGCTCAATCACGTGATTTAACTGGGCAGGATCCAGTTAACTGTCTTTGAATATCGACCTGGTTACATTTTGGGCTTAGTGTGCTATAGTGTAGAACTTTAATGTGCAGCAAGCCCCAAACCAATGTGGTGGCATCATGGTACCTGCTCCCACTTAATGCAGAAGCACTTAGCAACTCTTATATAGGAGACAGTAAGAGGTCCCCGGTTAATTGTCATAGAAGCCATCTCTGTGGGTGCTTGAGCACCCCCAATATTGAGAAAATTCCTTGTATGTGTCCATGGAGGCTTAGCACCCCCAATAATTTTGAAAAGTTGGCTATGTTGTGCATTAACCATTTAGCACACAGTAAGTGTAATGTTCTAGCTGGCTAATGCTTCCACACTCACACTCTGCCCATGCCACACCCCTGACAGAAAAATTCAGTTACACACAGTTTAACATGCAGAAACAGGCAAACTACCTTAAACAGCGGCTTATCTATTCAAGATGAGTGTGTTGCATATGCACCCCCTGTCAGATAGTTTATCTGTGCTCTACCTCCTGTCCTCCGAGGGAGAATGCACATAAACTGTCTGACATCTCTCACTTCCCTTCTCAGTCCCGTATAGCTCTGCAATTCCCCCTCCCCCTGCGCATCTTCAAATCACCTCTGCTCCAGTCTTCGCCCAGGCAGCAGCAGCAGCAGCACTTATAGGTTGCCTGTGCCTGCACCGGGACTTTCTCTCAGTCTGAACTATCCCTCCCCTTCTGACACGACTTCCTGTTGTGTCTTAAGGTCTTAGCAGCCTTTAGAAAAAAAGGGCCCCTAAATGTCATTTAAAATGTATTTTCCCCTTAGCCTAGTGGTACATCTAAGTAGGGACATACAGAAGGTCCAGGGCTTTTTTTGAGGGGGTACTTGGGGGTACTAAGTACCGGCAACTTTTCCTTTGTCTCCTAAAATTGACCCAAGTTTTAATGAAAGAGCTCAGGCTCTACACACCAATTCTGCCTTGTCATAGATTCTGTGACTGATTGAAGGGTTCTGACTATTGTCCCTCAGTGATCACCCCACCCCTGAAGGGTGGCCTGGCATTTGAGTACTGGCACCTTTTTCGCTAGAAAAAACGCACTGATCTGAACCATCCTTCCCCTTCTGACATGACTTCTTGTTTTGTGCAGAACAGGATGGTTCATAGTGAGAGAAAGTCCCAGTACAGGCACAGGTAGCAAATGGGTGCCGTTGCTGCTGCCCAAGCAAGACTGGAGTGGAGGTGATTTGAAGGTATAAAATATTCACAGCCCAGGTCAACTATACTCTGTGGTTGAGAGTTTGAAACTAATGATTGAAGAAAGTTCCAAGTTAATTTATATGCATTCTTAAATAATCTAGGCAAGGACATTAATATCAACTCAAGAACCGGTGTATATGTCCTCATCTGCCTACATTACTAGGGTTACCATATGGCTCCTATACATTACAGGCACAGTTTCTGCTGCTTACGCTAATATAGTGGATTCTGGTTAATTGGGACACATCGGGACCACAGAACTTTGTCCCGATTAAACGGCTGCCCAAATAAAGTTCTCAGGTTACCAGGAAAAAATAAGTACAGTATTAGTGTCAGATAAAAGTTAATTTTCTCTTTTATTGTTAAACACAAAAGTTGAAGGAAAGAAAAGCAGTACAGCATAGCGTAGTATAATTTAAAATGTTACAATTATTCTGTAATGCAAATGTTGAAATAAAGGAAAAGAAAAGTTTCTCATTGAAAACAGCATAGTACTGTATTAATGTTGGAAGTATCGATCAAGTGTACCTTGACGAGCTCTCTTCATTGCCTGCAGTTGGACAAAATCATCAGGTACCAGTTTAGCACGGTATAAGGTCTTCAAATTTGTCATGATTCCCATGTCCATTGGTTGCACCAGAGATGTGGTGCTGGGAGACACATATTCCACCTGGATGTTTTTCAAAGAGTCCATGTGTGGCTGCACTGCACAATTATCAAGGACTAGCACAATCCTCCTAGTTTTCCTTTGTAATTCAATATCCCAGCTTATTAACCACTTCCTAAAACTTTCTGATATCATCCATGATACAGAACAGGTAAACTTTCCATACTGGTCCTTTTAAAACACCGCGGCTTAGCACTTTTTTTCAATAACCAGCAGATTGCGTTTGTCAGTTTCTGACATGTTGTATGTTTATAGGTCACGGAACCATCAGGTGTGGCACAGTAGAACAGCCCTATTTCGTCGGCTTTGTAGATGCCATCCGCACAAACTTTACAAAGCAAATGTGGAAGCTTTGTGGTTTTCCGTTGTTCAGCACTTATGGCAACAGCACTGTCTTTCTCACCACATGCTCAAACTTTATCCCAAGCTTTAACTAAGCTTAGATTGTGAGTCCACCTGAGACAGAGAAATATCCAGTGTACCTGAATGTAATTCAGCTTGAGCTTCTACTGAAAAAGGTGTGAGCAAAATCCAAATAAATAATAATAATAATAAACCCGAACCTGCATTTCCACCGTGACAAGCAGCCATCTGTTGCTTTGAAATCATTGTGACCGAGTTTTTTAGCTAACTCCTCTGACTTGCTTTTTATCATTTGTCCACTCACACAGACACCTCTTCCTGTTACAATTGAGAACCATTGATTCAGGGCCTCTTCTACATAAGGATCTTTAGCGTCACACTTTCGTTTTTGGGAAACTCCCTGTTGTCTTTCAATTAATGTCCACTCATTTATCAGTTCCTCTTGTTGTTGCACAGCGTGTGCTATGCTATTGTGGATTTGGGTACTCTGGTAATCTCTACCAGTTGGCACTGACTGGTGTTTGGTGGTTGTTTTTCAATTCTTCAAGGGATCCTTTTACTAAGCCGCCCAACGCGCGTCAATTTTGAGCTACTGCGTGGCCCTTGCGGTTATTTCGTTTTTGATGCGCATCCAATACATGCGCGGGAAAATATTTTTATTTTCTGGCATGTGGGCGGTAATAGGCATTTTATGCACGTAGACCATTACCACCCGGTTACCACGTGAGACCTTACTGCTAGATCAATGTCTGGTGGTAAGGTTTCAGACCCAAAATAAACAGAACTGCAGGACCATTGGGAATTTCTAGAACTGGCAGTGAAACATTCCAAGAAACCAATGTTAAAAATCTGTTTCTAATAACCTAATAACTGGGCTCAATGCAGAGACTGACAGATGAGCAATTGGAGAGGTTACCGGGGGGGGGGGGGGGGGGGGGGGGCGGGGAGAAGGAAGAGGGAGCGAAGCCTGTGTGTAATTTTTAGTGCAATGCATACTGTTTATTCACAGCACTCATGTGCTATGAATAACATCATTTTACTATGTTTGTAGTAATAGTTTAACAACCCTGATAAATAAAGTGCCTTCTTTGTACATACACCAATATACCACCCATACGGAAAATGCAGACCGTCAACAATATGAAACAAGGGATCATATCATCACAATTCTCATGTAGAGCCACAAAACACCCTAATTCATGTTTAATATGGGATAAAATGCCATAAATAAGTAAATATAAACTTTTAATGTTGAGCACCTGATTCTCAAAGTGGACAAATTCCAAACACTATAATGAAAATAAAATGATCTTTTCTACCTTTGTTGTCTGGTGACTTTTTCTGATCATGCTGGCCCAGTATCCGATTCTGCTGCTATCTGTCCTCAATGCAGGTCAGGAAGTCATCCTCGTTAAATATCTCCCTGGCAACCCAAGACACCTCCAGCCAATCCCCTTGCTCTCCCAGCAGTAAGGTAAACAAACCATAAACCAATTTCTAGAACTGGTTACACAAGGCTAGAGGACTTTCACTGCAGCTCCTGCTGTGAGGATGAGGTAAATCAACAATTTAAACCCCTCAGAGCACAGCAGGGGAGGCTTAGCCTCTCTAAGCCTCTTATACCGGGTGCCTATGCATACAGGGCTAGATTCTACCTTTGGTGCCTAAACAATTGGCACCAAAACATACCTGTGTAAATGGTATTCTATAAGCTGCGCCTAAAGTTCAGCATGGTAGATAGAATACACGCATAAATGGAGAGTTGTACATAAATTTAGGCGCAGCCATTTGCACCAATGAAAACATGGTGTAAATGCCCTCACCTAAATTTACATGCGGAGCACCATTATTCTGTAATTATGCTTGTAACTTGAATCCATGCCCCTTGTCCACCCTGAAACACCCTCCCATTTCTGTGCCTCCTTTTTAGACCACATGTAAATTTTAAGCGCAGATCCTGCACCTTACTTTAAATGTGTTGGTCCCAATTAAATCTAATTAGTGCCAATAAGTGCATGTTAAAAAGGCAATTATTGGCACTAATTGGGTCGTTATTCAATCAAATTGCACATGCAAATCGGGAACGCACCTAAATTTGCACACATAATTTTTGGCGACCTTTATAGAGTTAGTGGGACAATGTGAAGATTCACCCCCTTATGCAGAAGGACATTATCCCTGACTCCTGAATCTTGTAGCCTTGCAGAGCCTGACCCATGGCACAGAAGACACAGGCATATTGCTCATGACATTTTTGCAGATGTGAAATTACTTTTAAGGACATTTTAATTTTCTTTTACTGGTCATCATAAATTTACTGAAAGTTGGCAACCCTGCCGAGAAGCACTGACTGTTAATTTTATAACTCTTTTAACAACAAACATCTGACACAAATCACAAACACATGTTCCATTGGGTGATACCCCAGACTGGGGAGTACATAAAAGAACATGGAGTCAACAGTGGAACAGTGACACACACATCCACTTCCACTGCTAAAGCAGTAGCTCCAGTACGGATCCCATACCTTATGCTAGGTCTCAGTCTTATGTCTCAGTATGTAAGTATCTCATCTATGGCAACATGGTGAATGCAAAGTAACCAGAAAAAGTGGAAAGAACACAAAGGTCCCACTGGGTGGATAGAATCAAACAACAAGGAGTGGGAACTGGATCAGGCTCTTCAAGAACCAGACTCAGGATGCCGGAATGGAATTATGGATGTTTAAACTGACTCAACATGGAACCATGTTTCGGCACATGCGTGCCTGCCTCAGGAGTCTTGATACATATATCTGATAATCACACGTTGATAATTCTTCTTGCTAAAAGAGCATGAGCTGGTCTTTAGAAAGACCATTGATAAAAGAAATAATCGTTAAGTAGCAACATGGTGAATCGCATTTTTCCATTCGTCCAAGGATTTCAGCTTTCATTGGCAGCAGTAGGTTTCACTACATACACCAGCTGAATAACTAGTTCTTTCCTCCCTGTATGAAAAGTGACATCACAGAAATCATAGCTGTGGGATTAGGGTTATATGAGCATTAAGGATCTGCATGAATTCTTCCTTTATCTGTGCCCAGAAGGCATAGACATAGGGTCCCTTCAACTGAAGTGCATTAAGCATTTAACATGCAAAGTAGTGTGCGCTGTTACTATACGAGCATGCTATGTTAGGGGCCAAAACTGGATGGAATGTGGGCAGAAAATGGATGTGGACCTCTAGCGCATCAAGGGCGGGGCGGCGGGAGCAGTCTGCCCCAGGTACAGGCTGCAAGGAGGTGCACTGAGCAGTCATGCGACTGTTGGCTCTGCCGGTTCCCTGCCCCCTCTGGCATCAACTTCCTGTTCTGGAGCAGGAGGCCGGCAGAGCCGGCAGCCGCGTGACTGCTGAGTGCATCCCCCGTTAATGGCCACTGATGTGGACTGCACACTTCAGTTATCACGCAGTATTTAAGAAAAAATTCTATTCCCTCTTCAGCAGGACATGTTTATCGACTCCTACCCTAGCTGAGATAATATTTAATCACTTCTCTGACCTCATGTGCAACTTTTTTTAAATTAGTCATCTTATTTTCTAACTCATCTTACAGGAGTAGCCTAGTGGTTAGTGCAGTGGACTTTGATCCTGGGGACTGAGTTCGATTCCCACTGCAGCTCCTTGTGACTCTGGGCAAGTCACTTAACCCTCCATTGCCCCTGGTACAAAATAAGTACCTGAATATATGTAAACCGCTTTGAATGTAGTTGCAAAAACCTCACAAAGGCGGTATATCAAGTCCCATTTCCCTTTACCTATCTATGATTCATCTGTGCTTATACCCTCTGCTGTCTTTTAAAAATGTTCTATTACATATTGTGTTGACATTGTGCCATACTTTATTTGAATATTTTTACTGCTGCAATTGTCTAGTGCTTATGTTTGATTTATTCTTACTGTACACTGCCTTGAGTGAATTCCTTCAAAAATCCGGTAAATAAATCCTAATAAATAAATAAATGATGCTCAAAAGCGGGTGCTGGAAAAATGGTCACTAAACGCTCTTCTATAAAGTTGAGCACAAATCCTGGAGTTGCGCACTATTCTATAATGGGGCCAATACCAGAACATCTATTATGTGGAGGAGTGGCCTAATGGTTAGAGCACTGGTTTTGTAATACAGAGGTGGCTGGTTCAAATCCCACTGCTGCTACTACTACTACTTATCATTTCTATAGCGCTACTAGACGTACACAGCACTGTACACTTGAACATGAAGAGACAGTCCCTGCTCGATAGAGCTTACAATCTAATTAGGACAGACAAACAGGACAAACAAGAGATAAGGGAATATTAAAGTGAGGATGATGAAATAAGGGTTCTGAACAAGTGAACAAGGGTTAGGAGTTAAAAGCAGCATCAAAAAGGTGGGCTTTTAGCTTAGATTTGAAGACGGTCAGAGATGGAGCTTGACGTACCGGCTCAGGAAGTCTATTCCAGGCATATGGTGCAGCAATATAAAAGGAACGGAGTCTGGAGTTAGCAGTGGAGAAGGGTGCAGATAAGAGAGATTTACCCAGTGAACGGAATTCCTGGGGAGGAATGTAGGGAACGATGAGAGTGGAGAGGTACTGAGGAGCTGCAAAGTGAATGCACTTATAGGTCAATAAGAGGAGTTTGAACTGTATGCGGAAACGGATAGAAAGCCAGTGAAGTGACTTGAGGAGAGGGCTAATATATGAACGTAACGACCCTGCTGCTCTTTGTGATCTTGGGTAAGTCACTTAACTCTCCATTGCCTCAGGTACAAACTTAGATTGTGAGTCCTCCTGGGGCAGAGAAATATCCAGAGTACCTGAATGTAACTCACCTTGAGATACTACTGAAAAAGGTGTGAGCAAAAAATCTAAAATAAATAAATTATAGAATACCACTCTGTGCTAATTTTTCAGTGCCAAACACTGTTCCCTCTAAGCTGAGTGGGAGTCCTCCAACTGTATTGCTGTCAGGGGGGAGGGGTAGTGCTTCGATGTTATGGTTTCAATTGCTTGGGACACGCAGGTTCCCTGGAGTCCTGCAGAACTTGCCTGACCCTCACGATTGAAAATAGGAGGACTCCCACTCAGCTTAGAGGGGAACGGTGGTGCTAAATTTTGAGCAGCATTTATAGAATTTCCCTCTGAAGGGTCATGGATTTGATATGCTGCCTCTCTAAAGTACAAGCAATCAGGTACTTTCTTTGCTCTTAGTGGGCTTACAATCTAACCCCCCCTGTCGGTGCAGCAATACCAACACAGCCCATTCACTTTGTCGGCAGGCAAATTTCTTGTGAAATATATTTGTGAGATGCAGATTAGTCATTTGCTTCCCACAACTAAATTTCACCAAGACTGGAACATTCTCATGGGTTAATACATAAGCCCCTTTATCTTGCAAGTTATATACCTGAAGCACAATTTAATATGCCTGCCACCCTCCTCCTGCAAGGTATTTCTCTGCTGTCTGATCTCAGTGTTTTCTTGCCACTTGGATAACAGCTTTAATCCTGTTCTCCAATGCCTTAAGTTTCTGAGAGTTGTTAGTCACAAACACCTCTAACTCCTCCACATGCAGCTCTGTCAGTGGGATGCAGCTGCCTTAACTGTTATCTCCTCAAGCCTTGCATTCAGGCTGGCCATAATTTTTGGAGAGAGAGAGAGCACTCATATGGTATCACCTGCTCTGCACCTGCCAACTCTGAGATCTCAGGTTTCCCCTCATCATTAGATGTCAGCCAGTCTGGTAAGCCCACTTTATCCTGCATTGGTTTATGACTGGTTCTTTTGTAGGCTGGTGTTGAATGCTTTCTGGGCTCCTTAGGCATCAAATCTCAATTTATGACTCACTATGGTGTTATAAAACAGGGCATTTAAAGAGTGCTTCAGGAGCTGGACAGTTCTGCTGCCTTCACCTTGCACAGCATCATTTGGCCCCCTGCACTGACTTTTTAAGTGTTTGCTATAAATAACTGGATTTTATAACCAGCATTTGAGGTGTGTGTGCTCTTCCACTTGTATTTTATATACGATAATCAACCCTGGAAGTGCCGGCCTTTGTTGTTTAGTTTGGGTGTATACTTTGGTGCACAGCTGAATATGTCAATGCATACTGACATTGTGCGGTCATGTTTTTACTAGCTTCCATTGATTCTCAAGCTTAGGATGCTTTTAGAGTGGGGCAACTTGTGTATTTTGATTTTGACTTTGGTAGGGAGTACTGTTCCCTCTAAGCTAGTTGGAGGTGGTGCCAGTGGAAGGTGGTGCTTCAATATTGTGTTTTCATTCTCTAGAAAAAGGTAGGTTCCATGGAGTCCTGCAGAGCTTGCCTACCCCTTGCTATGAAAAATGTGATAGTGAAACAGCACCCTCTACTGGCAGGTCTGTTGGTGGAGGACTCCTGCTCAGGAGCAGGTTGGATTATTGCAAATCTTTGATTTTAGGCTGCTCCCAGATTAGCTTGCAGAAGCTGCAGCTAGTACAGTAGCACTTCCCAAACTGTAGGTTGTTACCCCAAATGGGGTCATGCACACTGCGTTTGGGGTCATGGCCTGGGCAGGCTCTACATAGGCACTTTATTATGGCCCTTGGCATGGTTACGGATGTTGGTTCAGCTGCAATCATATGGCCTCAGCCTGAAAATGTTTGGTAAGCACAGTAGTAGCAGCAAATGCATTGAATGTCCATATTGTTTGGGTTCAGTTTGCATGGTTTATCAGGCTTTTACATAAGGGTCACACCCCTCTACCTGGCTGATGAACTTGAGGCTTGTTCCTCTTTGAAAACTGTTCATCCCTCCCAGACAGGCTGTTTAGTTTTGGTTTCTTTGCATGAGATACCTACTGCACATGAATATAACTCACCTTGAGTTAAAACTGAAAAAGACTTGAGCCAAATCCTAACACATAAATAAATAATATATTTGTGCTATAAAGGGGGTCCTTTGTGGTGGAATGAATTTAGGTTGGAGATTAGCTCTCTGGGTTTTTTTAAGTTTTGGAAAGCATAGCTTTTCTTGTCAAGGCATTTGGGAATGAGACTAGCTAGGGGGAGTTTCTGTTTATGATTTCTGTTTTTGTGGGACGGGGGAAGGGGATTAGGTTTTAGGTAGGGATAGATGTTTTAACTTATATTTTTACGTAATTTCATTTTCATTGTAAACTACTCGATATCTCTGATAGATTAGTGATGTATCAAGTTAATAGATCAAATCAAATAGCCTCTTGTGTCGCCACCAAACATTCAATGTCAGGACATTAAGGGCTTCTTTTACAAACCCACGCTAGCGATTCCCGCACAGCAAATGAAATGACGCCCACAGGAATTGAGGGGTCCTTTTACAAAGGTGTGCTAGTGTTTTTAGTGTGCGTTAAAAATGAGTGTACACTAAACGCTAGAGACGCCCATATATTCCTATGGGCATCTCTAGCGTTTTGCGCACACTAAAAACGCTAGCACGCCTTTGTTTAAGACTCCCTGAATGGGCTTCCTCTCATTTACTGCACAGGAATCGCTTGCATAGCTTTATAAAGGAGGCACCCAAAAAAGAGTGCAAGGATCCATGCCCCAGCATCACTACTTTCCCTCCCCTGTTTCCATTGACATCACCATCATCATCATGGACCCCTGGCGAAATAATGTTTCTTTATCCATTGGCATCATTATTGCCTACACCCCATTACTGGCCTTATCCCCTTCCTCACCCCCAAGTAATCAATTTCCCTCCCTTGGAATCACTTCCAAACACTAGCTAGCAAGAGAAATTGAGCAGGCAGTACTTCTGACCATGCAGCTGCTGCTCCAAAAAACAACAAGGCAAATGATCTGCAAACTCCAACGTGGAAAACAAACCAGCAGATCAATATAACATGTAAAGATTTTATTAATGATACCATATACCAGGGAATCGCCCGGCACAGGCCGTGTTTTGCCTAAAGGGGCTGTGTCAGGGGCTAAAATAGACAAACACATAAAATTACAAGTATAAAATAATATAAAAACAATTACAGTAATATAATATATCATACATAATCAAAAAACACCAACATAAACATAAACATAAATAGTCATCATAATAATATAAAAATGTAAATAATATTAATAAATATAACAATAAATATAACAAATATATCACAGATCAAAAACTATTATAAAACATTCATTATCAAGAGAACCATTCACCACGTCACCATACCCATTTTCAAAACAGAACGAAGAATATATATGCATAAGGTTGCTTTTTACCCATATATCAACACGTCTTGAATTTAACTATATCCCATTAAAAACACTTATACAAACATGTACATATAAATATAGAATATAGATACTAAAAACATAAAATATAATCATATTGTGTCATAGCTAGCAATCAAATTACAACAAAAATATTATTTAAAATAGGACACCTACCTAGAATGAAAACCTTCTGATGGTTTTCATTCTAGGTAGGTGTCCTATTTTTATCATACAATATTATGGTTTTTATCATATAATATTATGTTTTTTATCATATAATAATACGATTTATATTATTTTTAAATAATATTTTTTGTTGTAATTTGATTGCTTGTTATCACACAATATGATTATATTTTATGTTTTTAGTATCTATGTTCTATATTATTATGATGACTATTTATGTTTATGTTTATGTTGGTGTTTTTTGATTATGTATGATATATTATATTACTGTAATTGTTTTTATATTATTTTATACTTGTAATTTTATGTGTTTGTCTATTTTAGCCCCTGACGCAGCCCCTTTGGGCGAAACATGGCCTGTGCCGGGCGATTCTCTGGTATATGGTATCATTAATAAAATCTTTACTTGTTATATTGATCTGCTGGTTTGTTTTCCACATGCAGCTGCTGTTGCCACTGCCTCCTCTGCTGGTTTTCCTCTGAAGCCAAGTGGCGCTCTGTAATCTCTTGAGATTCTCTGGCCTTGCACAGTTCTGACTTCAAAAGGGAAGCCTTTCCAAGATGCACAGGCAGCAAATTTGTGCTGATCTCTAATTTCCCCCTGCTGGCTGGAGATGATGGTGCAGCAACTAAGAGAAAGAAACAGATTAAGGGGCCATTTTATAAGCTTTGTAAGCATCTACAAATGCCTAATGCACGGCAAAATGGAGTTACCATCCGGCTACCACGTGGTTCTTGCGGTAATTTCATTTTTGGCGTGAATCCGTTACGTGCATCTGAAAAATAATTTTCCTTTTCGGGCACATGAATTGGACATGCGCCAAGTGGCATTTGACATGCGCAGGTCATTACTGCCCGGTTACCGTGTGAGAGTTTACCACTAGGTCAATGGCTGTCGGTCAGGTCTCAGACCCAAAATTGGCACGTGGCAATTTTCATTTTGCCGCACGTCCATTTCTGGCAAAAATTTAAAAAAGGCATTTTTTACAGGTGCATTGAAAAATGATTCTGCGCGCACCCAAAACACGCATCTATACTACCGCAGGCCATTTTCAGTGTGCCTCTGTAAAAGGGCCCCTAAAACTTTTCTGTCATCAGTGACAGTTTTAATCTGCCTCATCTCTCTGCCAGTAGCAGTTGAAGGAAGAAGATGGCACAGTGGCGACCCGATGTTCTTGCATTCCCCTTGACAAAGCAGGAATAGCGAAACAGGCACCTGTCGGGGTTTTAAGATTTGAGGCGTTAAGACTTCACGATATGGTGTAAAGACAAGGAAACACACCGGATGAGTCCAGATAAGTGACCATTATTGGCCTGCCATCACTAGAATTGTTATGATTATAGATACATGTGTAAAGGAACAGACAAAATAAGGGGAAAAAAAAGTGTGACAAAGAAAAATATTGATGTTCAATGAAGATTAAGTGCATATGTAGAGAGGAAGGGGGTTTTGTCGATGATTACAAAACTGTCATATAAGGGGTCTCACCAGTGAGTGAGTAAAAAATTACCCAGTGACTATTTATGAGACTTTCCCCTATAAAAACTAAATGACTAGTCAATGAGTGAATACGACAGTGGTTTACTCCATATTATTCTATCTACCATAGAGTCACATACATGAGGAGTAATAAGTAGATTTGAGTCGCATGAGTTGTACAAGTAGCACAATTCTAGCACCCCCAAAGTTTTCCTGTGGTAACTAGTTGAGAATTTCTTCTTTAAGAAATAGTTAATCATTGTCATGCAGTCCCATGGCCAAGATGTTGACCTACTTCTTTTGGAAGACTGATTTTTTTAGAATAGAGATAAGCATCTCTTTCAGCATGGTAAAACACTAAGAGATTCAAAATGGCATTTAGACAGAGTGCTTTCCTTGCTCTTTTGCTGTTAAATTATTGTAGCAAGACGAGAAGCAGCATCCAGACATTTAGTACATGGCTGTAGTCCAAGCACTTATCTCTTATAAGTTATTTGCATTGGTTTCTTTTGTAACGGAAGGATAAAAACTGCTGGGAAAGCAACTTTGAACTGCTGTAAATTATCTGCAGAACTTACAGTGGCCGTGCAGTGAAAGAGACTTGTATTGACACCTAGAAGTTTGGAATATTGCTGAGAGAAAATGTGAGAGAATGAGAGTTGCCTGTTTTGTCTCTTTATTTAGTGATAATAACTCTTGGAGCCTCTCATGGTCCCAATGCAATTTACAGCTCTTTCTTTTCATAAATAGATGCACCTCTGGGTTGGATGACCCAGTATAACAATTCTGTTGCCTGCATTTATAATAGTTTTAGATGCCATTATGTCACTTGTAGACGATATGAAAGGAATTCTATAAATCACATTCAGAATTCAGTGCTGGAAAAAATCAGCACTAAGCACGATTCTATGAAGGGTGTGCACCCTCTATAGGATTGCGCTTACTGCTGATTCCTGCACCAAACTTTGGGCAACAGATTTATACCTGCTAAAAGCTACTGTAAATGCTGGTTCGTATTCTAAAACAACTCACATGACCTTTTGCCACACCACTGACACGCCCATGGCCACACCCCCTTTTGAGTTATGTGCTAGTAGAGTTAAGTACCATGCCTTAGAAAATAGCACACATCCAGATGTGCACAAAAATTTGAATGAGTGCCAATTAACTTCAATAATTGGTCGTTAGCACCTGATTTTTGATAGTTAAAGGTACATACACAAATTTGAGCACGCAAACCTGGGCTCCATATATAGAAACCGGAGATATATTTCTCCAAATTGGTTCATTTTGTGCATACTCTGACAGGGTGTGTAGGAGGTCTCAAACTTTCTCAACATATAAATACCCTGATGTTGTTATTACTGTGTTTCATATTATTGGTGTTTCCTCTAAAATAATAAACCTTTCTTCGAGTCTAAGTCTAAAATACTTGGTATAATTTTGGACTCTAGACTTCCTTATGAGTATCAAATTAATGCACTTGTGAGAAAATGTCTCTTTCATTTACACAAACTTTAATTAGATCATCTTTGACTTCATCTGGATTCCGAACAATTGCGCAAGCTACTTTAATTCCGCTCCTTGATTATTGTAATTCACTGTATTTTAATGTTAACAGACAGCAATTGCATCATCTTCAGTTTTTGCAAAATACTGTCGCCTGACTGATTTATGCTTTGGGTAAATTTACTGAAATTAATCCTCTTTTGGAAAGATCACATTGGTTAAGAGTGGAATTTTGAATTCAATTTAAAATTGCTTGTCAAATCTATAAATGCATTTATGGTATGAATTCGGTAATGATATTTGATACCATCCTCAGGTTTAAGAGAACATTTGAGGAATTAAATAAAATCTGACACTTGATATTCCATCTATAAAGAAAATTAAATTGAAAACCATTTGGGAACATTCTTTTTCTTTCCAAGGCCCAAAAATATGGTATAGTATACCGGTATCTATAAGATTGATATCGAATTATGATCTTTTTCACAAGGTCTTAAAATCTTATTTGTATACTCTGTAGGCTTTTTTCTTGGAAATTTAATCTGACTGAAAGCTGGAAATCATATCTGATTAAGATATTTAGTCTTGTTGTAAACTGCTTAGAAATATGTGGTAATTGCGCTATAGAAGTATCAGAATAGAAGAGAAGAGAGGGTTACTTCATGTTTACACTTTTCAAGAGTAATTATTTGAAAATAAAGGTCATAAGTACATAAGTATTGCCATACTGGGACAGACCGAAGGTCCATCAAGCCCAGCATCCTGTTTCCAATAGTGGCAAATCCAGGACACAAGTACCTGGCAAGATCCCAAAACAGTACATACATTTTATGCTGCTTATCCTAGAAATGATCAGTGCATAAGTACATAAGTATTGCCATACTGGGAAAGACCAAAGGTCCATCAAGCCCAGCATCCTCCAACAGTGGCCAATCCAGGTCACAAATACCTGGCAAGATCCCAAAAAAGTACAAAACATTTTATACTGCTTATTCCAGAAGTAGTGGATTTTCCCCAAGTCCATTTAATAATAGTCTGTGGACTTTTCCTTTAGGAAGACATCCAAACCTTTTTTAAACTCCATTAAGCTAACCGCCTTTACCACATTCTCTGGCAGCGAATTCCAGAGTTTAATTACACGTCGAGTGAAGAAAATCTTTCTCTGATTCGTTTTAAATTTACTACATTGTAGCTTCATTGCATGCCCCCTAGTCCTAGTATTTTTGGAAAGCGTAAACAGACGCTTCACATCTACCTGTTCAACTCCACTCATTATTTTATAGACCTCTATCATATCTCCCCTCAGCCGCCTTTTCTCCAAGATGAAGAGCCCTAGCCACTTTAGCCTTTCCTCATAGGGAAGTTGTCCCATCCCCTTTACCATTTTTGTCATCCTTCTCTGCACCTTTTCCAATTCCACTATATTTTTTTTGAGATGCGGCGACCAGAATTGAACATAATATTTGAGGTGCGGTCACACCATGGAGTGATAAAAAGGCATTATAACATCCTCATTTTTGTTTTCCATTCCTTTCCTAATAATACCTAACATTCTATTTGCTTTCTTAGCCACAGCAGCACACTGAGCAGAAGGTTTCAACGTATTATCAACGATGACACCTAGATCCCTTTCTTGGTCTGTGACTCCTAACGTGGAAACTTGCATGACGTAGCTATAATTCAGGTTCCTCTTTCACACATGCATCACTTTGCACTTGCTCACATTAAACGTCATCTGCCATTTATACGCCCAGTCTCCCAGTCTCGTAAGGTCCTCTTGTAATTTTTCACAATCCTCCCGCGATTTAACGACTTTGAATAACTTTGTGTCATCAGCAAATTTAATTACCTCACTAGTTACTCCCATCTGTAGGTCATTTATAAATATGTTAAAAAGCAGCGGTCCTAGCACAGACCCCTGGGGAACCCCACTAACTACCCTTCTCCAGTGAGAATACTGACCATTTAACCCTACTCTCTGTTTTCTATCTTTTAACCAGTTTTTAATCCACAATAGAACACTACCTCCTATCCCATGACTCTCCAATTTCTTCTGGAGTCTTTCATGAGGTACTTTGTCAAACGCCTTCTGAAAATCCAGATACACAATATAAACTGGCTAACCTATATCCACATGTTTGTTCACCCCTTCATAGAAATGTAGTAGATTGATGAGGCAAGATTTCCCTTCACTAAATCCATGTTGACTTTGCGTGCCCAACGCATGCCAAAATGGAGTTACCGCCCGGCTACCGCGTGGCTCTTGCGATAAATTCATTTTTGGCACATGTCCAATATGCGCATCAATATTTTCGGATGCAGGTATTGGACACATGCAGGTCATTACCACCCGGTTACCACGTGAGACTTTACCGCTAGGTCAATGGCTGGCGGTAAGGTCTCAGACCCAGAATGGATGTGCGGCAGTTTTCATTTTGCCGCACATCCATTTTTGGCAAAAAAGTTTTAAAAGGCATTTTTAACATGTTCGCTGAAAAATTATCCTGCGCGCGCCAAAAACACACGTCTACACTACCGTAGGACATTTTTCAGCATGCCTTTATAAAAGGGCCCCCAACAGTCTGTTGTGATAGACACCTATGTCTATTCACCAAGAAATGTAACCAACTTTATAGTGTCCCAACTCCTCACTGTTCTGTTTGGCTGGAAAGCAGTAACCAGTTCAACAAACAGAGGCAACTCCACTGTTCTTAACAGCAACATTTAAGATGAGACGATCCACTGTTTGCGTGTCGAAGTAATCCTCTTCACAGTTTTGTTGTTTCATTTGGTTTACTGAGAAATTGTGATTTATGTCTTGCGTCTGCTTTTACTTTTTACTTGTAACTGCAATCATCAGATGTAACTGAGTAAATGTAGGAAAAATTGGAAAAAATTATTACTTCAATAAAAGCAAAAGTAACAAATGTTATTCTGTATTTCTTTACAAGGAAAAGTGACACAACTTTTATTTAAGTACAGTAACTAGTTACTGTACAATTCTGCTGAAGGGTATAACAATCTACCAATTATTACCATCTTGTCTACTGGAGCCACCTGCCAACAATTGGAGGCTGGGAAAACTGTACAAGAATAATAACTGAGCACTGATAAATGTTTAACATCTGTCAATATGAACAGCAGATATCCTAAACTGTGCGCTTAAAAGACCCTCACCAACCAGGTGGGTAGGTTTAATCAATTAAAGGGGCCCTTTTACAAGGCTGCTTAGGTGCCTATGTGCACCCACCATGCGCCAAATTGGAGTTACTGCCCAGTTACCAAGTGGCCCTTGCAGTAATTTCAATTTTGGCGTTCGTCCACTACGAGCATCTGAAAAATATTTTTTATTTTTCTGACACGCGGCAGCTACACGCATCAAGTGGAATTTACCGCCTGGTTACCGCATGAGACCTTACCGCTAGGTCAATGGTTTGCGATAAGGTCTCAGATCCAAAATGGACACGTGGCAATTTTCATTTTGCCGCACGTCCATTTTCAGCCAAGAAAGGCATTTTTTGAGGGTGCGCTAAAAAATAATTCTGCGCGTGCCCAAAACACGCTTCTTCACTTCCGCAGACCATTTTTCAGTGCACCTTTGTAAAAGGACCCCTAAGGGAATTAATGTAACCATAAATTTTATTTTCATTTATGTCTGGAAAGAGGAGGAAAGACTGTAAATAGTTACTACTTGATCAGTGAAGATAACGTCCACTGTGCCTCAATCATTTAAATAATAGTCAATGGAATCCATAGCTATATCCATTAATGTCCTTAAATTTTGCAACCAGTAAAATCTTCAAATAGTTCATAACTTTTCAACCACATTCTTCAATAGTAATTAGGACCATCAGAGGCGGCATATTTCAAGCATTCAGTATAATACTGCCTGCTGTTCACCTTATATCATCATCAGTCCATAAAGTCCTTTAATAAGCAGCATATCTTTTCCACTTTGGGGGGGGCGGGGTCAATTTTTATTAGTTTTTTTATATCATTGAAAAAATGTTTTAAAAAAGCACTGAAATTTTAAATATGCTGCAGCAAGACGTATTACATCACAATGCACCACTTCCCTGAAGATGAGAACAAAACACTGGGTCCAGCTGAGCAAGTTGCACTGCAAAATTAAGTGCAAGCTTCACTTATTAAATATTTAAAAGTTTTTAAGTGCAAGCTTCAATTATTAAATATTTAAAATGCAATACTTTTTTTTGAAGGATATAACAAAATTGATAAAAACTGGGGAAAAAACTAAATTGGAAAAGATATGCTCTTTATTTTGGGAGTACCATGGTATCTGTGGCTCCTCCCATTCCCACGCCTATGTCTCACCACATCTAGCCCTCACCACCCAGGAGGTCAATCAGTTGCCCTTCTCAGCCTGTACTCCAGCAGGCCAGTCAGCTTCTCAACTCTTTCTTCCCAGCCTTGTACCACACCAAACCAGGTAACCACTCACTCCCCCCCAGCCTTGTACCTCACCAAACTAGGCGGCCAACCACCCCCTCCCCCCAGTCTTGTACACCAACAAGCCAGGTGTCTACCCACCCCTCCTCCCCCCGTCTGTACTCCACCAAGCCAGGCAGCCACACACCCCTTCCCCCCCCAGCCTATACCCTATCATGCCAGGCAGCTGCCACCCCCATCCCTATCCTTAGCAAGGAAGCCTGCCTGCTTCTCTCCTCTTTTCCCACCAGCTCTCAGAGAAACCTGTTACCTTGCTGTCCATGGCTGCTGTTGATAACAAGGACTTCCTCTTCTGTGCACCATACAGGTGAGCAGGGTTGCCGAGAGGGGGGCAAATTTCCACGGGCCTGGCGCTGGCAAACTTCTTCTTGCTCCTGTTTCCGGGTCTGTCCTCTCCTGCTCCTTCGTGCTGCCCAGGACCCGGATGATTGCATTAGCGCAATATCGCATTAATGCAGTCATCGGGGTCTCCCAGCACGGACAGAAGCAGGAGAGGACAGCCCATGGGAACAGGCATGTAGGAAGTGGCTTGCTGGTCCCACCCCTCCCCCCCTTTGGAGGCAAAGACAAAAAGGTAAGGAGGCAGGCGGGAGCGGCAGAGTGAGTGGGGAGGCCTTGCGGTGGTCCGGTTCTGCCCCAGGCCCGGCTATGTCTCTCGGCGGCCCTGTAAGTGAGCCATTTGCTGCAGGAACTCTCACACTGGCCTCTCAAGACTTGAGACCAGTTTGTGAGTTCCTGCATTGCACAGCTCAGACATACACAGAGGCGCACAACACAGAGAAGAGGAATTTCCTGCTTTCAGCAGTGGCAGCGTGAGGCGAAAATGCTTTTAAAAAAATTCCAAGCACCAAGAACAAATTTCTAATTGCCATGGTGGTCTGGTACCTGGGATTTGTTGAACCCTGTTCTAATATAATCTGGGAGTAATTCTAATCAGGGTGCCAACATTTAGGTACCATATTTCCATGGGTAGTAAGCCTATTCTATTAGAAGGCTTATGCACGTAAGTGTCTTTATAGAATACAAGCATAAAGCTGCACCAACACACCAAAATTTAGATGCACACATTTACGACAGATCTATAGTTTCCATAAATTTTAGTGCCTAAGGCCCCGATGCTCAAACCTGTTCCAAATAGCGCCGTAAAAATACCCCCGGAACAGCGCAGAACAGCAACACCCTAATGCTCAAGGCTAATGAGATGCAAATATAGGTTGAGCATTAGGGAGTTCAGTGGGAGGATTATTCTTTGGCATTGGAAGATTGTGCTTGGCACATGCACAGAAGAGTTCTGTGGTAAGTTCGGCTCCTGTGCCCGGTAAAACCCGAATGTGAAGCACATATTGGTGTCTGTTTTCTGTGGCCTAAATATAAGCATTTTACATTTTTTTTTAGCTTGGACACTTATATTTAGATGGAGGAAACAGAAACCAATGTGTGCTTTCACTGGGCATTTTTAATTTTTTTTTTTAACATGGCCACTTTAAATTTAGATGCAGGAAACAAACGCCAATGTGTGCTTTTGCTTGGGTCTGCTGTTTCTCACAACTAGCACTTAATGGCTTGCATAGGCTTCCTTCTGCTTCCAAAAGCAATCAAAACTGGCAGATTTTGCAGAAAGCATCATGAGAGAAGCGTAAGAATCAAGGGAAATCCTCTCTTCCAACAGCCTAATGCCTGCTCTGACCTGGCATTATTTTTTGCAGCGGTAAGGCAGTTTTGTTTCGGGCGTTCTTTTCTGAGCATTGGGGAGGAATACAAAATGATCTCATTTGCATGAGCTTGACTACATTAACATGCTACTTGCATTGTTCGTCTGCATGCTCATTTGTTCCTGTGCTCCGGGCCTCTGAACATTCTGCACAAGTAAATGTGGGCGCTAGTACAGCGCTAATGGCCTCTAGTGCCTTCGTTTATTTTTGAGCATTGGGGCCTTAGTGCAATACTTACAAGTGTAGCTTATTGAATTCTATAAGTTGTATGGATAAATGTTTGCCCCATCTATGCTACACCCAGTGGCGTAGCAAGGGGGAGCGGGAGGGGCGGTCCACCCCGGGTGTCAGCTCAGGGGGGGGGGAGCTCCCTGCCAGCTCCCCCCCCCGACCAGCTCCCGCACCCTACCTTTAAAAAGAATATTGGAATCCCAGGTGAGGCGCAGCGCCTTGCGCCTGCCCTGCATGTAAAAGAAATGTGGACCGTCAGGCCTTCCCTCGCTCTATCTGTCCTGCCCTCCGCTGACGCAACTTCCTATTTCCGCAAGGGCGGGATAGACAGAGCAAGAGAAGGCCTGACGGTCCACATTTCTTTTACGTGCAGGGCAGGCGCGAGGCGCTGCGCCTCGGATTCCGATATTCTTTTTAAAGGTAGGGTGCAGTAGCTGGTCGGGGGGGAGGGGGGTGTCATCGTGCTGCACCCGGGGGGGTGCAATGGTGAACCGCCCCGCCCCGGGTGGCAGCCCCCCCTGCTACGCCACTGGCTACACCCATGTCTCTTTCTTGTGAACACCCGCCTAACAATTTATACACTAAACAGTTCTAGGATGGAAATATAGAATAGCCCTTAGGTGCACTTCTGCCATTACGCACATAAGTATATACTTACCTGCATAAATGGTGGTGTTCTTCCTACTCTGTCCTTTCAATGTTCAATATAAGCACATCCTAGTCATGATTCTCTATGACCTCCTTGACCATCACTAAAGGTAAGGCTTCGTCTGTCATCACAGCCTCTGGATCCAGATCTTTATTTCCCATACCGAGGTCATTAGTATATACAGCTTTCCAGATGTCACCCTTTTTTCTATTTCTCTAGAGGTATTAAGTTTTTACTTACCTGTATGACTTGTTCACCTGTCCCCACCAATCCTAGTTTAATGCCCTTTTCAGTAGGCTGTGAAAGACACTTTACCCCTTCTTTGGTAGGCGGGCACCATCTCTGCTCAGTAGTCCTTGGGAAATCATCCCATGGTCCAGAAAGCTGAAATGCTTTCGATGACACCATCTTTGAGTCATGCATACCCTCAACAGGGAGGATTGCAAGAACACCCCTGAAGTCACTTTTGAAACATTCAGAGGGGTAACTAGCAGTATAATTAGTGCCAACATGAATTATCAGCATTTGATAATAGTCAGTAGGCTTGAAGAGTCTCAACAAACTCTCCATAATGTCTTGAATCTTGATACCAGGCAGACAGCACACCTACAAGGAAATCTAGTATGTTCTCCTTGTAGACTTATGTCAAAGTCCCCTTGAAGCATAATTACTTGTTTTCTTTAAGCAGATAACTACAATTTAACCTATTTACTCTATTTCCCTTCCAAACAATACCAAATACTTCTTTCTAATTCAATTGAGTTAATTGGTGAGGGGGGTCTATATAGAAAGATTTTAAAGATGGGGTGGTTGGGAGTTGGAATGGGTAGGGAGAGCTAACACCTTAGAAGGACTATGACTTCAAAGAGGATAATTAGCCTCTCTCCCTCTTTGAACTAGAGGTTAAAAAAAAATAATGAAAGCCCTAGAGCAAGCTAATTAGCTCCTTTAAAAAAAACTCCCTTCTACTAAAACAACAAAAAATAACAGCTATCACAGCAATATAAACTTATAAAGAAAAAAATCCCCCTTGTAACATGCTCTGGGCAATTCACTGGGAAAGCATCAAGTGCATGCATGTGAGTAAATAATTAAATATGAAACAGCTTCTCAAAACAATGGTGATGCTAATCTCAACCCAAATCATCCCTGCCAAGATATATTGAAGGAGTTTGCTCCATAAGGGAGGTGCTCAAGTATCCAGTGCACTTAGCATTTACATCTATAGCTATCATATATTGTTCAGTGTACATGTTAAGTAATTTATGTAAGTACCTCCATTTTCCACAGAGACCACTGGGAGATTAAATTTCTTCCAGATGATAATTGGATTTGCTGTAAAACAAGCAATAATAGCTTCAGTAAACAGGAACAAATCTTACAGTCTATATAAAATGGAAGGACAATAGAGAAGAGAGCCTGGTGGTAGTCTGCAGACCCTCATTGTTGAAGGGAAAAAGCACCGAATTATATGCAACTTCTACAAAGTAACTGCAAACAAGAAGCAAAGTCCAATCACAATAACACTGAGAGAAAAAAGCAGGAGGAATTACAGACTATATTAATAACTGAGGGGGGATATAATTGAGGTCTACAAAATCCTGATTGGAGTAGAACGGGTAAAAGTCAGTCGACTTTTCACTCTTTCAAAAAGTACAAAGACCAAGGGATACTCAATGATATCACATGGAAATACTTTTAAAACAAATAGGAGGAAATGTTTTTTTTACTCCAAGAATAGTTAAGCTCTGGAACTAGATGCCAGAGGATGTGGTAACAGTGGTTAGAGTATCTGGGTTTAAAAAAAGTTTGGACAAGTTCCTGGAGGAAAAGTCCGTAGTCTGTCATTGAGTTGCACATGGGGGAACCCACTGCTTGCCCCGGGATTGGTAGCATGAAATGTTGCTACTAACTAGGTTTCTGCCAGGTGCTTGTGACCTGGATTGGCCACTGTGGAAGCAGGATATTGGGCTAGATGAACCATTGGTCTGACCCAGTATGGCTATGGCTAACTCAATATATTATACACAGCCCAGTGGAAAGAGAGCCACCCAAGGATATTCCAGTTGTCCAGAAGATGTTCAAATTACCGTGAGACTGACATGTTTTGGCACAATGACCTGTTTTAGGGGCACATTAACTCATGAACTGGACTTATGGCAAAATACATTGCCCTCTGTCAAAAAAGGACCTTCATATGAAAACACTCCAAACGGGTTTCTAACTGGTGACATTGTAGGAACTTACTAGTGATCGTAGGATTGTTGCTGCACATAAAATCTTGAAATAGTTATTACTCAGCCTGTTATTCCACCACTTTTTTCTCGCAGCATGCAATTTGTACATTACGCATATATCCATAAATGATAGCCTAGAAACTAAATTATTCTTATCGCTCAACCTCTATCACATACATTTATTCATTGTTATCAGACAGTATTGCTGTAGCAGTTACTAGCAAGCGATGTCTTTGAAGTCTAGCCTGGTTTTTTTTCTACTTCTAACTGATTAACAGCTCCTGTTGCAAGTGTTGCTCAAGAAAAGACAGTTCTATGGCCATCTGCACAGGATCTTCTTGTTCTTAGGCTGTGTTGAGGATTTGAATACGCTGGTGTCGTCTTCATCAGAATTTATCGTCTATTTGTAAGGTACCTGATCAAAATAGCCCCGACAAAAAAGCTCCAAACAAAAAAGCTCCTGACATAACAGCCACTGTCAAAATGGTCTGCCCACAATATAACCCTTGACAAATTAGCCCCCCGACAAAAGGGCCCGATCAGGCTGCCCAGAATATAGCAATGCATTTTTTCCTATTAATCTTACCTTGACAAACAGGATAAGGTTGGTAAGACTATGAAAATGATGACAATATTGTTTTTTTGTTTTAATTAGCATGTTGATGGAATAATAGTTTCCTTAAACAGCAGAACAGATCATGAATACCAGTTGGTAGCTATAGAATTTTCTTTATTTATATATATCCTTTATACAATGCAATACTGGTAGGAGCCTTTATCAGTGAAGAGTTTTGTAGTTTATCATCTTTTTTTTGTGATGTGTTATTTTTTTCTAGGGGGCTATTTTGTTAAGGGGGCCATTTTGTCAAGGGCTATTTTGTGGGAGGGGCCATTTTGTCAAGGGTTATTTTGTGGGAGGGGCCATTTTGTCAGGAGCTGATTTGTCAATGGATATTTTGTTAGAAGGCTGTTTTGTCGGAGCTATTTTGTCAGGGCTATTATGTTGGGGTGCCCTATTCGTAGGTAGGAATTTAATCAGATTATTTTCATTCTGCATATACTCATGACAAGTGAAAGATAGCATTAGTATATCGGTAACATCCCATACACATTGCAGACATCAAGTATAGGCAACATGTTGCAACACTCTGAAGATACTGGGTTCAGTGGTGTGTGGACCCTCTCCTTAGTGAAGATACTTGTCTTTAAATGCAACATTTTTCCAGGGTCACATAAGCATTATTATTGAATCCCTGGTGTGGAATTCAAAGTATATTTTTGGATGTCCGGCTTTACAGATTGACAAGGAACCTTGCTCATAGAATCTCTGTCTTAAACATTCTTCTGAAACAAGCATTCTTGCAGAAATGTGGACATTTTTGGACTTCATTATTTTATTTTATTTTTAATTGTTATCTATCATTTTAGACCTCATATTCAAAGGCATTTCTAGGTTTGGAGGGTAATTTAATTTCAGTCCACCTAAATGCAAAGGTCCAAATGCACCCTAATTCCCACCTAATTTATAAAGATACATAGAGGAAAAAGTACTAAGGTTTGGGCTTACCATGCTATAACATGCAGCAAGCCCCAAATTAATGTTATGTCAAGAAGGGGCATTCCCGCTATAGTTTATTGCCAGTCATGTGTTAGCAGATTCCAATATGGTTTCATATTTCATATCGTGATGTGATTACCATCTGTACATCCCATATTTATATTTTTTACTTTTTTGGACTTCTGATGCAGGCAGTCTTGCCGAAACATGGCCCATATCGAATCCCTTTAAAGATTTGATGTGAGCTGCTTTTAATAAAGGACCTTTTCAATTTTCTCTAGTAGCATGCTATTTATTTGACTCCTCCTCCTCCTACTAGTCATTTAATTATAATTTTGAAAAAAGTAAAGAAAGAAAAAATATATACTTAGAAGTATTAAAGTGGTTAAAAATAGGGGGGGGGGGGGTTATTGATCTATGGTGTTGGTCTCTTGTGAGGCTTTTCGATGTGCCTAAGTTTTGGGCACTGAAGCCACTGAGGACATAAGACATAAGCATCGCCATACTGGGACAGACCAAAGGTCCATCTAGCCCAGCACCCTGTCTCCGACAGTGGCCCATCTAGGTCACAATCACCCGACAAGGTCCACGGAGCAAATCATTTTGTAATGCTTGTCCCAGGAATAGTGGATTTTTCCCTACGTACATTTAATAACATTCTATGGCTTTTTCCTTCAGGAAGCTGTCCAAACCTTTCTTAAACTCTTCTAAGCTAACTGCCTTAACCACATTCTCCGGCAACGAATTCCAGAGTCGAATTACGCACTGAGTAAAGAAAAATTTTCTCTTGTTTTAAACTTACTGCACTCCAGCTTCATCGCATGCTCCCTTGTCCTAGTATTTTTGGAAAGCGTAAATAGACGCTCCATATCTATCTTTTCCACTCATTTTATATACCTCTATCATATCACCCCTCAGCTGCCTTTTCTGCAACCTGAAGAGCCCTATTCTGTAAGTTACGAGTGTAAGCCCATGTGCCCAACCCTTTGCATTATGGGCTATGCTACTTACATTCGCTGTTACAGACTAGTGCTTAGATACCCTGATGGTACTTTCACGGCTGCGTGAACACTTATGTGCATAAGTACTAGTATTCTATAAATTATTGCTGACAAGGGATGCGGAACTATGAGCACCCAGTTATTGAATTGCCCTTACAGTGTGTGTGTAACTATATATATGTGCATGTTTTGCTGTTCAGATGAAAGGCACAGTATGTGTGAGTGTGTAGAAATGAAGGATACCCTCCCCTTGCCCCCTGAATCTAAAACTCTCCCTCTTCATCTCACGTGTATCTGATTAAGCTAGTCTTATCAGCCGGTCCCTACATGGCCTAAGCGAAAGAAGTGAGGACCTGTTAAAATACCAGAATACCAGAGGAAACTCCCAATGAAAACCTGGTACAATGTCGAGGGCTTTATTTTATAACAGTAATTCATTACTTCATTGGACACAGAATAGGACAAATTTTGCAAACTAAAATCCTAAGCCTGAAAAATATGCAGTGAATTGTCTCACTAAAAAAAAAGGGGATAACACATATAGGGGGAGATTCTATATATGGTGCCTAAAAAAATTAGCACTGAAATTGGTGCCAACTAAGCACATTCTATAATTGGTGGCTAGATTTAGACACTGATTATACAATACACATAGCTGATATTTCAGCGCCTAAATCTATGTGCATCCATTTACAGCAACAAAACATGGCGTAAATCCCAGCGCATAGATTTAGGTGCGCTGGGCCGTACTCTATAACTAGGTGTGTAAATTTTGAAATGCCCATGAAATGCCCATTTCCCCAGCCATAACCAAGGCCCTTTTTGCTTGCACACTTTTGAAGTTCAGTGCACATCGTTACTGAATACACTTAGCAACTTGTGTGCCTAAATTCTAATTAGTGACAATTAGTGCTAATTATTGCTTGTTAAGTGGTATTATCAGCACTCATTAGCTTATTAAGTTACCTGCATTGTTATAGAATTGGCGCGGATCTCTAAGTGCGCTTTATAGAATATAGGGGATAATTAAGGAAGTTTTAATTTTTTTCAGAAGCTGAAAACAAACAGTGGCCATGAAGACTATGAGCTATGAATGCTTGGCTTAGGCTAATCGTTTGTTAAACCAAATGTACCAGTAAAAGGCCTTGAAACCCAGACCTGAATAAAACAGAAAAATTGTCTGTAGCATTGCCAAAGATTTAGAAGGATGTATGTGACCAACATGATATGGTGTACCTATTGATTGTACAGACAGGGCCTGAGAAAGGGAAAAGTGTGTTGCTTGCCAATTATATTATTATGCTAAACAATGAATCTGTATTCTGAAATTTGCTAATAAAAGCTGCTCAGCTAAAGAAGAGATCAGAGACTTATCTGGCAAGGCTGCTGGATTTTTGCACCTACATGATAATCTCTCCTAAGGATAGCTTTAACTGTAACCTGTGTTGTTTGATTATTTCCTCAAACACACTTTGGGCTCTAAAAGCTAAGAACTGAGGTGAGGGCAAGGAGTATCCCCAGGTTTCAACAGCCATCAATGTCAGGCAAAAACAGTGCAGTTCTGATTTTTAAATCATGCCATTTTATGGCTGTGGTGTACCTGAATTCTACATTAAATTAATATATGAGTCTGATATACTAAACTTTCCATCCCGTAGGCACGGAATGGGAAAAAAGGTCACTAAATCAGGCTGATATTCAGGTGTCTAAATACTTGACTTCAAATTTGTTTTTCCTGTGATGACAGGTTTATAGCTTACTAGGATAATGCTGATTGATTAATCATAATTTCTTTCTGCACTTTAAGCAGTCATTCCAATTTTCCTTTTTAAAATGTTCATAAAAGCTCCTAAAATATTAATATATTCTTCCAGTGATGCTCATCAAATACAGCACTTTTATACCATTGAATGTTTTCTATTGTCATGTTTAAGTACAAGGAAATAACAGTGAATAGTTTAAAGAATATATGCTATAGTAAACTTTAAGAAATAATCCAGTTGTAGTAGCTATTTTTATTTTGTCTAGTCAAAGTCTAATAGGGATCTGTGCCAAAAGTGTTTTCCTGACAGGGCCCGTATCTAACATACCACAGGTCCATTATTTATAACATCAGAGGTTTCTCCCTTATAAACCTTTCCACCATACCTGGCTGTGTATTGTGAACCATTAAAAATTCTAGCATGTTCATGTCACTTTCTCCTCTACCAATGAATCAAAGAAAACCACAGGACCACGGAAGTGAGCAGGCCATAGCAAGTTATATGTGGTGGTCTGGCCGCATCGGGCACAAGGGAGCCTTGCATCTGAATCAGTTGATTTCAGAAATGACCCATTGTGCAGGACATGCTAGATTTGGTATTTTTATCTGCAGGATTGATGGGGGTTTTATGTCAATCTCCAATTGTTCGAGCGGTTTCCTGTTCTGATCATTTTTTGATATCCTTTGCTTTGTGATTTGTTTCTGGTAAGGTGGCTGCTTGTTTGAAGAAGGAATAGATACAGATTCAGGCCCAACTGGAAGTTAAAAAGTTAGGGGAGCTTTGAGTCCCTAGGATGAGCATTGATTAGGGTAATTCTATAGAAGAAGCAGTTGAGATTTAGAATAATACTTTATCTTCTGCTCTGGATGAGGTCGCTCCTATGAGAACGGATTTGCATGCACAATTTTGGTCATGTTATATAGAATCCGGGGGTTATGCTTTGACAAGGGCTGTGGCATTTTCGATAGCGGGTCCAGTAATGTGAGATGCATTGCCTGGCCATTTACACCTCTGGGCTAATGAAAGACTATTTATGAAGCTATTGAAAACCTAGGGATCCTTTTACTAAGGTGTGCTGAAACATGGCCTGCGGTAGTATAGGCATGAGTTTTTGGGCACACACAGATCCATTTTTCAGCGCACCTGCAAAAAATACCTTTTTTACATTTTTGCCAAAATTGGACATTGAGCAAAATTAAAATTGGCTTGCATTCTTTTTGGGTCTGAGACCTTACCACCAGCCATTGGCTTAGCAGTAAGGTTTCTCATGTTAACCGTGCGGTAATCACCTACACGAGTCAAGTCGGAGTTACCACCCGATTTTCACTGAAAATATATTTTCTGACGCATGTAGTGGACGCACATAAAAAAATGAAATTACCGCACGGGCCATGCAGTAGCCGGACAGTAACTCCGAATTTGCACATGTTGGGCGTGCATAGGCACTTACATGGCTTAGTAAAAGAGCCCCTAAGCTTTTTGTCCAAGCCTTTCTCTCTATTTGATGTTGGGAAGTGATAGCAGCCGTTACTATATTGTAACTGAGAAATGTGATGTCTGTAATTGCAATTTTTGTGTATGTATTTTTTTTGTTAGCCAGTTAAGTATAAATGGATTATAAATTTTTAAAATAAATTAACAAAAATGTGTTCCGCTTATTGCCGCCCTGCTTGGCCACCATCTCCCTTTCCTTTCCCTATGGCCCCCCACCTCCCTATAGCCCCCCTGGACCTACCTGAAGGATACTCTGCTGGTCTAAGATAGGGCAGGCAGCAGTGATCCCTATTTGCTGCTTCCTGTTCTGGCTTCAGGTTCAAAGTTGCAGCCGCGAGGATGGATGTGTTTGAGGGGTCCTGGGGGGGAGGGGAATTTCAGGAAGGGGGTGGGTTCTTTGTGGGGGCTACAGATGGGGGCATCGTGGTAGGTAAGTTGCATAGGAGTTGGGGGAGTAGCCTAGTGGTTAGAGCACCAGTCTTGACATCCAGAGGTGGCTGGTTCAAATCCCACTGATGTTCCTTGTGATCTTGGGCAAGTCACTTAACCCTCCATTGCCTCAGGTACAAAATTAGATTGTGAGCCCTCCAGGGACAGAGAAAACCCAGCATACCTGAGTGTAACTCACCTTGAGCTACTACTGAAAAAGGTGTGAGCAAAATCCAAATAAATAAATAGGGCACAATTGTAGCTTGCCACAGCCCTGGAAATGAGATGAGGTTTAGACCCTTATTTTAGAAGTATCTCTATATGTAAAAACCATTTTACAAAAGGAGCTAGTTCACACATGATGATGCTCACCATGTACAAATTGCCAGAAGTTATGATAGAGGTGGAGAGAAGGAGTGGTTTGGGTGGGCCTAACATATTGAAGTGGATTCCCCATTCCACAAGGCGAATCCATGTTCGTCTAAAAAAATTAATATCTGCAATTATACCTGCTCCGAAGCACAAATAACTGCCTTCTATAAGAGGAAGGTGTCAATGCATAGGTCTGAACCCCTCATTACCTCCACCTCCCAGGCATCCAAACCCCCTCGCAGTATCAGAACCCCCTCACCCTCTCAAGCTTCCAAACCCCCAGCCCACCCCACATACCCCAAAGCATCTGATCCCCCTAGATGCACCCCACACCCAGAAAGAAGGCAAGGAACCCCCTGAAGGTTCCCCTCATTAGGCTCTGCACTTTCAACTCTCTTACTGGGGGGGTCCTTGATAGTGTAGTGGGAGCAGGGGAAACTGGTGCTTCAGGAGCATCGATTTTAAATAGCTGCTCCTATGGACGTGTGTTTTTGCAGGAGGGGGGAGGGGAGATGGAGGTTGCACATCTGTTTTCCCCATGTGCAGCTTTTAAAATCACTCCTCCCACTGGACTGGGGACCCACACATGTGCAATTCTGCCTATTTTACAAGAGGCACTGCGTTCAACTGAACCTCTTGTAAAATACTGTGGGAACTCTTCACGTCCTGACCTGGGTATCTTAATTCCTACTCCATATCCTTTCTAAAATAAAGCTCCATATGTTCAAACCTAGACACATCCCATTGAATAGCTATTTGGGTTAGTCTAATCAACATGCGTTAAATCAACATATTAAAGGCAGCACAACAAAGTAAATTGCTTTTTTTTGAATCAGTGCTTATGATCATTTCCATAAAATAATTTCTGTAAAGACACATAATATTGAAAATAACATTGTATTAATGTTCTGTTCAAATGGAAATTTTGGTGATTTAATGAGGCGATTTGTCACTGTTTTACTGCATTTTTTTTCAATCAATAATCCATATCCCGCTGTGATGGTGCTACAGTATTCATAATTAAGGGTAAGAAATTTGAAGAAAAAGAACCTCAAATCCTTTTTTCTGTTTCTAACTATAATATGCTGAAACAGTATTAAGACCCAATGGATTGTGTTACCTCAGCAACATATCTCTTTGAGGGGTGGGCTGCTGGAAAATTTTCATTTTGTGTCATTTCCCATATCCTTTTATTATGGCTCCTGTGACCATTTTGTTGTTACAGGACCAATGTTGTTAAGAATGCACCCTCTTTAGAAATAAGGCTTAAAGCAATTAGCATATCTGGGTTTACAAAAGGGTTGGACAAGTTCCTGGCAGAAAAGTTCATATTCTGCTACTAAGATAGACCTGAGAAAAGCCACTGCTTAACCCAGGGTCTGTAGCGTGGAATCTTGCTTCTTCTTGGGATTCTGGTACTTGTGACCTGGATTGACCACTGTTGGAAGCAGAATACTGGGCTAGATTGGCCTGACCCAGTACGGCAGATTTTATTTTCTGTGTGATAGCTTTTATCTTTAGGGATTCTTATCCTTTGAGAAAAAGAGTTCTATTTTTGAGGATCAAGAAGCTTTTGTGCCTCTAGGGTGTTACCTGTAAGGAGACTGGGAACCTTTCAGCAAGACTCTACCAAGCTATAGTTATGCCTTGTGAGATTTGGCCATTGGTGCCCACCACCCTACCTGCTTCGCCACTGCCGATGAGAGAAGATAGTGGGGCTGGGGGCAATATTTGTGCCCCTCCATTTACAGTGCACAGCCCTTGGCACAGTGTTGCCTTTCATTTGCATCTTGAGTTGTTTAACTAATATGACCCAGTGTACAGAAGAAATATTTCTATCATTACTGACTAGAAGGATAAAGAGGAGATCGTCCTGTAATGCATTAGAGCACAGCAAAAGTGTGTACAGAAAGCAAAGGAGTCCTTTGAATCCACTCAACAGGCAATCCTGAGACAAATCATTACATTGATCATTACATTGGAAAAAAATTTAATTTTAGAAGGGTTCATTTTTGGCATTGAAGAAGTTCCAGATCTCTAAAGGCCCTGAAATTTCTCTTCCCTTCTTTTACAGTAATAGAACTGGTACTGAGATGAATAGGAAAAAGAACAAAAGCAGAAACAGAACAGTCCTCCACAATTCTCAAACCAGAGTAACAGAACAGCAGAGGTGACACAAGATACAAATCAGCGCTAAAAGGTCCTTTATTGCAAATAAAACTAGTCTCAACATGAGCCATGTTTTATCCAATAGGCCTGCATCAGGAGTCTGAACAAAATATCACATAGAATGTCTATGATGTAATGAAATCACATACTGATGGAAAATTGTGATTGAAATAAGCTATCACTAGATCATCAGATCGTCAATTACTGATGATTACTGGCACAGACCTATTGGCCGAGACACGGCCTGTGTCGAGTCTAGTTTCATTTGCAGTAAGGGACATTGTAGCACCTACTGAGATGAATAGGTCAGACCTCATCTGTCAAGGAGTCTCTGCCCCTTTCCTTGCTACCCCCCTCCTTGGTAATGAAGACATAGGAAGGGATCTACAGTAGAATTTGAAATTAGCCAACCAAAATACAGCTAGATTTAACCCCCTTGTTTACAAGGCTGCACAGCAATGCCAACACAGCCCATTCAAAGTGAATGGGCTATGTTGTCATTAGCTCACCAACAGCCGCTAGTGCTGCTTTGTAAACAGGGGAGCAAATGTTTCCTTGTGGGGCATTGCACTGTGATATAGCTACTGTACATTTAGAAAAACACTTACTAGTACCTCAGATATTCAAGGGTCTAAACAGGGATTCTCAACCATGAGTCGTGTTTCAGCCTAAAAGGCCTTCCTCAGGAGTCTAAAAACACACACACACACATTATATATATATATATATATTTAATGAATAAACAAATACAAATATATCATTAAAATAATGACAATGTAAATAAACATAAAATATGACTTTTAGTCCAAGAGTGTATGAATATATACTATCTGTATACAAAAATATCTTTATACAAGAATAAGTAAGGGATGAATAAAATAAAATAATGAAAAAAGATTTTAGACACAATACCGATAATAAAATGAATTAGAAATATAAATATAATAAAGAATGTATTAATTTAGATGCAGTATATCTAAAACAAATATGCAATAAAAAGATGATATAATCTATAGGCCAAGCACAGTTCCTTGTAATGGATGTATGATGATTCTTTTTTCTACATATGCAGTTACATCATTTTTTTTAGATATACAGTCACACATTGCTATTTTTAAAACGCTCTTCTTTTTTCAGGTTTCAGACTTCATGCATATTCCATTAAGACTAGTTAAGAATCATCATACATCCATTAGAAGGTACTTGCTTGGCCAATAGATTATATCATCTTTATTATTGCATATTTGTTTATTAGATATACTGCTCTAATAGACCTGGCTATAACATCTGAGGCTGTCATACAGGCTAGTGAGTATTATTTTTATTCACATTTTTTGAGGGGGGGTGGAAGGGGGTCACTGACTACAGGGGGAGTAAGGGGGTCATCCCTGAATCCCTCCAGTGTTCATCTGGTCATGTAGGGCACTTTTTTGTGTCTTACTCATCAGCAAAACAGGTCTAGACCAAAACGTTGAGGTTTTTGCCCTAGATATTTTGGTTTGTTCCACTATGGCTGTAAAACATCCAAGGGTTAGGCACACCCTAATCCCTCCTTCAAAATGCCCCCAACGCACCCCCTTGTGATTTGAACGAGCTGCAGATGAAATGCATAGATAGACATCTGTAGAACAGGTTTCAAAAATACCGATTTTGACATCTTGAGAATATCAATAGAAATCAAACAAAATAAAACATGGAAAAGAAAATAAGATGATACCTTTTTTATTGGACATAACTTAATAGATTTCTTGATTAGCTTTCGAAGGTTGCCCTTCTTCGTCAGATCGGAAATAAGCAAATGTGCTAGCTGAGAGTGTATATAAGTGAAAACATTCAAGCATTACTATGACAGTCTGACAGGGTGGGAGGATGGGGGTGGGTCGGAGGTATGCATGGGGACATCAAAGCATATCATTGATATTCTAACAGGATCCTGTTAGAATATCAATGATATGCTTTGATGTCCTCATGCATAGCTCCGACCCACCCCCATCCTCCCACCCTGTCAGACTGTCATAGTAATGCTTGAATGTTTTCACTTATATACACTCTCAGCTAGCACATTTGCTTATTTCCGATCTGACGAAGAAGGGCAACCTTCGAAAGCTAATCAAGAAATGTATTAAGTTATGTCCAATAAAAAAGGTATCATCTTATTTTCTTTTCCATGTTTTATTTTGTTTGATTTCTATTGATAACCTTAAGAGTGGACTAACACAGCTACCACACTCCTCTACATAAGACATCTTGAGAAGAAATCCACCCAAAACACTTTTTGGGTGTTTTTCTCTTTCAAAAATGAGCCCAAGTGTATATGCAAAAGTGTAACTCATAGTGCAGATGTTAAAACACTGGTAAGGCTAATGTTTAAATGTAAATGTCAAGCTATACTAGGGAATCTAATCATGAAAAGTAAATATGAAAAGAGTACACATATTTATACTATTTTGATATTAATTCTTCATTGTGGTTTCTGATATGGTAAATTTGTGTGTTTGTCTTTTAGCTATTTTATAAATATATGGATTTTTAATGTTATTTGCTCATGTTTTTTTAAACTTTGTTTTATTATATATATTTTTTTGTATTTTTATTATTTGTACTCCTGACACAGGCCCTGTTGCCGAAACATAGACCGTGTCGAATCAGGTTTAAATACTCTGCCTTTCTCATCAACTCCACTGAGGTTCTTTACAATTGGACAAGTCTCATGATAAGAACTGTGAGTTTTTTCAGCCCTTATCATGAGACTGGTCCCATGGCAGTAAGAGATGACATCTTTAAACGCATCTCCTACTGCTGACAGAGGGGAAAACAGCATATTGATGCAATGAAGAATATGAGGATGAGAAGGGAGAGGGAAGAACCCCTATAGAGGGAGGGTGATACCTCTAGTCGGTTGGAGGGAGTCCATTGAGTGGGCAGTGTTGAGAATTGGAGAAAAAGCAGCGAATGGATGAGTAAGTGTGAGAATGGGGAAAGTATTGAATGGATGGGTGAGTGAATGACTAGAGGGTGTAGTTTTCAATTAGAATCTTTCTAAGGGGTAAAAGTAAACCCCTTTTATCTGTGGAAAACTCTTTGAAAATTACCCTCCCGACAATATATTTCACAGCTGGATGCAGACTTGGTAGTTTTGTTCAGTGTGGACAGAACTTTACTGCTGTAGCCTGTGTGATGGAAGGAAAAGAAGAATCTACATTGTTTGTAATTACATGAACGATACAAGTCAAATTCAGTAATAATATTAAGTTGGAGGGGAAAAAGAGTTTTCCTTAGGAATGAATTCAAATTACTGGCATGCTGTATTAATGATGGCAGTAATTGAAAAGGATAGGTCTGTCACTTTTACAAGGATTAATTGATTGGATATGGCAGGTGAAGTAATGGCTCAGCAAGCTCAGAAGAAAAAGAATCTAGCTGCCCCACGTTGAAATGATGTGATCCTTCAAGTTAAGAGCAAAGCAGAAGAATTCTATAAAGCGTTTGTCCTCTGTCCCTATCACATCTACTGTGTAGTTACATGGTTTTATTATCTAATGCAGTGTTTGTCAAGCCATGGTACATGTATCCCTAGGGGGATGTGAGCCATGGGTACAGACTATAGGAAGACTACTTGCAAGTGCACCTACTGGGAAACGTGAAGAAAGAACAACTGCTCCATGAAATCCACACCCTCCACTGTTGTTGAAGCCCATCTCCCTTAGCCTCCACTAAAGTATTATTCCAGAGTAGGGAACATGGAGGGGCATAATCGAACGGTGCCGGCCATCTATTTGGCCGGCGCCGCAAACAGCAGTCCCGAACTGTATTATCGAAAAAGATGGCCGGCCATCTTTCGTTTTGATAATACGGTTGGGGCTGGCCAAATGTCAGAGATGGCCGGGTTTGAGATGGCCGGCATCGGTTTTCGCCGATAATGGAAACCGAGGCCGGCGATCTCAAACCCGGCTAAATCCAAGGCATTTGGTCATGGGAAAGGCCAGCATTTGTAGTGCACTGGTCCCCCTCACATGCCAGGACACCAACCAGGGGGCACCCTAGGGGGGCAGTGGACTTCAAAAATTGCTCCCAGGTGCATACCTCCCTTACCTTGGGTGCTGAGCCCCGAAATCCCCCAAAACCCACTCCCCACAATTGTACACCATTAACATAGCCCTTATGGGTGAAGGGGGGCACCTACATGTGGGTACAGTGGGTTTTGGGGGGTTTTGGAGGGCTTAACATTTACCACCACAAGTGTAACAGGTGGGGGGGATGGGCCCGAGTCCACCTGCCTGAAGTGCACTGCACCCACTAAATACTGCTCCAGGGACCTGCATACTGCTGTCAGGGAGCTGGGTATGACATTTGAGGCTGGCATAGAGGCTGGCAAAAAAATAATTTTTTTTAATTTTTTTGGGTGGGAGGGGGTTGGTGACCACTGGGGGAGTAAGGGGAGGTAAAGGGCATTTGGAAGTGGAGTAGGTGGAGGAGCCAGGAGCTATGCTGGTGCCGGCAATATTCAGTGCCAGCACCTGCGTAGCTAAATATTGACTGATCTATGTTTCTTTTAACAAATGAACATAAGTTTAGCCATGCTGAGCCAGACCAATGGTCCAACTAGCATAGTATCCTTTTTCCAACAGTGGTAAATCCAGGTTACAAGTACCTGGCAGAAAGCCAAATAGTTTTTAATTGCAAAAAGAGGGTTGGATTTTTCCCTTTTTTTTTTGGTGGATATTTTGATTGAAGGGATTTTTTTTGTGTTGTCATTGTTGTTTATGTGTCTATTTGTACACACATCCTACAACATCTTCATTCATTCTTCACTTTTTTAAAAATAAAATGTTCTTGTTCACTCTTTTTATTCACTTCGCATATTTTGTTTGATAATGGCCAATATGGATTAGATTCAGATTTTGTCTTGAGTTTCTCAGAAGGTCATTTATCTAAACTCTTAGAGATTCCCCCACTTTTTTCTGATAATGCTGGGAATCTGGTTCAAGACACATGGGAAGGATTAGAGCGTCTACAAAAGAGAGCAGTACGAACGAAAAGAAAAAAACATTTGGATTTTTTTTCCCTTTTTTTGGTAGAAAGCCAAATAGTAGCAACATTCTATACTACCAATCCTAGGGACAAGCAGTGGCTTCCCCCATGTCTATCTCAATCATAGGTTATGGACTTTTCCTCCAGGAACTTGTCTAAAACATTTTTCAACTCAGATACACCAATTGCTGATGCTACATCCTCTGGCAATGAGTTCCAGAGCTTAACTAGTCATTGAGTGAAAAAATATTTCCTCCTGTTCATTTTAAAAGCAGTACCATGTAACTTTCTTGAGTGTCCCCTAGCTTTTGTACTTTTTGAAAGAATAAAAAATCAATTTACATTTACCCATTTTACACCACTAAGTATTTTGTAGACATCTATCATATCTCCCTCAGTTATCACTTTTCAAAGATGAAGAGTCCTAATCTTTTAAGCCTTTCCTCATATGAGAAGAGTTCCATCCTTATTAGAAATGTATATCTGGAGAAAGGTTTTGGCTCTTGTAGACTAGTAAATCTCTATATCTAAACAGGGAATTCAAACTTGGTCAAAATTGACAAGCTATCCAAAAGAGTTTGAAAATATATTTTGTATCTCATCCACCTGTATCCTCAAAGTTTCAACAGGGAAACATATCATACAAATTCAAACAAATAAGACCTCAAAACTCCCGATAGAGATGAATACTCAAAGTATTAACATAATCCACTATCATTAATGGAAGTAAGGTAATATCATTGGTCCCAAAGACAAGAAAAAAGAATCAGTTGCACAAACATAAAGGAGAAAATCAGATGAGTTAAAAAACCTTTTTTCAATCACAAAATGGGGAACAAGTGAATGATCATACAAAAATAATACTAGAAAAATGGCAAAAAAACTAAATGCATTAAATAAAGAACAAGCAGGACCCCCCCCCCCCCCCCAGATCAGCTATCTATATAATAGAAGCCAAAATCAAAAACAAACCACCCAAATGAGCATGGCCAGCCCTTCAAAAAAAGAAAAACTTAGCTGTAGCTTTAGCTTTCATGAAAGCTTAAGTAGAACTGCCACTCTGGAAGTGTCGGGCAGTCATTCTGGCAATCTTAGATCAAACTCCAACCATTTAAGGTAGCACACTGAAGGAATCTTTCGATCAAAATCTTCACATCTCCCTCCAACAAGAGCGCCTTGTTTCGCTAATCTCTGTGCTGCGTCAGGAAGGAAAAGGTTTTTAACGCAAACAAACCTTTCTAGAATCTGGCCCTATATCCTCTAATTAAGGTTCAGTGCAGCTTACAAATTTGGTAGAATTACATCATGAAATTACTTCATCCAATATAAAACACTCAAAGCAAATATTTAAAAAATAATGAAGAGTCAAAATGCCACAGGAATACAATGTAAACATTCTCAAACATGGTTTTGCTTTCTGCAAAAACATAAGTAAATTGCAACAACCTTTATAACACAAGGCAAAGAATTCCAAAATGATGACACAGCCAAAGAGAATAGAGAAGTAAACTGTCTAGTATAACGGACCCCTCTAAAAGAAGGGGGTCGAAGCATCATCTGATTCCGTAATTGAAAAGAGAGCAATGATAAAGAAATAGAAGCACGTTCAATCAGCATAGCAGTCACAATTCTATGTACAATCTGAAAAGTCAAACAAGCTGTCTTAAATAAAATACGCTCACCAACAGGAAGCCAGCGCAGCTTAGCAATAAAAGAAGAGATATTGCTAAACTTGTTGAGCCTAAAAATTAGCTGAGCTGAAGTATTTTGAATTAGCTGTAATTTTTTCAGGAGTTTAGAAGACGAACCTAGATAGAGAACATTGTAGTAATCTAGGTGTGATAGTATAAGCATTCGAACTAACAAACTAATAACATCTTGATCGAAAAATGATCAAATTAGTTGTAGTTGTTTCAACGTTTAAATAGTATTTCTCCATAATTGATTAATTTGAAGTTCATAGGTTAAAAATGAATCTACAAACTACACCTAAGACTCTGGATTCAGCCTCCACTGGTAATATTTTGTCATCGGGTAACCTAATAGATGAAGGTAGATCAATACCCGAGGCCTTGAACCATAGAATTGAGGGGCCCTTTTACAAAGTGGTGGTAAGCCCAACGCAGGTTTACCACTCGCTAAAAATGAAGTACCACTGGGCTACCGCAGCAGCCTAGCAGTAGTTCCCAGCCCCAGCTCGCCATCTTATCCAGCGCTTCAAAAATAAATATATGTGTGTACCTGGCGGTAATCAGGCAGTGCTGCATGCTGCTCAGTTACCACCGGGTTAGCGCGGGAGCCCATACTGCCACCTCAATGGGTGGCGGTAAGGGCTCCCCCCCTCCCCCGAAATGGCCGCTTCACTTGCCGCACAGCCATTTCTTTAAAAAAAGAAAGACCTACCTTTTACCCACTGTGGTAAAAGGGGGCCTCGGCATGCATCAAAAACGGCGTGCATCCTTTTGCCGCAGCTTGGTAAAAGGGGGCCTTAGAGTGGAACAATTCAGTTTTCCATTGAAAGTAAGAAAAATCATTGGAGAATGTAAAATTCTACATTATTGTAGCCAAATAAGAAGATATTGCTCCTAAGAAAAGAAAGTTGGGAGGTGCCATGCAGTGACCTAAGTAAGATGAATTGGTAGCCTCAATTCAATTTACACTGAAAAGTACTTCAACAGTATCAGCTGGCACCCATGATGGCATCTGCAGCAGAGAAATGGAAGAGAGAGTGTGAATGGAAAATAGATAGCTTTAACACTTCTACAAATGGTCGCAGCAGGACAGCACTAAAACGTATGTGTATGTGTGTTTCTAAATAAATCTGCATTGATACTGACATTTATTGTAGATTCTTTCTGAAAGTGAAAAATGTCCATCTATTAGTTCATTGTGCATGCTTGCAACTGTTTCCCATCTGTCCAGATGCTAAAAGGTGAGGCACAACAAAATTCATTGTGTACTCCAAAGAGGACTACATCTTTTCAACTTTTATATAGGGAGGGTAATTTTATAACAGGTCAATTAGATTGGGAAACAAAATAGACACCTATTTTGAGGATATTTTATGAAGACATTGGGCTATTTTACTACAATGCGGTAAGTTTGGCCCTTCCCCCTCATTAACAGCAAAAATTAAGCCTATAGAAGGATGCCCCCTAATGATAGTACCATGAGACTACCACTAGGGGTCATTTGCAGCATTTTGAATCTCAGTGCAGTCCTGGGTATGAGTGGAGGGGCATCACTCCTGTCAAGAACCACTGGAACCACAGTGGTGACCCCCAGTTAAGTCCTGGAGATATCTGTCTGTGGGATGGGGAGAAGGTCAAGTTGTGGGGAGGAGAGGTGCTTTTGTCCAGGGGGCAGGGTTTAGGAAGGAAGATTGGAAGGACTGGGGATGTTGGGGGAAGGGAGAAGTTTCTGAAGGTGCTGGGTGTGTTGGGGGGGGAGGTTATCAGAAGTGTAGGGAGGAGTGCCACCGTGGCACCTATTATGACTGCAGCTGTGCCATTGGACTGCCAGTAGTGCAGCCGCACCTACTGCCTCATTTTGATGTGGTGGTAAATGCAGCCACACTATCAACAGTCGTGACAGTTAGCATGAGGTACTAACTGTTACAGCCAGCCAATCCTCCTAACCACCCATATCATGCCCAGCTCTTGCCCACTCCCATGTTTGGCAGCTAACGTGGATCCTTTTCCTGTGCTTGTTGCTTTTTTTAATGCAGGAGACATTAGCATGGGCCTGCACCATCGGTGATAGCTCTGTGGGTGCTGTGGGTGCTTGAACACACCTAGTATTGAGCAAACTCCTTTACTGTGTCCAGGGAGGGGAAATTTCTATTGGGTTTAGCATCCCCCAATCATTTTGAATATTTGGCTGCTATGGCCTGCACTACTGTGTAATAAACCCTGTGTTAGCTGCTTACATGTGTCTTTTTGGAAATAGCATCTTGGGAATTGGTGTAAATGTACATGAATGGAGTGTGTGACTCTGCTCACACAATGGGGGCCCTTTTACTAAGCTGCGTAAGTGTCTATGCCTGTGCAACGCACACCAAAATGGAGTTATCGCCTGGCTACCGCATGGCTCTTGCAGTAATTTTCATTTTTGGGGTACGTATTGGGCGTGCACCAAGTGGCATTTGACGCGCATAGGTCATTACTGCCCGGTTACCACGTGAGACTTTACTACAAGGTCAATGGCTGGCGGTAAGGTCTCAGTCCCAAAATGAACATGTGGCAATTTTCATTTTGCCGCATGTCCATTTTTGGCAAAAATGTTAAAAAGGCCTTTTTTACAAGTGCACTGAAAAATGATTCTGCGTGCGCCCAAAACACACGTCTACACTACCGCAGGACATTGTTCAGCATGCCTTTGTAAAAAGGGCCCCTATGTTTCTGAACACACATGGACACATGAAAATTTGAACCTTCTTGTCACCAATGTACTTTTTACAAGAGGGGCGATTTTATTTACACATGTAAAACAGGGTTTATGTGTGAAAAATCCTTTATAAGGTAGCCCCATAGGGGGGAATTCTATATATAGCACCTAAAAAATCCACGCGAAAAACATTTCTGCCTACATGTATTCTATAAAGCGGTGCCTAGATATAGGCGCAGTGTATAGAATATGCTTAGTTGGCATCCTAGCATCTAAAAGTATATATGCATCCATTAACATCAACAAAAGCATGGCATAAATCCCAGCACATAGATTTAGGCACACTGGGCCATATTCTATAACTACACACGTAAATTGTGGAACGTCCACAAAACACCCATTTCCCTGCCCATAACCTGCTACATTACAGAATACGCATGTAAATTCTAATTATTGTCAATTAGTGCTCATTATTGCTTGTTAAGTTCTGTTAACAACACTGATTGACTTGTTAAGCCAATTAAGTTAAACACGCTGTTATATAATCCACTTGGATTTCGGCACGGAATGCTAGGCGCGCTATAAAGAATCCGGGTGATAATGTGAATATGTTAAACCTCAATTTTCATTATCTGTCTGGAAACTTGTGCAGGTATTAAATGTACAAAAAATAATGTTTAAAATAATGATCATTTACATAATCCTTTCTTAAATTAGCACTGCTTTTCTCTTCTTATAGGTACTGACATTGTACAGTGGTTAATGAAGAATCTCAATATTGAAGATCCAGGTAACAGTGAAAAAATGTAAAAATTTAGGACTTTATTTTAATATGGTGTATTAATTTGTTTTTAGGGGTGAATCCTATATATCCTATATATATTGCTAAAACAATCGGTGCCAAAAAAGTGCTATTCTATAAACTGCGCTTAAAGTTAGGCATGGTTTATAGAATAACGCGTACACCCGGGAATTACAACTAACTTTAGGTGCAGCCATTTGCACCAACTAAAACATGGCGCAAATCTTTGTGGATAAATTAGGCATGTATCCCCATTATTCTATAACTAGCCGTGTAAATTTTAGGAACGCCCCCGTTCTGCCCATGACCTCCCATTTTCATGCCCCTTTTTTGAACTTGTGTGTAAAATTTAGGTGCGAATCCTGTTCCTAAATTTACATACGCATATTTTAATTAAATCTAATTAATGACAATAATTGCCTGTTAAACCAATTGACGCTAATTACCTCATTATTCAATTAAATTGTGCGTGAAATTTTTAGCGACTTTTATAGAATTCGTGGGTTGGTGTGCTTTATTGGTGAATAGGCAGCACTGACAACAATGGGGCTTGTGTTTAAATAATGTGCATTACATCACATAATGGATATTAGTAAGTCTAGCTCACAGTGCAGACTGCTGAAGTCAAAGTTAGTCTAAAGAAGCTTGAAGGCGCTGCCAAGCCTTAGGCTGGCCATGTGGCTCATCATAGCTTTCGAGCAGATGGCACAGTATAATCAAATTGGTAAATTGGAGTGGATTATTGAATAATAACTATAGTGAAAGTAGTTATGTTATGACATTATGATTCTCTAACTATAAGATGTGGATTTTAAATTCAGATATAATTACTCGTCTTTTCAGATCCAAGCTTAAGGCCATTTCCTTCTCTTTCTAAAATTCCAATGTACTAAAATGCATTAAAATGGTTTGCTAATGTACATCAGGGCTTAATTTTCTAGAGAAAAAGGAAGTAGAACTGAGTTGAGGTGGGAGAAGTGGTCAGACAAGGGGCAGGAGCAACAGGCGAAGAGGGGTTGGATTAGAGAGCTCCTGCCCTTCCCACCTCTTCCCAGCAGGCTGTCTAGAAGGGAAGGACGTGAGCAAAAGACCCCTGCTGCTCTGGAGTACAAAAAGAAATGGTGGAACTAAGTTCCAAGGCATTCCCTCTGAAATTAAAATCTGATGTACATTAATCGGCTTTTTTTTTTTTTTGTGCTGATGGTTTTCGACTTGCCACCAGTTTAGAACCAGGTGCTGTTCAGACCTTGGCCATCTAAATGCCTGACGATGCAGTGGCCTATTGGCTTTTGCAAAATAAACCAAAATTGAATCCTCAGAAGTCTGAAGTAATCTGGTGTTCCAAGAGGAATCCTCTTTCTTCCTGCTCACCTCATATTTGGGTAATGCTATTTCTCTCAAAGATACTATCACTATCCTTGGATTTCATCTTGACTAGTATTTGACCTTGGATCCTCAAATCATGATGCTAATAAGCAGGGCCAATGTTATGAGGGGGCAAACAGGGCAGCTTCCCTGGGCCCCACAGGTCCAGGGGGCCCCTGGTCCAGGTATCTCTTCCTCTTCTTCCCATCACAGTCCTTCTCCTCCTCCCTTCCTGATCTTCTTTAAAAATGTATTTCTCTTCTCAGAGGGGCCCTGATGCAGCAGCCACCCTCACAAGCTGCCTCCAGCTGCCCAAAGTTTTTCCTCTCTGCCGTGAGCCCCCCCTCCCCCCCCCATGCAATTTCCTTTTTCCGCATGGGCAGATTGTGGGTGGCAGCCTCAGGCAGCTTGTGAAGATGGCTGCCATGCCGGGTCCCCTCTGAAAAGAGAAATATATTTTGAAGAAGACTGCAAGGTGAAGGGAAGGGAGGCAGATGGATTGTGGTGGGGAGAAGGGTAAGAGATGCCCAAACCGCATAGTAACAATGAAGGTAAGGAGATCAGAAAGAGGGGGAGGAGAGGGGATCAGGGGTCCCCTCCTTAATTTCTGCCTTGGTCCCAACCATGTCTAAAACCGGCCCTACTAATATGAGTCACTGCTTTTATTCACCTTATGTTTATATGGAATGGAATAGATTACTACTAATACTACTACTAATCATTTCTATAGTGCTACTAGAGATCCAATAGGACTGTTACTTATGTGGTCACATTGGTCTTATTGAATGAAATTATTCTTCAATAAATCAGATTTTCTACCATACTGGTGGTGTCTTCTGTTGTTGGCTTGGACTTTTTTCCCCCTCATCTTGTTCACCTATGGTGACACCTGCTTTTTCTTTTTAATTCTTCTGTCATTTTCAAAGACACTGGAAATATCAAGTCCCAAGTCATTGTATGTCATTAACAAACAAAAATGAGCAGACAAAATATGATATGGAGTCCCACAGAAGTGACTCCATCAATAGGTCTCACTGCTGCTTTTGACTTGCTTTCCTAAAGAATACACATTATTTGCAAAGAGGTTGCACTCTTTTCCAGGTAGTGCATGCATGTGAGAACCATTACACTTGAGTGAATCATCATGCATGCGTGTGCGTGCATGCACTATTGAAAAAAAGGTATGCCCTCTTTGCAAACAGTGTGCACTCTTTAATAAGGATGCACACTTTCAATGACATAGCTCCTGTAACGAGCAAATGCTGAACAAACCAAACATTCCCAGATATATGGCATGAGAACAGACACAAAAAATATATTCTGGCTGCCCATCGCGAAGTGTTTCTGTTACAGGCAGGCAGGCAAACACAGTTAAGGTAACACCAGGGATGATGTAAAACAAAACATCCAACGGACTCAAAGAGTTCACATCAGAAGTTTTATTCAAAGTATGCAATGGACTCAACACGAATCGTGTTTCAGCCACAGAGGCCTGCTTCAGGAGTCCCTGTATAGTGCAAATGTTAAACTTCTCAGTGCTCTACAGCATCTGAAAGTAATAACCTAGTCTCTGGTGTATCAAACACAAGGGTGCCCACTTCTTAAATAGCAGCAAAATGACTGTCATTTAGCTGATTCTCCAGCTTGCTCTTCAAGCTGAGATTGTCTTAGTTTTTGCTGTTTTTAATGCTGTGAAGATTTTGAGAGGATCACATTTCCTGTTACATACACATTGAACCCTGACGCAGGCATTAGCCTAAACATGGGCTGTGTCGGGTCCATGAATAAACCGTTTCTTCTACCATATTGGCTTCACCTGGTGATTCCATCTGTGGCCAGTTACACTTTCTTGCTGCTACTCATGGTTCTTTGTGTTGGTGATTCCTTCTGAGCTGTTTGTTATGCATAATAGAAATGAAACAAAACAACAGAATTGAAAACAAATACAAACACAATGTAACATAATAAAATGACTGAAATAAAGAGTAAAAAAAAAATGAAATAGCCAAAAAGCATTCTGTGAATGGACAGCATCATTTTACTTCACAAGAACAGCAGCAATAAATGCTGCCACATCTATGAACTACTGCTGTAATCTTTCAGCACACAAACATTTCTTGCCTCCTCATCACTTTTTCCCCATTAGACCTCTTCTGATGTACACTTCACATTAGGCAACTTATTACTCTATCAGTGCTCACATCAATCAGAAGCGAAAAAGATCACCAGCACCTGTACATGAAGCTGAAACATTATGAAAGTCAGGAGGCACAATGCTGTCTTTTTACATCCTCGCATATCCTTTCATCAGAGCGGAGAAAGGTTCATTGCAATTAGTAGATGTAGATGTTAAGGGATAAAAATGGAAAAGTCAGCACTTTGGTGTTAATTCCACAAGGTCTTCTATCTGCAGGCTTTGCACCGGTAATCAAAACGAAAATACGCTGGTAGCTTTCCTTTGATTATTGTCAAAGGGAAAATGTGCAGAGACCGGCACTTGCTTTCTCTGAGCATAATATTTTGGAAATCAGCACGAAAGCATGCAATAATCACGAGCTGTTCCATCTCTCACTTTCTCCCTGCCCCCTACATCTACTGGTCAAAGGGCATGCATACTGTTGAAAAATTCACAGACTGGACTTTTCTTCTCAGATAGGGTCAGCAATAACAAAGACTGACCAAGATTCATTCAGTTGCTAAGTTCTCTATGAAAGGTGTGACTGTAGACTGACAGCAGTTTGTTTTGAGTTTCTGTTGCATGGCACAATGAAGACTTAATTTAAGGGGCTCATTTTCAAAGCACTTAGACTTCCAAAGTTCCATAGGTTACTATGAGGCTCATTTTCAAAAGAGAAAAATGTCCAAAAAGTGTCATAAAGCACCATTTGGACGGATTTCTTCTCAAAACATACAAATCGGTATTTTCAAAACCTATTTTGCAAACATCTATCGTGCACTTTATCCGCAATGCGTCCAAATCACAAGCAGGATTAAGGCATTTTACAGCCATAATGGAACAAAACCAAACGTCTAGGACGAAAACTTCAACATTTTAGTCTAGACCTGTTTTTCTAATGAGTAAGACATAAAAGATGCCCTAAATGACCAGATGGCCACTGGAAGGATTCAGGGATGACCCCCCACCCCCGCTTACTCCCTCAGTGGTCACTGACGGAGGGGGTCATTTAGGGCCTCCCACCCTCAAAAAAATGTGAATAAAAATAGTATTCACCAGCCTCTACTAGGACTAGAGGGCATGCGATGAAGCTACAAAGTAGTAAATTTAATACAAATCTGAGACAATGTTTCTTCACTCAACGTGTAATTAAACTCTGGAATTTTTTGCCAGAGAATATGGTAAAGGCGGTTCGCTTAGTGGGGCTAGAAAAAAGTCTGGACGGCTTCCTAAAGGAAAAGTCCATAGACCATTATTAAATTAACTTGGGGAAAATCCACTGCTTATTTCTGGGATAAACAGCATAAAATGTATTGAGCTTTTTTGGGATCCTGCTAGGTATTTGTGATCTGGATTGGCTCCAACACTGCTGGGCTTGATGGACCTTTGATCTGTCCCAGTGTGGCAATACTTATGTACTTACATACTTAGCCTCAGATGTTATAGCCAGGTCCAAAAGAGCAGAATGCAGGTCCTTGGACTAGTGTAGTGGTGAGTGCATTACACTGTAAACAGGTGGACCCAGGCCCTTACCTCCCCCTACCTGTTGCACTTGTGGTGGAAACTGTGAGTCCTCTAAAACTCACCAGAAACCCACTACACCCATATATAGGTGCCCCCTTCACCCATAAGGGCTATTGTAGTGGTGTACAGTTGGGGGTAGTGGGTTTTGGGTGGGTTTTGGAGGGTTCAGCAGACAAGATAAGAGAGCAATGGTGAGATGTGTACCTTGTAGCATTTATGTGAAGTCCACAGCAGTGCCCCCTAGGGTGCTCTATTGCTCTCCTGGGATGTATGGAGGACTAGTCTGCTAAAACAGCTGGCCCCTCCTACATCCCAATGGCTTGATTTTCTGCATTTTTAACTTGTGTGGGGTTTTTTTCAAAAATGGCCTAAAAAGATAAACACACAAAGCACAAAACCTTGTTCAAAACAGTATTTTAAAAAAAAAAGAAGTTTTTCTTTTTTCAAAAATAAGTATATTTCCTATTCGGATTTGGTACATTTAGCGGAAAATGTCCGAAGTCTGACTTAGACATACTATTGAAAATGCCCCTCCATGTAACTTTGTAAGTCTAAGGGCTTTGGAAATATGCCTGTTAGGGTACTATCCAATGTGAAAGTCAGTTGATAGATTATTTTTCATGATGTATAGCCTATTAAGACTCAAACTGCTCTTTCTCTATTGATGCATACATGAATCCTTGAGATCAAAGAAGGTGTTCATAACATTAAACTGCCAAAATAGCGCAGTTTAATCCCAGCATTGTGGAAGTTTTTTAATCATATTGGGGCCAATATTAAAAGCAGGTTATCCGCCTTATTTTAGAAAGTGATGGGCGCCCAGATTTCGACGCAAATCGGGAGATGGGCGCCTTTCTTCTATGTTTGTGCAGCGCTGCGTATGCCTTGTAGCGCTATAGAAATGCTAAATAGTAGTAGTAGTAGTAGTACTTTCTCCCGTGGGCACCCAAATTGGTATAATCAAAAGCCGATTTTGGGTGTCTTCAACTGCAATCTGTTGCGGAAACGGGCAAAGTTGATGGGAGCGTGTCAGAGGCGTGGTGAAGGCGGGACTGGGGCGTGGTTATCAGCCAAGGAGAGATGGGCGCCCTCGGCCGATAATCGAAAAAAGAAAGGCGTTTTTACCACAAATTTGGGTCATTTTTTGGACCCTTTTTTCACGAATAAGTACCCTAAATGACCACATGACCACCGGAGGGAATCGGGGATGATCACCCCTGACTCCCCCAGTGGTCACTAACCCCCTCCCACCATAAAATAACAAACTTTTTTTCCAGCCTGTATGCCACTCTCAAGTGCCATACCTAGCTCCATCACAGCAGTATGCAGGTCCCTGGAGCAGTTGTTAGTGGGTGCAGTGCACTTTAGGCAGGTGGACCCAGGCCCATCCCCCCCTACCTGTTACATTTGTGCTGGTAAATGGGAGCCCTCCGAACCACCCCCAAAAACCACTGTACCCACATGTAGGTGCCCCCCTTAGGCCATAAGGGCTATAGTAATGGTGTAGAGTTGTGGGCAGTTGGTTTTGGGTTCAGCACCCAAGGGGTGGTAGCTATGGACTTGGGAGGTATTTAATTTTTTTTTTTTTACTTTTTACAAGTGCCCCCTAGGGTGCCTGGTTGGTGTCCTGGCATGTGAGGGGGACCAGTGCACTACGAATCCTGGCCCCTCCCATGACCCAATGCCTTGGATTTGTTCGTTTTTGAGCTGGGCACCTTCGGTTTCCATTATCACTGGAAAACGAAACCGCCCAGCTCAAATCCACACAAATCCAATGCATTTGCCCGGCACAAACCGTATTAGCGAAAAAAAGATGGACGCCCATTTTTTTCAAAAATACATTCTGTCCCGCTCCCTCACGTACCCGTTCTCAGACATAGACGCCCATGGAGATGGGCGTTCGCGTTCGATTATGTCCCTTCATGTGTTCGTTGCACACACAAATGCATAGAATGTTAGCAAAGCGTTCACTTACCAGTGAAAGTACTATCTCGGCTCCTAAGTGCTATTCAACAATGCTGTGTGTAACTTACCTAGCACATAAGTGTAATGGGGTGTATACATAGGCAGAATGTGGGTGTGGCATGGATGGGGCTCCCAGGATGCTATAAGTTCTGTGCATCGTTGCTGCATTTATGTAGTCGCACTGATTCCAGGTCTATGGCTGGTGTAACTGTGGATGTGTAAATGTAAGCATGCCCATACCAGGCTACTTTGTATTCTATTGCAGATGCTGTTAAAGAATAGGCTCCCACCATATTTTAAACTCAGTTTTTTCAAGCACTTACCAACACTAAACCACATATATGTCCTATGGAAATAATACAATCCTTGCCCCCCCCCCCCCCCCCCCAATATTCAGCTGGCGATGGTCAGTGGGCTAGGTGGCGGAGCTTATGCGTGCCCAGCTGATATTCAGCCAGGGTCCACATAAGAGTTATTTGGCCCTGGCTGAATATTGCAGTGAGACTTGCATAAGCTTTTTTTTTTATTTTGAGCCCACTGACCCCCCCTGATGCATCCCCCTCTCCCCCTCCCAAGCCCATGGTCACAAGCCACTCCCTCTCCAGTCAAAATGCCCCCCCCCCTCGCCCTAAGCACTCAGTATTTCAGGTAGCCACCCTACCCCACCCCCAGGGCCAACCTTGATCCCTGGTGGTCCAGTGGTGGTTGTCCGTGGCAAGAGCACAACCACTGTGAGAGGTTGTGACAGCCATTTCGCCCCCACCAACCACCACTGGACCACCATGGATCAAGGCTGGCCCAGGGGGGCTACCTGAAATAGAGTGGTTGGAGTGGGGAGAGGAAGTGGCTTATGGCCACTGGCTGGGGGAGAGAGAGGGGAGAGAGGGGGATGCAAGGGGAGCTCAGGAAGGCTCATATTTATTTTTTTAAAAAAGCTTATGCGGGTCCCGGTGTTACTGCTTCAATTTGACATGTCTAGTGCCTTTGATATGGTGGACCATGAAATCTTGCTTCATCTGCTGGACTCTTTTGGTATAGGAGGTCCTTACACTGGTTTGCGGGCTTTTTAACAACAAGAACTTACCAGGTCTCAGTGAACTCGGTTACTTCTGATCCGTGGAAGGCCTCCTGTGGGGTTCCGCAGGGCTCCCCACTTTCACCAGCCTTATTCAATATTATGTTGATGCCTTTAGCTGCTGCTTTCGCAAAACTGGACCTTAACCCTTTCATCTATGCCGACGATATTACAGTCTACATTCCCTTTCGCACCACCGTGTCAGAAATTGTTCACCTCATTGATGCCTGCTTCTCCACCTTAGAACATTGGGCTCAGGTCTTCCGTTTCAAATTAAACAAGGACAAAACACAGTGTCTCATCCTCTTGTCCATCCACACTCCAGTAACTGACACGGTGCTCCCAGTATTGGGCTCTGTCCTTCCGATTGCCACAAGCCTGCGGCTTTTAGGAGTGCAACTGGACACACACCTCCAACTGGACAATCATGTGCACTTGGTCACCAAAAAAATGTTTCACACCAAGTGGAGGCTTCAGCGTATCAGATACTTCCTTCCTAGAGATTTGTTCTACACACTTGTCCACTGGCTTGTCCTCTCCCACTTGGACTATTGCAGCGGAATTTACGCGGGCTGCCAGGCCTCTCTGTTGAAAAAGTTCCAAACAGTTCAGAACACTGCTGCGAGACTCATCCTGAGAGAGCAACGCTTTGCACATGCCGAACCCTTACGGTTCAAATTACACTGGCTGCCTGTTCAGGAGCGCATTGCCTTTAAACTCTGCTCCTTGACCCATAAAATTATCCGGGTTTTGCCCCAGAGTATATGCACCCCTTGATCGACCTCCCACCCAGGAATGCCAACCCTGCTGCTCGTTCCTTCCTCCACCTTCACTTCCCAAACTGTAAGGGTGTCAAGTACAAGAGGATCTTCGCCTCATCTTTCCGCTATTGGAGTCCGAAGCACTGGAATTCTCTCCCGCAACACCTTAAAACTCAAGCGGACCACGCCCTCTTCAAGACCTACTTCTTTGCCAAGACCTACTCCTCACTTTATACCGCTGCTTGATGCACCCTCCCTGGCTCCTATCCTGCTAGTTCACCCTGTTAGATGCTTCTCCCCCTGCATACTCCTTGTATATTCTTCTAAGTTTTCCTATTCTGTATTTTATTTAATGTTTGTAAGCCACATTGTGCCTGCATGAGTGGGAAAATATGGGATATAAGTGAACAATAAATAAATAAATAAATAAATATTCAGGTAGGGCCCGCAAAAGCTAAGCTGGTGAATTTAGGACAGCTTAACTTATGCGGGCCTCGGCTGAATGTAGTTGGCACCCACATAAGCCCCTGCTCCTCCCCAACGCTGCCTCCTGGCCCAACCCTGACTGGCCCACTTTTATTTGGCCTAGTCAGAGGCGATATCCATTGGCATTCCCTGTAGTATTGCTGAATATCAATGATTGGGCGGCGACAGACCATTTATGCAGGCCAAAGCTTCTCCAGCCCGCTTAAATCGCTGCAAATATCAATTCCAATATATTTAAAGATGACTCCAGAGGTAGTATCTCATAACTTAATTTAAGTCTAACTAGACACAACTCTACTATAAAGGCAACTATCTCAATACACATCACATCGTGCAAAAATGTTCTAAAATCTCATCTGCTCTTTTTTTATTCTAGGGTGGCTTTTTTAGAAGTTCTATTCTTGTTTTGCATATTTGAAAACTGGCATTTAGATATCCATATTGCATGGATGTCCAAATCCCAATTTTACAAAGGCAGCATATGGACGTCAAACACTACAGTACGTCCATATGGCAAGGGGCAAGATCTGGGTGTGTTTTGGGAGGGATTAAGGCATCCACCTCCATAACCCCCCAGTGGTTGCCAGGGGCGTAGTCACGGGTGGGCCTGGGTGGGCCCAGGCCCACCCACTTTCCCTCCAGGCCCGCCCAGGCGCCCATTCACATCCTTCTTCGCTCGCTGCTTCTCCCCAGGCTCCGCTTCGCTGCATTGCTCAGCATTCTTCTTCTCGCCTGTCGCGCGGTGCTGCCATTCATGCAGGCGGCTGTGCTCTCCCCTGCCACGTCTATCTGGTCCTAACAGGAAGTGCATCAGAGGACCGGATGGACGCGGCGGGGGGGGGGAGCGCGGCTGCCTGTGTGAATGCCTGTGCAGCGTGGCAGGCGAGAGGAAGAGTGCAGGGAGTGACGATCATGCGGCGAAGCGGAGCCTGGGGAGAGGTGCGCATAGCTACATTTGGTGCTCACTCAGCCAAGGTACCGGGCAGGCAGCGGAGCAGAGGGAGAAATCTTGTTTAGTGGGAGGAGAGAGAGAAATGCTGCCTGGAGGGAGAAGGGGATAGGGACAAGAGATATGGGGTGGATGGAGAAGGAGAAATGTTGCATGGAGGGAGAACACAGGGAGAAATGTTGGACACAGGTGAAGAGGAGGGAGAGATGGTGCATGAGGGTGGAGGGAAGGAAGAGAGAGAGAGACAAAGGGGTAGAGGGGGGCAAGAAAGGGAGAAATCTTGTATATGGGGCTGGAGGGGAGGGAGAGATGGTGCACGGAGAAGAGAGGGAGAAATGTTGGGCATGACAGTGGATGGGAAGAAGGGAGAGACGCTGTATGGGTGGAGGAGAAAGACATATTGGACCTAGGGCACAAGGGAGGGGGAGACAGAGATGGTGGACAGTGGGAGAGAGACAGAAATGTTGGACATGGTGGAGGAAGGAAGAGAATGCTGCATGGGAAGGAGGGGGAAGACAGCTATTGGATCTGGGGTACAAGGGAGGGGGAAAGAAGGATGTGGACAATGGGAGAGAGGGGGAGATGTAGGACATGGGGTTGGATGAGAGGCAGGGGAGATTCATAGGAGAGGGGAGAGAGGGAGATATTGGATCCAGGAGCAAATGAGAATGATGGAGAGATGCCAGACAATGGGAGGAAAGAGAGAGGGAGAAATGCTGGACCATGGGGAGGAGAGAAGGGACAGGGGTGGAGAGAAGAGAAGAGACAGGGAGCTAGAAGGGTGGATGGAGGAAGATGCTGGGAATGGTGGAACCATGTGGGAGATGCTGGAGGGGGGAGGAGGAAGAGGGTGGCAAGGAATTGGATGAGAGGATAGTGATTACAGAAGATAGAAATATAGTAATGGGGAGTAGATTAAAGATGAAAGGGAATGGCTGGAGAAGGAGTGAGTTGGGTAATGGGAGAGCTAGTGGGTGAGAGAAGAAGATGACGATCTGATAAGCAGCTGTAAAGTAAAAAGAAGGAGAAAGGCGAGAAAGAGAGTAAAATTTGAGTTGACAGAGAGGCAGAAAAAAGAGGAAGCAGCTAAAAAGGAATGATCAGTATGTCGGAGGTAGATGTAGTGAGGGAATAGACAGTAGAGAGGAGAAAAGACAAATGCACAGCAGTCACTTGAAGGAGAATTAGTAGACGCCAGGAAATTAGAAGCAACATAATGGAAAAATAAAATGTCCAGACATCAAAGGTAGAAAAAAGCATTTTATTTTGAATGTTTAAATGGAATATGCTAGCTTTGTGAAAAGTACATAGCAAATGTCTTTGCATTGTGTTCAGTACAAAGGAAATGCATTTTTGTTTTTATTTCTTCAGGGTTGTAGTACATTTTAAGTTTAACTTCTTGGGGTTCTCAATTCAATTTTTGTGTAAATATTTTTATTTCTAACTTGTGATCCCTTGTTCTGTTTTTGGTGAGGGTCTGTCAGTGTGATAGTAATGGCAGGTACAGAAATCGGAAGGGAGGCAGGGAAGAGAGGGGATTGGAGAGAGTGCCCTCCTTTATTTTCCTACCTGGGCCAGAGCATGTCTAACACTGGCCCTTACCCTTGCTTTATAGCTGATGGGGCTCCCCAAGCATCCATCCTCCAAAGGCAGTCAGAGCTCCCTTCTACCAAGCTCTGCAGTTGGCGACAGCATCTTTGAGTTACTGACAACTAAGGATGCAAGGGGTGCCAGCTTTGGTCGCTTAGGGATGTTGCTGCTGCCTGCCAAGCTTGGTAAATGGAAGTTCTGGCCACTTTCAGAGGAAGTCTTCAGCTGACAGAGTTTGAGGATCCTCATTAGCTAAAGTATTTATATTTTGAAGTGAAGGTAGGGCGAGGCAGAGAAACCTTTGTGCCACCCACTTTGGGCTCAGGCCCACCCAAAATTGGTTTTCTGGCTACACCACTGGTGGTTGCTATCCCTCTTCCTGTCCCCTGAATATGAAACCTGCAAGGGATACCAGGCTGTATTACAGCTTCAGGTACTGTGGCCATTCTTAAGAGAGCAGCACACAGATTTGAGGAGTAGGCTAATGGTTAATGCAATGGATTGAGAAGCAAGGGACCCAGATTCAAATCCAACTTCAGCTCTGTGTTTGTTTTTTTTAATTGTGAGCCCTCCAGGGACAGAAGTGGAGGAGTGGCCTAGTGAGAGCACTGGTCTTACAATCCAGAGGTGGCCAGTTCAAATCCCACTGCTGCTCCTTGTGATCTTGGGCAAGTCACTTAACCCTCCATTGCCTCAGGTACAAACTTAGATTGTGAGCCCTCCTGGGACAGAGAAATATCCAGAGTACCTGAATGTAACTCACCTTGAGCTACTACTGAAAAAGGTGTGAGCAAAATCTAAATAAATAAATAAACTGTACATCAATATATAAGACACCTGCAAGCCTAAAGGCTATAGAAGTGGTGTACATTCAGGTACAGTAGGTATTTTTTCTGTTTCTGGAGGGATTACAATAAAAAAGAAAAATCATAAACAGCTAAAGTACGATTTAAACCTGAGTCCCCTGATTCTCAACCCACTGTTCTAACTATTAGACTCTTCCTCTGCTCTGCATGGAAGTCTGTGTGACCATTTTATAAGATGAATGTTCCTGATCCACCACACAGACATCCATGTCCCTTGTTTTCCCCTAATCATAATTTGAACATTTCAGTTTGTAAAATGGATTTTCATGCTGGACATTTTGAGTACATGGACATCCATTTCATATGTATTTTACAACAGGCTGTATCCTGTTCTAAAATACATGTGAGATGGACGTCCATTTGTGACGTTCTGACTTGGATGTCCACAGTGCATTTTTTCTAGCGTAAAAGGTGCCGGTAGTCAAATGCCAGGCCACCCTTCAGGGGTGGGATGATCACTGAGGGACCCACCCCACAATAGCCAGACCCCCTGCAACCAGTCACGGAATCTATGAGCTCTTTCATTAAAACTTGAGGACCATGGGTCAATTTTATCAGACAATGGAAAACGTGCCGGTACTCAGTACCCCCAAGTACCCCCTCAAAAAAAAACCCTGGACATCGTTTATAAAATGCTCCTCCGTGTTAATAAATATAGTAAATATAGTAAATCATAACACCAATAAGTGCAGAGCAGAACTAGTATGTTTCCCTTCATAACCCAACATAGAAAAAACTGAACGTCAAGCGGTCCAGGGGTGGATTCAGCACTTATTTGGTTAAGTGCCAATATTCAGCACTTAACCACCTAAGAAGCCCTTTTACTAAATGGTCTTAAGCCCTAACACACACTTAGCATGTGAAAAGCAGGCTACCACAGAACACGTTAAAGCCTTTTTTTGAGGTATTTTGCCTGTTCGCATGTGCTAAGCGCGCATTAACTATTTTCCAAACAATATTTTTTAGAGGGGGCTTGTCCTGGGTGGAGAATGGGTGTGGAACAGTTTACCACCTAGTGCGTTCACATTAATATGCACTAACTGGTAACGTTGAGTTAACACAGGAATTAGGAGGCGGTAAATGCTCACGCGTTAATTTTTTTGCGAGTCCTGTGCTCTAATGGAAAAATCAGTGCAGGTCTTGCAAAAAAAATAAAAAGGCCTAAATACTGCCATATTGAATCAGGGCATTTAGCTTGGGAAAGTTCCATGGTAAGACATGCTAAGCCCAGATTCTAACACCCTTTAGTAAAAGGACTCCTAAGTTAACTGGACAAATCAGACCATGTAAAACACAGTCCTGTCTTTATCCAGTTTCACTTAGTGCTGAATATCGCATTTAGGTGTCCTTTAACTAAGCTAAAAAGTGTCCAGCGCTGCTTTCAGCATGTGGGCTTCCCACACACTGCGGCCAATTTTAGCAAGGCAGTAAAATGACCGCGTTCATTTTTTTTTTTGTAATGGCCCATGCACTAATTTCCCCATTAGCACATGACCATTACCGCTGAGAGCCCTTACTGCCACCTATTTAGGAAGCAGTAAGAGCTCCCACTCTTCTCCCACCTAATCAGGTAGAGTGCAGTAATGTGCCCGCACTGCCTAATTAGCACAGGCACGTCTACTCTCCACCCCAGCCACACATCCTGCTGCAAAAAATAAAACTTATTTTTTACTGTGAGAGTAGTGCACACTGATTGCCAAACTACCATAGGACTCCTCAGGTTTTGAGTGGAGGAGTGGCCTAGTGGTTAGAGCACCAGTCTTGTAATCCAGAGGTGGCTTTTTCCCCGCTGCTGCTCCTTGTGATCTTGGGCAAGTCACTTAACCCTCCATTGCCTCGGGTACAAACTTAGATTGTGAGCCCTCTTAGGACAGAGAAATATCCAGTGTACCTGGATGTAACTCACCTTGAGCTACTTCTGAAAAAGGTGTGAGCAAAATCTAAATAAATAATAATAATAAACTTTTGCTGTGAACTTTTTCATAAGTACATAAGTAATGCCACACTGGGAAAAGACCAAAGGTCCATTGAGCCCAGCATCCTGTCCATGACAGTGGCCAATCCAGGCCAAGGGCACCTGGCGAGCTTCCCAAACATTCTATACATGTTATTCCTGGAATTGTGGATTTTTCCCAAGTCCATTTTTTTTTTTTTTGTTACATTTGTACCCCGCACTTTCCCACTCATGGCAGGCTCAATGTTGCTTACATATTATATACAGGTACTTATTTGTACCTGGGGCAATGGAGAGTTAAGTGACTTGCCCAGAGTCACAAGGAGCTGCCTGTGCCTGAAGTGGGAATCAAACTCAGTTCCTCAGTACTAAAGTCCACCACCCTAACCACTAGGCCACTCCTCCACTAGTCGGAAACCGTCTAACCCCTTTTTAAACTCTGCTAAGCTAACCGCCTTCACCACGTTCTCCGGCAACGAATTCCAGAGTTTAATTATGCGTTGGGTGAAGAAAACTTTTCTCTGATTTGTTTTAAATTTACTACACTGTAGTTTCATCGCATGCCCCCTAGTCCTAGTATTTTTGGAAAGCGTGAACAGACGCTTCACATCCACCTGTTCCACTCCACTCAATATTTTATATACCTCTATCATGTCTCCCCTCAGCCGTCTCTTCTCCAAGCTGAAAAGCCCTAGCCTCCTTAGTCTTTCTTCATAGGGAAGTCGTCCCATCCCCGCTATCATTTTAGTTGCCCTTTGCTGCACCTTTTCCAATTCTACTATATCTTTCTTGAGATGCGGCGACCAGAATTGAACACAGTACTCAAGGTGCGGTCGCACCATGGAGCGATACAACGGCATTATAACATCCTCACACCTGTTTTCCATACCTTTCCTAATAATACACAACATTCTATTCGCTTTCCTAGCTGCAGCAGCACACTGAGCAGAAGGTTTCAGTGTATTATCGACAACGACACCCAGATCCCTTTCTTGGTCTGTAACTCCTAGCATGGAACCTTGCATGACGTAGCTATAATTTGGGTTCTTTTTTCAAGTCCAGTAGAAGATTTTTGACATCATCCATCTTGTCTCCTACACTGTGACTTTGTGCTTTGGCTTTACTTGTGCGGAGGTTTTGTTCTTCTGTATTTGTCACTCCTCAGCACGTCCCACGGCAGTGCCCTTATACAACATAGTAGGCCCGAATTAGGCCCACCACACCTTATTTAAAGGGCCTCGTAACTGGATAAGAGATAGCCAACTGCTTAAACCCAGATATTCAACATGGCCCATCAATGAATAACTACAGCAATCTGTAACCCTCTTTGAGCTTGGATTGGAAAGGTAAGCAATTAAATTTTAAAAGCAATCTTTATATCCATTGCCTTACTTGTGATTAGTTTAAGAAAGAAGACATGTTCATCATTCTATCAGCATTCCATACACAGGCAGGACAATTTTCAACAGCCATTTACTTAGATAAAATAGCCTTTTGAAAATCGCCCTCCCACTATGCAATTAAAAGTGCATTTGTTTTTCACCAGTATCTCTGTTTTTATTGGCAAAGAAGGAACGTTCTTCTGAAGGTTTTAGGCTAGGGGAGGAGGCTAGAAGGTGTAGGTCGCATTTTCGAATAATGAGGCCAATGTACCAAGCCAAGAAAAATTTCACAGTTTACCAGTCATTTTTGTGAAATTGAGCTAGGGGTGCAAATGAGCTCCTGGCTCATTCAGATTTTGCCAGGAAGTTTACACAACTCTGGCTGTAGCAACAAATGAACAGTTTGCCCAAAATTTACCTCGTCCCAGTGTGACAGGGTCTTAAAGGGGCCATTTTCTCAGATTCCAAATATGTGCAAATCAGTACATTTTTTTAATGAGCTTACGGTTGTATCCCCAGAACTGCAATCCCTACAGGTAATATCAATAGTGTCCTTCCTGTACAAAAGCACAAAATTATTCTATACACCAGGATTGATGCAAGAGTATTGGACACTCTAGGCCAACCTTCAACCTTATGCTCCTCTCAGTTAATTTTCAGGTCTCTAGTCCATCAGCTCCCTGCTCCAAGATTTTGATAATTAAACTCTACAAACATAATCACAATCGCCCTACAACTATCCTATAAAAACACAAAATTGAACCTCATGCTTTTAAATATTCATCTTTGTTTTGCAAGTGCTGATGGTTCTTTCAGTTTTTGTGGCTGTTAGGATTTTACTCTTTTGCTTTGACCTCAGTTGTTTTGCTGCACCCCCTCTACCTCCATTTAGAAGCTGCTGCCCTAGGTGGCTGCCTAGTCGTGTTGTGGTTGAGCCGGCCCTGTTATAACCATATTGACAGACTCTGTTTGAATCAGCTTGAAAAATGTGAGTGTGTGAGGGAGTGAGAAGGGGAGTCATTAGTGCCAGGATCTGATATTTCTCTAAGGAGCTGCATGAATACAGTATGCATTAGTGTTAATGGATATTGCTCAGGAAGCATACAGATGCCAAGTGTTGAAAGAGCATTCAGATTAACAAATAAATGGTTTGCATATGCTTTGTGTTTGTTCTCCTCTCTACCATAGGAAGTGGTTTGCATGCCAATGACAAAGTTCCTTCAGGTTGTTGGGGATGTAACATAGTAATGTAGTAGATGACGGCAGATAAAGACCTATATAGTCCATCCAGTCTGCCCAACAAGATAAACTCATAGATGTCTGGCTGCATTGTTGGGGATGTTTTCATTAGCTTTCATTTTTTTGTTTTTTTTCACAGTGGAAGCAATACACTTAGGAAGCCTAATATCAGCACAAGGCTACATCTTCCCCATCTCAGATCACGTCCTTACTTTGAAAGACGACAGCACTTTTTATCGCTTTCAGGTGAGTTATTCCTCAGACTTGGTCATGCTGATGCTGCAGCTTCTCTTCATCCCTCTTCTGGACAGGTTCGAGGGCACAGCCAAACTCTTGGGTGACAGCAAATGGTTCGCAGACACAAAAGTTTAAACTGAAAGGATACACAGCCTAATATTCAAAAGTATTCACATGTTTAGCAATGACTGCTGAGTGCAAAAGTGTACTATCCATGAATTTTCAGCAGCACTATGGGTGTAGTTCTATAACTGGGTGCCAGTGACGTTCCTAGGGTGGCTGACACCCGAGGCAGATTGCCGATGCGCCCCCCCCCCCCCCCCCCCCCCCCGGTGCAGCGCCCCCCCCCCCCCCCCCCCCCCCGGCGAAAGGACACCCCCCGGGTGCATTTTTACCTGCTGGGAGGGGGGTGCTGTGCGCCTGTCGGCTTCGCTCATTCCATGCTCCCTCTGCCCCGGAACAGAAAGTAACCTGTTCTGGGGCAGAGGGAGCATGGAATGAGCGGAGCTGACAGGCGCGCGGCACCCCTCCAGTGGCGTGCACCTGGGGCAGACCGCCCCCACCGCCCCCCCTTGGTACGCCACTGCTGGTGCCTGTAATTTTAACTAGGTGCCTACTTTCCTTTCTAGTTGCTGCCCCCCTCCCACACACCCTGGACCAAATTGGGCCCTCCTCGATCCTACCTTGAAGGGTCCTGGTGGTCTAGTGGCTTCTTGGGGGGCAGGAAAGAACCCCATTGCTACTGTGTCCAGTGCCACTGTGTTTTCAAAATGGCTGCCAAGACTTACCGCAGTAGTCTCGTGGGTTTCGGCAGTTTTGTGAGACTGCAGCAAATACTCTCGTCAGCCATTTTTAATACATGGTGGTGTTGCAAGGCAGAGTAGTGGCAGTGGGCAGGAAAGAGTGGGATTCTTTCCTGCCCTGCAGAAGCCACTAGACTACCAGGGCCCTTCAAGGTAGGACCAGTGAGGGCTGTAATGTGTGGCGGGCAACTGGGCAGAGCCTGTGAGCCCTCAGGCACTGCCCATAAGTACATAAGTAGTGCCATACTGGGAAAGACCAAAGGTCCATCTAGCCCAGCATCCTGTCACCGACAGTGGCCAATCCAGGTCAAGGGCACCTGGCACGCTCCCCAAACGTAAAAACATTCCAGACAAGTTATACCTAAAAATGCGGAATTTTTCCAAGTCCATTTAATAGCGGTCTATGGACTTGTCCTTTAGGAATCTATCTAACCCCTTTTTAAACTCCATCAAGCTAACCGCCCGTACCACATTCTCCGGCAACGAATTCCAGAGTCTAATTACACGTTGGGTGAAGAAAAAGTTTCTCCGATTCGTTTTAAATTTACCACACTGTAGCTTCAACTCATGCCCTCTAGTCCTAGTATTTTTGGATAGCGTGAACAGTCGCTTCACATCCACCCGATCCATTCCACTCATTATTTTATACACTTCTATCATATCTCCCCTCAGCCTGAATAGTCAGTTCGCCTCTGACTATAAGTGAAAATGCATGCCTATAATTTAGACGCATGCACTTGCATAAGCCATATAGCTGGCACAAGTGTGTATGCCTAAGTTCTGGTGATATGCATGTAACTCACAGCATTCTCTTAGGGGCCCAAATTGGTGGTAAGTCCAACACGGGCACCGGCTGTAGTTCCAGCACTAGCACATGCCAGTTCCCACGTTAGGCTTCCAGGGGTGATCCAGGAAATTCCAGACAGGTAAGCCTGACGTCAGTGCCATGAAAAATAGTGGAAACTATTATAAAGAATAAAATTATGGAACACTTGGAGGGGCATAATCGAACGGGGTGCCCAAGTTTTCCTGAGGACATCCTCGCAGGACGTCCCCGCGAAGGGACAGGGAAACCCGTATTATTGAAACAAGATGGGCATCAATCTTTCATTTTGATAATACGGTCGGAGACACCCAAATCTCAACATTTAGGTCGACCTTAGAGATGGTCATCCCCGGTTTTCGGCGATAATGGAAACCAAGGACAGCCATCTCAGAAACTACCAACTCCAAGCCATTTGGACGTGGGAGGAGCCAGCATTCATAGTGCACTGGTCCCCCTGACATGCCAGGACACCAACCAGATGCCCTAAGGGGCACTGCAGTGGACTTCAGAAAAAGCTCCCAGGTGCATAGCTCCCTTACCTTGTGTGCTGTGCCCCCAACCCCCCCACCCCCACTCCCCACAACTGTACACCACTACCATAGCCCTTAGGGATAAAGGGGGCACCAAGATGTGGGTACAGTGGGTTTGTGGTGGGTTTTGGAGGGCTTACATTTACCACCACAAGTGTAACAGGTAGGGGAGGATGGGCCTGGGTCCGCCTGCCTGAAGTGCACTGCAGTACCCCCTAAAACTACTCCTGGGACCTGCATACTGCTGTCATGGAGCTGGGTATGATATTTGAGGCTGGCATAGAGGCTGGAAAAATATTTTAATTTTTTTTTAGGGTGGGAGGGGGTTGGTGACCAGTGGGGGAGTAAGGGGAGGTCATCCCCGATTCCCTCCGGTGGTTATCTGGTCAGATCGGGCACCTTTTTGAGGCTTGGTCGTAACAAAAAATGGACCAAGTAAAGTCGCCCAAGGAGTGCTCGTCAGGGACGCCCTTCTTTTTTTCCATTATCGGTCGAGGATGCCCATGTGTTAGGCACGCCCCAGTCCCGCCTTCGCTACGCTTCCGACACACCCCCTTGAGCTTTGGTTGTCCTCGCAACAGTTGAGGATGCCCAAAATCGGCTTTCGATTATGCCGATTTGGGCGACCCTAGGAGAAGGATGCCCATGTCTCGATTTGTGTCGAAAGATGGGTGCCCTTCTCTTTCGAAAATAAGCCTGATAGACAAACATGGTTAATGGGACAGAGTCAGCATGGGTTCAGCCAAGGGAAGTCTTGCCTCACCAATTTGCTTCATTTTTTTGAAGGCATGAATAAACATGTGGATAAAGGTGAGCCGGTTGATGAAGTGTATCTTGAGTTTCAGAAAGCTTTTGATAAAGTTCCTCTTGAAAGACTCCTGAGAAAATTAGAGTTATGGGATAGGAGACGATGCTCTGGTGTGTATTAGGAATTGGTTATTGGACAGATAACAGTGGGTAGGGTTAAATGGTCATTTCTCTCAATGGAGGAGGGTGAACAGTGGAGTGCTGCAGGGATCGATACTGGGACCGGTGCTAATTAACATATTTATAAATTATATGGAAATCGGAATGACAAGTGAGATGATTTAATTTGCAGATGACACAAAACTATTCAAGGTTGTTAAAACACGTACGGACTGTGAAATATTGCAGGAAGACCTTAGGAAATTGGGAGACTGGGCATCCAAATGGCAGATGAATCTGAATGTGGACAAATGCAACCTGATACACATTGGAAAGAATATTCCGAATCATACTTACCTGATGCTAGGATCCACCTTGGGGTCAGCATCCAAGAAAAAGATCTGGGTGTCTTAGATAATACGTTGAAATCTGCTCAATGTGCAGCGGCAGCCAAAAAAGCAAACAGGTTGCTAGGAATTATTAGGAAAGGGATGGTGAATAAGACGAAAATGCTATAATGCCTCTGTATTGCTCCATGGTGCGACCCCACCTTGAGTACTGCATTCTGTTTTGGTCACCGTATCTCAAAAAGATATTGCGGAATTAGGAAAGGTTCAAAGAAGAGCGACCAAAATGATTAAGGGGATGGAACTCCTCTCATGTGAGCAAAGGCTAAAGAGGTTAGGGCTCTTGAGCTTGGAAAAAAGACAGATGAGGGGAGATATGATTGAGGTCTACAAAATCCTGAGTGGTGTAGAATGAGTAAAGTAAATCGATGTTTTACTCATTCCAAATGTACAAAGTCTAGGGGACACTCAAGGAAGTTACATGGAAATACTTTTAAAACAAATAGGAGGAAATATGTTTTTATTCAATGAATAGTTAAGCTCTGGAACTCTTTGCCGGAGGATGTAGTAACAGAGGTTAGCGTATTTAAGTTTAAAAATGGTTTGGACAAATTCCTGGAAGAAAAGTCCATAGTCTGCTATTGAGACAGACATTGGGAATCAACTACTTGCCCCAGGATTGGTAGCATGAAATGTTGCTACTATTTGGGTTTCTGGCATGTACTTGTGACCTGGCTTGGCCACTATTGGAAACAGGATACTGGGCTAGATGGATCAATGATCTGACCCAGTATGGCTACTATTATGTTCTTATGCAATTGTGAGCATGTACTTTACAGAACTGCACTCCACTCAGTGGATTCTGTATAGGTCACCCAAAGCTGGGCGCACAGTTTTGTTCCTGGTTCCCAGATCAGTGCATTAGCATATTAAGTGATAATTATTGGTGATTATTAGCAGTAATTAGGAGTTACATGCGATCTTCCCTGCACCTTATTCTATCACGAGTGTCTACATTTCATAGCATGCAATTCCAAAGTAGGTGTGAGCATGGTAGACACATGGGCGGGTTAGGGACATTCCCAGAATTTAGGCGAGATGTTATATAATACTGTCATTTGCGCTCCTAACTGCCATAAATTGGGATTTACACCAGCTTTTGGCAGGCATAAATGCTACAGCCCAAAGTTAGGCGCAGAAGGCCTGATTATAATCACTAGTGTAATTTCCACGAGTGACATAAAAGGCTCTTACTTAGGAAAACACAGCACCAGAAACACTGCAGTGGGTACTGGAACATCAATAAACCCTACTGGAAAACTAAAAAAGCCAGATTAGTACTGATCCATCCTGCACAGGTAATGATAAACAGAAATCCATGTCTGTTTTATATACACAGAACTCAGACCATCACGCAATATAAAATAACTAACTACAAATTAAAAATAAAAATACATAGACAAATATTAAACTGAACCCCCAAAAAGCCACAGTGCAACTCCAGAGAAAGAGAAAAAGTGATGCATGTCCCTCTGTACTGTGGAAATATAAGTACAGCAGACATAAATTTCAAAAACTGAGATATTCTAATCACTACACAAGTTAACAATTACAAATAAAAGAAATGGAAAATATGATGATGATACCATTTTATTGGACTAAATACATTTTTCAATTAGCTTTTAGAGGCCAAAACCTCTTTCCTCAGGTCAGGACAGTATACTGATGTTATGGTATTCTGTTCTGACATGAAAAAGGAGGGTTTGGTCTCCAAACATTAGTCAAAAATGTACTAAAATTAGTCCAATAAAGTTACCATAAAATCCTGACCATTATTTTTAAAGTTTTACATCTGGGTTCACCTCCATATTTAGCTAATCTCATCACTCCCTATTGTCCTGCCCGCAACCTTCGCTCTGCATTTGACTGCCACTTGTGTGTACCTTCTGTTCACTGCCCCCATCTTAGCTCTACATGTGCTTTTGCATTCTTCTGTTTGGTCCCTTTTTTCTGGAACTCTTTACCTTTTTCTCTGAAGTCTGAGCTCTCATTCCCCTGTTTTTGTTGTCTTCTTAAAGCACACTTGTTCTCTCAGGCATTTCATTAACCTTATCTTATCTGGAGACCAAGATACTGGCAGGCAATTGGTTGTCTCTGTTCCCCTACTCATGTTGATCTATTCTCTTCCTTTTCTGTTCTAACATGTTACTTCCTCTTTCTTGTTTGATTTTGGCGTTCCTTTCATATTTCTTTTGTTTTTAGTTTTTTGTACACTGCTTCAATTGTTTGTGAAAGGCGGTATATCAAGTCTTCAACAAATATAAACATAAGCATAAATATCACCTTATTTCCATTTTCTGTATTTATTAACACAGCTACCACACTACTTTATCCTAAACTAAAAATAAAATTCATTTTTTCTACCTTTGGCCATTTATTTTTTCTAATTGTGTTGGTCCCAGTCTCTTTTTTCTGCTTTTCTCATTGTCTTCTTAACTCTCTTGCCAGCGTCTGCCCCCTTTCTCCCCCCTTTCTATCCAACATCTTGCCCCCTCTCCTTTCCATTCAGCATCTTCCCCCTCTCTCTCTCCACTTTCCATCCAGCGTCTGCCCCCCTCTCTCTCTCCTTTCCATCCGTCTGCCCCTCTTTCTTCCCCCCCCCCTTTCCATCCAGTGTCTGCCCCTCTCTCTCTCTGTCCCCTTTCCACCCAGCATCTGCCCCTCTCTCTCTCTCCCCTTTCTATCCAGCATGTGGCCCGTCTCTCCCCCCTGTCCATCCAGTATCTGCCCCCCTCTCTCTCTCTCTCCCCTTTCCATCCAGTATCTGCCCCATCTTTCTCTCTCCCTTTCCATCCAGCATCTGCCCCATCTCTCTCCCCTTTCCATTCAATATTTGCCCCATCTCTATCTCTCCCTTCCCATATAGTGTCTGCCCCCTCTCTATTTTCCCCTTCCACCCAATTTCTGACCCTTCTCTCGCCTCACTTTCATCCAGAGTCTGAACCCTCTCCCCAGTTCCATCCAGTGTCTGCCTTCTCTCTCCTTCCCATGTCATCAAGCGTCTGCCTCCTCTCCCTTTCCATCCGGCATCTGTCCTCCCCCTAATCCAGTGTCTGTCCCTCCTCTTCCCCCTACATCCTGTGACTGCAACCTCTCACCCCCCCTTCCATCTGGTATCTCTATTCTCTCCCCCTTCCATCTGGCATCTGTCCCCTCTCCCCCACCCCCTTCATCCAGCATCTGCCACCTCTCTTCCCCTCATCCGTCTGCCACCTCTCTCCTCCTTTCCATCCGGTATCTGTCCACTCTCTTCCCCTCATCCGTCTGCCACCTCTCTCCTCCTTTCCATCCGGTATCTGTCCACTCTATTCCCCTCATCCGTCTGCCACCTCTCTCCTCCTTTCCAACCGGTATCTGTCCGCTCTCTTCCCCTCATCCGTCTGCCACCTCTCTCCTCCTTTCCATCCGGTATCTGTCCGCTCTCTTTCCCTCATCCAGAATCTGGCCCTTCTCTTCACCCTCCATTCAGCATCTGGCCCTCCTCTTCTCCCTTCCCCTCCCCCCTCTATCCAGCATCTGCCCCTTTTTTCATGCCCCCCAACCAGGGATGTAGCCAGACTTCGGTGGGAGGGAGGTCCAGAACCCGAAGTGAGGGGGCACATTTTAGCCCCCCCCCCAGCACCACCGACCCCCTCGCCACCCATTGCCGCCGAGCCCGCCCGCCAGCCAATGTCGACCCCCCCCTCCCCGATGACCCACTCGACCCCCCCTCCCGCCGCCAACCCGCCTACCTATGCTGGCGGGGACCCCAACCCTCCGCCAGCCGATGTCCTCCTCGCAAAAGGCTTCCTATTTCTTCTGTTTCTGATGTCCTGCACATTGTATGTGCAGGACGTCAGACTCACAGAATGAAGCCTTGCAGATCAGTCTGCAAGAAAGGAATAGGAAGCCTTTTGCGAGGAGGACCTTGGCTCTTGGGGGGTTGGGGTTTCCCGCCAGCAAAGGTAGGCGGGTTGGCGGCGGGAGGGGGGTCGAGTGGGTCATCGTCAGGGGGTCCAGGACCTAATCTAGGGGAGCCCAGGCCCCCCAGGCCCCATGTAGCTACGCCACTGCCCCCAACATCCAGCATCTATCTCCGCCCTCCCACCGGACACCCCCAATGCCAGTGGCGCACCAGGCTCTCTCAACTGCCACCCAACACCCTGCTTCTGCGGCCACCACGGCTGTTGCTGCTGCTGCTGTTTCAGCAGTGGCGGCAAAAACAAAGAAAAAGATCACGGGACTACACTGTTCCAGCTTGCGGCTGCCTACTCTGCCCTGGAACAGAAACGATGTCAGAGGAAGGCAGGACCGGCAGCCGTGAGCAGGAACAGCGAGGCCCTATGATCTTTTTCTCTGTTTATGCCGCCATTGCTAAAACAGCAGTAGCAGCAGTGGTGGGCACGGCAGCGGGGTGTTGAGTGGAAATGATGAAAGCCTGGTGCATCTCCTACTCCCTCCAGATTTTGGGGGGTGCCACAGCACCTATAACTCCCCCGTTCTGATGGCTATGGACAAACCACCTGAAAGTTTGGAGTCAGCACTTCCAATTTAATGCTCTACAAACAGTTTGCCAGTGTAGCTGCTTTGACAATGTGGATTTATGATTCCTGGCTCATAGCTCTCCAATAAATTAGGTGGTGATGTTTTACATGAATTGTGATCTGTTTTTTCCTCTGTTTTTTTTTCTTTGCTGTTTTATAGGCTCCATACTTTTGGCCTTCAAATTGCTGGGAACCTGAAAACACAGACTATGGTGAGAATTTCCCATCCTATCTTTAAAGTTACAGGTGAATGTTTATGCGATGGTACCACTGTTCTCTTTTCTTACTATATTCTGTTTATCACCCATCCCATGGGCTTTATTTTGCTTCCCTAAATATTGAAAACTCTACCTACTGTTTTTACAGTTGCCTCATTCCTCATCCCCTAGATCTATTTTTCCTTATCCACATAAAACATCTTAGTAACATAACGGCCGATATTCAAAGCGAGTTAACCGTCTGGAAACGGCCACGGACCAGTTAACTCACTTGGTCGTGGCTATCCAGTCATTTTCAGCGGCACTTAACCAGTCATCCTTGCTGAAAGTGACCGGTTAGCACTGAACTTAAAACTGGCTATGTTGGGGGCATTCCGAGGGCACTGTCCAGTTAGGTCCCGATATTAAGACTTAACCGTCCAAGTTTAGCACATAAATAGGACCAAATAAATAGCTGTCCTATCTTTAAGTGCTAACCCACGGCCAGTTAAGTCTGAATATTAACTTAACCGGTCATGTACCAGCCAGCTTTTAAAAAAAACCTGGAAATTCAATACCGGAGACTGTACAGGGCCTGACATTGATTTTCTGGTTTTAGCACTGGCAGTGGACAAAAAAAATACACTGTCCATCGCAAACTGAATATTGGCCAGATAGTAAATAAGGGCAGATAAAGACCTGATACAAAATAAAGCCTGATAGATCACATGAATATATATATAAAGAGATATTGAGGCTTGATTTTCAGCCCACGGGAGGCTGGGCTGGATTTTGAATATCCATTTTTTTTTTGTCAGCTCAAACTTAATCGGATATATCAATATTCAGTGCGGGCTGGTTGAGTTTATAGCAGCCAAAGATATGACTGCTATTTAAGTGGTCAGATTTTGCCGCTAAACTTAGCCTGTCAGTGCTGAATATTGCTGGTTACCTCCCTAGTATATGTAACTGAATTTTATAAATGACATCTAAAAAATTGGCGCTGAAAAAATAATGCTAAACGTTACTCTATAAAGGGCGCTTACATTTAGGCACCATTTATAAAATAGCATTTAGCATTGGGAACCGTGACTACATTTATGTGTGACCATTTACACCAATGAAATCTTGGTGTAAATTCTATAACAACGTGCGTAAATTAAAGGAACATTCCTGATATGCCCACGCCCCTCCCATGGCTATGCCCATTTTGGACCTTGCATAAAATTTATGCGTGGATTCCAATTAGCACCAATAATTGCTTGTTAAGATCTCAATTATCAGTGCTAATTGACTCGTTATTAAATTAAATTGGGCATGCACCCAAATTTGCGCATGTAATTTTTAGCGCTTTTTATAGAATATAGGGGCTGATGTTTATGCTGTTTACCCAATCACTACTGGTGTAATTGAAATCTCCCATTATTATTGTGTTTCCAATTTTATTGACCTCTAATGGTTTGTTTCTTTATCCAAGATGGGCAGCTGTAGTGCTGTACCTTTCTCTATCATTCTTGGAATTCCTATCTGTAAAACTTCCAGTGCAGTTTTATCCTGAAGAAATTTTATTCTGTTTGAGCCTATTTCATCCTTAACATATAGCACATCTCAGCCACCAATTTGATCTTCCCTGTCATGTTAATATAATTTATGCCCCAGTATCACAGTGTCCATCACATCTCTGTGATACTGGTGCCTATTACTGTATATCTATGTTAGCCTTTAATGCCACATGTCTTAATTCACCAATTTTATTTTTTATACTTCTGGCATTCACAAACAGATATTTTAAAATACATTTTTGTTAGTACTATTATTATTATGTGTAGTCACAACCTTCTTATTAGCAAGTGATACAAGCAGTTTGAAGACTGTTTATGTCTGTGTGCTCTTTATTTAAAGCCATCTGTGTCATTTCAGTGGCCCTTTTACTAAGCCGCATAAGTGTCTACGCGCTCCCAATGTGCACCAAAATGGAATAACCGCCCGGCTACTGCATGGCACTTGCAGTAATTTCATTTTTAGTGCACGTCCGATTTATTTTTGTGCACACATATCGGACGCGTGCCAGTTGGCATTTGACACGCATAGGTCATTACCGCCCAGCTACCGCATGAGACTTTACTGCTAGGTCAATGGCCGGTGGTAAGGTCTCAAAGCCAAACTAGACACACGGCAATTTTCATTTTGCTGTTCGTCCATTTTCGGCAAAAAATTTAAAAAGGCGTTTTTTGCAGGTGCGCTGAAAAATGATTCTGCTCATGCCCAAAACATGCACCTACACTACCGCAGGCCATTTTTCAGCGCACCTTAGTAAAAGAACCCCTCAGTCTTTATTGGAAACTTCTTATCAGTCATAAAATTCCATTGTCTGTCATCTTCTGACCATTCCAGCTTCCATTCCACTCCCTTATCGTTACCCGTTAACACTATCATTTGAATGCACTTTGTGATCCATTTGTAATATCATCTTTTGAACATCCCATTTCAGAGCACAAGAAAGGGAATGCCAGCTCTCAAAAGTTAGTCAAGACATGCATTGTTAGCCACCCTTTATCTTTATGTATTCAAGTGAACTACTACTAATTATCATTTCTATAGCGCTACTAGAACTAACATGGTAACTGCTTTACTTTATAAAACTGAAGGAAAGACTCTGTCTTCACAAGTCCATTTTCTTTAGCTTGAAAAATAAGTTATCTACAGAGTCCCTGCCACTTTTAGCAATTAACTGAATACTTCACATGATGAATTCCAAGATAATTTAATGTGCCTCTGTGATTGCATTACTTCTGCTTTTCACTTGGTGGCATAGGAACCGACTCTGTGGGTGCTGTGCTCCTATGCGTGGTGGAATTACGATGACTATTAGCTGCATTGGCAGAATGTGACTGTTACTTACTCCTCCTACAAGCCTGAAAATATCTGAAATATTCATAGGTTAACTGTTTTTCTTAAAGGCTGCTCAGTACATAGGCAGTTGAGGAAAGTCAGAATGGAATCAACATGGAGGGATTCCACATCAGAACTTCTAGTCTCAGTAGAGGAACCAAAAGATTTTGAAGAGATGGAATATGAAACCTCTCCTCCTTTTATAGACTTGTTTATCTGTTTCTTTGAATTCAGTCAAGTCATATCATCCATCCTTCACATAACTGGCCTTGTTTGTAGGTTTTAATCTTTCCTGGTTTCAGTTCCTTATCATATTTTACAATTTTGACATCTAAGCATTAAGGGATGAATTCTCTATATGGAGCCGAAAAAAGTTTCACAAAAAAAGTGCCGCTCTATAAGCTGCGCTTAAAGTTAGGTGTAGTTTATAGAATAGTGCTTACAACCAGGAATCATACCTAACTTTAGGCGCGGCTATTTGCACCAACTGAAACATTGTGCAAATGTACGTACAGTATATTAGGCGCATATCCCCGTTATTCTGTAACAATGCATGTTAATTTTAGGAACGCCCCCCCATTACGCCCATGATTCTCCCATTTCTGCACTCCCTTTTTATCACGTGTAAATTTTAGGCGTGGATCCCATGCCTACATTTATGCACTTAAATGCTAATTAAATCTAATTAGTGTTAATAATTGCTTGTTAAGCCAATTATTGGTGCTAATTAGTTCGTTATCCAATTAAATTGCGCATGTAGTTTGGGGCAACTTTTATAGAATTAGGGAGTATATGCTGAAGAGCAGATGTAAATATCCATACCTAGATTATTTAACTATCAATGTAAATTAATGTGTTTTAGAATCTGTGTTCATATTTGTAAACTCCGCCTGTGCTTGACCTAAACTGTATACTTGTACATACCTACTAGAAAAGTATGCACCGTCGTATCAACAACTCTATTTTTTACACCAGGTGAAATTTTATATAGTTACATATGTGTGAAAATTAATTTATAAAATTACTTCCTCAAAGCTTGTTCCCTACTGGAAACCATGAAAATTTGGTGCTTCAGGTTGACATCTGCCTCTTGTTATGATCAATTTTGATTCAGTATTTTCCTCCTGTTCCCTTGAGCTTCCCATTCAGTTGTAACTGGGATCAATATTTAGTGTCATTGCTGTGGTAGTCCTAGGCTAGGATTAGGTATAGCAAACAGGAAACATCTCCATGTGGACAGTACAATCAAATAAAAGCAGAGGCTGGCCAATAGACACTCCAACACAGGAAATGGTTCTTAAAAGATGCATTATTCACTACTTTTGCAAGAGGACCTGACAAGGTCCGTGTTTTGGTGTAATCAAACGCCTGCCTCACGGGTCACAGTGATATTCAAGTAAGTCCTGAATTAAAGAAATTGCCCAAAGAACTCTGTTCAGGATAAAATACAGACACATAGCATTACCTGGAGTTCTTTGGGCAATTTCTTTAATTCAGGACTTACTTGAAGATCACTGTGACCCCTGAGGCAAGAAATACGGATTGTGTCAGGTCCTTTTGACCAAGTAGCAAATAAAGCATCTTTTAAGCACCATTTCCTGTGGGGTTTTTTTTGTTACATTTGTACCCTGCGCTTTCCCACTCATGGCAGGCTCAATGTGGCTTACATGGGGCAATGGAGGGTTAAGTGACTTGCCCAGAGTCACAAGGAGCCTGAAGTGGGAATCGAACTCAGTTCCTCAGTTCCCCAGGACCAAAGCGTCTGGTGGCCAGTCCTAGGCTAGGTCCATGTATTATGACTACCCCTCCCCCCCCCACCCCAAATGGCAGTGAACACTGGGCCCGATATTCAGACCATGGGAGTTAGCCGAGCTGCATCCAGCAGTTGGTTCTGAGCCTGGATAATCAATGCCAAGCCGTTTCCAATGACCAGTATTGAATATCCAGTTTATTTTTGGCCAGTTTATATATAACTGGCCAAGTCGATATTCTGCGCTGGTTGGTTAAGTTTAAACTGGCCAAAAATAGGCCTGCTATTTCAGCAGCCCAGTTTGGCTGCCAAACTTAGTTGGCGATGCGCTGAATATTCACAGATAGCCGGCTATATCAAGCGATATAGCCAGTTATCCTCCAAGCGCTGACCACAAATATCCAACAGGAGATAACTGTTTATCTCCTGCTCAGTGGCGTACCAAGGGGGGCGGTGGGGGCGGTCCGCCCCGTGTGCACGCCGCTGGGGGGTGCCGCTGTGCGTGCCTGCTCAGAGTTCCCTGACTTTGCGCGTTCGCTGCAGCTCCCTCTGCCCTGGAACAGGTTACTTCCTGTTCCGGGTCAGAGCAAGGGAGCTGCAGCGAACGCGCAAAGTCAGGGAACTCTGAGCAGGCGCGCGCCGCGGCACCCCCCAAGCGGCGTGCACCTGGGGGGGTCCGCGCTGCATCAGGGGGGGGGATGCTGCACCCGGGGGGGTCCACACTGCATCGGGGGGGTGCTGCACCCGGGGTGGCAGGGCGCCGCCCCAGGTGTCCACCCCCCTAGGAATGCCACTGCTCCTGCTGAATGTTCACAGACAGCCAGTTAAGTGCTATTTAACTGGCCAAGAGCCATTTCTGGCTGGTTAATTAGCGCTGAATATCAAGCAAACTGTCTCTGCGGCATCCCAGTTCTGAGGGACCTGGGAAATGGGAAGACTTGAGCAGGAAAGGAAACCAGATTGAAATATGCACCTAACTTTGATACCAACCACTGAAATCCATGTGTATATATACACTATACCTCCTCCAATAACTTCATCAGATCTGATTTATTTATTTAATTATTTATTTATCTCTGCCGTGTGAGTGATGTTTTTTTGTTTGTGCAATTTTTCCTTCTTGCAGCTATTTACCTTTGCAAGCGGACCATGCAGAACAAAGCAAGACTTGAGCTGGCAGATTTTGAAGCCGTAGGTACCAATGCTGCAGTCAGCGCAGAATGGGAAATGAGAAGGGGTGAGGGGTTTCAGAAAAGGGTTTTTTTATTTTAGAACTACAGGAGCTAAACAGCAGCTGGTCAACAGACCATAGTAAGGGGTCTTTTTACTAAGCTACGCTGAAAAATGGCCTGCACTAGTGTCGGTGTGTTTTGGATGCGTGCAGATCCATTTTTCAGTGCACCTGTAAAAAATGCCATTTTTAGATATTGGCTGAAAATGGACATGCGTCAAAATGAAAATTGGTGCGCATACGTTTTGGATGTGAGACCTTACTACCACCCATTAGCGGTAAGGTCTCGCGTGTTAACCGGGCAGTAATGGTCTACGCACGTAGAATGCCTTTTACCTCCCGGTTAGCACCACGCACCAGAAAATAAAAATGATTTTCCAGTGAGCGTAGTGGATGCACGTAAAAAATGAAATTACCGCCTGGGCCACACGGTAGCCGGGTGCTAATTCCAAATTGACATGCGTTGGGCGCATGTAGGCACCTACGTGGCTTAGTAAAAGGGCCCTTAAATCTGTGCTAGTACTGTAGTTTTTTTTTAATTCACCAAAACATTAAAGTAATTTTAGTAATCCTTCTCAGCATGAATACCTCACAAGATTTGACCATTTCTGAAGCTCAATGATTTACTTTCATTTTTTTGTATGGCTTGGTGGATTTTCCTTGGCATTGGGAGCACGAACCCTCTCAGATTTTTCCCATTTTTCAGTACAAATGTACTATTCCATAAAGATCACAGCAGGCAAAAGTAGAGGCCGACCAAAGACAAATCAACACTGGAGATATGAATCCAACAGTCTTTATTGATATAAATAAAAGAAGGGCCCGACACAGGCCGTGTTTCGATGCATGCAAGCGCCTACTTCAGGGGTCAAATAAAGTACTCATATGAGCACACACTTGCAACAAGTTCCTGCAGTCATTGCAAGTGTGTGCTCATTTGAGTACATTATTTGACCCCTGAAGCAGGCGCTTGCATGCGTCGAAACACGGCCCATGCCGGGTCCTTCTTTTATTTATATCAATAAAGACTGTTGGATTCATATCTCCAGTGTTGATTCGTCTTTGGTCAGCCTCTACTTTTGCCTGCTGTGATTCGTCATCGTAGAGGATTTCCCTGTTTCGCATTTTGGATCTATTCCATAAAGATAGCATAATATGACACCTTCAGTATTATAGACAGGTTGCAAAACTAGATATTGTGGAGTTGATTATCAATGGATCAGTCTAACATAGGAAACCATTCTTCCCCATGCCAGTGGCATCTCCATTTAGACACCTGGTGCCATGCAGGGAGAGCCTATTACATAATAGCATCTGGCAGCCCAAATTCTGTTATAGAATATTGGCATAACCCGGCATTGACACCAGCCATAGATCATGTAAATGTGGCAGGGTTCCTTCCGTAAGTTATATAGAAACATAGAAAATGATGGCAGATAAAGGTCATATGGCCTATCCACATCATCCACTATCTCTTCCTCCCCCTCAGAGATTCTACATGCCTGTCCCATGATTTCTTGAATTCAGATACAGTTCTCGTCTCCACCATTCCACGCATCCACCAACCTTTCTGTAAAAAAAGTATTTCCTTAGATTCCTTCTAAGTCTATCCCTTTTTAAATTTATCTTATGCCCTCTCATTCTAGAGCTTCCTCTTTTTAAAGAGACCTGCCTGCTGTGCATTTATACCAATGGAGATATTTAAATGTCTCACGCATGTAAGTGGCAGCCCTGCTCAATGACCACCTATGTGAATGCCCTGCTTGCGTTTATGCGCTATGCCACTTACAGCACGCACTTACTGTACAGCTCAGGCATACATGCCAGTATTCTGTCATTTTCAATGCCCAAGAGGCATGAAAATACAGGTGCCCAGTTATAGAATTGACCTTCAAATATTTTTACATTGTCATGCTAGTTTTAGGGTCCTAGTTCTTAACTGGATATCTTAGGGACGAGAACAGGCAAATTAACTTGGTTATCAGACCAAACATTTACAAACATGGCAAGAATATTCAGAATTGATATCTGAACACCAGAATTGCTCAGGAGCCTTAATAGTGAGAAGTATCAAGGACCACCTATTCCAGGGAAGGGCTAGAATCAGGGCCGTGCCAACACAGTAAGTGCGGTAAGCGCCGCAGGGGGGCGCCTGCCTTTAAGGGCGCCACACCGTCGAGCTGTATTTTAAAAAAAAACAACTTACTCCTCCGCTCCATCCCCGATTCCCCGGCACTTTAAATTTACCTCGCTCCGCCTCTGACGTCTGCGCAGCGTCAGTGAAAGCACTGCCTGTCTGACGTCTCTCCACCAGCCTTCCCTTCCCTTCGCTCGTTCGTTCCCTCTGTGTCCCGCCCTCAAGGAAATGATGTCAGAAGAAGGCGGGACACAGAGGGAACGAACGAGCGAAGGGAAGGCTGGTGGAGAGACGTCAGACAGGCAGCGCTTTCACTGACGCTGCGCAGACATCGGAGCCGGAGCGAGGTAAATTTAAAGCGCCGGGGAATTGGGTATGGAATGGAGGAGGCTCAGGCCAAACCCAGCCATTTCCTCCATTGCGCCCCAGACGTGCCTTGGAGCCAGGGAGGACTGGGGGGGGGGGGCACGCGCGCCAACTGATAGTCTGCAGGGGGGCACCAGAGACCCTAGGCACGGCCCTGGCTAGAATGTTTTTTTACTGCAGTGCATAGTGAATAAAGATATATAACTTACCCCTCCCCCTTTTACAAAGTTGTGCTGCTGGCTGCTGCGCAGTAATGCCGACACATGGGCTGTGTTGGCATTACCGTGCAGCAGCCAGTAGCGCAGCTTTGTAAAAGGGAAGGAGGGTTAGTGATCTACCCTAACTCTTTTTACTCTCTTCCTAGGAAAATTTAGCAAGATTGCAGAGAGCTTTTGCAAGGAAATGGGAATTCATCTTTATGCAAGCAGAGGCTCAAGTCAAGTAGGTATTAATTAAATGTGCTGAACAGTGAGACTGCATGAGAGAAATGGAAACCAGTATCCGCACAATACAGTAGGTTAGCCATTTCAGATGGGCTTTGTATCTTCACACACAGGTCATAGCAATAAAGTTAAAATCATTGCCAAGATCGTCAGTTGTTCAGTAGGAATGGGCCGTCATTTGCAATAACATATCCTGCGTCGTTAAGTGTTGTTAAATGAAAATGAGGAGAAAGAAACACATTGGACCAAATTCTATATATGGCACTATGAGTTACATGTGTTAAATTGGGCACATGCCCAATTGAAGTGCATAACTTAATTGAGTAATGAGCCAATCAGCGCTAATTGGGTGATAACCAATTAGCAACACTAATTGGCAATAATTAGGATTTACCCGCATATTGTATTCTATAACGATGTGTGTGTACATATTTGGGGCATGGATAGGGATATTTCTGGGGGCGTTCCCAAATGTTATGTGCATTGATATAAAATATAGCTGAACTGCGCTAAACTATAGGTACCAGCATTAAGCCTAATTGCAGGCGCCTATAGTTAGGCGCAGTTTATGCCTAAGCGTGATTCTATAAAGGATGCATGCTCTTTATAGAATTGCACTAAGCACATTAAATTTTCAGCGCTGATTTTTTTATGCACTACTTATATAATATATCCCATTTTCTCCTGGATTTTATATAGATCATCCAAAGTTGGGCCCCCAGACGCACGTGGAAACCAATTAGACAATTCAGTGCTAACAACCAATTATTCAAATTGTAACCCACCAAAATAACCAGTGTGGGGACTAACAACTATATAACTTCATCCAGTGTCCCAAACATCCAAATCTTTATACCAAATATCTTATGACTGCAATAGACTAAACAGTATATTTATTATTTTATTTGGGGATCATCAGATCTAACTGCAGCACAACTCATATGAACAATTCTGTTCTTTCTTTTCAAAGAAAATGATTGTGGTGCAAATCTTCATAAGATCTCCCTTTTCTAAATTTTTTCTTTGCTTTTCTTATTTCAGTTTTCAATTTTTCATTTTCCATGAATATCCAAGGAAGGCCCAATGAGTGCAGTTTAAGCAGGCAGGAGCCTATCCTCTCTTCTTAAACCTGCTGACTATGTACCCCAGAGGATTTCAAATAGAACCATGGGTTCAAAACCCCCACCGTGTTTCACATCTTTTCTGAACTGTTCATCTTTTTCCACTCTGCACTGTTATGGGAAATTAATAATTAGCAAATCATCAGAAAAAATGATTGCCAAACTCAGATAATGTTTTTGTTCTCTTTACTCGCAGAATTGACAGGAAAAAGGATAAAACTGAAAGAAAAATTTTAGACAGTCAAGAGAGAGGCTTCTGGGATGTTCACCGACCAGTGGTAAAGTTTTCCTTTTCAGTGCATTTTGAAACTAAAGGCCATAGTTTGTACATTAACCCCCAAATTGTATAAATGGCACTCAAAATTGCATGCACAAGTCCAATTTGCATGTGTAATTTAATTGAATAATGATTCAATTAGCACCAATAATTGAGCGCTAACAATCAATTATTGGCACTAATTGGGACCAATTTGGATTTAAATGCGCATCTTTCTAGGCACTATTCTATTTTTTTAGGCATATAAATTTGTTAGCATGCAAGTGAAAAGGGGGTGTGGCTATAGGAAGGGCATGGGTAGGTCAGGGGCATTCACTAAAGATGGGTGTAGTATTATAGAATACAGGCATTCACTAAAGAAGGGTGTAGTGTTATAGAATACGAGAGATCCGTGCCTAATTAAGACATGAGGATTTACACCAGGTTTCAGTTGGTACAAAATTGGGCATGTGCTAAGGGCTATTCTATAAATGGCACCCAACATGGAGCACCGTTTATAGAATAGTGCTTAGAGTAGCCCAGTGGCGTAGCTACGTGGGGCCACGGGGGCATGGGCCCCCTTAGATTTGGCCCTGGACCCCCTGCCAATGACCCTCTCGACCCCCCTTCCGCTGCCAACCCGCTGTCGCCGTCAGGTACCTTTACTGGCGGGGGACTCCAACCCCCGCCAGCCGAGGTCCTCTTCTCCGGTGCGGCCACGTTGCTGATCTGCAAGGCTTTGTTCTGTTTCTTTGAGTCTGACATCCTGCACAATGTGCAGGACGTTAAACTCACAGAAACAGAATGAAGCCTTGCAGATCAGCCAGCAAAGCGGCCGCACCGGAGAAGAGGACTTCGGCTGGCAGGGGTTGGGGTCCCCCATCAGCAAAGGTACCCGACAGTGATGGCAGCGGCGGGGAGGGTTGGTGGTGACGGGAAGGGGGGGTCGAAAGGGTTGGTGCCGGAGAGGGTGAAAGGTGGTGGTGGTGGTGGCGGCGGGGGTAAAAAAATGGCGGGGGGGGGTCGGCAGCGCTGAGGGGATAAAATGTGCCCCCTCCCCTCGGGCTCTGGACCCCCCTCCCGCCGAAGTCTGGCTACACCCCTGGAGTAGCCTAATAGTTACTGCAGTGGGCTGAGATCCTGGGGAACTGGGTTCAATTTCCACTGCAGCCAAAGATGAGCTAACTGGTTAGTGCAGGAATACCCACTCTCCGTGTACGCTTTCTCCCCCAAAATAAAAAAACTTTTTGTGCACAGTCTGTGCAGATTGCAATTTACCACAGGATGCCTACTCGAGTCTTCATTTTTTATGTGCTAAGCCCGTGCCAGACTATTAGAACAATTACCTGACATGTTCTGGCAACTATCTATATCTGAGGTTTTGAATATGACAGTGCAGATACACGTGAAAACTATTTTAGTTCATAGAGGGGTCCTTTTACAGAGCGTTGGTAGGCTTACCGCTTGCTCTTCCAGGACTTCTGCCAGCTCAACACGGCCACCGGCGGTAGTCCCGCCCCAAGCGCACGCCATTTCTGGGGGAAAAAAGAAAAACTCCGGAAATGGCTTGCACAGCGATAACCTGGTGGCAATCGAGCATTGACGCTCACTGCCCGGTTACCGCAGGGTTAGTGCAGGCACCCTTATTGCCACGCAGCAAACATAGGGTTAAAGGTGAACCCACACTGAGACAAGCAGCACATGCTGTGCTGATAACACACACAGGCGCAAGGTCAAGAAGCAGGGCTGCCAAGAGGGGGGGCAGGGGGGACAAAATTTCCCGGGCCTGGGCCTCCAAGGAGGGCCCAGCACCGGGATCAGGCCACCAGCGCTGCAGTCCCCGGTCTCACCTGCCTGCCCTCGGCTCCGTCCGCCACCCGGCCCCCTGCATTAAAATCAGCAGTGCCTCAGCTCCATTTGGAAAGGCAAATCGCCTCCATTCGGGCCCTCCCTGTGTGTTCTGCCCTCGCGGAAACCAGAAATTACATCAGACAAGGGCGGGACACAGTGAGGGAAGGCCCGAAGGGAGGCGATCTGCTTTTCCAAACGGAGCTGAGGCGCTGCCGATTTTTAATGCAGGGGGCCCGATGGCAGATGGAGCCGAGGGCAGGCAGGTGAGACTGGGGACTGTGGTGGGGGGGGGGGGGGCCGTGGCGGGGGGAGGCAGCCTTGTCTGGCTTAGTGTCTCGGTGGCCCTGTCAAGAAGTAAGCTCACACAGACCCAAGCAGCAATACTCAGCAAGCACAAGGTTGAAGGCAAACCCACACTGAGACAAGCAGCACACGTCTCAAAACCCGCAGTACCTGACAAACCAAGGCTGGGGCAGCTTTGACGCTAGAGCATCTGATTCAAATATTGGCGGAGTTAAATCGGGTTTGACGTCATCCAAAACAGACGCCAGCCCGTCCAATCTCCAGAACGGTGCCTGACAAAGCACTGGTGGGTGCAACTGTAGACTCCTCCTCACTCTCATAGGCCAGCATGGTCCTAGGATGTCGCCAAGTCACGGTAAAACCGTGACATAACGTATGCTAACTGCAGCAAAAAATGGCATACTGCAGAGTACGCTGAGGCATCCTGTGGTAATTTCAGGATGTGTGTGCACTACCCACATGCTACAAATAAAATGTATTTTTTGGTGCAGGGGGCATGACTGTGGGGGGCGGAGAGTGGGCGTATTCTGCGCTAATCGCCTAATGCAACTCCATTGCTGCACTCTAACCAATTAGCATGTACTTAGTGCTTGAGCCCTTATCCCATACATAGCGGGTGGCAGTAAGGGCCCAAATGCTAATCTGTTTTAATGGCCAAGAGCTAATGGCAAAATTAGCTCATGGCCATTACTACAAAAAAATAGGAAATTCAGCCATTTTACCACAGTGATAAAAATGGCCTTGGAGCATGGAAAGACCTGGGCACACGAAGGCCATGTTTTACCACTGTTTGATAAAAGGGCCTCTATGCCTTTTTTGAAATATGAAATAATGATGGGGGGGGGGGGGGGGAGGGAGAGACATAGGTAATGAAAAGAAAGACGGAGAAAAGACCTAATTTAATCCATGTTAAACTCTAATAGACCAAAAAATAACAAAAATGTAAGTTAGATGGAGGTCATTATTAAAACCTTCTAGGGAAGCTTACCCACAGAAAAGTTATTTTCCTGCTCAAGTGTACCTCAGAATAAACACAACATGGTTTGCTGGAAACCTGATAGCACGAAGAGTTTGTTTAATTACATTCTGTTTAAAAAGTTTTTTTTACTCACACACAGATCTGTCTCCACAGAACAAAGCATGCAGAGTCAATTAACACATATCATGTTGTTGATCTATAATTAAAAGCTGTACTTTCGCTCCAGTGGAACAGTGAGGGGGTAACACACCGTCCGGTAAGTTATGACTATAAATAGTAATCTGGGGAACCTTTCTTCTTCAGCCAGGGTGTGTGAACACAACGGAAATGGACATCAGAAAGTGCCGTCGGATGAAAAATCCCCAGAAGATCAAAAAGGTCAGTTTACTCGGCAAAGTAACTTAGAAGTAAGCAAATGCTGATGTCTCCTAGTCCTAACTGTGTTATATATAGATAGATAACTATATGTAGGAATTGCCAAATTGGCTCATCTCACACAGCGTCGTGTCTCCGCTAGTGTCAGGCAGTGGTTGTGGAGAGTAAATTTCTGGCAAACAAGGTATGTTTAGAGTGTCCAATTTGTCATCTTCTTCCAATAACCAGCAATTATGGTATAGAAAAGCACAGAATGAGAAGGGGACATAAAGCCACATGTAAGATCGTGTATCGTAAGTCTCCTCACTTTATCCAAATTTAGCTATAAATATTTTTTTGACTTTAAAAAGCAATGTGAAAACTGAAGCCTTCAGCAAGGTCAATTCGAATTAATCTCTCATAGATTGCACAATTTATAGAATAACCAGTTTAATGCAAAACACTGAGAATTACCTCATGATAATAACGAGTATGGCGAAGTGTTAAAGCTGCAGCATTAGCAACAATATGTTTTAAATTCATCCTGTCACAGGTTAAGGCTCTTCCTTCTTATCAGCTTCCACCACTGTGTATCTAAGGACATTGGGGAACTGTTAGGTGAAATATAATCATAAATTTATGTTGACAGAAGGTCAATAAATGGAAAGTATTTATATAGCATACAACAGCAGAAGAATAACCTTAGCTGACAGAAAGAAAGAGAGTGATCGTAATAGCATGTTGCATAGCTAGAAGAATTGAAATATCTTTAGACAAAAAAAAAATCAGAACCAAGAATAAGAAAAACAGACATCAGAAAGGCCACGTAAAAGGTTCCTCTTCTGAGAGCCATTGCTCATGGAGTTTATGTATCAGTCAGATGAGACACACAAACACACAAGTTCTTGTTCATGGTGTGCCACAAAATTTGCACTGCTTGAAGACAGAAAACAGAGGCATGTCATAGCTGGCAGTGGCCAAACATTAAGCTTCTTCTTGAAGTGTACATAGGTGTCAGTCACTATGGGGTGGCAAATGCCACCCTCAGAAATGTCCTGCCACTCCAGTTGTAGCATAGATACTCCGATGTAGTCAAGTGTCGGCCCTAGACCACAAGGGCAGAGATGACAAACAAGCAGGCAGACAGTGGGAAAGAACAATGATGGATGCAACTCCTCCCCGCACAGCAAGCACTGTTCAAAGAGTTGCTTCATCTTCCTGAGCTGTGTGGGTTCCAACAGATCCTGTGGCAACTACAGCAAGACAGGCTGTACGAAGCTCGGAAGACATGAGGCACAGGACATACTACATGACTACTGTCCATAATTGAGAAGCAGGTGATCAGAGCAGTTGGGGAGAGAGGACCCAGGGTTTGGAGGAACAGGGACAAGGAGAGAGGGGGCCAGGGATAAAGGAAAGGAAGGGGAGATATAAGGCAGGGAGATGGAGGGAACAGGAAAAGAAGAAAGGAGTGTGGTGTGAGACAAAGAGTGGGCAGAGAAGAACTATCAAAGTATGAGAGAGATAAGAAAAGGAAAGGAAAGGATGGGACTGGAGGAGAAATAGAAAATAAATGGTTAATAGAGCATGGGAGGGTGAAGGAGGAAGAAGTGATGGGAAGACAAGAGGAAGGTGGAGTAAAGAAGGCAGGTGAAAAAAATGTGAGTGTGTGAAAGGGAAGAAAGAGAAAGATGAGAGAGGGGAGGGGAGGATGAAAAAAAGGAAAAGGATGTTTATGTTTATTAAAATTTGATAAAAGAAGAAAGGTAGGAGATGAGAGAAGAAAGGGTTGATGAGAAGAGAGGATGAGGGAAAGAGGAAAGGAAAGTGTGATATGAGCAGGAAGAGGACAGTATGTGACAAGGTGAGTGCTTGGAGAGAAGAGATGTGTGTATGTGAGGAGGAAAGGTGTAAGGGGGAAGGAGGAGAATTCAAGAGTTTGAGCAGCATAATGAAAAACCAAAGGGAAACAAAAGAAATAAGATATATGTATGAAATAAGAAGTATTAAAAATAGAATGGATAATAGAAAAAGGAAATTTAGAAAATAAAGAAGAGAAGTAAATATGGGAAAATCTAAAATGAAAACTGGGTAAGTAAAACGGAGTAACCACAGAAGGCTCAAGAAAGAAAAATTTAGTAAGAAAATAAAAATAGAACATCAAGAATTACAAAGGCATGAAAATATTTATTAAACTATTCTGCTGTAACTGAGGACAAGGAGAGAAAGAGAAGAAATGGAAAGAAGACCCTAGGAGGGATCACAGGAGAAAACTGACACAAGGAAAGTAGTAAAAAGAGACTAACCAATATGATTAGAGAAAGAAAATGCCCAGACATGGCTGACCCAAGGGTATCAGATACCATAGGCAAGCATACCTTCAGTCATGCTTCCCCCCACCCTCATATATCCACAAGGTTTCCTCTCTCTACTTCCCTCCCCCATGGCTAGCATGTCTCCTCCCCTTCTAACCCCCTCTCCCCTTCATCTCTTCTTCCCTACCCATATCCTATATCCAGCATCTTCTACTTTCTCTTCTTGCTGCTGGGCCTGCCACTGTTGCCCCCTAGCTCCTTCCGGGCCAGTCTGAAGATTAAATCAACATCAACGGTAGCACTGCAGGTGCTCTTTAAGTGGAGACCCATGCTGAAGTGCCGCTTTGTCCTGCCCCTTTCCAAGTCATGACAACAACGGTGAACAGCATATTCAATTATCTTGGATAGGAAAGGGAGGAGGGAGCTGGGGCGATATTGGAAGGACAGATAGGGTCCAATGAAGATTTTTTGAGGAGTGTTCTAATCACAGCATGTTTGAAGGCATCAGGAACAGTCGCATTGGAAAGTGAAAGATTGAGGATATGACAGATAGAAGGGATGACAGTAGGAGAGATAGTGCTAAGTAGGTGGGTGGGAATAGGATCAGAGGAGCAAGTACTTAATGTTGAGGAGGAAAGAAATGTGCAGTTTCTTCTTCAGTGATTTCAGAAAAGGAGGCAGAGGTTGAAGGAGGGTTGAGAGAATGGACTGAAGGAAGGAGAGGTGGAGGTGACTTGGTTGAGAATTCAAGGTTAATCTTGTGAACCTTATCATGAAAGTACTCAGCCAGGGTCTGGGGACAAAGTGAAGGGGGAGTTGGAGGTGAAGGCACTTTGAGGAGAGAGTTCAGTGTGACAAAGAGATGTCGAGGGTTTGAGCCAAGAGATTTTGTCAACTGGATGTAGTAGTCCTGTTTGGCAGGTGAAAAAGCAGACTGGAAAAAGATCAGCAAGAATTTGAAATGTATGAAATCAGCATGGGCACATTTGCAACTCCATCTGTGCTCCACCCAAACACCTCCCTCTGAACACACCTACTATGAAGTAACTTACAAGTGCATGCCTGTTTGCATTGCATATATTTTAAAGCATGAAGCAATTTTATAGAAGCTCCTTGTGACTCTGGGCAAGTCACTTAACCCTCCATTGCCCCTGGTACAAATAAGTACCTGAATATATGTAAACCGCTTTGAATGTAGTTGCAAAAACCTCAGAAAGGCGGTATATCAATTCCCATCTCCATTCCCTTCCCTTCCCTTTGAGTTGCATAAAACAGCATTTTACACACGAAAATGGTTTATAACATTACCTCCCAATAATGGTAATTTGATAAAGGATTTTTCATGTGTACGATAATAGCACTAGGATAGATGTAGGGCTTCTGATTTAAGGTTTGACCAATAAACACTGATAAAACACACCTGGTTTTAAAAAGTTAAACATTGAAGAAACACCACTTCTCTTAATCAGTGGCGTAGCCAGAAGGCAATTTTTGGGTGGGCCTACAGGTTGGATGGGTGGGCACTAGAGTTGCCAACTTTTTTGAAAGAGAAAAAACAGCAACCAGATGCACCCATGCTCTGTCCCTACCCAACTCCCCATAACTTCAATGAGGGTTGCAGTGCAGGTTTCAGTGGCTGCAGGCCAATTGAGACCTAAGGGAAGTACAATAGACTGCACTATTCAGCCCCACTGAGTCATGCTCCTCCAACACATATATGGTATTGAAGCCAAACACATTCTGCATCAAGAGAACCTCCTGGCCCTCCACCAACAATGGATACAGAGCACAGCAAGGACAATTCTCCATAAAACTCATCATACAAAGAAATTTTGGTTTCTAGTGTAATCTCAATTACAGACACATTATAAATTAATTTTAAAAAATCTATAAAACAAAAGTCACTCAGAACCTAGAGCAAACCTACCATGCCAACACTAACTTCCAAAAACAAAGATCCTACCTATGAAAAAGAAGTGCCTTAAATATTATAGTGGGGCCCCAAAATACAAATACATTTATCAGGAAAGCTGAACAAGCCAAATTACTACAGAATGCTACATGGAAACGTCATGCTAACAGAATACCTCAGTCACACACACACAGGACATAAATGCCAAATACAGAATAAGTGACCACAAACTCTAGAAATATAAATTAAATGGAAACCCCAAGAAACTAGCCCTTGCATGTAGTACAACTCTAGAGAAACAAGAAAGAAAGGCATTTGCTCCTGTGCAAAATATAAAGATGGCACATGCCAGGGATGGTGTTAGGGGTTGCAACTAGGGCAATTGTGCATGCTGGAAGCTGAAGGCGCAGCCTGGTAATGTACTTTGGGGTCGTTTCCTAGATTTCTGTCCTGGATCCCAGCCATGTTTAACATCAACTTTGGCAAGATGTACATTCCAAATCCAACATATTATATTCACAACATTGAAAATAAAATAATTTTTATACCTTTTTGTTGTCTGGTCATTTTATTTCTCAAATCATATTGGTCCCAATCTCTGGTTTCTGCTTCCCTCTGTCTTCTCTTAACTCACTTGCCAGGGTCTCCTGTCTATTTGACATTTCTTCATGTCCATCATCCATCTCTGTTTTCCTACATTTCTTTGTCCAGTATCTCCCCTGTGTTCATATCCCCTCACCCATCATCATTCTTCTGTGCACCTATGTACCCCATGCCCAGCAAATCCCTTCTGTGTTCCTATTCTCCCCCTTGACTGGTATCTCCCCCCCCCCCCCCGTGTCCATATACCCCCCCTCTCCAGTGTCCAGCATTTTATCTCTATTCCATATCCTTGTTCCCCCCCTTGTCAGGCATTACCCCTCTGTGCCCATGTGCCATCCCCATACAGCATCTCACATTTGTGTCCCTGTCCCCATGCTCCCACCTAATGCCTATCATCTCCCTTCTGTATCTGTATACTTCCCCATGTCCCCTTTCTCTCTCCTCCCTGATCCCCCCCCCCCCCCCCCCCAACCAGCTTCTCTTCCTCTCTTTCCTTTCCCTTAGGTATCTGGCTCTTTCTCCCAGCATCTCTCTCCCTTCCCTCTAACCCCTCCCATAGGTCCAGCACCTTTTCTCCCTTTGCTCCAGCCCTCCTTGCAGGTCCACATCTGTCTCCTTTCCCTTCAGCCATCATCTGCATATCCAGCACCTCTCCTTCAGCCCCCCCTCCATGTCCAGCATCTCTCTCCCTTTCATCCAGCCCCCATTAGATGTTCAACACCTCTTTCCCTTTCATCCAGCCCCCCAACATGTCCAGCACCTCTCCCCTTCACTTCAACCCTTTGCATATCCAGCACCTCTTCCCTTCCCTCCACCTCCCCCTGCAAATCCAAAACCTCTCCCCTGTCCCCTCTGGAAGTCCAGTACCTCTCTCCCTTCCAACCCTCTGCCCCTGGCAAGTCCAACACCTTTCTGTTCCCTTCAGGCCCCTCCCCTCTCAGGGCCAGCACCTTCAAATCTTCTTTACCCCCCCCCCCCCAACAAGTCCAGCACCTAGTACCTCTCCCTTCAGCCCACTCCCCTTGAAGGGCCAGCACCCCACTGTCTTCCTCACCCTCCCTGTCCAGCACCTCTCCCTTCCCTTCAGCCCCCTCCCCTTGCAGGGCCAGCAGCATCCCACTAACTTTCTCACCCTCTCCGACACCAGCCGCAGCACTTGCATTTAATGCTGTCGGCACTGCTCCTGCACCTACTTCTCACTTCTATAGCGCTACAAGGCATATGCAGCACTGTACACCATACATGAAACGACAGTCCCTGCTCACAGAGCTCACAATCTAAATAGGACACAGACAGACAGAATAACTAAGAGGTAAGGGAATTAAAGAGATGGGGATAAAGGGTTCAGGGCAAGATTCTCCCATAGAATCCACAGGAACCCCCTTCTCCCCTTTCCACAATCACTAAAACCCCTTCCTCTCATCACTGGAGTCCCTAGGACCCCCCCTCTTATCACTGGAGTCCCTAGGACCCCCCCCCCCTCTCATCACTGGAGCCCCTAGGACCCCCCCCCCAAGAAACAGTTCCAGTACTACAACCCCTGTCTTCTCCATTACTATAATCCCAAAGCGCCCTATTCCCACCGTCACTTCGGAGCTTCCTTGCATCACTACGATCCACGGGAGATCCTTTTCCTTCCCCATCACTATGGTCGTCGCAAGCTCTCTTGCCGGTGTGCTCTCACCGGGACGGGTCACTGGTGACGGTGCACTATGGTCCTGTGGACTCCTCCTGCTCTTATGGATCCCGCCCCGTTCGCTTGGCCCTAGTGGAGCTCTGTCACCCACCCCCGAGGCAACGCTTACACTTTGCTGATAGCAACTCACGGTGCCGACGTCCTGCTCCGGGGACTTCCCTCTGCCACGCTGATGTAACTTCCTGTTTATGGAGGCAGGATGCGGAAGGCCCCAGAGCAGGATGTCGGCGCCGCGAGTTGCTATCAGCAAAGAGTAAGTGCTGCCTCAGGGGTTGGAGACTGTGAGGTGCGGCACTGCGGCAGAAGTGGGAGAGGGCGAGGATTGATTGGAGAACACGGATTCTAGGTGGGTAGGCCTGAGGCTAAACTGGGTGGGCCTGGGCCCACCCAGGCCCACCCGTAGCTACGCCCCTGCTCTTAATATGTTCTCACCCCTCTCTTTTCGTGCCTGGGATCCTCCACTTTACATTTGTGCTTCTTCTGAAGGTGTGGCCATCCGAGCAATAGCTTAGAGCTACTTTTGGGTTGGCATATTTTTACCAATATGCATGTTCATAATTGTGAGTTGTGGGCAGCTCGACTCTACCTTTGTCATTCTAGACTAGGGTGTGTTTCAAGAGGAAACTTCCTCCAAGTTACAACTTTTTATTTAATATAGACAATCTTTATTTTTCAGTTTTGAAAGCTGTTGTGCAAACTATGGCATACTCCTATGAAGACAGTACAGAAACACTGAGGGGAGGTCATAATGTAGATTTTCAGTTGTAGAAAATGATTCTCTGTAGCTGAAAGAGACCATTCTGTGACTGAAATATATGTACTCTTACTGTTGGTAGCTGCCAGAGAGCATGTGTGTGCTGTTTGCTTGGTTGAACACTATGAAATATATGAAAACATGGGAAATTAATATTCAAAGATTGCCTTTTTTAGCAAAACGTTATGCTATTTAGGTTTTCTACGTCTGAGTACTTCCTGACAAAAGAAAAAGACAAAGTACCACTCAACTCTTTTCCAAATTTAGGGGCCCTTTTTGTAAAGGACATTAAGCCCTTAATGCGTGGATAGCGAGCGGAAACAGGTTATCACATGAACGCAATAAGGGATTTTGCAGTAATTTGCCTATTCTACATGTTATATCGTACATTACTGAATTTTGCCAAATTTTTCTGTTAGGGGGTGTGGCATGGCTGAAGAGTGGGCATGGAAGTTTTAGCCAGCTAGCACAATATACTTCCTGTGTGCTAACTGGCTAACAAAGAGTTAACGTGGGACCACTTACCATCTCCTAAATAGGAAGTGCTAAGTACTTCCATTTTAACTGAGAGCAGGTACCGCATGTTAATCTGAATATTAATACACGACCTGCAGTAAAAATTTGTGGGAAAGCCCCTTCTTGATGCAGTGTTAATTCTGGGCTTGCCATTCATTAAAATTCTGCATTGTTGTGCATTAAGCTCAAAACTTAACACATTTTAGTACAAGGACCCCTAAATCTTTATTGAACAGAAACATACCAGCCTCATACATAATGGCCATAGACATCCCAATCTCCTCATTAAATGTTGTTGAAAATACAGGAAGACTATTTTATTTTATATTTACCCAATACCCCCTTCTCCTCAGCTCCCCTACATTAACAATGTACACTGTTAAGAATTGGAGCAGTATTATTTTTTGTTGCCAGGTAACAACTTGCTTCTTTAAATGAATTCCCAAATGTTGAGTTGACCGTTAGTGTGTTGTTTTCTTCATAGTCGGTATATGGAGTTATAGAAGATTCTCAATCTCAAAGCCCCATTCACATGCCCTTGCAAATACTAAGGAAAACCACAAAGGATGACGTCCGAAAACAAGTGAGTAACGCATGCCACATTCTGCCTTGGTGAGTATCACTGCAGGTCTCATGACAGGAACATTGAAAATGTCAGCAGATAAAGGTCCTAAGAATTGTAATTCTTTTCTCCCTCAGAGATCCTTTTTGCTTGCATCCCTTACTTCCTTGAAATCTGACACTTTTTTTTAATCTCTTGCACCTCTAATAGGAGAGCATTATACAGATTCCTCATCCTTTCTATAAACAAATACTTCCTCAGATTGCACCTCTTTCACCCTCACCCCAAGACCCCTCAATCTCAAGCATTCCTTACTTCAGAAAAAGGCCTGCTCTGAGTGTTATGTATTCCTTGCAGGTATTTGGAAGTTTCAGGTATATTCCAGCTTCTCTGTGCTTTATGGTGAGGACTGTTGATCATTTTAGTAGCTTCCCTTTGAACCAGTTCCATCCTGTCTATTTCCTTTGGCAGGTGTGGTTGCCAGAGACTGGATGTAAAACTCTAAGAGATCAATGTAATAAAACATGAATAAAAAAAATGTACACTAAAATTGCACAACTGCATTGTGAATTCAAAAAGCAAGACAATAAAATGCGTACAAAACATAAGTGAAAAGATGCACTAAGAACAGTGCACCTTTTTATAATGGAAAGGAACAAAAAAAACGGTCAATATTCAGTGGCATTTATTCAGGCAGGAGAAGATCCATAAGTGCAACCCACCTGGCCCTACCCCAATTTTCAGTGGAGTTATCTGGATAATGCTGCTGAAAATCCAGCCAGAGTGACGTTTCCAGTTACCCATCAGTATCAATATTCAGCCTGCCAACTGGTTAACAACTACTACTACTTATCACTGCTATAACACTAATAGACATACACAGCACTGTACACATTATATACAGGTACTTGCTCCATCCCTATTGGGATCACATACGTTTTGTACCTGGAGTAATAGAGGGTTAAGTGACCTCCCCAGGGTCACAAAGAGCTGCAGTGAGAATTTAACCCAGCTCCCCAGGCTCAGCCCACTGTACTAACCATTAGGCTACTCCTAACTACGTGGATAAAGTTAGGACAGCATGAATGGCAATCCTAAGTCTATCTGGAGCATATCTAGGTACAAGTACTGAACATCACTGGTACCCGAATACCTGAAATTGGGCAGTTATTCCTGAATTTCAGTGCCAGTATCCACATGCTGGCTGCTGCTAATGCCCTGATATAAATTTAAATGCTGGGTCAAGTGTTTTAAAGCAACGCCAACTGTGGAGTCGTTCGTTAGAGAAGAAATTCACCCAAGGCAGTAAGTTAAATCTAACTCACACCTCTCACCATTGAATTGAAAAAAATTGGAGCCTCTTTGACCAAGCCTGGGACCCCAAAGCTAGAGGAACTTGGACTGTGGACTCTCCCACCAACTCATCAACCATCCACCAACTCACTTCCCAGCTACCCAACTGCTTCCAACCCAATTAAATATTCCTACACATTAGCTATCCTACTCCTCACCTACCTACCAACCGAACCCACTTAACTACCCTACCCATTTATTAGTGAGAAGTGGTGCAGTGGGGGGGGTGTTAGCAGATGGGTGGGCGTAGTTAATGAGTAGATGTGGATAGGTAGGTGGCTTGGGAGACCTGGGGCAGAGTCCATCTAACATATCTAACCTGACATAGATATCCCAATGCTTAGAATGTTTTTTAGGGCTTGTAATTTAACTTCTTGTTGCCCGTAAAGGCCCACCATGGACCCGATAAACCCAAGTCTATGATCCCCTCAGCTAAGAACTTCTGATCTGGATCCCCGAAATACAAAGCCAACTCCCAAACAGATTGACACCCAAGAAGACTGTGTAGAATCTTTTCATGGGGCCACACCACCATAGCCACTGCTGAGACGAGTGCTAGAGTAAAATATTTCAGTCCACACTACACTCACCTCTATCCACATTCTCTTCCCTAGTAGGACACAGACGTAGTATGGAGAGTAAATGCCGCTTTCCATAGGATTATATGGAATTTCCACAAGTACAGTTTCCAAAGCGTTTTAAATATGTGAGTGTGTTGCCAAAATTCTGAAATTAATATTTCACTGAACCTGTGAAAGCTAAACTTATGCAAGTCTGTCAGCCTATCAGACCTCCTGCCATTTGTTTTGCCTCTCGCCTCCTTTCCGTATTACTATACCCCACCATGCCAAATACATAGCCCTGGATACTGGTCTAGATGGTTTTTAAAATATAAAAATCGTCCCACATAAATGTATATTTTAATCTATAGTAAGAGTGCCATCATCACTTTTTGATTTAAGAAATACAGATATTTATTTATTTAAATTTTGCTCACACCTTTTTCAGTAGTAGCTCAAGGTGAGTTACATGTAGGTCATTTCTCTGTCCCAGGAGGGCTCACAATCTAAGTTTGTACCTGAGGCAATGGAGGGTTAAGTGACTTGCCCAAGATCACAAGGAGCAGTAGTGGGATTTGAACCAGCCACCTCTGGATTACAAGACTGGTGCTCTAACCACTAGGCCACTCCTCCACTCAGATATAATTTTGGTTCCTAAAACGTGTAGGAAAGGTACAGATATGCCTCCTTGAGTAAGTGTGTTGTGTATCATGGCATTTTCAAAAATTCATACATTAGCAAGTAGTGATCATATAGTAACTGCAAGTGTCATGGTTCAGTTATTATCTTTAAATATACTCTGATCAATCAACACAGCTGGACAACTATGGCATACACTGCATTAGTAGGCCTGTATGCCTAATTGTACAGCAACTGCACTTGCAATTTAGATTTCCTATTGAAATCAAAACATTTTAATGAGTAACATTATACTTTAATGAATTGTAGCAGGAATGGCAGTTGAGTGCTTCATAATGAGTTTCGGAGATATTCAAAATATAGAGCGACATTTTCAATTTGTACTGGGTGAGCATAATTACTTCCAAAGATCTTTGACATGCTGCCCGGGACATGGTAAGCATACCTTTTTTCAGATCTTAAAATATGTTATGGTACTTTTCAACAAACACAGACCAAAGGAGATGAGCCACCCCACGTGAAGCCAAAAAGAAGGTCAGACAGAGTAGGGATGGCCCACGGTTTCCCAACAAAGGAGAGAAGAGGCACTAGAGGTAAAGCATCAACTAGAAATTATTTTAATCATCAACGTGCAAGGAAGCCAAACCAATATTTCTCCAACTGCTATATAAAGTCCACCAGAGAGAGTAATGCAACAGAGCTGCAGGGCCCGACACAGATCCGTGTTTCGGCATGACTACCTGCCTCAGGGGTCGCGGTATAATCTTTTACAGTGGCACCTTCTACCAAAGGAAATCTTGGTCCAGATGCGGCTGTAATCCCTTATAAAGTGATTGTTCTCTTTTCAGCTCCAGTTGGGTAGAGGTGGCGAGCTAGAGGAAATATTTGAACTGCACTTCTCAATAATGACAAATAGCCCCATCAATATCAGCAGTTCTCCACACAGCTTCTGCCATTGTTCTTAGTTCTAGAGAGAAGCACAATTCAAGTATTCCCTCTAGCTTGTCACATCTACCCAGCTGAACTGACAGGAGAACAATCACTTTGGGCTCCTTTTACAAAGCCATGGTAAAAAGTGCCTTTTGGTAGTGTGGGCGTGTCTTTTAGGCGCGCGCTGGACTATTTTTTACCATGGCTGGGAAAAAGGCTATTTTTAAATGGGACTGCGCTAATATTAAAACTAGTGCATGCCTATTTACGGCCTGAGCCCCTACTGCCACCCATTGACCTAGCGGTAATGGCTCACACACTACCCACATGGTAACCATGCAGCGCACGCCAACGTGGGCATGCTGCTGGTTACTGCTAGAAATGCCCCCCATGGTAGAAAATAGAAAATTATTTTCTACTTCAGGATTCGGTGCACATCAAAAGCAGAATTACCACTGGGCACATGCGCTACCCTGGCGATAGTGCTGATTGGGTGCACACTACCCCCACGTTAGCCCTCCCGCGCCTTTGTAAAAGGGCCCCTTTATGAGGGATCAAAGCCACTGTTCCCTTTAAGCTGAGCGGGAGTCCTCCACCTACAGTCCTGCCAGTGGGTGGTGCTGTTTCACTATCACATTTGGAATAGTGAGGGACAGGCAAGCTCTACAGGGCTCCAGGCAATCTGCCTCCCCCTAGCGACTGAAAAACGTAATATTGAAGCACCACCCCTCACTGGCAGCCATAGGAGCCGGCTCTGTGGGTGCTTGAGCACCCTCAATATTGAGAAAATTCCTTGTATGCGTCAAGGGAGGGGTTATTTCCACTGGGCTTAGCACCCCCAATAATTTTGAAAAGTTGGCTCCCATGCTGGCAGCAATGTAGTTGGAGGACTCCTGCTCATCTTAGAGGGAACAGTAATCACAGCCACATCTCGACCAAACTTTTTCTCTGGCAGAAGCTGCCACTGCAGAAGATTATACTGTGACCCCTGAAGCAGTCACTCGTGCCGAAACATGGATCCGTGTCGGGTCCTACAGCTCTGTTGCATTACTCTCAGGTGGACTTTATATAGCAGTTGCATGTTAATGATTAAAATAATTTCCAATTGACCCTTTACCTCTAGTGCCTCTTTTCTCCTTTGTTGGGAAGCCGTGGTCCATTCCCTCTCTCTGGTACTTTTCCAACATTCTGAAATAATGTCATTGTTTTCTCTTCTTTAATCACTAGATATCTTTTCTGAATGTACAAATGGACCGGCATTGTCTAAAGATGTCCAAAGTAGCTGATAGGTAAGTGAAACTCTACTTCTTATCTTTTACTGCCTGATAGCGCATGTTTGGAGAACTTTGTAGCACATTCCTGTACTAAGTCACAAGTTTACACCCCATGATTAGGGCTTGAAACTTGGTTAAAAACATGGCCATGATGAAAATCAGCATGGTTATGATTGTTTGCGTATATATTTCAATTAAAATTATTTGTAACTGAGGGACCCTTTTACAGAGCAGTGGTAAGCCCAACATGTTCACATATCTGCCGGCTCTTCCTCAGACCACCTCTGGACTGCCCTGGCACCGTTCAGATTGTGTCTGGGTGATTAGAACCAATATTCAGTGACACTGTCTGGTTAAATGCTTCTGAACATTGGCGGCCAGCCCACTCAGGGTGATTTAAGCAGGCAGGAACCTCTCTTGCCTGAATATCAACCCCATTTCTGATACTGTATCATGTCTTTGCTGTTACTAGGATTTAATATGCCTTTCTCCAGGTTTACCTCTTTGATTGTATTTTATTCTTATATTTGATCATTTTTAACACAAGCTATACAATAGCTGTTGTACACTGCCTTGGATGAATCTTTCCACAAAGCTGGTTAATAAAAATAAATTCTTTTAGGATACAAGAGATATGAAGATCTTTGTCAGTTTAGCACTTTTATGTCATAAACTGCTTTTTCTTTCCACAGTTTAATTGCTTATTCGGAGCAGTATGTAGAATATGATCCTTGTTTGACCCCAGCTGACCCTTCCAATCCTTGGATAAGTGATGATACCACGCTATGGGATCTAGAAATGAGGTAATGGAAATGTCAAGAATATGTACAGAAAGGGCAAATTATTGTAGAAAAAGCACTAATGCATTGACCATGTCATTCAGTTATGTACTATTCATCACATTTTGGATTTTAAAGGCCCCTTTTCCAAATGGCAGTGAAAGAGGCCCTGTGGTGGCGTTGGTGCACGGGTTTGCCACTCACCGAGGCCCCCTTTTACTGCTGCTCGGTAAAAGGGTTTTTTTAAACTGGAAATGGCCATGCTGTAAGTTAAGCATTTGCCGCACGGCCATTTCCAGGGAAAGCCCTTACCGCCTCTTATTTAGGAGGCGGTAAGGGCTCCCGCAGTAACCCAGTGGCAATCAGGCAGCTCGCGGGACTGCTCAATTACCGCCAGGTAAGCCCCCAGTGCTAAAAAAATTTTAAATTATTTTTTGAGCGCCAGAAATGGTGTGCAGCACCCACCAGCACTACCATTGGTCTCCTGCGGTAGCCTGGTGGTAGGGTTGATTTGCCATGTGCCATTGCTGCAGTAACCCTACCACAGCTTCATAAAAGGGCCCTTAAGTTAGCTACATACTTCAGATCTAGTAGCAGACAGAAATGGTTACATATCAGGGCACACAAAATTTCTTTCAGGTATATTCATTAGGGATATCCTTCAATTTTATATATAATTTGCTCCATTTTCACACCCATCTATTTAGCCCAATTGACTTTACTACTCATCTCATCCCCATCTAAATATCTCATCTGCATTTGCCCCCTCAGCTACATAGCAAGATGTTTCATTATGCTGTACAAATAGCTTTAGCTGCAGATCTCTGTTACTCAAATGTTCTAATGTGTGCCATTGGTGTTATGCAGACATCTTATCATATCTGTTATTTGAATGCTTTTCCATGCTGTCTATTATGATATCACTAGCCGTTAAGCCCGTAAAAACGGGCGAGTATTGCAGCCCTCCTCTCTCCCCTGGCCTCACCCCGTCCACCGATCCTCCTCCTCTTTCCCTTGGCCTCCCCCCCTCCCCCCATGTCCAGCAACCCTCCTCTGTGCCCTGCTCTCACCCCAAGTCCAGGAACCATGGCCTCTCCCCCCTGCCCTCCCCCCATGTCCATCTACCCTCATCGCCGCCGCTCCCTCCCCCCTCCATGCCGGGCCCCCTGCACTGACCTAACAGCGCCTCTCACCTCCGTGTGAAAGCGCTACAGGCAGCAGCAGATCGCTGCAGTGGGCCCGATATGGAGGGGGGCGGGAGCGGCAGCGGGGATGGGGGGAGGGTGGAGGTTGTTTCATGCGATGTTCCTTTCCAGGCGGCAGCGGCGGCGTCTGACAATTCGACTCTGTTTCCCTTTCTGTTCCGCCCTCTGACGTCATGACGTCTTGACGCGAGGGCGGGACAGAGAGGGAAGTCTGTACTGCGCATTTGCAAGTGAGTACGGTCACTTGCCATTTATATGTTTGATTTGTATTGTACTGACAACTGTCATACTTCAGTTATATGATTGTTCTCCAGTGCTGTTAAATGTGTATATTTCTGATAATGTATTATGTTAGCCCTATTACTAGTTTCAACTTGCCATTTCCAAATGTACCTAATTGACTATATTTATGTTTATATTTGGTCATTTTACTTTTGTTATGCTGTTAACAAAATTGTTAGTTTTATGCTACACTGTACCTGTTGTAAACTGCCTTGGGGGAATCTCCTCATAAAGGTGGTTAATACATCCCAATAAATAAACCCTACTTTGCTTTTCATACAGCTACCTGCAGGTATATCCAGAAATCTGCAGTTTTGAACAGGCTTACCACCCCCCCCCCCCCCCCCCCCCCCCCCCCGTTTACAAAGCCATGCTAGCTGCTGCTGTTGTGGTGGTGTGGACACAGCCCATTCACTTTGAATGGGCTGTGTCGGCATTGCTGCTTGGCATCCGCTAGGCAGCTTTATAAAAATGGGGGGGGGGGTTAAATTGTAGGGGTATGCATTTATGAGTGTGCATGCAGTTCATGTGGAGGGGCACAATCGAATGGGGTGCCCAAGTTTTCCTGAGGATGCCCTCGCAGGACGTCCCCGCAAAGGGGCGGGGAAACCCGTATTATCGAAACAAGATGAGCAGCCATCTTTCGTTTCAATAAGGGACGCCCAAATCTCAACATTTAGGTCCACCTTAGAGATGGTTGTCCTTAGAGATGGTCGTCTCTGGTTTTCGGCAATAATGGAAACCGAGGATGCCCATCTCAGGAACGACCAAATCCAAGCCATTTGATCGTGGGAGGATCCAGCATTTGTAGTGCACAGGTCCCCCTGACATGCCAGGACACCAATCGGGCACCCTAGGGGGCACTGCAGTGGACTTCAGAAAAAACTCCCAGATGCATAGCTCCCTTACCTTGTGTGCTGAGCCCCCCAACCCCTCCCCCAAAACCCACTCCCCACAACTGTACACCATTACCATAGCCCTTAGGGATGAAGAGGGGCACCTACATGTGGGTACAGTGGGTTTGTGGTGGGTTTTGGAGGGCTCACATTTATCACCACAAGTGTAACAGGTAGCAGGGGGATGGGCCTGGGTCCGCCTGCCTGAAGTGCACTGCAGTACCCACTAAAACTGCTCCAGGGACCTGTATACTGCTGTCAGGGAGCTGGGTATGATATTTGAGGCTGGCATAGAGACTGGAAAAAATATTTTTAAAGTTTTTTTTTTAGGGTGGGAGGAGGTTAGTGACCACTGGGGGAGTAAGGGGAGGTCATTCCCGATTCCCTTCGGTGGTCATCTGATCAGTTCGGGCACCTTTTTGAGACTTGGCCTTAAGAAAAAAATGGACCAATTAAAGTCGCCCAAGTGCTTGTCAGGGACACCCTTCTTTTTTCCATTATGGGTCGAGGACACCCATGTGTTAGGCATGCCCCAATCCCGCATTCGCTATGCTTCCAGCACGCCCCCGTGAACTTTGGTCGCCCCCATGATGGAAAGCAGTTGAGGACGCCCAAAATTGGCTTTTGATTATGCCAATTTGGGTGACCCTGTGAGAAGGATGCCCATCTTCCAATTTGTGTCAAAAGATGGGCGCCCTTCTCTTTCGAAAATAAGCCTGATGGGCACCTAAAAATGAAAAATGTGCTCAAATCACTTGCATTTGCATACACCTATAAATTAAACACATGTACAACTAATTTGCATACACAAGAATGTTCTTGTGCTCAAAAGACAGCACCAAAAAAAGTCCATGCGGAGCATTATTCTATAAATGATGCTCCACATTGAGCACTGTTTATAGAATAGCACTTAAAGATAATTTCCACGCCAAACCTCTGGCTCCACCCCCTGGTTCCAGAGGAAGCAGAAACTTATGGTCATTTCAATGGTTAGGCTAGGTGAGTTATAAAGAGAAAACCCTTGGCAGTTGCAAATGAAGCCTTATAGCACCATAGTCCAATGGAGGTCAGTTCCAGTTGAGCTAGAAGAAACCAGTGGCACAAAAATTAATACATAAAAAACCCTGCACTTCTATACTGCCTTCAAATGAGAGCATTGAAATACAAAGTAGCATTGGTGCAAAGGTCATGCACGTGACCAGGGTTAGTTGGTCTGTCTGATTGGTTTTTTTAAGTCTTTGTTTATTTATTAAGAAAAAAAATACAAATGACAAAAACAATTTAAAGCAGAGTGATAAACAAGAGAATTTCAACAGAAAAAGACAGTATATACAAAAAATAAAATAAGTAAATAAAAACCCACAAGTGGAAACAAAAATATTACATTAATCACTTTTAGTAATTCAAAATTTAAACTATATATTATTAAGGAAATATTTCACAGGCTGCCATGTAAGTAACCATTTAGGGGTCCTTTTACTAAGCTATGCTTAAAAGTGGCTGGCATAGCGAATAGTGTGTGGGTTTCCTGTGCGCTCTGGCCACTCTTTAGTGTGACTCTAAAATGGCCAAATTTCTATTTGTGCCATTAATGGCCATGCACTAATTTCCAAATTGGCAAATGCCCATTACTGCATGAGCCCTTACCGCCACCTATTTAGAAGGCAATAAGGGCTCACACACTAATTGTATGGTAATCCGTCAGCGCTTGGCAATGGCCACATGCTAGATAATTACCGCAGGGCATGCCCACTCTCCGCCCCCATGCTAGAAATATCGCGGGATGCCTCAGGGTGCCCCGCAGTAGTGCTGACTCAGCGTACGCTACCGCAGTACCCTACCACTGGTTAGTAAAAAGGCCGCTTAGTGAGCCTATGACTTTTTTAGCAAGATAAAGTTCATAACAAAAAATCATAAAAACATTGTTCCACCAATTAAGATAAGTAACTTTCTGAAATTCCTTCCAGGAGGGAAAAATAACCTTCTATGCTAAAATAAGCAAAATATCCAAAAACATACTTCCATTATTATCATTTAGTTCACATTCAACGGATTTTAGAATCACAATATTATAACAAAGGGGACTGAAAACATGTAATATTTTCTGTATAGTAGGCCAAACAATAACACATTTCTGAGGAATAATCTTGAAAGCACCTGCCATAGGTTGAAAGTTGCTGGGATATATTTGTGTTAAGAAGGTAGTTGGTGACCTCTGGTGGTGTATGTATGCTTAGATAACATAATGCTAAATTTATAACAGGACACCTTGGTAAATATTCCAAAAAACGTGCCTATTTTATAAAAGTAATGTACAATCCAAAGAAACCCTTTAAAAAACAGTTGTATAACAAATATTTATATGGTGGTGGGACCATCATAAAGGAGGCATAAGGTTTTTATAAACACAGAGCACATTTGAATCGCCTCCTGTAAATCTAATCATCAATCCCACATTCATAAAAACAAACATTTTAACTGTGTGACTTATTCCTTTGTACTCGTTTTCTTTTTTGTGTATTTCAGAACAGTCCGTATATTCAATGCAATATTAATAATTCACACATGCAAAGCTAGAGAAACCACTGCCTTGTAGTAAGTCTTATTTTGCAAAAAAAAAAATAAAGCATCGACATGATCACGTTTCAAGCACAGGCTCTGCATCAGGTTGTAGCACTCTCTGAAGTGACTTGCTCTGCTTAATAGGTGTTTTAAGCTTAATAATTTCACATTCTTCAACTCGATCACTTAGGTAAAAAGAGCAACATACATACCTTTATAAACTAGGCTCATACAATGACCTCCGATATTTCACAAATCACTGTTCCCTCTAAGCTAAATGGGAGTCCTCCACTTACAGTCTTGCCAGTAGGGGGTGCTGTTTCACTATCACATTTTCAATAGCAAAGGCCTGACAAGCTGTACAAGTCTTCAGAGAACTTACTTGTCCCTAGCAATTGAAATCAAAATATTTAAGGGGCCCTTTTACAAAGCGCGTGCCAAATCAACACTACCGCCCGGTTAGTGTGCCCACCCGGCGATAATGTCAAAGTTGGCGCTTGTTTTGTCCATTGGTAGAAAATATTTTTTTATGTTCTACAGTGGGGGGCATTCCCAGTGGTAATCAGCAGCGCAGCCACATTGGCACATGATGCATGAGACATTGGCACGTGCTGCATGAGTTGTGTGAGTGGAGCGTGTGAGCAGTGGTGTAGCTAATTGGGGCACCAGGGGAGTGGCCGCTCCCCCAAACAGAGTTCTGCCGGCGCCGGTGCCTATTTTTTTTTAATCCTGTTGCATTGAAAATGTGTGCCGGCGCCGTCGGAAGTCCGCTCTTGCTCCCCTCACGCCGTCAACCTGCCTCATCCTGGCTCCGCTTCTGCGTGTGAGCCCTTACTGCTAAGTCATTGGGTGGTGGTAGGATTACCATATGGCTCCAGAAAAAGGAGGGCACATTGATCCAGTCCGGGTTTTGCTTCCATTGAAAGCAATGGAAGTAAAACCCAGACTGGCTCAATCTGTCCTACTTTTTTTTTGGAGCCATATGGTAACCCTAGGTGGTGGTAATGACTCAGGCAGTAAATAGCCACGTGCTAACTTTAATTCTAGTTCATGGCCATTTACTGCCTGTATTGAAAAAAGCCTTTTTTCCCCTGCAGCGGTAAAAAATGGCCCTACGCATGCCAAAAACATACGCACACACTACCGCGAGCCACTTTTTACTGCGGCTTAGTAAAAGGACCCCTGAAGCATCAGCCCCCCCACTGTCAGGAATGTAGTCGGAGGACTTCCACTCAGCTTACAGACATTTTGGCAAGATGTTATTGCACAAAATTAAACCTGTTGCAAAAAATAAAATAAAATAAAATTATATATATATATATATATATATATAAGTGTGCACATGTGTTCTATAGAGGGATAATTTTATAAAGGCTTTTCCACATGTAGGTGTTCTCAAAGGCATAGGTTTGTCAGAGCACAGATATGTACACACTACTGGAGCGTTGTGCGGTAACTGTCAAATGTGCATATGCTTTTTGAGGGGGTAGGTCAGGGAGAGTGGGCATTCCTGCAGCACTAAACTCTTAGTGCATCTACATTAACTGGTTAGCACAGGAATACCACATGACTCGTACTGCCTACGAAATGAGTGATGGTAAGTAACCATGCAGTCATTTTTTTAAATGACTGTGGCAGCATTAGCACATGGTCCCAAGCAGTGGCGTAGCCAGTATGGGGCCCCGGGGGCCTGGGCCCCTGTAGATTTGCCCCTGGACCCCCCTCCCAGGGGGGGTTCAGCAATGGCAGGGAGGGGTCAAAGTTGTTGGCGGGGGGGGGGGGTCGGCGGTGCCGGCGGGGGAGGCTAAATTTTGCCCCCTCACCTCAGGCTCTGGATTCCCCTCCCACCGAAGTCTGACTACGCCCCTGGTCCCAAGAAACAAACGGGCAGACAATCCACAAGATCTAGCACGGAAACAAAAAACAGCAGATCGCTGCTATACAGGAGAGAATGTTTTAACCAGTAGGTGGTATTCTGAGGTATTTTAACAAGCCCTTGACGCTACCCTTGAGAGGGCAAAACATGGCCATGTCAGACTTTTAGTTATTTATTTATTGATTGGTTTATGTGGTGATTAAACTGGACAGTTTGATCTTTATCCCCTGCGATCTGCTGTTTTGGTTTCCAACACTAGCACATGGCTATTAACACAAAAACTAGAAAACTGGCCATTTTAGGGCTGCAGTAAAAATGGCCTTAGTGTGTGGGAAAGACCTGCATTAAGGGCACATTAAGACCACAGCTTAGTTAAAGGATCCCATAGAAGCTTCCATCTTGGATTTTAACCACAGACGTTCTGTTATAGAATTACCCTCATGTGTGTAGATCAGAACTCTGCCCCTGCTCTGCCTACCCTATGTCCTCAGGAATGCCTACTCACCGTGCACATACAAGCGTATGCCATCTTGTTGGTGTGTGTCCTTATATGCACGTATTCAGCCACAGAGTTTTCTGCACGTGAAACATGCTTTACACGTGGAAAAGGCCTTATAAAATTTGCCCCTATGTAATTCTATTATGATGCTGATGATCTATCACTCATCATAAATAAAAAGATTCTTGCAGTTTTTAGTCATTTAAAAATGTTCTTCCCCTTTGTGTGGTCTAAAAGCAAAGAACCCAGCCAACAGCGAGTGAAACGATGGGGATTTTCCATAGATGAGATACTGAAGGACCCAGTGGGGCGAGATCAGTTCCTTCGTTTCCTGGAGTCAGAATTTAGTTCCGAAAACCTCAGGTAAGTCCCTGACATACAGTACTAGCATACCGTATGAACACTTGGGGGCAACTGTATAACAGGGAGCCCAGAAATAGGCATCCGGAGGGCACAGTAGAAGCCTGTTCTATACAGGAATGTAGGCGCATATTTTCCTTGATAGAATTCTACTGTACTGAGTATATAAGAGCTTATCAGTCTCGAATAATTATGCCAGCCATAGAGCTGGTACAAGCACCTAAATGTGGCAGGTGCTCGCGTGAGTTCTGCCCGTGTTCTGCCCATGTAAATATGTGTTATGGGCTTAAAAAGGGTTTGGACAAGTTCCTGGAGGAAAAATCCATAGTCTGTTATTGAGATGGACATGGGGGGAAACCACTGCTTGCCCTGGGATTGGTAGCATAGAATGGTGCTACTATCTGGGTTTCTGCCAGGTACTTGTGACCTATATTGGCCACTGTTGGAAACAGGACATTGGGCTAGATGGACCATTGTTCTGACCCAGTATGGTTATTCTTATGTTCTTATGCAGGTATTTGCAGAATAGCTCCTAGGCAGCATATACATGGGTTAAGTATGTATGTATGCAAATATGTGCCGGTATTCTAAATATTTATTTGTATATCATGCAGGTAAATGTTAGTGCCTGGTTTATAGAATTATCTTCATTCTGCATTTCTGTGTTATTACACGTGGAGGGGCATTTTCGATAGTGTGTCCAAGTCGGACTTTGAACATTTTGTGCTAAACGTACCAAATCTGAATAGGAAATACTCACATTTCCGAAAAAATAAAATGTCTATCGTGGATTTGTTTTTAAATACCGTTTCGAACAAGGTTTTGTGCTTTGTGCGTTTCAGAAAAAGAACCCACACAAGTTAAAAATGCACAAAATCAAGCCATTGAGATGTAGAAGGGGCCATCACTTTTAGCAGACTGGTCCCCCAGACATCCCAAGATAGCAATGGGGCACCCTAGAGGCCACTGCTATGGACTTCATATAAATGTTTCCAAGTACACATCTCACCGTTAACCCCTTATCATGTCTTCTAAGCCCTTCTAAACCCACCCAAAACCCATTGCCCCCAACTATACACCACTACAATAGCCCTTATGGGTGAAGGGGGCACCTATATGTAGGTACAGGAGGGTTTGGATGAGTTTTGGGGAGCTGACATTTTTCACCACAAGCGTAAAAGGTAGGGGGAGGTAAGGGCCTGGGCCACCTGTCTAGAGTGCACTGCACCAACCACTCCACTACTCTAGGGACCTGCGTGCTGCTCATCGAAGCTGTTGAGTAATTTTTCTATTCACATTTTTTGAGGGGTGGGAGAGGGTCAGGGCTCATTGGGGGAGTAAGGGGGGGTCATTCCTGATTCACTCCAGTGGTCATGTAGGGCACCTTTTTGTCCCTTATTCATTTTAAAAACAGGTCTAGCCCAAAGCATTTAGATTTTTGCCCGGGACGTTTTTGTTTTGTTCCATTATGGCTATAAAACATCCAGGTGTTAAGCATGCTCTAAGCCCGCCCTATTCCTTCCTCCGCATTGCCCCCGACATGTCCCCTTATGATTTGGATGCATTGCAAATAAAATGCATAGATAAACATTTGCAAAACAGGTTTTGAAAATACCAATTTGAACGTTTTGAGACGAAATGCGTCCAAATGCTGCCTTATGACACTTTTTGGACGTCTTTCTCTTTTGAAAATGAGCCCCAAAGTATCCTGTTACAACTTCTTTAGATTGCTTTCTTTCAAGAATAATTGCTACTAAAATATAAAAAGACATCCGCAAGCAACAGCTTCTTCATTAGTTCTTGCTAGACAATATGAAATCATTTGACACTATTACAATAAAATGCAGTGCTTTTTTTGTGCCAGTACCCGCTGGTACGGCGTAACGGCACACCCTTTTTGTGAGGTCCGGCTCACCTGCCCGCTCCCTTCCGTTCATGCACCCGTGCTCCCCCCGCCCCGCCCCATCCCTCCCTCCCTACCTCAGCTCCCCGACTTTCCTTGAAATCTTTAATTTACCGGAAGTAACGGCAAACCGGCATTAAAAACAGCTGGCAGGCAGGCTTGCCTCCTCGTCGCTTCCCTTCCCTCTCAGCGTGTCCTGCCTTCCTCTGATGTAATTTCCTATCCGTGATGGCGGAGCGCGCTGAGAGGGAACGGAAGAGACGAGGAGGCAAACCTGCCTGCCTGCCAGCTGTTTTTACTGCCGGTTCACTGCGACTTCGGGTAAATTAAAGATTTCAAGAAAAGTCGGGGAGCTGAGGGAGGGCAGGGAGCTGGGGCTTGAACGAATCGCTGGACATGGAGGGGACAGAGGGCAGGAGAGAGAGGAGAATTGCTGGATGGGGAGGGGAGGGCAGGGGAGAAAGGAGAATCGCTGGACATGCATTTAAGAGGAAGGCAGGGAAGAGAGAATTGCTGGACATGGATAGGAGGAGAGAGGGCAGGGGAGGGCAGAGGAGAGAGGAGACATGCTGGACATGGATGAAAGGGGAGGGCAAGGAAGAGAGAATTGCTGGACATGGATAAGAGGGGAGGGCAGAGGAGAGAGGAGACATGCTGGACATGGATGGGAGGAGAGGGCAGGGAAGAGAGAATTGCTGGACATGGATGGGAGAGGGGTCAGGGGAGAGAGGAGAATCGCTGGACATGGATGGGAGGGGAGAGCAGGGGAGAGGAGAATCACTGGACATGGATGGTAGGGGAGGGAAGGGGAGAGAGGAGAATGGCTGGACATGGATGGCAGGGGAGACAGGGGATAGAGGAGAATAGCTGAACATGGGAGGGGAGGGCAGGGGAGAGAGGAGACATGCTAGATGTGGATGGAGAGGAGGGAAGACAGGAAGGAGATGCACATGGATGGGAGGGGAGGACAGGGGAGAGAGGAGAAATGCTGGAAATGGATGGAGAGGAGAACAGGAGATAGAGGAGAATTTCTGGACATGGATGGATGGAGAAGTTGGTGGGGAGAGAGGAGAAATGGTGGACTTGGATGGAGGAGAGGGGAGAGAGAATTATTGCTTTATATGGATACAGGGGAGGGAAGAGAGAGGAAAAATGCTGGACATGGATGGAGGGGAGGAGAGAGGAGAAGTGCTGGGCATGGATGGAGGGGAGGAAAGAAAAAAGAAGAAGATGCACATGGATGGAGATGAGGGAAAGAGAAGAGAGGAGAAAAACTGCACATGGATGGAGAAAATAGGCAAAAGCTGGATCCACATCATACCTCCTCCAGTCAATTCCATGGAGGAGGACCCAGCTTTTACGTATGGATGTAGGGAAAGAAATGAAGGAAGGAGGAACGTAAAGAAATATATGGAAAGGAAGCCCTGGAAACGGAGTTAAGAGATCAGATAGAGAGCAGCAGAATCAGAGACTGGGACCAATATGGATAGAAAAACAAAGTCACCAGACTACAAAGGTAGAAAAAAATCATTTTATTTTCATTTTACTGTTTGGAAAATGTCCAATTTGAGAATTTACATCTGCTGTCTTATTTTGCACTGGGTATACTGGAGCTGTAATAGCTTACAGAAATTATTTATAATGAAAAATATCACGTTATTTTTTTCTCCTATACTAGTATAATATTTTCAATGATGTCTGTTTATATGCGCTGTGGCTCGTATAAGGGGTGTGGCCAATGTGGGTGTGGCTACAATAGGGGTGGAGTCATATGTGGTGACCCTGCCCATAATGAGTACCAGCACCTTTTTTCTACAAAAAAAGCACTGATAAAATGTAATTGTGTGCTTTTCTGAAGACTATGGTGCTTTAAAGAAGACTATTCATAAATTGCATGGACATCCAAATCCTGATTTTACAAACCAGGATATCAGTATCTGAAACTGCAGAACAGGCATCTGGAAAGGGGCATGGTCTGGGCAGGTTTGGGGTAGGACTTAGGCAGCCTAAAAATATGGCCCCTGAAATTCAAAACCATTTAACTGGCCAAGAACGGCACCTGGACAGTTAAATGGTACTTAGCTAGCTATCTAGCGTTATTCAGCGGAAGATAGCTGGCTGTCTCTTGCTGAATATTCCTGGTTTGCACCTAGCAGATAGCCATTTATATTGCATGATACAATTGGCTACCTGCCAATTTTCAGTGTATCGCTGGCTAAGTTTGGCAGCCATATTTGTCTAAGTGAATAGATAGTATATCTTTGGCCAATTCCAACTTAACCGGCCAGTGCTGAATATCGACTTGGCCAGTTAGGTTGGAACTGGTCAAAAATAAATTTTATATTTAATGCTAGTCACCAGAAACTGCCTGGTATTGAATATCCAGGTTCAGCTCTGACCATGGGAGGCAACCCGGCTACCTCCCACAGTCTGAATATCGGCCCCATGGATTTGCATTCCCCATTGCAGAAGAAGAAGGAACATTCAGGTCCATAAATGTAGACGTTCAGATTTAGACCTGCTACCTAAAACATCCAGGAGACCCTTGTTGGAAAGATCAGTAACTGTTTGCACTTACCCTGGGTTCACTATAAAGTATAGCACAGGACAAGTGCAAAAGCCTGTATGGTACATGCAGGGGGTGTGCCCAGCATCTACCCTGCATGTACTGGACAAGGCATGCTGAACTCCCATAACCCAACACACTGTGGTGGTGCACCCCCAAAACCCATGTCCCCCCGTTCCAGTCACCCTCCTTGGCAGGACCAAATTCCCATCCCATCTTAGATCATGGCATCTCTGCTTTCTAGCAATGCTGGAAGGCAGAGGTGCCATCTTTGATCCTGAGGACTGCTGTGGCCTGGGATCACTTGGAACCCTGATCTACATCTCCAGTACGTTCCAGGTGGGTGGGTGAGGGTAGCAGTTGGGGGTGCTATGCTTTTTTCTAACCTGAGGCTAGGTTTGGTGTTGGGCAATCAAGATTCAATTGGGGGGCAAGAGGGGGATCAAAACTGGTGGAGCTTAGGGGCATTGGAACTCAAGAGAGAGATCAGAGCACATGAGAGGTGTGAGAGGGGATCAGGCACTCCTGGTAGGGGTGTCAGGTCACAGCACATGTACGTCTACGTAGACGTTCATGTGCTGTGAAAGAAACCTCTGTGTGCCTACGTTTTGGCTGTCCATATTTTGAATCTTTCTTTCTTTTTTTTAAATAAAATTGACGTTCGTGCTGCACATAGGTAGCCATAGACATCCATTTCACCTTGAATTTTAGAATGGGCTCTACATCAACAGATCCTGTTCTAAAATACTACAGGAACTTGGACATCTGATTTCTGATTTAAATGTCCTTTCTAAAATGCCCTTCCATATTACTAATGTATACACCATTTCACATGTTAACTTCATGTTGTGTTAGAGCAGAGGAACTGGACAGATTATGGCAGAAAAATGAACATGGACTGCACTTTGCAGTGAGCACACGGTATTTACCATGCACTGTCACTTGAACAGTTAACAGGGGTGCACACGGGGGCAATTCTATAACTGGGTGCCTGGAGGGTGCATGGAGGAGCCTATTCTGTAACCAAAAGTAGGCATCTATTTTTCATTCTAGAATAATAGTGTAACAGAGTATTAATATGCAAGTTCTAATAATCTCCAGCAGCCCTTACTGGTCCTTGGACTTATGTCAGTCATATAGCTAATGTAAGTGTGCCTACCTGTGTCCCTGCCCATGCTCTGACTATATGCACACCCTGTTGCAGATACACACTTTCAAATTCAAGAGGGTGTTTGCAGAATAGCACTTAGGTACCATGCTAGCATTGCACACATAGCTGTGTTCATACCTGAGTAAACAGGCATGCCCCATTAACAGGGTTGCCAGCTGGGAAAAATTTTCCCAGCCTGAAACTAGCCGTAAACCCGCCCAAAAACCGCCCGTAGCCAATCCCCGCCCCTCGCGTCACCGAACCTCACCCCTCGCGTTACTAACCCCGCCCCACATCACATAACCCCGCCCCCGCATCACCTAACCCCGCCCCCTACGTCATCCCTGCCGTCAACCCTGCCCCTGAAAGGCTTCTATTGGTCCAATTTGGACCAATAGAAGCCCCGGAAAAGCTTCTATTGGACCAAATTGGACCAATAGAAGCCACTACTACTACTACTTAACATTTCTAAATCGCTACTAGGGTTACACAGTGCTGTACAATTTAACATAAAAAGACAGTCCCTGCTCAAAGAGCTTACGATCTAAAGGACAAGTGAATAGTCAGTTCGATAGGGGCAGTCAAATTGGGGCAGTCTGGATATCCTGAAGGTAAGAGTTAGGTGCCGAAGGCAGCATTGAAGAGGTGGGCTTTAAGCAAAAACTTGAAGATGGGGAGGGAGGGGGCTTGACGTAAGGGCTCAGGAAGGTTGTTCCAGGCATAGGGTGAAGCGAGGCAGAATGGGCGGAGCCTGGAGTTGGCAGTGGTGGAGAAGGGTACTGAGAGGAGGGATTTGTCCTGTGAACGGAGGTTTCGGGTGGGAACATAAGGGGAGATGAGGGTAGAGAGGTAGTGAGGGGCAGCAGACTGAGTACATTTGTAGGTAAGAAGGAGAAGCTTGAACTGAATGCGGTATCGGATTGGAAGCCAGTGAAGTGACCTGAGAAGAGGAGTGATATGAGTATATCGGTTCTGGCGGAATATAAGACGTGCAGCAGAGTTATGAACAGATTGAAGCCCCGGAAAAGCTTCTATTGTACCGAATTGGACCAATAGAAGCCCCGGAAAAAAACGCCAAACTCGCACAGCGGCAACAGGAAAACCGCCCAAAAAAAACGCATCCCGCGGCCGGCAAAATTTTCCCGCCACCGCTGGCGAAAACCCGCCCAATTGGGCGGTAAAACCGCCCACCTGGTAACAATGCCCATTAATGCCTCCTAAAGAGGCTAATTGCAAATAATGTCTGGTAAAGAACTTTCAGTGCGGTAACTGCAGAGGTCTAGCTGGGCACGCCCTCAACAGCTATCACACAGCCTTTGCACCTATCACGCTTGGCAAGGCATGTACAGAGTGACACATGACTCTCAAGATGGGAGTAGCAGAAGACAAGTCTTTATTAAGGTACCAAAGTAAGACCCAACACAGGTCCGTATTTCAGCAGACTGGCCGCCTGCTTCAGGGGTCACAAGACTTCTGCTACTCCCATTGTGAGAGTCATATGTTACCCTCTACTCCTTGTTGCATTTTGCTGCTTTATAGAGGTTCCTTCCTGTTTTCCTCGTGGGCTCAAAATTCAGTGCCAGGAAAAATCTGCACTAACCATGAGATTCTCTATATGGCACCTCAAAATCTGTGCAGAAGGTAAAGGTTAATGGTTTTGTATCTAGCAAACTGTTCTCTAGAGCATAAAGATTTATTGTATTTAGTGAGTGTCCTCCAATTAATTTTGTGTAGTAAGTAGATCTGGCAGATCTAAATATGCATATACGGGACAATTTTAGAAGCAGGCAGAGATTTAAAGGAGGTGTTTTCTGAGTGTGGTTTTTGGTCTGTTCTTCAAAGTAATAATAATAATCAGGATTTTTATATACCACCTGAACACTTAGCTCAGGACAGTTTACAACAAGGGAAGTCATTTACAAACTCCAATTTCAAAACTTACAGTCTAAGGATACCATTACAACTGAATATTGAATATCAAAATCTATTGAGAACACTTAGAAAATACCCTAAACTCCTAATAAGCAGACTAATTTAAAAGTTATATCTGTATCATGTATTTTAAAACGGCCACACCATATAGAGCAGGGTTTTACCACTGGCATTTACACTTACTTTAAGTCATGTATAACCCCCAACTAAGAGCAATCCCCAGTTACTCCTTTCCATTCCGATTCTGCTCTCAAAATGGCTGCTGTGACTGGAGCATTGTTCCTGCCCTGACTATACCACTAGACTACCAGGGATTGTAAAGTAGTCCTGGGAGAAGGGGACCCACTCTTTGTATTTTTTTTTTGCAAGTAATGCAGTTATGATCTTGCACAATGGTTTATACGGTAAATGCAGTGCTATAAATAAATACTTTTGATACAAAATGTTAACAGGAGTTTAACATCTATGTTTAGTAAGGTGCACTATGGGTGCTTTAGCATTTTTAATGCGTGTAAATTGTTTACGCTTGTTAAACGCTAATGTGCCCATAGAAATGTATAGGATCGTTAGCGTTTAATGGGCCTTAAATTTAAAGGCACATTTAACACACCTTACCGGTAGTAAACATACCCCTAAGTCTTTCAATTTGGGGTGATACGCTCCTTAGGAATTAACTTCTCTGTGGAGTATGACATCAGCTGTCACTTCTAGAGTGGCGCAGTCAGCCAGTGTAAAGGCACTGCGGCTTGTAGTTTCAGTTTTCATTAGCTGCGGTCCATCTGTGTGGAGGCCATTTTGCTTGGAGGTAAATTATGGTCTTTCATTATTTAAATTATTATATTCTGACTTGAAACTGTGGATTTAGCGGAGGGATGCAGACTGCAAGCTCTAATAATCTCCAGCAGCCCTTACTGGTCCACATTCACACAACCAAACTTACGTTTTTGGTTTCAGTTTTGTCTTTGGCCAAAACCAGGTGATGAGTTTCGGCTGCAGTTTCAGACAGTTTTGGTGGCAGTTTCATTTTTGGTTGGCTTCTAACCTCAATGCCGTGAGGGGAGAGCCTATTCTATAATGCATTGGTGTACCAAGGGGGGGGGGGCGGTCCGCCCCGGGTGCACGCCGCTGGGGGGGTGCCGCGCGTCTGTCGGCAACGCTCGTTCCCTGCTCCCTCTGCCCCGGAATGGGTTACTTCCTGTTCCGGGGCAGAGGGAGCAGGGAACGAGCGAGGCCGACAAGCGCGCTGCACCCCCCCCCCCCCAGCAGGTAAAGATGCACCCGGGGGTGGGGTGTCGTTTCGCCGGGGGGGAGGTGTCCATTGTTTTGCCGGGGGTGGGGGGCACACTGCACCCGGGGGTGGGGGTGCATCGGCGATCCACCCCTGGTGTCACCCACCCTAGGAACGCCACTGCTATGATGCCATCTTTGGGCCCTGATTCCATTATAGAATACTAGTGAGTTTAAAGTATATGAGGTAAATGTGTGTGATCATTTTCAAGATTAATGTAAATGTACTTTCACGTTGGGGCTGCGGAGGATGACCGTTTGGTCCGCCATCTTGTTTCCTGCTCTGCTGACTCCGTCGCAGTGGATGCCTGCCTCCAGCTTCGTCCGGCCTCTGCATGCTGTTACTGGTTCTTCGGTGCTTCATTTGTTCCACCTGGGCCCTATTGCAGTCCCCAAGTGGGATCACCTTGCTGGACCTATTCGTGTCAGCCTGGATTTCCATCATCCCTCTTGGCCCGCCTGGACTTCTGCCGTTCATCTTTGCCTCCCTTACCTTTCCCTTCTTACCTTGTTCTCCCACCCTAACTACTGAAATGTAACTGTAATGTATTTATTTTAATTAGTTCATTGTAAGCCACTTTGGGGCTGCAAAACTGCGGCAAAAGGCGGGGTATAAATGACCTGAAATAAATAAATAAAATAAATAAATAAAATCCAGAAAGATCTTGATAATAAAAATATGCATGTATTTTTAGCTAATTTAGGCAATTGTAAAACATTATACCTACAGAAATGGGCTTTTTTGCTTAGTGCTCACCCTGCCCCTGGGTAAAAATATGCAGATATGGGAAACAACTCATATAGTTTTATCTGTCGGATTAGGAGGTGGTCTGAGGCAGTAGTTTTGAGAAAAATCAAAACAGTGCATGTGGTTATGCCTTACATAGGAACTGTGTAAAAAGGAGACACATTATCCCTTAGGAAATAATTAAAGCAAAATTACTTGATTTGTTCTGATTATCCTAGCAAACCCCATGGGGGAAAACTACAGTGGGATTTGCCTGTCAGAAGATACATTATCTACTTGCAAATGTCTAGTTGACCACTAGAGGGCATAAAAACACTATCAGAGAAAATCTGTTCATATAAGCAGTGTAGTAATGTAAAATGGTAACAGAAATTTCTGAATGAAGAGTGCAAAACTGCTAGCAAATCTATGAGACGAGCAACGATTAAACTGATCATGGCATCCAGGAAACATCCTCTGAATGATCCGATAAACTGGCATCCTTGGGTTTGGCAGAGTACCAAGCTGTACATAGAGAATGCTCACAAAATACTCCTCTGCTCATTGGTATCCACAGGTAACACAGAATGCTTGTTTACCACTGATGCCAATCAACATTGCAGAATACCTACCTGCATGTACTCTGTGCCTCTGAAAGTGCCACTTATTGCTAGCCAGAATTTGGAGGCATCTGACCTGATGGAAAGAGATGGCAAAAGGGCCCTGTGATAAAACCAGAGTAGAAGCTAATATATGAAGCCCTCCATCTCATTCAACGTAGGTTTTTTTTTCTTTCTTTCTTTAAGAAACTATAATATTCTTCCATTCATGTAAAAATAACGCATCAAAGCAGTTTATAAAAAAAAAATAAAATCAGCGTAAAACCAAAAATAAATGACACAACAGTGGACACAAAAGGAAGGGAGCAAAATAGCACAACAATCTTAACCAAAAAAACGATGACATGATAAAGCAGAGAAACATTAGGAAACACAAAAATCCCTACATACCTCCCTACAGAAAAAAAAGTTTCAAAGTACTGCCAAACAACTAAACCTTCAATAATTTCTTAAACTTGAAAGGAAAGGGAAATGGGACTTGATATACTGCCTTTCTGTGGTCGGGAGATGGCCGGCGATTTTGCAAAAGCGGCGAAAAGCGTATAATCGAAAGCTACATTTGTGATAGCTTCGCCGCTTTCCCTTTGCCTCGCCGGCGAAAGTTCAAAGGGGTGTGTTGGCGGCGAAGCGAAGGCGGGACATGGGCAGGCTTGGGCGTGGCTACCAGATGGCCGGCTTTCGCGGATAATGGAAAAATAAAACCCGGCGATAAGCAATATTTCGCCGGGTTTACTTGGTCCTTTTATTTTCACGACCAAGTCTCAAAAGGTGCCCCAACTGACCAGATGACCATCGGAGGGAATGGAGGATGACCTCCCCTTACTCCCCCAGTGGTTGCCAACCCCCTCCCACACTAAAATTATTAAAATACAAACCTTTTTTGTCAGCCTGTATGCCAGCCTCAAATGTCATACCCAGCATCCTGACAGCAGTATGCAGGTCCCTGGAACAGTTGTTGTTGGTTGCAGTGGAGTGCAGAAAGGCAGAGCCAGGCCCATCCCCCCCCCCCCTACCTGTTCCACTTGTGGTGGGTAATGTTGAGCCCTCCCAAACCCCCCAAAGCCCACTGTACCCACATGTAGGTGCCCCCTTCAGCCCTTAGGGCTAGGGTAATGGTGCACACTTGTGGGCAGTGGGTTTTGGGGGGGATTTGGGGGACTCAGCACACAAGGGAAGGGTGCTATGCACCTGGAAGCTAATTTGGTTGTTTATTAAAGATGTTTGAAGTGCCCCCTAGGGTGCCCGGTTGGTGTCCTGGCATGTGAGGGGGACCATTGCACTACAAATGCTGTCTTCTCCCACGGCCAAATGCCTTGAATTTTGCCGGGTTTGAGATCACCGGCAGTTTTTTCCATTATCGCGGAAAAACAAAACTGGCGATCTCAAACCCGGCAAAATCCAAGGCATTTTGCCGGCCCACACCGTATTATCGAAAAAAAAGATGGCCGGCCATCTTTTTTGAAAATACGGTTCCGGCCAGCTGTTGCGCCGCCGCCAAAATAGATCGCCGGCGACCTATTTCGCCGACGATGTTCTATTATTCCCCTCCACGTTACTATGTGCACACAAACGCATGTATGTGTTAGTATTTTAAACATTTTTGCAGGTAATTGGCACATAAAATGTTAGAACCTGCTCTGTAGATTTACCCGCTATGAGTAGCTTCCAAAGGTCAGAACCTTCTTCCTCAGGTCAGGACAACATGAGCAAAAGATGACAATACTGGACTATAAAAGCCTTCCAGTGACAATGTCAAGGGGAAAGGAGAAGTGAGAAACAGGGAGAGCTGGATAGTGACAATGCAGTAATATTTTAGGGTCTAATGTGATAGGAAACCCAGATCTTTGTTAAGTCCTGTCTTGTTAGTGTCAAAATATGTTATCATCTTTATTTCAAAGGTCTTAAGTTCCTGGATTGTTTTAAAATTCTCTTTTAGAATTTTGGCCAAAATGTCATTGATGCAGTGCCCAGATCCCGATAAATGCTCTCCCACAGTGGTTTTTGTTTCTGTTTATCATGGCTTAATATACCGCCTTTCAAATTAAAATCAAAGCAGTTTATCATAAAATCAATAAAATCACTGCAAGAAAGAGAAAAGGAAGCACAAATCCAAGACAAGACAGTCAAAAGAAATATAGGTTGGGAGATTGTTGCCATCAAAACAGAGGGAAGTGCCGCAGACCACTGAGGGAAGTTCAGAATGTATGTGGGCAGGGAGAGAATTCCGGTGATGGGGGCAGTACAGAAGAATGCAGAGTATTGCATTCATTCAAGACATGAACAGAAAACTGAAGGGATGATAAGACGGTGTTGGGAGACAGAGCAAAGAGAACAGACAGGTGTATATGGGATGATGACAGAAGAAAGATATGAGCCCTTTTACTGAGCCGTGTAAGCATCTATGCGCGCCAAACATGAGCCAAAATTGAGTTACCGCCCAGCTACCGCGTGGCTCTTGTGGTAATTTAATTTTCAGCACATGTCCAATACATGCGTCCAAAAAATATTTTTTTATTTTCCGACGCATGTATCGGACACACGCCAAGTGGTATTTGACGCACGTAGGTCAATACCACGTGAGTCTTTACTGCTAGGTCGATTGCTGACGGTAAGGTCTGAGGCCCAAAATGGACGGTCGCCAATTTTCATTTTGCTGCACGTCCATTTTTGGCAACATTTTAAAAAGGTATTTTTTACAGGCTTACTGAAAAATGGATTGGTGCGCACCCAAAACCTGTGCCTACACTACCGCAAGCCATTTTTCAGCGCACCTTTGTTGGATACGAAAAGGTACAGGAAGCCAATGACATTGTGAAAGAAGAGGAGAAACATGATCAAAGCTTCCATGAGATAGGAGGTAGCGTTCTATTGTGGATTAAAAACTGGTTAAAAGAGAGAAAACAGTAGGGTTAAATAGTCAGTATTCTCAATGGAGAAGGATAGGTAGTGGGGTCCCCCAGGGGTCTGTGCTGGGACCGCTGCTTTTAATGTATTTATAAATGATCTAGAGATGGGAATAACTAGTGAGGTAATTAAGGGCCCCTTTTACTAAGCTGCGTAGGTGCCTACATGTGTCCAACGCATGCCAAATTGGAGTTACCGTGTGGCCCTTGTGGTAATTTCAATTTTGGCACGCGTCCGCTACGTGCGTCTGAAAAATATTTTTTATTTTCTGGTGTGCGTAGCAGATGCGCGCAAAATGGCATCTGACGCATGTAGGTCATTACAGCCCAAATTCTTTACCACTAGGTCTATGGCTGGCGGTAAGGTCTCAGACCCCAAAATGGATGCGCAGCAATTTTGATTTTGCCTCACGTGCATTTTCGGCAAAAATTTTTAAAAGGCCTTTTTTACAGGTGCGCTGAAAAATGATTCTGCGCGCACCCAAAACCCGCGCCTACACTACCACGGGCCATTTTTCAGTGTGCCTTTGTAAAAGGACCCCCTAAATTTGCTGATGACACAAAGTTATTCAAAGGTGTTAAATCACAAGAGGATTGTGAAAAATTGCAAGATGACCTTATGAGACTGGGAGACTAGGCATCCAAATGGCAGATGACGTTTAATGTGAGCAAGTGCAAAATGATACATGGAGGAAAGAGGAACTCAAACTATAGCTAGCTATGTGTTGCAAGGTTCCACACTAGAAGTCACCACCCAGGAAAAAGACCTAGGTGTCACAGTTGGTGTTACATTGAAACTCTCTACTCAGCTCAGTGTGCAATGGTGGCTAAGAAAGCAAATAGAATGTTAGAAATTATTAGGAAAGGAATGGAAAACAAAATTGAGAATATTATAATGCCTTTGTATTAATCCTTTGTATTAATCGAGTGGAGGAGTGGCCTAGTGGTTAGGGTGGTGGGCTTTGGTCCTGGGGAACTGAGGAACTGAGTTCAATTCCTACTTCAGGCACAGGCAGCTCCTTGTGACTCTGGACAAGTCACTTAACCCTCCATTGCCCCATGTAAGCCACATTGAGCCTGCCATGAGTGGGAAAGCGCGGGGTACAAATGGAACAAAAAAAAAATCCATGGTGTGACCACTCAAATACTGTGTGCAATTCTGGTCACTGCATCTCAAAAAACATATAGTGGAATTAGAAAAGGTGCAGAGAAGGACAACAAAAATGATTTAATTCATTTATTTTATTTTAAAAAAATGTGTATTTCACACTATCCAGCAACTCTGGGCAGATCACAATATAACATACTGTACATATTAAAATAAACATATATATAAAGACATACGAGGTAAACACATGGACTCAGATCAATTCTTATGATAAAGAGGATGATAAAGGGGATGGGACAACTTCCCTATGAGGAAAGGCTAAAGAGACTAGAACTTTTCAGCTTGGAAAAAAGACGGCTGAAGGATAACTATAATAGAGGCCTATGAAATATTGAGTGGAGTGAATTGCTTATTTACTTTTTCCAAAAATACAAGGACTAGGGGGCATGCAATGAAGCTACTAAGTAGTAAATATAAAACAAATTGGAAAGCAGGAAGACAAGCATTGGCTATATTACAGACATCCATTTTAGAGGTCACCAACATAAAAAGTAACATAGCACAAGCGTCGTCTTCTAGGTTGTTTTGGTTTGTTGTGTCTGTCATGCCAGTGCAATAACAGGGACTGTGCGCTAGTTCATATGCTAACCGCTTAGCACACTTCAGTAAACTGTTCTTTTAATATGGACAGAATAACTAGGCAGACTGGATAGCTAAATGTTTTCTTATGCCATTGTCTCAAAAAAGATATAGCAGAATTAAAAAGGCTCAAAGAAGATCGACCAACATGATAAAGGTGATAGAACTCTTCTCAAATGAGGAAAGGCTAAAGAGGTTAGGGATCTTCAGCTCGGAAAAGAGACAGGTGGGATATGACTGAGGCCTATAAAATCCTGAGTGATGTAGAGCAGGTAGAAGTGAATCAATTTTTCACTCTTTCAAAAAAGTACAAAGACCAGGGGAAACTCAATGAAATTACTTAGAAATACTTTTAAAACAAATAGGAGGAAATACTTTTTCACTCAAAAAATAGTTAAGCTCTGGAACTCGCTGCCAGAGGTTGTGGTAACAGCGGTTAGCAAATCTGGGTTTCAAGAGGGTTTGGACAAGTTCTTGGAGAAAAAGTCCATAGTCCGTTATTTAGACAGACATGGGGAAGCCACTGCTTGCTCTGGGATTGTTAGAATGGAATGGTGCTACTGTTTGGGTTTCTGCCAGGTACTTGTGTCCTGGATTGGCCACTGTTGGAAGCAGGATACTGAGCTAGATGGACCATTGGATTGTTACTAATTAAAGGAACAATCAGGTCAATATTCCTTCTCCATGGACAGCAGTTTTTTCAAACCTGTCTGCAGCGGTGACCAAATATCCAGATATTCAGCATCATTACCTGGATAGTGGCCAGCACTGAGCATCCAGATACTGGGAGTATTCAGTCTGCTATCCAGCTAACTTAGGAAAGCTTTCTATCTTAAGTTATCTAGATAGTGGACTGAATACTGCCACTATCCGGAGATGTTCCTGGACTTCCCTGGCTCCACCCATGCTCCACTACTAACCACAATAGCGCCAAGGTGGTCTGTAAGAACTATGGGGGGAATTCTATCTATGGTGCCGAACCATAGGCGCTACTTCTGTGTCAAATTTTCGGCGTGAAAAAGTGTTCTGATGGCTGCAAGGTGCCAAAATGGGGCAGAAACAACAGATCTGCATAAAACACACTTATACATCTATTTATAGAATAGCGCCAAATTGTTTCCATGCGGATCTGCAAAGGTGGCGTGGTCATGGGAGGGGCATAAGCAGGCCAGAGGCATTTCCTTAAAATGCGCGCAGTGTTATAGAATTCGGGGGATCCACGCCCAGCTTGCATGCTGGGATTTACACTTAGGGCTCCTTTTTACTGCTAGGTCAATGGCTGGCGGTAAGGTCTCAGACCCAAAATGGACGCGTGGCAATTTTCATTTTGCCGCACGTCCATTTTTGGCAAAAAAAGGCCTTTTTTTACAGGCGGGCTAAAAAATGGATCGGTGTGTGCTGAAAACCCACGCCTACACTACCACAAGCCATTTTTCTGCGTGCCTTTGTAAAAGGAAGCCAGAGTTGGGGTGATTCCAGAAGTTATATGAGCAATCCTGATACAGTGCTGGATATGGCTTGGTGTTGAAAATAAGGTCCAAAAATACTGACCACCACGGACTGATTATTTACCAGTAATTAAGGGGTCCTTTTACTAAGTGGCGGTAAAATGGGGCCTGCGGTAGCATCAGTGCATGTTTTTGATGAGTGCTGAGGCCCCCTTTTTAATGCAGCAGGTAAAAGCCTGTCTTTTTTTTTTTAAAGACATGGACGTGCGGTAAGTGAACCATTTACCACGCAGCCATTTCAGGGGGGAGCACTTACCGCCACCCAGTGAGGTGGCGGTAAAGGCTCCTGCGCTAACCCGGCAGAAACTGAGCAGTGATTACCGCTGGGTAAACACTGGTGCTACAAAAATAGAAAATAGTTTTATAGCACCGGAAATGGCTCACACTGGGGGTGGGAACTACTGCCGGGCTGCTGCGATAGCCCGGCGGAAGTTCCTGTTTGGCGTGCAGTAAGCCTAGTAAAAAGGCCCCTAAATGATAAGACGCACATAGAAATATATTGGGCTTCTTATCATTTAGCATATGCTAATCATTAGCACACCTTAGTAAAAGGCTTCCTAAGACTTGATAGTTTTTCCTATTGATGCAGAACAGTTTGGCTGTTCTCCCAGAAAGAAGGATTGGATACTCTAGGGAAAATTGACTATAAAGGCCAGGGAGGGGTCATTACTTGAGGTTTCCAGGATTAAGGAAATATGGGTTGGACTGAGGATGACCAAAATGAAATACCTTGTTTCTTACAGTAGGAAACCACACTGTGGTGCAATTTCAAGTGAGTCCTGTCCTAAAGACCTCACAGTCAGTCAGGTTTTTAGAATATCCACGATGAATATACATGAAGGAGATCAGACTCCATCGAATTAAAATTTATTTTATATATATCCATTGTGGGTATCATGAAAACCTGATTGGCTGGGAGGGGGGGGGTCCTAAGGACAGGTTTGGGAATCACTGCCCTAGTGCCTGTCTCTAAAACATATCTGTTAGTGGTTAATTCATAAAATTCTGTAATTCTGTGTTTGAGGCTCTTTAGGAGACACAAGGTAAGATGTTTAAGACTTTGCTTTCTTTTTTTCTTGTGTATTTTGAAAGGTTTTGGTTGACAGTTCAAGACCTCAAGAAGCAGCCCTTACAAGATGTACCCACAAGGGTTGAAGAAATTTGGCAAGAGTTTTTAGGTCCTGGAGCCCAATTTCCTATCAACCTGGACTCACACAGTTATGAGAGAACAAGCCAAAATGTCAAAGATCCGGGGAGGTACACATATGAAGATGCAGAGGTTGGGATTTATATAATTAAATTTGCATTAATATTTCACTGTTCATTTGAAGTTTCTTGCTCTAAGTAGAGGTGCTTTTGTTAAACAAATGTACAGTACATATAAAGAATAGTACTCCATGATATTCTAAAACCTGTTGGTTCCATATTTAAGAGAAGTAGAAAAGTAGGGAGTGCAAACACGACCTTCAATGTATTAAATATTGATCAAAACAGAGACCCGACATGAGGCCATGTTTTGGCGGGAAAAAACGCCTGCCTCAGGGGTCAAGCATTTCACTATAAAAAAAAATATAAACATATGATTAGGAATTGCAATAAGTGTAACATATTTAAAACACACAAGAAAACACATTGGACTGCATGTACAAATATGAAACAGATTAAAATCTAGGCAATATAGTAAAATGAGTCAAAACAAAATATAGGCAAAAATACAAAATAGTGGACATTACATATACCATATCTGTCTTAGATGCAACAGCAAACACAGTAAGGGTAACCTTTGACCCCTGAGGGAGGTAGTTTTTCCTGCCAAAACACGGCCCCGTGTCAGGTCTCTGTTTGGTGCAATACAGGTGTTTTGATCAATACTTCCTGCGCTGAAGCTCGTGTTTGCAATCTCTACTTTCTGCTTCTCTTGCACTTTCCATAGAGGTGTTTATCCTGTTTGTTGTGGACTCTGGCTCCATATTTAAACAACTCAGTCAGTGTGGTTTTTTAAAACTGCTGACTGCAGTATTTATATCCAACCAAGGCCTTAACCCCTATATCTACGCAGACGATGTCACGATATACATCCCGTTCAAACATGATCTAACAGAAATCACAAATGAAATTAAACTCAGCCTCCAAATCATGAACTCATGGGCGGATACATTTCAATTAAAATTCAACACAGAAAAAACACACTGTCTCATCCTTTCATCACCATACAACACGAACAATTACACACATATAAACACCCCAGACTACACCCTTCCTGTTTCAGACAGCCTGAAAATTCTTGGAGTTACAATCGACCGAAATCTCACTCTAGAGAGCCAAGCAAAAAACACAACAAAGAAAATGTTCCATTCAATGTGGAAACTTAAACGAGTAAAACCCCGTTCGATTATGCCCCTCTATGTTTACCACGCGATTTTTAGATTTTTCAGCAAAACATCCAAAATTGGATTTAGATGTCTTATCGAAAATACCTCTCTAATTGACATAAATATTTCCAGTATCCATGACGAAATGTAAGCCACATAGAGCCTGCAAAGAGGTGGGATAATGTGGGATACAAATGCCATAAAATAGATACATAAATAAACTTCAGCAGTACATAAATTAGTGCAACAGAGAGAACCAACAACACATCTCAGATACTGATCAATAACAGTTCTCGTCAAACATCAGCATTAGGACTCTCAGCCACAAATTATTATAAGCCAGCTGGAACAGGTACATTTTTAATTGTTTTCTAAATTCCAGGGTTTTTGAGATAGATAGATCCTATAACAGGGCTACAGCATTTCTTGGGCAGCTGAAACACATTCTGCATATAGAGCACATGGCAATTGAACTCAGGAGCTCCTGGAATAATGTAAATAACTCTATAGCAATTACTATAATCACCTCATTGTTTCATATAATTGACTGTTTGCTGAGATAATTTCCTGCCATGCATTCTTTTTTCCCTTTGCCTTCTTTGTTTGTATGGTTTCTCCAGATAGCTAGCAAATAGAAAGTTTATCCCATAAATCGTCTCCCACTCTGAAACCATGACATTGTGTACAAAAGTACGCCAGGCTTCCTGACATAAATTCTTGATTTCTGCCTTGACATTGATTTCAGCCATCTGTTTAAAATAGTTGTACAGTGTTTTTCTTCAGGTGATTTTAGGGTTTCAAAACCAAATTCAAATGGTCACCTGCCACAATGTTATGTCCAATAATTGGATCCCATGTGCTATATTTCTAATGGAGTGAGAGTTAGAAACACTGGAGCCTATAGTAGAAACCAAGAAGTAGACCCTACCTCTTCCCTCTCCTTCTCAATCCTTGCAATTCTCAGGTTTCCTTCCTCTCCACTACCCCCCCCCCCCCCCCGCCCCCACCAAGTTCCAGGTCATCTCACTCCGATTTCTACTTCTGTTCCTACCCCATACCCCCTCCCCAATTCTTGGCTTCCTCCACAAACAAATTCTGCTCTTCTCTTCCTCAATCTTTGATTCCAATTTCTTCATTTTGTATCCCCAACTATCTCATCTGTGTCACTACATTATCCTCATCTTTCAGTCTTGCCCTCAACTGTTTTCAAGCCTTGGCTTATCTCATTCTGTGGTCCTTTTACTAAGCCGTGGCAAATGTTTTTGGCATGCACTGAGATCCCCCTTTAACTGAAGCAGGGAAAAATACTTTTTTTTAAAGATATGGTTGTGCCATATGGGGGGGAGGGGTCACTTACCGCCACCCATTGAGGTGGCGGTAAGGGCTCCCATGCTAACCTGGCGGTGACCAGGTAGCACGTGACACTGCCCAATTTTCACCAGGTAAACTTCAGTACTACAAAAATAAAAATATTTTTGAAGCGCTGGAAATGGCACGCACTGGGAGTGGGAACTACTGCTGGGCTGCTGCGGTAGCCCGGTGGTACTTCCTTTTTAGTGAGCAGTATGCCTGCATTGGGCTTACCTCCACTTAGTAAAACAAACCCTCTGAGTCCAACACTGCACAGATGGGAGCTTGGTGTGATGGCATTGCCAACTGTCCGCCTCCCAAGTGCCACTGATGGCTGCAAACCAGATATCAGGGAAAGAAAAGCATGGTTTTCAGGAATCAGTCAGGGACTAGGGACGAGAGATAGGATTATGCCTCCTTTCAATTTCAAGCTAGCCAAAGTAGGCCCATAATGTAGTGGATAAAAAATATTTTGAAAGCTTGGAGCAAAAAAAAAAGTTTTAGGAACCAGAGAAAACATTCCTTAAATTGCTTGTCTTCTTGCTGGATTTCATTGTTTAGTTTATTGGTGAAAGAGGCTAATTTTGTAGTCTTTGTTTTCTCTGTATTTTATCTGTGGAATCTGAATATGAAGGTATTGTAGTTCAGACAGGATATTCCATGTTTCCGACCTCTTGTCTTCTCTATCCCTGTAATATATAACTTTCCTGTGGATTAACTGCACATTAACTTACAGATGTGCAGCTACTCTTAATGGCTGCTATACTGTTTGAAAGATGTCCACACCTTCAATCCGGTTGCCCCATTGATGTGATAAAATGATACAATTTAACTCAATAAAAGCTTTTAATTACAAGCCTCCACATACTCATCAAGGAAGACCAGGTCAGAATAACTGCAACCTCTATTTACAACAACAGGTTCCAGGAGATCATACCTTATACCCAATGCCATTATCTCTACGGTTGCAAAAGGATGTGAGATCTCTAGATGAAACTGATACACATATAGAAACTTTAGCATTCACTAGAATCCCACAAGTTTGTTTCTGATGTTTTCTATACAGGTTATCTCCACCTGCCCTAACTGTATCAGTTTTCAAACTGGGAGGGGTAGAATAGATGATTGTTAGCCTGTGCATCTTCAAGATGTGACTTATGCCATCAAAACTGCCTTCTGGATTTTGGACTTTTTTTTTCTCACTTGCCAAATGGGAAAAAAAAAGCCTAGTGTTTTCTCACCAGAGATAGAACATGTAACAGTGAAAGGCAGCATGGTACCTTATCTTTTACTTCCCTCTGTTTCATTTCTCAGCCAGCATGGAGACATGGTTTCCTCTCTGTGTTGTCATAATGGTGGATTAGAAACTTGTCTGATGATTTATCCCTGGGAAACATTGCTTATAACCCACAAAAATTCCAGCACTTTTTTTTTTTTAGCAAAAGCTGCAAGGAGAAAGGAGAGATGAAAAGTCTAAATAATTTTTTTAAATGTTTAAAAGGCAACAAAAAAAGGCAAAACATGATTTAGGCTTTGAATTACTCCTAAAACAGGCATCATTTCTGTATATTACTATTGAATTTTGTAGCATTATTCTTGTTTGATATGCATAGCTGGCACATAAAGTTAGGATAGAAAAACATCTATTCTGACTAAGGGCTAGATGCACTAAAATCCTCGGAAGAGCTGTTCCCTTACCGATTCCATAGCGAATCGGTAGGGAACGGCCATGCATTAAGGAAAGGGAATGCAAATGAGCTGCTCGTTGTACCTTACTTGCATTCTCTATTCCCTCGGAAGCCAGTCGGCTGGTCAAGCATTCGCAGAGCGGCCAAGTATTATGCTGGCTGCTCTGCGCGTGCCAAAGACATCCAAAAAGCATGTCCCTGACGAGCACTTGTCAGAGCCGCGAGCCGGAGCACAAGCTGCAGCCGTCGGTACAGCCGGTGATCCCTGCCGCCCCACTCTCAGAAGAAGGGGGTGGATTGCGGCTGACCGTGCAGTCCTTCCTCCCTGGGAACGGGCGGCGATGGGGGGGGGGGTGAGAGTTGCACCAAATTACCACCGCCGGCATCGGGACATGCGAGGATGTCCAAAATTATTTGGACGTCCCTTTCGATTATGTCCCCCTCCAGGTCTTTCTCCGCCAATCACAGCGCGTTTAGCTGACACCGGTGACAGCTAAACGCGCTATGATTGGCTGAGAGAGACCTGGCAAGGGGGCATAATTGAAAGGGACGTCCAAATAGTTTTTTTATTTGGATGTCCTCGCAGAAGAACACCCATCACAAAAAAAAACGGGGAAAAATGTCCAATTGCTCGTCAGGGCCGTCCTTTTTTTTTTTAATGTTTCAGTGAAGGACGTCCATGTTAGGCGCTTTAGAAGGACGGCCCTGACAAGCACTTGGACATTTTTTTTCCCGATTTTTTTTGTTACATTTATAGAAGTTTTTAGAGGCTGCGCAGCCCCAACGAGAGGTACAGACCTCCTGTTAGATTTTCCACGGTTAGGCAATTGGAAAACAGTAGTGCATCTCATTACAATACGATTTATACATATTGGGGTACTAATTTGCTCATCTGCAATCTGTTTTCGTTAGCTGCTACCGTGATCGGAAAATGGCTCGGAGAAGCATTTAGTGTATGCCACGGTTTACTACTTGCTCATTAATGGCTTGTTAAGTTTAGTGCATCTGGCCCTAAGAGGTCTTTTTAATAAGGCGTGCAAATGGATTTAGCACGCGCTAATAGATTAGTGTGCGTTAAGTGTCATGCAGCCCATAGGAATTTAATGGGCTACACAGCATTTAGGGAGCACTAGTAATTATCTGGCACTAAATCCATTAGTGCACCATAATAAAAGGACCCCTTAATGTGCTAAGTTAACCAGGCACTAGTCTGAATATCAGTGGAAGGTTAAGAGATTTGCCCAAGACCGCAAGGAGCAGCAGTAGGCTATGAACCGAGCTTCCCTGGTTTTCAGCCTGGTGCTCTAACTGCTAAGCTACTCCAAGTTTCCAAGTTTATTGTAATTTGATATACTGCACCATTGGCATCCATTTGAGCGGTTTACAATAATAATCAAAAGAAAATGAAAAGAACTACATCGTCAATAGGAAAGGCAAGAAATAGAAAACAGATTAGAACATAAAATGGTAGCAGCAAAACAGAAAATACCAAAGACAGCAAAGGTGATGAACAAAAACTAAAGACAGCAGTGTTCTTCCTTGTTCTCCTGTTTAACAGCAAAGCAGTAGATATATACAAACAAGAGAGATATACATATACATTCATATACAGTAGAGTACTGGGGAGGTCTCACCCTAAGCATAGTAAGCAGTTAATCAAGCTGGAAAAGCTATGGTAAATAGGTGAGTTTTGAAGTCTCACTATTCAAAAAAAAAAAGTATGAAGTTCACCAAACGCATAGATGTATGAGTAGATACTACTAATAATCAAGATTGGGATGATCTAAGAGCACAATTGGGTTCATAAGGAATTAAATATTGTGCCAGATAAGTGGAGACACTAGTAACTTGAACCTTAAAAATCAGAAGAAATATCTTATAAATAAGTCTAGAGGGAATTGGGAGCCAATATTCTGCAATGATAACAAAGGAGTGATGTGGTTGCATTTAGAAGAGCCAGTGAGCAAACAAAGTGCTGAATTTTATTCTAGCTGAAGACGTTGAAGTTCTGACGCATGAGATCCTATCAGAAGCGAATTACAATAATCCAAGTGGGATATGATCAGGGAATGAATAACAATCTGGAGAGCGGAGGAGGTCAAAATTCAATGAGTGGGGTAAATTAACTTGTGAAAATAGGATCTTACTGCACTGATGTGATCATGAAATGAGAGTGACGAGTCAAAGATTACTCCCAACATCCTAGTAGTCTGTACAATAGGGAGAGCGGTGCCAGAAATGGAAAATGGAAAAGTTGAACAAAAGTGGGGTTTTCAGGGTTCAGTTTAAGCCGATGAGAGCTGAGCCATTCTGCTATGCAAGAAAACTTAGGGGATTGTAACTCTATCATAGAGATATCAGAAAGAATCACAAGTATTTGGACGTCATTTTCATAAGCATATGGGGTGAGGCTTAAGGACTGTGTAAGGTCAAGCAATGGTGTTAAAAAGATATTAAAAAGAGTAGGAGCTAATACTGCTCTCTGAGGTACTTCACAAGGCATTGTATATGAACCTGAATCCTTACTTTGCCAGCGGACAATGAATAACCTGTCCCCTAGATCAGAAGTAACCTATGCCAGAGCTGAATGAGCAAGATTCAAAGATGCAAGGTTTTGAAGAAGAAGATTGTGATCAATAAGGTCAAAGGCTGCTGTTAAATCCAATGAAATAAGTATTGTAATCTGCCTTTGAAATTTATTTATAGATGAGAAAATACATAAGAGTGCGGTATCAGTAGATCTTTTCGAGGTCTGTTTTGTTACCTACAGAGATGTGTTTCCTACAAAGAGTGCCATACAGCATCTAAATAAAATTCTGAAAAGGAATCACGGGACTGGTGTCATGTGTCTGTATACAAAATGTTTTTTATTAAAACTGTACATATTACATATTTAACTACTGTCATCTGTTTAATGCAAATTGTTTCTTATAGGAGAGGCTAACATATTTCACAGATTTCTTTTTTTTAAGTTCACGTTGCTAGCTACCATTGATGGTATATTGAGTTTGGCCAAGGACCGCATGAGCTCTTTCCAACCTCTGGGTTTCCTAAGTTGGAAAAGAAGGTGTGTTTATATAGCCCCGCGAACCAGTTCGAGCAGATTAGACCTGCTGACAGGGTACCCCTTGTACATAAAAGTCCCAGGTCACCACATCCTTGTGCCTGGATAGCTTATCGAGCAACAATTTGGCATTTTTCCTGTAATATGCACCAATTCCTTTTAACACTTCCAGAAGAACAGGGTCAGGCGGGCCATCATTATCTAGTGATGCCTCCATCTGCTTATGACTTTGCTCAGGGAGATACAGATTTATTTTTTCTCTTTCCCTTTCACTCTGTCTGGCAAGTGACAGGTAGCACTGTAACATAGTGAATAACTTTTGGCCTTTTCATAGGTGCTTAGTCCGGAACTTTGAAGAAAACTGCTCATTTCTTCTTCGAGACTTTGAACAGTATCCATTCTAATGTTTTCATTAGGTTCTGGAGTACCTCGTAAATGATTGAGCTGCTGGCTAGGGATTAAGTACATCATTTCAGTGCACTGCATTGCCGATAAGGCTAGTGATCAGCGGCAAGGCAAAGCTTAGCAAAGGTCCGATAAAACCCCCAGACTGTGTCATCAGCTTCTTCTTTTGTTTTAAGAGGTATCCTTTTGTCCCAAGACTCTTTATTGCATGCCTTTGTCTCTTCAGGATGCTAATCTGAAGCTGTGATAATGGTATGTTACCTTTCAGAGTATTTAGGGCTATCTCTGCTATAGCCACTATTAAGTCATCCAAAGCAATTCCAAGGATTGCCTTTCTCTGCCGGGGTGAAACCTGAACTAAAAGTTTTAAAAGCTCTAGGTTCCTCTTAAGATGGCTAGACATGTTGCCTGTGAGAGTGAAATTACAGTGTGTGAAAAAAGCAGCAGTTCATCATTTCTTTTTATAGGCACCAATTGTTTATTCACCATATATAACCATCAAAGCTGGGGGAAAGATGTCCATCCTCAATCAGTAAGCCTTGGGTGTCAAAGCATTCAAATCCATGATGAGATAGCCGTATGGTTTTCTGGTGGCATCTTCAAAGGCCTCGAGAAACAAATGCGTCTTGCCTGGATACATTTGTCTGGTGAGAACAGCTACCTGCTGCTTATCTCTCAGATTCTTAAACAACACCATATATTTTGTATTTATGGTGATGCTGCAGCTTGTTCTGCCTTTGTAAAAAATGTTCGGGATGATGTATATAATGCTTAAATTTCTGTGGTGTGTATATTTTTTAAACTGTTTTTTGATCTCATCTTTTTTACAAGTGGACTTCATAGAATCATCAATGATGACCAGATTTACTTTATAGAGCAGAAACAACAGGTCATCGTTAAATGTCACCAGCAGCGAATTCATAAAATGTATAAATAGGTACTGATTTGGCAAGTCTTCATACATAGGTTGCCAACGGAAATAACACCATATGATTTGATCGGGTTTCATGCTGAACATAAGATCGACATGTTCTAACAATTTTTTAACAAAGAAACTTTTACCACTGTTGGAGGGTCCTGCTATGATATACAAGAATGCATGGTGCAGGCGCGTGTCAAATTCATCAAAAGTCACAGTGAAAATATAAACTTTCGACCACCTCCGGCTTCAAATAAATTCCGCTTAGGATTTTTTTGTGCATGACTTCATAAGGCGGTGTGTGTTTCAACACTTGCACTGGCTATGCATGTATGCTGTGTGAAATTGTGCCCTGAGGTTCTGAAACTATCGTCTTTGCCCCCCCTCCCCCCCGGCATGGTACTACCACTAGATGGTCAAGTGGCCTAACGCTCCTGGGGAGGAAAAATTAATGATTGCTCTTTCATATGCTCCTTAGAGTAACATTATTAGAGCAAAGCAAACCTTGTGTAAAACATTGTTCAAGAACTATTTTTGTTTAAAAAAACTTTGCTTAACAGTAACTTTTTCAGTCAATAAAAATTCTGGAACCTGCTATATATAGTCTTCTTAGCTAAAGAAACTCCTTTGTTTTGTATGGCTTGTGCCATATTGATAAAAACAGTGTAAAATGCATGGCTCTGAAGTTTTCTCTCTGCTTCAGGCCCGCTGAAATGGGGATTAGGGAGGAGTGGCTACAGAAAGGAGGGAGTGATAGGAAGAGTTGAGGGGAAGGAGGTGTGAGGGGGATTATAGAGGGGTGGCTGCACACTGCAATAGGGATTTGGTCTGGGTGCAGAAAGGAGGGGGTAGATGATAGGGAAGGGGGAAGAGGGGAAGGGGATTAGGGAGGGGTGGCTGTGCACACTGTGATAGGGAGGAGTGAGGGGGGAGACAGTAGATTTGCTTTAAAAGTTCTACACAGTTCTTTTTATATATAAATACACACTTTAGGGGCTGTCTTAAAAATCAAACAGTTCTTCAGGCATGAGTTCACACAGACAGGGAGACTGCTACAATGTCTTGAAAACAGGATGGCTGTGAGGGGGGAATGTGGGAGATTCCAAGCCAGTGAAATCGCTTGGTCAGGGCTATCTGCTGATATTCAGCAACACTTAGCCCAGTGGTTCCCAAACCTGGTCCTGGGGGCTCCTCAGCCAGTCAGGTTTACAAACAACTGTCTGCAGAAAAGGGAGGGGGAAGGAGTGGTTGAGGGGGTAGAGAGAATGTAGAATGTTTGATCTCATATAGACAAAAACAGCTTAAAACTGTGTACGGGTTGAACTCTGTGTTGAAATCTGAGAGGCGAGGTGAATCGATTGTAAAAACCATTAGTTTTGTTTTAAAGCCTAAAATATATTTTTTTTCTTGCACTAGTCAAATCTCTCCTGAAAGAGGGTAGCTGTGAAACAGCTTGTTGCTGTTAAGACGCAGTGGATCAGGAAGGGAAGGGGGCTGCATGCTCTCAAACAGCTTTCATTCAGCAAACAACCTGTCGTTCTTAAAAGCAGACAGACCTAACTCAATCCAGCTTAAAATAAACACACTTTAGGGCTTAAAATCATTAGAGCTGTGGTTTAAACAGCATGATATCCTTTTGGAAGAAAAATTTTAAAAAAAGAAACATTTATTCTGAAGGCTTAAAAAATGCCTACTTTCTCTCCTTTGAGAAAAAAAGGTTAAATTGCATACATTCTTCCAACGCTATAGAGGATGGTATCAGGGGTGGTGTTTGACATCATTTCCCATCACATAACCCCATCCAAGATGGCAGAGAGTGTGAAACAGAAAGTGACATGGTGTGTCCAGTGCTTGCCACCCTTGGAAAAGGAGGTATGGCTATGACATTACTTCCTGTGAAATCACTGAAAGGGGTGGGGTTTGAGGGGGTTATATAAAAGGGGTGTGGGGCTATGCAAATAAGGCAGAACTAGGGGTGGGATTATACAAAAGGGACAGGGCAGGAGTGGGATTATGACATCACATCAGGTGACATCTTCAACGGGGGAGTGGGCAGAGAGTGGGCATGGCTTGGGCATTTCCTCACTTCTGATTGGCTGACACAACCACCATTGGGTGTGGCCACCTGTCAAAAATATGCAAATTAGCTTTGATGAAAGCCAATGAGGTATACTACTACTAGCGTAACGGGTGTGTTTACTAAAAGGCATTAGGAATTGCAGTAAACTCGGATTGTAGCGCATATTAACCATGAATCTAATGCTGTTCTTTTTGGGGGAATGTTTTATGCAGGTCATGCGCTAATGTAGTCAGCGCATATTAACTGTAAGGATTTAATGTAGGAACAGTTATCTATTTAGAGGTGCTAAGTGATTCAATGTTAACTGAGCTGTTTTCCCATTAGCATGCATTAACGAGGACACGCTAATAGGATTATGATTCCTTGCCCATGCCAAGCCCATATCACGCCTTCTCCTAGAAAAATTCCCTAACGCTTGTGCTAACAGGTACTGTATATTACTGCAGAACAACTTAACATACTCATGCACCCTGTTGGCGTGCATTAAGGGCTTAGGGGGAGATTCTATCTATGGCGCCTAAAATATTGGTGCTGAAATCAGTGTTGACTAAGCATATTCTATTGATTCTAGTTAAGATTAGTTGATATCTCAGCGCCAACAAAAATGTGGCATAAATCCCGGCACCTAGATTTACGCGCACTGGGCCATATTCTATATCTATACGTGTTAAGTTTTGGAACGCCCACAAAATGCCCATTTCCCAGTTCATATCCATGCCCCTTTTTGCCTGCGCACGTTAGAAGTTCAGCGCACTTTGTTACAGAATACACTTAGCAAGTTGTGTGTGCGTAAATTGAAATCAGTGCCAATTAGTGCTCATTATTGTTTGCTATTATCACTCGTTAGCTTGTTAAGCTTCTTAAGTTATACACATTATTATAGAATCCGCGCTGATCTCAGCATAGATCTCTAGGCACACTATATTGAATCTGAGGGTTAACGCCCTTTAGTAAACATACCCCTAAGATAGCTGCAAGCACTTACGGCAGGCAGTACTTTATTACCTATAAATTAATCATTATGGCAATAATGAGTAAATCATCTAAGAAATGGAGAGTAATCCAAAAATCATAATGTTACAAGGAAAATACCAACAAATGAGGGCTGCTTCTTGTATTCATAAAAATCCTCCCATGTGATAAGCAACAAACTCTTAATTATAAGATTAAATTAAAAAAGTGAACTATGTATGATCACAGTTGTCAAAATTAATATCTTATCTTATCTTTTCTTGTATATTTCTAATCCACCTTCTCCCAATCAGAGGTCCAAAGTGGATCACATAAAGAATTATGGGGTCCTTTATGAAGCCAAATTAAAAAGTGGCACAATGCTGTTGTCAGTGAGGGGGTTTTCTGCATGCTGCAGACACATTTAGGCAGCAGTAAAATAGCCGCATTTCTATAGTTTTTGTAATGGCCATGTGCTAATTTTCCAATTAGTGCATTACCATTACCACAGTAGCCCTTACTGCCACCTCTTTAGTAGGCGGTAAGGGCATCCACACTACTCCTGTGCTAATTGAGCAGCACGCAGTTGTGTACCAGAGCTACATGATTAGCACAGGGCACGCCTACTTTCTGCCTCCAAACATGCCTCTCATGCCAAAAAATAAAGAATATTTTCTAACATGGGAGTAGCATGCGTTGATGGCCAAACTACCTCAAGACGCCTCAGCGCATCCCATGGCAGTGCTCTTTTACCACATAGTAGGCATGCACTAGTGCCTACTGTGGCTTAGTATAAAAGCCCTTATGACTTTATATTGGTTTTTTTTTTTAATTTAGCGCCAGTTCTGTGGAACTTTCTTCCACAATCATTATGTGAAGTTCAGTCTTTTGTGTGTTTTAAATGTTTGTTAAAGCACACCATTCTATGTTAGCTTTTGTATAAAGATCTGTTGCCATATTTATAGCAGCTTTCAGCTTTAACCACTGTGCGTATTCCCCCATTTTACCAAAATCAGCATGTCTGAAATCCAGTACTTTGAGTTTTGTGCAACTGCACTCCTCTTTTGCACTTATATCAAACTATATCGTGTGATGATCATTACTGGCTAGGTGAGCACCCACCCAGACGTTGGAAACACTTCCACCATTTGTGAGCATTAGATCCAGCGTTGACCGGTACCTCGTGGGTTCATCACCATTTGTCTGAGCAAAGCACTTTGATAGGCATCCACAATCTCTCTGCTTCTTTCTGATTCTGCTGACGGGATGTTCCAATCCACATCAGGCAAGCTGAAATCTCACAGCAACAGCACCTCCCCTTTCATTCCAAGCTTATGGATATCTTCTATCAGATCCTTGTCCAGCTTCTCCATTTGTGCCAGAGATCTATAGGTAACACCCATGTGAATACAGGCTCCATCTTCTCTTTACAGAATGATCCACATAGTTTCTTCCTTTTCCCAGGTTCCCTGCATTTCAGCCGCTCTGATATTATTTTTCACATAGAGTGCCGCTCCTCCACCGGCCCTCCCTATCCTTCGTAAAAAGATTATAGCCTGGTATGGTCACATCCCATTCATGAGAATCATTGAACCATCTCTCTGTAATTGCAACAATATCCAAGTCTTCCTTAAACATCAGGTCTTGCAAATCTTGAACCTTTTTATTTAGACTACGAGCATTTGTGCTTATTGCTTTCCATGTGTTAAGTGAGTTTAGATGGTTTTCTATATAACATTACCTTCCCCACTGCCATCATGTTTTTCCTGGAGTGCCTTTCAAAATTCCCTTGCTTTCTTTTGTCACCCCCACCATCTAGTTTAATGTCTAGAAACATACTGTGTAAAGTCCCAAAACCATGTCAAGGCCTCTTAAAGGGTAATATCCTTAAAACTTTAATATCCAAGAAGTATAACCTCCACACACCAGCACACACCTGAAGTCTTTCTATTTTCTGAAATTTACTTTATTGAAAAAATGTAGCTAATTTACTCACAGTTAGTAGAGTCTCAGAAGTTACTACCCCAAGGCAAAGGACTTCGTATTTCTGAAAGCTGTATCAATGGGTGGAGATGGAAATTTGAAGGGAAGAAGGTTTTATGGCAGAGATGGGAGAGTGGTCAGGTAGATGAAAGCAGTTCAGAGATGAGGTACTGGGTTTGTGCAATATCTTGAGAGAAAGAATGAACAAGTAGAGAGGTAAAAAGACAAGTTCACTGCAGGGGAGCAGGAGGACACGTGCTGTCCAAGACAAGATGGAGAATATCTAAGCTCATGGAGAGACAGCATCCAGGTCCAGGGAGGGGGAGTTAAAGGGGCCAATAGGGACTGAGCCTGAGACCAGGTAGCAGAGGTGGTCACAGAAGGCAGTCCTCGATAGGAGAGACAGGTCATACCCTAGCTGACCCATCAGGACAAAGATAGTAGAAATAATCAGGAAATGACAATAGGTAAACAAAGGAATCAAACTTGGCTGAGAAAGGAAGGAGGCCTTTGCAGAACAGGCAACTAATAACAAACTATACAAACAAGCAGAGGTGACTACAGCACATGTGAGACTACATTATACACAATGCATTGGTGCATTGCTCATATATCATTGCAGGAAGTTACTGCAGCAGTACAAATCCTTAGAAGTGAGAATAACATAAAAAAAGCATTAAATACATTTTAGGGTTACACTATAAAAACTAGAACAAGGCTGCTGGGGGCAGAACAACCATGCCAGGAGTATGTCCCCTTCAAATCTATGTATGCCATCCCGAATAAACATTTAAGTAATGCTTTTTTTTTTTTTAATTAAATCACTACCTCTGTATGTATTTATTTTTATTATTCAAACTTTATTGACATTTCTGGAACTATCAAAATACAGAACTGTAAGCAATCTACATGAAAGCCATAACCATCCAGAAAACATTTTTACTGTTGATATACCCCTTATATTCTGGAGGCCTCTGAACAGCGCCATACTGAAATATAGTAACAGTATATTGATTAAGAGTTTAGCCAAATCTGCTCACCAGCATTCTGTGATCTTCAGAATCATACAAAAAGATAGACATTGTATTGTGGCCAAGTTTGTATTCATCAGAGTAATCCCTTTGGAAAATATCAAAGCAAATGCATCAGCGTGTGTTGCTGTTCATAGGGCAATTTTCAAAACTTTCCTTTCCCTATTAGCTTCTCTCCTTTCCTAGTCTTTCTAACCCCTTCCTCTATTTTTATCCTAGCTACAACTGTGGTAGAATGCATGGCTAGTCTTTTCTGTTTTTATTGCAGTTCTTTTCTCTCTATTATGCTTTGTGAATTTTAGATTGTAAACTGCCTAGATCTGCTAGTTAGTTAAGACGGTATAGCAAATTTTGGATAAATAAATGTTCCACACACTAAGGTCACTTTTTGCTGCCAGCGGAAAATGGCCAATTGTCTATTTTCTGCATTAATGTTGCCATTAGCACATGAACCAGCTTATCAAAGAATATATACAGGGGTGTGCTGGTAAATTTTTAACAACAGGCTCTTTCTCCGGACGTAGCCAGCTCTGCAGTTGGAAGGACCAGGGTTGGCCGGGGTGGGGGGGGGGGAGTAGAGGAGCAACACTTGCCTCTCTTTCCTCCCTCCCTTTGTGCGGGCACGCTAGGCATACCTTTGCTGGCAGCCACCACTCCCAAATGAACCCTGGTAATAATCACAGTAATAAATTACAAAGAACCAGAATTTGATATGAAGAAAACTAAAACAGTGAAAGGGCTGAGCCAGAAAATCTGTACAATGATGTTAATATATGTATATGAAGAGAAAAAGTTTTTTTAGAAGTGATAGGGAAGTTCTCAGAGTATGAACTCACCCAAGCGAGGCTACACCAAGGTGAATTACGTCTCTAAGGGTGGATAAGTTTCTCGATCATAGAACGTCTCCCTAAATGTTTGTACTTTTTATGAGCAAATACACACCAGTGCTCTGATAATATTTAAATAATAATAGTGATAATGATAGAAAAATGTCTTTAAAATTCAAAACTTCTGAGTCAATCCTCTCACTTACTCCTTCAAACCTCATGCACACTGTTATCAAAAAAGGTTGAAGATATACTTCTTTCAAACATCCATAATCACATAAATATATTATATCTGTATGCGATGAACTTTTCATATTCGCACATTAGCACATGGCCATTACTCTGTGGACCCTTACCGCCACCTATTTTGGAGGCAGTAAAAGCTCATGCGCTAGTACACGCTAATCAGCTACTGCATGACAATGTGGCTGTGCTAACTCATTACTACTACTACTACTATAAATCATTTCTGTAGCGTTACCAGTCATACGCAGCACTTCACAATTGAACATGAAGAAAAGACAGTCCCTGCTCAAAAGCGCTGCCCACTCTCCATCCCCAGATACAACCCCTGCAGGAAAAAATAATATTTATTTTTTAGCGCATCATGTTACGCCATTTTAAGCAGCAGTAAGATAAGGGGGCCCCTTAGTTATTGAGTTACCCCCATAGACTCTGCACACAGAAAACTGCATGTGTAAGTGATGGCAATTAACACTGGAAGCCACCTAAGGTGGGGAGTTTTTAATGCATTTGAGGCATAAATTTAAAAAAAACATGACCTGAAGGAGATTTGCTCCCTTAACCTCTTGTGTAAAGCCCTAGCTAAACTGAGTAATTTTTAAAATTCTATTGATAGTTTGAACTGTAAAACAAGAGAGGCAGAAGATCTGCGATGCAAACACAGCAGAACAAACAGCAGACCCATCACACATGAGAAGAAGTTGCAAAAACTTGTAATTCAACTCAACGTTTTGCTACTGTTTCTCACATGTGTTGGTCTGCTCTTTGTTCTGCTATCTTTGAACTGGTGGAGAACCTGACAGGGAAACTTGTTTACATATATCTTGGTTTGTTTTTTTAATATGCATATTTCTATTGTAAGATAGAAAATACATGTATAAATTTGTGGTCCACCAGACCATGTCCAAAACACACTCCCTTGATTTCTCTCTCCCCAATATTCAAAAGCATTTAACTGGCCAGGATCGACACCTGGCCGCCAGTGGCATTCCTAGGGGGGTTGACACCTGGGGCAGATCGCCAATGCGCCCCGCCCCCCCGGGTGCAGCACCCCCCCCCCCCGGATGCAGCGCGGACCCCCCCAGCGAAAGGACACCCCCCGCGAAGGAACCCCTCCCCGGGTGCACGCCGCTGGGGGGGTGCCGCGCGCGCCTGTCCTCCATTGTTCCATGCTTCTTCTCTGTCCCGGAACCTGTTCCGGGGCAGAGAAGAAGCATGGAACAACGGAGGACAGGTGCGCGCGGCACCCCCCCAGCAGCTTGCACCCAGGGCGGACCGCACCTACCGCCCCCCCCCCCCTAGGAACGCCACTGCTGGCCGCTTAAATTCCCCATAACTGGCTATCCGCCAGTGGATGTTTAACCAATGAAGATCTCTGAAAATACAGGAGACTATCAAATTTATTCAGACCAAAGATCAAACCTTGCCACTGTATTCAACAATAATTGCAGGCTACTTTGCAACACAACTGAGACATCATTGTAAAGAGAATTACAGTAATTCAGTTGGGGAAGTAACACTGACTGGACAATAGTTCTAAAACTATAGTGGGATAATGAAGATCTAATCACTCTTCATTGTCTAAGCCTTAGAAAGAACTTTTTACTAAGGAGACCTTTCACTAAGGCGTGTAGGTGCCTACGCGCATCCAACATGCGTGAAATTAGAACTGCCGCCTGGCTACCGTATGTCCCGGGTGGTAATTCTATTTTTGACATGCATCCAAAACGCACAGCAGAAAATATTTTCTGTTTTCTACTGTGTGGCGCTAACTGGGTGGTAATCGGCAGTGTACGTGCGCTGGCGATTAACCGCTCGGTTAACGCATGAGACCTTATTGCTAAGTCAATGGGTGGCGGTAATGTCTCAGGCTCAAAATGGACGCGTGCTCTTTTTAATTTTGCTGCATGTCCATTTTTAGCCAGAAAAAAGGTCTTTTTTTTGCAGGCGTGCTGAAAAATGGACCTGTGCACGTCCAAAGCACACGCCTACACGAGTGCAGGCCATTTTTCGGTGCACCTTAGTAAGAGGGCCCCTAAGTGCATTAGTTTGTCATTCATATGAAAATTTAGAATCCAATATAATCCCTAAAACTTATAAATGGTCATCCGTTGTTAAGCTTTCTCCTAAAGCTAATGTTACTGTCCTATCTGGAACATGATCAAAATCCCCAAACCACAGAAGTTTAGCTTTTTGCTTATTTAACTTTAAAAAAATGATCAGTTGCCCATTCATCCATGATTGAAATATAATTTTGTACCTTTATACAATTACCTTCTTAGGCTTCTAAGTTTGGCTTAAAATAGGGGACAAATTAGACACCTACCCCCCTGTTTACAAAGCCGCACTAGTGGCTGCTGGTGCGCTAATTCTGACACAGCAAATTCACTTTGAATGGGCTGTGTCGGTTTGTAAACAGGGGGGCTAATTTAAGTGCCTAAATTTAGGAGTACAGCTTTTTTTTTAATAATGGGCCCTTTATAATTTTCTTTAACATTGTTTTAAATAGAATTTCACATTACAAATCAAGCAATAACTTGTACAGAAAAACCTAGGGGGCCCTTTTACTAAGCTGCAGTAAGCACTAATGTGTGCATACCGCAGGGTAAAGACACTATTGCAGGGCATGCTCAGGCATCCTGCAGTAGTTTTGTGTTTGACGCATACTACCCACGCACTAAAAAATAAAAAATACTTTTTAGCTATGGGGTGGGTGATCTGCTTTGGAATTTACAGCCTGTCTCACTGACACAGACTGCTCAATAATTGCCATGGATTCTTTTGGATTCGTAATAAGTAAATGAAGCCTTTATTAGGGAAGCTAAATTCTACAGTGGTTAATATATATATATATATAATGGTTAGCACATCTACTATAATAAAACGCACCCTCAACGTTCTGAGGACACTGACGTCACTGCAGGCACTCACACACCGGTTAGTAACTTCATGGTGGTGAAGCCACAACACTCACCATGTCTGCATGCCCCGTCCTCGCGTCACACGTGATGACGTCGAGGGCGGAACACGAAAACAAGGCAAATCAATGCACGGGGAGCAGTAGTTTCCCTACTCCTCCCCTTACAACAAATCCCAGCCGCAAACGACAACGTGCCCATCACCTCGGCCCCTTTTACCACATCGCCCCGCCCCTTTCAAGGTACCGGCCCGCCCCCGGTACCACACTCTTCCCCTCATCACCTTCTCTCCCCCCGTCACCTCCCATCCCCTTACGCGGCACGCCACTATCCCTGGTGGTCTAGCGGTACCTGTTCGCTCGGGCAGGAACGAAGGAACCCCCGCTTTCCAGCCCGGAACGCTGCTGCTAGCTGCCCAGCTTCATCGTGTCTGAGTCCGGCTCTCGGCGAATCAAAATGGCCGCCGAGAGTTGAAGCTGCCTCGCGAGACTTCAACTCTCGGTGGCCATTTTGAAATGCCGAGAGCTGGACTCCCACACGATGCAGCAAGGAAGCTAGCAGCACCGCTACGGGCAGGAAAGAGGGGGCTCTTTCTTTCCTGCCCCGACCGAACAGGTACCTCTAGACCACCAGGGAGACAAGCGTAAGGGGAGGGGAAGGGAGTCTAGTGCCGGCTAGGGCCCGTTTCATCAGCGGCAGAAACGGGCCTTTTTTACTAGTATACAATAATTAGCTCTATAAACACAATGGTTAGCTGTATAAACAATCATTACATCACTGGTCTCTATAGCCTTGTAGCGCTATAGAAATGCTAAATAGTAGTAGTAGTAGTAGTACATCTCTTAGACCAGGAAAGGAAGCAATAATATACATACATAAATCATCACTGATCTCCATCATCCAGGCTCTTACCATCAGCTGGGGGGGGGCCCGGTACAGTGAGAGCTAGGAGCTTTGGACCAGGAACAAGCCTTCTGCGCAGTCCGTACGTTACTCACAGATGAACCCCCAACCCCACTGTGACAAGCCCTCCCTTTTTATTAGGCTGAGCTCATGTTCAGAGCTAAGGAAAATTACAATGGAAAATTACAGAATGCTTAGATCTATGGGAACGTGGTCACATGCTTTCCCAAGTCCAGGTGGCCAAACTGGGCCTGTGAAACAAGTGCCATCCTCCCCTTTGCATACCAAATTGGTTAGAGCTGTGTCTTATCTCTGCATTCCAACTTGTTTTTGTACAATCAAAGTTAAACAACCATTTTGAAACAGAATTACTTCTGATCAACAATACAGACCCCGAGTGCACTGGTCAGTCCAGATAGGGTTGAAAAACAATCTTTAAAATTCTATTCCATTACAGTGGGTCTGGGAGGTGGAGAGCAGGTATGCCCAATTGGTGTAGCTAAATTGCCACCCGCTAACCAGTTAGAATGAGGTTAGTGTGGAAGTCCTTACCACCTAGAAAATAGGTGTCGTAAGGGCTCACACGCTAGTGGGGAAATTAGCGCTTAGCCATTAATAAACAAAATGAAAAATGGGCTCATTTTAGGCCATGCTAAAAGGGGCCTCAGCATGCGGGAAAGCCCCGCACTGGGGATACTTGAGGCCACTTTGTAGCACAGTTTAATAAAAGGCCCCCCTTAATTATTACATTTTAAGGAAGCCGACAGTAAGGGTAATAACGAAAAAGAAAATGCTCATGTCCACAAAGTAAAGGTTCCAATGATAGATCCAGGAGGATTTAAAGAAGAAACTTTTAAAAGAAAAAAAAGGGACAAAGATTTTCATAGAGCAGATATTTTATCAACACTCTGTTCTATTCACAGAAGCTGTATCAGAAAAGGTTATTGAATGGGAGGGTCTCAATAATTATATTTCACAGAACAATATCTTACAATATATTTCCAAGGGAACGTAAGATAAAACGAAGCACCCACGTGTAAAATGTCAGGACGAAGTAACAGAAACTGCCACCTTCACTTCTGGGTTTCACATGATATATACCAGTAAATTTATAGATCTTTTTTTCTTTAAATAATTTTAATATATTCTTTACAGGTGATCCCTTTGAATGCTATTTAGCAGAGTCACTCTCAGTATAGCAAAAAAAAAAAATGTTCGCCTGTTCTAGAAGATTCCACTGAATCCATAGTAATTTCCCCAACCGATATACTTGGACCGTGACACTTCCCAGGAAGATAATAAACACGAACAATGGATGGACAAGAATCTTCAGATAACACGAATACATCCTTCAAATAATTTTCAAACATGAGTTTAGCCGAGATATTTATTTCCTTAGGAAAATTCAACAGTCTGAGGAGCCCTTTTACCAAACTGCATTAAAAAAATGGCCTTAGTGCATACTTACGCAGATCATTCCCATGCACTAAGGCCATGGGTAAAATGGCCTATTTTTTTAAATTAATGGCCATGTGCTAATTTTCCCATTAGCACGTGAGCACGTACCGACACCTATTTTGTAAACTGTGGGGGCTCACGTACTAATCTAATCGGTTGGCACACAGCACTGTAACTGCACTAACTGAACACAGAACATGCTACTTTCTGCCCCCAGCCTGCCCCCGAGCACTAAAGCTCATGGAAAGCACATACAGATGTTAAAATTAGTGAGAAATGCCCGAGCACGCCCCGCGGTAAGGCATTTTAAACTACAATAAGCACAGGTTAATGCTTATCGCAGCTCAGTAAAGGACCGCTGAGATTGGAACGTCCACATTTTCCGGTTTATAACAAATTGCCGAGACATCAGTTAGTAATGTAGATTGGACAGATTGTCAGGCCTTTTATGATTTTTAATAGAGATGAACCCATTTTTTAATTATGAGGCTTATCAAAAGCAGTCCAATCTTGGGGCTATAATCAGCGGTAGGAATTTAACAGTCCCTAAAAATCTAGATTAAAATTCCTGAGGGGTCCTTTTACTAAGTTGCGCCAAAAAATTGGTTGCGCTAGTGTAGGCCTGTGTTTTGGGTGCGCGCAGATCGAATTTTCAGCGCACCTGTAAAAAAGGCCCTTTTTAAACATTTTTGCCGAAAATGGATGTGAGACCTTACCGCCAGCTATTGACTTAGCGGTAAGGTCTCACATGTTAACCATGCAGTAATCATCTACGCATGTAGAATGATGATTACTGCCTGGTTTCTGCTGCACCATAAAATAAAAATTATTTTCCGCCGCACATAGCAGACACTCGTCAAAAATGAAATTACTGCAAGAGCCACACGGTAGCTGGGCGGTAACTCCAAATTGACACGTGTTGGGCATTCGTAGGATCCTATGTGGCTTAGTAAAAGGGCCCCTTAATTATGTATTATCTCAGCAGATCAAAATTGTATTTTTTCTTTAACTCTGATGCTTAGCATTTAATAGTGCATGGTCATGGATCAGAATCCAAAAGCAGGTTCGCTCCTCAGGCAGAACCCTGACCTGGTCTTTGTATCTTGGATCTCAATGTTCACAGTCCAAAAATGTATCAGTTGACAGTCTTGCAATACAGTTTTATAATAGGTGTTTCTCTTTCTTTCTTTCTTTCTTTCTTTCTTTCTTTCTTTCTTTCTTTCTTTCTTTCTTTCTTTCTTTCTCTCTCTGCAGGAACATATTTACAAGCTGATGAAGAGTGACAGCTATGCGCGATTCTTACGCTCTAATGCATACCAGGACTTGTTATTCTCAAAGAAGAAGGTATCTTGTGGGATGGACGTGCTTGCATCTCTTGCACTTACTAATGCTGGCCTGCTGCTTGCTGCTCATGTGGAAACTAAAATATCGTTTGTTTGTTATTTTTGTTTGTACGAGGAATGAGTAGTGCTTTTGACTCAGTCCACCTTTATAGGCCCAGAGCAGGTCTTCATTTTAAAGTTCAAATCGGTATAGGATAATGAAGTTGACTGGCCAACCAATCAAATATCAGGGCACTTCAGTAGATTTTACTACTGTAATGCCTGATGGAATTATAGAGATTACAGCAACTGTAATTATAATGAAGAGAAATAAAGAAGAAAAGATTTATCTAGCCATAGTCATTGTAAACTGGCGCATCTCAAAGCCCAACATTTGTTGCCTACAGGGCCGGCTCAAGGCATCACTAGGCAGTTGCCTACAACTGCAGTCATAGTAAAATAATAGGTCCAAATATATCTAGAAAACAAAGTTTCAATATTTAAAAGTATGTCTCTGAGTTATGTGTAATCATGTTGTGGGATAAACAGATTGCTGAGTAATTATCCAAATTTTGGGGTGGAGGGATTAAAGCTGAAGGTTCACCTAGGGTGTCCGGTACTCTTGCACTGACCCTGCTTGTACAACCATACCAAGGATTTCCCTTTGATATCTTCTTTACTCTGAAAGATTTTAGACTTGTGAAATTAAGGAAGAATTTCCAGTCTCTAAATTCGAGATTACTCAGTCTTCAGTGAAGTGAAGGAACATTCTTGGATGTACAGTTTAGTTTAGACTAAAGAGTGGGATTGACTGCAGCTGTGCTACAGACGCAGGTGCAGCCGGTGGAAGCAACGTGGCTTCCACTTGCCACAAAGGGGGGAAGGTCATTTGACATCATTACTCTGATGCTTTTCACACAAAAGAGTTCCCCAGCGTAAGCCAAATCAGTACGGGCTTGAGTCTAAGGGACTGCCATTGCATATCTGCTCAATGTCACCTTGAATTCTTACCACGAGTGTTCTCTGAGGAATAATTGCTCCTCGCAAAATAGGAATCAAATTTTGTTCTCCTTTGATAAAGACTTATTTCTCTTTTTTAACTGTTTAGGCCAAATTCAGCTATCCATTCATGACAGCACAACCCCAACTTCAAGAGGTTTATTAATAGTGAATCATGTCAGTAAGAGCCCAAAGGCAGCTGGAATGTTGGTTATCTCTCTATGCAGCATATGTCTAGGAGGGGAAAGGGGGAGGGGGAGGTGCATGCCTGAATGCTATGTGCAGTACATTTCCTGTATGTAAACCAGGATAAAGACAGATCAAAATAATAAGGATTGCTCCTTTATTAAGATCAGGTCTAGTAATCAATTTGTCTATTTTGTTATATGTCAGGCTGTATTAAAGCATGAAATAAAATATTCTGAAATACAGAACACTTTGAAATATTCAAAGGAACAAATAAATGTACACGATAAACTAAATTAGAGATATTCAAGTGCAGTCCTTGGGGCCACAAACAGATCAGGTTTTCAGGATATCCCTAATGCATATGCAAGTATCTACCAGTATTTTAATTAAACATCTCACATCACAATATCACAAATGGCTTTGTTAATACAACTTATCACACCTAATCATGCATACTTCCCAAAGACTTTCCCAATGAATTATACATCAAACAGAGACAAACTTTTATCCACACTACTGTTGAGAACCAAACCTCGGTGACCAAAATCACCCCTGGTTTGCCAATAACATATATTAAAACTTGTATTCAGCTCCAAATGGCATTCTCATATGTCCATATACAATATGCTGTTAATGCTGTAATCGCAGTAATTGCTGCTGTATGTCCATTCAGTAGCTTCGATATTTATGAAAAAAGAAGCTGACACTTAAAACATGAGCTGTTTCAAAAGTCCACAAACTGATACAACCGCTGGTATCAATTCTCTGCTCAACGTGTCATTCATCAGAACTTGTCTTGAAACCTTTTCATCCATACACTTCCTTCAAATCCATAATCGGTCTCTACATAGGCCGTGTTTCATATATAACTTCTTCAGGAGACCTTATGTGCATGAGATGTATCTGTATGCTTCCTGCCTTTATGCAAATGTGTTCCTTGCATATTCGTTAGTGATACCTTGAAATCCTGACCTGTTTGTAGCCCTCGCAGAATGAACGTGGGCAGCACCCCTCAGCTAAATGAAAGAAGACAAACGTAATTACAATCTGATAGCAGTTAAAGCTGCAACTAGAACTAGAACAGCAGGTAGAATGGATGCACTAGCATTACTTACAGGTGCATATACTGCAATTGCCCCATGCAATTTTATAACTCAGCACCTCCACTTAGGCACACTAAGGACCATGCAGTGAAAGCTTATCCTATAATGGTCCCTGGGCGCCCAGATTCTGTTATAGAACACTAGCATAATCCAGGGCCGCTGAGAGGGGGGGTGCAAGATTCCTCAGGCCCAGCCTCCAAGGGGGCCTGGCACCAGAGATCAAAAGAGACTGCTCTTCCGGCCACAGATCCTTCTTCCTGCTGCGTCCCACTTATGTGGAAACACAAAGTTACAGGAGGCGGTACGTGGCAGGAAGAAGGATCTGTGGCCGGAAGAGCAGTTTCTTTTGATCTCTGGTGCCAGGCCCCCTTGGAGGCTGGGCCTGAGGAATCTCTCTTATTCACTGCTGCAGGAGGGGGGGTAGCAGTGGTGGTGGTGGGAACGGCAGCAGCAGCGGTGGGGGGGCAGTGGTGCTAGGGGTGGCGGCAGCGGAGCCTTGAAGATTGTTTGCCCCAGGCCCAGCTTTGTCTCTCGACGGCCCTAGCATAACCTGGTACCAGTGCCCCTTACATTTACATGCCTGTAGTTATACCAACCATAGACATGGCATAATTGAGGGTGCTCAAATGTGGCAGGGACGTGCATCTCAACATACAGAGGCCAATATTCAGCCGGCAGCAATAAGCAGTTTAGAAACCGCTCACAGCTGAGGGCTGAACTCATCCCAGATATTGATTGCCAGGCTATATCTGGGTATATGCGCTGACCTGGAAGTTAACTGGGCACTGGCTAATATTCAGACCGGTGCCCAATTAGCTCGGCACATAAAGTTAAGACTGCCAATTTGCTGTCCTAAGTTTGGGGGTCCTTTTACTAAGGCACACTGACAGATTTAGCACATGCTAACAATTATTGCGCACTAAATGATAATACACCACTATATTCCTATGGCATCACGTTTAAACTCTGTTCCTTAATCCATAAAATCATCCATGGTGACGCCCCAGCATACATGTCAGACCTAATAGAACTTCCACCCAGGAACGCAAAAAAATCTTCTCGCACTTTCCTCAACCTTCATCCACCAAATTGCAAAGGCATGAAATACAAATTAATGCACGCATCTACCTTCTTCTATATGAGCACGCAGCTCTGGAACGCGTTGCCACGCAACTTGAGAACTGTCTATGAACTGACAAATTTCCGCAAACTATTGAAAACCTATCTCTTCAACAAGATATACAACAAAGATCAACACATGTAATTATATAATCGTTGACTTACCCAGAAATGTTTTATACTACCTTTTGCTTTAATACCATCATCTAACCCAAAACTCACTGTTAATAATAAATGTATGCTCCCTTCCATTTCCCACATCCATGATGAATTGTAAGCTACATAGAGCCCGCAAAGAGGTGTGATAATGTGGGATACAAATGCAATAAATAAATAAATAAAAAATCTTATCATTCAGCACACACTAATCGTTAGCGTGTGCTAAATCTGTTAGCACGCCTTAGTAAAAGGACCCCTTTATGCGCTTATTTAGCCAGTTAATGGGCCGAATATTGCCGCTAACTGCCTAAATTATGGTTCCACCCAGACTCCATCCCAAATAAACCCTAACCTAACCAGTTGGGGAATGGCAGTTAGAAGAGATATTCAGCAGCCCGATTAGACCCCTTTGAATAGCAGGCCCATATTTTTTAATTTAAAATTTGTCTTTAATTGTTATCACCTTTTGATATATAAAGCCAGATATTTCAGACTCTAGACCTGGTAGGACAGTAAAAATGCAGAACCAGCAGTCTGTACAAGACACACAAAAACTGTTGCTGGAATTTCTATGTTTTGCTTGTGTGATGATCTGTATTGTGATAAAGTTGACAATAATAAATCTGTATTTATTGGGGCAATTTTGAAGGCCACCATCGTGTGTAAATAGTCAATTATATACCTAACTTGGCAGTCTGAACAGTGCTTTCTCTCAATACAGCTAAAAGACACATTTTGGCGTAGGGATAGGGCTGTGAGCCTTGAATGCAGGGGATGTGGGATTAATTCCCACTGTGGATGTTTGGGATTACTTTCTTCGTCATAAAGCATATGGTGTTAGACTTAAAGATCTTAATATGTATTCTTTGGAGAAATGATAGAGACATTTAAATACCTATGTGGCATAAATGCACGGGAGGTGAGTCTCTTTCAGTTGAAAAGAAGCCCTGGAATAAGGGGGCACAGGATGAAGGTGAAAGGGGATGTAGACTCACAAGTAACCTGAGGAAATACTTCATCACAGAAAGGGTAGTGAATTCATACAATGGCCTCCCGATGGAAGTGGGAGAGTAGATGGCATGGATGGGCAGGCTGGATAGGCCATATGGTCTTTATCTTCCTACATTTTTCTGTGTTTCTATGTAAAAGCGTGCACATATCTTTTTAGCCGCATTTAGAATGTGTTTTGAGAGTGAGAGAAAAAAGTAACACACATGGATTGGAGGTTGTATGACTCAGTAGAATAAATATAAAAATAGTGTACACTCCCCCCCCCCCCCCCCAGCGCAATGCTGGGTTTTGTACAATCAAGCATGCGTGAAGGAAGCCCTCCCTCTCCCCCTCATGCATGCATGAAAACTGTGCATGCATGGGGGCGGGCTTCCTTTGCACTTGCTTGGTTGTGCAAAAACCCTGTATTGCACAGAGGTGGGGGAGCAGACGGTGCGGCACGTGAGCAGGAAGGCTTCCTCTGGTGGGGCTTGGGGACCTCCACCAGCCAACTGCCTCAATTGGGGGGGGGGGCTGGGGTGCCCGCCATGCCCCTGCCAAGACAATGCCTAGGGTAATCCACCCCCCCTTACTACAACACTGGATAAAACTGACACTTTCTTCAGTAGCCCTGCTTTGAAGTGTTGGTCTCTTACTGGGATTTGATTCCTTGAATCTGAGATGTACATAAATGTCCTGAACACTTGTCAACTGATCCTTAATTTGGTTGCAACTATGCATTTGCTTTAGATGCTCTTCTGCTCTTATTCATGTCAGATGATCAGTGAGTGAGTCCACTTCCATCCTAGAGTAACAAATTCCTTTCCATCCTTCATTTTCCTGCTTGCTTCAGAAATATCTAATATAAAGTTAAAATGGGGGTTATTTAAGAAGCCTTATTCATGATTTCCACATGGAAAAGCCAGGATTTAATGTCAATATCAGATACACATGTAATAAACAATTTCAGAAAGCATCTATTTACATATGGAGATCCATGCTATGCAGAGAGGCGGTGTGGTGTGGGAGAGGCTCAGACAGGACTAAAGTCTACACATGTGTTACCCATTTCACAAAGGGAATACATGCATATGAGGGAAAAGTTCCATGTTGGCTTTTACACCTGCTCAGAAGCAAGGTATAGGTTTAAAAACTGTGCCTGTTTCATCCAGGGTTTACAAGAGGGATTAAGGGAGTCATTCTCCTTATCCCATGTACTTTATGTCTACCTCCAAAATGAAAACATGTTCAAATTACATCCTCGCTTCTTAATTGGAGGCACATACACGTGTAGGTATGCCAAATGTGACAGATGCATGTGTCTGCTTAAGTGCCAATACCTCCATGTGAAAGTTTCCAGGTCCATGCTGTTCATTTTTTTCAAAGTGTATATTTGTAAAATGGATGCTTTTGCTACACATGCTGGCAGATACGTATGCACTCCTGCAGGAATGTAAGAAAAGGCTCAGCACACTGTTCCCTCTAAGCAATGCAGGAGTCCTCCACCTACAGTTCTGCCAGTGGGTGGTGCTGTTTCACTATCACATTTGCAATAGTGAGAGGTAAGCTTTGCAGGACTCCAGAGTACCTGCCTGTCCTAGCAATTGAAAAAACAGTAGTGAAACTCCACCCCCCACTGGCAGCAATGCTCAGCTTAGAGGGAACAGTGGCTCAGCATCAGACATTCTTTACTAAAAATAACTCCAGAATTGAACATGTCCCAACCTGGATATCTCAATTCAAATACATATGTTCTATGTCAAACAGGGTTTTTCATGTGTAACTGTATTAAATATGGCTGGACCTATAAGACTATTATTGTTGGGGTGGAGCAAGATGGTGGCTGTGCATGTACAGGTCATGTGAGCTCCACATTTTCTTCGCTTATTTCTTTTCTTGCCCATGAAGGGGAAAAGGAAGAGCTATTTATGAGGTGCCAGGACGGTTACTGCTCCGATGAAGGTGGCTAGACCAATTGATACTTTCTTCAGTGGGGTTCTACCGCAACTTAGGCTCTAAAAGGTGTGCCCCTGGGTGTGTCTCTGGAGAAGGAAGAACCAGAGCCTCTCCAGGCCCAGGATGTTGTGCTTAGTCTTGAGTAGCATAGAATGCCTCCTTGCCTTGCAGAGTATTCTGCAGTGACATCAGAGGAAAAGTTGAGGAATTTACCATTGGGGATATGCTTGAGCCTCTCGAGGCAGAGAGAGGATATCTCCAGCTTGGTGGCAGGTGGTTCCTGCGGAACATTGGAGATGCCAATGAGAGTAGGGGCTCTTGGCCAAGTTCAGCAGGACTTGACATCATAGGGGAGTTCTTTGTCATCAGGAAAATTGCTGATGACTTAAAAAATCTTTCTCTGAGCAATATCAATTATAAGCATCTCAAGAAACTAATCTTACAGAAACATTTGCAGCTCATACCATTCAGCTGAGAGAGCAAGAAAAGAAGTACAGGATCTAGACAATCAACATTGGAATCTGTTCATGTGGCTATAATGAGAAAGAACTTATCGATTAACAGGAAATTAGAAGTTCTAGAGAATATATCAAGATAAAACAATGTTAGATTTGTTCATCTTCTGAATCTAAAGAGGACATAGGAGCCGATATTGAGAAGATTCCTTGAATGTGTCCAAGGAAGGGTTATTTCCACAGGGCTTAGCACCCCCAATAATTTTGAAAAGTTGGCTCCTGTGAAAGAGGATAACACTTAAAGATGTTATTGAGAGATTTAAGAGAGGTTTTGAAATTTAGTATTCCACCTAATGTGGTGAATGTTATTATATTCCATCTACTCAGATATGTTAGTAGCTACGTTTGCTGAAAACAATGATCATGATTTGGTTTTAAGAAAAATTTTAAAATATAAGCAAGTTATTTTTTGTAATACCAAATTGTGGGTTTTTCCACATATGGCTAGGGCCACGCAGACTCTGTGCTGACAGTTCTTGCTCCTTCGACCAAGGTCTAAGAAATAGGGGTTTATTATTATTTGAAATTCCCATGTAAATGTGTGATATTAGATAATAACGTTAAACAAGTATTTTTTGAAATCGTTACAACTTTCTTCTTTTCTTATTGGGAAAAGCCCTATATCTCCTCCTGCAGGTCACCGTTGCTCCCACTTAATTCTACAATTTGAAATGTTCGGTATGAGACACTGTACTTGGTCTCCTTTCTTTTCTTCTTTTTTTTTCTTAGTAGTTTAGGTTCCGCCCCTGCTGTGGACTTTAATCAAACAATACTGTTTTGATATATAGGGATCTTTTTACAAAACTGCGGTAAGCGCTAGCAAAGTGCTTACCGTAGCTTAAAATGGCTTACAGTGGGATGCACTCAGGTGTTTCATTGGTGGGGGCATGTCTAGGGGCAGAGAGTAGACATTTCTGTGCTAATCATTTAGCGCATCCACATCACTGTGCACTAACTGGTTAGCACAGGATTACCGCCTCCAAAAAAGATGTCAGTAAGTGCTCACCCGGTAATTCTTTTTAATGGCTATGTGCCAATTATAACATTAGCGCATAGGTAGAGATTCTATATATGGCGCCTGGAAAATCCAAGTGTAAATCATTTTCACCTAAGCATTTTCTGTAAGATTTAGACACGTTATATAGAATATACTTAGTTGATATCCCAGCGCCCAAAACTACATGCGTTCATTTACATTCAATGAAAATGTGGCAAAAAATCCCTGCACATAGATTTACGTAGACTGGGCCATATTCTATAACAGCGCGTGTAAATTTGGGAACGCCCACAAAACACCCATTTCCCGGCACATTCCATGCCCCTTTTGAACTGTGCGCTTTAGAATTTAGGCACAGTTCATTACAGAATACACTTAATTCTAATTATTGCCAATTAGTGCTCATTATTGCTTGTTAAGTGCTGTCAGCAATACTGATTGACTTGTTAAATCAATTAAGTTATGCACATTGTTATGGAATACAGCCTGGCAGTACTTCCCACCCCCAGCACACCATCATATCCAGCACTTCAAAAATAAATGTACTCAATGGTAATCGCAGTTACCGCTGGGTTAGTGTGGGAGCCCCTACCGCCATCTCAATGGGTAGTAATAAGCGATCCTTCCAAAATGGACGTGCGGCAAGTGCTTTACTTGCATCACGGCCAGTTCCTGCAGAAAAGCAAGACCTAACATTTACCCACTGCGGTAAAAGGGGGCCTTGGCGCACGTCAAAAACTCACGCCAATGCCAGCCCCCCCCCCCTTTTGCCGCAACTTGGTAAAAGGGGCCCTAAGGGGCATGTTTACTCAAGGACATTAAGATTTGGAGTTAAAATGGATTTTAGTGCATGGTAACTGCAAATCTAACGCTGTTCTTTTTTGAGGGTATGTTATTTGCAGATCATGAGATAATGTAGTCATTAGTGCTCAATAACTGCTAAGATTTAATGTAGAAGGCACTTAGGGGGAGATTGTATATATGGCATTTAAAACACTAGTGTGGAAATCAATGCCGACTAAGTGTATTCTATAAGCGGTGCCTAGATTTAGGCGCAGTATATAGAATACACTTGGTTGATATATCCTTCTACATGCCTCCATTTACAGTGAAAATGTGGCATAGATTTATGCACACTGGGCCATATTCTATAACTACACAAGTAAATTTCGGAATGCCCATGAAACGCCCATAACCACGCCCCTTTTTGCCTGCATGCATGAGAAGTTAGTTGCAGTTCATTACAGAATGTGCTTAGCAAGCTGTGCATGTAATTTCTAATTATTGGCAATTCGTGAGCATTATCGCTTGTTAAGAGCCGTTCTCAACACTGATTAGCTCGTTAAGCCAATTAAGTGCGTTGTTATTGAATACACTTGGATTTTGGCGCAGATCTTTAGGCACGCTATATAGAATCTGGGGTCACGTAGCACCTCCTATATAGGAGGTGCTACGTGAGCCAGCCTTCACTCAGCTGTTATCCCATCAGTGCACATTACCTAGAATGCACTGACAGCATATCTCCTGATATACAGCCGGCAGTGGGCGGCACTTTGACTGCCCGCCACTGGCGTTCAAACTAGATATTCAATGTCAGGCTGTTTCCAGTGACCAGCATTGAATATCCGGGTTTTTCAACACCAACTAGCACATGACCAGTTAAATCAATATTCAGACTTAACCGACCATGGCTTAGCGGGCAAACATAGGCCTGCTTTTTATGCAGCTTTATTTGCCTTCTAAGATTGGCTGGTTATGTTCTGAATATCAGAACTTAACCAGTCACCCCTGGAATGCCCCCCACATCACCAGCTTTTTTTGGTGCTAACTAAGCATTTTCAGCTACGCTAACCGGTTAAATGTTGTTGAAAATGATGGGTTATCCACTGATACGCAAGTTAAACAGTCAGCAGCCATTCCCTGCCAGTTAACTGGCTTTGTTTCCATGCCCATGCCATGCCTTCTCCCAGAAAAATTCCCTATTGCATGTACTAACTGGTACATTACCACAGAACGCCTTGATGCGGTCATGCAGTAGCCCTGTTATCGTGCATTAAGGGCTTTTAACACCCTTTCGTAAACCTACCCTTAAGTGCATGTGGAACTGTGGACAAGGACAGGCCTGGAGCCATGATAAACGTGGAGGGGCATAATCGAACAGGGCACCCAACTTTTCCTGGGGCCGTCCTCGCAGGACGGCTCTGTGAAGGGGCAGGGAAACCCGTATTATCAAAACAAGATGGGCGGCCATCTTTCGTTTCGATAATGCGGTCGGGGATGCCCAAATCTCAACATTTAGGTCGACCTTAGAGATGGTTGTCCTTAGAGATGGTCGTCCTTGGTTTTCAGCGATAATGGAAACCGAGGTCGCCCATCTCAGAAACGACCAAATGCAAGCCCTTTGGTCATGGGAGAAGCCAGCATTTGTAGTGCACTGGTTCCCCTCACGTGCCAGGACACCAACCGGGCAATCTAAGGGGCACTCCAGTGGACTTCATAAATTGCTCCCAGGTGCATAACTCCCTTACCTTGGGTGCTGAGCCCCCCAACCCCCCCCCCCCCAAAAAAAAAACCACCCCCACAACTGTACACCACTATCATAGCCCTTATAGGTGAAGGGGGGCACCTACATGTGGGTACAGTGGGTTTCTGGTGGGTTTTGAAGGGCTCACAGGTGGAGGGGGATGGGCCTGGGTCCGCCTGCCTGAAGTGCACTGCACCCACTAAAACTGCTCCAGGGACCTGCATACTGCTGTCATGGAACTGGGTATGACATTTGAGTCTGGCATAGAGGCTGGCAAAAAATATTTTTAAAATTTGTTTTTTATGGTGGGAGGGTGTTGGTCACCACTGGAGGAGTAAGGGGAGATCATCCCCGATTCCCTCCGGTGGTTATCTGGTCAGTTCAGGCACCTTTCTGAGGCTTGGTTGCAAGAAAAAATGGACCAAGTAAAGTCGGCCAAGTGCTCGTTAGGGACGCACTTCTTTTTTCCATTATCGGCCGAGGACGCCCATCTCTTAAGCACACCCCAGTCGCGCCTTCACTACGCTGCCGACATGCTCCCCGTGAACTTTGGTCATCCCCGCGACAGAAAGCAGTTGAGGATGCCCAAAATTGGCTTTCGATAATGCCGATTTGGGCGACCCTGAGAGAAGGACGCCCATCTCCCGATTTGGGTCGGAAGATGGGCGCCCTTTTCTTTCGAAAGTAAGTCTGAGAGTCACACAACGGGTTAAAGGTGATCATAAAAATAATTTATTAACATGCCGGGAGTTGGGAGAAATCTTATTCACTTTACAGGTAGGAAGAAAATACATACAACAGCCAGTTCTTAAACTCACAGTGTCTTCCTGTGGCCAGGACTACTGTCTCTCATAAACAGTATATTCAGCTTCCCTTGAGCTTGGAACCCAGAGATAAAGTTCTGTTTCTCCCTAGATATTAGTTACCAACTGACCATGGGTTGGTTTCTACATAGTTCTGCAAGGCTCCAAGATGAACTTGGCCTACCTGGATGTAGTGTCTGTAAACATCTGGGAATCATATGTAGGTGGTGGAGGCATTCTTGTCTGTGAACCTCCTCAATTTAGCTGTGCCCTAAGATTTTATTCTCCCTGAGCCACACCCTCCTGGCTCCGCCCTTCCTGTGTCGTCACCCTTTTGGTGGGAATGTGAGGTTTAAGGTGGTTCTGCCACTGTGACGGAGTGTCATTAAAGGGAAGCTCTAATGTCCTATAGACTCCCTCACAGTGCTCTTTATGTGAATTATGAAGTATAATTACTATGGGGCTATTTTACTAAAGGACATTAAACCCTTAAGGGTCTGTTTACTAAGCCACGCTAGCAGCTTCCATGCAGTATTGCTGATAGCCCATTCAAAGTGAATGGGCTGTATCAGCACTAGCACACAGCCAGCCGCGCTAGCAGCTTAGTAAACCACAGCGGTAATGCACAGTTACCACATGCAAACTGACCACCACAGAAACATGTTAAAGCATTTTGCAATATTTTGCCTGTTTGTGGGGCCCTTTTATTAAGGTGTGCTGAAAAATTGCCTGTAGTAGTGTAGACACGTGTTTTGGGCGCACGCAGAATCATTTTTCAGCGCACCTGCAAAAAAATGCCTTTTTCTAATTTTTGCCAAAAACGGACATGTGGCAAAATGAAAATTGCCCTGGGTCCATTTTGAGTCTGAGACTTTTCCGCCAGCCATTGACCTAGCAGTAAAGTCTCATGCCGTAACCGGGCAGTAATGCCTACTACTACTACTTATCATTTCTATAGCGCTACAAGGCATACACAGTGCTGTACACCATATATAAAAGACAGTCCTTGCTCAAAGAGCTTACAATCTAGATAAGACAAGTAAACAGACAGAACAATTAAGGGCAAGGGAAAAAGAGGTGAGGATAAAGGACAGGGCAAGTGAGTTAGGTATCAAAAGCAGAGGTAAAGAGGTGGGTTTTGAGTTTGGACTTGACAACAGCTAAAGACGGGGCTAGACGTACAGGCTCGGGAAGTCTATTCCAGGCATGAGGTGCAGCAAGATAAAATGAACGGAGTCTTGAATTAGCAGTAGAGGAGAAAAGGACAGATAAGAGAGATTTATCTACAGAACGGAGTACTCGACTGGGGACATAGGGAGAGACAAGAGCGGAGAGGTATTGGGGAGCAGCAGAGTGAATGCACTTATAGGTTAATAGGAGAAGTTTGAATTGAATATGGAAATGGATGGGGAGCCAGTGAAGTGACTTAAGGAGAGGGCTAATGTGGGCATAGCGACTTTGGCGGAAGATGAGTCGCGCAGCAGAGTTTTGGATTGATTGAAGAGGAGAGAGATGGCTAAGAGGGAGGCCGGTGAAAAGTAGGTTACAATAATCAAGACGAGAGGTGATAAGAGTGTGTATAAGGGTTCTGAGAATGCTCAGAGATGTAAAGAAAGAAATTACAGGTTTTGGCGATCTGTTGAATGTGAGCAGAGAAGGAGAGAGAGGAGTCAAAGATGACCCCAAGGTTACGAGCAGATGCCACTTGATGCGTGCCCAATACGCGCATCCGAAAATCAAAATTATTTTAGGATGCATATTTCAGACATGTGCCAAAAATGAAATTACCACAAGAACCGCATGGTAGCTGGGTGGTAACTCCATTTTTTACACTCGTTGGGCGCGTGTAGACGCTCATGCGTCTTAGTAAAAGGGGTCTCTCTGTGAGCTAATCTGCAGGTTATCGATTTTTTAAAAATATTTTTTGGATGAGGTGTATCATGGGCAGAAAGTGGGCATTCCCGCATTATCCAGCTAGCTTGTTAGATTGGTGTGCCCTAACTAGATGAGCAGAGATAAAATGGGTACAATATCACCTCCTAAATAGGAGGGAGTAAGTACCTCCTGCATTAACTCTATGCAGGTACCCTGAGCTAATGACAACATTAGCACACAACCTGCAGTAGAATATTTTTTACAAAAACCCCAAAAGTGTGGTACTAAAGGCCCTTTTACAAAGGTGCGCTAGTGTTTTTAGCGCGTGCATTAAATATGCATGCACTAAAAGCTAGAGCAGCCCATATATTCCTATGGGCAGGGCTTTTTTTGAGGGGGTACTTGGGGGTACTGAGTACCGGCACCTTTTCCATTGTCTGCTAAAATAGACCCATGGACCCCAAGTTTTAATGAAAGAGCTCAGGCCTTACACACCAATTCTGTCTTTGTCATAGGTTTTGTGACTGGTTGCAGGGGGCCTGGCTATTATGGGGTGGGTCCCTCGGTGATCACCCCACTCCTGAAAGGTGGCCTAGCATTTGAGTATCGGCACCTTTTTGTGCTAGAAAAAACACACTGCCTATGGGTGTCTCTAGCATTTAGCACATGCTCAAATAGCGTGCATTTGTAAAAGCCCCCCTAAATTTTGGTTTAGTGTGCAGTGAAATCCCACATTAAGTCCAGATCCTAGCATACGTTTTGAAGCAGGCAAAATCAAAAAGTTGAAGATTTTGTGGAGGTTTTTTTAAGACTGACGATTTGAGATATTGGGCTGGATTAACACTACTCTTAGTGCTGTTAGGCCTTGGAGGCCTTTCTCCTCCATTAATTAATTAAAAATCTAATAACAGTAATAAAAATGTTTTTGAAAAAGTTCAAAATTGTAAAATTATAAAATTGAGAATGCTATCAGAGTGACCATCATAGTCTTATAGGTCCAGCCTGTTTCTGAAGTGGTTTTGGTCTTGTGACCAGTGGGTACATATCTCATATTTTTCAGTATTAGAGATAAACAGAGCAAAAAATGAATTCACAATTATTACAGATATGTTATTCTGTTGTGATTTAAAGAGGAAAGGAAATGAAATGAACTGCTCCAAAATTGAATACTGAACAAACTAATCAAAAATCAAAGGTTTTTCTCTGAAAACTGTAATCAGATTGGAAATTTAGCTTTATGGCTTTTTATCCATTGTTATAAATCTGTATTTGGGTCTGTACATAACACTCTTGGGTGCCTTCTAGTAAGTTAAGATGTGCTGAGGTCAGTACTTTAACCATGTATAACTGCTTACAAGTTTAATGTGACAAAGATATAAACCACAGTTCTACTAACGTATGAAACCAGCACCATCAGTCTTAGGGCCTTTTACTAAGCCATGACAAAATCTGGGCATAATGCATGCTAACACATGACTTTACTGTGTGCTAAGCCCATTTTTAACTCAGCAGTATTGAGGCCATTTTTAAAATAGCTATTAAAAACTCTGCAGCTCCTGAGCTAATTTTTCCATTAGTGTGCAGGACTTGCAATAAAATTAACATAATACCACTTACTAGATTAATGCATTTCCCCCCAGATTCTACATAGCGCCAAGAGATCGGTGCCAAAATCCAAGTATATTATTGTGTATTTCCGTCCCTTAGCCCCCCAGGGAGGGAAAGCACTACAGCCCCAACAGCTGGAAAAATAAGAAAGAGAACTTATAATAGGCTATCATGTGAGACCCAAACTGACAGTACAGGCCTTAGGCCTAGCCCTTAGTAGCAGGCCAAGCATAGGAAGGCATATACATTATATAACAACAACTTAATTGGTTTAACAAGCTAATCAGCATTGATAACAGCTCTTAAGCAATAATGAACACTAATTGGTCATTAGAATTTATTCGCACAACTCGCTAAGTGCATTCTGTAATGCAGTGCGCCTAACTTCCAACATGCGCAGGCAAAAAGGGGTTATGGGTGGGGAAATGGGCATTTCATGGGCATTCTGAAGTTTACACATGTAGTTAAAGAACATGGTCCACTGTGCCTAAATCTACGTACCAGGATTTAAGCCACATTTTCGTTGGTGTAAATAGAGGCACGTAGTTTTTGGCACTGAGATATCAACTAAGCGTATTCTATATACTGCGCCTAAATCTAGGCGCTGCTTGTAGAATATGCTTAGTCAGCATTGATTTCCATGCCAATTTTTTAGACGCCATATATAGAATCTTCCTCTTTGCGGTAAGCATTTTCCTATGCACTAAGCACACATTAGTGCTTAAAAACACTTTTTAGTAAAAGGGTCTCTTAATCTGTGCAACACTACAGACGTTGCAGTATAGTTTTGACTTCCATGGATTATAAGAGAAAATAATTCTCTCTACTGGCTGCATCTAATACAACATCCCCAGAATTCTAGAGTATATATGGGCCGAAAGGTGGGCGCCAGAATTTGAATTCAAGCCTCTGATCCACATGCAACTTAATTGCTTTATTGGGTCAACTATTGGTTAATTGGTGCAATTAGTGTTAACAAGCACTTGACACTAATTGGGGGTTACACGTGGATCTCTGATCCGCACACTTCTCCACCAATCATGCCTAACTGGCCTCACATGGATCTTAAAAGGGGGTGTGGCCATGAGAATGTAATGGCCAGATCAGGGGCATTTCTAAATGTCAGGTACAGTTTTACAGAATTAGGCCATTCTGCACCTGACATTGGGCGTGGGAGTTACACCCAGGGCTACCAAGAAGGGGGGCAAAATTCCCTGGGCACAGCCTCCAAGGGGGTGGGGGGCCCGGAGCTGGCAAGTTTCTTCCTGCCTGCCTGCTTCCAGGTCTGTCTCTCTGCTGCTCCTGTGTACCAGGACCTAGATGACTGTATTAACGTGATAACATAAGTATTTAACCCTAAATGTCATTTCTTGTCCATCACCAATTTATCTCTTTTTAATAAAAGGTTTTTAAAGCACCCCTAACCTAGGTTAACTAATAAGTACAGCATTGATGACGACTGTAATTTTTTTACTTTTGCATGCTGTGGTACTTGCTTGGATGAGCTTTTCTTTTTCTTTTTTTTGTATGTTTTTTCATTTGTGGTGTTTCTACTAGTGTCGATGAGTGATGTTGTTGTCTTGCTGTTATGCTGTGACATACATATCTGACGTAGCAATACTGTGCATAAGCTAGTTTTCTCCAGTGCATTTTTCATGCTCAGGCTTAACATAAAATACACACGCATAAACACACCCCATCTTGCCTTTTTAATTTGTCCTCTTTCTCTACCTTTCCAACAGCTTCATCCAGAGCTTCTTTTAGGACCTGTAAAGCAGTCATTGTGCATTGGAAAACAGTAGAACAGTAACACTATCCACAGTATCAATGGTCTGTTCTACTACCTTTGGATAGCGTGTCAGGGGCGTTCCGAAAAGTTGCACATGGAATTACATTATTTTGCCTATCCACGTCTAACTTGGACGCTGGCATTTACACCTGGTTTCAACAGGTGTAAGTCCAGCACCCAAAAGTTAGGCATGGGATCCACGCCTAAGTACTATTCTATATGTCACGTGTCCTTTATAAAATAGCACGTAGCACCAAGTTTTTTCAGCACCTAAGATTTGGCACCATTTATAGAATTTCCCCCAAGTGCGTAAATGCAAAAAACAGCCTAACTGCATTCAACACATACCTGCTTATCTTAGCACATATTCGCAAGAGAGGTGTGCATATGGGCGGAGCTCAAACTTACACATGTATCAACCACATTTTGGTGTGAGCATTTACACCTTCAGTGCTTTCACCTAACTTTTAGGCATGTATAACCCCAGTTATGCTAGTACTCTGTAAAATAATATAGGACCTACATTCCCTTAGAGCAGGGGTTCTCAACCCAGTCTTCAGGACACACCCAGCCAGTCAGGTTTTCAGTATACCCACAATGAATATGCATGCAAGAAATTTGCATGTTCTGTACTACCTACGTTGTATGCAAATCTGTCTCATGCATATTCATTGTGGTTATACTGAAAATGACTCCAGTTGGCCCCTACGTTCTTTCCGGCCAATATTCAGCCCATTAAAGGCAGGCCGACTCAGTGCTATGATCGGCGCTGAGCCCAGATATTCATACTGGGCCATTTCTGGTGACCGGCACTGAATGTCCATTTTTTTGTTTTTGATTTTTGGATTATTTTTTTTTTGGTTTTTGTTCTTTGTTTTTTTTTGTGGCCAGCTTTAACTTAACCAGCCAAGTTAATATTCAGTGCTGGCTGATTAAGTTTATAGTGGCCAAAGATAGGTCTGCTATTTATGCGGTCCAATTTGGCCGCTAAACTTCACCAGTGAAGCGCTGAATATTTGTGGCTAGCCAGTTATATCGTGCAATATAGCTGGTTAGCCGCTATATGCTAGATGCTATATATCATGCCTAAAAAATTGGCACAGAAAAAAAATACACATAAGAGTATTCTATAAAGTACGCTTAAATTTAGGTGCAGTTTATAGAATATACCTAGTGCCCATCCGTACGACTAAAATTAGTCATGGCCAGTTATGCCAAATAAAACTTGATATAAATGTCAACACCTAAATTAGACTCGGATTGGGTATATTCTATAACAACATGATAGTTTTAGGAAATGCCCACAACCCGCCCATTCCACACTCGTGGCCACACCCCTTTTTCAACTATGCGCCTTATAATTTACAATTACTGTCAGTAATTGCTTGTAAATTGGCAATTTTCAGCGCTGATTGGTTCGTTAGCTAATTAAGTTGCACACGCAAATCCAGAATATGACCGGATTTGCAGGCACAAGTTAAGTGACACTATATAGAACCCAGGGGTTTGTGCTATGCACTAATATTCAGTGGAGATTACTGGTTACCTCGCACTAAATATTAATGCTTAGCTTTCTACGTGCTATTTAACCAGCCAGGAGCTGATCCTGTCCAGTTAAATTGGGCTGAAGATCCGCTGGCTTTTCTTCATTTGTCCATTCAGCTCCATTTATAAATGGAGATCTCTGACTTATTGGAGCTTCTTATGCTAAACCCTGGCGTCTTCATTCAGGGTCCCTTTTACAAAGCGGCAGTAAGCCCAATGTGGGCTTACCGCAAGCAAATCTGGAGCTACATCTGTCCCAACACGGGTACCGGCGATAATTCTAGCCCTGATGTGTGCCATTTCCTGCGCTAGTGAAAATCGGCCTATGTTTTTTAGCATGGCACTAACCTGGTGGTAATCAAGCAGCACCATACACTACCCAGTTACCGCTAGGTTAGTGCGGGAGCCCTCACTGTCACCTCAATGGATGGCAGTAAGTACTCCCCACCCCCCGCATGGCCACGTGGTAAGAGTGGTCTTACCGCATGGCCTTCTCTTTTTTTTTACCTTTTTACCTGCTGAGGTAAAAAGGGCTTCAGTGTATGGCAAAAAAGGCCCTCACCGCTTACGCAGGGCCCTTTTTACCACAGCTTGGTAAAAGGACCCCTCAATAAAGTCTTCAGTCAAGTACAGCTAAGCTTTCTGCAGGGCCTTGGAGAGAGCTGGACAGCATAACCATATCTCAGTGTGCCTTTTCAACATATCTTATCTTGGCGTGCCTTATGTGTACAGAATATTTTGCGCACTGCAGCTTTAATTACTATCAAATAGCTGCACATAGCAAAACTCAGAGCTGTGACAATACAGTGGTGCAGGAAGTTTTGTTCAGCTTTTTTTAGAAGGGTGAGGCGAAGACAACAGATGTAAGAACTATATTCCACTTAAACAGATGCTCCTGGCCTTAATCTGAAGTATTATAAGAACATTAAAAAAAAAAAAACATGATGAATCAGGCCGAGGTCCTTTGATCCCATCAGATAGTGGCCAGTGTGGGTCACAAATACTTCAAGTTAAAAAGATTTTAAAGGGAAGTTTAGTAAGCAGAACTCAAGGCCACACTACACAGATCCAGGCTGTGTTCTTTTATGAAACACTGCATCCGAGTCCTGGACTGCACATCAAGAAAAAGATTTTTTAAAAAGGAACATTTAGCTTTAGGGAGGCAGGCTGACCCTTCATGTTTCTTCAAAGGTCTCTGTTTTTTTGTTTTTACATTTGTTTTGTTTGCTATTGCAAACTCCAGTGGCCGCTTTTTTTCTGTTTTTGTTCGTTTCGCTTACCTACTTTCTGCCATTAAAAGCACAAACTGCTCTGAGCTGAAGATTTTTTTCTGTATTTTCCTTCCTCCTCTTCCTTTTTTTTTTTTTTAAGCCTGAGAATGAGCAAGGTCGTAGAACTTCCCTAGAAAAGTTCACTCGCAGTGTGGTAAGTTCTTTCTTTCCTCAGCCTTAAATTTGCTAATTTTTTTAATGATTATTTGCTTGTATCTTGTTTCAAGTCTCCCTCTAAAAAGGAAAAAAAAAACCAAAGGCATTTATCATATTTCATGAAGTGACCAAAGTTCACATTGATATTAGTAGCAAACAATATTAACAACAGAAGAGCTAGGAGTTTAAATAGCATGTTAGAATGAGCATGATATTGCTTCGTTTGGCACGGTGGTATTGCACTTTCTGGTTTATTTTCATAAGGATTTTCTGGAAGCCAATGAGTAAATACCCTTAGGGAAAACTGAGCCGCTATTAAAATTGCCTCTATTTAGTGACCCCAATATCGGAAAAGTGTGCAAACTACAGGGGAAAAGGTCAGCACTAGAGCAATCCCAGCAAAATTGTATGGAGAATTTATTAACAACCTTCCAGCACGGACTGTGGGCCTGCAAACTGGCAAAAGCAGGACACTTTCAAAGGAATATTCCCCTTTGCAAATGAGTTTGCAATCCTGTAAATGCAAAGCTATCATGGAAGAAAACTTGAAATCTGATCTGTGGTAGACGTAAGTTTAATCATGTAACTTCCCTTTTGCAATCTCTTCATTGGCTTCCAGTCGAGGCTCGATGTAAGTTTAAGCTCTGCACTCTTGTGCATAAGTTGTTTTACGTCTATCTTCCAGACTATCTAGTGGAGTTATTCGTTGTGGGCAATGTAGGGCGTTCTGTTAGATCTAGGGATCGTTGTTTGCTTTAGTTTCCCACTGTAAAAAATGTGAAATACAAATTTTTCCATGACTCTGGCTTTGTTTATTGTTCAGCGCAGTCCTGGAATTTCCTTCCTTTGGAGCTGAGATTGACGATGTCTTATGTGAGATTTCGAAAGTTATTGAAGACTCAGGACTTCTTTTAGCAAGCGTCGGTTAGCCCTACGCGGGTTACTGCTTGCTATAATGGAAGTACCACCAGGCTACCGCAGCAGCCCAGCGGTACTTCCACCCCTACTGCACCATCATTATTTTTGTAGCTCCGGACTGTACCTGGCGGTAGTCAAGCAGTGCTGCGTGCTGCCCAATTACCACCGGGTTAGTGCGAGAGCCCTTACCACCACCTCAATGGGTGGCGATAAGGGCTACCCCCCCCCCAAAATGGCTACGCAGCAAGTGCTTTACTTGCTGCCCAGGCATTTCCTGCAGGAAAGCGAGACCTTCCCTTTTACCAGCTGTGGTAAAAGGGGGCCTCGGCGCTTGTGTAAAACACACGCAGGCACCGGCCGCCTTTTTGCTGCAGCTTGGTAGAAGGGGCCCTCATTTATTTGCTATCTAAAATAATTAGTTTATTGAAATTACTTGGGGCCCTGTTTACTAACCAGCACTAAGGGTGCGTTAGCATTTTTAACACACATGCTAATAATTAGGACGCACTAAACGCTAAGTTGCCCATAGGACTATATGGACGACTCTAGCATTTAGCATGTGCTAATTTTAGCGTGCACTAAAAATGCTAGCTTGGCTTAGTAAAAGGGGTCCTTGATGTACTAAGTCAGCTTAGATAGATTATGAATGATGGTGTAGTGTTTGCCTAGTTTTATTTTATATTGAAATCTGCATTGGTCCTTTGGTGGTATATAGTGGAATAGAAATTTTATTGTATTGTATTGTAAAATTGCCCTCAGAACTACTGTAGGGACCCTTTCTTGGGAGCAGTTCTATACGTGGGTACCACCATTTCAGCACCGGATACAGCGCACTGAGAGCCTGTTCTATAATGAAACCTGAGCACCCAGTTTCTGTTATAGAGAATATTTAGGGGGTTCTATAAATTCGCACTTAGATGTCATATCAAAAATGCCCCTCTACAAGTTTATCCCCATACACTTTATGACAAAGACCACTGACCATTTTCATAACCACCTTCTAGATTGACTCTATCATGTTTATATCTTTTTGAAGGTACAATCCCCAGAATTGTACACAACATTCTAAATGAGGTCTCACCAGTGTCTTATACAGGGGCATCATCACCTACTTTTTCCTACTGGCCATTCCTCTCCCAATACACTCAAGCATCCTTCTAGCTTTTGCTGTCAGCCATTCTACTTGAGTGGCCACCTTAAGATCATCACATACGACCACCACATGTGATCACACCCAAGTCCTGCTCCTCTTTTGTACAGAAAAGTTCTTCGCTCCCTAAACTGTACTGTTCCCTTGGATTTTTGAAGCCCAAATGCATGACCCTGCATTTTTTAGCATAAAATCTTAGCTGCCAAATTCTGGACTATTGTTCAAGCTTTGCTAGGTCTTTCCTAGTGTTATCTATACCGTCAGGGGTGTCTATCCTATTGAAGATTTTGGTATCATCTGCAAAGAGGCAAACTTTACCAGCCAGCCCTCCAGCAACATCGCTTACAAAAATTTTTAAATGAACTGGCCCAAGAACAGAACCTTGTGGCACATCACTAGTAACTTCCCTTTTCTGCCAAAATTAATAAGGGCCACATAGGGTTAAGCCACTGGTCAACTGATTCTACCATCCTGTCTTTGACAGTGGCCAGTTCAAGTAACTTGAAAGTACCCGTCATCTCCCAATGCTGGCCCAAGAACTAACCTTGTGGCACATCACTGGTAATATAGCTTCCTGATGAACATAATGTAACCCATGGTATATATTTTACCTGGGGAGGGCTCAGGGAGTTGGAGCAGACATCTGGAGTGCCTGCGGGTGGGGGTCGCGGTGGTATCGATCCCACCTCGGGTGCACTCGGTCCGAGCTGCTCTGGGATCGGAGAGAGCAAGTGTCAGTATTTGGGAGAGCTGGGTATGAAAATGGCTGCAGGGGCAGGTGCGACACTGTGATGGTCAGAGATATTGTCGATGACATCACGAGCACAAGTGCAATTGCCCTAACAGAGCCGATGGCTCCAGAGGTATTCTTTCCCCCTAAACCAAGCTCTCCTCTTCCCCCATTCTCTATTTCTATGGATAACACTCTCATCCTTCCTGTCTCATCAGCTCGTAACCTTGGGGTAATCCCTCTCCTTCTCTGCACATATTCAGCAGACTGCTAAAACCTGTCGTTTCTTTCTCTATAATATCACCAAAATTCGCCCTTTCCTTTCTGAGCACACTACCAGAACCCTCATCTACACTCTTATCACCTCTCGCTTAGACTATTGCAACTTGCTTCTCACAGGTCTCCCCACTTAGCCATCTCTCTCCTCTTCAATCTGCTCACAAATTCTGCTGTACGACTAATAATCCACCAGTGTCCTTATTAGCCCTCTCCTCAAGTCACTTCACTGGCTTCCTATCCATTTCCGCATACAGTTCAAACTCCTCTTATTGACTTATAAGTACATTCACTCTACAGCTCCTCAGTACCTCTCCATTCTCATCTCTCCCTACATTCCTCCCCAGGAATTCTATTCACTGGGTAAATCTCTCTTATCTGCACCCTTCTCCTCCACCGCTAACTCCAGACTCTGTTCCTTTTATCTTGCTGCACCATATGCCATCTCTGGCCGTCTTCAAATCTAAGCTAAAAGCCCACCTTTTTGATGCTGCTTTTATCTCCTAACCCTCATTCACTTGTTCAGAACCCTTATTTTATCATCCTCACTTTAATATTCCCTTATCTCTTATTTGTCCTGTTTGTCTTTCCTAATTAGATTGTAAGCTCTGTCGAGCAGGGACTGTCTCTTCATGTTCAAGTGTACTGTAGTAGAAATGGCACAATTTCAGGCGCATGCGCCGTGAGTTCCAAGGAGAACTGCATGGACACCTTCACACTAAAATTAATATTTAAAGAATTTCTATAGTGTCAAAAAAATTTTTAAATAAAGAATTAAGGTGTGGGGAGCTTATAAATGTGTGCTATGATGTCATCTGAGCTCCGTTTGAACATAGATGAATGTACATAAGTACATAAGTATTGCCATACTGGGAAAGACCAACGGTCCATCAAGCCCAGCATCCTGTTTCCAACAGTGGCCTATCCAGGTCACAAATACCTGGCAAGATCCCAAAAAAGTACAAAACATTCTATACTGCTTATCCCAGAAATAGTGGATTTTCCCCAAGTCCATTTAATAATGGTCTTTGGACTTTTTCTTTAGGAAGCCATCCAAACCTTTTTTTTAAACTCCGCTAAGCTAACCGCTTTTACCACATTCTCCAGAAACGAATTCCAGAGTTTAATTACACGTTGAGTGAAGAAATATTTTCTCCAATTTGTTTTAAATTTACTACATTGTAGCTTCATCGCATGCCCCCTAGTCCTAGTATTTTTGGAAAGCGTAAACAGACGCTTCACATCTACCCGTTCAACTCCACTCATTATTTTATAAACCTCTATCATATCTCCCCTCACCCACCTTTTCTCCAGGAAGAAGAGTCCTAGTCGCTTTAGCCTTTCCTCATAGGGAAGTCGTCCCATCCCCTTTATCATTTTCGTCGCCCTTCTCTGCTCCTTTTCTAATTCCACTATATCTTTTTTGAGATGCAGCGACCAGAATTGAACACAATATTTGAGATGCGGTCGCACCATGGAGCGATACAAAGGCATTTTAACATCCTCATTTTTGTTTTCCATTCCTTTCCTAATAATACCTAACATTCTATTTGCTTTCTTAGCCACATCACACTGAGCAGAAGGTTTCAACGTATCATCAACAACGATACCTAGATCCCTTTCTTGGTCTATGACTCCTAACATGGAACCTTGCATGACGTAGCTATAATTCAGGTTCTTCTTTCCCACATGCATCACTTTGCACTTGCTCACATTAAACGTCATCTGCCATTTAGATGCCCAGTCTCCCAGTCTCGTAAGGTCCTCTTGTAATTTTTCACAGTCCTCCCGCGATTTAACGACTTTGAATAACTTTGTGTCATCAGCAAATTTAATTACCTCACTAGTTACTCCCATCTCTAGGTCATTTATAAATATGTTAAAAAGCAGCGGTCCCAGCACAGACACCTGGGGAACCCCACTAACTACCCTTCTCCATTGAGAATACTGACCATTTAACCCTACTCTCTGTTTTCTATCTTTTAACCAGTTTTTAATCCACAATAGAACACTACCTCCTATCCCATGCTCTCCAATTTCCTCTGGAGTCTTTCATGAGGTACTTTGTCAAACGCCTTCTGAAAATCCAGATACATATCAACCGGCTCACCTTTATCCACATGTTTGTTCACCCCTTCAAAGAAATGTAGTAGATTGGTGAGGCAAGATTTCCCTTCATTAAATCCATGTTGACTTTGTCTCATTAATCCATGCTTTTCAATATGCTCTGTAATTTGTTCTTTACAATAGTCTCTACCATTTTGCGCAGCACTGACGTCAGACTCACCAGTCTATAATTTCCTGGATCTCCTCTGGAACCTTTTTTAAAAATCGGCGTTACATTGGCCACCCTCCAATCTTCCGGTACCATGCTCGATTTTTAAGGATAAATTACATATTACTAACAATAGCTCCGCAAGTTCATTTTTCAGTTCTATCAATACTCTGGGATGAATACCATCCGGCCCAGGAGTTTTGCTACTCTTCAGTTTGTAGAACTGCCCCATTACATCCTCCAGGTTTACAGAGAATTCATTAAGTTTCTCCAACGTCAGCTTCGAATACCATTTCTGGCACCGGTATCCCACCCAAATCTTCCTCGGTGAAGACCAAAGCAAAGAATTAATTTAATCTCTCCGCTGTAGAGAGTTGTATTTGGGAGTTCCTGGGGTGTATAAAGATGCAGATTTTTACATACTACTGCTTAAAGCATGGCTGTAAGGTGTTCTGAGTGATTAAAGTTTAAACAGAGGGTTTTAAATAGTGAAATTATAATGTTTTTTGAAAGGTTAGGAGCTGTGCAGGGATCTGTGTAGGCAGGCTATATCCATAGAATCTTATGGCATGAATCTGATTGGCTGCCCTGCTGACAACAAGAACTTGTTTCTAGGGGAAGTTTAGAACTTCTGGAAAGATGATAGTTGGATTGGAAAGTAAAAGACTCCCTTAGTCCTTCCATTTGTTTGCTTAGATTTATTGGCCTAGTGCTGAAAATAAGTGATAAGCTCATAACTTCTTTTCCTTGCCCAAACTCCACCCCTGTTGCTACCCACTTCTTATGTTCCTAAACTGAATAGTTCAGTGAAATTTTGAGTAAAACTGTATGCACTCAGCCCTAGTAAATTTTCAAAGAGGTCAATTTATAAGCATAACTCTCAAAGGAGTCCTTTTCCTAAGCTGAGGTGAGCACTAACATGTGCTTACCGCAGGGCATACTGAGTCATCCCACTGTAGTTTGGGAATCAGCGCTCACTTTCCATGTGCTAAAATATAGAAAATATTTTTTTAGCTTCGGGGGCTTGTTTGGAGGTGGAGAGTAGGAACGAAGTTGCATTACCGCGCACTAAGCTGCGGGAAAAATGGCCATACAGTAGTGGTGAGGGATATCTTTCCCGCACACTAGGGCCCTTTTTACCTCAGTGGGTAAAATGGCCACGTGGTAATATAACACTTGTCACGTGGCCATGTGGCAGGGAGTAGTTACCACCACCCATTGAGGTGGCGGTAAGGGCTCCTGCGGTAATCTGTCAGTAACCGAGCAGCACAATGCCCGATTAACGCCAGGTTAGCACCACGCTACAGAAAAGAAAATTCCGGAGCACTGGAAATGGTGTGCCCTACACTTGGACCTACCGCCGGCGGCCGCATTGATCTGGCTGTAGTTCCAGATTAGCGAACGGTAAACCCGCATTTGGCTTACCGCCGCTTTGTAAAAGACCTCCTAACTGATTAGTGTGTGGTTAGCGCTGGATCCCTTACCACCTAGTAAATAGGTGTCAGTAAGGTCTGCTGCTCTAATGGCCAGATGCTGACTGGGAAATTTACACATGGCCATTAATTGAACAAATGGAAATGCAGCCATTTTACAGCCGCACTAAAAGTGGCCTCAGCACATGGGAAACCCATGCACTAGTAATAGAGCAGACCACTTTTTAGTGCAGCTTAATAAAAGGGTCCCAAAGTTGAGAGTATAACCCCTTTGAATATGGGGCTCATAGTATCTACAGTAGAGTGTACTCTGCAGTGGCGTAGGAAGGGGGGGCAGGAGAGGCGGTCCGCCCCGGGTGCACGCTGCTGGGGGGTGTCGGCTCCGCTGGTTCCCTGCTCCCTCTGCCCCGGAACAGGTTCCTGTTCCAGGGCAGAGAGAGCAGGGAACCAGCGGAACCGACGCAGCTCCCAGCAAGTAAGACTGCACTCCGGGGGAGGGGGGTTGCTGCGTCGAGGGGGGTATCGATGCGCCGAGGGGGGGTATCGGGCTGCACCCGGGGGGGGGGGGTTCGCAGCGGCAACCCGCCCCAGGTGGCAGCTGCCCTCGCTACACCACTGGTACTCTGTATAACTGAGAATCGGATATGCATTGAATGAAATTGTAGAAAGTATTGTATATATATATTGGGGCCAACATTCAGACCGTGGGAGTTAGACTGGCTAACTCCCCCAGTTGGCGCTAAGCTCGGATATTCAATACTGGGCCATTTCCAGTGTCCGGCATTGAATATCTGGTTTATTTTTGACCGGTTTAACGATAACCAGCTAAGTCGATATTCAGACTTAGCTGGTTATCTTTAAACTGGCCAAAGACATACCAGGTTTTCATGCAGCCAAATATGGCCACGAAACCCAATATAAAAATCAGCAGATAGCCACTTATATCAGGCAATATAACCAGCTAGCCGCTAGCCAAGGATATTCAGCAGGGGATAACCGGTTATCCCCTGCTGAATATTGGCAGATAGCCAGTTAAGCACTATTTAACCGGTGAGCAGCAGTTCTGCCCAGTTAAATAACGCTGAATATCGGAGGGATTGTCTTTTAGAATGTTAAAGGACAACTATCGTGACTTATCAGTGGGTAGCTGTAGAGTGTTCAGCGGGGTGTGAGAATCTCTTCATTGGATACTAGTTAGATATAAAGCAGTTTTCTAATAAAGGAAATCCTACATTTCATCTGCTAGGTGAATTATTTTCTTGCTGAGAAACAGAAGTATTGGTGTTCCCTTGTACATCGCCTTTCTTAGAGAGGGGATAAACCAGTATCACACTCTTCTCACTGCTGGACACAACATAGATGTTCTCAGCAACTGAGAAACTCAATTTTCACATCAGTGTACCTGCAGTCTACTCTGTCTTCTAATTTGTATCCAGCCAGGGAGATTATCTGTTGAAAGGACACAATAGTTCTCTTTTAAGTACTGTTCTGCAACAGGCCTGTGCACATGCAACAGATCATTTCTGGTCAATCAGATGTAATTGATGTTGCTGTGGTCGATAATATTACAAAGGGACTGACAAATACAGCCAAACAAGAAACAGTCTGAAACAGTACATTAGTAATTAATCAAGCATTTTGTAAAGAAAGTGACATCCTTTTATAGTGGAAGCACAATAGAAAATGATTTAAATGTCTAGTGGGTTTTCGCTGCTCACCAGTGCTGTAGTCACAAATTCAGACATGCAGCCACTAGGGATATGCACAGGGGGAAAAATGTTCATTTGGCCTTTCATCCTACTTTTTGAACTTTTTTGTGGTTTGGTTTACACATACACGTTAATTTTAAAAAATGAACATATGCAAATCAAATTTGTGTTTTTTAATTCATAGGTTAATGTGCATTAAATTGATTGTCTATGTGCTAAATTTTTTAAGGTGTGCTAACAAACCAAGATGTCCTTTTACTAAGCTAAGGCCAAAAGTGGCAGCGTGCGCTTCGGCTGGTCTTTTCCACGCGCTAATGGCCAATTTTCCATTTTCTGGCCATTAGCACGTGGTCAATAACAATGATTAGCATGTGAGCCCTTACCACCACCTATTTTGTAGGCAGTAAGGTCTCAAGCACTAATCCTGTGCTAATTAGTTAGTGCACAGTAATGAAGCTTCGCTAACTGATTAGTGCAGACACGCCCATCCCCAGACTCCCCCTCAGGAAAAATAAATAAATGCTATTTTTTTACTGTACCAGTAGCACATGCACACATCAAAAATACCACAGGACGCCTCAGCACTCCCCACAGTATGCCATTTTAATTTGCGGTAAGCATGCATCGTTTAGTTTTCCTGAAAGGGTATTGTTCTCTCCAAGCATACTTTTTACTTTCTGATCATCTAATGGCAAACTGACTCTCTTGCAAGCTTTATTGTTTTGCCTGTGTGGCAAGTTTTTCTTCAAATTCTCTCCTGGCCTGGCTTAGTAACGTTTTAAATGTAATTTTCCAGTGCTTACATACTTTCCTATTTTCCTCTGTAGGTTCTGCCTTTTATTTTTTTAAAGGATGCCTTTTTGTTTTTAATAGTTTAGCTTAATTTTCTTGAGGGGGGCACTAAATGGTCCCACATTAACAGTGTATTAGTCAGTTACCATGCAATAAGTATAACACGGTAGCTGGCGAATGCTTCCATGCCCATTCTGTGCCCACGCCACGCTCCCATAATGAAAAATTCTAAAACATTTAGCAACACACAGTTTAATGCCCAGCAAAACAGGTGCATTACTGAAAAACATCATAATGCAGTCATGCAGTAGACTGTATTCGCATGATAACCAAGTGTTAAGTGCTTTACACACTTTAGTAAAAGGGTCCTGAACTAATTAAAAGACAAAGCTATTCTAACACAGAGTCTGCATCGCAGACCAAAAACAAGGAGCAATCTCTAATAGTATAGGAGTGCTTTTACAAAACTGTGGTGAAAGGGGACCTGTGCTAGTGTCAGCATGTGTTTTATGACGTGCGCTGAGAAAGAAATGGCCATGCGGTAAGTGAACCACTTACCGTGCGGCCATTTCAGGAGGGAGCAGCTTACCGTCATGCAAACACCAGCACTACAATAGAAAATATTTTTGTAGCGCCAGAAATGGTGAGCACTGGGGGGGTGGCCTAATATAGTTCCTGTTTGGCACGCAGTAAACGCATGGTGGGCTTACCGCCGCTTAGTAAAAAGGCCCCATAATGAGGTCTTCGGTGCTTTAGAAACTGGGACTATGGATATGCAAAGCCTGATTTTGTATTGAATGATTATTCAGAAAAGAGGATGTCCAACCTGGATGTTCACTATTTGCAGTACGTTTTATAAAAAGCTTGTAGAAACACCTATAAGGACTTAGGAAAACCCCAAGTATTTGACAGCACACAGAGGAACAGCCATTTTGTAAAGAAACACATTAAAAAAAAAGAGTGACATCACTTGGGGCTTTGCAAGTGTAAGTAGTAACACTTACATGTCAGTGGCTGATTTACAATCTATAATAGTTATTTTAGAAGGCTTATTTGTGCTTGGCATGTATAAATACCAGAATTTACATGTGGATAGCACATACATGTGTTAAATTCCCTTTCAGAAAGCCTATATACATGAAATCCACGGTACATAGCTATTTCAAGGGGCTGTGGTTGGACATGATTTCAGTGAGGCTTAGGCACAATAAACTCCACCTGGTCAATAATCAAAATGACTTAACTGGCTAGAAATGGCCACTGACCAGTTAAATTGCCTGTTCAGGGCTATCTGCTAATTTTCAGCGGCTCTTAACCGGTTATCACTGTTGAAAATTAGCAGTTAGAACTAGATTCTATATATCACATCTAAAAAATCAGCACCGAAATGAAATATCCTTAGGCATATTCTATAAAGTACGACAAAATTTAGATGTACTATATAGAATAAAAGAATAAGCCTAAATTTCTGCACAGTTTATAGAATACGCCGAGCATGCGTCCGTGTGACTAAATTTAGTTGCGGGCAGTTACGCCAAGTAAAACTTGGTATAAATGTTGACGCCTAAATTAGGCATGGACTAGGTGTATTACAATCTTATCAGGAGCTTAATGACTGTTTGGATAAGTCTGATCGTATTTTATACATTTGCTTATAAGGAATAATAGTTACATTAAAATCGATAACAAGATACTGAATTGGATATTGTGGCAACGGTATGGTGCTTGGACGTTGCATCATCTCTGTCAAAATCAACAATTTCTGTCATTTGCAGACTTGCAAAAGGTGTATGATCTACCTTCCACACAATTCTTTTAATGGCTGTAGTTACGTATGTAGTGCTATACATAAATCCAAAATACCTGTCTGATTTGGACATTACTTAGACTTTAAGTACATAAGTACATAAGTACATAAGTAGTGCCATACTGGGAAAGACCAAAGGTCCATCTAGCCTAGCATCCTGTCACCGACAGTGGCCAATCCAGGTCAAGGGCACCTGGCACGCTCCCCAAACGTAAAAACTTTAGATGCTATGATTCAAAAGGAGGGCCTTTAACACATGCTGGAGCACGATTTTATAAATTATTCAAATAGAGTAATCTGTACTGTAAACTGAGGGTGTTTTTTTGTTACATTTGTACCCCGCGCTTTCCCACTCATGGCAGGCTTAATGCAGCTTACATGGGGCAATGGAGGGTTAAGTGATTTGCCCAGAGTCACAAGGAGCTGCCTGTGCCTGAAGTGGGAATTGAACTCAGTTCCTCAGGACCAAAGTCCACCACCCTAACCACTAGGCCACTCCTCCCAAGTGGAACAAGTATGAGAGCATGATCTGGGTCAACAGCTATCATCATTGCAGTATACTTCACAATCAGCAGCATTACGTCAGACTTCTTACTTTCTGATTCATAAATGATATTGGATGCCTTATAAAATGTCTAATACCCACAAACCAGGCTCCAATCAGTATCCCAAATAGATATCTACATAATCTGCTTCAAATGTCCACCACTATTTTGGATGAAAATATACTCAAAATATATAGCAATTCTTAACTGATAGACCTCAGCAGCACCACTCCAAGCTCTCAGATGTTCGTCGCTCAAAGCTTTACGTATTTACTCGTCATCGGTCTTTAATTTAAATTCTACTCAATCATTTGAAATATAATTTAAACCAAAAGAGTTTTTAACTTAAAGACTTAGCTTAATAAGTGTTCTTGAAGAACAAAGTCAGCAAGGGGGCTGCGTTATCCAACATGCGCTGTTTTCGCTTCATGGCTTTATCAAGGATCCACCCCTTATGCCGCAGACATCAAAGTCTCTACTATGTCTCTATTATGACTCTACTGTGTCTAGGCTTCCAATGAAAAAAGATAGCCGCTGTTGGCATTGCTCACCAGATATTGGAACCTTGTCGCATATTGTATATTCCTGTCCACTGCTTTTTCATTATTGGGCAGCAATTTGGGAAATGATATCCAAAATATTTCAACTTACGTGTAAGCTCATCATTTGGAAGTCACTCGGACTTGCCAACCCACTTCCTCAAAAAAAAGCAGAGGAGGTTATTTGACTTCCTCCTGATGGTTGCCCTAAAAAATTATAAATGATAATTGGAAGAATGTTGCATAGATAGCAGAGCATTACTGGTGAAATTTGGTATGTCTTTGTTGTAAATGGAGTGGAGGAGTGGCCTAATGGTTAGCACAGCAGACTTTGATCCCCACTGCATTTTCTTGTGACCCTGGGCAAATCACTTAACTCTTCATTGCCTCAGGTACAAAAACCAAGATTGTGAGCCTGCTAGGGACAGAAATAATGCCTGCTTATAATTGGATTGAAAGCCACATTGAACCTGAGCTCTGTTTGGGATAATGTGGGATACAAATGTCATAATAATAAATACGAGAGGGCTACATTAGAAAAACATTCCTTGGTTAGGGCCAGGCTGAATGTCTGGAAGGCACTGGATTTGTATGTTGCTATAATGTAGTTTTATGGTTTTGATTCGTATTGATATCTGCCCATTGCTTGTTATTTGTTGATTTTGGTTATGGTTTATGGTAGAAAACTAATAAAAAAAATATTTGAACTGTAAAAAAAAAGTTGAATAAATATATGCATATGCTTTCTCAGCAGAGCAGTGTGAGGGAATCTGTCACTAACACTACCTGTGCTGTATCTGCTCTGGGGTAAAGAGGGGAGGGCGGGGTCATCCAAAATTTGACAGTCTACCATTTTAGTAAGAAATTAAATTCACAAGAATCGTCTGTGGCTGTTCACTCATGGTCCTTGCCATTTTTTTTTGTAGGGAAAGTCTCTGACATCCAAGCGCCTCACAGGTCTCATGCAATCGTCCTGACAGATGCAGCGAAGCAAGCAGTCACTGACAACATGAAAGACAGCTATTCTTGAACTCCAGGAATAATTTTTGCTTTGGAAGAAGAATGGGCCACTGTGAGAGAGAGAAAAAAAATGGAGGTCAAGATAGGTCAGCCCCATCGGAGGTGGTTCTTTTCATAGTTTACATCAACACTTTCTACTTGTACAGCTTTGTAATAATACTAAGTTGCAAAGGTACTTTTCTGTTTCTAGCTTGATTGAGGAGCGCATTTTACTGTAAATGGAGGGTCAACAAAGGCAGATGATTTCTTTTTTTTTTTTTAAGAATTCAGCAATAACAGGCAACTAGGTGAAGAAGAAACCAAGTAAGGTTGGTATTAAACTTTAATCTCCTCACTCCCTAGTTTAGTATTTGCAATTGATTCTTCCACCGTTAGGAATTTGTGCCCCATTGCTTACCATTTAGGTCCAATAAGTAAACCTCGGAAAGCTGCTACTCCTTAAACATTTATGAAGCATTGTTTCTGTGCTCTCACTCTGCAGGCATTTCGACTTTCACTTCACTATTTAAATGATTTATTCAAAGTCCTTGTGGGCTGCACTAGTTTTCTTTCAAAGATCATCTGGCTGGTCCAAAGATAAAGGTACCAGGCCAGGTTACACATGTCCATTTACAAGTTCATTGTATACAATCACAATATATGCTTTCTGCTGGGACAGGTGGGGGTGGGGGTTGGTTATTGCAGTTAACATGGATTTCACTGGTGGAACTTGTTAAGTCCAATCCACTGGTACATTTAGATTTGATTTATTTTTACTCATCAGTAGTTCACATGTATTCTTTTTATTATAAAATCTTTCCAATTTTAGACATAAAATAAATTAGTTTGCCCAGGAGCATAAATATCATTGAGTGAGCCTGGCAAAAAAAAAGCCCGGTGTTGCCCACTGGTAGAGTAAAGAAAAAGCACAAAAGGGCTTCCAAGACTGAAACAATGGTACAATCTTTAATTAAATGGACCCAACACGGACTGTGTTTCATCGCAGAATAGCGCCTGCCTCAGGGGTCAAACCAGTATTCTTTTAGTAGAAAATAAATATCCCAGATTTACCATTGTTCCAGTCTTGGAGGCCCTTTTGTGCTTTTTCTTTGCTGTCTCGGTTTGTATACTTTTGAGCCCTCTCTTTTGCTATTTGGTGCCTACTGGTAGGGGCTACCAGCTGTCAGACTGATAAAGGTTTTATTTTAGACTAAAAACTAGAGGGGGGTGGTGGTGATACTGTGAGGTGTGTATGCAGCACACACTGCACATCTAGAAGTGCTGCCGCTGTGCTGCTCTCTGATCCCAGTACTTCATTACCCCACCCCACCCCCCCATGCCCTAGGCAGCTGATAAAGCGTTTGATCACTTCATCTTGAGCTGCTATGGGGCCAAAGTCTCACGATAGTGCCATGATCTCACAGCTCATCCCGTGAGACTTTGGCCACTCAATAGCCTAAGATGAAGTGCTGCCCCACCACATGAGGGACAATGAAGACTAGAATCAGGAAGTAACACAACAGTTGCACTGCTAGAACTAAATGCTGTGTGCGTCACACTCACCTCCTCCCATTGCCTAGATTATAAAAATGTTTTACAGTCTCTAGTGGAATGGATGAGGAGGGAGAGTGTTTCCTAAGCTCTCAATTACTTTCATCACCTTCTCTGCAAACCTACTTCAGACACCAGTATCACCACCCCCGTGCCCACCACTTCAGAAGCCCTTCTCAGAATACAGTGATCCAACCCCATGACCTATGCATCTGACAACACACACACACACCTGCTTTACATTACCCCCATGGCCTCAGTCACCTCTCCCCCCTCCCACTGACACACCTCACCTGCAGACACTTCTGTGCCCCTGACATACCCAAGCCCCTCCTCCCACACTTCAGATATCTCACCCACAGCAGAGACACCACACACACACACCTACTGTCTTTGGTCCCTCTCTACACACCCTGTATGTGCTCTCCTGCTGAACACACCAAAACCCCAGCCCCATACAAACTCTTATTCCAGATATCCACCCATACACTCTCTATTGCAAATACCTCTCATTTTCCAGCCCTCCACGTCCCCCTCCCGCTCCCTGACTGGAGCTCTGAAAGAGATCCCCCTCCCACTCTCAGTCCCCTTAGCTTGGGAAAGATCATTTAATAGGGAGTCATCTTCAATTTTCCACCCAGTCTTGGCCATGGCACTGAGCAGAGCATTCCGAGGTACCATCTGTTGTTGTATTAAATTGTACTAGCTCATGATAGAATTAATAATGGTGCTGTTTATACCAATTTCTGTCACATCTGGAGTTTCTTTAACCATACAACTAAGTAGGGATATGTGAGCATTTTGTTTCATTTTGAGCTTTTTCCTGTGTTGTTCTGCTTTGTTTATCATTTGTATTATTTCATGTCTGTAATAGCATGTGTTTTTAGTACTAATGCGTTCTATTTAGTGTACTAGTTGCAAATAGCATCCACTATTATGAAATGAAATGAAACAACAAAAAAGGCAAATCCATACTATTAAATCTAATGGGCTTTGAAAATCAGACATACACTGCCTAATTCTACAAACTTGCACGCCCAAATTTACACTTGCAGCTAGATTCTGTATCACTGTTTCCGAAGACTGATCCTGGAGTACTCCTTGCCAGTCAGAATTTCATGGTATCCACAATGAATATGCATGAAATAGATTTGCATATAATGGAGGCAGTGCATGTAAATCAAGTTCATGCATATTCATTGTGGCAAGCCTGACAACCTGATTGGCAAGGGGTACTCTAGGACCGGACTTGGGAAACACTGTTCTATATATGACACCGAAAAAGTGCTATTCTATAAACCCATTTATAGATAGGCATGGTTTATAGAAAAGCGCTTACGCCTGGGAATCATACCTAACTTTAGGCACAGCCATTTGACCAACTGAAACACGGTGCAAATTTATGCACCTACATTAGGTGTATATCTCTGTTAGTTTATAATAACGCATGTTAATTTTAGCAATCCCTCATTATGTTCATGACTCTCCCATTACCACGTCTCTTTTTCAGATCGTGTGTAAATGCCAATTAAATCTAACCATTGCCAATAATTGCTTGCTAAAAAACCAATTATTGGCACTAATTAGCTTGTTATTCAATTACATTATACGCACAAATTGGGGCACATGCCCAAATTTAGATGCATAATTTTTTTGGCAAATTGTATAGAATTAGGGGTTAGCGTGCAAATTTGTGTATGCAGTTTATAGAATAGTCACACTCTATCCAAGGTAAATTTCTCACAGTGGGACTATAATGATACAATTCCAAATTCTGTCCCACACCAGAAAACTTTTTAAACTTTTTCTCTGAAAACCTCAGCAGTGTAACTTGCCAGCAGTCTTTCAATTCTGCAAGACTTTACAACACCAACCTCTTCATCGGTATTCAGATATTTATCTAAGCAAAACTTTGTTATATATCTCAAATCTTTCACGTATCCTAATCTTAATAAATATCAATTTCTAATTTTTCAAATATTTTAGCAAATAGAATACTCATCTTAAAACTGTATATAGTATCAGTCAGATGGGGGGGACTCAACATCTAACATGTTCATATTATGCCCATCCAGGCTGTCTCAAGGACCATCCCCTGAATTGCATTTAGTTCCCCGTCTGACTGATATTATATACAGTTTTAAGATGAGTATTCTCCTATTTTGCTAAAATATTTGAAAAGTTAAAAATGGATATTTATTAAGATTAAGATATGCAAAAGATCTGATATATATAACAAAGTTGTGGTTATACATGTAATTGCCATTAGTCACTATTCTATAAGTGGTGCATGCAAAATCCATCGCACACAACTGCAAGGGTGCATGGACATGGGAGGGGAATGTGCAGGTCAAGAGTGTATCAAGCAGTTATGCACGCTGGTTATAGAATACAAGAATTTACCCACCTAACTGCCTACAGGTAAGCATGAGCATTTATGCCAACCATTGAGCTAATGTAAGTGCCTATCTGCGGACTTACGCTAGTATTCTATAACAGCAGTTGTGTATATAATTGCCATTATAGAATGGATGCTTTGTGTGAATCATCCCGGCATTTAACGTTAGACGATCTTTATAGAATTACCGTCAAAGAGAATAGGGGCATCTGATTGTGAAATTGATGCACAATAATACAAATCATTGCTTTACTCACCTACTTGTGACATTTCTAGTTTTTCAATGTATTGTTTGTCAATGTTTTTTTTATGATAACACCATCGTATTTTTACTGTACCAACAAACACATTGGGCTAGATTTATCAGAGTGTGCTACTATGTTAGTGTGTGTTCCAACACATTAATGTGTGACCATTACCACAAGTCCCACTTTATGCAAAGGACCTATTTACTATTAACACACATTAATAGTGTCAACGCATTCTAAAGCAATAGTGCACTTTAGTGTCAACGCACTGTTTTCCTACTCAAGTTTTCCATATTAACTGTTTAGGCTATGTTTGAATATCATTCTTAAAAGAATGATCTTGCAGAGGAATTTCACCAGGGCTTGGATTTATGGCTCAGCTATTCAGTGTTTCAAAAGAGCAAAGATGCTTTAGAGAGCCTGGTGGTTGATATGAAAGTCCTAATAGATAGTGTGACAGCAGAACACATGGGAATGTAGAATTTCCCATTGACATATGCAGCACATTTTCATCATTAGTCAATAATAAAATTAAGACTAAAAGTATTATGGAATTTAGAAATGTTATCTTTTTCATTAGATTGAAAATTCACAGTATTTCCAGGAAAAGAAAGCATTTTTTCCAAAAGGTCTAAAATAAAATGATCAAGGAATAATTGTGAAATCTTATCACTTATTCTATTTTATCTTAAAAAAAACAATAGACAGTATTTAATAGAAAGATGAAAATAGTGTGCCTAGTTGAAAATAGCATTTGAGTGTCCTCCAGAACTGTACAAGTATCCAGCATCACTGCAGTGTTATGTTGTACCCAAAAATGCTGTCTTGGGGAGGTAGAATTTCCCAAAATAATATCTCAGCATGTGCTGGTACTCAGCCTGTTTAGTTCTGTATTACCTTAGCCCCTCCCCCTTTCTCCCATCTCGAATTCTCCACCCTCTGAGCAATGACAGCACATCACATGCCGATAGCCAGTGTTATCAAGATGTTTGACTGAACACAATAGCAACAAAGATTGTGCCTTCACAGAAACATATTATATGCAGCATGCGAGTATTCATGCAGTGATTATCCCAAAATAATGCGTAGGGAGCAAATACGAATGTTGCTGTTCAAAGAAAACTTTGTGAGTATAAACAATCTATATTTGAGCCTTCAGCACGCTTAGAGGTTTGATGCAGAGGAGTGGGAACTGTGCGTTTGTGAAAGGACATTTTATAGATGCAAAAGTGTATGGGAAGGACGGAAGTGTTCCTTGAGTTCTTGGCTCAGTGACCAATACGTTCATAAAAATATGGTGGGTTAAACTGAGGAATCTGTAAAACCAAGGAGAGGGCTTGCAGGTTCAGCTGCTATTGTTTTTACAAAGCACTGTGCGCCTTCCATTTTCCTATCAAATGTATGTAAAGAGGGGGATAAAGTGTCATATATCAAACATGTAACCAGTTGATTTGCTCTCTTTATTTAAGCATGATGATATTTATATAGTGGGTCTATCTGATACTTATTCTTAAGGAATTGATTTTAGATGCATGTTCATATCATGTACAGGTACTACATCTGCTTGTAGACTCCCTTCTGCTACTGCAGCAAAATAGCCCTGCTCTGCCGGACCTCTGAGCAAACTACCTCACCTGTCTGAAAAGAGGATGGAAAATTGCAGTTAGCTCTTAAAACCATTTTCTAACCCCGTGCATGGTCTAAAGATGCTGTTACCGAACCATTCTTTTTGGAAGGTGATAAAAACTGGCCAAGAATAAGCAATTTACAGATGCCTTTAATAATGGAGACCATTTAGAGATCTTATAAATTACATCCTGAAGGTGCAGCAATGTAGAGTTACTACAGTAAAACATAAGCAATAAACACTGATGTAGCTATCTAATCAGGCACATAAGAAACCAAACTTACCCTTAAAATAAAAAATTGAACACCATATGCTCCTATTATTTTTGCACATTGAGGGCAGTGTGCATTCAGGGGAGTAGCCATGGGGGCCTGGAGGAGGCAAAGGCCCCTCGACTTTCTCAGGCCCCTCCAATGCTCAGGCCAGCCCCTCCCAAGCCCTGCCAGCCAAAAGTATCTTTGCTGAAGCAACTTTCTCCTCCCTGGCCATAGCCACAGCAGCAATTTGAGAAGAGTGGTGGCCTGATGCACAACCTACATGGTTCTGTAGCCTCTCTGTGCCATGTTGATCGTGAATGAGACTTGCCGCCTGCAAGGTTTCAGTGCAATGTGTTACAGAGACTGCAGAGCCATGTGGGTCATATATCGGAGCACCGCAGCTCTTTTACTGCTGCTGTAGGTGAGAGTGAAGGTGTGAGGTTTGGGAGACAGGGAAATGACGGGTGGTGCAGGATGAGGCAGGCCAGCATGCCTAGTGCTCCCTCACTGTGGTAACTTTGCCCCTCCCCCCTAAAAAACCCCAAATGAGTTCTGGCTATACTAATGGTATCAGTTAGTTTTATTTTTCTTTTAAGGGGACAAAGGAAGGGTGAGAGAATAAAATGGAAACTGAATTTAAATCATTATAAAGAGATGTTATGAAATAATATTGGGGGAGACATTATCAACTAGACTATTGTTGAGATATATTGCTTTACTGTTAACCCAAAGTATAAGTAACTAAGGGCCCTGTTTACAAAGGCATGCTAGCGTTTTTAGCATGCACTAAAAATTAGTGTGTGCTAACTGTGTAGATGCCCATAGGAATATTATAGGCATGTACACAGTTAGCAGCATACGTTAAAAACATTTGAGGGGCATAATCGAATGGGGCCGGCCATCTCTAAGGGCGGCCATCTCTAACGATGGCCCCCTCAAGCGGCGTACCAGACTGTATTATCGAAACACGATGGCCGGGCCATCTTTCGTTTCGATAATACGGTCGGGGATGGCCAAATCTCAACATTTGGGCCGCCCTTAGAGATCGCCGGCGTTAGAGATGGCCGCCATTGGTTTTCGCCGATAATGGAAACTAATGGCGGCCATCTCAAACCCGGCCAAATCCAAGCCATTTGGTTGTGGGAGGAGCCAGCATTTGTAGTGCACTGGTCCCCCTCACATGCCAGGACACCAACCAGGCACCCTAGGGGGCACTGCAGTGGACATCACAAATTGCTCCCAGCTGCATAGCTCCCTTACCTTGGGTGCTGAGCCCCCCAAATCCCCCCCCAAAACCCACTGCCCACAACTGTACACCACTACCATAGCCCTAAGGCGTGAAGGGGGTTTGGAGGGCTCACATTTACCACCACAAGGGGGGGATGGGTCTGGGTCCGCCTGCCTGAAGTGCACTGCACCCACTAAAAACTGCTCCAGGGACCTGCATACTGCTGTCAGGGAGCTGGGTATGACATTTGAGGCTTGCATAGAGGCTGGCAAAAAAATGTATTAAATTTTTTTTTGGGGGGGTGGGAGGGGGTTGGTGACCACTGGGGGGAGTAAGGGGAGGTGATCCCCGATTCCCTTCAGTGGTCATCTGGTAAGTTCGGGCACCTTTTCGAGGCTTGGTCGTAAACAAAAAGGGACCAAGTAAAGTCAGCCAAATGCTCGTCAGGGCCGGCCTTCTTTTTTCCATTATCGGCCGAGGCCAGCTATCTGTTAGCCAGCCACGCCCTCGTCCCGCCTTCGGTACACTGCCGACACGCCCCCTTGAACTTTGGCCAGCCCTGTGATGGAAAGCAGTTGAAGCCGGCCAAAATCAGCTTTTGATTATACCAATTTGACCGGCATTAGGAGAAGGCCAGCCATTTCCCGATTTGTGTCGGAAGATGGCCGGCCTTCTCCTTCGAAAATAAGCAGGTTTGTAAACATGGCCCTAGGTCTGATTGCACAAAATGGGATCTGTGCTAAAATAGCAAGAGTTGTGATAAAACAAGTAGCCCAGGTTGATAACTTTCCTCCGAAGACAATATGTGAACCAATCAGAACCTGTTCCTGGATTTGTCATTCTGGATGCCTTTAAGGCTCCTTCTAAGTCTGTACAGTAGAAATGCAGAACAGGTTTTGCTGCTATGGTTTGCAAATAACAAATCTGACACAATCTCTGTCCAGCTCATTCTGGCTCTTTGGACTATAGTCGTGTTATACACGGTTAGGTATCTCGTACAAGAAAGGAGGCACTGAAGTCTTTTTATGAACTTAATGACATGTGAAAAGAATACATAGAAGAGAGCACAAAAAAAAAAAAAAACAAATGTCAGTGTAAAGATATCCAAACTTGTCCATGAGCAAATATCAGTCCCTTTTTCACTAGTCCATAGGCATTTCAACCTTGTTTTTCTATTTATTTGAAAAATAAAATAATTTAATAACGACACAACACAGGAGTTCTATTAACGTAAATAAAATGCTATTCTGTACATAGGGCCCGCTTTACCAAGATGCAGCAAAAGGGGGCTGGCGCTGACATTGGCGCATGTTTTACATGTGCGCCAAGGCCCCCTTCTACCACAGCTGATAAAAGGGAAGTCTCGCCTTCTTGCAGGAAATGGCTGTGTGGCAAGTAAAGCACTTGCCGCACGGCCATTTTTTGGGGTAGCCCTTACCACTTTCCATTGAGTTGGCGATAAGGGCTCCCATGTTAACCCAGCGGTAACCAGACAGCATGCGGCACTGCCCGATTACAGCTGAGTACAATCCAGCGCTACAAAAATGAATAAATTTCTGTAGCGCTGGAAATGATGGCACACTAGGGGTGGGAAGAACCACTGGGCTGCTGAGGTAGCCCAGCGGTACTTCTTGCATAGTGAGCGGTAGGCCCACATTGGGCTTACCACCACTTAGTAAAAGGAGCCCTTAGTATCACAGTAAATGTCGGCAGATAAAAACCTGCATGGTCCATCCAGTCAGCCCAACAAGGTGACCAGAGTTGAATTTGGCATTCTGCACAAATTCCACTTCTTCATCACTCAATCTCTGTCTCTCCCTACCAATTGTGGGCATGGGCCATAGAAGTCTGCCTGCCATTGGTCTTCGAAACCTCCGAAGCTGCCATTAAAGCCCCCTCCAATTTTTTTGGCACCATATATAGAATCTAGCCCTAACTGCGCATTAAGGGGGTCTTTTACCAAGGTGCGCTAGCGTTTTTAGCATGCACTAATGATTAGCATGCGCTAAATGCTAGAGGAATATATAGGCATCTCTAGTGTTTAGCACACGCATACTTAACACATGCACTAAAAATGCTAGCATGCCTTTGTAAAAGGATCTCTAAGGGCTTAACACCCTTTAATCAAAGGGCCCCTTAGTGTACATAAAATTGATTTAATGTTCTATTCTGAAGAAAATGCAGGATATAATCCAGGAAGTTTCTGAGGTCCTAGATGTGAATCACTACAACATCTGAGATCAAGGATGAACTCTCTCACAACCATCTTGCCTCTGCTCTGCTGAGATGGTTGGCATACTTCGCTGGATCGACAAGATGTCTACACCCACAATCTTATCCACCTTCCTTCACTTCCACTACCTACCAGTATCAAGCCCTAGTGTTTGGTGTTTTCACCAGTGTATTCACTGGTATCAAAAGCTCTGTTCTTGTGCCAGGTTACCATGGTTACACTGAAAAAACCTGGAATTTATAATCCAAAACTTGGAATTTCTCATCAACCAATAGAATTCCAACACAAATTATCATCCAGGGGTCCTTTTACAAAGGCATGCTAGTGTTTTTAGTGTGTGCTAAAAATAAGCATGTGCTAAAAGTTTGAGATGCCCATATATTTCTATGGGCATCTGTAGTGTTTAGCATGTGCTAATCATTAGCGTACACTAAAAACTCTAGCGCGCCTTTGTGAAAGGACTCCCCAGTTTACAGGAGTACACATAGACCCAGAAGTGCAGAGAGCCTACCTCCTGGATGATTGAATAGGCATCATTGCAACATGATGCTATTATTTGTACTCTGCCAGTATAGCATTGACACACATAACTTTATCATAGGGGATATGATAGAGGTCTACAAAATTCTGAGTGGTGCAGAACGGGTAAACATGAATCAATTGTTTACTCTGTCAAAGTACAAAGACTAGGGGCACTCCAGGATGTTACACGGTAATAGTTTTAAAACAAATAGGAGAAAATATTTTTTTTTCACTCAACGAATGGTTAGGCTCTGGAACGTGTTGCCAGAGGATGTGGTAACAGCAGTTAGAGTATCTAGGTTTAAAAAAGGTTTAGACAAGTTCCTGGAGGAATTTCTTAATTTAAACACATCCAAGTAACTTAGACACCTTATAGTCTCCGTTTCACATCGGTACAAAAATGGCTGCCATGTTACTTGTAATGAAATCAAATTGTAATGAGATAAAAGCACTTCAAATTGGTTTCAGAAAATACTGCATTACAAGTAAAGGTGCTCAGTCTTATTATGTTCTCAGCAATGGGTAAAAGTTCTGAAATGTTTACTTAAGTATTGTAACGCGTTACTTTTACTTTGTTACTATACAACAATGCTGAAGAGTTTTCCTTTGTTCGACCCCACTTCTTGCTGTTGTGTTGTTTTTGCTCGTGGGGTATTTTCCTGTTTGGCTTTGTTTCAACTGAATGATACAGCCATTTTGAGTCTTTCATAAAATAGTCCAGTTGAATGCAATGTGAAAAGATAATGCTTTCTTTTGAAGTCTCATGGAAAGATGGAAGTTGCTTCAAAAGAAAATATATCACTCAGTGTAAACTTCCACAAGACACCCTGCTTCACACATATGGGATAAAGAGTATATCCTGAGTTAGGAAATAGAAAGCAGAGAACACCAGAAATTTGCAGATTATACACTTCCCATCAGCTATTGTATCAAAGGTTACATACCCTAGAAGATCTCTGATTTAATTCAGACAACCAAAAGTCACAGAGTGGCAGTATAACACAAAATATAAGCTTTATGTTCAGCACACTTCTCATTTGGTATTGGAAAATGCCATTATTATCTAAGGGGTTGATTTTCAAAGCAATTTAAATGGCTTGTCTAGGGCCAGCCGCAGATATTCAGCAGCAATTATAAAGTTAGTGAAGCTGAATATCTGCACTTAGTGCCTAAGCTGAAATCAGCTAATTTGTGGGTGGTCCAAGGATGGAGTCAGCACTTACGCGGATATGTTGTTCAGAGAGGTTCCTTGAAACTAAGCACTTGAGTTGAATATAACTGATTTGACCTGGTTTCTGTGATCAGCATATACCAAAGGTGACAATGTGCCAGCATTCTTCACAGTCCTTCAGAAGTGGAACTGGCTCCATGCAACCTAATGAACAAGTCCTTCATGAAAGTCACAAAATGGTGTTCTCTCTCTGATTTTCTTCCCAGTGAAGTAAGATATGACAGGATCTGTGTTTTGTTAGGGAGTCAGTGTCTGGACATGTACAATACGGAGGAGTCCATCCAACTATTTGACTCATCTTTGAAGAGTTCTTTACCCATTTCAGGGAGCTCTTTGTCTGAGTGGAGGAGTGGCCTAGTGGTTAGTGCAGCAGACTCTGATCCTGGGGAACTGGGTTTAGTTCCCACTGCAGCTCCTTGTGACTCTGGGCAAGTCACTTAACCCTCCATTGCCCCAGGTACAAACAAGTACCTGTATATACTATGTAAACCACTTTGAATGTAGTTACAAAAAACACAGAAAGGCAGTATATCAAGCCCCTTTCCCTTTCTAGTAAAAGGGAAAGTTTATTATTTATCCTTGAACACTGTGTTTGCCAGATGCTCTTCTGTCTTGGTGTGGAGACATTTATGTGAGTCTGATGATCATAACTTTGTCTCTCCTTATGGTCAATTGTTTCTCTTAAGGAGAAATGGTTACATAATGACTGCAACAAGAATGTGCATTCATTCCCTAATATACTAGTATCAAAGGCACTAACACTGCCTGGTTTAAGCATTTTGCCAATGCAGGAGTCACCTATTACAACCATCCATTGTCAAGGCAATAGGCATAGGATATATTGCGTGGACTGTTGCACAGTTGACAAACTTTGTGTAGATTCAGCATGTCTCTGCCAGATAGTATTAGAATTTAACCTCTTGATTCAATGATGGGATATATTTAGCTATAGACTTTGTATGGGGATGATACCATGCAACTTTTGATGTAGGAATTTCTTTCTATTGTCTGGTATCCAGTTGCATTCTATGAAAGTGGGAAGGAGTGATCTGTTGTTGCAATCTATAGCCTCTGTCCCCTACCCATTCACTTTTCATCCCATTGTCTTTACTGCACCTACACATTGAGCACATCTGGGGAGTAGAATTCTGAAATTGGTAGTGATTTACTACTTTGATCATCCATGATGATATACATTTTTATTGATCTATTCCTTCAAGTATACCTCGGTTATGTATGGTTTACAAAAGGACCATCCATCACGCCATTCTTCACCAACTCAAGTACATTTGGCAGCAATTTTCGTTACAACACTTTTCTATCATTCTCTTTGCCATGCCTCAGAACAGAGGGAGAAGCTTTAGGAGAGCTAGATCTTGCAGCATCTAGGTGTAGAGAGAACATGTTTGTTGCTGTCACACTGTGCTTTTTAATGGTTGCTCTGGAGCTAGAGAAGTGATTTGTGAAAGAGCAGCACCCTCGTAGATTCCATACTGTTTGAGCAGGTTTTCACTTATTTGACAAGTTAGCAGACTGAATATCGCTTCTAATCTGTATGTGTCAAGCTCTGCTCTAAGACTGCCCCTGCACTAACCAGATATGGCAGTCTGAGTCAATATTCAACGGCACCACCCAGTTAAGTACAGTAGAATATTGGCAGTTGGCCTGCTCAGTGTTGTTTAAAAAGTAGGATCCTCTCCTGCCCATTTAAACCATGCTGAACATCAACCCTGTAGAGTGTTGGGGTGTTGGTGTGAAGTAGAGTACCTTTCTAAGTATGCATACCTGGATTCCAAGCAGACTATATTTAAATCCATTTTTTTTAATTATTGAAAATGTCAAGATTTTTACAAAAATCATAATAACAAAAGTAACTACCGATCACAAAAGTAATAGACTCAATAGATTATTATAAAGAAAAATAGGTTACTTTAGCCCACTTCTAGGAAGATATACGCACAATCCTAGTTAAGAAATCATATAAGCAATCAAGTTAGAGTATAACTAGGTCTAATTAGATCTAATCTTCTAAACTATCTAAGGAGTATCCAACTAATTAAGGACTAGAACCCCCAATCACCCTGTCTTACTAATACAAAGAAACTACTTCCTGCCTCAAAGAAAATTCTCCAACTGAGTGGATTAAAAAAAGGCATATTCTTTCCCTTAACAGCTGACCAAGCATTTACATGGGTACCTCAAAAAGAAAGTAGCCCCCATAGCAAGAACCCAAGCTTTAAAAGCTATAAATTGCTTCCTTCTCAAATGTGTGGAACAAGTCACATCAGGGAAGATCTGGATTCTTTGACCACAAAATGGCACATTCTTATTCTTAAAGTAAGTTTTTAATATCAAAATGTTTTGCTTCTTAGATGTGAATTTGACAAGAAGAGTAGCTTGGGTATTAATCACATCATTAGAATTCTCTAGGAAATTAGTCAAGTCCAAACTTGACTCCAAGATAATATCCAAGCCACCTCCAGTCACATTCCTAACTCAAGAGAGTTGTGGAATATAATAACCCTGGGAAATCATAATTTCATCTGAATGAGATAGTTTCAACACCTCTTTAAATATTGTTTTAACAAAATATCTGAAGACAAAAGTCTAGTCTGAGGAAAATTCAAAAACCTCAGGTTCCTGGAGTATAGTGAATTTTCAAGCTTCTCAATACCAAAATGCACAGAGAGGCTGTTCTTAATCTTTAATGCCCCAGCCACCTAAAGAGTAGCAATTTGAGGATCCAAACCTTGGAGCCTCTTATCAATCACCATAAACTGTTTACCAATCTCCACAAATTTCTACACAGTCAACTGGGTAAAGATGCACTTCAGAATGCTGTTATCAAATTGCTTCATCACACTCAAAAATATGATCACGTTACCCCACTCTTCAAAAAATCTCATTGGCTCCCTGTTGAGCAAAGAATTGTTTTCAAGACGCTCACTCTTGCTTCCAAAGCTTATTGCATAGGTGTTCTCTCTTACTTAGCCAATCTTACTGTCCCTTACTCCCTAGCAAGTCTCCTTCGATCATTAAATGACCACCAGTTATGTCTCCATAGTCCCCATTTCGCTTAATTGGAATCCACTAGGGAAAGGGAATGGGACTTGATATACTGCCTTTCTGTGTTTTTTTGCAACTACATTCAAAGTGGTTTACATAGTATATACAGGTACTTATTTGTACCTGGGGCAATGGAGGGTTAAGTGACTTGCCCAGAGTCACAAGGAGCTGTAGTGGGAATCAAACCCAGTTTGGGTATATCAAAAGTGTGAAAGAAAGAAATTAAGTAGCCTCAGCAGCTGCCCTCTTTTCCTCCTCTTGTATTCTGGCTCTCTCAAGCCTTACTGCTGCCTCATGTTGCTACTGTGAGAGGTCTAAATAAAACAGGAAGGTAACCTCTATGAGAGTTCAAAGTAACCAGAGAAGTAGATGATAACACAATGACTTCCAACAGGGAGTATCGTCAAAAGAGTAGTTTATTAAGGCACCAGAAGAGACCCAACACAGGGCCGTGTTTTGGCGGGAACACTCACCTGCCTCAGGGGTCAAATATAACAGTACTGTAAAAATGAACATCAACATTGTAAGACGTGTGAAATACATATAAAGTATAGTACAGTAAGAGTTCAATACAATAAAAATTAAAATTACAAACATCAAACATGATTGATCACTAATAACATAGTAACATAGTAGATGACCGCAGAAAAAGACCTGCACAGTCCATCCAGTCTGCCCAACAAGATAAACTCATATGTGCTACTTTTTGTGTATACCCTACCTTGATTTGTACCTGTCCTCTTCAGGGCATAGACCATACAAGTCTGCCCAGCACTATCCCCGCCTCCCAACCACCAGCCCCGCCTCCCACCACCAGCTCTGGCACAGACTGTATAAGTCTGCCCAGCACTATCCCCACCTCCCAACCACCAGTCCCGTCTCCCACCACCAGCTCTGGCACAGACCGTATAAGTCTGCCCAGCACTATCCCCGCCTCTCAACCACCAGCCCCGCCTCCCACCACCGGCTCTGCCACCCAATCTCGGCTAAGCTCCTAAGGATCCATTCCTTCTGAACAGGATTCCTTTATATTTATCCCACACATGTTTGAATTCCGTTACCGTTTTCATTTCCACCACCTCCCACGGGAGGGCATTCCAAGCATCCACCACTCTCTCCGTGAAGAAAGACTTCCTGACATTTTTCTTGAGTCTGCCCCCCTTCAATCTCATTTCATGTCCTCTCGTTCTACATTAATTGTAGATTCAAAATATGGTAATATTTAATATGGTAGCATATTTATTTATTTAGATTTTGCTCACACCTTTTTCAGTAGTAGCTCAAGGTGAGTTACATTCAGGTACTCTGGATATTTCTCTGTCCCAGGAGGGCTCACAATCTGTTTGTACCTGAGGCAATATTTAATGAAATATTAAAAGGAACTGAAACTACACTAAGGATGAGTAAAAATATATATCTATATATCTATACGGAAAGCAATTAAAACATGTGATAAACATAATGTAATATACATAGTGGGACCTGAGATTATACCAGATAAAAGCCATAAAGAACATGGTAAAGTGTCAAGGATATGCCAGATAAATAAGCTCACCTTGAAGCTGAAACGTGTAACAAACAGTTCCTAGATAAATCTGCTCTAAACATGAGCAGAGTCAAGGCAAAAGCAAATCTGTGTAAAGAAAGGGACAGGATAATATTTATTTATTACATTTGTACCCCACGCTTTCCCACACATAGCAGGCTCAATGCGGCTTACATAGTAACAGTAAAAAAGAATTACAAAGTCTTTAAGAGATTATGCAAACTGTAGTAAACATAATAATAATGGGGTTGACAGATAAGTAAATTGAACGTAGGAGGGATTGAGTGTAGAAGGAAATGAAGGTTGGGAGGTAGGCGTAGGGAGGATGGAGAGGAAAAGATAGGGGATAGCAATAAGGAGAATGGGAGACATGGTCAATCCAACTCTGAACTGGTAATGAAATTGACTAAATCTACAGGACACATTATAGCAGTTGTATAAGATACGAGAACTGAAAATGACACATAAAAGTCTGATTAAAGGATTAAAAGGACAAATGAGGTACATGGCAAAGGCTAAGCTATACAAAACACTTTTTGGAGAAAAAAAAAGCTAGTATCTGTTTATGTAAAAACATATATAATTGTCCCACGGTCTGCCCACACATGATAAAAGAAAAAATATTAATGGGCTGATTACTCAAAAGCCGGCTAAAAATAACCAGTTATAAAATTAACCAGTTATAAAAAATATCTAAAATGCAAAATGGGTGATGTGTAAATATTCCTTTAAATTCTCCACTTTTAATTCTGCATCTGCAGTGGTATTTATTTTAAAGATCAATGGCTTTTTAAAACTCTTTTTCTTGAAAGCCTTCCCCTGTGTTTATCTTTCTCAGGAATGTGAGATGTCTTTCAGGGAGGAATTGATAAGTCCTAATGGCATCTGAGGTGATTTATAGCTTGCTAAATCCTTCTGGGTCTGTAGCACTAGTAGTTAACATGTACCATTCTCTCTTTGGTTCCATGCCATATTTCTTTTTTTTTTTCATTGTAGCCATCTTTGTCAGTTTCATATTTTGAAATATTTTGTGGCTTTGAGACTATGCATTTGGGTCCAATGCTTGTGTTTTCAGAGCATACAGGGGCTTTTGGAGTTAATTACATAACTCATTAGTTTTCAATGGCTTTATATTTCATCTTGCTGTGCTAATCTTACTCCTGATACAGGAAGAAAGTTAAGTATGGAAAAATCAGTGTAAAACCACTGCACTAAACAGTAGCGTACATAAGTATTGTCATACTGGGAAAGACCAAAGGTCCATCGAGCCCAGCATCCTGTTTCCAACAGTGGCCAATCCAGGTCACAAATACCCGGCAAGATCCCAAAATAGTACAAAACATTTTATACTGCTTATCCCAGAAATAGTGGATTTTCCCCAAGTCCATTTAATAACAGGCCAAACCTTTTTTTAAACTCTGCTAAGCTAACCATCTTTACCACATTGTCTGGCAACGAATTCCAGAGTTTAATTACACATTGAGTGAAGAAACATTTTCTCCGATTCATTTTAAATTTACTACATTGTAGCTTCTTCACATGCCTCCTAGTCCTAGTATTTTTGGAAAGCGTGAAAAGACGCTTCACATCTACTCGTTTAACTCCACTCATTATTTTATAGACCTCTATCATATCTCCCCTCAGCCACCTTTTCTCCAAGCTGAAGAACCCTAGCCGCTTTAGCCTTTCCTCATAGGGAAGCTGTTCCATCCCCTTTATCATTTTCGTTGTCCTTCTCTGCACAATCACTCTCTCACCGTGGATTGTGGACTGCACTGCGTAGCTCATTGCACCCCATTTTTGAGAGGCTCAGATGCTTAATCTATACACGTCAATTTGTTGATCCCTGAGGAAGGCTTTGTAGCCGAAACATGGACCATGTAGGGTCCCAATAAACTGTGGTTTTGGTGCTCTTACCACCGTGGTTTCAGTACTGGTCTTTTTGGACTTGGTTTTCTTCCATTCTATAAATAACAACAGATAGTTTCAGTGCTATAAGATTTCCAAAATCTATATTGGAATACATCCAAAAGATTATTCTGGAATAAGCATCTTGCAATTGCAAAGTAGCTACTGCTCCTAGCCAAAAACAGCAGATTTGCCACTGGCCTGTAGCTATCACACTTTGCTAAATCCAATGAGCTATTTTTAAAAACAAAGATTCAAAAGGAGAGATTTCATAGAAAAAAAAGAAACTTCCCCCTTTACAGAGCCAAATTTTTAGCTCCATATGCCACACTATCATATCATAAAAGTGGAGCATAACGGTTAGTGCATTGGCCTGAGAACCAGGTTCAGTTCCCACTGTCGCTCTTTGTGACTCTGGGCAAGTCACTTAACTCTCCACTGGTCCCTCCACTGGTACAAAGGGGTCTTTTACAAAGGTGCACTAGCGTTTTTAGCATGTGCTAAACACTAGTGTTTAACAGACACTTATTTTTAGCGTGCACTAAAAATGCTAGCATGCCTTTGTAAAAGGACCCCAAAATAAGTGCCTGTATATAATACGTAAACCGCTTTAATTGTAACCACAGAAAGGCAGTATATCAATTCCCATCCCCTTTCTCTATCAGAGGGATCCTTTGACAACTTTGCAGGAAAAGGTCAAGCTCACAGGAGTCATGGCCCAATTTAGCTACTAAATTCCTAATTTCTACTTCTGAAACTGTCGAGACATTTTCCTATATAGGCTCCACCAAATGCTCAAGAGCTCCACCTATGAATTTCTAATCTCAAATAAATTACTCTACTGCTAATCACCACCTATCGCCATCATATTACACCGCCTTCTCAGAAGAACTAACCATATGCACAATTTCCATGATTTCCCATATCCTTCTGTACTGAGATAACAGATATCTAAACATTTCTAATCCTGTCATACTCCACAAACCAGCCACGGAACTTTCTTTAACTATCTGCTTTCTAAAGGTCAAAAATTTAACCTCACAAATGTGTCACTAATTAAACCAGGATTCACCTTCACATACCAGATTAGCCAGCTTCTTAACTCCCAAAGCAATTTATTACAGAACAATTGAATAACACAATTTACTGTGAGATGAAATGGAATTAAAATAACTGTACCAAATCTTTAGGAAGAAGCTAAAAAACCTTTTTGTTCCCAAAGCCAGCCATATGTACATTGACCTCAGGGTGATCCCACATAGTTGCACTCAGACTGCTGTCACAGACTCACAATCCCTCCGTAGCCCACTACCCTTATCATGAACACCCAACATTGTAATAGTCCAGTAACGGATTAATGTAAACTGATTAATGTAAACCGCACTGAACCCTGAAAATGGGATTTTAGCAGTAAATAAGCACTAATTTGTATTGTATGTGATACAGCTGTTAAAAGCTTTCCTTGATTTTTGAGGTATCAGAAAGAAACCATAGCCACAAGATCAGTAGAAAGCCCTTTCTTTTAAAAGTATATGTTGTTCTGTCCTCCGACAGCCTCGCACTAGTTTATAACGTGATCCTAAAATGTGTGTAATGCCTTTACTGTTATTCTCAGTCCCAAGGACTATCATTGCTGCAGTTTCCCCACTGGAAAAATACATGAGCAATGCACTGTGGGTAATGTAGTTCACAGGCAGTGCAACCACACTTGTTTGGCTGTGTAAGAACTGCTATCACTGGTTGGGAGGCTGCTCAGACCTTCTCTCTCTCCCTCTCTCTCTGCCAAGCTTGGCTCTTTTGTCTTCCTGCTCAGTCTTACTATTCTGTCCACAGAGGTCAGCCAGGTATGACCTTTCCCTCCTATCTCTAGGACTACCCCTTGCTATCCGATAGCAGGCTCTGTCCCCATTGGTCTCTATCTGCTCCTCCCTGTGTGAAGCCCCAACACTTCTTTGTCCTTCCAGCCATGAGGGGCTTCTTCCTCCATTACAGCCAGGGACATGGGGCCAACACCATCACACTCCAGACAGCTCTGTCCTGATCAAACTCCCTGTAACGAACCTGGATTTTTTACCCTGTAAATATCTTCTTCCAAATGAGATATTGCACATTGCAGTCACCCAGCTTTGGACTATTTCTACCTGTTCAACTACTTTCCCCTCCCCCTGTAATACAACTACCTCTCTTCAGATCTCCACCTCCCACAGCCTCCAGATTAAGAAGTCTCTGTATCCTGAACATCTATCTGTGAGTAAATTATCTGTGATTTATTCAATAAAAGAGACTTTATAAAATAATAGAGACTTCAGGTGATTGCTGTGCCAGGGTTATGCTCCATGATATTGGGGCTTCTTATTATCAAGCCCCAAGAGTCATGACATATGTCACTCAGCATAAACAGCTTTCTGAAGATTCTGAGGATTGACTTGAGAAAATATGATATCCTATGTCACTAAATAGAAAACTGGACACTTCAAATGAGAAATTTCTAGAATATTCACAATCTACTTCCCATGACCTACTGGGCTGAAGGTTTCATGTCCTTACAGGGTTCCTGACTTAGGGCCTCTTTTATCAAGCTGCACTAGCAATTGCCGCGCGGTAATGCCAACAAAGCCCATTCAAATGGGTTTTGTTGGCATTACTGCACCGGGGAGTGCTAGCATTGGTTTGATAAAAGAAGCCCTTAATCCGTACAACCAGAGGTTACAGGCTGACACTATAATACTGTAAGCCATCAGTTTAATTTTCAGTGGCAGCAGTGATTGCATTTTGATAAATGCTAATTCTACATTTTTTAAAGTAGTATATTCTTCACCAATAAGAAGATAAGTGATGGCACTGAATATACATATTGGGGTGAATTCTATATATACAGCGCTGCACTTAAAGTTAGGCACGGTTTATAGAATAGCACTTATACCCGGGAATAGCACCTAACTTTAGGCACAGCCAGTTTAACCAGCTGAAACGTGGTGCAAATCTTTGTGCCTAAATTAGGCACATTTTCTCCTTATTCTATAACTACAAGCGTTAATTTTAGGAATATCCTCGTTCTGCCCATGACCCTCCCATTTCTGCGTCCCCTTTTTGAACTCACTTGTAAAATTTTGGTGAGGATCCCAAGCCTAAACTTAAGTGCATATATTCCAATTAAATCAAATTAGTGACAATAATTGCACTAATTCGCACTATCCGGATAGTGTCACTGAATATCCTTACAGACGGTCTCAGCAATATCCAGATAGTACCACTGAATATCCTTACAGACTGCTTCAGTACTATCCATAGTGCCACTGAATATCCTTACAGACTGCCTCAGAACTCTCCAGATAGTGCCACTGAATATCCTTACAGACTGTCTCAGCACTCTCCGGATACTGCCACTGAATATCCTTACAGACTGCCTCAGCACTTTCCAGCTAGTGCCAATGAATATCCTTACAGAATGCTTCAGGACTATCCAGATAATGCCACTGAATTTCTTTACAGAATGCTTCAGGACTATCCAGACAGTGCCACTGAATATCCTTACAGACTGTCTCAGCACTATCTGGATAGTGCCACTGAATATCCTTACAGACTGCTTCAGCACTATCCGGATAGTACTACTGAATATCCTTACAGACTGTCTCAGCACTCTCCGGATAGTGCTACTGAATATCCTTACAGACTGTCTCAGCACTTTCCGGATAGTGCCACTGAATATCCTTACAGAATGCTTCAGGACTATCCAGATAATGCCACTGAATTTCTTTACAGAATGCTTCAGGACTATCCAGACAATGCCACTGAATATCCTTACAGACTGTCTCAGCACTATCTGGATTGTGTCAGGGCAATATTTGGACGGAGCTAGAAGGTATCTGGAGAGCAGTGATAATCAGCTCACTCTCCTGGGTGGTGGCAAGTGCACTTGGGGTAATTAGACAATATGGCCGTGTGCTAATGGCAACATTAGCACAAAGTTATTAAAACTAAAACTAGAAAAAAAAGTCATTTTTTACAGCTGCGGTAAAAATGGCCTTTGCACATGGTAAAGACCTGCGTAAGGGCTACGGCCACTTTTTAACCACAGCTTAATAAAAGGGCCCCTAAAATCAAACAACACAACTAAAATTGAGACAAAAATACTACATCATCAAAACCATTACACATACTAAAATCTCAGCCCAAATTCTGAAAATGCTTGAGAAATTCTCAGCTATGTTCCAGAAACTTTTGTGTGAGCAAAAAAGCTTTTAGCTTTTTCCAAAATGTCGACAGAACATATTCATATCTTAAGACCAAGGGGAGTTGATTCCACAGTACTGTGTACAACACTGATAAAATACAATTTCTAGTTTCTAGTGTCCGATCTTAATAGCTGAAACTTTCAGAAGACTATGAGTCAAGGAATATAAAGCACAGGAAGGAGGAGTGTATGTAAACAGCCAAAGACGATGCCATTAACTGTGGAGCCAGACCATTAAAAGCATCAAATGATGTTAAATGTAATAAGTCCTCTCACCAGTAGCCAATTCAAGGCAATTAATCTTAGTAATATGCTCACATTTTCTACAACTAGTAATAAGGCGTGAAGCAATATTTTGCACCATCTGCAAAGCCTTAATTGTTTGATTGAGTAACCCTGTACAATTGCATTACAGTAATACAACTTTGAGAACACAAGAGATTGTAACACAATTCTAAAGTGATCAGAGGAGATAAAAGGTTCAATCTGTGTAAATTATGAAGTATATAAAAGACAGGTTTAACCATTGCAGGACTTGCACCTTCAGCGATAGCTACTGATCAAGAATCACAACCAAATATCAGATTTCAGGTTAAACTGATAATATCTGGTCCTTAATCTGCACACCACTTACGATACCAGAAATAAGGAAGCAACTCACCACCATGACCACTAAATTATTACCTATCCACAAATTAGATAGCACAAGTAGGCAGTCCATAAACTGTGTTAAGTGTCAGTCACACTTGTTTTAACAGGCAAAATGTTCTTAAAATTGTTAGCCTAAAGATATATTCTGCTAACTTAACAAATCACATACATGGCACAAATAAAATATAGACAGTGCTGGGTCCTGAGATGTCCTTGTTAGAAGAAGCATCCAATCAGAAACATCTGTTTGCACGTTATCAGTCAGAAAAGATGTAAACCTGGCTGTTACCCCCGGCCAAGGGTTGTGGGTGACCCTGCAAATTAATCAAGCCAGACAAGAACATAAGGAAAAAACTCTGTGGTTCAGAAAACACAATCTTAAGCAGGCCTCTGGTGGCAGGCCCCAAACAACCTGTGGCTGGTGTGTTGCCACCGGTGGCATAGCCAGAGGTGGGCCTATGTGGGCCATGGCACACCCTCTTAGGGCTCAGGCCCACCCAATAGTAACACACGTTTAGCGGTAGCTGGTGGGCAGTGGCGTAGCAAGGGGGGGCAGGAGGGGCAGTCCGGTGTCAGGTTGGGGGGGTGCTCCCTGCCAGCTCCCTCCCCCCTTGGCGCATCGACACCCCCCCCCCCGACCCGGTGCCCACCCTCTTCCGTCCAACCAGCTCCCTACCTTTAAAAAAATATCAGAATCCGAAGTGAGGCGCAGCGCCTTGCGCCTGCACGTAAAAGAAATTGTGCACTGTCTCATCGGGCCTTCCCTCGCTCTGTTTGTCCTGCCCTCCGCTGACACAACTTCCTATTTCCACAAGGGTGGGACAGTCAGAGCGAGAGAAGGTCTGATGAGACGGTGCACATTTCTTTTACGTGCAGGCGCGAGGCGCTGCGCCTCGCTTCAGATTCTATTTTTTTAAAGGTAGGGAGCTGGTTGGATGGAGGAGGGTGGGCACTGGGGGGGGGTGTCGATGCGCCGAGGGGGGGGTATGTCATTGTGCTGCACCCAGGGGGGGGGTGCAATGGCAAACCGCCCCGCCCTGGGTGGCAGCCCCCCTCGCTACGCCACTGCTGGTGGGGATCCCAAGCTCCACCAGCTGAAGAGTTCCCCCTGATGGTAAAGAAAATGCTACTCTCCACGATACTGACACCTGCACATGCTCAGTTTTCAGTGCATGCCTGCTGCAGACTGCCATGGTGGAAAGAAGTGTTTTCCCGCCAGCTGAGATATTGTTTTGGTGGTGGTGGTAGGGGGGGGGGGGGAGAACACTTGGTGCCCACCCACTTCTTGCCTAGGCCCACCCAAAATCTGTAGTCTGGCTACACCCCTGGCTGCCACGCTCCAAACACAGCTGTAAGCTCTCAGTTCTTCACTTAGTCCGAGGTCTGGCTCCAGCCAGAGCTCAAAACAAGGCTTGCAAGTCTTAATCAAGCAGCAAAAGTGGCTTACCTCAGCCACGTTCTGGTAGTTTACACAACAGCTGGGGGACCCTTACACTAGAGGGCAGCTTCTCTCCTCCTAGGGCCTCTGTATCGGGGCATCCCTGTTCTGACCTGAAGGAGAGATTTTACCTTTTGCTCACTGTGAAGCCCTGCCCTTCTGGCCAGCCAGTCCAACATCCCTATGCTCACCTGACTCTGCAGTTCAGTCTCTGACCCGGTAGGTTTAGCACCACCTGCCTTGAAGCTGCTGAACTGCAATCTCAGTGAGGGAGTGTTTCCAGGGATGCCAGGCCCTATGTCAGTCACTCCCTCACACAGGCTAATACCTAAAAACTAATTCAAATATTATGAAAATGTCTCAACAATATCTAGTGACTGACAGTATCACGCAGTTGAAATGTACAAAAGTCATTACATAAGCCTCAAGTTCAAGACCATGTATAAGCACATCAAAAATCAAAGTGAACCAAGATATTGTGCCCTACGTGCTTCTGAAGCCATATTGATAAGAGGCCAACAACTGATTCTCCTCCAAAAAATCCTACACCTAGAATAGTACAAGCTCAATAATGTTACCCAAACAGGGCAAACTGAAATTAAGTCACTAACAAAATAAGTCAGTTCGATCAAGAAAAGTTTTTTTTCAAGATAGGTTGAACAGTTGTCTTTAAAGGGGGTGTTCACTATCCTACTTAATGGATCAGCTGCTGTATCTTTCAGTATCCTGATAACTCAGGGTCCAGAGAGCTAATAGCAAAAGACATGGCAGACAATATTTTAATAATCATATCCCTAGTAACTGACAAAAAAATTACCTCATGAAATTTCAGCCTCGCTTATAATATCACCTCTGAGACCTCTTATGAAAGTTTATTTGACTTTGGCTAACCATATTCTAATATGTCAACAGATATTGGATTTCCCAAGCAAAGCTGGGTTACTAGAGTACCTGATTTCTCCTGCCTTAAGTTAGATATTGCCTCACTTCAATGTGAGTAAAAGTATCCTTACTGACCACAGTAGGGATACAACTTCAGCATGTAAATTTCCCAGGGGTATATGTACATTGAAGTAGGTGCTCAAAAAACATAGGACCCGATTTCAGTGACCATAGTCATTTAATTGGTGCTACTAAACATAAAATTTTCAGTGGCAGCCGTGATTGTATTTTGATAAATGCTGATTCTGCATTTTTTAAAGTAGTATATTCTTTAAGCCATGCTTAAATTGTAACTTTAAGCCGTGCTTAAAGTTAGGCACAGTTTATAGAATAGTGCTTACACCTGGGAATCACGCTTAACTTTAGGCGCAGCCATTTGCACCAACTGAAGCTTAGTGCATCTCGTTACAATGGGGTTTCTACACAATTTGCTCATCTGCATTCCGTTTTCGTTAGCTGCTACCGTCGTCGGAAAATGGCCTTTAGTGCATGCCAGGGTAATCTACTTGTTTGTTAAAGGCTCGTTAAGTTTAGTGCATCTGGCCCTCAGCATTACAGAATACCCAAATTGGACACCAGGAATTACACCTGGTTTCAGCTTCGGCCCGAAGCAAACTTTATAGAGTAGCACTGAGCACCGATCTCTTCTGGCACTGATTTCTGAGTACCATATACTGAATCTAGGCCATAATGTTTCCAGATTTTAAAAACAGGACAGCACCTGGGGGAATTTCTATAATATGGCATTGACATTTAGGTGCTACTTCCACGCCAAACTTTCAGCAGAAATAGCAGGACCATTTGAAAACACACCTATGTGCCCATTTATAAAATAGCTTCTAAGTGGCTCTGCAAGGGGATATGGCCAAGGGAGGGGCATGGGAGGATCAGGGGCATTTCTTTAAAATGCGAACAGTGTTATAGAACTTGGGAGATCCGCGTCCAACTTGCATGCTGGAATTTACATCTGCTTTCAGTTGATGTAACTCTTTGCACCCAAAGTTGAGCATGGATACCAGCATTATAAGAACATAAGAATAGCCATACTAGGTCAGACCAATGGTCCATCTAGTCCAGTATCCTGCTTCGAGCAGTGGGCAATACAGGTCACAAGTACCTGACAGAAACCCAATTAGTAGCAACATTCCACGCTACCAATCCTGTGGCAAGCAGTGGCTTTCTCCATGTCTGCCTCAATAACAGACTAATGACTTTTTCTCAAGGAACTTGTCCAAACCTTTTTTAAACCCAGATATGCTAACTGCTGTTACCACATCCTCCAGCAATGAGTTCCAGAGCTTAACAATTCTTTGAGTGAAAAAATATTTCCTACTATGTTTTAAAGGTATTTCCATGTAATTTCATTGAGTGTTCCCTGGTCTTTGTACTTTTTGAAAGAGTGAAAAATCGATTCACTTCTACCCGTTCTACACCACTCAGGATTTTGTAGACCTCAATCATATCCCTCCTCAGCCGTCTCTTTTCCAAGCTGAAGAGCCCTAACCTTTTTAGCCTTTCCTGATATGGGAGCGCTATTCTATAAAGGGCGACAATCCTGGAACACCCGTTATAGAATACCATTCAGAGCTGATTTTTTTTCAGTGCCGAATTTTGAGCACCATTAATAGAATTTTCCCCGAAAGGTTTAAATGCTTTTTAAATATTGACTTGAAGTATTTTAGAAAAAGCATAGCCAATCATAGCCTTCTATAAAATATGCATAGCACCACCAAAGAAACGCATATATGTGTTGCTGCATATAACAGGAAAAGCCATTTTATAAAATAATATGCTTAAAAAAAGAATGTCATCACTACACTTGCAAAGTCATATCTTGTACATGCCATACATGAAAAATAAGATGTGATTTTGCTACTTGAGCATGTAAATAACCCTACTTGCACATATAAGGGACCAAACTTGTAAGCCTACATCTTGTGGGAAGCTGGTTCAAGAGCCGAGCTCAGAAACTCAAACTTTTGATGAAAAGTTTTCAGTGCTAGAGAGAAGAACGCAATTCCCCCCCCCCCCCCCCCCGCCTTAAACACTCTTCCAAACCCAATGTCAGAATAGTAAGCTAGCTTGGGTTGTGTGTGACTTGGGGCCAGTGTAAATGTCTGTGAGGGATTTTCCAAAGTTTATGTGTATTGCAATCCTAAAATTGCTCATGAGTAAGTAGCAGTTTTTTCTAAAATTATCAGTTATATGTATATCCTGATACACCTGAGCTTCTTAGAAGCTGGTCCATAGTATATCTGAGACACATACATTTTCATCTGCAACTGAAATTAAATAAATTTATTATACCACAGATGCTGGCAGCTCCACATATGCTACATTATATTTCTCAAGCCGTTTTTGGGAAGAGAGTACTTCCCATGACCCTACCCCCTTTGTCCTTTTCCAGTTTCATTATTAGCTATCTCTTGGAACTAGCATTTTCAGGGTATGATCTAGATAAACCTATCATTTTGTGTGTCACTCATTCATCTGATTCTCACATTCCATTCTCACATTGACTATGTTTTATCCTCAATTGTTTTGTTCATTGTTTGGTTGAAAGCAGTACATAAATAAAAGAACAATCTCATTGATGTGATAAATTGATATGTAGGACAGTAGTTTTATCCAGATGAAGCTAGAACAGAGGCATCTAGTCGCATTTTGATACCACCCTCCCCTTCAAAGTTCCCATCTGTTGCAATGTGAGAGGACCATTATGGCACATGTTCCTTCAAATTCTATATATGGCGCCTTAACTTGTGAACGCTAATTTGGCTGCACAGCCAAATTGAGTGCACAACTTAATTGATTAACAAGCCAAACAGTGTCAATAATTGGTAATTAACAACCAATTAGTGGCACTAACTAACTTTAATTAGAATGTACTTGCACAACTTTCTAGGCATATACTACAGTGCAGTGCTCGTAAATTCTAATGCATGCAGTTGAAAAGGGGCGTGGCCAAGGGCATGGAATGGGTGGGTTGTAGGTGTTTCAAAAAAGCTATGCGCACTATTATAGAATACACCCGATCTGCACCTAATTTAGGTGCAGGTACTTAGGCCTGGTTTTAGGAGGTGCACCTAAATTGTAGTCACAAGAACGGCATGTGTGCATATTCTATAAATTACATAATCATTCTAACCGTGTGCTTTTCAGTGCCAATATTTAAGGTGTCATTTATAGAACTTGGGCTATTATGTTATCCTCTAATATTTAAACTGATTAAACTGGCAAATCATCCATTTCAGGGAAGTAAAACATTGCAGAAATTATCTAAGTACTTATTTCTGAATCAGAAGCTAATCTGGTGTTATGTATGAAAGATAACTATATAGTGCTTTAATGTATAGCATACGTAGAGGTCTATGTGTGAAATTAGTTTGCAACTAGGAGCTACCTGTGAAGAAAATAGGTTAAACATCCAAGGCAGTCATTTCCAACCCAGTTCTCGGGGCACACCTAGTCCCATCGGGTTTTCAGCATATCCAAAAATGGGTTTTCAGGATATGCACAATGAATACGCGTGATATAGATTTGCGTGCACTGCCTCAAACGCATGGAAATCTAGCTCATGCATATTCATTGTGGATATCCCGAAACCACGATGGGACTAGGTGTACCCAAAGGACTGGTTTGGGAAAGGCTGCCCCAAAGCATGCAAAAATGCCAACAGGTTGTTTTGCACATCTTTTCACATGTAGTTGCGGTTTACAATTTGCAAATTTCACCTGTCGCAAATTGTAAAGGTTTGCACATAGACCAATGGTTGTGAAATTATACTGAAACTCTGAATTAGTTTCTCGCAGAAATTTGCCACAAAACTCTTTGCTGCACCAGGGTCACTAAACCATGGGAAATCCCAAGGGCTATTACATCAGCTAGTTAGTTTTAGAACATTACTTGTGATCTTTTGGGGCAGATGAGATTTCTGATCACAAAAGTGTATTTCCAGTTTGAGTTCATATTAGAATGCAGAAAAAAAATGTATAGGTGAAGCAATCATACTGATTTCAGTTTTGTCAGAGTGGAATCTTTGACCCTTTCCTCACCTGTTTCATTTTCGGCTCTTGTTGTACAATGTTTCAGAAGATAGTTAATGTCACTCCAGAAGCAACATTTAGGTGCTGAACTAGATCAGAATGAATTGTGTCCTAATTTTCAGTTTTTAATGCAGACTTGCATTAATCTTTATTTGGATGATTCTTTAGGAGCAGTAACTTCTTTGCATGTATACAGATATATATAGCAATGTTTTCTTGAAATAAATGAAATAAAAACCACAATGTACCAAAAAGTGCTATAGTTTATTAAGAAGGTAATAAAATAATACACCTGTTTCATTAAACTGTGATTTTTTTTTTCATTCTTGACCTGGTTAATGGCATGAGTTCTTGTGGTAACCATTTTGCTTTCCAAGATGTGAGAATATCACATGACCTCTTTAAAGATACATACGGAGTGAAGCAAGTGCAGGTCATGTGTCTAAACGCACTGAAATTTCCCAGATGCATCTACTCCCCTTCTCACCCTGCTGCTTTTGCCACTTGACCCCAGTGCTTTCTCCTAACTCCATATCATGCCACCACACTGCCTCCTTCAATGCCTCCCTAGCCCCTCTCCTGCTCCTACTGCAGTTCTCAGGCACCACATTTTATGGAAAAATCATTTTATTGAAAAGACACCACATTTTAATAAGTGGCAGAACACTGCCTCCGCTGCTGTTTCTCAAACCAAGATTCCCACTGCTGGTGTTCATCCTCAAGAATAAAATCAGTGGCAGCCTGCAGCATCCCAAGGAAAATTCAGAATGGAGCCTCGCTGCTGTCTTCTTGAGTCCTGCTCAGTTTCATGTAAAGGAACGTGCAGGACATCAGGACTCAAGAAGACAGCAGCACAGATCAGAGAACACGCTGGAGGCCAGAACTGAAGAAGACTTCGGCTGGCGGGGGTTGGGGACCCTGCCAGCAAAGGTACCTTGCGTCGATGGTGGTGACGGGGGGGGGGGGGGTCGAAAGTGGCGGGGGAGGGTCGGTGGTGACTGGGGTGTTGAAAGTGGTGGGGAGGGTCGGCAGCAAGGGGGTCAGCGGCTGTGGGAGGTAGGCTAAAATGTGCCCCCCACCTTGGGCTCTGGACCTCCCTCCCCCCAAGGTCTGGCTATGCCCCTGATCTGTTAATGTTCCTATAGGTGCTTAGTAAAGATCTTCCACAGAATGTTCCAGCTTATGTCCCAAAGGTTAAAATATGAGATGTGTAGAACGCCTCAAAAATCGAATGTGGATTAAAGCAGGCTAAAATTCATGATCGAAATTGTGCCGCATTAATTCCTCAAAGATTTCCTCCATAAGCAATCTTCCAATGCTGTAGTGGTATTGCTTAATCAACCACAATTTCAAACCAGTCTGCAAAAATCAGTAATAAAGTCATGAATTCTAATTCAAATCAAATTCTCCTTTAAGCAATCATTTTGAGGGTTCTCCTCTGCTCATGGATACGCACAGTGAACAAGGAGACGAGTGTGAATGAATATGCATGAAAGAGTTTGCATACAATGAAAGTAGTGGGTATACAATTCTCTCACACACATATTTATTAGGGATATTCTGAAAACCTGGATAGTTTTCAGCTCTTGAGGACTGAACTTGGAAAAGCCTGCAGTAAAACTTCTCAGCACACAAGGGCTAGGTGAGACCTCATGCAGAATTTTCCTTCAGGTGCTGCAGTGTGCTGTCAAACTTATTGTATAAGAAATCTGTGAGGTAAGGTGGATGTTGGGTGAAAAGCACATCTGAACAGGGGGAGGGGAGTAAGAAGAAGTCTGCTTCTTCTCTCTCCCCTTCAGGGTTAACTATGGGCAGACCTCAGAGCAAGGCTTGCAAGTCTCAGACAGGAAACAAAAGTGACTTACCTCCAGGGTTGCCGAGAGGGGGGGCAGGGGGGACAAAATTCCCCAGGCCCAGGCCTCCAAGGGGGGCCCAGCACCCGGGTCAGGCCACCGGCGCTGCAGTCCCTGGTCTCACCTGCCTGCCTCCTCGGCTCCGAGCCACCTGCATTCGAAGTGGCAGTCGCAGATCGCTTCCCTTCGGGCCTTCCCTCCCTGTGACCCGCCCTCGCAGAAACTGGAAGTTACATCAGATGAGGGCAGGTCACAGGGAGGGAAGGCCAGAAGAGAGGCGATCTGCGACTGCTGCTTCGAATGCAGGGGGCCCGGAGCCGTGGAGGCAGGCGGCGGGGGGAGCGACAGGGGATGGCTGCGGCAGGGGGAGCGATGGTGGTGGGGGTGGCAGCGGCAGGGGGGGTGGAGGCGGGGCGGCTTTGCCCTGGGCCAAGTTTAGTCTCTCGTCAGCCCTGCTTACCTCTCAGCCAGGTCATAATTGTTAAATGTAAGTTGCAGTGATGTATGCTAGGACTTTGATTCTTCTTTCCCTGGTCCTCCTTAACCTCAGTCTGGCCCTGTCCTTTATACTGGTTGGAATAACAAAGAGGCGCTGAGTGTCCAGCACCCACACAAGAAAAACAGAAAGCAGACACTGGAGGTCCAAACAGTTCCTTTATTCTTACAGACCCGATGTGGCCACATTTCGCCAATTAAGGCTGCATCAGGAGTATTAATATAAAACAGCTATTAAATACAGGATATAAAACCAAATATCAAAACCATAAAAAACTACATTTACATAAAAAAGTCATTTATAAGATATTCCATAAACATATTAAAAACATCAATAAAGATTTTTAATAAATAAAATCTTAAATAACACATAAAGCAAAACATAAATATCTAAAATTTTAGGCTCATTGAGCATATAATAAAAGTCAAAACAAACAAATAGTGGAATAAGAAAAGGTACAGAGAAGAGCGACAAAAATGATAAAGGGGACTGGATGACTTCCCTATGAGGAAAGGCTAAAGAGGCTAGGGCTCTTCAGTTTGAGGAAGAGATGGCTGAAAGGAGATATGATAGAGGTATATAAAATACTGAGTGGAGTGGAACGGGTAGACGTGAATCACTTGTTTACTCTTCCCAAAAGTACTAGGACTAGGCGGCACACAATGAAGCTACAAAATAGTAAATTTAAAATGAATCAGAGAAAATATTTCTTCACTCAATGTGTAATTAAACTCTGGAGTTCATTGCCAGAGAATGTGGTAAAAGCAGCTAGCTTAGCGGGGTTTTAAAAAAGTTTGGATGGCTTCCTAAAAGAGAAGTCCATAAGCCATTATTAAAATAGACTTGGGAAAATCCACTGCATATTTTTAGAATAAGCAGCATAAAATGTACTGTTTTGGGATATTGCCAGTTACTTGTGACCTGGATTGGTCACTGTTGGAAACAGGATACTGGGCTTGATGGACGTTCTGTCTGTTCCGAAATGACAACGCTTATGTACTTATGTACTTATGTAATAACATTAAGTGCTATTTTTTTCGGTGACAATTTTTAGGCGCCATTTATAGACTCTGGTCCATGGTGTCTACAACATTTTAGGAAGGAGATTCAAATCTGAGCCATTCTCTATTTCAAGATCCTCCAACTGCTCATGCCAACTTACCCAGAAAGAGAACATTTCTTCCAAATAGCAAATCAAGATAATCGTTTCCCAACACAAAACCAAATAACATAAATTGCTATATGAAATGTTAACTTCTGATCCTCACAAAGGCCAATTCCAAACCATAAATCTGTGTGTATGTTTTTAATGAGAATGCCTAAAAACTAGAGTTCTCCTTTGCAAGGTAGAGAGGGTGCAGAATTATCAGAGATGGAAAAATCTGATTTGCTAATATTTGTCATATAAAAACAGGTCCCTTGAGAGTGATTTTATTAGAGTGGATTTATTGGAATGGAGGAGTAGCCTAGTGGTTAGTGCAGTGGGCTTTGATCCAGGGGAACTGAGTTCAATTCCCACTGCAGCTCCTTGTGACTCTGGTGGGCAAGTCACCTAACCCTCCATTGCCCCTGGTACAAAATAAGTACCTGAATATATGTAAACAAACTGCTTTGAATGTAGTTGCAAAAAACCTCAGACAGGTGGCATATCAAGTCCCATTTCCCCTTCCCTATTAATAATACGTTTGCACTGGCTACCAGTACCTTACAGGGCCAAATTATCCTTGATTTTCAGGATCCTCGGACAAAATGGGCCAGAGTACTTAAAGAATGTTAACCCTTTACACACCTCTGTAGACTCTAAGGTCCTCTCAAGGAGCATCACTACCTTTACCCTCATCAAAAGAAATTGCATGATGTGATACCCACCAGTGGGCTTTCTCAGGCATCCCCACGCTCTGTAACTTACTCCCGGGGGGGGGGGGGGGCTATGCTGAACTTCTACTTCAGGAAGGTGAAAGACTGGCTCTTCTCCCAAGCCTTTAATAGTTGTCCTGCTTATTTTCGAATGAGAAGGCCGGCCATCTTCTGACAGAAATCGGGAGATGGCTGGCCATCTCCTGAAGCCGGCGAAATCGGTATAATTGAAAGCCCCCCAAACCCACAACTGTACACCACTACCATAGCCCTTAGGGATGAAGGGGGGCACCTACATGTGGTGGGTACAGTGGGTTTGTGGTGGGTTTTCGAGGGCTCACATTTACCAGCACAAATGTAACAGGTAGGGGGGTATGGGCCTTGGTCCGCCTGCCTGAAGTACACTGCACCCACTACAACTGCTCCAGGTACCTGCATACTGCTGCGATGGACCTGAGTATGGCATTTGAGGCTAGAATATAGGCTGGCAAAAAAGTATTTTAAAATTTTTTTTTATGGTGGGAGGGGGTTAGTGACCACTGGGGGAGTAAGGGGAGGTGATCCCCGATTCCCTCCGGTGGTCATCTGGTCAGTTTGGGCACCTTTTTGATGCTTGGTCGTGAAAAAAAATGGACCAAGTAAAGTCGCCCAAGTGTTCGTCAGGGATGCCCTTCTTTTTTCCATTATCGGCCGAGGATGCCCATCTCCTAAGCACGCCCCAGTCCCGCCTTCGCTACACTACTGACACGCCCCCATGAACTTTGGTCATCCCGCAATGCAAAGCAGTTGAGGGCGCCCAAAATCAACTTTCGATTATGCCAATTTGGGCGAACTTGCGAGAAGGACGCCCATCTCCTGATTTGTGTCGGAAGATGGGCGCCCGAAAATTCACCTGATAGTAACCTGTGGAACTTTGTAAGTCTAAGTGCTTTGAAAATGATCTAGTAACATAGTAAATGACAGCAGATAAAGACTTCAGTGGTCCATCCTGTCTGCCCAGCAGTCACACTCATTATCAATTCATGATTAAACCAACGATGCATGTGATATAAAACACTTGTTCTTATATGTGCTTATTAAGGTGTTTAATTTGTATTGTGCTGATTTTGTGAGTCTTTTATTATGCTATAGGAAAATTCTTCCATGCTGCCTACTAAGGAATCATTTGTAATGTACTGACATTTATAATATTTCTGTTATTATGATTGTTCTACAGTGCTGTAGAATGTTTATAGTTCTGATACTGTTTCATATTAGTCCTATTACTAGGAATCAATTTGCCATTTCAAAGTTAACTCATTGATTGTATTTATGTTTATATTTGGTCATTTTACTATTGTTATGTTGCTTAACAAAATTATGTTTTATGCCAAGCTGTACGTACTGTATTCCCTGCCTTGAGTGAATCTCTTCATAAAGGTTGTTAATAAATCTCAATAAATAAATAAATACATGAATAAATAAACCTGTAGCTTCACCGGATTAAAGTGATCAATAAACCCTGAAACTTGACGGCAGTAGATAATATTCTGGGGAGTGCATAATGAAAATGAGGTAAGCAGTGGAACTCTCTGTAACCAGTGATACAAATTAAGTTGTTCCTGACAGATCATATTATTTTATTGGATAGAGCAATATATTATTCATTTAAAATGTTATGACTGATTTTGACACCCCCCCCCCCCCCCACACACACACACACACACACACACATGGGGTCTTTGAGAAGCACTCAGTAATTTAATGAATATTTCTTTCATGCCTATTGATTTACACTACAGCCAGAGAAGATTGGACTTAGCCAACCAAACAGAGATCAATAACAGAGCTCACAAGCAACCTGGTTTCATTGTGATGTTCTGGCATCATCACTCCTCTTTATCATTGTTTGCAAAACTGAGGGCCAAATCCTGATGACTTCTGAATAGGAAACTGACATGTAATGCCACATGTTCACTATTTGCAGCCAGATATTCACGTATTTTGTCTATTTAGCAGGCCACAATGCAACACAGAATTATCTAGCAGCAGAGTCTGCCTGCCTGACTGTGAAGTCTGACCAGATGGGCTGGCCCAGTGACTCAGGTGGCTAGGGCTATGCAGTGTCATGTGAAAGATCCCTGATTCCATTCCCCATTCACCAATCAGGTCTTCCACTCATCTGGTTGGCTGGGGATGCTGCAGTGGTAATGCTCAGAGCTTCTGAAGTGGGAGGGGGGGGGGGGGAGAAAGAAGTCAGGTCATTGCTTATGAATGACACCTGGTGGCAAGATTTAGGCACATGATTGCAGAACCCTTGAAGGAGGCCTGGTGCATGGTCTCTGGCCAGGACCATCACTGCAATCAATAGATAAGTGGGTATGCTGTATGTTATAGGGATGATAGAGAGAGATGAATACAAAATAAAAGAAAAATCCTTGGGTCATTGCAGATGAAGGTTGCTGGTGGCAGATCCCTAGAGATACAGAGGAGCAGGAAGAAACTGCTGGGTCAAAAACAATAAAGAAGCCCAAGCAAAAATGCAGGGACATGTGCAGTAGGGTCTCTCTGGCAGTCTGTGCAGGCTACAGAGGGAACCAGTAGGCAGGATATTCACAGGCAACAGTCTCACTAGTATTAGTAACTTTGATCTACCATGGAAGATGTTAATGTTTTTGCATTATATGAAGCCTGTGGAATTTATCCTTTAAAGTCCTTAACCTGAGGGCATTGTGGATCTCACTCCCTGTTTACAGATAAGCCAACTTTTAGAAAGTAAAGTCTCTTCCAACCACCCCACAGGCTGATTTCTTACATAGACTCCTAGAAGGCCTCATCCCTTGTAGCGTCACTCAATTAGTTTAAATAAATTGGATTTAATTGCCTATCTGAAATAATGAAAACAGGACCTGGTCCGGATAAGTAACGATATCTCACAAGCAGTCAAACTGTGGGGCATTCTTGACAGGAATAAGCAGGCAGACTGGTGTCATCACCAGCTGATGGGAAGGTGGCAGTCCACAAGGGCACCAAGACATACTTGGGCTTCAGCTGCTGACATCCCACTCAGCCAGTTTCCGGAAGGTGTGGCCAGTACCATCACCTCAGGTTTGTATTTTTCTCTTCTTCTCTCTTTGTTTCCTATGACTGTTACTTTCTTTTCTTGATGCTGAATCTTCCCAATATAGCTGTTCCGAATTGTGTATTTTACTATTCAGCTGAATACAAATAATGAAAAATAATACAAAAAAAAAAAGAAGGCACGGAAGACTGCCCTAGTGGTTAGAGCACTGGTCTTGACGTCCAGAGGTGGCCAGTTCAAATCATACTGCTGCTCCTTGTGGTATTGGGCAAGTCATTTATTCTTCCATTGCCTTGGATGCAAAATTAGATTGTGAGCCCTCCAGGGACTGGGAAACACCCAGTATACTTGAATGTAACTCACCTTGAGCTACCACTGACAAAGGTGTGAACAAAATCTAAATAAATTATTCAGCCAAACAAGTACAGTACAGTCTTGATTATCTCACCTAAACAGGGCCAAGCTCTTGTTGGATAATACAGAAAACAATGGTAACCCCTTAAAAATGCACAGAAAACATACTTAATTCATAAAGAATAGGGTATCTGTATTTAAAATACAGTATTGCTTAATAACATTAACCAGCAGTGTGTGAAGTTGGAAACCAGGAAAAGAACCTGTCAGGTATGTTGGATGGTCAGATTAACGAAGGTTGGATAATCAAGACTGTACTGTACCAAATACGAATAATGGGCATTGAGCTTTAACATAACAAATAATACAAGAAGCAATGTGAAATCAGATATCAAGTGTTTATTTCAGTAGGATTTAGCACATTAGAGCCCTGGATTATTTGTATTCAAATTTAAATCACTATTCAACTGAATATGAATGTATTCAGGTCTGAATCAAATTGAATCCTAATATTCAGTACAACCCTACTTCCTAATCTTATTCACTATTTCAAATCACACTACCCATTCTTTAAATTCTTCACCTACCTTGTCCTCTGCTCTTCAGCTTCCAAGTTTTCTTCTTCTTGTTCAACCACCTCTGTTCTCCCAAAGCCTCTCACCCTGATCATTGTCACCACGCTTCCTATTCTCTTCTCCATATTCTCATGGTCTTTCTTCTCCTCCTCTCAGCCTTCTTCTGATGTAATTTCCTTTCCGCAAGGGCAGGACCCTGAGATGGCAGGGAAGCAATGAAGGCAGGATGCTGTGCTAAGAGAGGGCAGGGAAGCGACAAGGAAGCGAGCCTGCCTGCTTACTGTTTTCACTGCCGCCGGTTCCACTGTGACTTCGGTAAATATTAGATTTGCAGAGGGCAGAACGGAAAGTTGGTGAGCTGAGGATGGGCAGGTGGAAGCTGGGGCGAGTCACTGGACATGGAAGGGAGGGGGAGGATAGGGAGGAAAGGAGAATCGCTGGACATGGAAGGGAGGGCAGAGAATCGGTGAACATGGATAAGAGGGAAGGATAGGGGCAAAGGAGAATCACTGGACATGGAGGGAAGGGCAGGGGAGAGGGGAGAATCACAGGACATGGACGTCTCCTGTTTTCTTCAACCTCCTTGTGTTCAAACACCAAGGAACAAAAAGAAAAGTGAAGAAGCACAGGGCAGTTTGGAACACCAAAATAAAGTTATTATGAACTGCACTGTTCTCAATTTTTATTTTTGAATGTATGTTCTGCATCTAAAGAAATCCCTCCCCAACCATTGGGTGCAGAGCAGAACTAAGACATTTTCCCATAGGACCCAACATACAAATTAAATTTTCTAAAAATCTGATCCTGGAGTCATCTCATTAACAGCAACATAAACCTTCTCTTGTGCCAGGCATAAAGGGAACTTCACCCCCACCTGTTCACTATCCACCTTATAATTGAAAGAGAAAAACGCCTAGATTTCGACCGAAATCAGGAGATAGACGTTTATCTCACAAAAACGAATAAATCGGTATAATGGAAAGGCGATTTTGGACATTTTCAACTGCACTCCATCGCGGAAGCGTACAAAGTTGACAGGGGCGTGTCGGAGGCGTGGCGAAGGTGGAACTGGGGCGTGGGTATCGGCCGAGGAGAGATGGGCACCTTTCGCCGATAATGGAAAAAAAGTATGCGTTTGTAGCTAAAATTTAGGGCACTTTTCCTGGACCCTGTTTTTTCACGAATAAGGCCCCAAAAAGTGCCCTAAATGACCAGATTACCCCCAGAGGGAATCGGGGATGACCTCCCCTGACTCCCCCAGTGGTCACTAACCCCCTCCCACCACAAAAAATGATGTTTCACAACTTTTTATTTTCACCATCAAATGTCATACCCACCTCCCTGGCAGCAGTATGCAGGTCCCTGGAGCAGTTGTTAGGGGGTGCAGTGGACTTCAGGAAGGTGGACCCAGGCCCACCCCCCCTACCTGTTACAATTGTGCTGCTTAATGCTTATTAGTCGTCCAACCCCCCAAACCCACTGTACCCACATGTAGGTGCCCCCCTTCACCCCTTAGGGCTATAATAATGGTGTAGACTTGTGGGCAGTGGGTTTTGAGGGGGATTTAGGGGGGGCTCAACACACAAGGGAAGGGTGCTATGCACCTGGGAGCTCTTTTACCTTTTTTTTTGTTTTTGTAAAAGTGCCCCCTAGGGTGCCCGGTTGGTGTCCTGGCATGTGAGGGGGACCAGTGCACTACGAATCCTGGCCCCTCCCATGAACAAATGCCTTGGATTTATTAGTTTTTGAGCTGGGCGCTTTCATTTTCTATTATCACTGAAAAACAAAAACGCCCAGCTCACAAATTGTCGAATAAAAGATGGACGACTATTTTTTTTTTTTTCGAAAATACGGTTCGGTCCGCCCCTTCACGGACCCGTGCTCGGAGATAAACGCCCATGGAGATAGACGTTTTCGTTCAATTATGCCCCTCCACGTCAGACCCAACTTACCAACCACATTACAATACCCTGACATATTAAACGTTTGCATCTGTCACCTGGATTAGCACCTCTTAACTTACCCATCTCACTGAATACTGTCTATTACTCCAAAAATGGCCTATTGTTCATTGTTATACTGTTGGTCATTGATACTTCTTGATGATTGTAAACATACTTCACAATATTAGGACACAAATGTCTGGCCACTAGTGTCCATTACTAAATGTAAAACTATTGTTACAACATCAATGTTGGTTTCACACGATGCCACTGTTGCCATTGTTCACTTTTAATTGGTTACTACTTTTTTATCGTTAACTGCTACTTTTGTCACTTTTGTTTATTGTTAACTTGTAAACTCACTTGTTACACCACGTAAGCTACACACTTGTTATTGTAAATGGCGATGTAAACCACATTGAACCAAACATGTTTTGGAACATGTGGGATATAAGAACAAATAAATGAAAAGAAAAGGAAAAATGAAATAAAGTAGTACAAAACCCTACAAAAGTCATTCAGGGCCAATACAGCAAATCTCTAACACCATCAACTTTCAAAACTCACACAAGGACCCTAGGTAGAAAGGGGCAGCAGTGGGCCCTACAACATCCATACACCGTGATCTGTAATTACGGATCCCTCATGTACAAACCCTGTGCTAGTAAAACCCCACGGCTCAGGTATTTATAATAGTAGTCATGTGTTTTTAAAGGGTATAAGGTGAGCTTCCATTCTTCATACTTACCACCATAATGCCTGATTGTACCTTAAAATTAATGGACATACTATTAGCTATTGTTATTACTATTGTTATACACAGCTGGAAAAATCACAAAATGGTTACCTTTTCTTTTTGGTTGGCCTCTATGTGTAATATTTTTAAACTAGTAAAAAAGGCCCGTTTCTTAACGCAATGAAACGGGCGCTAGCAATGTAATGAGTTCCTGCCATTAATGTTTCCACGGTTGTATTCTGAATATAATTGTTGTTTACATGTGTAAGATTTCTTTATATACAATATTTTTTGTGTAAACTGTGTTACAATGTGGTAAAAGTTTTCCTTGTTCAGGCCTTTCAATCAGTTTAACAATCACATCAGACGAGCTCCTTACTTATGAGAATGCAACATACAGTTGCCCATGTGAGCAACTGAGAGTGACAGTGTGTTTTACAGACAGTGTAAGAGAGAGATACACAGAGTGATTGAGTGTGTGTGTGTGTGTGTGTGTGTGTGTGTGTGTGTGTGTGTGTGTGTGTGTGTGTGTGTGTGTGAGTGACTAAGTGATTAAATGTTTGTCTTCCCTTCCGTTCTGTGCACTTGCCTCCACTGATGTTCGTACCTCCCTGTATATGATTGTTTGTTAGAGATTCAATCCACTTCACTTCTCTCCTCCAAGTTCCATTCTGTGTGATTGGTTCTTCGTTCCTGTGGTGTCGCGTTTGTTTGCTTGGCAACTATGCAGCATTCTATTTCCTCGACGTGAGTGCGGGGACAGTGAAAGCCAATGAAACGCTGAACCACAGACTTACGAACCCTACACTGCCACAGTGCCACGGAGTCAGCTTCAGAATGTTGGTGGTGCTTTTTATTATATAGGATATGAAAAAGTCATAGCAGAACTTAATGCCTCTTTATTTATTTATTTAACACATTTATATCCCACATTTTCCCACTTAGTTGCAGGCTCAATGTGGCTTACACAATACCATAGAGGTAGGCTCCGGTTCAATAATACAAATACATAGTTTAGTAGTAAGCATGTAAGAAACATAAGTATGAAGCAACAAAGAAATAAAGAGGGGGTGGTGATAGAAGTCTAGTACGGTCCATATTTTGCTGTGTCGCAGGAAGTAGAAAGTTAATTTGGGTCATGGGGTAGGCCTTCTTAAACAAGTTGGTTTTCAGTAGTTTCCTGAAGTTAAGATGGCTATGGATAGATCTCACAGTTTGGGGCAAAGCGTTCCGCAATTGTGTACTTATGTAAGAAAAGCTGGATGCAAAAGTTGATTTGTATCTAAGTCCATTGCAGTCTGGATAATGCAGATTTAAATAAGTTCGGGATAGGCTGGTACTGTTTCTGGGTGGTAGTTTTATGAGGTCCAACATGTATCCAGGAACTTCACCATAAATAATCCTGTGGACAAGAGTGCAAACCTTGAAGGCAATACGTTACTTGGTGGGAAGCCAATGCTTTAAATACCTTTAGCAAAATTTGGAACCCCTTAATAACCTCTTGTGACACTACTCGTATTACATTACTATAAGTTGACTCATTCTATTTGTATGATTAATACTCCCTCTTGGTATCATCAGATTTTACCTTATTGTACTTCACGAACAAAAAATTGTTCTTTAGCAGTTTACAGATTTACTGTTTTTATGTAGACCTGTTTTAAAAAGGTGCTCTGATTGAGCAGATCACCACTGGAGAGATTAAGGCATGACCCCTCCTTAATCCCCCAGTGGTTGCTGTCCCCCTCCCTTTCCCCTGAAAGCAGTTAGTTTAGCAGGGTTACAAAAAGGTTGGAATAATTTCCTAAAGGAAAAGTCCATAAACCATTATTAAGATGGACTTGGGAAAATCCACTGCTTATTTCTAGGATAAGCAGCATAAAATCTGTTTTACTGTTCTGGGATCTTGCCAGGTACTTGTGACCTGGATTGGTCACTGTTGGAAACAGGATACTGGGCTAGGTGACCTTCGGTCTGTCCCAGTGTGACAATGCTTATGTTCTTATGTTATGTACACCACCTCGTTCCGCAGAAAAGAAAGAATCAAATGTAGCCCAAATATTCACCCACAATCAAAAGGAGAAAGGAGGCACTAGAGCTTGTAAAAATAAACAGTATAACTCAGCTGGAAACCCTTGAAACCTGACTTGTGCAGAGGATTTACCTTGTACTAAATAGGGACCAGCAAGCAATAAATCATTTATTACACCTCACTGGTCAAATGTGTTTTGAAGAGTTCAGACAATAATAAGCTGCTGGTAGCAGTGCCTGTTAGATCCTCGTAGTGGCAGGCTGGCTTTAAATATATACTGCCGTTTGTACTTATCATCTGCACCCAATATTAGGAAATGCTGAGCTCTTAACTTTATGTTCTTAAGATAGCCTCCTACATCTCTGCTCTATTTTCAGCCAAATTTAGGAGCATAACTTTTCAGCTGAAAATTCATCTTAACTTAGGAGTTTAAAAGTTATGCTTATAAATTCAGGCCTGCCATTCTTCTGTCTAAGTTATGAGCCTACTGCTGAAAATCAGAGCTAAATTTGACCTTGTTACCACTCACTTTTTATGCTCTTAAATTTAAGAGTTTAGTGAAATTTTTTTAGTAAACATTTATGCATTCAGTCCTAGTAAATTTTCAAAGAGGCCAATTTATGAGCATAATTCTCAAAATTAGGAGTGTATATCCTTTGAATATCAGGCCTTTTGTTGCATACTGTTGAACCAAGATATTCTTCTCACCTCCAACTCTTGTGGCATCAGTTCCTGAATCCTGGTAATACGACAGTTAACCCTTTCCATAGTATGACCAGTAATCACCTCACATACTCAAGGCCTGGGCAACTGTGACCTTCAAGAGCATCCGGCAGGTCTGGGATTCATGTACTATTTATCATTTCTATAGCAGTACTAGATTTATGCAGCACTGTGACGGTCCCTGCTCGATAGAGCTTACAATCTAATCAAGATAGACAAACAGGACAAATAAGGGATTAGGGAATTAAGTATGGTGAGAATGAATAAAACAGCTACAGGTACTGAACAAGTGAATAGGAGTTAGGAGTTAAAAGCATAAAAATATCCAAAATACATATTTCCATACAGTAGAGACAATGATTGCACACATATCTGCATCCTGAAAATGAGACCTATATGTGGTTCTTCAAGATCAGAGCTCATGATCTCTCATCTATCTACTAAAATAGTAGCATATACAATATGATGGCAGGAAAAGGCCAATTATCTAATCCAGTCTGTCCAGTTATACCACTCTGCAAGAATATATGCCAGCTACCAGCCATAGCAATTTAACCACTTGAAGGCTTTCAGTCCTTATCCAGGTCAGGTTTCGTTTTCTTACTGGTTGGTTTTCTACCATCGTTTTTGGAAGCGCATTAAGATTCCAGACATAGGGGGGAAGTTATCAAGGTGCAGCAAAAGGCAGGCTTTTACTGCACCTTGATTTACCACTGGAGTCACCAATCTGCTTCCAGGCCATCTCTTAAAGGGGCCAGCAACAAGTTGGTTCAAGAGCACCCACCCAACAGAAAGACTCTCTTGTTGTCCCCCCCCCCCAAACAAAGTCATAAGAACATAAGAGTAGCCATACTGAGTCAGACCGATGGTCCATCTAGCCCAGTATCCTGTTTCCAAACAGTGGCCAAGCTGGCAGAAACCCAAATCATGGCAACACTCCATACTACAAATCCCAGGGCAAGCAGTTGCTTCCTGTCTGTCTCAATAGCAGACTATGGACTTTTCCTCCAGAATTTTGTCCAAACCTTTTTTAAACCCAGATACACTAAGTACTGTTACCACATCCTCCGGCAAAGAGTTCCAGAGCTTAACTATTTGTTGAGTGAAAAAATATTTCCTCCTATTTGTTTTAAAAGTATTTCCATGTAACTTCCTTGCGTGTTCCCTAGTCTTTGTACTTTTGGAACGAGTAAAAAATCAATTTACTTCTACTCATTCTACACCATTCAGGATTTTGTAGACCTCAATCATATCCACTCATCCGCCTCTTTTCTAAACTGAAGAGCCCTAACCTCTTTAGCATTTCCTCATACGAGAGGAGTTCCATCCCCTTTATCATCTTGGTCGCTCTTCTTTGAACCTTTTCTAATTCCACTATATCTTTTTTGAGATATGGTGACCAGAACTAAATGCAATACTCATGGTGCAGATGCATCATGGAATGATACAAAGGCATTATAGTATTTTTAGTCTTATTCACCATCCCTTTCCTAATAATTCCTAGCATCCTGTTTGCTTTTTTGGCCACCGCCACACACTGTGCAGAAGATGTCAGCGTATTATCTAGAACAACACCTAGATTTCTTTTTGAGTGTGACCCCCAAGGTGGACCCTTGCATCAGGTAACTATGATTTGGATTATTCTTTCCAATGTGCATCACCTTGCATTTGTCTACATTAAATTTCATCTGCCATTTGGATGCCCAGTCTTCCAATTTCCTAAGGTCTTCCTGCAAGGCCCCCAAAAGTGTCCTCCAACCAAATCCTCTAACCAATTTGAAGGGACTCCTCCCCCAATGATGCCACCCCAACCCCCTCCCAAAGCCCCCTTCCCAGGCTTACCTATATTTCCTGGTGTTTAGTGGGCAGGCGGAAGCAATACCCATTTGTTCCTGCTTTCAAAGATGCCAGGATCCATAATGGTGTTGATGACCCCTAGTGGTTCTATTTGTGCCTTTAAGTTGGTGTAAAACCAGACATAGAAATTTTTCACCATACACACGTATTCTCTTTGTAAAATGAGGAATACATGTGTAGATTTTAGACCCCCCAATGCTCTGCCTAAACCTCACCCCTTGAAATCTCTACATTTTGTAGATCTGCATGTGCAAATAGCAGCTTCATGAAATTCTTATTTATACATGTGTAAATGATGCTATTTACATGTGGACACGTTTCTAAAACAATGGACTTATCCTTTTAAATTGCTATATGGCCAAAGGTATATGTTTTGAAAAGGGCACGGTAAGGGGAGCTAAGGACAGGGTTAAGAGTTATCCATTCAGCAGTATAATTCAACCACTGAGCACATAACTTCTGCACTGAACTCTGAATTCCACGAATACCAGGAATAACTTTAAACGGATAAGAAATTCATTTAAAGTTCTGTGTAGATCCTCACTGGTGACATTGCTGCATTTACTGCTGCTGAAAATCCAAAGAACCCTATCCTTTTTCCTTCTAAAGCTACACGGTCACCCACTGTTCAATATTTACCCCTCTATGGAGCCCTTTTACAAACCTATGGCATACCGTGGGTTGTGCTGAGGGATCCCACATGTTAAAAAAATAACATGTATGTTTTAGTGCAGGGAGCATGTCTGGGGACAAAGAGTGGGCGTGTTCTGCGTTAAATCGGTTAGCAGAGCTACATTGCTATGTGCCTATTTGCATGTGATTAGTGCATGAACCCTTATTGCTTACATAATGGGTAGCAGTAGGGACTCATGTGCTAATGACAAAATTAACGCATATACACCCATTATCCTCCAGTGATAACTTAAAATAAAGTAGAAATGAATAAGTTATCACTGGAGGTTTTTTTATGCCCTTGATTGCAACTAAGCCCATTATAATCCAAGTGAAAAGATGGTCTGGGTTTGCTGAGGCTTTTTCCTCCATGTGAATTTGCATAAGTTTGTTACTATATACTTGTTTTAGTATTGCTGAAGATAATAGGTGTATATTTTTGCAGTTTGTGTGTACCTCACTTCCTTCACATTTTGTCAATTTAGTGAAAATTAGCACATAGCCTTTAATTAAAAATAGAAAGCTCAGCTATATTACCCCGGTGGTAAAAATGGCCTTAGTGTAAGGAAAAGACACACATAAGGGCACACTGAGGCCACATTTTACCAATGTTTGATAGAAGGACCCTATATTTATTCTACTGAACACAGAAGAAAAATGCGTCTTCATACCATGTGAAAAGACAGAACAGTGAAAACAGATTTTATGCTGCTTGTCCTAGAAAGCAGTGGATTTTCCCAAGCCCATCTTAATAATGGCTTATGGACTTTTCTTTTAGGAAGACAGCCAAACCTTTTTTAAACCCCGCTAAGTAACTACTTTTACCAATTCTCTGGCAACAAATTCCAGAGTTTAATTACACATTGAGTGAAGAATGATTTTATCTGATTTGTTTTAAATTTACTACTTTGTAGCTTCATTGCATGCCCCCTAGTCCTAGTATTTTTGGAAAGAGTAAACAAGTGATTCACATCTACCCGTTCCACTGCACTTGTTATTTTATAGACCTCTATCATATTTCCCCTCAGCCATCTTTTCTCTAAGATGAAGAGCACTAGCCACTTTAGCCTTTCCTCATAGGGAAGTGATCTCATCCCCTTTATCATTTTCTGAAAAAAGGAGAATGTATTGCACATTTACATAATAAATGAAATTTGATGGATTTCACACACCAGGACAGGACTATAAGGAATTTTGTGGAGCTGCATTTGCAATGTTGCAACTGGCTTAATTTTTCATTTTATACAAGTCTTGCTTTGAGGAGTTTTTCCCATTTTTTATGAAACTACATGAAATTGATTTCAAATGTCCTAACAAACCAATGCTTCTTGTTGGGTACTGTTTTTATTCTTGGTTGCTCAAAATTCAAATCTTCCATGTCAAAGATTAACGAAGGAGACCCTGTACCAGTCCAGCCTGCTCCCTCTCAAATCTGCACTAAGACCACACGCAAAAAACATGCATATACAGATAGTTTTCATTGCCTTTTGCCATATGTATGTCTGTTTTCAGACACATTACTGAAAGCAACTTTTAAGTTAAAAACTGTTATGAGGATAGTGATGGGCAGAAAGTTCCTAAAACAAAGTGAGAAAAATGGATGCATTTCTCAAAACAGACGGCATCCTTTACTCGGTAAACAGTGTCTGCACTTGCAGAAAATCTAGTACACCCAGGTTCTACTGTAGTCATAAATGACACTTGAGTTTTGAAAAGGAGAGTTAGGTGTGAAATTAGAATTGTGCAGATATGAATGAATGCATTCTGTGCACCAAGCTGATAAACACCAAATGCTCACATGTGCACTTTGTAAAAGAATCCAAGATGAAACTTAACATGATTGATAAATTCACTCTTATAATCATACAACAAATATGTTTATTGAAAAATGTTCAGCTCTGTCAGTTATCATCATGGGTGATATTTCCCTTTTTGCTTCACATTCCTTTGTGTCACATTACCTGTTGGGATTTACTTTGATTAACTGTAATTATAGGGCTCGCAGGCAGGTGAATACAGATTGGAAGCATTGCCTTTCTGGGCTGTAGCTGACTACGATAGGATCCTTCCCTTTTGTTTGAAAACCAATTTTTAAGGATAGTCATATCTCATTAGGAGTCACTAGGCATAGCCTAGTGGTTAGACCACCAGTCTTGAGGTGGCCAGTTCAAATCCCACTGCTGCTCCTTGTAATCTTGGGCAAGTCACTTAACCCTCCATTGCCTGAGGTTCAAAATTAGATTGTGAGCCCTCCAGGGACAGGAACATACCCAGTGTACCTCACTGTAACTCACCTTGAGCTACTACTGAAAAAGGTGTGAGCAAAATCCAAATAAATAAAATTATATATGTTGTTACTCCTTCTTTTGGATGGGTAGTTTGGAAAGGGGCAAACAGTTTGCAATTTAGGACCATGAAAATGATCCATAAAATTCAGATAAAGTACATTGAATCTAATCTAATTCTTTTGGGTAATTTCTAGATACAGTCATAGAAATATGTGTCAGTATTTGGGTGGAAACATTTACACCAGCCCTTGATATGGCAAATGTGCTGGTGCTTAGATTTAGGAGCTGAAATGTGGACTTAGGCTAGTGCTCTAGGACACTTAACTGGTATAGAACTGGTGCTTAGGGGGAGATTCGATATATGGTGTCTGAAAAATCTGCGCAGAATAAAATTACACTTAGGCTTATTCTCTAAAGTGCATCTACATTTTATAGAATAGGCTTAAATTTCCATGCAGTATATAGAATATGCCGAGTACCTTTCCACATGACCAAACCGCGGCCATTTAAGTCAAGTAAAACCTGGTATAAATGTCGGCGCCTAAATTACACACAGAGCAGGTATATTCTATAACCATTATCGTAGTTTTTCAGAACACCCACAACACGCCCATTTCCTTGCCTATAGCCACACCCCTTTTTGGAAGTGTGTGTTAAAATTTAGGCGCAATGGGTTCAGCACACTTCAAATATAGCACAATAGTTCAGAACAAATCTTCATGGCCAGTCTTTGCATATCAAACCAATACCACAAATCACCTGCCTTTTCACAGCACAGAGGGAACCCTGTAAGGAGCAGGGTTGGTAGTTTCTCCCACCTCTCAGCACCACGCCCGGTGTGGCCTCCTTCACTGCCTTCAAGTGCTGGGCAGGGCAACCTTTGAATTCTCCCACTCCATAGTAGCTGGCTCCTCTCCCTTAGGCAGCTCTAGTGGCAGGCTACTTCCTTCCTCCACATACTCCATGGAATCTCTCTCTCTCCATTCGTCTCCCCTCTCTCCTGGTGACTGAGAGCCTCCAAGAAATCTGCTCGCCCCTTCTCACAGCTGGGGGAAATTATATACTGATGGCGAAGCCAGGGAAACTGAGCTTCATCCTTCCCTCGCCCTCTAGTGGGGAAGGGAGTAACAGGCTCACCCTGCCTCAAGCCATTGCTCCCCCTGCTGGGACTGGGAATCCATTCCATCTTTTTAGGACTACTCTCCTCACTCATTCTTGCATGGACTTCTGGGACCCGTAGTTCTGGGCTCAACTGCTTCACTGGGGAATCCCTGGGGCTTGCCTTGTCACAACCTGCAAAAAATGCCTTTTTTTAAAAATTTTGATGAAAAGGGATGTGTGGCAAAATGAAAACTGCCGTGCGTCAATTTCGGGTCTGAGACCTTACCGCCAGCCATTGACCTAGCAGTCACGTCTCAAACGGTAACCGGGCAGTAATGACCTATGTGCATCAAATGCCACTTGGCATGCGGCTGATATTTTCGGATGCGCCCCAAAAATGAAATTACCACAAGAGCCACATGGTAGTCGGGCACTAACTCCATTTTGGTGTGCGTTGGGCGCACATAGACGCTTACGCGGCTTAGTAAAAGTGCCCCATAGTTTGGGAGGATGTTGTGGGCCTGGAATTATGTGCATATTTTCAATTTTACAAAGGCAACACAAATCTAGACATCAACACTCAGACTGGATCTTAGTGTCAGTGCTTGTACCTGGGGTTTGCACCAGTAACTGAGCGGGTAATCGTGCTTACAGTACTTCAACTCAAATTTCTATTAAACGCTTTTCTTTTTGCTCATTTCCTTAATTGGCTTTCCCTGGACATCAAGTTTTATGAAATCTGCCACTTACATATTTAAGTATCACCGCATACACTCGTGCATTGCAAAATCCTCACTTACACGTGCAGAATCCCCCGTGATGCCACTCTTTTAAAATGTGTTTCTTTTTAAAATATCTGTGTGCCACCACATGCATGGCTAAGTATTTTTTTAAAACTCCTAGCAAGAATGAATCGTTGCAGGCGCTGAGGACACCTGTACCAACACTGGGGAGGGAAGGGGTTCAGAGACCAGAGTGCAGATGCCAGAGCACCATGGAGGAGAGGGGGGAAGAGAGCAGTGTGGCGCTGAAGTTGGATGGGCCTGAGCCAAGATTAGGTGGGCCTGTGCCCACTCAGGCCCATCCATAGGTATGCCATTGTCCCTTACTATTGAAAATGTGATAGTGAAACAGCACCCCCTACTGGCAGGACACTAGATGGAGGACTCCTGCTCAGTGTAGAGGAAACAGTGGCCATGCCTTTTCCAAAAACATTTTTGGAAAATTCTTAACGCACAGTTTAGCATGCAATAACAAGGAAAATACCCCACAATGTTGTAACATGTTGCGGATTCAATACAGCGCGCCTATCGTTCTGTGATAAAATCCAGGCATATTCTATAACAACGCACATAACTTAATTGGCTTAACAAGCCAATCCGCGTTGTTAACACTACTTAACAAGCAATATTGAGCACTAATTGGCAACCGTTAGAATTTATGCACACAACTCCCTAAGCGTATTCTATAAAGCAATATGCCTCAATTTGAATGTGTGCAGGCAAAAAATGGGCATGGTTATGGGCAGGGAAATGGGCGTTTCATGGGCATTCCAAAATTTACATGCACTGTTATAGAATATGGCCCTCTGTGCCTAAATCTACACACCAGGATTTATGCCATGTTTTCAATGGTGTAAATGGAGATGCATAGTTTTAGGAGCTAGGGTGCCAACTAAACATACTCTATATACCACGCTTAAATCTATAGAATACGCTTAGGCGGAAATGTTTTCCATGTAGATTTTTCAGGCACCATTTATAGAATCTGGCCCTAACTGTGTCTTAAGGTCTTAGCACCCTTTTGTAAAAGGGCCCCTAAATGTCATGTAAAATGTACTTTCCCCTTAGCCTACTGATGGTTCAGTGGTACATCTGAGCAGGAACTTACAGAAGGTCCATGGTTAAATCCCAGATTTGCTTCCTGTTTATCAGGCCAACTGAAAGCAATGCAGAGTTTCTACTCTTTGCACAATAAATAAACTAATATCTATCGGTGGATGTACATAATCTGATTTAACAAGTTTGACAGCCCTATCAATGAGTTGGGCTGCATTACAGCGGGAAGTAGATAGGGCTTAATCAGGCATAAATTCTTGATGGCTTGAAAAGTAGGCCCACACTGCCTCCGTTTCATACTTTTTCTATCATAAATGTGAAGAGCTGAGGCACTTCCCACCGTGTTTGAAGCTCAGGTGTGCAAAACTGCAAGAAAATACCCACTGGCCCTCCCCTATTCTTTAAATAAGATGCATGTGACAGATGTACCTTTGGATGATTGGAACCAGAAGGGCGAAAGGAGGAGTATTGATAAACACAGGTCTTATAAAAATAATAACAGGTACAAAGCAAAGCATTTAGGTACAAAGCAAACCAGAGATGACATGGGAGCTGCCTTCCTCTCCCCTAGGAAAGCACTTTAATGAGGCTCACAGCTGCTGTATTGCAGCGAGAACGCCAACAATAATTGACTAAAGTTTAGCCTGTTAAAAAATATTAAATCTCTGCTAAGCCTTGGTGACTGCTTGTTGTTCAGTCCCAAATAATCTGTTGATAGTATTAAGCAGAAGTTGGGCGTGAAAATTGACAAGGAGTCAAACATGAAACTGAGCCTTCCTGGAAGAGGTGTGTGCCAGCCTTTGCAAGCTGCTATTTGAATAGAAACCTCGCAGAAAAACTTACTATAAAAAAGGATGAATTTTGCAAAGATGTTTTGAATATTTTTTTTTCTTCCTTGGCTTATTTTAATTTAGGCAAAAGAAACTGATTTACGGAGAGAATAAAGCAGAAATGGTTCTTCAGTTTAGCAGTGTTAATAAGAGGAACAGAATTACTTCTATCCTAATTTTTTTGAAAACTCTTATAGCATGTGCTGCCACCTTATATTGACCTTTAAGTATGTATTTGAAGTAGTAAACTGTAGGACAGATTGGGATCCTGTTTGGAATGAAAATGCCACATTACCAGAAAGCTAATTAAGGGACCTTGCCGTGTGGCAACCCAAAACTATCGCCGGCCCAATGCGGCCTTCGGCAGTAGTTCCACCTCCAGCATGCCCCATTTCCAGTGCTGCTGGATTTTTAAAAATATATATATATCGCAGGGGGTTACCACAACCTTAATGGATGGTGGTAAGTGTTCCACCTCACCCCCACCCCTGCATGGCCACATGCTAAGTGCAAGAATACCACATGGCCATGTGTTTTTTCTTTTTATCCGTTGTGCTAAAAAGGGCCCTAGTGCATAGCAAAAACGGCTCCCGCCACTAACGCAGGGCTCTTTTTAGTGTAGCTTGGTAAAAGCACTCCTAAGGGATCCTTTTACTAAGCAGTGGCAAAAAGGGGCCTTAACACGTCCTTGTGCAGATTTTTTCTATGCACCAAGGCCCTTTTACCTCAGCCGTCAAATGGATGCTTTTCCATTTTTTTGTATTAATAGTCATGCACTAATGTTGCCATTTAAAAAATTACTGGGTGAGCACTTATAGTCGCTCATTTTCAAGGTAGTAACTGCCGGATTCTATATATCGCACCTAGCATTCCGTGTTTAAATCTAAGCATGTTCCATAACAATGCATGTAACTTAATTGGCGTAAGAAGCCAATCAGCATTGTTAACAACAATTAACAAGCAATAACGAGCACTAATTGGCATCACGTAACTGCCAGCAGTCCATTACAGCACTGATGTGAACTTTACAAATCACTTACCCACAGAGGTCCTTTCTTTAATCATCATAAGGTAGGGATTCCAATGGATGTCCTGCCCAGGGGCATAGCCAGACCTTGCGGTGGGAGGCAGCCAGAGCCCGAGGTGGGGGGGAGCACATTTTGGTCTGCTGCCCCACTGACTCGCCTCCCCCCCCCCCCCCCCCACCGCCTTGCTGCTCCCCCCACTGCCTTGCCGCTCCCCTGCCGCAGCACACAGCGGCATTCCCTGCCCTGTGCTCTTTCTTCCTCCTGATGTCCTGTACATGCTCCTTTAAGTGAAACTGAGCATGTTCAGTTTCACTTAAAGGAATGTACGGGACATCAGAAAGAAGAAAGAGCACAGGGCAGGGAACGCGGCGCGCCAGAGAGTGGCGCTGAAGAAGGCTTCAGCTGGCAGGGGGTTGGGGACCTCCGCCCGTAAAACTAGGGGCCCAGATGAAATTTGGGGGGCCCAGGCCCACCTAGCTACGCCACTGGTCCTGCCACATCCCGATTCTACAGGCTTTCAGATCTGAGTACTTTAATTTCACTTTGGGCCATGTTTTTACAGGCTTATGCTTTGTAAGTCACAAATTACACACACAACATGCAAAATATTGACAGACCACAGTATTTTTCTCATACTTTTTAATCAATGTACTATCAAAAAAGAAAGTTTGCCTACAAGTCCTAGGTTCATTTCTTTGATCATTTACATTTTCTTCACACTATATAACAAAGCCTGGTAACAGATACTCGACACTGCTGCCAAACCAAACTACAGTACAAGATACTAACAGCAGTTGGAGATGCCTTCAACATATGAATACATATAGATATCAAAGAGGAAAGGTTGTGGGGTCCCACACAGAGGGAGAACATTTCTCATATATGTGCAAATCTCTCCTCATCTAATAAGGAGAAACAAAACTTCTAGGTTAAAAGAGTTAAGGTTGCATATGAACTGTCTTTGAATCTACAGCAGAGCAGATGTTATTATAAGCAGGACAAAGGGGCCATTGTTGCTTCTCATTATTTCAAAACAGATAATATATCGTGTTGCGTTGCGTTGCCTTGAAATGAATATAAATTATTTAATCTTGGTGGTAAGCACAGGTATAGTGTGGAGTGGGCATGGAAATGTTATGGGTGCTAATACTAAATTGGTCCCTCTCTCCCTCCTCCCCCCCCCCCCCCCCCACTGCCAATATGACTTCCTTACATGTTGCCCCTCAAAAGTAAGCAAACTACACCTATGAACTAAAAGTTAAATCCAAAATACGTGCTTCATAATTAGCCACAAAATACAAAAACAATTTTTTTTATCCTAGGTTACTAATTATTCACAAACCATTTTCCTGGGAAACCAGTTTGTCAAAATTTTGCATCCATATGATTTTCTTGGATGTACATTTGAAGGGGGTTATGCGCTCTTAAGTGCTCCAGAGTATCAGATTTTGCCATTAGTAAACTTCCATTGAATAAGTTCTACCAATGGAAACAAAGCGGTAAAGTGTTGATAAAATCATAGAGTCTTTCTTATACTAAATGGAAAACATCTTTAGCTGTTTTATATGGAAAAGTTGATTGAAGTTACCTATTTTTTAAGTCCTTCTGAAGTGCTCGCTGTTCCTTTTTCATGTCTTTCTGTAATGCAGGCACTGTGGGAAAAGCCCTCCAGCTGCCTATAAATAGCTGTTCTGAGAATTCTGCACAATATTTTTCAGTTTAGTGGTTAAAATTACTTTTCTTTTCCACAGTTTTTTCACTGTCAAAACAGAATATTAATCTAAAGTTGGTGCTTTCTAGGGTAATACCTACATAGACTACTGACTGTCATTCTTTAGCTGGTCTTTCTGGAACAAAAGCATTGGACAATAACAATTCTATTATCTAGTAATGCTATTTCCAGAAAGAAAGCTTCTAAGCTATATATTACATTTGTATTCTACACTGTAAGAGTAATTTTATACAGGCATTTCATATGTGTACATATGTAAATAAACACATGTGAAATAGCACATAAAATTAATCCCCATGGGGACACGTTTTGGGTGAAGCATGAGCAGAGTTATGATTCACATGCATACTTAACAAAATACATGACCATCTACAGTTACTTCTGAGCAGTGGCGTAGCCACAGGTGGGCCTGGGTGGGCCAGGGCCCACCCACTTAGGGCTCGGGCCCACCCAACAGTACCACACGTTTAGTGGTAGCTGGTGGGGATCCCAAGCTCAGCCAGCTGAAGACTTCCCCCTAATGGTAACGACAACACTACTCTCCATGATACCAGCACCTGCGCATTCTCAGTTTTCAGCGCAAGCGTACTGCAGACTGCCATGGTGGAAAGAAGCATTTCCCCGACAGTTGAGATATTTTTGTTGGTGGTGGTTGGGGGGGGGGGGGGGGAGCACTTGGTGCCCACCCACTTCTTGTCTAGGCCCACCCAAAATCTATAGTCTGGCTACGCTCCTGCTTCTGAGCAGGTGTAAATGGCTGTGGCTTCATTTTAGACACTGTGACCCCTAGCTATAGTACCATAAAGCTACAACTAGGGGTCATGGTTGCCATTTTGAAACCAGAGCTGCAAGGAGTAGGAGTAACCAGTGATTGCTCCTATTCCATTCCATTACACCATCAAGGTTTGAGCCAGGTAGGCCTGTGGCAGGTCTACAGGGTATGGCTGGGGGGGGGGGGGTCTTCAAGGGAGTCTTTGGGGAAGGTCATTAACAAGGAGTTTGGAGGTGAAGCTTAGACTAAGGTTATGAAAAGTATCTTTGGGCAGTGCGGGATGGAAGTCTGTTCAGTGGGGATTCCATTCTTAAGGAGGCAAGGTAAAAGAGGGGGCTCTCTATTACCTTTGCTATTTCTAGTGATCTGGCTCTCAGATGGCTCCCTGGAAGAATCAGACTGCAGGTTAGTAACCCAGTGCTCCCAGGGAGCAGAATAACTCAGCTTGCAAGGTTGATCACAAGTTGCATTATTCATGCACTGCAGGAGTCATGGCAAACCAAGAGGCAGTAAAATTCCAGTTTAGTAACTTCCCCCCTAAGCACATACTCTGCTAGGCCTAAAGACATCACTGTGAAACAACACACCAAAACTCAAATGAACTGCTGCCACTGGTTGCTATGGTCACAGAACTTCTGAAGTACAACAAGGCCTAATCTCCAGAGGCCTCACTTTAGCTAAAGGACGTGCAAATAACATCCCTTGCCTTTCCCATTGTAGTCTTCAAAGACATAAAAGTTTATTTACTGTTTTATTACAGAAACCATGCCAGCTCTAAAAATCTCTCTCACTAGCTTCCTGATTTGAAGAAGTTAATTATCTTGTCCACTGTATGCTGTCCTTAAGACAATTTGGCTGCCTCCCAATCATATTTCCTTCCCTTTAACCAGAATGGGGAAGCATGTTACTTATTACAAGAAAAAAAATCATTCCTTTCCCAAAGTTCTGGCCTTCCAATAGGACACAGCTTGAAATCTATTATAATTTACCTACATTTATGTTCTGCTTGTAGGATTGTCCTAAAATGTGAAGGCATTTTCCTAATTTCATTTCTCAAACTACTTAAAACAAACTTATAATGAGTTGAAGTTGATCTCATTCTCTCAAGTTTTCCTATAGTGTGGTTTCTGGTGTCTAATACATACATACGTAAGTGAAATCACTCCAGAACTTGGTTCGTAGGAGCCAGCTCTGTGGGTGCCAGTGAGTGCTGAGCATCACCAATCTTGAGCAAACTCCGTCATTGTGTCTAAGGAGGAGTAATTTGTTTTGTGTCTGGTACCCCAAATCATTTTGAAATATTGGCATCTATGACTTGGTTTATTGGAGAAGGTCCCCTGGTATGAGCACTGTCAGAAGAGCAAAGAGAAATAGTTTCACTAAGGGGTCCTTTTACAAGGACGCGCTGAAAAATGACTTGCGGTAATGTAGGCGCAGGTTTTGGGCACGCGCCGATCCATTTTTTAGTGCACCTGTAAAAAAAGCCTCTTTTTTATTTTTTGCCGAAAATGAATGTGTGGCAAAATCAAAATTGCTGCGCGTCCATTTTGGATCTGAGACCTTACCACCAGCCATCGACCTAGCGGTAAAGAATCTGGGTGGTAATGACCTATGTGTGTCAAATGCCACTTGGCGCACGTCTGTTACGCACGTCCGAAAATAAAAAAATATTTTTCAGACGCGCGTATCGGACACGTGCCAGAAACGAAATTACCGCAAGAGCCATGCGGTAACTCCATTTTGGTGCACGTTGGGTACGCATAGACGCTTACGCAGCTTAGTAAACGGGGTCCTATCTGAGTCTAATAGAAATGTCTTTTGTTGAGCTCGTAGCTTCTCCATATTATATAGCTCAATATGGGGATAAATGACATCCTCCTCATTGCTCAGGCTGTCAGATGTAGCATTTTCCCATAGACGTGGAGGATAATTTTATAACACAGCACCTAAGCGAAAAGTCCAAAAATGACATATTTTACCTATATTTCATCAAAGCAGAGCAGGCACCTTTCTAAAATAGCCACAAAGAACTATTCCCGATAGCACACATGTGTACTCTGTACATTTACTCATGTATTTTATAAAAAGCACATGTGCATTGCAACTCTGCCCCTGCTCCAACCACAAAAGGAATGTCTCCATATAGCACACGCGTGTATGCAAGCTTGCAACTGCATATATTTATAGGCACGTATATGACTGTACAATTATATAAAAGTCAAACAGAAAAAGGGAACAAAATCCTCATGTAAAAAAAGCCAAGCAAAGAGAAGGAACGGAAGGAGCCAAACTCCGCAAGTCAGGATGTTGTAAAATGGCTCCATTTATTAACAAAAAGGCTTCAAGGGACAATGTCCAATCTTCAGGAAAATGTACAATATCCAAGGAAGCATAAACAAACTGTGTTACTTCAGAGTATATCAATGACCCTTGAAACCATTTTGTTAATAAATTGAGACATTTTAAGCACTTAGCCTTCCAAAGTTCCATAGGTTTCTATGGAACTTTGGAAGACTAAGTGCTTTGAAAATATGCCTATTTATGACATCCTGATTTGTTTGGCTCCTTTCATTCCTTCTCGTTGAAATTAGATAAAAGCCCATTTTTGTGTGTAAAACCAGATTTATATGCATGAAAAAACCCCCATGATAGCATTACCCCAAAGTGGAAAGATTCTTTAGTGCTTCTAGTCCATGTAAACATGATTCGGGACCATGGAAGTAATGAGCAGGGTTTGTCCTATAAGACTTCAGTACTTCTCTGTTGACTCAGGAAATATTCTAAATAACATTCAGCATGACATTTCAAAAAAATAAAAATGTTAAAGAACTCTGCAAGCATCCACTGATAAGTTATGAGCTCTGTACTATATGAATAAGGATAAAGGATAGATGGATAACTAGGAAAGGCAGATAGACACAAGTTGCCAAGAATGTATTTTGGATATGTCAAATGTTGGTACAATTAAAATGTATATGGAAAGTTGGTGTTCACTGAGAACCAGAACTGAAAATAGAAATCTAAGAGACAGATTTAACTTTCCAGTGTTTGCTTTTTGTCAGTGTGGAACTCCATACACTAATTAGCTGCCCCTGAATTCTACAAGGACATTAGTATTTTTAAATTCAAACAAATCGAATTACATGCATATTCCACACCACTGGGGAAATGGAGATTGTTAAGAATAATTCTGCATGGTACAAAACTGATTGCTCACTATGAGGTCATTTTACTAAACCCTGGTAAAAAGTGGCCTGTGGTAGCGTAGACACGTGTTTTGGGCGCACAACCTAACCTGTGATTTAAGGGGGAGTTTGTAGTTCCCAAAAGGGTTTTTTAATATGTTACCACTTGTGTTAGGGACCCATAGGATTTTAGTTTTATTTGGGTTCAGGCAAAGTTTGTTGGTTTTAGCCCATTTTTGGATTGCTGCAAGACAGGATTTGGGGTATCAGTGCAGTGTTGACTCTAGAAGTAATTCTGATCTGCACATCCTTCCTAAAATGTTGCTCCATGTGCTAGCTGTGTTTTAATGCATTTTACAGTATATTAATTCCCACATTAAACAGCTTGCACAGCTTTTAAATAGGTTCCTATATAAATACTGAAAAGAAATATTTAGGGGACCTTGTACAGAGCGGCAGTAAGTCCAATGCAGGCTTACCACTTGCTCTTCCGGGACTACCTCTGGCCCAACATGGCCGCTGGTGGTAGTCCCACCCTGATTGCGTGCCATTTTCCTGGGAAAAAAAGAAAACACCTGCAAATGGCTGGTGCTGCAGTAACTCGGCGGTAATCGGGCATCAATGGGTGGCAATAAGGGCTCCCAGTCGCATGGCTACGCGATAAGAGTTCTCTTACCACATGGCCATGTGTGTCTGGGGGCTTTTTACCCGCTGCGGTAAAAAGGGCTCTGGCGTGTGGGAAAAATGGACCCCACCACTTGCGCAGGGCCCTTTTTCCTGCAGCTTTGAAAAAAGACTCCTAAGTGATGAAAGGAAGCACGGTCATTTCCTAAGGGTTAGGAATTCAGGGTCCAATATTCAAAGGATTTGCACTTCTAACTTTGAAAGTTAGGCTCCTAAATTAGTCTCTTTGACAATTTACTAGAGTATCTAAATTTGTGCTCGAAAATCCACTAAACTCTTACATTTAGGACCATAAAAAGTGGGTGAAAATTTGGGTGGACTTAGGGTAGAAAAAGAAGTTAGGAAATTAGCACTGCATTTCATAAGGCTGATAAATTAAGCTCCTAAATATAGGCAAGTGAATTGTAATCATGGGTAGTGTGCGCACATCTGAAAATGATAGCGGGATGCCTCAGCGTGCCCTGCAGTAAGCCAATTTTTGCTGCAGTAAGCATGCATTAGTGCTTACTGCAGCTTTGTAAAAGGGCCCCTTTAATTAGGCTCCTAAGTTTGGCTGAAAATAGGATACAATTGTAGAAGGTCAGTTTGTTTGTTTTAAATATCAGGCGCATAGAATACAATTAAGTCCATGCGTGCAATTTTAGGGATGAAAAGAGTAAATCAACTTGCAAAAGGAAGAAACCATTTTAATAAAAAGCAAAAATGCAATTAAAGAAATCAAAATAAAAGAACTGTTTAAAAATGTATTTGCATAAGTCTTAGGGGGATCATTTACTAATGGTTAACCGACCTTATCTACCTCAGGACCCCTTTACTTACAATAACTGTTAGTAAATGACCCCTGTAGTGTACTATTGCACAAATTACAATTTCAGAGTGCCTTTTGCAAAAGAAATAAATTATTTTCTGTTTATACCATTCGTTCTTGAAAGGTTGTCAGAACTATTACATGAACCAAGAACACCATTCCCGATACTAAGAGGAAGGGATGTTTTCGTGACCATACTATGCTGCTATTGTAAGAAGTCTTTAATTCTGAATGTATCATCTGGTGTATTCTTAATGTTAAATGTGGTTTGGGAGAACTAGGACAGAAATTAAATCCTTATCCATAAGCATACAGTAGGTGCCTGGGCGCCTTTTATTCAACTTGTTAGTTTTAGGGTTGCCTCTTTAGGGATAGAGAACTATGATCCAGGACCAAGCAGCTACATGTCCTCAAATGTCACATCACTAAAAGTATGTATATATTTTGCATAAATTTACATTTGTATAATTGTGTTCTACTTGAAGAAATCGCCAACATGGTACAGTTTTTGTAGTACACACCCATGAACGCCGTTTCCATGATTGTATTTTGGAGAATGATCTGATGACGCTGACATTTTTACCTTGTGAAATGGCATTTTTCGGCTCTACTTTTTGTGGCCTCTGTTCAAAACCCCGAAGTGATATGAATAGTTGTGTGTTTGCCAATACACGAACTGAGTCATTTTTTTTCTCCTGCTGTGAAAAGAATGTCAGGGTTGGCTTGGAGATTATTCTTTCTTGTCCCATGGAAGTTTACTCCTGTGTCTGATTTTGTTGTATACCTTCAAGTGCTTTTAAGTAGCGCTTTAAAAAAAATTGTTAATGAGTTTGGAGCACTTTGAGACAAAGCAGCAGCTTTCTGTAACCTGTATGTGTTGTTTTGTATCAGTGACACCACCTCTGGATTGTGTGACCCCTGATGCAGGCGTTTGCTGCTGAAACACGGCTGTGTTGGGTCTTACATGTACTATAAAGGTTGTTTGAAATAACGCTGTGTTGGTTCTTTAACAGTGTTGTTCACTGTTTTGTTGTCTTCGGTATAACTTCAAACGAAACAGACTGGGGGCCCACGTGAGTTTGTTACTTGTTGGTTGAAGACACAGAGGCACCAAATGTAAGTTCATTTTCTTTCCTCTTCTTTTTCTAACATGATCACCTTGCTAAATATAGAATCAACTAAGACACTCCACTTTTCTACATGAAATAACGACAAACGATATGTTCTTCTTACCTCTCCTAATACTGTTTTCCTGTAAAACCCATTTCTGCAATTTAAGGGGGCAATTTTAGAAAGGCTTTGAATGTGAAAAATCAGGTTTTACACATAGGAAACAGTTATACAAAATTCATTGCCATATATACATATAAGAGTATATGCAGGTAGTGATGCAATGTATATATGTATATAAAGCAGGAGTCTGCAGATATATTTTGCAAAATGTAAAATATAGATGCCCAACCCAGATTATATACATGTGTGTATTCACGCCTGCCCCCTCTGAGTGCACACGTGAGCATCAATTTTAGAAAGAAAAGTAAATGTCTTCTTCTCTTTTTAAAATTATCACATTTTACATCTAGTTGTGCGGCCAGTTCTAAAGTTGCCTCCTAAGATTCAGAAAATGAAGTGCAGTAATAAAATACTGTGGAAACGTACAGGGAAAGGAGCCCTCTGCAATCACTTGCAAGAAAGTAGCTCAAGACACAAGTGTGAAATATGTGACTTATCCACAATATCCCATTCAGAAAGGGTGGTTAAACAAGACCACACAAAATTTACTACAGTGTGCACAATTCTACCTTACCCTTCAACATACAAAAAAAAAGGTCCAGTATCCTCCTGAAGCAGAGTTAAACAAAATATGCATGGAGGGGGAACTTTTATGACAGGGCATCTATGTTACAGTTGGAAAAAAGGTGTCAAGTTTAAGCCTAAATTATAAAGGCTCTGAATACTGTGGTTATAAACTATTATTCTGAGGAAAAGCAATCAAATCAAATATATAGCGTGTCTTTCACCTAAACTGTCTCACATAAGAGTCAGATCATCAGAAGGTGAATAAAGTGTTCAAACTGCACACTTCTTTTTCATTCACCAAAGTTTTTCATAGATCCAATTCTTTTTAACAAAACTGTGTCATTTTTTTCTATGAAAAACATTTAGGCCCAATATTCAGCCAACGGGGATCAGCATTTTGCTGACCACTGCTGGCATTATTTCCAGAAATTCAATGCCAGGCCATGTCCAGGCTCCAGCACTGAATTTCTGGGTATACGGAGGCAGCAAAATCATAGCCACTTAAGTGCGGTATTTGGGACGTAACCAGCTATGATGAACCACATAAAGATAGGACTGCATTTTATGCAGTCCTATTTGTGCAGTTATCTTAGCTGCTAAGTGTCAACTACGCCTTGGAATGCTCACAAAACATGATGTTACTGACCTGTAGCAGGCATTCTCTGAGGACAGCAGGCCAGGTATTCTCAAATGTTGGGTGATGTCACCAGACAGAGCCTGGTGTGGACACTGACTAGAGTATAGATGTTTAAAGAAAATTCTAGCAATGTCAGATCTCCTTCACCTTATACCCAAAATTATTGTCTCTTCGGCAAGGTGCATCTGCCAATCTCTCCTGAACTGCTGGTTTTAGGTCAGAAACACGCAGCCATGAGAGTATGTGCATCCCCACACCCATGGTGGAGAGCCTGGATGCAACATCAAAAGTGTCATAAGTGCCCTTGGTCTGATATTTTCTGTACTCCAGCTGCTTACCGGCCAACTGGCGAAGATCAGTGGTCTACTCCTGAGGGAAAGAGTCCGCAAGACTAAGCATACTGCATAGCAAAGACTTCAAGTAGATGCTCCTGTAGAGCTGATAGGACTGGATGCAGGCAATAAGCATTGAGACCTGATAAACTTTCCTCCCAAACGATTCTAGTGTCCGAGCCTCTCTACCTGGGGGAGCTGAGGCATGAGTCCTGGAACACCTAACTCATTTGAGGGCGGATTTGACTACCAAAGAGTAGTGAGCCAGTTGAGCCCTCTCAAATCCAGGAGCCTTCTGAATACAGTACTGTATATCCACCTTCTTAGATGCAACCTGCTGAGAGGGGAGATTTCCAGTTCTTCGTCAGTGCATCTTTAAGGATAGGATGTAATAGAACCTAACTCCTTCCTTAGGAGGTAACTCATAATCCAGGACAGACAACATCTCTGCCCTGGGCTACTCATCCTTCTCCAACTTAAATGAGATGGCTGAAGCTGCTCCTTCACAAAATCTGTGATAGACCCTCAAATGGCGATTGATGTCTCGCTTGAGGTAGGGAGGGATCAGAAAAGACCCCATAAGACTCCTTCTCTGAGAAGTAATAAGGGTCTTGAGTCCCATGAGCTGTCCCAATCAGACTCCTCACAATACTCGGGTTGAACAGAGTGAGTCTGTACCTGCCCTGGCTCAGTGGTACCATGCCCATGCCCCAAACAGCACCAGGCTACCCTCAGTCTCCGGGAAAACTTACTCTCCAGATGTTGACAGTGATTCTGCATAGGTTGACGTCAACACCTGTTGGGGCACCAGCATTGAAGACCACTCCACAGGCAAGGTAGGAGCCTCAAGAAGAAGCTGGTGCAAGCACCCTCGATGCCTGAGCGGTTTGCAGCTGTAACATCTGCACCAGCTTCTCTCTGAGCATGACTCGATACCATGGGACAAGGACTGCCTGTGAAGGAGTCATTGCTAAACCAGAAGTGAGAACCTGGCTACCCAGAGACTGGCGCACTTGCAGCTCCACCAAGGAGGGGGAGTGCTCTTCCTGGTGATTGGCATTTCTCAGGTACTGGTGATGCCAATGACCTTGCACTCCTGGCACCATGTGTCAAAGGGGACTGATGCTTGTGCTTCTTGGGCTTCCCTTGATGCTGAGCATCGCAGTCCTTTGGTGCAAATGAGGATGACATCAAACCAGTATGCATCCTCGGTGTCGGGTCCGATGCTGACTAGTCCTGGGGCTGACTATCAACGCTCAATGTTGAGGGAGATGGAAACCTTCTTGATGCCAGTGGTAGCTGATGTCTGGTCAGCCATCAAAGTCGATGCTTCCAGTGCCAATGTCGATGGACCAGCCTTTAAGGAACCAAAAATCTGCTGCTGGATCTGATGCACCCTCTGTGTCCTCAACTGCATTTTCAAACAGAGAGAACAGGAATTAGGGTCATGGTTAGGCCCAAGGCACCTGGTGCACCAAATATGTGGGTCCTTCACTGAAATCACCTGATTAAATTGGGCACACCTCATGAAGCCACTGAGGGTATTCTTGAATATTGGGAAAAGAATCACGGCCAAATTAAATTCCTCAATTTTGGACTACAAACAGGGGCAGAGCCCAAATCAAGGTCGGTGCTCAGGCCTAAGCAGGCCTATGGAACCGCGAAAAAGAAAGAAAACTTGAAGGTCCGAAAACACTAAGAACTAAGAGGAAAAATAATTAAAAATGAAATTAAAGACAAAAATGAAGAAATGAGGGAAAAAGTATCTGCATGGGAAGGCACTATAAAAGAAGAAAAAAGTGCTGAGGGAAGACTTCGAAGACATGTCCTTCCTGCTCCATGGAAAAACGAAGACTGAGGGACCTGCACTCGTGCGTTGGGCAGGAAGATACCAGCGCATGCATGGTGGGATGCTGCTAGAATTTTCTTGAAACATCTATACACTAGCCAGCATCCACACCGGGCTCTGTAGGATGACATCACCCAACATGTGAGAATACAACTAGGCCTGCTTGTCCTCAGAGAATAGCTGATTTTGGCTTGGGTGCTAACTAGGCATTTTTAGTGGCACTATCCAGTTAGCCTGGATAAGAGAAAACGGCCAGGAGCCTCTCTTGGCTGTTTAAATTGTTTTGAATATCGGGCCCATAAATATTTAAAGCACTTATCTGAAAAAAAAATTAGAATTGTAGTACCAAATGAAGTGGGAATGTTAAAATTATGACACTATTTGAACATTTTTTCATTGTTGCAGGAACCTGTACTTTGATGCAGCACAGTGAAACATGATGTCATGTCGGGAGGGTGCCTGACCAAAGGTTTGTGACACTGTTTCCAGATAAGCGCTTTGTTTTTCATAGGAAAAAATGAAATATTTTTGTTAAAAAGAATTGGATCTATGAGGAACTTTGGTGAATGGCATAAGTGTGCAACATGAGCACTTTATTCACCTTCTGATGTTCCGACTTCCATGTGAGACAATTTAGGTGAAAAACACACTATATATCTAGTTAATAAAGGCAACATAAATACCTATGTGCCTTTATAAAATGGGCTCCCAGAACCAGCCCCACTGGTGCACAAATTTACACTTGCTCTAAAGATGGTGTAAATTTGCATATATTTGCCTATTTAATTGCAACCCCACCTCCACTCCACACAAGCTATGCACTGGGAATGCATAACGTGTAGGGTGCATTAGGGGCGGAGTGACAGTGATCTGGGCCCCCGGGCAATAAGGGTCATGGGCCCCTAACAACATATCAAAATTGATTAAACTAGATGGAGCCTAGGGGAGAATGCCCCCCCACCCCATGTTGTGGGCCCTCAGACACTGGTCTGTTGTCCCAAGGGACAGTCCGCCCCTTGCACACATTCAAGCTCACATAATCTTTTCAGTGCGAATACCTACATGTGCGTATGTTGCCATGCAATTTTATATAAACCATTTTCACATGAAAAACAAGCTTTACACATTAAAAAAAAAAAACCTTCATAAAATTACCCCTAAGGTTTTTATATGTGGAAAAGAGCTTTATACAACTCTGTGGCTGTATACATGCATAGAGGTACACATAGCATACTTATATATTGCGATGCACGTGTGTATTTTATGAAATGCACAGGCATTTCTGCACGTAAATGCGGTGGAAAGTAAATGCTATTCTATAAAGGCACACATCAGTGCTATAGCACACAACCGCAAGGGGGGCTTACATGTGAGTGGAGCATGGACATGACTTCCAGTAACGTGCGTAGTTTACAAAGAGTGTAAGTTACGTGAGCCCTGTCACACTCGGTTACATGAGGTTTACACCGGGTTTATGGCAGGTGTAACTGCAAAACCTAAATGCAAGGCGGGCCAATGTCAGGTTTCCTGGTATTCTAAAACAATGTAGAACAGGCTTTCATTGCATGTCATTGAAGCACCTAAAAGTAGGCACCCACTTATAAAATTAGCCCCACAGAGTACACACCCAAAGTTACACCTTCTTTGGAGCAGGTATACATTTGTGTGTGCTATTGGGGCTGATTCTGTGAGTTTACTTTGAGGGCACACAACCACCTATGCTGCCTTTACAAATAGGCTTAAACTAGGGGCCTTTTTCCAACTTTTCATAGACATTCTGCTTTAAAATCTCTTCCCCCCCCCCCCCCTCCCCCACACCTCCAATTAAAACTTCCTTCTAGCAGGAATGACCAGGACATCTAACACACTGAATCTATGCACCACCAATATCTTTTCTCTTGGTTTGGTTTTGAATGTGAAATGGGCGCTAGGACAATGTCTCCTGTAATCGGTTTCATCTGGCCTCCCAGGACTTTAGGACTTGCCAGTGTTGGCAGATGCTTTTTCTTTCAGCTCGCAAAGACACAAATGACAGCTCCAGCTCCCTGGAAAATCAATAACACACACATACTAGTGTTAGTCACTGGCTCCTGCTTATTAGGCTTCATCTATTCCAGAGGTCTACTGTTGAGTTCAAACTTTCAATTTTTAACCATATCCTTGAAGCATATAAAATCCTGCAAGCTACACTATTCTTCCCAAATTAAGATCATAGTACCCCACAGACAGTGGTGTAGCTAGGTGGGGCCACAGGGGCCTGGGCCCTCCCAAATTTCCTCTGGGCCCCTGGTTTTGCTGGCGGGGGTCCCCAACCTCCGCCAGCTGAAGTGTTGTCCAGCACCAGTCTCCGTCGCCGTCGCATTGTCTGCCCTGCTTTGTCTTCCCCTCAAGTCTGGCACACTCCTTTTAGCAAAAGCAGCATGCAGGATGTGAGGGGAAGACAGAGCAAGGCAGGCAATGTGGCGGCACCGAGAATGCTTCAGCTGGCGGGGGTTGGGGACCCCCGCCAGCAAAACCAGGGGCCCAGAGGACATTGGTGCGGCAGTGGGTGGGGAGCCAAGGTATTTGGTGCGGCAGTGGGTGGGGAGCGGCGAGGTGGCAGACCTAATTGTCCCCCCCCCCCCCCACCACCACCACCCTGGGCTCTGGCCCTCTCCCACTGCGAGGTCTGGCTATGCTCCTGCCCGCAGATATAATGCACTGACTACCTGATATGAGCCTGTTCTATAAAGGAATATAAATATTAGCCTAACCAGATATATATATGCAGTGGTGTGCTGATAATTTTTAACAATGGGGGGGGGGGGCAGGGGTAGACTGGGGGGGCACACATTCCTCCCCTCCTCTCCTCCCCCAGTGCAGGCACGCTAAGCATTCCTTTGCTGGTAAGGACGCTGAGCCCCACCAGCCAAATAAATAGACTGCTGCCATTCCCCGCTACTTGTTTCCAGCTCTGAGCAGCTCAGAGCATGCGCAAGAAGTCCCGGTATACTGCTCAGAGCCAGAAACAAACAGCAGGGTGTGGCAGTAGTCCATTTATTTGGCTGTCAGGGCTCGGCATCCCTGCCAGCAAAGTAAAAGGGAGTTCAGGAAGGGGTCTGAGTCCAAATTTTGGGAACTGGTTGTTAAAGTAGCCAAGGGGGTGGGGGGTGGGGGGACAGGACGTTTTAGCAGAGGGAAAACTTCCGGACAGTCGAAAGCACTGTGCTTACCTCACTGACACTGCCGTCGGCTCGGAACATGAAAGGAGGGCAGTGCTACAGGGAAGAAGAGAGTGCTACCATATTCTGCAGGGAGAGATTGCAGGAAAGCAAAATGCCGCACCCGTGGATTGCGAGGGGAGAAGGGAGAAAGAGCCACCACATCATCACCGAGGTGGGAGGAAGGGAAGGATAGAGATCAGATTGTGGGGAGGGAGGGAAAGGAAGAAGAGAGATGCCAGCATGAGGGGGTGGTGGTGGGGTGGGAAGAAGAGAGATGCCAGATTGTGGGTGAGGGGAGGGAAGGGAAGAAGAGAGATCATGTCACATCATGAGAAGGGGGAAGGGAGGAGGAGGAAGGGAGGAAGGAAGGGATTGATAGCTGCCATGCCACGAGAGAGGGGGAGAGCTAGAGGATGCAGGACCTGAAGGGGGAGGGAAATACAGGAGGTGAGGGGGGAGGGTAGAAGAGAGAGAGAAGGAAATGAAATATGGCTGGGATCTGCAAGGGAAGGAGGAAGAGAGATAGTGGACCTGCGAGAAGTGGGGTCAGGGACATGAAAGAGAGGGACCTTTGCTGGTATGATAATGAACAGGTTGGGGGGGATAGCGACACAAAGGGATGATGACACGAGGGGGATGATGACGCAGAAGGGTGATACTGGATAAGGCAAGAATACAGACACAGAGAAGAGCAATACTTAACATTGTGGAAGAATAGGAGCAGGGACACAGGAAATACTAAACACAGTGATACCAACATAGAGAGAAAATGGATAGTGGACATGGAGAGAGAAGAAATAATAAATGGACCAAGAGGCCCTAGCAAGAGAGTTAAGAGAAGACAGAGGAAAGCAGAAACCAGAGACTGGGATCAACACGATGAGGAAAATGAAATGACAAGTAACAAAGGTAGAAAAAAGAATTTTATTTTTATTTATTGAATGGAATATGTCAGTTTTTGGAATGTGAATCTGCCAGAACTAGTTTTAGACTTGGCTGGGGCATGACAGAAAAATCTCATTCACTGGCCTTCAATCTCCAGCATTGTGGTGGTAAATCTCCAGCACTGGGATGGACCACTCTTGGCGTCTCCGTTTTTACATCCTAGCACCCCTCCCCGAATCAAAATTACCTGGCAGTCCAGTGGACCCTCTCCCAACCCCCCCCCCCCCCCAGCACCCCCCTGAACCAAAACTCCCTGGTTGTGCTCCCTCGTGATCCTCCAGGCCCCCAAATAAACCCCTCACTCTCAAGCCCCCCTCACTCCCCATACCTTAAAACGTTAGAGGTAGGAGGGAAGGAGGAACACCTCCTTCATCTAAGCCCACCCTTCAGAAAATGGCAGCACCCAGCCCCTGCCCAGTACATCCTGGGATAATGGTGCTTATCTCCTGTGCATCCCAGGATGTACTGGGCATAGGCTTAGCACTGCCATTTTGCGAAGGGTGGGCCCAGAGGAAGGAGGGAGGTGTTGCTCCTGCCTTCCTCTCTCTAATATGTTAAGGTATTGGGAGGGGAGAGGGGTCACTAGAGTGAAGGGGAGCTCGAGAAGGGGGTCCACTGGATCACCAGGAATTTTTAATTCAGGGGAATAAACTTCCTGAGCCCCTACGTCTTGCCCCATCCTTGGCCACCTTTAAATCTAGACTGAAAGCCCACCTCTTTAACATTGCTTTTGACTCGTAACCACTTGTAACCACTCGCCTCCACCTACCCTCCTCTCTTCCTTCCCGTTCACATTAATTGATTTGATTTGCTTACTTTATTTATTTTTTGTCTATTAGATTGTAAGCTCTTTGAGCAGGGACTGTCTTTCTTCTATGTTTGTGCAGCGCTGCGTATGCCTTGTAGCGCTATAGAAATGCTAAATAGTAGTTGTAGTAGTAGTAGGGATTCGTGGGAGGGCACTAAGGGAGTCGGGAGGAGGTTCACTGGACCACCAGGGATTTCCTGGAAGGGGGATCACTAGACTACCATAGAGGGTTTTTTTGAGTTGTGCAGGGGGGAGTTGAGAGGGGGGCCACTGGACTCCAATGGACCTCCTCTCAAGCCCCCCCTTGCCCCGCAACTCAAAAAACTCCGTGGTTCTCTACTGTCAATTGGAAACAGTGACCGATGCACAAAGGGGGATCCATGCATCTCATTTCCATGCCATTCCCTTTGTGCATCAGTTGTTGTTTGTGACTCGGTAAATTCTCCACTGGCTGCAGCTCTGGTTACTGAATCTTTGTTCTGTCCATTCCTATATTTTATCTAACACAACACTGTGCACCATTGGGGCTAGATTCTATATATGGCGCCAAAAAAATTTGATACTGAAAAAAGCGCCATTCTATAAGCCGCACTTAAAGTTAGATGCAGTTTATAGAATAGTGCTTATGCCCGGGAATCACACCAAACTAAGCGCAGCCATTGTACCAACTGAAACGTGGTGCAAATATACGTGCCTACATTAGATGCACATCCCTGTTATTCAATAACAGTGCGTGTTAATATTAAGAGCACCCTCATTACGCCCAAGTCCCTCTCATTTTCAAGCCCCCTTTTTCCGACTGGGCGCAACTTTTAGATGTGGATCCCGCACCTAAATTTAGGCACATAAATACCAATTAAATCTAATTAGTGCCGATAATTGCTTGTTTAAAAGCCAATTATTGGTGCTAATTGTTTCATTATTCAAATAAATTGTGCACACAAATTAGGCGTGCACCCAAATTTGCGTGCACAATACTTGGCGACTAATATAGAATTAGGAGGTTGGTGTTTCCCATCTAGGTGGCGATGTATGGCTGCAAGATGAGTCACTCACATAATTAAGAGATCTGCTGTCTAAGCCCCTCAGAATTCATGCAATCACATAAAGAATCGGCGGAGTTGCATGAAGGGTGTGTCAGCTCCATTTAACCTCTGTGCACAAACTTTGTCACTGGAACAGTTATTAAAGTGGACGACATGGAGACATTACCTTCTGGGGGTTCAGCCATTGGTGGATTTAGACAATACATGTGGTAGCCACGGTCACAATCATCACAAAATAGCAATTGCTCCTGGGGCAAAACAGAGGGAGAGAATGTTGCATGTTAAACTAGGGAGAAATACTCTACCTTTCAGAAATGTGGAGAATCATTTGCATTGCACCACTCAGTACATTAAAGTGAAGGAAACCATGGTGGACGGGTGCAACTGTGGGAGGGTTTTTTCCATGTCATGCATGTCATTTTGTTGCTACCCTGTTTCCCCGAAAATAAGACATCCCCTGAAAATAAGACCTAGTAGAGGTTTTGCTGAATTGCTAAATATAAGGCCTCCCCTGAAAGTAAGACCTAGCAAAGTTTTTGTTTGGCCCCGATGGGACATGGACACAGAAACCTTAATTTTTTTCGCTGCAACCCAAAGACGAAATAACATAAAAGAAATGCAAGAAACAAGACTGAGGTGAAAAATCTATCGTCCAGCGGACTCCTACCATCCTCCTTCACGCTTTTGTGAAGATCAACTACCGGTAAGTGAGCCCAGAAAGAAAAGAAACATCCCCCTTGCAGAAATAATAAAAGAAAAGAAAATGAGTAACCGAGCCCTTTTGGCGCTGCTCTATCGCCCAAGGGCTAAGTCAGACTAGAAGGATGGAAAGTGTAGCAAATGTACAGGAGCGCATAAAGCGCCACCAACGGGGAACGGAGCTACCGTAGAATTTGTTTTAACGTTTGTAATACGGTAGGGATGATCCTGCGCCCTAAGCCCTCTCACAACCTCCCGAGACCCCCAGCCAGAGCAGCCCGGCCCCACATTTCATTACCTTCCCTAGTTCGTACCCCTCCTCCATTCCCAGCCCGGCCAGGGCGGCTCTGCTCCGCTCGAGTCCTGCGGTCACTGTAAGCCATGGCCTACTCCTGCAGGATACCGCCCCCCACTTCAATACTGTTCCCGACCGCCACAGTCCCCCTACTACTCCCGAATAAGACATCCCCTGAAAATAAGACCTAGCACATCTTTGGGAGCAAAAATTAATATAAGACACTGTCTTATTTTCGTGGAAACACGGTAGTACCATCCCCTGCCACTAACAATGGAAATCATTTTACTGAGGAAACTCACCTCATCATATCATTGTGATTTTAAAAATAGTTCCTTATGATAACACTGCCTCTAAGGCAGTGTTCTTCAATGACTGCCCTGGAGACATCTAGAATGGGCCCCTATTGTCTTTCTGGGTTTTTATTTTCTGCTACTTTGCCTCTCTATCCAGGCTTAAGACAGAAAGGGGAAGTAGATGAGGAAAAGCTGCATGTTTGAAGGACAAAACATTTCTCCATAGACAAAAGAGAACACATTTGGAAATGCTCACAATGAAGTTTGAAGGTGGGCTGGTGGGGATAGATGTCATTGGCTCACACTGGTCAGCAGTGTCATGGTCCTGATTGGGAATATATTTGGTGGCTCTCTTTCAGCTCATTAGAATCTAAAGTGGCCCCAGTTTAAAAATTAAGAAAGGCCACTGCCCTAAGGTCAGAGTGGGAGAGGCCACTATTGCACTCTCCCACTCTAACCATAACAACAGTATACCCAATGGGTGTCTATTCCTATTAAATGACATTCATATTTTTCCTACAGGTAGAATTTCTCTTTGGAGAATTTTAAGTAATGGGTGATACATCTTTGGAATAGATGCAGCATGTTCCATCATAAGGACGAGTTATAGGCAGAATTCTTTAACCCATTCACTTTCTTGCTATAGCTAGGAGACGCAGAGGGGCATTTTCAATATGACATCTAAGTCCGACTTTGGATGTTTTGCTCCAAATAGCCATTTTCGAAAAAGCAAAACATCTTTTTTTTTTTTTTTTTTTTTTAATGGCCACATGCTAGATGGTTTTGTGCTCTGTGTGTTTATCTTTTGGTTCATTTTCAGAAAAAAAATTCCAAGTGTAAAACACACAAAATCAAGCCATTGGGATGTAGGAGGAGCCACTAAGACTGGTGACACAGACATCCCAGGAGAGCAATGGGGCACCCTAGGGGGTACTGCTGTCGACTTCATATAAAAGCTCTCAGGTATATATCTCACCATTACCCCCTCATCTTGTCTGCTGAGCCCTCCAAAACCCACCCAAAACTAACCACACTCAACTGTACACTATTACAATAGCCCTTATGGGTGAAGGGGTCACCCATATGTGGGTACAGCAGGTTTTTGGTGAGTTTTGGAGGGCTCACAGTTTCCACCATAAGTGTGACAGGTAGAGTGAGATATTGGCCTGGGTCCCCTTCTCTACAGCAGTGGTGTAGCCAGACCTGGCATTTGGCGGGGGGGGGCCCAGAGTTAACATGGGGGGCACTATGCATGAATAGTGCTTGATATACTCCTAAATAATGCCTTAGAAATCTGTCATCAAGTAAACTCTAAGTAAACAGTCTGTCCTGCATCAACATAAACCACATACACACTTATGGAATCTTGGAAGTTCACTAACATTTTAAAATAAAGTCACATTATCCCATAACTTAAACTTTGGCATTATAGTAGACTTGAGTCTGGTCAACATCTCAACATACATCATAGTATCCTGCAAAATTACCACAATGGCACATATCCTTCAACTTTGCTTTATAACAAATATAAATGCCTTATTTTCCAGGAACTCAAAATACAAAAAAGTTCTGATTTTTGTGTAATGTCTGTAAACATATAAACCCTCTCCTGTCCCAAGCATATTGTGAAGTACCTGTAATTAAAACCTACAAAAATCACTCAGGACCTATAGAGCTAATCTAGTGCACTGTAACACCACTAGCTCACAGAAGTAACACATGCACTTCCAGCTGGTAGCACAGCTTTGTAAACAGGGGTTAATCCTAAATTAAAAATAAAGTTATTTTTCTACCTTTGTTGTCTGGTTTCTGCTTTCTTCTATCTTTTCGTAACTCTTTCCAAGGATCTCCTGTCCATCTGCCATTTTCACTGTCCTCCTGTCTTCTTTACCTTCTGCACTACATCCAGCTTCAACTTTGGTTTGTTCCTTTCAGCTTTCTTCCATTTTTTTTCTGCTGCTCTAGCCAATCAGATTTCATTACTTTTTATTATCCAGTCTTCACTCTCCCTCTTTTTACTGTGTCCACCTACAGTTTTCCATCTTTTCCCTTCATCTCAGCCCCCATTCCCATTCCTTATTCTCTAGTTTTTTTTACTAACTCTTTCCTCTCTCCCCCCCCTGCCACCTAATCTCTCCTTACCTTCCACCCCCTGATATCCAGGCTCTTTCTACCTCCATGCCCCCAACATCCAGCATTTTCTCTCTCTCTACCCCTGCCATCCACCATTGCCCCTGTCTGTCTCTGCTTCTGGCATGCAGCAATGTCACTGTCTCTCCCTCCACACCAGCATCTCTCTCTCTCTCTCTCTCCTTCCTATGTATGATTGCTCTCCTTTCTCTCTCTATCCCACCCAGCATTGCCTTTCTTTCTCTCTCCTCCCATCTCTTTTTCTCTCTCCCACCATCTAGCATTGTTCCATCTCTCCCTTCTCTCTTATGTAGTATGCACCTATCTCTCTCTCCCCCATATCCAGCATTTATTGTCTCTCTCCCATCCCTCATTCAGTATTGCCTCTGACTCTCTTCCATCCCATCCATCTCTTGCACCAGTCTACCTCTGTCTCTTTCTCTCTCTCACCCCAATCAAGTATTGCCATGATCTTGAGTCTCTCCAGTCCAACATTCCTTCCCTCATTTATATCCCTTTTACCTCTCTCAACCCTCTCCTTCCCACCCACCATCATGCAGCATCTTTCCTTTCTCTTGGTGCCTTCTCCATTCGGTGAGACCCTGACTCTACATACTGCTACTTTCTCTGGCAGTTCCACCCCCTCAAATATAAACCTCCTTGGTCCCCTCTCTCTCTCTCTCAGAGGGGGTGGAGCTTCCTGAGGAAGTAGCGCATGCGGTCCCGTGCATCTTTAACTTTCCTGTCAGGAACCTTGAAAGAAAGCAAAAGTTTCTGCAGAGCTCCTCCCAGCCCAGCCCCTCCACTTGATTGATGTGACCAGACCACCACCAGGGTTCAAGGCGCTGCAAGGGAGAGAGGGGGGTTAAAGTCAGCACGAGCGAAAATACCGGCAGCCACCGTCAGTGGGGGCATGTCAAGGCTTCTATTACATTAAAGGTGGGAGGCAAGGCAACACGAGTGTGGTTACACAGTAAAAGCAGCCTCATGGCTCAACTGCATCTCAGCGCTTCTCAATATTTTAGAAAGTTAGAGCCTGAGTGGAACTTTACTGCACCTCCTGTCTCTGAATGTGCACCAGGCAGGACAGTCACACGCTTACTCTCTCACTTTAGTACCACCGCTCGACGGAAGAGGCACCAAGAGAAAGAAAAGATGCTGCATGGTGGAGGGTGGGAAGGGGAGAGAGAGGGAGTGAAGAAGCCCGGTATCTCTTTTCAATCCCTACCCTGTGGTCCGGCATCCCTTCCCATCCTCTGCCCACCCCCTCCCTGCAATCCTCTGCCTTTTAGCAGTGACAATGTCGTCGATCAAAGGAGCGTTCCCTCCAGCCTGCCCCAGAAGGTTTTCCTCAGTAGAGCCCCGCCTCAGGAACAGGAAGTTATGCAGAGGGAAAGCTTCTAGGGCTGACAGGATGGATGGGAGGCTGCTTTCATCTCCATTGCTGCTAAAAGTCAGAGGATTGCAGTGCTAGGGGCGGGCACAGGAAGGTTTCAGAAACCAGATCGCGAGATGGAAGGGAGATAAATACCGGAGTGCATGTGGAGAGGGGGTTGCATGCCGGCCAAGCAACTAGCGATACCTGAGGCATGGGTGCAGGGGGCCTGAGCAGGGAATGGGGGGCCTGGGCCACCGAGGCCCCTCGTAGCTACGCCCCTGCTCTACAGTGCACTGCACCAACCACTATACTACTCCAGGGACCTGTTTGCTGATCTAATAGAACTGGCTATAACATCTGAAGCTGTCATACAGGCTGGCCAATACTATTTTTATTCACATCTTTGGGGGATGGGAGGGGGTCAGTGACCACTGGGGGAGTAAGGAGGGGTCATCCCTGATTCTCTCCAGTGGTCATCTGGTCATTCAGGGCACCTTTTTGTGCTTTATTCATTCTAAAAACAGGTCTATGCTGAATCATGCAATTTTGGGCATGTTTTGCATCTGTTGATGCTATTAAAAAAGATTCCACAAGAACAAAAAGAAGCAACACTGGGCCTTCAGGAAAGAGATCATTGCCGTCCTTTATTATGAAAAAGACCCGACACAGGCCATGTTTCGGCGCACAAACGCCTGCCTCAGGGGTCAGAGTATATCTTCACAATCTATGTAAATAAAATTATTCAGACAGTCTAGATCGATTTACCAATGGCTGCTAACCATCTGTTCCGTCCAACTAGACGCTGTCAGTTTGAAAACTGCCGTCAGTTTGAAAATGGCAATGATCTCTTTCCTGAAGGCCCAGTGTTGCTTCTTTTTGTTCTTGTTGTGTGCTTGTATGCTGTTCTACCCTCTCTTTTGTGAATGAATTAAAAAAGATTCCAACATAATCTAGGTGCCAGAATTTACGTCCACCTTGCAAGTGTAAATGTCTAGAATACTAGAAACTTAACAAGCGTATGTGTGCACGCATCTGAGTGCCACAGGGGTACCTAGGCGCTGTTCTGCATATACCTGGTTAACTTACTAAGGAGTCGATGTACAGACTGTTGGAGGTACCCAGGCTGCCTCCTGCAGTCAGCACCGAGTCCAGATATTCAACGCTAGGCTGTTTCACTTAACCGGCCGAGCCAATATTCAGCGCTGTCCAGTTAAGTTGGAAATGGCCAAAGAAAGGCCTGCTATTGAGGCCGCCAAATTTGGCTGCCAAACTTAGCTAGTGATGCACCAAAAATTGGCAGATAGCCAGTTGTATCGCTCAATATAACCGGCTATCTGATAGGTGCTAACCTGTGATATTCAGTGGGGGACAGCTGGCTATCCCCCCCCCCAAGAATATTGCCGGATAGCCGTCTAAGTACCATTTAACCGGCCATGTGCCGTTTCTGGCTGGTTAAATGGTTTTGAATATCAGGGGGATAGTGCACATGGGCAGGACTCCCTCTTACACACATAACTTACAGAATACTTTAAGTCACACACAGCCATGCCACATTTAGACACCCGCACTTATGCCAGCTCCATGGCTGGTGCAACTGTGCGTGCCTAAATGTTAAGCATGACCATACTGGGTTATGCTAGTATTCTATAACAGAACTCGGGCACCCAGACACCGTTACAGAATAGGCACATCTTTGGGACGCCCATTTATAGAATTGCTCCCATAATGCATTGCTCTGTTCCTGACCAGCCCAACATTATACGGCCAGGTTGGGCATCCATGGTCCTCAAGGGCCACAACCCAGTTGGGTTTTCAACATTTCCACAATGAATATGCCTGAGATCTATTTGCGTACAATGGAAAAAGTACATGCACATCAATCTCATGCATATTTATTGTGGAAATCTTGCAAACCCCACCGAGCTGTGGCCCTAGAGGACTGGGGTTGTCCATCCCTGCTATACAGATAGCACCGGGGAGGTCTCAATGATTTTTCAGAGCATTATCCAGGTAATACCACTGAAAATCACTGACTGGTCCCAGTTAGTGGCACTTTATCTAGGTAGCAATTGTTGCTCCTGGATAAATGCCTTTTAAAAATTGACCTAGGTTTTCCAGCTCACCTTGGGTCATCCAAACAGACTGATCCAGTCCCCTTTTGCCCAGCTGCATACATGGAACTGGAGTTACATAATAACATAGGAAATGTCGGCAGATAAAGACCTGCATGGTCCATCCAGTCTGCTCATCAAGGTGGCCAGTGTTGAATCTGGCACACTGCACAGGTTCAACTTCTTCATGATTTAACACTACTGTACTTAATCTCTTTCTCTCCCTACCAGACCACAGAAATCTGCACATCCATGGTCCTACTTCCCAACTACTGGAGATGCCATTGAAACCCACTCTAGCCTCGATTCTGATCTGTTTTTGCCATTTACAGGATCCAGACCTTAGAAGTCTGCCTGGCATTGGGCCTACTTCCCAACCTCTGAAGCTGCTGTCAAAGGTCACTCCAGTTATGAGGTCATTTAAGTTTTGCTTTAATTGGATTCCATCCTTTTTCTATATAGTGTTCCTCAGTGTTTATCCCACGTGAATTCCATCACAATTTATCTCTTCGCAACCTCCCATGGGAAGGAATTCCAGGCATCCACCACCCTTTCTGTGAAAAAGTATTTCCTGACATTGCTCCTAAGTATCCTACTCTGCAACCTCAACTCATGACCTCTAGTTCGACCACATCCCCCGCCTCTGAAAAAGATTAGTTTTCATACTCCAAGCGGGGCCTCAATTTTGCAGGAACCTAGATTTTAGAGCTGCCCTTTATCCAGATAGTGGCAATATTCAGCACCTCCATCCAGATTATCCAAGGTTATCCAGACCTTTGTCTGATAGAGGTGCTGAATATCGCCATTATCTAGATGATGGAACTGGTCACTGCCCTACCCAGGCCTTTCAATGATTATCTAAGCTCCCTTAGATAATCAGAACTCCAACTCCATGTTTTAAATGGGAAAAATCTAGAACTACATCAGTTTATTTGCTCAGACAGAATCAGTCGGTAACCCTAACTAATTGGTGGATATCCTTTTAATATGGTATTAGTTCTTAATTTTTTGTACTGAAATGTTTTTGCATGTTGTGATCCTCAGTGGTTTTGTGTCATTAACTTCTGTACTCACTCACTTAAGTAAACAATTTCCATGATGGTTATCAGTCCATCAATTATAGTATTGGCACTGTTAACGATAAACTCATTGATTATTTATATAATCATTCAACCCTATATCTCAAGTACCTCTCCAAATGGTACCGAATTAGAACTTACATCGTTCTCCGAGGTGCCACAAAGGGTGCAGGATTTGCATTCTATGCACTGCCACTGATAAGTTTTGACAGCCTCGGTCATGTTCACTGTGAACTGCAGACACGTGGGGTGGCCTGGAAGGAAAAAAAAGAAATAGGGATAGTGTTTCTTCCCCACACTATTGCATTTCTAACACACAGACATATAGACTCATCACAACAGGGACGGCAGCTAAGTCATACAAGAGAAAAAGCAAGCATTAACCCTTTCGCTGCTGGGCACAAGAAATCAATCATACTCCTCCCCTCCCACTGATGGGTAAAGCAGTTTTGCTGAGAGCTCTTAAGAAAACTCACAAGCTTCACAATTGAATGAGGAATCGTTTCATGATCCAAGGCAAATTCTACCAGAATGAAAGATATGGCTGAAACAAATACCAGTTTTCATACAAATACAGAAATCATACTCTTTGGAATCAAAGTAGAAATGTTTGCGATAGATATGTGGAATCTTGCTTAGTTTTGTTTTCTACAATTTTTTTTTGTTTACTGATTAAAGTATTTTTAAGAGCTCTTTATTACTGCAGCTGGGGGCACAAACCAAATCACACAGTTAGCCCTTGGAAATATCAAATAAAAAGGGGAGGAAACAAACCCCAAAACCAAAACAGAAAGAGAAGAAAGCTGGGCAAAACAGTCACATCTATTGGAAAATGACAAATGCAAGATTTTTCGTTTCCCTCCCCTACATGCACTGTTGATTCCTGTTCCACAGCAGCAACCAGCAGTGAGGACTCTGGGAAAAATGTCAAACTTCTTTCTGCAAAACAAATCAGAAGACGGAGAAACACAGGATACATGACACACCTATCTAGATCAGGCATAGTACCATGAATTTCTACATACTAATGTGTACAGTATATAAATCCATGGCACTATAAATGTGGAGCCTTTTTATTCAAAGGATGTGGAAAGGGGAATTCAGACATCCAGGAAGGGATATGGGCAATACCCACAGTATTTTACAAGAGGATCAGCCAACTATAGAGCCTCTTTTGGAAATAGGTGCAGAATTGCATGTTGATGGCTTCCCACATCAGCAGGACCAGTGATTTCAAACAGCTGCTCATGGAGAAAACAAACATGCAACCTGTGCATGGGAGTAACATTTTGAAATCACTGCTCCCACTCTGTATAATACTTTGATCCTGCAGCACCAGTCCCCCCCCCCCCCCCACCCCTGATTACTCCAGTGGCCATCGATTCCTCCCCCACAAAGCATTTGATCTCTTCCAACATATCTAATCCATCCCCAAGCACCTCCAACACATCTGATACTGCACACTCCCTTCCTCAGAAAGAAATTCCCACCTGAACTCCCTGTCAATGATGAATCCCTTTGCCATGGCCCCCCTTAAAGGTAATCTTGTAGTATTACCGCTAGGGCTCATGGCTGCCATTTTTGAACCTGGGGCCATAAAAGCAGGAGTGAAAGGGATCGCTCCTGCTAGACACCAGGGACCCTGGTAAGACTGAGGATGAGGATTGGATGGCTGGGGGGAGGGGGCTTGAGGTGAGGAGGCTCATTGTTGCCGTACAATTGAGAGGGATCTTCTTTCTAGAGAAGGTTCCTGAGGAGGATCAGATGTGTTGGAAGCACCTGGAGGGACTTGATACATTGGGTCTGGGGGAAATGGATGGCTTACAAGGGTATCATCTGAGGCTGCCAGAGGTGATCTGGGGGAAATAATGCTTTAGAGGGTGATGGGGGGGGGGGCAGACCCTAGACTTCAGAATTGGCATATGCCCCTTAAAACAGGCATTATATGTGCCTGGAGGAAAGGTGTATGCAAACATCTAGAGCTTTTGCCCTCTACATAGTTCCTACTGTTAAGATGGGGAATCCACATCAATATATTGGGCCAACCTCACTAAGCATCCTGGCAAATTAAATGTGGCAAGTATCCCTTTCTAAAATAGTTTTTACATGTGTCTGCCGATCTACACATGCAAAAGCTGCTATTTACACATAGGGATGATTCTAAAATAAGGGCCATAAATATGCATACACACATATATACAATAGATATAGACACTTCATACTTGCCAGGAAGAAAATAACTCTCTGATTGACTAAAAGTACATCTTGGTTATGTATGTTTATGTGAACACACAGTCTGACTGTAGTTTTCATTCATCAATGCATCTATTATAGACAAAGTACCTCAAACAAATAAAACTACTGGTCAAAGTAGATAGCAATCCATATCACCAAAAGTGCTATTAACTTTCAATTTTCATCAATTGTCATCCATAAATGTAAACTAATTAGAAAACAAATGTTTATTTAGGAATGTTAAAACTTGAAATATTTGAGGTTATGCAGAGAACCATTGGCAACCTTATAACTGAAGGGCCCGATATTCAGCAGGATAAGTCACGCTCAACACATCATACCTGGATTTTCAGACCACCTCAGCGCGATCTGAGCAATGACAGGACACTCCTGGGATGGAGTCTAGGTGGAGCTGAGAATTACCCAGTTAGGGCTAGATTCTATATATCACACCTAAAAAATTGGTGCTGAAAAAAACGTTTGGCTAAATTTAGGTGTACTTTATAGAATATGCCTAAATTTCTGTGCGGTTTATAAAATAAACCAAGCGCCCATCTGCGCAGCTAAATTTAGTCACGGGCAGTTACGCCAAGTAACACTTGGTGTAAATGTTGACAGCTAAATTAGGTGCGGACCGGGTGTATTCTATAACAATATGCATAGATTTTAGAAATGCTCATGAATTGCCTATTCCATGCCAATGGCCATGCCCCCTTTTCAACTATGTGACTTAGAATGTACACACATCACGTTGCAGAATATGCTTGTGTGCGTAAATTCCAATTAATGCCAATTAGTGTCAATAATTGCTTGTTAATTGGCAATTATCAGCACCGATTGGCTTGCTAAGATGCACATGCAAATCCAGAATATGACCGGATCTGCATGCGCAACTTAAGTTGTGCTATATAGAATCCGAGGATTAGTGGCAATTAGTCTCCTAACTGGACAACTATCCAGTTAAAGTTAGGACTGAAAAAAAGGTGTCCTTACTTAATCTGGGTAGTTATCCAGTACCAGTCCAAATATCACCAGTAACCAGATAAGTTCCAGCAGCCACACTGTACCCAAACATTCAGCATCTGTGTCTGGGTACAGCCTGGCACTGAATATCCAGGTATAAAACACCCACGGTGAATTCAGTATTGACCTGTAAGGTTCCATTTCAGGGTATTTTCTTATTTCACTAGTATTACAATATTTTTATGGCTAAAACATGTCAAATACAACAGTGTGAATGTTATATGGAAGCAAACAGGCTGTATTCTTACAAGATGCAATGTTATTTGTATGAGTTTCATGACATGCCAAGGTAGTCGAAATTTGGAAAAGCCTGCCAGATGTGCTTACTATAAGGTCAGTATGTTTTGAGAAGTCTTTTTTCTTGATATGTTAGTAGCTCTCCCATCTAATTTCAGCTCTAAGGCACCCTTGCCCCACTTTGCCAAACTGAGTCCAAAATGGGGATCAGAGTTGATCTCGGGTTAGCTTGAGTTCTGGTGAGCACCATCAAGCTGGTGATTAAGTTCAAGTCATCATGCTTTTGCTTACAATGGAAGGCACTAAGCTGAAGGCATAAGGGAGTCAAATATTCGAAGAACAGAACATCAACTGAAATATCCTCAGGTTATTATAGTTCATTGTATTGGTTTTCTTCCTTTCAGTGTTCTGTGATGTCATATTGGGGATTCCATTAGGTGTTCCAATAGGGACATGGGTTAAAGAAATAAAACACTCCAATTAAATTTTGATCTTGAAGACGGACTGTAATATTAGGCAGTGAATTTTGCTGCTCAGCACTGACAGCCAATACCTGATTTACTTATAAGCAAAATGAATGGATGTGTTAGACACACAATTAATCAACTTCACGTATGTTCAGCAATCCAAATACAGAGATTATTTGGAGACAATGTAAGAATCATACAGTTTATTTTATAAATTAGAAAATATTTAGGCTAGGCATACTTTAATTTTCTTTCCAGTATTCAAGGAACATAAATCACAACAGCATTGTACAACAGTCACTCAAAGTCCCAAAACATTTTTATCATTTTTCTCTACCTCTTAGTTACCGTCTAATATAAGTTATATTAAAATATAATTGAAACAAAAATATCACAGTTGTATTACATTATTTACAGACTTTCTTTTCACCATCCTTTATTGAGCTTTGTGCCTTTACAGGCACATTGTCTTCATTCTACCTGCACATTTGGGAAGTAACAGCTTGCCAATTTTTAACCAGTTTTATAAAGACACACAGATGCTTAGGGATAAACTGACAGAAACTGTGCCTGGATTGAAGCCGCAGACATTTTTGCTTACTCAGAAACAGAAGTAAATATTAGTATGTAAAGAGTACTCATATGTGATCGGCCTAGACTCTATAAATAGCGCCTAAAAAATCGGCACTGAAAAAATAGCGCTTAGAGGTATTTTATAATCCACGCTAATAGTTAGGCATAGTTTATAGCACCAGGAACCATGACTACATTTAGGCATGACCATTTACACCAATGAAAAGCTGGTGTAAATCCCAATGCGTACATTAGGCGTCGATCCCGCTAATTCTATAACAATGCGCATAAATGTTAGGAATACCTCCAAACTGCCCATACCCTCTTGGTCATGCCCCCTTTTCAGATCCACTCACTAGAATTTATGCACATCTCTTTACAAAATATGCCTAAAAAGATGTATGCATAAATTCTAATTATTGCCAATTAGTGCTGAAAATTGTTTGTCATTGCCCAGTTAGCGCTGATTTGCTCATTAATGAAGTTGCATGCACTTCCAAATTTGCACATGCAACTCAAAGCAACATATATTACAGGCCAATCTTCATACTGCAGGAGTTAGACCAGCTAATTCCCATGGTCTGCGCTGAGACCCAATATTCAATGCCAGGCCGTTTCCGGTGACCAGCATTGAATACCTGTTGTTTTTCTTCAGCCGGCTAGAATTTTACTGGCCAAACTGATATTCAGCCCTGGCCGGTCAAATTCAGACTGGCCAAAGATATTCTAGGGTTGCACGCAGCCAAATATGGCCGACCAACTTGGCCGGTCACATTTTAAAAGTAGGTGGATAGCTGGTTATATCGCCCGATAAATAACCGGCAATATTCGGCGGTACATGGCCAGCCATGTACCACTGAATATCGGCAGATAGTTGATTTTATGACATTTAACCAGCCAGGTGCCGATCGTGGCTGGTCAAATGCCACTGAATATCGGGGGGATAGAATCCGGGGATAGTTTATAAAGAATGTGCATAAATCATGACTCCGCCCTGAGTATGCCTTGTTATACTGCACCTACAGTGAGGAGTGAGCATTTACACTAGCTATTGAGATAGTATAAGCGCTCGTACCTAAAGTAAGGCATGTAAACGAGGACTTACGCTTTAGTTTATCAAGGCAATTGTGCACATAATTGCGTTATAAAATCTGTACTTAGCGCACATCTTTCTGGCACCTATCTTTAGCTGATCTATATAGAGTAACCCCCGATCTGCCTGATATGCACATACCTGCAGCTAGCAGAGGAGGTGCAAGCGAGGCATTGGAACTTACAGGCATAGTTTGAAATTTCAACCACATGACCATTCTTCTTCATGCATGAACTGTGTACACTGAATAAGGGATGTAAACATGTCTGCATGATTTTCCTGGGGTAATTTTCAAAGCCAAAGCACATGCACTTATTCATTTCGACAATTCAGCAAAATTAACACACCAAAAAGTAAGTGTATATGTTTTGCTAATATAGGTAGTTATAAGATTATCCCCTTAAGATTTCATGAGCAGTGACTAGAATGTGCAGAAACTTGTTCTGAGTGCTGACTTTTTCCATTATAAAGATAAATTCTGGATAATTGTGTATATGAGAACTGCCCAATCTTTTCTGCTTTCTGATTTGATTTGCTACTATCAAGCCTGTCAAAGAGCACTGACTGCTTGGTAGAAGAGATCCAGCTACAGACTATATCTGGAAAATAGATACCAGCTGGAAAAATCACCTGGCACATAGGAGATAAAGAGCTACTATACTGATCATCAGGAAATACTAGGGAAACCAAAATATTTATATAAAATCTTTTTACATTTGTACATTTCCATACTTGTACTATGTAGAAACATTTTTATACATTTTCCTATAATAGAAACTAAATACACACAATCCAATAAGCATATCCCCTCCCAAAAAAGAACCCCCCCCCCCCCAGCCTTCAACAATCCTCTATCCCTCCCTTCTTCCTATCCCCCATTCCCCTCCCCTCCTTCTCAGGCCTGGGATGTATTGGTCCAGATTTGAAAGCTTGGCAAGAGGGTTTTTTTTTCTTATAACCTCTTACTTGTAAAGATCTCTACCTCATGGCCCCACCTCCCTTCATACTTGTACTATATCTTTCTATCCACATAGGGTGAGAACATTCTACATGAAAATGAGGAGTTTGCTACCGGAATTCACCTATTCTTTCGGCAGTCCATCTGAGGTCTTAAGACCTTGCTTGCGACATCACCATTACATCAACTACAGCTAACTGGATGAGGACAGACTCCAAGTTCCATACTACCAAGTTGGATAAGAAGGGAAAGCAAAATGCTAACAGAATTAATAGCATAACCAGCTTCTACATAACATAATGCTCTACTTTAAAATAGTGGCGTAGCAACGGGTGGCTTGAGTAGGCACAGGCCCATTCTTGGCTCAGGCACACCCAGCTGCACTCACTCCCCTTTCTCCCTCTCCTCCACCTATGGCCCGTTATCTGCCCCTCTCTCTGAACTCGGTGTACCTCTGAGGCAGCAGCGATTCACATTCGCTGCCTGTGCTGGTCTCACAGGCTTCCCTCTATTGCATGATGCCAGTTAGGAAACAGGAAGTGATGTCAGCGAAAGTGAGACATGGCAGAGGGAATCCTATGGGGCCGGCACAGGCAGCAAATATGAATTGCTGCTGCCATTGGCAATACCCCAGAGTTACACTGGGAAGGAATGAGGGAGAGCAGAGAGAGGGGTGTTGCCAGTCCACTGGTGGTGGGGGGGGGGGGGGGGGGGAGAAAAGACATGTAGAAACCTTGGGGCCAGGAGTAGAGGGGGTGTGAAGGATGACAGATGGAGAAATGTTGGATGTGGAGGTAGAGGGGAAAGTTTTTAAAAAATCCTGCATTTTATGGGGAGGGGGGGTGCTGATAAGGGATTCTGAGACATGGGCCCGCCAAAGTTAACTCTGGGCCCACCCAATGTAGTAGGTCTGGCTATGTCACTGCTCAAAAAAACAAAGCAAAGCAAAAATGGTACAATTCCAGCCTCAGCATCTCTCATTAGGCCAAGAAAGGTGCACGTGAAAAATAAAGTGCATGCACACTGGGAAGTAAAAAATATCAAGAGTACTCATCCATACATCAGACTCATTTAATAAAAACTAGATCAAATTAACTAACTAAATAATCACCATCTGGCTGCAAATGTCTCAGCCAAAATGTATCTGTTTAGCAATGGGAGGCGTGCTGCGGCTTTGCCAAAACTATTTACTGAACAGCGCCAATATTTAGTGCTATTTGATTAACCTTTTCATGTTCATATTTCCATGCCCATAAATGCTTAACTTATTTCAGTTGCTATATGGCAACAAGGGAGAAGTCAGATACAAATGTCGCAGGCCTAAGATAACCATATGAAGTTAAATAGGTATCTTTCACCAACCATATTTGAATGGCCAGATTTTTCTAGATATCTCTCTAAACATCCAGTTAAAAACATTGGAAATCCTCCAACAGACGAGAATTGCAATCAATGAAATATCATAACAATATATTATATCAGAAAACAAATATGTCTTTAAGGCGTATCTGAAAAGGGGGCTTGGCCACAGGAGGCAAATGGGTGTGTCAGGAGCATTCCCAAAAGTTGCCTGCATAGTTACAGAATACTGGGCCAGTGCGTCTAACTTGGGTGCCAGCACTTACACCAAGTTTCAGCAGGCATTGAAGTTTGGGTACGAAAATTGGTGCTAAGTGCAATTCTATAAAGGCATCCTTTATAGAATTTCACTTAGTGTTGATATTTTCCACCACCAATTTCTGAATGTAATTTATAGAATCCGGCCTTTTATGTGTGCACTTTATAGAAAAGGAAGCAGCATAAGGAATGGAAAGTCACATGCAAAGCCCTGATAAGGAAGGCAAAGAGAGACTTTCAAAAGAAGATTGCCTTGGAGGCAAAAACATATAATAAAAATTTTTTTAGATATATTAGAAGCAAAAGCCAGTAAAAGAATCAGTTGGACCTCTAATTAACCAACAGGTAAAAGAGACACTCAGGGAAGACAAGGCCAAAGCAGAGAAATTAAATTAATTCTTTGCTTCGGTCTTCACTGAAGATGTAGGAGAGATACCAGTGGACTTAAAAGCAAAAAATCGTTTATTGAAAAAAGACTCATTTTTTCCAGTCTTTGATATCCGTGGTCAACCTCCCACCCTTTTCTGTTTACACTTTTGTGGTTTCCCGTGGGACATTCGAGTTCTCCATCTTGGCAGATTCTCTTGGAGAGATACCAGTGCCAGAAATGGTATTCAATGCTGATAAGTCAGAGAAACTGAAACAAATCTCTGTAAACCTGGAAGATGTAATGGAGCAATTTGACAAACTGAAGAGTAGCAAATTGCCTGGACTGGATGGTATACATCTCAGAGTACTGATAGAATTGAAAAGTGAACTTGCAGAGCTATTGTTAGTAATACGTAATTTATCTTTAAAATGCAGCATGGTAATGGAAGATTACAGGGTGGCCAGTCCTTATCCAACCAAGGCCTTAACCCTTTCATCTATGCAGACGACGTCACAATATTCATTCCTTCAAATCTAAACTGACAGAAATCACCAACAAAATCAAGATCAGCTTGAACATCATGGACTCTTGGGCAAATGCATTTCAACTAAAACTAAACAAAGAACACACTGTCTCATTTTCTCATCCCTACACAGCGCGGATAACCCCACAATTATCAACACCCCAGATTACACCCTCCCTATCTCAGACAGCCTGAAAATCCTCGGCGTTACAATGGACTGCAACTTAACACTAGAGAGCCAAGTGACATCCACAACAAAGAAAATGTTTCACTCAATGTGGAAACTCAAACGTGTGAAACAATTCTTCCCGAGGGGAACATTTCGCAACCTGATACAATCAATGGTACTAAGCCATGTAGACTACTGCAATGGAACTTATGCAGGATGTAAAGAACAAACCTTAAACAAACTTCAGACTGCTCAAAACACGGCAGCTAGGCTTATCTTCGGAAAAACGCGATTTGAAAGTGCAAAACCCCTTCGCGAAAAACTACACTGGCTCCCAATCAAAGAACACATTGCTTTCAAAATCTGCACTCTGGTTCACAAAATTATCTACGGTGAAGCTTCGGGATACACGACAGACTTGATCAACCTACCAACTAGAAACACATCCGAATCAACACAAACGTACTTAAATGTGCACTACCCAAGCTGCAAAAGACTAAAATACAAATCAACTTACGCATCCAGTTTTTCCTACATAAGCACACAATTGTGGAACGCATTACCAAAAGCCTTGAAAACTACAAACGACCACCTAAACTTCCGGAAAACACTAAAAACTAATCTGTTTAAAAAGGCATACCCTACCGATCCAACATAAATGCCTGATCTCTGCAACACAACAAAACTAAAGAATGTAATGGACATTACACAACTCTTCCGTTGTACAATTCCCTAGTGTGGCTGTGCCACATGAACTTTATCTTACCACAACATCACTTTGTATTTGTTTACACCGGAGTCTGTAACGCCTCTCCGGTACTATGTAAGCCACATTGAGCCTACAAATAGGTGGGAAAATGTGGGATATAAATGTAACAAATAAATAAATAAAATGCAATGCCAATTTTTAAAAAGGGTTCCAGAAGTGATCCGGGAAATTATAGACTGTTGCGCTTGGTGTTGGTGTCAGGCAAAATGATAGAGACTAAGAACAAAATTACAAAGCATATAGATAAAAATGGATTAATGAGACAAAGCCAACATGGATTTAGTTATCGGAAATCTTGCCTCGCCATTCTACTAAATTTCTTTGAAGGGGTGAATAAACATGTGGATAAAGGTGAGCCAGTCAATATTGTGTATCTGGATTTTCAGAAGGCATTTGACAAAGTACTTCATGAAAGACTCCTGAGGAAATTAAAAAGACATGGGATAAGAGGTAGTATTCTTTCATGGATTAAAAACTGCTTATAAGATAGAAAACAGAAAGTAGGGCTAAATGGTCAGTATTCTCAATGGAGAAGCTTAGATAGTGAGATTCCCAAGGGGTCTGTGAAGGGACATTGCTTGTTAACATATTTATAAATGATCTCAAGATGGGAATAACTAGTGAGGTAATTAAATTTGCTGATGACACAAAGTTGTTAAATCACAAGAGGATTGTGAAAGATGAAGTGTCTTCCAGAGTAAGTAAATCTCAAACTATGTTGGTTTTTGAAAGATGTTGTGGTTGAGAGATTAATTTAAACTGTTTTATAGATCTTGCAAAAGATTTTGTCCCTGATGAAGCACAGATGAAATGTGGCTTTGTCTGAGAAGGTTTTTTGTAGTTCCAATTTTTGGACTATTTTTCACTGCCTCAGGAAAGTTGTAGACTGAGTAGATTCCTTGCAAGCAGGTCTGGCAGGGTGGGGAGCGTATGAAAGGAAAGGACCCACCTATAGATGCTCTCTCATATGTCCTGGGTGCCCTTTCGATAATATATGTAGGGGCCCTAATATGAACTTCTGCCACTAGGGAGGAGGGAGGCAGGGATAGTACCTGTTACTGGCAAATCTAGCTAAGTGTTACAAATGAGTTTTGGGGCTCATTCACATCCTTAGAAAAAGTTTGCAAAGAATTTCTCATGTATTTGCCACAGGCAGGAACTTTGTACATTCTGTACTGTGGCAACATGTGAGGTATTCTACCCAAAGTCCCCTTTGCACAGCAATGCAATAATATTAAAGAGCCCACAAGCCTCAATTGGAGGCCTCTACAGGGGTCCTCCACTCCATGGCAGCTCTTTGGGCTTGATGTCCACCCTCTCCAGCCCTGACATGGGTCTGAGGTTTTAAACCCTCACTGTCTGAAGTAATACCTCTTACCAGTAAAGCTGAGGATTAGCCTGCTGGCCCAGCACCACCATCTAACCCTGGCACTCACACTCGCCCAACCCACCACAAAGGGACCTGGGGCAATGGGGGCAGATGTGATCGCTACTTGCTCCTACTCCAGTGGTTGCCTATAAGAAAATGGTGCTAGTTGCCCCTTGCGATAATCTTGCAGTACTACCACTAGAGGTCAGACTGCCTTACAAAGGAGAAGTAAGGAAAATCCTAACACCAGGCACCAATACCACTTGTATCTACATAGTAATTTAATTTACAGTGGAATAGAATGCAAAATCTTTATTATAAATTATCTTTATCATCTTTATCATCCATCAACTGATCATGTCTGAGCCATCCAGGACACAGGGCTACAGCTTCCTGAATTTTTCTACTTCTACCACAAGGTTGCAATCATCTTCTTCATTTTCCCCACTGAACCACCAAGGAGCTAAGATATAGCCAGGGGGGGGGGGGCTACCTAGATCAAGAGGGGGGTTGGGGGGCTTTACAAAGGGAAAGGGGGTTCTGAATGGTGTGGGCTGGGGGGATGAGTTAGGGAAGTAGAGGGCTTTTTCAGGGGCTGGGCTCCCAGGGCTCCATATATCTTTTAAGTAATTGTGCAGTCTGGGGCCCAGCACTGAATACTGGGGCTAATTCTGCCGGCTGTCAGCGTTTAAAAAAGCACTGATTACCACGGGTTGAATATTACTCCCTATGTGTTTCTTAACAAGAAATTTCTCCGCTAATCCCTATGTAGGAATTCATGCACTATGATAGATCCCAACAGGAGGTCTAAAGGATTATTAAAAAGGGCAAGACTGTAAAATGTCACAACAAAGGCATATAAACCTGTAACATCACCTGGGGAAAACTGTAGTCTAGTCAACTTTTGCTCTGCTCTGCTGAAATACCACTTTATTCCTGTGTCCTTCAAACATTACGCACTCTCCATTACACTGATTGGTTATTCAAGAAGGAATCAGGAACATGGGAAATTAAGATGAAATGGATTTTAAAAAGCATCTGGAGAAAAATCCCTATATGACAAGTTAATGCACAAACGTCACCAGCGTTTCCTTCTGTACCGCTTAAGCTTGTACTGAAGAGAAAATGCTGAAGCCCTGAACTACCAACTGAGAATCCTAATTTTGCATAAGGTATATAGGTGGGAAATGTCACACTTACCTGTGTATTTTTGAAAATTTGTGTAAAATACATATAAGGGTGTGCGGAAAATACATGTGCAAATGCCGATGTGTGCAGTGGGACAAACCCTTTCGGTATAAAACAGTCAGAAAAAGAAGAAAATCACTTCTGGTTTTGAAGGTATAAGTAACCATAACTCATACACACAGGTGCCAATTGTACAACCTAAGGGGCCCTTTGACTAAGCAGCGGTAAGGCTAATGCACAGGTTGTGCGTGCCCAATCGGCACTACTGCCAGGGTAGCACGGGTGCCTGGCGGTAATTCTGAGGTTGGTGCAGGCTGATTCCTGTGGTAGAAAATAATTTTCTATTTTCTACCGCAGGGGCATTCCCAGCAGCACGGCCACGTTGGGGGGGGGGGGGGGGGAGCACTGCATGATTACTGCAAGGGTAGTGCATGAGCCTTTACCGCTAGGTCAATGGGTGGCAGTAAGGGATAAGGCAGGAAATAGGCACATGCTACTTTTCATTTTAGCATACACCCATTTCCCGGCCCATTGAAAAATGCCCTTTTCCCAGCCGCAGGAAAGAAAGGCCCAGCGTGTGCCAAAAAACATTACCGCAGGCCACTTTTTACCGCTGCTAAGTAAAAGGACCCCTAACTGGATGGCCAGGAAGAGCCTTTTAGGTGTCAAGCAACAAAAGTCTTTTCTAATGCAATTCTAAGGGGGTCACCAGAAAGGTAAGTACAATTTCCCTCTTTATCTGTAATAGAAATATATAGATGGCTAACCAGTTAGCTGACAAGTATGCCTACCTTGCATTTAGTGTAAATACCAACATCTATATTTTTTGAAGAATTTGTATATTTCTCATGCAAACTTTGCCAACCTGGCTAGAGTACACCATCTTTGGAAGAGTGCACGCTGCAGTTTTACATGTATAAACAGCAGGCTTCTAAAATAGCTTTTTACATGCAGAGGTCATTTAAACGTATAAATGCCGCAAGTTACACAGGTAAAAACTGCAAGTCTCCTACAGATGATGACCTTCCAAACTCTCATTTCTCTCTTTATACAAAAAAGAAAAGTTAACAGTGGCTCTCCCTGTAGGCATATAATAAAAGAGAAGTTTCTCAAGTTAGTCCTGGGGGAACCCCAAGCCAGGCTGGTCTACAAGATATCCACAATGGATATGTATGAAATCTATTTGCATAGAATGGAGGCAGTACAGACAAATATATCTCATGCATATTCATCGCAGATATTCTGAAAATCAGAGTGGCTTGGGGGTTCCCCGAAGACTGGGCTGAGAAACCCTGAGTTAGACTCTAGATTCCCTTCCGTGAGTGGAATAACCTAATGGTTATTGCAGTACTCTGAGAACTAGGGGACCCGGGTTTGATTCCCACTGCAGCTCCTTGTGATTCTAGGCAAGTCACTTAACCCTCCATTGGCCCAGGTACAAAATAAGTACCTGTTTATAATATATAAACCATTTTGACTGTAACCACAGAAAGGCAATATATCAAATTTCTTCCCCTTCCTATGAAATGACAAACAGAACAGGCCTGATTCAATGGTCGCACTCAAGTGAATAGCCTCCTACATACAAGAGCTGCATGTGCCAAAATTATCTCAATTGGTCAGTCCAAATGAGACTTTCCAGACATGTACCATAAATCCTCTTTATAGTGGAGACACCTAGGTAAAGATGTTAAGTGGGCTCTATATAAAGTATTAATAAATATATTTTTCAGAGGTTTAAAGAAAAGCAATAAGGCTTATACATGAAATGGATTACTTAACATGCACGGAGGGGACTAATTTCAATGAACTATGTAGTGGGTAACTTCTTTTTGAAAACTAGCTGATGATACACAAGTATAAATGTCCCCACTAGAGAGGTAATGTTTCCATGTGTAAATGCTGATCTACACACAGAAAAGACCTCTCATTAATTTAGCTCATTCGTAAAAGTATGTGCAGTGCAAGCCAACACGTACTTCCTCAGTAGGCATGCTCAGGACAGGAGATGGGGCAGAGCGTGGACAGACCTGAACTTTCCATGTTTATTTTATACAATGCACATGTACACACTAATATTGATGACTCTCTTGGGCAGGCGTAATATCCGTGCCTTCAATCTAGGCATGGTTTATGCTAATATTTTATAAAATGACACCTATGTGCCCTGTTGTAAAATTACCTTCCATATGAGTGCCTGAAGCTTCAGCAAAAGCAACTAAGCATGTCTACTTGAAAGCTGAACTATGTGCTTGGACTTTTTCTCCTTGACCCACACATGATCCTGGGAATGCATCCTTTACCAGTTGCCAAATATAGGAGCCCTTTTACTAAGCCGCGTAGGCACCTATGCGTGCCCAACGTGCATCAATTTGGAATTATCGCCTGGCTACCGCGTGGCCCGGGTGGTAATTTCATTTTTTACATGCGTCCACTATGTGCGCCAGAAAATCATTTTTATATTTTGGAGCGTGGCGCTAACCGGGCTGTAAAAGGCATTCTACGCGCGTACACCATTACCACCCGATTAACGCATGAGACCTTACCGCTAAGTCAATGAGTGGCAGTAAGGTCTCAGACCCAAAATGGACGTGCACCAATTTTCATTTTGCCGCACGTTCATTTTTGGCAATAAAAAAGGGCATTTTTTACAGGTGCGCTGAAAAATGGATCTGCACGCATCCAAAACACGCGCTTACACTAGCGCAGGCCATTTTTCAGCGCACCTTAGTTAACAGTACCCCATAATTGCCTTGTGAAACTATGTGGTAGTATTTAGTATTCTGCCAGTGAAACTATCAAACCCAGCAATCTAGGTACCTAGGTTCCTTTGGGGTCAATTCTGAGCTAGCGCCATAACCAAATTCAGCAAAACATCAGCTATAGTATTTAACTTACTCCATACACTCAGTGCTGATCTTTGTACGGGTTCTGGCACTGAATATATGGATCTGATAATTATCTATTTAGTAGCTGAACGTTACCACTAAGGGGGTAAAACTTTAAGGAGGTCCTTAGGTGGCAGGCTAGAATGTAGCCGGCAGCATTCTAATCAGTGGACAAAAAAATGAGGCCAGCTCGAAGAGGATATCAGGAAGTCTTTAATGTGGATAGCTTAAAAACGACCCGACACGGCCGTGTTTCAGCACCAAAACCTGCATAAGGGGTCAAATAAATCTCTTGTGTTGTGGCTGGTGGCTTAACCAAGAGAGCTGTCCTCACTTTTTTGTCCATTGCTTTGTTGCATGTGAGGATTTTTCTCCTCCCTTTTCGTTTCTTGTAGCATTCTAGTCAGTTACATGTGTAAGTGGCCACTTACATGCATAAATGACCTCTCACAGGACACTGCCTTGTGGAAAAATACATGCCATAATTTAATGGTGTGTACTTTGCTGGTGGGTGGCAGAGACTGGGCAGAAGGCACAAGTATGCATATAAATTATTAAGGGGTCCTTTTACTAAGCTGAGGCAAGAGTGGCCTTAGCGCACCCTTATGCAGGTTTTTCCTGCATGCTAAGGCCATTTTTACTGCAGCCGTAAAATGGTCTTTTCTTACCGCTTACTTTTCCAGGACTACCGCCAGCCCAATGTGGCCGCCGGCGGTAGTTCCGCGGCGATAGCCCAGCGGTAATCAGGCATCGTCGCTCGCTGCCCAGTTGCTGCCGGGTTAGCGTAGGAGCCCTTATCGCCACCTCAATGGGCGGCAGTAAGGGCTCCCTGCCGCATGGCCATGCTGTAAGAGTTATCTCACTGAGTGGCCATTTTTTTCGGCTTTTACTGGCTGTGGGAAAAATGGCCCTGGCGCATGGAAAAATGGCCCCCGCCACTAGCGCAGGGCCCTTTTTCCCACAGCTTGGTAAAAGGATTTAAACAGTCTGATATTATATATATATATTTTTTTTTTAATGAACGGATAGGGGATTTATGTGTGGGCCACCCAGTCAGCTGCTCTCAGAGAAGCTAGAAAGACTTGGAATGATCACTAGGAGAAAGTGAGAATAAGGGGGAATATGATAACAACACTGCATAAATATTTAAAGGCGTCACGCATAGATTCATGTGAAAAGACTATTCATGGGCCAGTAAATGAATGACTATAACCAGAGAGCATGGATTAAACTGAAGGATACATTTAATTTACAATCATAGGAAGCATTTTAATTTTACAGTGCTAGAGGCTTTCACACAGTCTGCTGTCTGGTCTAATTGAGGTATTTTTGACAAAGGTATTTGAAAACTAGGCAAACTCTCCAGGGACATCAGCAAATTTAGGAATATATAAAAACCATTATCAATAATGTGTCCACAACATTCAGAAGGCCAAGCATGTCTATTCAATCTAGAAATGGTAGAATTGGACCATAGATGTTAAGTATGTGTTTCTGTATACAGCAGCACTTTTCGTTCCTGGATGGCCCACTGCTGGAAGCAGGATAGTGGACTAGCTGCCTAGTGGTTAGTGCAGTGGACTTTGATCCTGGGGAACTGGGTTCAATTCCCACTGTAGCTCCTTGTGACTGTGGGCAAGTCACTTAACCCTCCATTGCCCCTGCTACAAAATAAGTACCTGAATATATGTAAACCGCTTTGAATGTAGTTGCAAAATACCACAGAAAGGCAGTATATCAAGTCCCATTTACCTTTCCCTATGAGATTCTACATGGAATGTTGCTACTATTGAGATTCTGTTGCTACTAATTGAGATTCTACATGGAATGTTGCTATTCCACTAGCAACATTCCATGTAGAAGCCTGCCCTTGCAGATCAGCAATGCGCAGGCTTCTGTTTCTGTGAGTCTGAAGTCCTGCACGTACATGCAGGATGTCAGACTCACAGAAACAGAAGCCTGCACGGCTGGATTGCTGATCTGCAAGGGCAGGCTTCTACATGGAATGTTGCCAGTGGAGGAGTAGCCTAGTGGTTAGTGCAGTGGACTTTGATTCTGGGGAACTGGGTTCAATTCCTGCTGCAGCTCCTTGTGACTGTGGGCAAGTCACTTAACCCTCCATTGCCCCAGGTACAAAATAAGTACCTGTATATATGCAAACCACTTTGAATGTAGTTGCAAAATACCACAGAAAGTTGGTATATCAAGGCCCATTGGTCTGACCCAGTATGGATATTCTTATGTTCTTATAATCACGGCCTGAAATCAGGGCAAGACCAGGACAGCTAAAGAGGGAACCATACTTCCCTCCACAAGTACTATCACAGTGCCCCTGTAATGCCTGTAGATACTCCAGTATTAAGCATACACTACCTACAACTCTAAACGGACGGAATGTTGGAAATTTCAATGCAGCATTTAAAACTAGCTTATTTTAATTTATTGTACTGATATGACAGGACATATAAAGCATGATTTACTCTGTAAGATGCACCTGATTCACTAAGGCTGTGGCCTTCACTTCCAGTTCTTAAGGGCCACCAAAAGGTCAGATTTACAGGATACTCTAATGAATACACATGAGATTTACACCAATCTTTGACATGGCATAAGAGCTCATACCTAAAGTTAGGCACACGCATTCCGACTTATGCCCTATTCTACAATGACTATTTTGCGTGTAATTGTTGTTACTTAGCTCCCATTTTTGGCACCCTTTCTTGAATCTACTGCATGCATGTGAATTTGAGTGCCAGTAATGCTCTGCCCAGACTCAACTTATGTGTATGCCTACCAGTAAAATATGCACTATGAAAGCTGTGCAGATATTTACAGGACAGTGCTTAAGCGTCTCGGTGTTTACCGCCAGCTGATTTCTACCGCGAGCTAAAAACGCTACCTCGGCTTAGTAAAAGACCCCTTTAATTTGTAATTTTTCAGTTTATATTTTGTATTTTTTATCTTTTCACTGCTTTTTATTCTTTCATTTTTTAGGGCTGCATGTTGATTACAATTTGTAATCACAATTAATTGTGTAATTAATGGTACGTTATTTATTTATTTTTGTTCCCACAGCAGCTCCTTATGACTCTGGGCAATGGAGGGTTAAGTGACTTGCCCAGAGTCACAAAGAGCTGCAGTGGGAACAAAAATAAATAGCATACCTTTAATTGTGTGATTAATCGCAATTAAAATTTTTATCAAAATGAAGCCCTACAGATATCTTGAAAACGTGATCTCCTGGTAGCCCTCAAGCAGAGGCATAGCTAGGTGGGTCGCCAGAGGAGCGGCTGCTCCCCCAAATGGACTTCTGACAGCAATGGTGCATATTGTGATGCGATCTGTAGCATTTAAAATACACGCCGGTGCTGTCGGCAGTCCACTCTCCGCTCCCACATGCCCTCAACCTGGCTACGATTCTGCCCTCAAGGAGTGGGAGTGAAAACCAAGGAACTAAACAGACAATTCTATAACATCACTTATGAATACACGCAAATTGTGCATCTACATGTACACAATTCCAACATTTGCACACCTAAGTGTACACTCACCCTTGAAAATACCAGTAGGGCACCCAATTGGCATTCTTTAAATATGTGTTTAATTGGCATAGTGCATATTTGTAAAGAGGGCATTCATATGAGTGAGCCCTAGGTGGGGCAGAGATTTGAGCAGGCAACCAACAGAATACTATAAGTTGCCTGTGTGCCTGCTACATTTAGGCAACCTCCATTTGTGCCGGGTCTATGGTAGGTGCAAATGGGGACACCTAAATGTTATTTTAGTATTCTATAAGGACACTTGATTGCCAAAGTGTCCATACAGAATGGGCTCTCACCCCATTTTACTTGGGTGCCTGAATGGAGACACTATGTTGTAGAAGTACCTGCTAAAGCGTTACTCCCATTCTGACACAATGGAGGGAAGCTGTCAACATGGGCTAATGCTAAGATGTGTATTTTACTGTTAATACAAAAAGTGGGAGGACGACCAAGGATCCCAAAGACTGAGAAGATGTATATTGAAAGAGAAGTTTATTGTGATATATCACAATAAACTTCTCTTTCAATAATCATCTTCTCAGTCTTTGGGATCCTTGGTCGTCCTCCCACTTTTTGTATTATTGTTGTTCTCCTTGGGGAGTCTTGAGTTCTCCGCCTTGCGGCGGATTTTCTCTTATTTTACTGTTAACCCCAGTTATTAATAATTAGGTCTCATTGCATTAAATGGGGCCTGTGCTATAATACCATGAGTTCTACCATCTTACAGTAGACCATGTTAATAACCATGCCTGCCTATGAGGTTGAAATCAAATTTAGGGTGAAAGTTATAAAGGTAGGCTATCATTGACATATTAGTTTTATACTTTATTAATCTTGATAAACTGCATAAGTTTGTACAAAACCACAGCGGTGTATAATTAAAAATGAAAATAAGCATAAAAGGAAAAGAACTCCAGTATATGACAGGAAAGCATACTCACACATAGTAGACAAACAAAAAGAAACCCCATTTATTAGTAACTAGGACAGGAAGTTATCAATGAGGGCTACCATTAAGATGTGTTATTTTACTGTTAACCCCAGTTGTTAGTAACTAGCTCTCAATCATGGCCGGCTTAACCTATGGACCTGGCTCAGGGAGCTGGCAATAAGGCAACAAATGCCCAAGTCTGTGATATCATCGGCCCCATAGAGCAGTGGTTCCTAAACCTGATCTTGGAGGCTCCCCAGCCAGTCAGGTATTTTGGATATCCACGACAAATATTCATGAGAAAGATTTATATGCAGTGGAAACAGTGCATGCAAATATCTCATGAATATTCATTGTGGATATCCCAAAAACCTGACTAGCTGGGGTGCCATAAAGTAAGCCAGCCCAGGGCCTACCTGAATGCTTCCACTGACACAGTGCCTTTCTCTCCCTACTGTTCCCCACATGGTCCAGCATCTGCCTCTCTGTTCCCTTTCAACCCTCCCTGGAGCATCTCTGCTTCTTGCTGCCCTCCCCCCATCTGATTTTTTTTCTGCAGCCTCTTCCCATTACCGTGAATGTTAGCCTTTAAAAAAAACAACAGCAGTTGGCACAGAGCCTTGTGTTCTACCGGATCCGCTCCCTCTGATGCACATTTTCTGGTGCCATGGCTGCATGGACAGAAGAGCCTGGTTGAATGGTAGAGAATGAGGTTCTGTGGCAGCTGCTCTTTCGTGTGTGTGTGTGTGTACGCGATTTTTTAAAGGCTGATAATCATGGCAAGGGGAAGAGACAGAGACAGCTGATATACTGGACCATTTTGGGGTGGGAGAGGGTTGATGCTGTGATGTCAAAAAGACATATTTCACACAAATCATTCTGTTTGAAAACTGCACCTCCCCCTCTGCCTCCCTAAAAGCATGTGCGGACTCCTTCAGTGCAATATTTTAGTTATTTTAAAAAGTGGTGCTTCTGGGGACACTCATCTTAAGCAGGTACAAAATACTTTTATCATGAGCTATGTGGGGCAGTTCTATCAGATGGCGCCACTTACATGCGTTAAAGGCACCATTAACTGGACAGGCACCTGTGTGCACTAGATGGTAGTGCTTATGCACCATAATGCCCAAATGCAAAGGGGCATACATATGGGCAGAACATAGGCAGGACTTGGGTGTGCCTCCCAGTTATGCATGTGATTTATAAAATACTATAAATTACGCACCTCTCTTGGCATACTAAGGGGTCCTTTCACATTAAATATGCGTGCGCTAAACGGTAGAGACGCCTATATATTCTTATGGGTGTCTCTAGTGTTTAGTGCACGCTAAAAAAGCTAGCACACCTTTGTAAAAGGACCCCTAGGTGCCCCAAATTATGCCTGCCACTGACAGGGTATAAGAGGGCACAACTAAACATGGCCACTTCACTGTCAACTTATGCTCGAACTGATGCTAAGTGCATGGTGTTGGGGTGCCAAGACTGAGGTGCCAATTTATAGAACTGCTCTAATTTTGGCACCCTTTAACATCAGCGGGGGGGGGGGGGGGTCTTGAGAGAGATACCAGATTTGGGGGGAGGGGCACTGATTCAAAACCTGGCTCAGGGCACCACACTCCTTTGAGCTGGGCCTGGCCTCACTGCATAAAAAAGGACCTGTGCTATAATACTACGAGTTAGTGATACAATAACATGTCTTGACAGTAGACCATGTTAATAACTATGGCCCCAATAGGATTAAACAAAAATTTAAGGGGGGAATTGTCAACATGGGCTGTTGTTAAGATGTTATTTTACTGTTAACCACAGTTATTAGTAACAAGGTCTCACTGCATAAAATGGGACCTGTGATAAAATAATACATCAAAAACGGTAACCCACGTTGATAACTTCCCCCCCACCCCCTTAGAATAAAGAGTTTTAGTTTCAGGGACCCAGAGCTGATATTGTGATGTTATAATGCCTCATTCCACCAATGCCTAAGAGCCAACCTCATTAGTGATGTCACAATAGCTTGACTGCCCTAGTGGCTCACTTGTATTACATATAGCTGTGATTTAAATTTCTAGAGACATTTCTTTTTTCCTTAATTAAGAGGGGGGAAAGTTATCAACATTGGATTATTATACTGTTAACCCCCACCTATTAGTAACAAGGTCTCACTGCATAAAATGGGACCTGTGCTAAAATTGTATGATTTAGTGGTAAAATAACATGTCTTATTAGTCACGCATGTTGATAACTATGTCCTTAGTACCTCACATTCCTTATTAGTTGCCTGTATATTAAATCCCTATTCCACTTCCAGGCATCACAGTCACCATTCACAAAGAACCCTGGAGTCTCTTATTTCCCCTAACATTTTACTTTTCCTTTTTCACTAAACAATACATAAGAGACTACTATCAAGCCTTTACCATATAAAAATAAAAAGTAGTTGTCACTTACCACATCCTACAACTTGCAAAAATATTCTTTCACACAATGAATGGCTTCTTTGTAAACTAAAATAGAGCAAAGTTGATTCTTATTTTAATAATAACCTTCTACCCTCTATTAAATAGTTGCCTTTATTTTTACAGAAATGTTTTTTGGAGTTCCCTTTCCCTTTTCACAAAATTGAAATTCTGTGCAACTTGAGCATTCGGGTGGAAGTTTTCTTAAACATTTAAATAAACTAGTCTTCTCCTCTGTCTTTTCCTGCTGCTTTTCTGCGGCTTCAATTTTTCAGTCTGTTTCTTTTTTGCGTCAGTTCCAGGTTTTTATTTTACAACACAGTGAACAGACAACAGACTTCTGAGGAAAGGGGTTTTCTTCATATTGCACGAGCTCAAGGCAGTCCCAAGATTGTAACTGCAGCTTCTCTGCCAAGGTGTGGATATGGGAAAGCGCATTAGGAACAATTTGGAATATCTGCTTCTCCTTCAGAATGGCCCCCTGGATGGTATCCACAAGAGAACAGGGCTGACTGCAGAAGACAGGTAATAAAGAAAAAAAAGCCGCGTGTTTAAAAATGGATGCTTGTGATACTTTAATCAAATCTGATTTCCAATGTACGTGCTTTCTACTATAAACCAATCAAAATAAAGAAATAATCAACAATAAGAAGTAAATATTATTAGTTTTTCCCTCTGTGCTCATTACTCATCTATGAGATTAGAGAAATGGGTATAGTCAGGTATTGATATGAAAGTTGCACCAACATGGCCAGGAATTTGGCATTTTTTCAGGCCCACTATGAAATCTGCAGTTTTACTAGGAAATTCTATGTGAAAATTGTCCCATGCCTTTCTCACGACCATGGTAAGTCTCCACATTGCTCATAGTGCAGGTACCTTTACCCATGCAAAAACAAGGCGGGGTTAGGTTGGGAGCTCTGTATGAAAGGAAATTTCATTTTGAAAGCCCCACATCAACTCTCCTGCAGGTTCCATTACAAAAATACAGGAGGGTTCCAAATATTTGCTTTTCCACAGCCACTTAAGTTTGAAAAGGGAAGCTGTTTTATTATTATTGCCTCATAAAAATCTCTTAGTTGAGAAAGTTAAACTTTGTAAGTGGTTTTAGAAAGTTAGAAAGTATGAACACCTGCAGTCTTAAAAGGCAAAAATATGTCTAAACTCCCCACAACCCAAAATAAAAAAGTTTCCATGTCAGTACTCTGCTTCTTAATTGATGAACATATTGTCTACCCTTTAATGGGTCAATTTTCCAAACGGCTGCATTCATGTAAAGTCCACAGATATTGTTATTCAGGTGAAAGCATACTGATATATGTACTTTCACTTTCATAAAGTACCCACAGAGATTTGCTCCTGCTTTTCCATGGGTGGTTCTTCCCTTAAAATAGGTGGCAGTAAGTGCTTTTGTAGTAATTTTCCAAAATAGTTACATGTTATCGGCAACATTAGCACATGGCCATTAATACAAAAATATAGCAAAGCCATTTTAACAGCTGTGGTCAAAATGGCCTTAGCATGTAGAAAAGACCTGTGTAAGTTGCTTAGTAAAAGGACCCCAAAGTCAGGTTTAAAGAGGGAGCGCATGTGAGATGTGACAGCATTATGCTAGTTGTGTTAGAAGAAGGATGTTTGTGCAGCGCTGCGTATGCCTTGTAGCGCTATAGAAATGCTAAATAATAGTAGTAGTAGTAGATCCAGCAAAGTGCTTTACAAGTAACGAACACTGCTCTGTACTGCGGAAAAGGCAATAGTCTCATGGAAGGATAACTTTATAAACCTTTTTATGTGTAAAACCTGTTTTACACCCATGAAAGAATTTTCATAAAACTACTCCGAGGTTACTCACAGAAAAGTATGGGTGTGTATTCATGTTAAGGACATAAGAGTAGACCAGTGGTCCATCTAGCCCAGTATCCTGTCTTCCAAACAGTGGCCAAGCCAGGTCACAAGTACCTGGCAGAAACCCAAACTGTGGCAACACTCCATACTACAAATCCAAGGGCAAGCAGTTGCTTCCCATGTCTGTCTCAAAAGCAGACTATGGACTTTTCCTCCAGGAATTTGTCCAAACCTTTTTTAAACTCAGGTACGCTAACCACTGTTACCACATCCTCCAGCAAAGAGTTCCAGAGCTTAACTATTTGTTGAGTGAAAAAATATTTCCTCCTATTTGTTTTAAAAGTATTTCCATGTAACTTCCTCGAGTGTCCCCTAGTCTTTGTACTTTTGGAACAAGTAAAAAATCGATTTACTAGTAAAAAGTCGATTTACTAGTAAAAAATCTGGGATGGACTAAGGATGGAGCAAAGGTGAAGTTGAAAAGCACATGTTTTCTATGTAAAATATGCATGGTAACGTAGATTATTCCCCAGACTCTATATATGGCACAAAAAAATGTGCACCGAAACTTGCACACGGATCGAAGATGCACAGGCAAATTAGCTAACGAGCCATTAACTACAATTACTTGTTGTTATCAATTATTGAAGTTAATTGGCAGCAATTGGAATTTGCATGCTTATCTTCCTGTTCGCTATTCTGTAACACCGGGTGTTCAGATCCACTAGTGTGCTACTCAAAAGGGGACGTGTATTCCAAAAATTGCACGTCTTGTTATAGAATAGCCCGTGTCCAAATGGCAAGAGTTGGGCGCTAAAGCCAACAGTCAGGAGTGAGGGAACAAAAAAGAGGAAACCAAAGCTAATCAGGTCTTTATTGCTTCAAAAATGATGTAAGCCAATTGTCAAAAAGATCAACACAGCCATGTTTCGGCAGGCGTGCCTTCATCAGGAGCCTTATCCTGCTGATCACATAAATAAGAGTGTAAAAATGAAGACTGGTGGTACAAACATAATACACATCAAGCTAAAATATGTCGAGCGGTGACACCCAGAATCAGGCTTACAGCGTTTCACATCCAGCCAGGGCCAACGAGGGGGGGGAGGGGTAAAATTCCCCAGGCCCGGGCCACCGAGGGCCCAGCGCCAGAGTCTCTCGCCCTCTCCTGCTCCCAGGCCTTTGGTGCCGCAGTCCCATCTCCACCTGCCTACCCTCAGCTCCCTCCTGTCTGTCTTCTGACCCCCTACATTTAAAAAAAATCTCTAAAGCAGCAGCGTAGCATCTTCTCTGCAAAAGCGGCAGATCGTCTCGGGCGGGCCTTCCCTCACTATGCCCCGCCTTCCTCTGATGTAACTTCTTATTTCCACGAGGGCAGGACACAGTTGCGTACAAATGGAAAGCAAATGTAGGGGAATTACTTAAGAGACCAGGTTTAGACAGGCTCCAAGGTCAGCATTCCCCTTGTGGGAGATGCGTTTATTGTAAACACTCAGTTACCACCAGGGCGGTTACTATTCCGGGGACTACTAGGCACTTTTACTTGCAACATGAGACCACATGTAATAGTGAGCGAGTAATATACTGTATTACATGCTCTTGTTCATTGTACTACATTGGTCATACGAAGCGACAACTAAAACACAGATTAGCGGAGCACATCAGTAATCTGAAGCATCAAAAGAAAGAAGCACCTTTAGTTGCTCATTGGATTGAACAAAATCATTCCATTGAACAGCTTCAATGTGTACTGGTTCAAATTGCCCCCCTTAAAAGAGGAGGTTAGTGCACAACTTTTGGCGATTGAGCAACGGTATATTTTTACGTGGGATACGGTGGCCCCGAAAGGCCTGAACCTGGAGGTGGAGTGGGTATGAAGGACTGTCTTTTTAAATTAGGGTGGGTAGTACCAAAAAGGTCAGGTATTTAACCCCGGAAGAAATAGTTAGAGAGAGGAAGTTTCAGTGGTGGAAGTTTGATGGTCCGCCAGGACAGTAATCCCGCTGGTAAGCAGCCACTAACATTATTATTATCCATATGAATGTAAGGTAAATGACGGTTTAATTGAGTTTGTTAAGTAAGAATATAGTTAGTAATTAGGATACATGTTGTTGAATTGTTATAGATTAAGAAGTGGTTCATCCTGAGGAAGTACCACGAAATGTGATCCGCAGAGGAACCGATGGTGAATCAGTAACTTCATTCAATTTGGAGGAGTATGCAGAAGCCTCACAGCCATGATTAAGCGTTAATGTGAATGGAAGGAACATGGTGGTACATTGAGAATCAATAATTGGACACAAGCGCGGTGATCATTTTGAGAACAAGATAGCCTCGGAAGTACTGAGGGAAGGTGCCTGAGACATAAGTGATGTACATAGGACAACATGAGAGATAAGTGGCAACTTTATCATATATTCGGATTAAAGATTCACAGGCCACAAAACAGTGCATAGCGGATAATATACCACACCAGGAAGACTACCTTGTGTACAAGTATAAAGGACTCATAAATTGGGGACTTAACAAATGTACTTGGTCCATTTTGTCTTGCGACCAAGCCTCAAAAAGGTGCCCAAACTGACCAGATGACCACCGGAGGGAATCAGGGATGACCTCCCCTTACTCCCCCAGTGGTCACTAACCCCCTCCCACCCTAAAAAAAACTTTATAAATACATTTTGCCAGCCTCTAATGTCATACCCAGCTCCATGACAGCAGTATGCAGGTCCCTGGAGCAGTTTTAGTGGGTGCAGTGCACTTCAGGCAGGTGGGCCCAGGCCCATACCCCCCCCCCCCCACCTGTTACACTGTACCCACATGTAGGTGCCCCCCTTCACCCCTTAGGGCTATGGTAGTGTTGTACAGTTGGGGGTAGTGGGTTTTGAGGGGGTTTGGGGGGCTCAGCATCCAAGGTAAGGGAGCTATGCACCTGGGAGCAATTTATGAAGTTCACTGTAGTGCCCCCTAGGGTGCCCGGTTGGTGTCCTGGCATGTCAGGGGGGCCAGTGCACTACGAATGCTGGCTCCTCCCATGACCAAAGGGCTTGCATTTGGTCGTTTCTGAGATGGGCGTCCTTGGTTTCCATTATTGCCGAAAACCGGGGACAACCATCTCTATGGACGACCATCTCTAAGGTCGACCTAAATGTTCAGATTTGGATGTTCCCGACCATTTTATCGAAATGAAAGATGGCTGCCCATCTTGTTTCGATAATACGGGTTTCCAAGCCCCTTCGCCGGGACGTCCTGCGAGGACGTCCTCAGGAAAACTTGGGCGCCGCGTTCGATTATGCCCTTCCACGTAACTTTGTAAGTCTAAGGGACCCTTTTACTAACCAGCGGTAGGGCTAATGCATGGGTAATGCACACCAAATCGATAGTACCGGCGGTAATTTCGAAGTTGGTGCACGCTGCTTTCCACTTCTATATACAAACGCAAGGGGTGGCAATGGGGGCGACTATAGCACCCTCATTGGCATGCCTTTATATGTCACAGTTTCAGAATAAATATGTATATACCTCCCCACAGTATGCCAATGTTGTTATGTGGAAGAGGTACATAGACGATGTTACTTTGTTTTGGAAGGGACCCAAGAGTAAGATGATGACATTTATCGAGCACCTCAATGCCGCTGATCCTCACATTAAATTTACAGTTAGGGTAGATCAACGAGAGATTGAGTTTTTGGACATCAAAATTATCAGATCAGATAATGGCAGTTTTACTACTACCATTTTCCGGAAGCAGACTGACAGGAACACCCTGCTACATTACAATAGTTTTCATCATGGTGCGTTGAAAAGAGGAGTTCCTGTCAGTCAATTCCTCAGATTACGAAGACTATGCTCTTCCACTGAGGAATTCAAGAAGAAGTCGACAGAGATGATGGAAAAGTTCGTGGCCAGGGGGTTAATTGGCAATTATTGGCACTGACTGGCTTGTTAACTAAAGGGCTCTTTTACTAAGGTGCACTTAAAAATGGCCTGAACTGGTGTAGGTGCCCATTTTGGATGCACGCAGATAATTTTTTCAGCACACCTGGAAAAAAGGAATTTTTGTATTTTTGTGGCTGACAATGGATGTGCAGCAAAATTAAAACAAGCGCGCGTCCATTTTCAGTCTGAAACCTTACCGCCACTCACTGACTTGGCGGTAAGGTCTCACGCGCTAACCGGGCAGTAAGCGGCCAGTGTGCATAAACTGCCGATTACCGCCGGGTAAGCGCCATATGGTAGAAAATAGAAAATATTTTCTACCAAATGTTGTGGACGCGTGTCAAAAATGGAATTACTATCCAGGGCACGTGGTAGTTCCAATTTTGCACACGTTGGACGCACATAGGCGCCTACATGCCTTAGTAAAAGGGCCACTGAGTTGCATGCACAAATCCAGAATACAACTGGATTTGTGCGTGAAACTTAAGTCAAGCTACATAGAATCCCAGGGTATTTGGGCACTGGCACTGATTATGACCAGGGTCCTCTCTGACTGTCTACAGACCGCACCAGTGCTGCCTAAACAGTGCCGTGTGGTCAGAGCCAATATTCAATGGCACTGACCAATTAAGTGCTGCTGAATATTGGCAGCCAGCCTGCTCAGTGTGGTTTAAGTGAGTAGGAGCCCATTTTGCCTGCTTAAACCACCCTGATTACGCAATCAGAAAGTGACACTTCATGAGCTTTTCTTCTTTCATCCTAACCAACCAATTACAAGACGCATTTGGGATTAATTTAACTACTTTACTTCTAGTGGCATACACAATAAAAATTGATCGTAAATTTGGATTAATGTATATATAATCAAATATCAGGTGGTTTAGCTCACTGAGAAAAGTAACAGTCTTGGCACATTTTACAAATAGTCTGTACAATATAAACCATGGCAGAAGCACTCCAATAAAAGCCAGGGCTCATTTAGAAAATATTAATAGGTTACAGGTCTTCATAATATTCAAATTAGGACAATGCAGCAATCAGATGTGGAAGAGCGCATCAGTCCATGCAGTGTATTATTTACAGATGCATCAACAAATCCTGATCTTGGGTCACATGATCCAGGTCTCTGATACCATGTGAGGTTTACATTGTGCCTGGACTTTGTTATCCATTCCCCAATTTTCCAGCTCATTTGAATGTAATCTCAGACTATGACTAAATAAATCCCAAGGAATTCTATAATCATGATCTGATGTGATCATCTCCTGCTTCTTTCGGATACTAACTGAATTGCAGCCAGAGCTGGAGATGTTGCCCCTGGAGTCCTCATTTGCTATTACCCAGGGGGTTATTCCCCTGTTTTACATCCCTTCCTATCTTATTTTAGTTACAGGCACCAGGGCTCCTTCCAGATATTCATTTGTGATTAACTGTATGCGATCTACCCTACATGCAAGTGACCCTTAGAAAAGCAGAATATGAATGCAAGGTGACATTAGATTAGAATAGATTTCCTTAACTAGTTTCATAAGACCTGGGACAGGAGGGAAATGCCTGAGGTGACAAGAAATATTCTTTTGGCTTTTTCTTATGTGTGCTGTTGATAAGATTTGTTGTGCCTGATGTCTGCTTATCTATGTGTGCTTTCTCATATACATGCCTTGCCTTCAGCTTTCTAACTGCTACCAGACAGGAGCAGGTTTCTGCTGACCAGAGCTCTGAAAAAACCTCCAGGCTCACATCAGCTTCCATCAAGCACAGTTTCCAGCAGAAGAACTTAGCTTCAGTGGAGGAGCAACCTAACAGCACAGTGGCCTGAGACCTGGAGGAACTGGGTTCAATTCCTTGTGATCCTGGGTGAATCAATTAACCCTCCATCGTACAAAGCTTAGATTGTGAGCCCACTAGGGACAGAGAAAGTACCTATATGAAAACCGTTTTGGTTGTACCACGCAAAGGTGGTATATCAAGAAACTAATAAACATAATGATAATAAACATGGACATCATTCAATGGCATCACCTAGCGAGTAATTCTATAAAGAAGACGCCAACATCTATGTGCATTCTTGACATCTAAATGTTGGCGTCTTCTTTATAGAATTACTCGCTAGGTGATGCCATTGAATGATGACTATAGCACCCCCATCCCCCACCCCAAGGGGCTGTGAAAATGCTAGGGTACTAACAGAAATTTTAGGCTTATTTGTTCAGTACATTTATGTTGCTATTTTGTTGCTTTTAATTTTTGGCTATGTTGTTTTGTTTTTAGATTTTTTTATTGTTTTAATTTCATATTATTGCAAACTGCTTTGATGGCCTTCAGATTGGGAAAGCAATATTTAATTTTTTTTAATAGTCTACAGTCTTTCTTTTATGAAACAGAACAAAACTGCAAAACAGCAGTGATGAAAGATGCATGGTTCTTTTTTCTACTTCTATATTTCATTTGCTATATATGATCCACTCTTACCCCTATTACAACCTACTTAATTCATAGATCAAATTCACATCCTGGTATTTCATGACACATTGGCACTCATTTTTAAAACAGAAAAATGTCCAAAAAGCAGCATAAAGTGGCAGATGTACTTTTGTTTTTTGCTGAAAAGTCCAAATTGCTATGTTCAAAATCTATTTTAAGACAGTTTTCTATGCAGTGTGTCAAATCACATAGGGGCGTGTTGGTGGCGGGATATGGACATTCCCAAAACTTGAACGTTTTTTTGTCATAGTGGAAGAAAGTAAAAACATCTGGGGCTAAAAGTTAGATGTTTGGGCTAGACCTGTTTAAATCGCAACTAAGTCACAAAAAGGTGCCCTAAATGACCAGATGATCACCGGATGGATTAAGGTGTGATGGCTCCTTCCCACTCCCTAAATATATAAAAGAAACAGTACATACCAGCCTCTATGACAGCTTCAGATGTTATGGGTAGTCCTATTAGAGCAGCAAGTTAGTCCCCATAGTAGTCTAGTGGTTGGTGCAGTGCATTGTAGAGAAGGGGACCCAGGTCATATCCCACTCTATTATGCTTGTGGTGGAAAGTGTGAGTCCTCCAAAACCCACCAAAAACCTACTGTACCTACATATATGTGACATCTGCAGGCATAAGGGTTATTGCAGTGATGCACAGTTGAGTACAGTAGATTTGTGTTGGGTTCTGGAGGGCTCACCATACAATATAAAGGGGTAACAGTGAGATATGTACCTGGGACCTTTTATGTGAAGTCCACTGCAGTGCCCCCTAGGGTGCCCCACTGCTCTGCTGGGATGTCTGTGTGGCCAGTCTACTAAGAATGCTGGCTCTCCATACATCCTAATGACTTGTTTTTGTGCGTTTTTCGCTTAAGACTTTTTTTTTCTTTCAAAAATGGTCCAAAAAGATAGACACACTGAGCACAAACACATCTAGCAAATGGCCATTTTTGAAACAAAAAGTTGGACGTTTTTCTGGATATTTGCAGGTTTTCTGTAAAACATCCAAAATCGATTTAGGCATTATATCGAAAACGCGCCTCATTGTTTCTTTGGTGCAGCCACTACTATCATTTGTAGGTCCTAGCTTCTATGAAGGATCCCAGTAACTCTTTCATGGGTAGTTTTTGAACACTCCAGCACTACAACTACAAGGAGACAGGGAACATGAAATAGTGATGGCATTAATACTAAAAGTTCGGTGGTTTACCAACACTGTAGCAGCCCTATAAAATTCCATTATATGTCATGAGTCCTCAGCTCTACACTATATTGGTAAATCCTTTTCACTGCAAGGATCTTTTGGTATCCACAGTTCAGGGGCATAGCCAGACGTGGGGGGAGGTCCTGATATTCATTCCCCCCTCCCCTGGCTGCTGCCTGCCTCAATATTACCTTTGTTGACAGGAATGCCAAGACCTGCCAGCCAAAGACATCTCCAGCCTGGGTCACGCCTGCAACGGCACTTAATTCACTCAGGCGTGCTTCGGCTGCTAATGCCAGCTCTCCCGTGCATGCTCAGTTAGTCCTGAACTGAACATGTGTGAGAGAGCCGGCATTTGCGGCTGAAGCACACCTGAGTGAATTAAATGCCCTGCAGGTGCGACTCAGGTAGGCGACACCTTCGGATAGTAGGGCTTGGCATTCCCACCAGTCATGAAGGCAGGGAGGTCCCAAGCCAAAGGTGAGGGGGCATGGGCCCCCGAAGCTCCCTCATGGCCACGCCATTGATCCACACAAAATAGGAAAGGGACTGTACTCAGAATACAGCCAATACCATGGTTTGTGTAAGGATTCTGGCATCAATTAGTAGCACAACAGTATCTTGCCTTCAAGAAATCAGAAAACTCGATTTGAAACATATCAGGTTCTGACAGACATCAAAAACAGCTATAGCATGAAATTAAAAAATAAACAGATAATAAGAGAAAGAAGAGAATGTGAGAAATAGAAAATATATATATATATAAATTAGCATCAAACACATACCTTTTTGAAAACTGCTTCTCCTCCTTCTTGGGATAACTGATGTTGAAAGAGATGCTCACACTTCATTGCCCTCAAGGCTTTTAAAAGTATTGCTTTGGTTAATTCTAAGAGGTGCTATTAAATTAAAATACAAATGTGTCTCACAGACACTATAGAAAACTGTAGTTAACAAAAAATATGCAAATACAAGTCTTTAAAAAAGGTGAGGTATTTTTCCTTTTGTTGCTTCACTAAAGATCTCCTCCCAAAAGTTCTGTGCTCATGAGATGGAAAGGGTTCACTTATAATCCATCTCAGTGCTTGATAACAGCTCTTCATACAGAAAAAAAGCATCTACTGAGGACAAACAGAAGCAGGAAAGACAGAGATCTGGGATAATCAAATTAGATATCAGGTATCTTCAGAGCTGCCTGCATTTTTCAGGCCACAAGAACAGGGAAGTTTGTATCTTCCACATACAAAGTGCAAATTTTACAATGCAGAACTCATCACAAAGTAATTCCTTTGTCACTGACGTAATCCATTTAATAGTGGCTTTTTTAAACAGGAAGATTATCAAGTAGACTTCAATTACTTTTTCAAGTATTTTTTTCTATATATATATATATATATATATATATATATATATATATATATATATATATATATATATATAAGAACTAAAAAAAAAAAAGTTGAGTAGTTCGTATTTTCTGATAAATACTAGAGACAGAAATGTGCCTCTGTTCATTAAAACAAATATTCTTTAAAAAAAATATCCACATTCTATCTGGATTTTCAACAAGAGCACAAAATTAAAAAAAAAAAAAAAAGAAAAAGAAGCATTCCCACATTTTCAGAGTTACTTTCTATGTTTATAGGTTTGTGCTTTCAGGGCACACACATAAAAAAAAAAAATTAAAAGGCAAAACTGTAAAAAAATGGGAACAGGAGGACAGTGAATTGCCTCTGGATCGCTAGCAGCTGCCCCTTCTATCTGCGATGGGAGAGCTGTCACCTCAGTTCGACAGAGGCTCTTCCAAATCATCCTCGTCAAAGCCGTGAAATGTTGATGTGTCGCTTTCTGACGTGGACCCAAACAAATCCTCCGCGCTGCGGGTCTCCTTCTCCTTCCTGCCTTCTCTTCCCATATAAGCTGACATGTATGATGAATATATCAGCACATGGGTTAAGCAACAGTCATCATTATTCACATCACTAATACATTAATGGATAGTAGAATTAGGGGGAAAATGGCACATATTAAAAAAAAATGCCCAGATAAAGCAATTGCAGCGAAAGGGTTAATTTTATTTTTCCTCTCCTTAAAGGAACCATTAAACACATTTTAATTTCTGTTTTTGATACAGGTGATAAGATACCATCAGAGATAAATAGTTTCATGTACAAATGATTGCCCATCCATTTTGCATGCGATTTGCATGAAATAACTACTTCTGAGTAACCCCCAGGTAATCAATCAGCTATATACTAATTTTTTTATTGCCTCACACAGTTCTCTTGGCAGAACAGAAGAGATTAGAGGGTTCAACTTTACTCAGAAACGATGTGCTAATATTGGGCCTATTTAAAATAATATTCAGCAGAGAGAACAAAACACCCTCACTGCTATGGATTTTCTGTGTTAGAATATTCCTCGAGTCATTCAGCCCAACTTCTCCATAGAAAGAGAAACATCCTGACCATAAAAAAAATCGAAGGAAAATAATTCATAATAATGAGAAATTAGGTCTTACCTGATAATTTTCTTTCTATTAGTCCTTTCTACTATTCCAGAACCTGGGGGATAGTTGTGTCCACCAACCAGCAGGTGGAGATGGACAACTGAAAACAGAACTGAGCCATATCTCTCTTGGCATCCAGCCCAGCTACTCAGTATTTATGTAGACAAGCACTAAGGAGAAACTCAGAATAAACACAACATCCTTAAGCAACTCACTAAACTAACACTAACCAGAAGAGCAAACATATGTGGACCTCTCTCATCTCTGGACAACCTGTAGAGAACAAGAGATATGCAGGAAGCACCATGCAAGGTGAAAGTCATGACCTGACCCATTAATTCGCACTGACTAAACATCTCAGGCATGCTTCTGGAATAGTGGAAATGACTAATGGAAAGAAAATTATCAGGTAAGACACCATTTCTCCTTCCATTACATAGCTTCCCACTGTTTCAGAATCTGTGGAATATTCAAATTCAATCCAGAGTGGGTGAAATCCTGGCACTGCAACCCTGAGGTGCAACACCCCAGAACTGCCTTCAGAGCACACCGCAATGTCCACCCTGTAGTACTTGGCAAAGGTATGCAGCATCAACCACGTTGCCATCTTCCAAATATCCACCGGAGACAGTAAGGTAGTCTCCGTCAAAGATGTCACTGTATGCTTCGTAGAATGAGCCCGCAAAGCCTGAGGAGCCTGCTTCCTGAAAGCAAATAAGCTGGTGGGATAGTCTCCTTCAGCCATCTAGCAATTGTAGCCTTGGAAGCCATGAGGCCAAGCCTGTTTATCAAAAAGCACAAACAGTCTGTCCAATTTGCAACACTCATTCATGACTTCCAGATATCTAATGAGGACTCTATGCACATCAAGAAACTTCAAGGAAGAATACTGAACACCTCTTCGCTCTCTCTGAGAAAGGACAGAAGCACCACAGATTGTTTGAGATGAAATGCTAATACCACTTACAGAGGAAAGGAAGGAACTGTGTGCAGGGAGCCCCTGCCTCTGAAAAGTAAAGAAAGGGATCCCGACAAGAGAGCCTCAAGCTCCGAAACCCTAAGTGCCAACGCAACAGCGACCAAGAACACTGTCTTTTGCATAAGATCTTTCAAGGAGGCCTTCTGGAGTGGCTCAAAAGGAGGTTTATGAAGGACTCAAATGACTAAATTAAGGTTCCACTCTGGACACAGCATATGAAAGGGTATCAGCAAGAGGCTCGCTCCCCAAAAGAATTGAATGATATCTGGGTGAGCCGCAAGAGACATCTTTTGTAATCAACCTCTGAATGAGACGAAAGCCACAACCTGAACTTTTAAAGACCCTAATGCCAATCCTTTTTGAAGTGGAAACAGTACAAAGCAGATCGTTGATAAACTGAGATGTATTTAATTAATATAACAGAATTAAAATATGTATACAAAAACTCATATACATGTACATATCATAGCCCGACACAGGCCGTGTTTCGCCCTACTGGGCTGCTTCAGGGGCTAGAAAATAATAAATAAATAATAGGTTATGCGTCTTAACATCTAAATAGAAACATAAAATAATAAAAAATATCACATTAAAAACAGATATATGTGTATATACATCTATAGTTACATATAAATAAATATCATTAAAAACTATAACATCAAAATCCCCCAAAATCCCACAAACTCATTGTTCCTAGGAACAATGAGCTTAGGAACAATGAGTTTGTGGGATTTTGTGGGATTTTGATGTTATAGTTTTTAATGATATTTATTTATATGTAACTATAGATGTATATACACATATATCTGTTTTTAATGTGATATTTTTTATTATTTTATGTTTCTATTTAGATGTTAAGACGCATAACCTATTATGTATTTATTATTTTCTAGCCCCTGAAGCAGCCCAGTAGGGCGAAACACGGCCTGTGTCGGGCTATGATATGTACATGTATATGAGTTTTTGTATACATATTTTAATTCTGTTATATTAATTAAATACATCTCAGTTTATCAACGATCTGCTTTGTACTGTTTCCACTTTGGAGTTTGCAGATCGTCTGCCCCTTTGTTTTCTTGAATCCTTTCTGAAGACCTGCCTGGAGAAATGCTAGGATGTGCATGATCTGAGCAGATAAGGGAGAAAGTTCACGATCAGAACACCGACCCTCGAAAGTCCTCCACACCCTCACATACTCCATGGATGTAGAGACCCTGAAGCAAGGTAGCAATGACCAAATCAGAATACTTTTCATCTCAACTGAGCCCTTTCAATGGCCAAGCCATAAGATCAAAGGGGCATGGATCCTCCATGAGCACTGTACCTTGCTTCAGTAGGCTGTATACTTGTGGAAGATGGAGAGGATTTCTGACCAGCAGTTGAATCAGGTCTGCGTACCATGGCCTCTGCAGCCAATCCGGAGTTATGAGAATTATTCGACCCCAGTGCAATGCGATCCTTTTCAACATTCGGCTTACCTTGGGCCAAGGAGGGAAGACATACAGTAAGATGTGTCTCCAGCCAGGGCTGCAGTAGGGCACTGATCCCCATTAAGCCCAGTTCTTTCCAACGGCTGAAGAACTTGGGCACTTTAGCATTCCTTTCTGTCACCATCAAGTCCAGAAGTGGAGAACCCCATTGATCCACTATCAGCTGAAATCCATGGCTGGATAGTTCCCATTCCCCTGGGATCAAGGAGTGCCTGCTGAGAAAAGCTACCTCCACATTCAAGGACCCCACAAATGTGAACAGCCGAATGCACAGAAGATTTTTCTCTGCCCAACTGATGAGGGGGACAACTGTGGATTCCACCTTGCTTGTTGATATAAGCCACCGCAATCACATTGTCGGAGACAACTCAGATAGGGCCCCCACCAGAAAGGAAGCCAAGTTGCAAAAGGCATTCCACACTGCCCAAAGTTCCATGCGATTTATCAACCACTGAGACTCCTGCTCCATCCAGGTGTCCTATATGCTAAATGGAACTTGTAATGAGTTCCCCAACCCGACTTGCTGGTGTTCATTTTCACCGCCTCCCATTATGTTATCGTAAAGGGAGCTCCACCGGTCAAATTCCTGGGCAGCAACCACCATTGCATACTCAGTCTGGCAACCAGCATCAAAGGAAGATGAAGGCTGTACTTCTGTGACACAGGAGATCAGTGGCTGAGCAGAGATTCCTGTAATGGACATATATGACCTTTGCCCATGGCCCTACTTTCATCGCTGCCATCACTGACCCCAGAACGTGGACATAGTCCCAGACCCTGGGCCTGTCTTGATGGAGGAGAAGACAAATCTGTTGAACCAGCTTCAACCTCCTGCATTCGGTGAGGCAGATTCTCTCCCATGCTGTGTTGAACAGAACGCCCACATACTCCAGCATCTGTCATGGTGTTAGTCTGCTCTTCTCGAAATTGATCACCCAACCCAACGACTGCAGAAGACAGACAACTTTGTCCGTTGAAGCCATGCTATCCAAATAGGACAATGTATGAATGAACCAGTCATTGAGATACAGGTGAACTCTGATTCCCTGGCACTGAAGGAAGGATGCCACGGCTACCACCACCACCATAACTTTGGTAAACATTCTTGCAGCTGTGGCAAGACTGAAGGGAAAAACCCTGAACTGGAAGTGATGGCTCTGCACCGCAAAACATAGAAACCTCTGATGCAGCAGCCATATGGGTATATGCAAGTATGCCTCCTTGAGATCGAAGGCGGTGAGAATTTCTCCTGTTTGAACTGAGGCTATCACTGCACTTAGTGTCTCCATGTGAAAGCAGGACACTCGGAGGCACACATTTAGGCCTTTGAGATCTAAGATCAGATGAAAGGTGCCTTCCTTCTTTGAGACAATGGAGTAGATGACGTATCTGCCTTGTTCCTGTTTAGCAAGGGGAACTGTAACAATGGCCCAGAGTACCAGCAAGGAAGCTACAGTGGCCTGAACTTTGACTGCCTTGGTTCTCTTTTGACATGGAGACTGCAAGAAGAGAGGAGTGACTGGGTAGGAGAACTCCAATTTGTAACACTGGTCTCATGTGATTTTGGCCCACTCCTCCCGAATCTCCAAAAGATGTCTTCTCACCAGAGGAAGAGAAGAATGGACCAGCCTCGCATCATTGCAAAGGTCTGGAGGTACTGGGCACTCTGACTGAGGAGGACTTCCTATCCACATGAAAGGAAGACTTGCATGCTTGAAAGAAGGACTTCTGACCATATTGCTGATGACCAGACCGGTATCATCTGCTGTCTCAAAATCAAGAGCCCCCTGAAGATGGACAACCAGAGACTTTCGGTTTATCCTCCGGCAACCATTGTGGCTTAGCTTCCCCCAGTTCTTTTACCAAGTTATTGAGATTGTATCCAAATAACCACTTGCTCCGAAAGGGCAGTTTAACTAGACATGCCTTTAACGCTGCATCCACTACCCAATGCTGCAACCAGAGATGTGCTGTGCTGTGACAACCAGATATACTGCAGGCCATAACTCGTAACATGTCATTAATAGCATCCACCAAGTAAGCCAACCCATCTGGGCATTATGGTGCCTGACTTGTGTCGCCAACTGCTGATGCCACTTCAGGCATGCTCTTGCTAAAAATGAGCTACATACTGTCACTTGAAGGCCCAAACAGGCCACTTCAAAGGCTTGTTTCTAGCTTCCTATCCTGTAGGTCATTTAGAGCAATGCCCCCTTTGACTAGCAAGGTGGTCTTCTTAGTCACCGTAACCAGGGAGTCCTCCCTGGGAAGCTGCAATTTATTTTCCTCCTCTGGAACTAATGGGTAGAGGCGAGCCATGGCTCTTTTTACTCTCAGCCCCAAGTCCGGTGAGGCCTATTCTACTGTAATCAGGTCTGAATGTCTATAAGCCCCCTCAAAATCAACGAAGATGGAACTCCTGATGCTGAAGCAGAAGGCTCCTCAATGGAAAGCACCACTAGTGCCTCAGAAATAAGAGTACTGAGGTCCTCTTTATCAAACAACCTCAGTATTTTTGGATCATCCCCCTCCTCAGGAGGGACTTCTCCCCCCTCTAACAGCTCCTTCAGTGATGGTTCCTCTGAATAGACTGAGGCCACATCAGTTAAGGAACGAGATGCCCACTCCTGGACATATAAACGAGATATCTTAGGAGCCACAGAGGGGTGAGAAACTAAAGCACCTTGCAACAACTCTGACTGTCCCTGCTTCACTAAATAGGCCTGGTGTAAGAGCAATATAAATTCAGGAGAAAAAAAAGACGTAACTCATGCTACAGGTGGAATGGAAATACTCAAATACAATACAATCCCAACGCAGCTGAATGCTGCTGCCGACTGTTTCTTTCCCATCCCATGGGATTCCCGGCTTGCACGCTCTGCAATGCCCTGACACCAGCTGGCAGATCCTACAATGGGTACCACTGCTTAACCACCTCTGCAGAGCTGGTGGTGGGAGGCGGGGTTGGTGGTTGGGAGGCGGGGATAGGGCTGGCCAGACTTATACGGTCTGTGCCCTGAAGAGGACAGTACAAATAAAAAAGTAGCACATATGAATTTATCTTCTTGGGCAGACTGGATGGACCGTGCAGGTCTTTTTCTGCCGTCATCTACTATGTTACTATGTGCAGAATCAGCATTCACTCTGACTGTCACAAGTGCAGCACAACATGTCCCCAGTGGTGAGTCATGATTCCTCCCCTGCACCAAGTAGAACTTGCAGCCCTCCAAGCAGTTCTGAGCAGGGCCACCGAGAGACAAAGTCGGGTCCATGGCAAACAATCCCCCCCCCCCCCCAGACCTGCTTACTTGTCTCCTCTCCTGTTCCGCTCGGCTGCACAGGTCCTTCTTCCTGCCACATCCAAACAGGAATTATTTCATGCAGGAGGCGGGATGTGGCAGGAAGAAGGACCTGTGTCTGGCAGAGCAGAGTTAACATTAACTCTGCTCTGCGACGCACAGGAGCAGGCGAGCCATGCCAGCGCCAGGCGGGCCCCCCTTGAAGGCCGGGCCCTGGGGAATTTTGCCCACCCCCCTTAGTGGCCCTGGTTCTGAGTCAAACTTTAGTCGGACTTACCACTGTTGGTTGCTTCCCCCAAGCTCACGGTTGTTGTGCTGGAAAAGGAGAGCTCCACAGGAAACAGGGGATAGGTTAAGGGAGGGAAGAAGTAAATTCACAGGGCATCAGAGACAGGGATCTGAAGAAGACCTCCAGATATGACTCTGCAGACTCAAGTCACCCACAAAGCTCGATTGGGGACCAGCTGACCAACTGGACTAGGAGCAAATCACTCAGAACCAGAGGCTAAAAAGTGTGTCCATCCATCTGCTGGAGATAGAAAATACTGAGGAGCTGGACTGGATGCCAAGAGAGACATGTCTCAGCTCAGTTTTCAGTTCTCTATCTCCACCTGCTGGTTAATGGACACAACTATCCCACAGGTTCAGGAATAGTGGGAAGATATGTAATGGAATTGAGTGTTCAAAAAAAATTCCTTTTCATGGATTCTGCTATATTCCTCATAATATATTATTTAATGCACATGGCCGCAAATCCATTCAGTATCCATATACAAGGTACCATGTGATGCGTAGCTTGGTCCCTTAGAAAGCAGATGTTCAGAGGTTTATCTACTAGACTTAGTAATTTGTTTACTATACCGCTTTATGCAGTTAATGTGGGAATTTGCACACACTATTAGCATACGCTCCTGTTAACAGTTAACCTAATAGTTTGATGCTTAGCATGCACTAATGCCCACCGCACCTTAACTGTATAATATATAGAGTGGGCAAGGACAGCATCTTACACTTAACCCAAGATAGGGTACTATTTGTTAACAAGGAGCAGTTAATGCCAAGGTAGCATTAAGTGCATAGTTGTCTGTAGTGCAGTTAATATGTGCTAAGTGTATTTTCCCTACTGTAACTGTATGAGCAGATGTTGGAAACATTCTTAACACTTAATGCAGATGCTCTGCAGTTACTGCATGGTAATTTTGGTAATCACTGAAGATACTTGTACATAGGTCACCCTTCATGTATAAGTCACATCTCAAACTTTCCCTTTAAGTGCTGAGAAAATGTGATTGACTCACATATAGATCACAGTTGGGGAGAGGCACCCAGTCCCGTGGCCATCATCCCCCTCCCATGTCAAGCATCTCCTCTTCCCCTCTCTATATGTCTTCTACCGGGGTCCAGCATCTCATCTCTCATTCACGTGACCAGCATCCTTCCTCCCCTCCCTATCTTCTCCCCCAGGATCTAGCAGCTTATCTCCCAATACCATGCCTAGCATCTTCCCTTCCCCTTTCTATCTCCTCCTGGGACCAGGGTCTCATTTCCTGGGCTCTCCTCAGTTCCTGTGGCCAGTATCATAGCCTCCTTCCCTTCTCCATGTGGCAACTGTCCCCCACACCTCTTCTGGTGCTCCAAAGATGCTGTGCCCCACTGCAGCATTTTTCTGTTCAGGCCCGTGCTCCAGAACGCTGCATGTCCTGCCTTCTCCCTGACAAGAAAAGGAGTGGAGAAGTGGCCTAGTGGTTAGAGCACCAGTCTTGACATCCAGAGATGCCTTTTTCAAATCCCACTGCTGCTCCACCTTGAGCTACTACTGAAAAATAGGTGAGCAAAATCCAAATCAATAATAATTATTAAGGAGCTCTTCAAAGAGTGCACCCTCTTTCCAAAGAGGTGGGAAAGATGATGGCCACCAGATTGGGTGGAGAACCAAGGGATAAGAAGGTGAACCCTGGGGGAGAATAAGGAAGGGAAATGCTGGACTTGTAGATAGACTTGTATATAGGTTGCCTCACCAACTTTTGACTTTTAAATTGATCATAAGTTTGTGACCTATAAGCGAGAATGTATAATACCATGCTGTAGCTGCAACATGTTATCATGCTTTAGAAAAAAAAACCTTAACTGGTATAACATTCATTGGAAATTGAGCCTTAAATAATTAAAGAGGAAATATTTAAATATATTTTTTCATTGAAAATAGATGTTTTTCTGTAGAAAAAAAAAAACTTTTGTTCCCCCCACCCACCCCAAGTGCAGAAAAAGGTGTGTGCGCTATTTGCAGCATGAATACCTTTATCCATTGGAACAAAGGAAGCCAGGAGAATGTTGGAAACTTAACAATGCATGGAGATTTCAGTTTGGAATATCTGTGCAAATTTTGTGCCTGCTCCCATGCAAAATGCACAGATACTTCTATACCTGAACTGTGCAAACTAAGTAGATTTTCAAACGGAAACTCTACAAGCCCTATAGCCACTTTCAAATTCTCCTCTAGATGTGCTTTGACTCCCCCACTAAGGAGAAGGGAGTTTTCTGCCATCTTACAGGCTTGCTAAGTGGCTTTGTAGCTAACTAAACAAAAGAGCCTCCATCTTTTCTATGTTCAATTTAGATCCAGATAGCCTCTCAAATTTAATGTTCAGATTTTGGATTTTGGGTCCTTTCCCTTCAGAGTACCACGGCAAGGGTTTTGGTATTTAGCAGTTATAATTATTGATACAATTTCTGACTTATTCAAGCTTAACTATGGCCACCTTTCTAAGGACATTCAAGTTGATCTAGCTTCATGGTCACCTTTGATGCTGACCTGGTGGGGACGGATTGCAGTCTTGCAAATGACGATATTGCCGCAATGTTTATTTTTATTTGCTCACTTGTCAATTCATATCCCCGAGAAGCAGTTTAAGTTGTGGGATAAAATTCTGAGAGCTTTTCTCTGGGGAAAAAGATGCCCTAAGGCGATATGGTCCACCCTTCAGAAGTTTAATGGGAGTGTGGGTTTAATGAACTTATGTCAGTATTATCTTGGGACTGTGCTCAGAGCCGTGAATGAACATCACATGGAACATCCTTTGGTGCACTGGGTGCAATTGGAAAATGTGTTCTACATCCTTTTTCACTCTTTGAGATGGGGGGAAGCTTAGTAATAAGGTAGGGAGCTCCACTTTGGCATGTTTTTCTATCTTTGCTCTTGGAGATGTGGAGAAAGGTGAAAGGTGCATTTGGGATGTACCCATCCTGCTAGTTTACTCAAGGATTTTCACTTGTGGGCTTCGGGATATTTTGCTCCTTTATTAGCTGCTCTGAGAGATTTGGAGTTTACTCATTGTACAAATTTATGGTATCAGGGGAATATACTTAACTCACCCAAACTTCAAGACATACGCAATGTAAAAATTCCATTCTATCAATATTTTCAGGTACAGGATTTACTGTATTGTCCTTCTGTGATGAATGATCTTTTTCGGGCTTCCAATGACCTAGAAGTGGTGCTATTCAAATCTCAATCTAGGAAAAAGCTACTTTCACGTATTTATGTCTCTTTAGTGAAAATGTTCCTGGCTGAAAGGGCCCCATTAGAGAAGAAGTGGGATGAGTGGTTGGGTTCCCCCTTGGGGGAGGAATCTTGGAACACCATTTATGTTTATGCCCAAAATTGCATACACATTACAGATTATAACCTGCTACAATATCAACGTGCATACAGCCCCCTATGTGGGGTGCCATGACAGATGATAGCACCTTGGGTATATGTTGGAGGCAATGTGGTCAGGTGGGCTCTTTGGAGCACATGTGGTGGGATTGTCTGATCATCCAATAGTTTTGGCACCAGGTGTGGTCCAAAATTTATGTATGGTCTGGTGAGAATTTGTCTGGAAACAAGGCTGCCTGCTTGTTAGGGCTTATACCAAATTGGGTACCTCACGGAGGGCTTAAACAGGGTGTCACACATATTTTGGTACTGGCAGCTAAAATGAGTATAGCTAAGGTGTGGAAGCACCTGGGGGGCCCAGTGATTCACTCGTGGCATGCAGCAATTAGGGAATTATGGATCTATGACAAAATTACTGAAGATCTTAGAGGCAAAAGCCAAGATCATGACAGTTTGTGGCTCCCTGTGGCAGAGCTGTAGTTGTATGTCTTTTAATGGGTACTGTTCATTTAATATCTTCCCGCTGGTTGTGGGCCTTTGACCCTCCTGAAGTTCCTTTCTGTAGACAGTGTATTATCCCCTACATTCCCTGTGCATAGCATGTGTGGTTCATCTGTACACCAGTTTTAATGTCTATACCAATAGGAGGGGAGGGTGGGAAGGCAGGAGGAAGGGTGGGATGGGACCGCTGTCTGTTCTTATATGCAGGGAGGGGGATGTATAGAATTATGAGGGAGAGTTGATTCTTGTGGTCATGCTTCTTTTGTTGCTAATCTTCTTGCTTATGGGGTGTATTTTTTAAAATATGTTAATAAAAAGTACAGTTTAAAAAAAAAACAAGAGTAGGTAGAAGCCTCTTTAAAATACCTTATTGCTTTATTAAAGCTTATAACCACATGAGTGTTCTTTTCAAATCTTCGCATATTAGATTGTTAAATTCCAGCTAAATTTCTTTTGAGGCCATTGCATTGCATTTTATTTTAAAGTTACGATTTAAGTTGCTTCTTGAGGCAAAACTCATATATTCATCTTTCCCAGTCAGTGGGAAGTCATTTATTTATTTATTTATTTATTTTCTTTCCAGCATTTTTGAACCAAAGTGGGAGAGACTTTCCACGGCATATGCCATGCTATAATATACTACAGCTCCTTTATTCAACGAGTTTAGAAAGAAGAGTAAAAACAATTTCAAACTTTAAACTGAATTCTCTTCAGGTATGAAGAAGTGCATTTAAAACTTGCCTAAAACAATTTTCAAATGGACTCTGAGAATTTGAAACAAGGATTTGCTATAGTTGGTTTAACAGCAACAAAAGTAAAAAGTGAGGGACACTAATAATGAAATAAATGAAATGAGAAATAACACTAGATAGAGAAAAGACAGTTATTGAAGGATCTATTATGAAGATCAAATAAAATAACAATCCTGTAATATTACAAATGGATGTACTTTTTCACTTTAATGGGAATACATTTACATACTAAAGCTTGCACTCTTAAATTAACAACCTGTCGTGCTCTTTTAAATCCCTTGGCTCAAATATTCTCCAATCAAAACAACCGCAAAAATATATTCATCATCCAAGGTAGAGAAACAGAATAGCCAGTCAGGAAAAGCCAAAGAGAACTTTAGAGCTTGCTTTCTGAGAGTTATACGGAGGAATAAAGTGAACCACAACAGACTTACCAGAGCGCCCACAATCAGAGCAAGACACAAGTTCTTCTGGCCGTCCGCTCTTTTTGTTCATATTGGAGCCTCCCAGGCAGAAGTCACAGTAATTATTGGGAAGGATAGCACCATCTGGTCCTTTCCGGGCTAAGAGAAGTTAAAAGAAATCATGTTTAATTTAGAACAGAAAATACAGAATTCCATTGCAACTCTTCAACTAAACTGTGAGAGGTGAAGAGAGTAATAACAAAGAACAAGGGCAGAGGGATGGTGTGGTGCCAGACCATGGAAGTGTTTATAAGTAAAGAGTAGAAGTGTGAGGACAGAAGGGAACTTGACAGGAAGCGAACAAAGAAAGACTATCAGCCAAGAGATGTGGGAGAGAGTAGCTGGGATGAGTGTGGAGAGCTGAGCAATTTTGTACAGTAAAAATGAGAAGTCACTGAGAACCATAAGGAGACTTATGCAGTAGTCAAAGGGAGAAAGTTATCATGGTGTGGTAAAAGGCAGGTTTTTACCACACCTTGATTTACCACAGGAGTCACCAACCCTCCTATGGTAAATGAATAACGGTGCTTCTGAGCTACTTTCAAAGTAGCATTGTTCCAGTGGAACGAGAGCATTGGGCCTCAAAGGCGTGGCCCAATGCTCTCAGGCTACATCTTAAAGGGACTGTTGGAGTCTCCCCACTTGGCCAAGACCCCCACCACCCTCCCTGATCGACCCCCAACTCCCTAATATGGAAACATGACCCCTAGCAGTAGTACTACAAAACTACCATTAGGGGTGCCATATTGGATGACAACACCAGCAAGGACAGGACTGACTAAAGATTGCTGCTGCCCTGGGATCCACTAGACCACCATAAAAATGGCAGTAGGTCCACAACATTCAAGGGATCCTTTGGAGGGGTGGGCCTCCTGATTGAGAGGGATGGTGATTGGGGTAGAAAGCTCTGACGGCACCTTTAAGTTGCAGCCCAGGAATAGAAGCGGTCCAGAGGAAGGCGACAAAAATGATACAGGGCTTGCACCAAAAGTCATATGAGGAGAGACTGGAAGACCTGGAGATGTATACCGTAAAGGAGATGAGGGACAGAGGAGATATGATACAGATGTTTAAATACCTGAAAGGTATTAATATAGAAACAAATATTTTCCAAAGAAGGGAAAATGGTAAAATTAGAGGACATGAATTGAGGTTGCGAGGTGGTAGACTTAGGAGTAATGTCAGAAAATTCTTTTTCACGGAGAGGGTGGTTGATGCCTGGAATACTCTCCCAAAGGAGGTGGTGGAGAAAAAAAATCTGTGGCAGAATTCATAAATGTGTGGGATGAACACAGAGGATCTCTAATTAGAAAATGAATGGTATATAAACAAAACTTAAAGGGTTGCATATGTGTTTGCATTTCAAGTGGTGATTAGATGGCAACTCTGGGCCTGTATCAACTAAGGCTGGTGCAGGGCTGGCTTGTACGGTCTGAGTCCCTCACATAGCAATCCAGTTTAGGATGGGCTGTAATTTGGAATGTGAGGACAGTGCCAGGCAGACTTTTATGGTCTTTGTCCTGCAAATGACAAGAGGGTTTTGGATAGGCTGGAGTAGGCTTTGACGGCAACTCTAGTAGTTGGAACATAAGGACAAAACCGGGTGGACTTCTACAGTCTATGTCCTAACAACACCACAGAAAGACCATGATCAAGTATATAATACCACATTCATTGTTGATTTAATCTTGAATTGAGAATGAATGAGACTGTTGGGCAGACTGTATGAACCATTCTGGAGTTTATCCGCTGTCACTTACTATGTTGAATTTAAATAGTAATGTGCTGTTTTACATGCATGTGCATGTTTTGCATCTCATTACTATTTATTCCCCAGTGACTTAAATAGTGCTGCAAGCGGGCAAGACAACCTGCATTAGTGCCCTTTAATTCAAATTAAAGGGCAAATGACAAAGGTTGTTGTCCTAATGCAGCTTGATAGCTTTCCCCTATAGTAAGACCAAAAAACAGCACAGGGGAAGTAGAAACAGGCATCAGAAGACAGAGATGAATACATTTTATGAACACTAAGGGTCAGATGCACTAATTGGTTTTCCCCAGAGACACAAAATAGGGGGTTTAGTACACCAGGGACATATGAGGCTAATGGCAGAGGGATAACCACGTTGAAGAAAATTTGAGGGTGTGGGAGAACAGAAAGGTCAAGGGGGGTCTTTCACTAACAGCAGATGCTAACTGCTGCAGCAAGGCCCATAGAAAGAAAATGATAACAGGTGCTAAAAGAACCCCCGTGATTCTTATCAGAATAAGAGAAATGGAAGGGAATAGAGTTGGAAGAAAGAAAACTAATTGGTGGCCAGGGAATATAGACAGAGTATTTCAGGTTTAGAAAGGTCAAGCTTTAGAAAGCAAGAAGACATTCAGGATGACACAGATAAGACATCAGGAGACACCTGTTTAGGTGATGGAAAGAAAATCAGTTTTCTCTTCTTATTCTAACTACTGCTGTACTATGAAATTACAGGCCCCTCACCATAGTACATGTGACCTTCTCTTGGTAGATTTGCCATTCCTTCTGCAACCCATAACACTCAGTGTACCCTGATGGCCCCTCATCTTAGTACTTGCCAGGGTTGGCCCTGTTCAGTTTCCAAGATGTAAAAATTCAGGCTCACCCAGACTAGTGTAACCCAGAGAAAAAAACAGGCTATCAGCTGCTAATATATGTTGATTGACATGTAAAGATCAGAAGGGCATATTTCCCCAGATTCTATATATGGCACTCAAAGCTGAGTGTGCAAATTTGGGCATATGCCCAATTTGAGTAACAAGCCAATTGGTGTCAATAACTGAGGGCTATCAATTACTGGTGCTAATTAGCAACAATTTGGATTTATGCATGCATCTTAATAGGTGCTATTCTATACAGATGCACACATAAATCTTTTAGCATGCAATGGAACGGGGTGTGGCTATGGGAGGGGCATAAGTGTTCACTAAAGATGCGCACATTATTATAGAATTTGCGGAATGAGCCTAATTTACAAATGAGGATTTACACCAAGTTTCAGTTGGTGTAAATCCTCGCACCCAAAGTTGGGTGTGGATCCCGCTGCTATGCACTATTATATAAATGGTGCCCAACGTGGGGCACTGTTTACAGAATAACACTCATAACACATTTTTGATGCCCAAATTTGGGCGCCATTTACTGAATCGAATCCACTATGTTTATATGAATAGGTTTTACTAATATTTAGTACATTTACAAGGCAATTCTATAAAAGGACACCTATTGGATGCAGAGTGGGGGCATTTCTTCTGTAATGACATCTGGGCACCCAGATTCCATTACAGAACAGCAGCATAAACCCGCATCAGCGTGCCTAAATGTAAGCGCACCCATGTATGCCAGGTCAATGGCTGGCGCAAATGGACACACCTACATGTGCCAAGCAACATGCAAACTGACAGTATTGCTCCACCCAGCTGTATGTCCCCTTGCACTTATGCACTATAGCACTTACACACACCCTTATAGAATGGCATTTAGGTTGATTACACGCAAGTGCCAATTAACCCTGCATTTAAATGTGCAAAATGTGCGTGTGAGCAAGTACTACCCTGTTATCTTGTGATTTAGCCTCTCAAAGACACACATATATATTATAAAACTATAAAAACAGGCTGTGTGATATTTTTCCTTGGAAAATATGGGATGAGTTTATAAAGAGTTCAGCTGGATAACTCTCTTTTTTTAAATTGGTTATAAAAATTGTAACATGAAAAGCAATCAAGCTATTCCTAACGGGTTATGTTAGGGAGGAAGGTATCAAGGTGCAGTAATAGGCAAGCTTTTACCACACTTTGATTTACCAAGGGAGCCAACAACTAGTGGAATAACAGTCCCATAGGTTGCTCACTATCATGATAAATGAATAACGTTGCGTGTGAGCTCCCTATAAAACAACTTTATTCGAGAGGCCTAGGAGCATTCAGCCTATAAGCCACAGCCTGATGCTCCCAGATCGGAGCCTAAAATACCAGTGCCAATTCTACTCTCCCCCTCCCCATCACAACCCCTCCTAACATATTCTTATACCATCAACCCCCCCTCCGCCCCCAAAGGATCCCTCATCATCACTGTAGGCCCTACCAGCACATTCCCTGGTGGTCCAATGGTCTTCAGGCAGAAGCGATGCCCAGTTGCTCCTGTAGGGTCCACAGAGATAGTGGGGGGGGGCCCTTTGTATTCAAACTATGTTCCACCTATGATGTAAACCGCACTGAACCCAGAAAATAGGATTTTAGCAGTATACAAGATTTGTTTTGATTTTGCCTGTCCTTGGATCTGACCTTTGGTGCTTACGGTACCCAGAAACTAGGAACTACACCCATTTATCCCATGCGCGAGGCTCCTTCTCCCGCATTGACTACCTCCTGATGTTGACCCCCTGCTTTACTTGGGTGCACGATGTGGGGATTGGGGCCACTGTAGTCTCAGACCACGCACCAGTAACGCTCACCCTAGCACCACTGCCCTACTTTCAGCAAGCCTGTGCCTGGCGTTTCCCAACCTACCTAGCCCAAGACAGAGTTTCGAATGTATTTGCAGGCCAATGGGAGGACCGTTGTACTACATAAGTACATAAGTATTGACTTGCTGGGACAGACTGAAAGGTCCATCAAGCCCAGCATCCTGTTTCCAACAGTAGCCAATCCAGGTCACAAGTACCAAAAAAGTACAATACATTTTATGCCACTTATCCTAGAAATCAGAAGTGGATTTTCCCTAAGTCCATTTTAATAATGGGCTATGGACTTTTCCATTAGGAAGTCATCCAAACCTTTTTTAAACCCCACTAAGCTAACTGCTTTTTTTTTTTTTTTTTTTTTTTTAATTTATATTTTTATTTTAATCAAATTAAACAATTGTTACATTTGAGAGGAAATACAGACAGAAAATATATTATATGGGAAACAATATTCTTTCCCATAAAACAAAATTTGTTCAAAGGAAAAATTTTAATCTTCTTTAGACCACAAAAAGGAGGGGGAGGTCTATCAAATCTGAAGACTAAATTTAAAGAAATATACAAAAGAAGAGATATGCTTAACATGCAAACCTATCTGATACATTAAATAGTGATTATCTTCAATGGGTTAACGGTGTCAATTTCTTCATATTAAGAAAGACTTTAAGTTGTTCGAGTTGATAGAAAATATATTTCAATCCCAGAAATTTTATAACACATTTACAGGGGTGATTAAGATAGAAGGAAGCCCCTAAGGATATAACTTCTGATCTTAAAGTTAAGAACAATTTCCTCCTTTCTTGAGTTTGTTTTGTTATATCAGGATATATCAAGATTCTTTTACCCCTAAACGCTGTCTGCATTTTTTTAAAGTATAATCTTAATACTGCGTCTAGGTCTTGCTGAAAGACAAAAGAAACTATTAGAGTTGACCTTTCAGAGTTCGGGTTTAAAGTAGTCTCTAGTATTCCAGAGCTTAATTACACGTTGAGTGAAGAAAAATTTTCTCCAATTCATTTTAAATTTACTACTTTGTACCTTCATTTTGTGCCCCCTAGTCCTAGTATTTTTGGAAAGAGTAAACAAGCGATTCACGTCTACCTGTTCCACTCCACTCCACTCATTATTTTATAGACCTCTATCATATCTCCCCTCAGCCATCTTTTCTCCAAGTTGAACAGCCCTAGCCACTTTAGCTTTTTCTCATAGGGAAGCCGTCCCATACCCTTTATCATTTTCGTCGCCCTTCTCTGTACCTTTTCTAATTATATCATTTTGAGATGTGGTGACCAGTATTGAACACAATATTCGAGGTGCGGTCGCACCATGGAGCGATACAAAGGCATTAGAATGTCCTCATTTTTGTTTTTCATTCCTTTCCTAATAATACCTAACATTCTATTTGCTTTCTTAGATGACGACGCATACTTAGCAGAGGGTTTCAACGTATCAACAATGACGCCTAGATCCCTTTCCTGATCGGTGACTCCTTGCATTATATAGTTATAATTCAGGTTCCTCTTTCCCACATGCATCACTTTGCACTTGCTCACATTAAATGTCATCTACCGTTTAGATGCCCAGTCTCCCAGTCTTATAAGGTCCTCTTGTAATTTTTCAATCCTCTTGCAATTTAACACCTTTAAATAACTTTGTGTCATCAGCAAATTTAATTACCTCACTGGTTACTCCCATCTCTAGATCATTTATAAATATGTTAAAAAGCAGCGGTCCCAGCACAGACCACTGAGGAACCCCCACTATCTACCCTTCTCCATTGAGAATACTTACCATTTAACCCTACTCTCTATTTTCTATCTTTTAACCAGTTTTTAATCCATAATAGGACACTGTCTACTATCCCATGACTCTCCAATTTCCTCTGGAGTCTTTCATGAGGTACTTTGTCAAATGACTTTTGAAAATCCAGATACACAATATCGACTGGCTCACCTTTATCCACATTTATTCACCCCTTCAAAGAAATTTAATAGATTGCTGAGGCAAGATTTCTCTTCACTAAATCCATGTTGGCTTTATCTCATTAATCCATGCTTTTGAATATGCTGTGTAATTTTGTTCTTTATAATAATCTCTACCATTTTGCCTGGCACCAAGAGACCCCCCATCTTATACAGGGACTCGGCTAAAGTGGTCCTTCACGGGGCAATCATAGCCTATACTACTGCCCATAATAGGAAAATCTCCTCTAGCATCATTAATCTGGAAAGGGCACAGGAGGGCTCTCAGAGACTATGCTAAGGCACCCACTGCCGCCAATAAGGAACAATATCTAGCAACTCACTCTCCTGTTCTCCAACTTCTTCTTTTTACTTTTCACATACCTATCAACTTTCCATCTTCTTCTCTGTCCCTAGCTCTCCCATTTCCAAGCTCACTCATTCTCCTATACCTTTCTGTCCCCTCCCTCCCATTACATATTTTTACTCTCCATACCACTCTCCTCTCAACCCTTCAGGGCCTCTCCCACATGTTGTTCAGCATGTCCCCACCCTCGACCTTTGCAGCTCAGCATCTTTTGTGTGTGTGTGTGTGTGTCTCTCTCTCCTTCTTTTCACCCCAATTCTGATGTAGCCCAACGTCTTCCCTTTCTCTCCTTCTCTCCACCCCATACTCTTGTAGCCAAACATCTATCCTCTCTCCCCTACCACTCTCCAACATTTGTAGCCTATCACCTCCATGTCCCCCTAACAGTGCAGCTTCTCTCCTTTTTGGCCAACAATGTAGCTTCTCCTTTTTTCTCTCTCCTTCCACCCATAGTCTGCATCCCCCTCTCTATCCCTTTTTTATCCTTCCCCTCATAGTTGGCATCACCCCCTCTCTTTCCACTTCATCTCCTCCGCCTCCCATTATTCTTCTCGCCCCCAAATAGTCAGCATCTCTCCACTTTTTTTCCACTTCATTTCTAGAATCCTGCTGTCTCTACCCTCCCCTTCTCTTCATCACTTCCTGGGCCCAAAAAAGTGCCGGAATGCAGTTCTGCTCCATTCCGGCACAAATTAAGCCCTGCATTTAGAATTAAATTTAAGTTGCAATGCAAAGGTACAGATATGTGTAATGCAGTATAAAGAGATGGGTTAATTCTATCTTGTGGCTTTCACTGTGCTGCTGGTTGCATTCTTCATGTACTGCTATTCTCATAAAATATTTCTTCAGCTGTTGATCAGTGAGTACCATCAATTAGCATTTTCTAATGTTTTTTTTCCTTCCCACTGTCAAGCACTGTTGAATGCTGGATTTCAGCACCGTAAAAATCCAAAATCAAAATCTTGAATCCCAGAGGTTTCTGGGATTCTGAATGTAGACTTTAAACTTCAGTTCTGAACTGAAATAGTGTTTCTCTGCAATGACCCCATTTCAGGTTGCTTTGAATTCTGGGGCTCCAATTTTGCCCATTCTCCAGAGAAATGCACAGAGATAATATTTGCACTACAGCAGGTAAAAATATAAGAACATAAGGTACATACTTTGCAGCTGCTAATTCTCAAAGGAAAACAAAGCAGGTGAGTTCCCCTTTGAAAACTGGCTGCAGTGGATAACTGTAAAAGTGCCTATATACACTGCAAACATGAGTTATTTACAACCGGTGTCATAACAAAATTTGAAAAACCCATAACCTAAGTGAAAAAGCTTCTGACTTAATATACAGCCCAAAGCACACCACTACCTACTCATCAAATAAGTGCAAAACAGATTTTTTTTTTGACTGCTACAAACTATACAATGGAACCTGGTTTCATAAACACCCTGGAGAAGGTTAACTGAGGACTACTTGAAGTGTGCGCCATCTACAGGAAGAACCACTAAGGACCAGAAGAAGGCTGCTCATCCTTTCTGCTAATCTCAGATCAGTCCACAAATTCTAACTGCAAGCAACCACATTATACACAGGTCAATGAACCGCTCCTTGCTCTACAGGACACAGAATACATTTCAGCAGGCACTTCAGTACCCTCAGTATATTCCTTCTGTTTCAGCAGATCATTGTTCAGTTCCAATTCAGAACCGGTAGGTAGAATCTCAGGCAGCTTGGGGGCTCGGACTGGCTTTCTTATCATTTAAGAGCATCTGATTTGTACACCGGAGGGGGAAAATCCCCATTTTCTTTTTCTGTTTTCTCCCCCCACTGATGACAAACCTTAGCCCTCCACAGGTCTGGCATGTTGTCATGGAAACAGCATCCAAGGCTCTGGCAGCCTCTGGTCCTGCCACCTGTCACTGCTTTATCTCTCAAGTGTAAACAATTCCAGGCAGCCATCCTGATTCTGCTGCTTAGAATTCATCCAGCAGAGAGAAGGATCAGCAGAGGATAAAAGAGAAAAGGAAGGAAGGAGAACAAAAAAAAAAAAAAAAAGAGCCATCACACAGCATACCTAGGAATGGCATTGTGTCAGACGACCAGGTGTTTTCTCAGCTACTGATGTCCCTGTCCACTGCATCGCCATCTGGCAGCTTTAGTTAAAATTAGCAACCTCAGAATTTTGCACAAAAGCTCAAAATAAGCAATACACTTTTGTTTGTCAGGGAGCCTGGGATGCTGTCCATGGAGGAAGAGAGACAAGAAAGGGGCTCCAGCCTCAGACGAGTTGCAACCCCAAATGGAGTCAAGAAACCCGCATTTGGGGTCGCAATCTGGGCGAGTGCTCCATAGGATCTCACTGTTCTGCGTCACCAGGGATTGCACGCTTTCTGTGGTGCATAAATTTGGATCATGGTCACAAAGGTTGGTAAGCAGCATTGTATAGGAAATGGTAACAATTACTAGAGATGGGACTACACTCAGCCTTACTGACCATTTCCTCAACTTTTCCCCTAGCTGACATATTACTATGTAAAAAGTATTGGGTGGGGAGAAAGGAGATGCTCTCCAAAATCAGCACTGAGTTGGCCTAACACAAATGTTTCCACAGTGGGCATATGTCTGTTTCTGCCACCCTTCCAACCTGATGTCTTTTGTGTCTAGGGCACAGGAGCCAACTTTTCAAAATGACTGTGGGTGCTACATTCAACAACAGTGGATGCTCCCTCGTCAGAGAAATGGAGGTTTGCTCAATATTTGGGGTGTTCAAGCATTGACAGCCCCACAGACCTGGCCCCTATGATCTATTGAGCAACACAGAAATGGTAACGGTTAGTTCAAGACACTGTTACAGTGTGCTATCCAATATCAGTAATTGCAAAGTAAATCACCACAGCAGTGACATATTACAGTGTATAGTCTGTTGTAGGACTTTTTCCTCCCAGATTTTATCAGATATGTGCCAGTTAGTACCGTGGAGGGGAATAATCGAACGTCGCCGGCGAAATAGGTCGCCGGCGATCTATTTTGGCGGCGGTGCAACAGCTGGCCGGAACCGTATTTTCCAAAAAGATGGCCGGCCATCTTTTTTTTCGATAATACGGTGTGGGCCGGCGAAATGCCTTGGATTTCGCCGGGTTTGAGATCGCCACTTTTGTTTTTCAGCAATAATGGAAAAAAATGCCGGCGATCTCAAACCCGGCGAAATTCAAGGCATTTGGCCGTGGGAGGAGCCAGCATTTGTAGTGCAATGGTCCCCCTCACATGCCAGGACACCAACCGGGCACCCTAGGGGGCACTTCAAACATCTTTTATAAACAACCAAATTAGCTTCCAGGTGCATAGCACCCTTCCCTTGTGTGCTGAGTCCCCCAAATCCCCCCCCCAAAACCCACTGCCCACAAGTGTGCACCATTACCCTAGCCCTAAGGGCTGAAGGGGGGCACCTACATGTGGGTACAGTGGGTTTTGGGGGGTTTGGGAGGGCTCAACATTACCCACCACAAGTGGAACAGGTGGGGGGGGGGATGGGCCTGGCTCTGCCTTTCTGCAGTCCACTGCAACCAACAACAACTGTTCCAGGGACCTGCATACTGCTGTCTGGGTGCTGGGTATGACATTTGAGGCTGGCATACAGGCTGGCAAAAAAGGTTTGTATTTTAATAATTTTAGTGTGGGAGGAGGTTGGCGACCTCTGGGGGAGTAAGGGGAGGTCATCCCCCATTCCCTCCGGTGGTCATCTGGTCAGTTGGGGCACCTTTTTGAGGCTTGGTCGTGAAAATAAAAGGACCAAGTAAACCCGGCGAAATATTGCTTATCGCCGGGTTTTATTTTTCCATTATCCGCCAAAGCCGGCCATCTGGTAGCCACGCCCAAGCCTGCCCATGTCCCGCCTTCGCTTCGCCGCCAACACGCCCCTTTGAACTTTCGCCGGCGAGGCGAAGGGAAAGCGGCGAAGCTATCACAAATGTAGCTTTCCATTATATGCTTTTCCCCACTTTTGCGAAATCGCCGGCCATATCCCAATTTGTGTCGGGAAATAGCCGGCGATTACTTTCGATTATAAGCTGGACAATGGGTTAGTAACTGAGAGAAGAACTTTAGTCAGGAGTTAATTTACGGGTGTAATATTCAGCCAGAAGCAGTTAATGTTTTCTTAAATGCTGACCACTGTCACAGAAATAAGTGTCGATATTCAACCCTTAACCGGTTAAGTTAAACCGGTCAAAAACAGAACTGCTATTTATGTGGTCCTATTTGGCTAGTTAATTTAACCGGTTAACGAATTAATATCGGCCCTTATCTGGTTAAGTGCCGATTCTGCCTTGACTCTGACCCCAGACCACCCACACAGTAGCTGGTTTCAGCTTTACTGGTTAGAGGGGATACTTAATGGCACTATCCAGGTAAGTAACGCTGAATATTCCCTCAGGGCCCAGTCAGTACCAGTTAATGGTACAAAAGGCTCTCTTACGGCTTTGAATATCAATCCTTACATTTGTAATTTCAGAAGTCAAAACACTTCATGTATCCTAACATGAAACTATTGTCATATTTTAAGTCAAAATAATGATTATCCTTTATTAATTAAAAAACTGGAAGTCAATTGAGTCCACCCTTGTTATTTTCAGAAGCTTCTAGGAGTGACAAGCTCCTAAGTTTAAAAAAAAAAATTTCAGTCTGATCTGCAGTCCCTTGGATCAGCAGGAACCGTACATGCCAAGAAATTGTTTCTTTGTTGAGATTTTTTTTTCTGTTTTGCTGTTTAGAGGATACAGCAGTGTGCGGGCGGGGGGGGGGGGGGGGCAGACAGTACAGCTTGCCCCTTCTACAGTCCAATCTACTTGCGAACTAATGGCATTACTGCCAAACCATATCCCTCATGGCTCGCTCTTTTGGACAGACGTGTATTGCTGAAAATTGATGAGCCGCATGCAAGTCGACATACAGAGAGATGAAACAGAGAAATAACAAGAGAGTTTAGGAAGGGTGTAGGTGGCCTTATGGAGGTTGATATGAAAAAGATCAGAGTGTCCTTCTGCTGCTGGGATTCACAGTAAGCCCCATGATGTTCTCTGTTCTAGAAATGCCCTTCAGCAGCAACCATCACTTTTTTCCCTGTGTCTAATGGCTAGTACAACTACAGCACTACTAATAAAAGAAAGATTTTAAAATACGGCCCCATTTCAGTGCCACCCCTGTACCTCCATATTCTAATCTCGCTTACTTCCAAGTTGGTACCTCACCACTGACATCTCCCAAATATATATTTTTTTTACTCTGAATGAAAGCATAGCATCTATCAAGTGCTCTGCTGAATCAACAACAAATCTCTCCCATATATCTCTGTATGTCGTGCATTCAGTGGGTTGCTGATTAACTGTCACTCACTCCCCCCCCCCCCTTCCCTCACTTGACTCTCCAGCTCATCCGGAGAGGATCCCTGAGGCACAGACCTTGCGATACCACAGAGCTGTCACATTTAATTCATAATGCAATACCCAGCAGTATTTACAGGAAGGTTATAACGTTCTGACTCCCCACCATCTTCTTTTTAATGAGAATCCTCCCTTGCTGTGCCAGAGATGTCGGGCTGTGCAATGGTGAACAGAGCCATGAAAGGCAGCAGCAGAAGGGGCACAGAGTGGAAAAAGGAGGCATAATCTGTGCTCATACGAACTGGCCAAGGGGCTGAATATGATGGCCCAATGGTCTCCCTTCACTCTAACCTGTGTTACTGTGCAAATGGGATGGCAGATGAATATTTCAAACTCTTCCTTCGAAAGACTTTAACTCAATTTCTTGAAACCAGACCCTGGGTCATAATGAGTGTGGTGCTCTCGGCCACCTCCTGTGCATATCTGCCCACATGAAATTTGGCAATATCTATGTCTTCCTTTCTGGCATGATGTTTTATCTCAAGAATGAATTAATGAAAGGAAGACGCCGTGGTAAAAGTGACACATAGCAGTTAATAAGGACCACAGCACTGGCAAAACTTGGCCCATGTTGGCTGGGGTCCTATTAGTGGGCTTATAAAAATGCAAAGACAAGTGTTGTTCCAAAACAATTTTTTCTTAATGTGAATAAGTGATTAGAAGAATTCTTCAGGAAAATGTATTAGACCGGTGATGATATCAGCAAATCAAGGGGCTATGTCTCTATGTGAAAAGTGTTGCTGATGAGGACCATGAAATTTAGGTACTGGTAATATAACAACTTCATTTTATAAAAGCCTTGGGTTATTATAAATAATTGTTGGTTTTATCTCAAGAAGGCACCTTTAGGGTAAATCTATTATTTGGTGCCTTGATATAGGCGCTTAGCACAGATTTCATGATGGCAGTCTGACTCACCTAAGGCGTTACAGAATAGTGGTGTAAAAGCTTGTTGGCATGTGGAAACTTTGATATGTTCACTTAAGCAGATCAATGGCTGGTATAAATTGGCATGGGCCCTGATGCATACCTGCAAGGAAGGTGTACATGTGGGCAGAGGTGGGCCATGTGATATGCGCAACTTATAGAATGCTATCAGTTGTGCGTGTTGCGTGGTGTGCTTAGTATGCCAACTTATACCAGCCATTGATCTGCTTAAGTGAACATGACGAAGTTTCCGCATGCCAACAAGCTTTTACACCAGTATCCTGTAACGCCTTAGGTGCGTCAGACTGCCATCATGGAATCTGTGCAAAGCGCCTATATCATGGCACCAAATGATAGAATTACCTCAAATGTGCCTTCTTGAGATAAAACCAACAATTATTTACAGTAACCCAACGCTTCTATAAAATGAAGTTGTTATATTACCGGTACCTAAATTTCATGGTACTCGGCAGCAACTCTTTTCACATAGAGACATAGCTCCCGCATTTACCAAATGATCAGAGGGGTTTAACACAGCAAATAATGAGCGCACCAGGCCTTAGCGCAGATAGCATGCAAATATAGTCAAGCTCATTTAAATGAGGTCATTTTGTATTCCTCCCCAATGATCAGAAAAGAGCACCCGTTGTAAAAAAAATAACGCCAGGACTGAGCAAGCATTAGGGTGTTGGAAAAGAGGATTTCCCATGATTCTCATGCTTCTCTCATGATTTCTTCTGGAAAATCTACCAGTTTTGATTGCTTTAGGAAGCCTGTGCAAGCCCTTGAGCGCTGGTTGTGAGAAAGAGCAGACCCAAACGTAAAGCACACATTGGCATTCTTGTCCTGCATTTAAATTTAAAACCGGCCACGCTTTAAAAAAAAAAAAGAAAGTATATATTGGCATCTGTTTCCTGCATCTCAATATAAGCATCCAGAAATTTTTTTTTAAATGCTTATATTTAGGCTGCAGAAAACATACACCAGTGTGTGCTTCACGTTTGGGTTTTACCAGGCGCATGAGCACAGGAGCTGAACTCTTCCGGGCATGCGCCAAGCACAATCCTCCCGCACCAAATCACAATCCTTCTGCCGAACTCCCTAATGCTCAAAGCTGTGAGCGCACCTCTATTTGCATCTCATTACCTTTGAGCATAACTGCGTTGTTCTTCTGCGCTGTTCCAGCGGTATTTTTATGGCGCTGTTCAGAATAGCACAGGAGTTTTGATCATCGGCCCCTAAATGAATTTGGTGCATATTTTATAGAATAACACCTAGCACTTACATGCTAATTATTGGCATCAATGCCGCATGTTAAGTGCTAGTATTTTATAACCTAGACACGTATTTGGCACTTAACAGGTGCCAGCTTGCAGAATTCCTCTTAATGTCTCTGGAGCTCAGGTTTAGCAGTGTCTTTAGATAATCCTGACACAGGTCAAATGAAAGGAATCCTAATCCACAGGAATGCCACGTGATTTAGAAAGGGATTCTCCTTAACCTGCAGCAGTCATACAGGTCAGGTCACAGGACGGCCCAGAAACTGAAATGCACAGACATAGCAAAGGCTGAGCAGCACCTGGCACTAGCTAACACTACCAGTCATCTTTTTATTTCCAAAACTCAATTTCAGTAACGCAAGCACTGAAGAGGGAAGCGCAATATGAAACAATCCAGACCAATACAAACTGGATGGCACATGACATGCCTCCTTCTCTTATACAACTAAGACTTTCTTCAGCTAATAAGAGAGATTATGGGATGTAGCATATAAAACAGAAGGGTGCTGCACAGGATTAACTGAGCAAAGAGCATCCTTAAATCTTTCTGTGTGTGTTGTGGATGTGTATACCCAAGAACAGAAGTAGTGAAATAATGAGAATGTTGTGAAACTCATAGTATAACTAATATTTTAATCTACAGCAACAATAAGTATGATGAGAGATAGGTAAGTGTGGATCCTCACCCATAAGCACTCTCTCTTCTTTTAGAAACCTATGTTACAACTGTTTTTAAAACTCTTCACAGTGATCAGGTAGGGAAAGTGTGCAGAAACATCATTTTGGGAATGCTTTCCAATGTAGATTTGTAGAGAGGAGGTGAAAAGGTTCTTAGTTTATATATTGAGCATATGTTATCAGTGGCCTAGCCACAAGTGGGCCCGAGAGGGCATTGGCCTACCCACTTTCAGCTCAGGCCCACCCACAATTGAAGCACCCATCCATCCTGTGGCTGGCGGGGATCCCCAAGCCCCACCAACTGAAGACCTCCTACAAAAGCAGCCAAAATGTTTCCCACCTCAGCAGCCAACAGCAGTTATCTGTGAGCCCCCACCATTGTCGGCCCTGTCCCCTGCATGTTCAGTTTTCATGCATGTGCTAACACTGAGCATAGGAGGAGGAAAGGGGGATGGGGCTGGCAGTGGCAGCGGTTCACAGACAGTGCTGCAAGCTGCTGAGGTGGGAACATGTTTTTGCTGCTGTTAGAGGAAGTCTTAATCTGGTGAGGCCTGAAGATCTCGCCAGCTCAGGTAGTTATATTTTCTCTTTGATAGGGGAGTACTGGGGGTGGAGAACAGTGTATGTTCCATGACCACTCAACTTTGGGCTCAGGCCCACCCAAAATGAATCATCTGATTACAACACTGCTGCCCGTCTCATCTTCCGCCAGGGTCGCTTTACTCATACTACCCCTCTCCTCAAGACCCTTCACTGGCTCCCTATCCGTTTTTGCATCCTGTTCAAACTTCTTCTACTAACCTATAAATGTATTCACTCTGCTGCTCCCCAGTATCTCTCCACACTCGTCCTTCCCTACACCCCTTCCCGTGCACTCCGCTCCATGGATAAATCCTTCTTATCTGTTCCCTTCTCCACTACTGCCAACTCCAGACTTCGCGCCTTCTGTCTCGCTGCACCCTACGCCTGGAATAAACTTCCTGAGCCCCTACGTCTTGCCCCATCCTTGGCCACCATTAAATCTAGACTGAAAGCCCACCTCTTTAACATTGCTTTTGACTCGTAACCACTTGTAACCATTCGCCTCCACCTACCCTCCTCTCTTCCTTCCCGTTCACATTAATTGATTTGATTTGCTTACTTTATTTATTTTTTGTCTATTAGATTGTAAGCTCTTTGAGCAGGGACTGTCTTTCTTCTATGTTTGTGCAGCGCTGCGTATGCCTTGTAGCGCTATAGAAATGCTAAATAGTAGTAGTAGTAGTAGTAGTATTTTTCACTGTAGCTTTTACATTTGGAGTATCTTGTTCACCTTGTTGCAACTGTGTGACAGCAGGAGTAGGAAAAGAAGTTTGGAAGGTGCTTTTGTGTGTCTGTATGTGGTCTTGGTGCTTATGGGAGGCAGCTATATGCTGCAGAATACTGGTATGCACTCCACTGCAAACGATACTACTACTCACCCTCCCTCTCCCCCCCCCCCCCCCCCCCCACCTCACTTGTAACTTGGCCTAAAGCAAAACTAAAGCACTACCCCAATTTGCAGAGCTACAACTAAACATTCTGGAGCAAATCCAAACCCTTAAAAGCATGCATAGAAGAGTCAGCTATGTAAATAGACATGCACAGCCACAAAAAACATGAACAATGATAAATCTCAGATGTGTCTGTGTCAGCAGGATCCAGGGATTATATCTATGTGCCTGCTTTCCCTGGGGGTAATTTAATAAAGCCACATAAGCTCCTGTCACTGTGTCGCCTATATAAAATAGTCAAAACATTGATATCCTATGTGCCTTGATAGCCAGGCCTCTTGTCATAAAATTTACTCCCTTCATCTGGATGTGGAGCACAATGCCAAATGAAAGAGGGAAATCTCTAGGGGCATGATTCTGAAAACTGCTCTCATAGAGTACAATTTTCAAAGATATTTACCTAAGAAAATAGCAGTTTACCTGGCTCAAATGGCTTGCCTAAAGATTGCCCTTCTCTAGACAGCTAAAAATATGAATGCTCATCCATAGCTGGACTGCAGAGAAACACTCTTGAGGCATGTTTAGGTTGGAGGACAAAAATAACCTGTACATAACTTTCCCTAAAGGAGTGTGGCTTGATTCTGGCCTAACCACGGAAACACAACGTTAACCATCTAGTTCAAATGATATTGTTCAAATTGAAGTTGTTACATAGACTAAGATACTTTTTCTGCGTGAATTGCACTGGTTACCGGTACAAGCAATAAACTATTAGCTTTTATTTTTAAAATCTTATATGTTTGCAGTCTTCACAGGAGTTGCTGTTAGCTCCTCCATCTTGTATGTGCTGCCGATTGCTCAGCACAAAAAAACAGTAAATTATTTGGAAGAGTTTCTGAACTTTAGCAGTTTACCATATGATATAAGAAATATTCAGCACTATGGACTAGATTCTATATATCGCGCTATATTCTACATAGCATTGCTCCATGCGAATAAATTTAGTCGTGGGCAGTTAGGCCACGTAAAACTTGGTGTAAATCCCGACGCCTAAATTATGCGCAGACTGGGTGTATTCTATAGCAACGCGTATAGATTTTAGAAATGCCTATGAGTAGCCCATGGCCACGCGCACTTTTCAACTACGTGACTTAGAATTTATGAACACCATATTACAGAATACGCTTTGACAGTTCTGCGCATTAATTCTAACTAATACCAATTAGTGCTGATAATTGGCCGTTAACATCCAATTATCAACACTGATTAGCTTGTTAACCAATTAGCTTATGCGCATTGTTATGGAATTCACTTCGATTTCCATGAGGAAATCTCAGCACGATATATAGAATCCCAGGATATATGTGTTTTAGGAAAGCTGTTTCAGAAATATTTGTAGATGCATTGCCTGTCGTTGTAATAATAATTTAGCCATACTGTATGGTAATTTTTTTTCTTGTTGTTATCTGCTTTGAACCTGAAGGTTAAAGCAGGATATAAATGTTGAAATGTAACTAATTTTACCCCTTTCATTCATCCACATGTAAGGGGGTCCACTCAGGACCCTTACTATCCCTGTAGGCTTTAGCAGCAGGACCATGTCTTGTAGAGCTGTGAGGAGTGTAATCTATCTGGGTTTGCTGTGATGGATTTCCCTAAATCTTTATAAACCAGTGACCCCTAAGTTTAGTGTGGTGGTTGTTAGTTGGTTTCTTGTGGTCACACATATTCTGTGTGTACAGAGCATGTGTTTTCCAGTTTCGTGAAGAACCTCTCTCAAGTCTTAATTTGTGTCCCTCATGCAGTGTACGTTTGGAAACAGAGGTGGTTACTCATCCCTCTTATTTTTTGAGGAAAGAGTCTGCAAAGAAGATTCTAAGTTGGTATATGAGCAAGAGAGGTAAAGAGAAGAAGTGAGAGCCTCCAACTGGAGCTAAATATAAGGAGAGAGGTTCACCTCCTAATTCTATAAACCTGCATGCCCAATTTTCCACTTAGACCAGAAAGAGAGAGCTATCAAGAGTACACCAACCAAATCAAAGCAAAAAAAAGCACACAAGGGCCTTCAAGACTGGGACTGGTACTTTATTCATGAAGGACTCAACACAGGCCGTGTTTCAGCGATAGTCCGCCTGCGTCAGAAATCAATAAAAAGTCCTGAACATCTATTTTTTTTTTGTGGGGAGTGGGGTTTGAAGAAATGTGTGTTTCTATCTGATTTGTTGTTTTCTTGTACCCCACTCAGATGGCTGGATGTGCGGGTTATAAATTATGTTAAATACATAAATATTTGAATGTGCGGACACGTCTTTAGAAAGCAAAAACAAAGAAACATTCTTTGGATGAATAGCTGCTCATGTGCAGGCAATGAGAAACTTTCTTAGCAAGAAACACAGGTCCTTCATGAATAAAGTACTTGTCCCAGTCTTGAAGGCCCTTGTGGGGTTTTTTTCTTTGCTTCAATTTTTCACTTAGTGCACAAAGTTGTGCATGTGAGTTTTATAATAGTACTAGTAAAAGAGGCTCGTTTCTGGAGCAAATGAAACGAGCGCTAGCAAGGTTTTCCTCCCCAACACCTCCCCCCCTTCTCCCTCCCTCCCTCCCTACCTACCTGCCGACCCCTTCGTCGTTCTGACACCATTGCTCCACACCTCCTGAACGCACCGTACGCCATTGCTCCGCCCTCGGTGTGTGATGCCATTGCTCCGCCCTCAACATCATCACGTTTGACGCGAGGGCGGGGCCCCGAGACTTGGCGATTTCGGTGGCTTCACCACACGAACCCTTCGAACCCGTCTTGAAGGAAGTGACGTCAGTGGCTTGGCTTCACTGACGTCAGTGTCTTCAGAACATTGAAGGTGAGTTTTATTATATAGGATCAGCTGTGCACATAATGTAATTCAATATTTATTTATTCATACTTGTATCCCACAATTATCCAAAAAGGGTTTTGGTTCAATGTGGCTTACGTTTAACAGTTGTTAGCGATTACATTGATTCAATTACACTTACAAAGTAGTGTGATGCTGTGTTTTACAGTGGTTGGCAAGGTAACTATTAGTGCGTATGGATTAGTGATTGAGTTTCTTGAGAAGATAAGTCTTAGTTTGTTTCTTAACTGAAAAGATGTGTTACATTTAGAGGTTGTGTTGTGTATTGTTATTCCAGAATGATTAGTGCATATTTTACTCATACAATTTCCTGAACATGTAGGTCTTTTCTGAACTGGAGGTAGTTCACGATGCTTGTTATGACTATGGGAATTGAGTTCCACCATTCTGAGCCCAGGTAGCTAAATCCTGCCATGTAGGTGGACTTCTATAGTACGTTTTTTTGGTTGGGCAGGTGAAGTAGTAGGTAATCTCTGGTTCCTGGGTCTTAGATGTTAATTGGCATTAACAACCATTATTGGCAATAGCTAGTATTAATTGGCACTAATTAGCAGTTACCTGTATTACTGCTCCTAGTTGGGATTCTGCTAATTGCTGGCACACATAGCGCACAACTACAAGGTGGACATGGACTTGGGAGGGGCATGGGCGGGTCAGAGGCAAGCCTAGCTTCTAGAATATTATCAGTTACACACCTAACTGTCTACATTTAGGCACAAGCTGGCTTTTTCCTGATGCCTTGGTCTAGGGTATGGCATTAGGGTTCCCAGTTACAGGTGGAGGGGCATTTTCGAAAGAAACATCCAAGTTGCGATTTGGACGTCCTTGCAAAACAGTGAAATACAGGGGCAGGGAAACCCGTATTTTCAAAAAAAGATGGACGTCCATCTTTCGTTTTGAAAATACCGTCAGACACATCCAAATCCTTAAATTTGGACATCCCTAGATTTGGATGTCCCTAGACAAGGACGTTTCTGACTTTTGGCGATTTTCGAAACCAAAGACATCCATGTCAAAAACATCCAAATGCAAGCCATTTGGGTATGGGAGGAGCCAACATTTGTAGTGCACTGGTCCCCCTCACATGCCAGGACACCAACCGGGCACCCTAGGGGGTACTGTGGTGGACTTCATAAAATGCTCCAAGGAACATAGCTCCCTTACCTTGTGTGCTGAGCCCCCCAAACCCCACTACCCACTATTGTACACCACTACCATAGCCATGGGTGAAGGGGGGCACCTACAGTGGGGGAAATAAGTATTTGATCCCTTGCTGATTTTGTAAGTTTGCCCACTGACAAAGACATGAGCAGCCCATAATTGAAGGGTAGGTTATTGGTAACAGTGAGAGATAGCACATCACAAATTAAATCCGGAAAATCACATTGTGGAAAGTATATGAATTTATTTGCATTCTGCAGAGGGAAATAAGTATTTAATCCCTCTGGCAAACAAGACCTAATACTTGGTGGCAAAACCCTTGTTGGCAAGCACAGCGGTCAGACGTCTTCTGTAGTTGATGATGAGGTTTGCACACATGTCAGGAGGAATTTTGGTCCACTCCTCTTTGCAGATCATCTCTAAATCATTAAGAGTTCTGGGCTGTCGCTTGGCAACTCGCAGCTTCAGCTCCCTCCATAAGTTTTCAATGGGATTAAGGTCTGGTGACTGGCTAGGCCACTCCATGACCCTAATGTGCTTCTTCCTGAGCCACTCCTTTGTTGCCTTGGCTGTATGTTTTGGGTCATTGTCGTGCTGGAAGACCCAGCCACGACCCATTTTTAAGGCCCTGGCGGAGGGAAGGAGGTTGTCACTCAGAATTGTACGGTACATGGCCCCATCCATTCTCCCATTGATGCGGTGAAGTAGTCCTGTGCCCTTAGCAGAGAAACACCCCCAAAACATAACATTTCCACCTCCATGCTTGACAGTGGGGGACGGTGTTCTTTGGGTCATAGGCAGCATTTCTCTTCCTCCAAACACGGCGAGTTGAGTTCATGCCAAAGAGCTCAATTTTTGTCTCATCTGACCACAGCACCTTCTCCCAATCACTCTCGGCATCATCCAGGTGTTCACTGGCAAACTTCAGACGGGCCGTCACATGTGCCTTCCGGAGCAGGGGGACCTTGCGGGCACTGCAGGATTGCAATCCGTTATGTCGTAATGTGTTACCAATGGTTTTCGTGGTGACAGTGGTCCCAGCTGCCTTGAGATCATTGACAAGTTCCCCCCTTGTAGTTGTAGGCTGATTTCTAACCTTCCTCATGATCAAGGATACCCCACGAGGTGAGATTTTGCGTGGAGCCCCAGATCTTTGTCGATTGACAGTCATTTTGTACTTCTTCCATTTTCTTACTATGGCACCAACAGTTGTCTCCTTCTCGCCCAGCGTCTTACTGATGGTTTTGTAGCCCATTCCAGCCTTGTGCAGGTGTATGATCTTGTCCCTGACATCCTTAGACAGCTCCTTGCTCTTGGCCATTTTGTAGAGGTTAGAGTCTGACTGATTCACTGAGTCTGTGGACAGGTGTCTTTCATACAGGTGACCATTGCCGACAGCTGTCTGTCATGCAGGTAACGAGTTGATTTGGAGCATCTACCTGGTCTGTAGGGGCCAGATCTCTTACTGGTTGGTGGGGGATCAAATACTTATTTCCCTCTGCAGAATGCAAATAAATTCATATACTTTCCACAATGTGATTTTCCGGATTTAATTTGTGATGTGCTATCTCTCACTGTTACCAATAACCTACCCTTCAATTATGGGCTGCTCATGTCTTTGTCAGTGGGCAAACTTACAAAATCAGCAAGGGATCAAATACTTATTTCCCCCACTGTATATATGGGTACAGTGGGTTTGTAGTGGGTTTTGGAGAGCTCGCTGTTTCCTCAAATGTAACAGGTGGGGGGGGGGGGGGGGTATGGGCCTGGGTCTGCCTGTCTGAAGTGCACTGCAGTACTCACTAAAACTGCTCCAGGGACCTGCAAGCGCTGTCATGGACCTGAGTATGACATCTGAGGCTAGCATTGAGACTGGCACGACATATTTTTAAAGATGTTTTTTGAGGGTGGGAGCCTGTTAGTTCCACTGGGATAGTAACGGGAGGTCATCCCTGATTCTCTCCGGTTGTCATCTCATCATTTCGGGCACCTTTTTATGTTTTATTCGTAATAAAAACACGTCCGGGTGAAAACGTCCAAGTGTTCGTCAGGGATGTCCTTGTTTTTTTCGATTATGAGTCAAAGACGTCCAAGTCTTAGGCACGCCCAAGTCCCGCCTTCACTACACCTCCGACACACCCACTTGAAATTTGGACATCCTTGCGACGGACTGCAGTTGGAGATGTCCAAAATCGGGTTTCGATTATACCGATTTGGACTTCTCTGGGAGAAGGACGTCCATCTTCCGATTTATGTCGAAAGATGGACGTCCATCTCTTTCGAAAATGAGCCCATTAGTCTCTCTCTCTCTCTTTTTTTGTTTTTATACTTTGGTGATGTTTCCCTGCTTCTTAGTTTATCCCTTTTTTATTTTGCATGAATGAAATTACTGTCCTATCAAAATTGTAGTTATTTTCCTTTTTCTTATATTATGTGTTTTTAATTGATTTGTACACCGCTCTGCTCGCCAGTTAGAGCGATATAGTAAATTTAATAAAACTGTAAACTATTTACGACAGCCATTGAGCTGGTGTAGGTTTTCGCGCCTAAAGTTAGGCAAGTAAATGTGGCCTTACTCTATTAACAGCAATTGCACGCACAATTGTCGATATAGAATTTGCGCTTAACGCGCATCATCCTGGTGCCTAACTTTAGGCAATCAGTAGAGAATTAACCTCACAGTGTGAAAAATTCCCAAAGGGAGTTTATGTGCTGAAGAAGATTCCGGTACAGAGGGTGGGGAATTTCCTGTGACAAAACAATAAGAAGCCCAATTCTAGGGATTAGATTTGCCCAGCAACTAGGCAACCGTTATCTTGAGGAATCGTCTACCTCAAAGAAATTGTCTATTTAACTCAAGTCTGGTGTACAGATTGGTTGGAACACCACACTAAAAAGAAACTGTCCTCCTAATTCTATAAAGTTGGGAGCCCAGCTTTATGCTTACCGTGCCAAGCTGCAAGCACAATTTAAAGGTCAAATGCATGTGCGATTACTGGCTATAAATGACTTTTATTGGCGCTAATTGGCACTAGTTAGCAGTTATGAATGTAACTCTCCTTAGTTGTTAGTCTGTAAGTTGGAAGCTCAAATTCCAGAGCGGCAGCTTCAATAGGGGTGTGGGTATGGGACGGGGCAAGTCAGACAGTTAGGAGTGCATGTTGTAGAATACTGTCAATTATGTGTGACCATTTACATCAGCCTTTGAGCTGGCGTAAATGCTCAAGGATAACACTAGGCGCATAGTTGCAGACTTACGCTAGTAGTCTATAACAGCAGTTCTGCGTGGAACTGCTGTTATAAAATAACATGCTCAGCATGCATCATCTGGGTACCTAAATCTCAATGTCATTCCTTGACTTTACCCCTGTGTGTGTTATTGGTTTGTTTATTTATTTATTTATTTATTTATTTATTTATTTGTTTGTTGCATTTGTATCCCACATTTTCCCACCTATTTGCAGGCTCAATGTGGCTTACATAGTACCGTGATGGCGATCGCCAGTTCCGGTAAGAGAAATACAGAGTGGTCTAGTGTTAATGTTCATAGATGACAGAGTATATTAAGTATTCAAGGAGAGAGAGTTAAGTTTTGTCCAGTTCTGGTAAGAGTTTTGATTGTGTTGCAGGGTTCAGGTGTTTAGGTTGGATCATTCTGGTATGCCTTTGTGAGCAGGTTGGTTTTTAACGATTTCCAGAAGTTTGTTAGGTCGTGCATTGTTGGGTCAGACAAGCCATTTTAAGCCTTGAAGTGAGATCACTTCCCTGTGAAGGTAGTGTAGGATAGGGAGGACCCCTTGGAAATATGGAAGTGACCCCAAACAAGGGACCACAAAACAACAGCATTTAACATGTGTACATTACATTAATTTTCAAAGACATACTGTCCTCATTGGTTTTCTTTAAAAATTAGCATATAATATTAGTGCTAAACGCACACATGCACTACATGATGACACTGACTATTTCAAATCTACTCCTTCTCTGTATCAGTGATAACTGTGCAGGGGCGTTCCTAGCTTGTCGCCGCTGCATCACCCCACCAAGGCGTGCCAACCCCTTTCCCCAAGTGTACCTTCTTTTTTTGGTTTTCCAAAAGGCGGTGGCTACAGCGATTTCCATACGCTGCCATGCTACTGGCACTAGCTTCTTCTCTCTACTGAGGCCGGCCTCTGAGGAAACAGGAAGTTACATCAGAGAGGGTGGCCTAGTACAGAGAAGAAGTCGGTGCCTGTGGCAGGGCAGTGTATGGGAATCGCTGCCATTGCCGACTTTTGAAAAACCAAAAAAAGAAGGTACACTTGGGGAATGGAATTGAGGAAAGAAGGGGGAAGATGCCACACCACGATCGGTGGGGGGAGTGGAAAGGAGCGATGCTGGCCCGGGAGGAAGGAGCAGTGGCAAGATGCCACTCCATGAAGAGTGCCACCTGAGGCCCCTGCCTCAGTTGGCCTAATGGTAGGACCGTCACTGACTGCAGCAGTCAGAGCTGATATTCAACAGTGCAATCTGGGAAAGTACCACTGAATAGCAAAGAGAGAGATGGCCAGTGCAATTTAACCAGGCAGGAGCATCTCCTGTCCACTTAAATTGTTTTGAATATCTACCTCTATATGTTTTTCAGCAAACATTTTCCTAAAATTAAAAGCAGTTGCATAGTGCATTGGTACTTTGCAACCATGGAGGGGCATTTTTTAATGAAAAAACAAATGGCACCAAAAATATTTCTGCCTAGGCGTATTCTATAAACCGTGCCTAGCTCTAGGTGCAGTTTATAGAATATGCCTAGTGGGTTTATGGAATACACCTAGTGCCATGCCTGAGTCTAACTCCAGGCGCATCCATTTACACCTAAGTTAGGTACAGAGCAGGTGTATTCTGTAACCCTGCCCGCAGATTTTTGGAATGCCCACAGCCCACCCATTCCACGCCTGCGGCCATGCCCCCTTTTTGACAGCACACATTAGAATTTACGTGCACCACTTTGCAGAATATGTCTAGCAAGTTGTGCATGTAAATTCTAATTAAGGCCAATAATTGCTTGTTATGTGGCAATTATTAGCGCTGATTGGCTTGTTAAGTAATTAAAGTGCATGTGCAAATCCAGAATACAACAGGATTTGCACTTGCAATTTCAGTCGAGCTATATAGAATCCAGGGGATTATGTCCAGAAAAACCACGTCCATCTCCCAGCCATTTTAAGGGGCCCACCTCTCTGACATAATTTCCTGTTTCGTCGGAGGCGGGCCATCCGCAGTAGAGAGAAGGGGCCGGGGCTGGTGGCAGGGCAGCCTATGGGAGCTGCTGCCGCCACCTTCTTTTGAAAAACAAGAAAAGAAAAGAAAAAGGTAATTTTGGGGAAGGGGGTTGGGGAGGAAAGGAAGGAGAGCAATGCCGCCTCAGAACAGTGCCACCTGAGGTGGCCTAAAGGTAGGGCCACCACTTTCTATAGGGCTTGAGGAAGCATAAGCAATGGCCCAAAGAGCAGAAAGGAATACTGTGGCATCCTTTGTGTGCAGTCATGCTGTAACCTACACCCCATCACTTTTACATATACAGTACTAGTGTTCTAGAGATGTCCATGGCAGGAAAAAAAAAAAAGCTATGGTTCATTTTCATTTTTTCCTGATTCTTGGGTGGTTTCTTTGGTTCATTTCACACATTCGTTTTTAATGTGTACACTGCATGCATGCTAGATCTTTTGTATGTCTGTAAATCGATTGTACATGCTTTAATTTGTAGATATGTGTACAATCAATCTACATGCATTTAGGTACTCGAATGAACTACATGTATGCTGATGAATGCACATCCCTAAGGTATACAGAATATACTCTACCACTTAGAGTCCGTACACCATCTTTAGCCTTCTGAACAGAATTCTTACGAACCATAAGCAGAGTTTGTAAATGGAATCTACATATGAAGCATTCAGTGTATGCTGTAGAAAACTGAACTCATTCACAAATATCAGAAGCTAAGGGTCCCACCTGCTGAAAGTATCCCCTTGACAGGGTAATACAAGTGTGTCTTAGTTAATTACCTTGCCAAGGGTTTCTTGCCTCTAATGACAGCATCCATTTTCCTGTCTCTAATGACAACATCCATTTTGTATTGCACCACAAAGCAGCCAAGTCCCGGTGTGGGAAATGGAGACTATGCTGACACCATTCCCCATTCCTGCACTGCAGTAGGTAGGCTCTTGTTAAGGTAAACTCACTTACCATCTCTTTGGTACTAAAACCTATTCTCCAGCCAGGGGGATACATTCACCTACAGAATAATTAGTATCCTTGACTTTTCAGCAAGTCATTCCTTCAGCCATGTGGGCCAGGTGCATATGCAGTACAACTTACAGTCTGAACTCTAAAGGATACATATTCAGCAGCTGCACATCTCCCACAACACAACAGATTTGAGGATACCAGAAGGACAACGTAGCTTAAAAATTTCTCTCAACATACAGCTCCACAATGACTTGGCTAAGTAACAAAACAGACTGACAGACTAACCCTCCCAAGGGCCACGGTTTTGCTTGGTAGGGAAGACAGTCATGTGGAATGAAGCAGCTTCATTTCTAAGCCCTGTCGCTTCCCCTCCCCCTCACCTGCTGGGCTTCCATTGCAGAAGCACATTCTGAACTCTCCTGTGGCTGCTCTGAGCGCTGAAGAAAGCTGTAACTAACCATCTTCCCCATTCTCAACAGAGCTAGCAGTTCATGTGCTAATGATTTATAGAGCACACAGCCCAACCAAACAAAACAAAACAAAACAAAGAGAACCTCGTCAAGTTCTATAAAGAAAAAATCATGTTCATTTGCAAAATAAAAATGTGTTGAAGAAGTAAGTGGTGCTCACATTTGTGGTTCTCATTTCTGTGGGTGGGTGGGGACCGTGGTGATCGTGATTCTTGGTCCCTGCTATCTTCCCCTTCTTCGTCAGCGAGGTGAGTGTGAGCATAATGGTAGCTGAGCCCTGGTCGGTTCTTGTAACGTTTACCGCAGACTAAAATCAAAACCAGAAGGAAGGAAAATGGATTTAGTACTTTCACGCCTTTATTTCCCCAAGTTCATTTTATACCCTGATAAACGCGAGCTGGTTATAACTATCAGCCCCAGTTCAAAGGATCAAAACAAAACACAACAATTAGGTTTCACAAAAATGTAGTATTTTCAATATTTAAACTTTTAACATGCACAGAGCAAGTAATGTTTGTTAACATTGCAATAAATCTAATTTTATTTCATGGCTATTGAATAAATACATGAATATCAAATAGAGATGTGCACAGGGCAAACATTTACAGGCCATTTTCAATCCATTTGGCCTTTTTTCCTGATTTACAGACTTTTTCCAGTTTTTTTTCACACATTTACTTTCATAAAAACTTGTAAACGCTAATTGACAACGTGCGTTAACTCATAGGTTAATGCATGTTAAATCGTTTTAGCGTGCACTAAATTTAAGACACACTAACAAGTCAAATACATGCCGATGAATGCACATTTCTAGGATTAAAGGCAGCTTTCAATAGTAAACAATGGCAGAAAAAGAACAAATTGGCCCACTCAGTTTGTCCACTTGTAATACTTCCACTTTGGGTAGATAAAGATGTGAATTCCCATCCTCAACCCAACATCAGCTCCCCACCCTTATGTCTAGTCCTTTCCTAGCACTGCTCTCCATATCAGTCTCAATGGTACCTAGAATCTGCTAAGTGGTGAGGTCCACTACCTCCTGTAGCTGGCAAGTTCAGGTCTTCTCATTTTTCCTATCTGATTTTCCCCTTTCATATCTTGTTTCCAAGATTTCTAATAATCCACACAGTCACCAAAATAAGCAAAGTTATTATCCAAAACCTCTCCATCCTCTCCATGCTCATTGAAGGTTGATATTTTAACTGTGATTGATTCATTACCACCATTCCTTCTTGAAATCTCTTTGCAGCCATACCACTGTTGCTTGGAGTGGCGATTACAAACCTAACATATTATGCCACTACCTTCTTGAAAGCATTGTTAGCTAGGTTATAACCACTTTGTGCAGGTTGCACTAGTGCTTTCTTGGAAGCCCACTGCAGTCTCACCACTGCTGGATGCATGGTAATTGAAGCTCTAAAAACATTATAGTTGTATAAAGAATGCAGTTGTCAGGTTTTCAAGGCAAAATCTAGGTTCGTGAGCCCTTGGGCCACTGCCGAGGAGCAGCAGTGGCAGGCAAAACCACCCCACACCAGAGACAAGGCAGAACTCTGACTGAAACAGCTAGGCTTCACCTGCACTTGACCGCCCTTCCACAGGAGTTGAGCCCCTGGGTGCAGGCAGCTGGCAGGACTTACTAGACAGGGCAGGAACTGGATACCAACTAGGCTGAACAGGGACTGGGGGTCAGAGGGGAAAGGAATAAACATAGGCAGCAAGGCAGGAAACAGGGCTAGGACTCACAGACAGATAATACTACACAAAACAGGAAATGGACAAGCTAAAGGACAGGAACTGAAAGCTGACAAGCAGCCACTGAAACAGGGTACACACACTGACGGAAAAGAGACAGGACTGGAAGCTGCAGAACAGCCACTAAGCAAGAGACACAGACAAACAGAAACTAGACCAAGAATACAAACCAGAAACAAGACTAAGAAATAAACAATAAACCTAAGCTAAACTACACACAGACTAACTAGAACCGGACAAGAAACACAAACAAGAAACCAGACTAGGCAGAATTGCAACAAAGCACCAACAAACCAGGGACCTTAGACGATGCAAAGGCAAACACAGAAGTTTCCAGGTGATTAATAAAGCCCATCAGCTGCTGACGCTCAGCTGCAGGAATCACAAGGCAGCTACGGGTGCTGTTCAGGCACAAACAAGAAAAGCAAGTCTGGCAGCCTGGAAGATCTGGACCGGACTAGGCTGAAGTCTGGAACAGGTGACAGTCCATAGCAGCCACCGGTTCTGGCCACTAGAGGGCAAGGTAAGCACAAACAAGGAAACATTCACATACGTGACAGCAGTCAACACCGGTGTCCCACTGCAGAGGCACAGGGCAGCAGTAAAGAGATATCGGTTGCCCACTGTAGGCGGATTAAGACTGAGTACAAAGAAATGACAAGATATGTTTGTTTGTTTTAAGTTCATGTGTTGAGTTAGGTTGGTTTTATGGTTTTGAATACATGGGGAGAGGTGATATGAAAGCAGGATTTTAGCTTGGGGTGATAAATATAGGCTGTAGGGTAGTAGTTTATTAAAGAGTACATTAGTGGGTTGCAGTCTTTGTTTGTTGGTTTGTTATTGATTATGGTTCATTTCTTTTCCATTGTGTACACTACTTTGGGAGGTCCCTTGTAGGACCGGAAATGCAGTCTCTTAAGTACATCAAGAAATAAGAAAAGAGGGCACAAGAGGCTAAAATAAAAATAAGGTACCTAAGGTGGGCAGCAATATAGCCATAAATGATTTTGACAGTGAAGAAGGCAAAATGAAGGAGGATTTTAACAGTTGTAGAGTATTGTGAAGAATGAGGCAGCAGGTTCAGTTTTGGAACACCTAAAGAGACAAGTTTTAGCATCTCAGACATATTAGAAATTCAAAGAATCCTTATAAACCAGGCATGACAAATGATCATGGATGAAGCTGTGCCCATAAAATGTCAGCTGCAAGTTATGTGGCAAAAATGATGAACAACAAATCTCTAAATATTGATGAATCAAGATATGAAAATTAGTTTTGAATAAAGGATGACACCAAGATTACAGACTGAAAAAGTGAGATGAGTATGCGATCCCTTGTAAAGAGAAGATATCAAATTTCCTCCAGAAGACTTCAGTCTCTTGAAGTTGAGATGGTACAAGGAGTTGTTTGCCAAAGGTAAATTAATAGGTTATGAAATTCAAGACTTATGAACATATTCTCTTTAGTCTGTAGTCCGCTCCGAACCTCTCAAAGTATGAGCAGAATATAAGCACCTGCTAAAGTAAAGTAAAAGACATTCTCCTTCTACCAAAATAGTCCTCTTGTAATCCTCTAATAAACATATATATTGGGAGGTGGGGATAGTGCTGGGCAGACTTATACGGTCTGTGCCACAGCCAGTGGTGGGAGGCGGGGCTGGTGGTTAGGAGGCGGGGATAGTGCTGGGCAGACTTATACGGTCTGTGCCCTGAAAAAGACAGGTACAAATCAAGGTAAGGTATACACAAAAAATGGCACATGTGAGTTTATCTTGTTGGGCAGACTGGGTGGACCGTGCAGGTCTTTTTCTACCATCATCTACTATGTTACTATGTATATGTAAAAGAAAATTTCACCACACCTCATCTATGTAAAATGTTTCTTTGTCATTCTATATCTCCAAAAACAACAATAGAACCCATGAAAGGTTTGTTTCTAGTGATTTGCCTCAAATAAGGAATTTTTATATTGGCAGAGTGGGTGCCATGAGGTTTCATTTGTTTTTTTCTTTTTATCAGGGGTGGTATTGTATTTACAAAACAACAGGTTGCTTGGAGATTTTTACTGTTTTGTTGTTGTTGTTGGTTTTTTTTTCAATGCTCGATTTTAATGCTCGATCATGGAGAAAAGATGTGGGTAACTCATCTTCCTTTTGGAATACTCCAAAGACACCACTTTTTTCTTTAATCATATACAGGATCATTTCAATGTGATTTACGTAGATAAAATGCCTGTGCCCACATCAATTAGCCATCTGAAACTGCCCTCTTTCAATGTTGCTAAAAGATTGTGTAGAGTTAGTTCCAAGACACCCCCCTCAATATTCAAAACCATTTAACTGGTCAGGAACAGCACCTGGCCAGTTAAATTATACTTTGCTGATATTCACAGATATTCAGTGGGAGACAGCTAGCTGTCTCCTGGTGAATGTCGCCAGTTAGCGGCTAGCCAGTTATATCGCCTGATATAACTGGCTACCCACTGATTTTCTGTATAATATCTTTGGCCAGTTTAAACATAACAAGCCAGCGCTGAATATTGGCTTGGCTAGTTATGTTTAAGCCATCCAAAAATAAGCCAGATATTCAATGCCAGTCACCGGAAACTGTCCGGAATTGAATATCTAGGCTCAGCGCTGATCATGGAACGCCGCCCGGCTACCTCCTGTCGGCACCTAACCCTTACCGTTCAGTGAATCCAGACTGCCCCAATTTGACTGCCCCTATCGGACCGACCGTTCACTTGTCTATTAGATTGTAAGCTCTTTGAGCAAGGACTGTCTCTCTTTGTTAAATTGTACAGCGCTGTGTAACCCTAGTAGCGCTCTAGAAATGTTAAGTAGTAGTAGTAACTGAATATCAGCCCCTTATACTTTAGCTACATTGCATGGTAGTGTTCCCAGGAGCAATGGAAAGACTTTTTTGGGGGGAAGCTCAAGCCTGCTCCCAACTCTATCTCCATCACCATCCCAGCTCTACTTCCAACCCACCCCCAACCCAAGCATCTCCCCTTCCATATCATTCTATAGTACCCCTCCCCATGGCATCTAGCATGTCTCTCTTCCCCTACCTCTTAACCCCCCCCCCCCCCCATGGTGCCCATTATTTCTCTCCTTCCCTATCTCTCAATCCCCCCTCCATCCCCATTGTGCCCACCATTTCTCTCAACCTCCCCCCTTCGCTGGTGTCCAACATTTCTCTCCTGCCCTACCACTCAAATCACTCTTTCCCTACCCCCTCAAGCCCCAGCCCCATGGTGTCCACCATTTCTCTCCTTCCTTACCTCTAAACCCCCAGCCCACAGTGTCCAGGGTTTCTCTCCTTCCTCCCCCCCCCCCCCCCCACCTCTTCAGCATCTCTTCTCTTTCCAGATGTTCAAGGTTCTGCACCATCTGGCCATGATGTCATTTTGTTAAGCAGATTGCATCACCACCAGCCAGGGGAGAGAGATAATAAATTATTTTGCATGGGAGACAGACGAAAGATGCTGGAGGGCACAAGGAGGGGGAGGGAAGGAGAGAAGTGTTGGAGATGGAGACAAGGACATAGATGGGGCCGAAAGAAGGGAAGGAAGGAAGGAAAATTTTGAGGGTGCCATGGCCCCTCATTGCAGTGCCTATGTCCAGGGTAATGTATAAGTCAAGGGAGGAAAAATAAATGTGTAGCTTGCATTTTTTTATTTTCCAGATAAATTCTGCTTCCAATAAAGGTAGATGCAAATGGTGGTCAAACTGATGGAAAGCATAATAACCAAACAACTTACAGATTACATAAACAAATTCTCAATATTACACGAATCACAGTCAGGCTTTCGCCCCTCCACACCACAGAAACAGTATTACTCACTCTTCTTGCCAAATTCAAGCAGGAAATAGCAACAGGCAAAAACATCCTTCTCCTCCAATTCGACATGTCTAGTGCATTCGACATGGTAAACCATAATATATTAATAAGATTACTACATAAGTTTGGTATTGGTGGAAACATACTTAACTGGATCAAGGGCTTCCTAACCACAAGAACATATCAAGTAAAATCAAATTCAAACATATCATCACCGTGGAAAGCAGACTCTGGAGTACCGCAAGGATCACCGCTATCACCGATCCTATTCAACTTAATGATGACCCCACTTGCCAAGTCCTTATCCAACCATGGCCTTAAACCTTTCATATATGCAGATGATGTCACAATATACATTCCTTACAAAACCAAACTGACAGAAATCACCAACGAAATCAAGCTCGGCCTGAACATCATGGATTCATGGACAAATGCATTTCAACTAAAACTCAATAAAGAAAAAACTCATTGTCTCATCCTCTCATCCCAACACAGCACGGGCATCCCCACAAGTATCAACACCCCAGATCACACCTTTCCTATCTCAGACAGCTTGAAAATCCTTGGTGTTACAATGGACCGTAACTTAACACTAGAGAGTCAAGTGGCATCCACAACAAAGAAAATGTTCCACTCAATGTGGAAACTGAAACGCGTGAAGCAATTCTTCCTGAGGGAAACATTTTGCAACCTGATACAATCAATGGTACTAAGCCACTTAGATTACTGCAATGGAATTTATGCGGGATGTAAAGAACAAACCTTAAAGAAACTTCAGACCGCTCAAAACACGGCAGCTAGGCTTAGATTTGGTAAAACACGATTTGAAAGCGCAAAACCCCTCCACGAAAAACTACACTGGCTCCCAATCAAAGAACGCATTGCCTTCAAAATCTGCACCCTGGTTCACAAAATCATCTACGGAGAAGCCCCGAGTTACATGACAGACTTGATCGACTTACCAATTAAAAATACATCCAAATCAACACGATCTTATCTAAATCTGCACTACCGAAGCTGCAAAGGACTTAAATACAAAACAACTTACGCATCTAATTTTTCCTACATAAGCACACAACCGTGGAACGCATTACCAAAAGCCTTGAATGCATCGTACGCCCACCTAAACTTCCAGAAATCACTAAAAACCAACCTGTTTAAAAAGGCATACCCTACTGATCCAACTTAAATGCCTAATCTCTGCAACACAACCAAACTAAAGCACGTAATGGACATAACACAACTCTTCCATTCTCCGATTCCCTAATGTGGCTGTGCCACATGAACTTGATCTTACCACAACATCACCCTATATTTGTTCACACCAGAGCCTGCAAAGGCCTCTCCAGTACTATGTAAGCCACATTGAGCCTACAAAAATAGGTGGGAAAATGTGGGGTAAAAATGTAACAAATAAATAAGGATAGCTAAAAGAAGGGAAGAGATTCTGAATTGTAATAAGGGAATACTAGTGCAGGGGGTAACGATACGAGGGCCGCTTGATAACAGTGATCATAATATGATCGGTTTTGATATTGGCATTGAAGGAAGTGAAACTAGGAAATCAAGTACACTAGCGTTTAACTATAGAAAAGGTGATTACGACAAAATGAGAAAAATGGTGAAAAAAAGACTGAAAGGAGCAGCTCGCAGAGTAAAAAACTTGCATCAGGCGTGGATGCTGTTTAAAAACACCATCCTGGAGGTTCAGGACAAATATATTCCACGTATTAGAAAAAAGGGAAAAAAGACTAAACGTCAGGCGGCGTGGCTAAACAGTAAGATAAAGGAAATCATTAGAGCCAAAAAACAATCCTTCAGAAAGTGGAGAAGAGAACCAACTGAAAGTAACAGGATAGATCATAAGGAATGCCAAGCCAAATGCAAAGCGGAGATAAGGAGGGCAAAAAAGGACTTTGAGAGAAATTAGCGTTGGAAGCAAAAATACATAGTAAACATTTTTTTTAGATACATTAAAAGCAGGAAACCGGCCAAAGAGTCGGTTGGGCCGCTGGAACGAAAATGGTGTTAAAGGGGCGATCAAGGAGGACAAAGCCGTAGCGGAGAAATTAAATGAATTCTTTGCTTCGGTCTTCACCGAGGAGGATTTGGGGGGGACACCGGTGCCGGAAAGAATATTTGAAGCGGGGGAGTCGGAGAAACTAAACAAATTCTCTGTAACCTTGGAGGATGTAATGGGTCAGTTCAGCAAGCTGAGAGTAGTAAATCACCGGGACCTGATGGTATTCATCCCAGAGTATTAATAGAACTAAAAAATGAACTTGCGGAGCTACTGTTAGAAATATGCAATCTGTCCCTAAAATCGAGTGTAGTACCGGAAGACTGGAGGGTAGCCAATGTTACTCCGATTTTTAAGAAGGGTTCCAGAGGAGATCCGGGAAATTATAGACCGGTGAGTCTGACGTCGGTGCCGGGCAAGATGGTGGAGGCTATTATTAAGAATAAAATTGCAGAGCATATACAAAACATGGACTGATGAGACAAAGTCAGCACGGATTTAGTGAAGGGAAGTCTTGCCTCACCAATCTAATGCATTTTTTTTGAGGGGGTAAGCAAACATGTGGACAATGGGGAGCCGGTTGATATTGTATATCTGGATTTTCAGAAGGCGTTTGACAAAGTGCCGCACGAAAGACTCCTGAAGAAATTGCAGAGTCATGGAATCGGAGGTAGGGTATTATTATGGATTAAGAACTGGTTGAAAGATAGGAAGCAGAGAGTAGGATTGCGTGGCCAGTATTCTCAGTGGAGGAGGGTAGTTAGTGGGATCCCGCAGGGGTCTGTGCTGGGTCCGTTGCTTTTTAATGTATTTATAAATGACCTAGAGATGGGAATAACTAGTGAGGTAATTAAATTCGCCGATGACACAAAATTATTCAGGGTCGTCAAGTCGCAGGAGGAATGTGAACGATTACAGGAGGACCTTGCGAGACTGGGAGAATGGGCGTGCAAGTGGCAGATGAAGTTCAATGTTGACAAGTGCAAAGTGATGCATGTGGGTAAGAGGAACCCGAATTATAGCTACGTCTTGCAAGGTTCCGCGTTAGGAGTTACGGATCAAGAAAGGGATCTGGGTGTCGTCGTCGATGATACGCTGAAACCTTCTGCTCAGTGTGCTGCTGCGGCTAGGAAAGCGAATAGAATGTTGGGTGTTATTAGGAAGGGTATGGAGTCCAGGTGTGCGGATGTTATAATGCCGTTGTATCGCTCCATGGTGCGACCGCACCTGGAGTATTGTGTTCAGTACTGGTCTCCGTATCTCAAAAAAGATATAGTAGAATTGGAAAAGGTACAGCGAAGGGCGACGAAAATGATAGTGGGGATGGGACGACTTTCCTATGAAGAGAGGCTGAGAAGGCTAGGGCTTTTCAGCTTGGAGAAGAGACGGCTGAGGGGAGATATGATAGAAGTGTATAAATAATGAGTGGAATGGATCGGGTGGATGTGAAGCGACTGTTCACGCTATCCAAAAATACTAGGACTAGAGGGCATGAGTTGAAGCTACAGTGTGGTAAATTTAAAACGAATCGGAGAAAATTTTTCTTCACCCAACGTGTAATTAGACTCTGGAATTCGTTGCCGGAGAACGTGGTACGGGCGGTTAGCTTGACGGAGTTTAAAAAGGGGTTAGATAGATTCCTAAAGGACAAGTCCATAGACCGCTATTAAATGGACTTGGAAAAATTCCGCATTTTTAGGTATAACTTGTCTGGAATGTTTTTACGTTTGGGGAGCGTGCCAGGTGCCCTTGACCTGGATTGGCCACTGTCGGTGACAGGATGCTGGGCTAGATGGACCTTTGGTCTTTCCCAGTATGGCACTACTTATGTACTTATGTACTTATGAATAACTTTTCATAGGTAGGGTAGTACATAAGTATATAAGTATTGCTATACTGGGATAGACCGAAGGTCCATCAAGCCCAACATCCTGTTTCCAACAGTGGCCAATCCAGGTCACAAGTACCTGGCAAGATCCCAAAAACTTTGTTAGGAATTGTAATCAGTGTGTCATTTGGAGGGGCTGGTTATAGGTACACCCTAGCACTGTTATATTTGTGCAGAGATTTTTTTTTCTCAGGGTAAAGGGCCTCTAAAACAGACATCATGTTATGAGAATCAGGTGTTCAACATTCAGAGTTTCTATTTTCATTTATATCCCACACGAATTGGGTTGAAACCTGAGAGCATTTAAAATCTTTTTTTCCCTATGCCTACATCAAAAGAAAAAGATGACATGAGGCAGAGTGGACAGACACAAGGCAGAGTGGGCAGAGCCAAGGCAGTGGGGGTGGCTGGGTGTGTACTAAAATCTCCCTCTCAAAAATCGGGACCCCTCGGCAGCTCTTGGGTGGGGGGGGGTGCTGTTTCAATATTGTGTTTTCAAATGGTACAGACAGGCAGATTCCCTGGAGTCCTGTGGAGCTTGCCTGTCCCTCACTATTAAAAATGTGGTAGAGAAAAAGCATCCCCCACTGGCAGGGCTATAGGTGGAGGACTCCTGCCCAGCTTACAGGAAATAGCGTTTCCCTATATACTGTTAGCTCTAGAAGAACGTTGGTGCACCCTTTCTTGCCAAAGAAAGCAAAAAAAGGTTTGCTCAATCTGAGATCCAGCAGCCTAGAAAGTTACTGAAGACACACAAATTTGAATACCCATCTGGTATTTACAGGGTTACCATATGTCTGGTTTTACCCAGACATGTCCTCTTTTTGAGGACACCGCGGGACATCGGGGCGGGTTTTTTCAGCCTGCCAATTTTTCCGGGTTTGCAGGCAAGTGGACAGGCTGGCTGGCTTGCTGGTGAGCCTCAGGGTGTCCTCCCCTTCCCTTCCCTCCCCTACCTTATCATGCCCTGGTGGCCTAGTGGCCTCTTTGGGGCAGGAAAGGACCCCACTCTTTCCTGCCCCACGATGCTGCTCCCGCTCGCTGCCGGCACCACTTCAAAATGACTGTTGAGACTTCAAGCGACGACCTCGCAAGACTTACTACCAGTTACATTCTCTGCAAAGCTGATCTATCTGAACCATCTTGTCCCCTGAGGAAGGCTTTGTGCTGAAACACAGCCCATGTAGGGTCTTTTGGGTCAGTTCACTTTGGCAAATAAACTTTTGGATGCTTTTACTCCTTGCTTGTCTTAGTCATTTGGAACGTTCATCACTTTCACTCTTCTTGTTTTTTGCTTACTTTTCCTGTGGAAGTTGTGAGGACCCCTCCCCTTTTTTCACCGATAACAGTCTCCTTTCCCTTCAGGATGACCACTCTGGTACTCAGAAGCTGCCAGGGCTTGTAGCATATGCCAGTGAATCCCAAACCTGGTCCTGGAGGCATCCCAGCCAGTCAGATTTTCAGGATATCCACAATGAATATTTATGAAAGCAATTTGCATACAGTGCCTCCACTGCATGCAAATCTCTCTCATGTATATTCATTGTGGATATCCTGAAAACCTGACTGGCTGGGATGCCTCCAGGACTAGGTTTGGGAGCCACTGGTATACACCCAAGGTTTTCCTTTTAGATTTTAGCATTAGTCGCCAGTTGTCAGAAAATAAAAGGTTGGAGAAGCAGAAGAATGAAGGTCAAGAACATGGTTGGACAGGCCAGATCAACACATACGTTGCACATACGCTGCATACGTCTAGTAGTGCTATAGAAATCATTAGTAGTAGTAATAGTTATAGAAGATTGCCTCTGAATTAGTGGAAGAGTGACTGGTAATCATTGCTATGGCTTCCTTAAGTGAAAGATGTTTTTCACTGAATTAAATATTCTGTTAACTCGCTTAAAAAAAAAAAAGCCTGGTTTGGATCTATCCTTGTGTTGAAAATATAGGCCAGAGTATAACCTTCTGTTACTGGTGAATTTTTCAAATTCAAATCAATTCTTGTATACCACTAATATCCCCTTTCCAGGGTTCAGTGCGGTTTACATTCTAGGTGAGACAAAGCAAATAGTATTAGTGGGATGTATGAGAAACATTAGAGACCATTGGTGTAATGTATGAGACTAAAAACATTAAGGAAAGGATGATGGATAATACTAGGAGGTAGAACTCATGCTGGATTGTTATGAAGCAGTCTTTGGGAAGAGAAAGGTTTTTAGCCTCTTCCTGAAGATGAGGCAGCTGTTTTCTGTTCTGATGGGAACAGGTAGAGAGTTCCAAATTTTTTTCTCCAAGAATGGGGAATAGATTGCTGAAAATCTTCTGATTTTGAATTGTCTTTTGTAACGGTGATGCTAGCATCAGTTGTTGTTTCACTCTGTTAGACTGGAACAGACATAGCAAAGCGGTCTTAGTCAGCATTTCAGAGGTGAAGCACTGTACGATTTGAAAACTAAACAAGCAGCTTTGAACCTAAGTCTTTCTGCTTGAGGAGCCGTGCAGTTTGTTTAGATGAGTTGAAACACTAGTATATCTATTCAATCTGTATATAAGTCTAGTAGCTATGTTCTGTATGATTTGCAACTTTTTCTGATATTGACACTTAATATCAAGAAATAGAACGTTACAGTAAACTAACATTTGGACTAGTAGTGCAAAGGCTTTTTGGTCGAAGAATGATCTGACTAGACATAGCTGTCTCATTTTGAATAGTGTTTTCTTCCATAGCTGGTTAATATGGGAAGAGAAGGTGAGTGAAGAATCAAGCAAGACCCCTAGTACTCTGGTTTCAGATTCAACTGTACAGATTTGATCATTAGTATAAAAGATATTGATGATGGGACCTCAACTCCCTGATTTCAGAAGCATAGGACCTTGGATTTTTGCACATTTCAATTTATTGTTCAGGGCACAAGTGCTAACAGAAGTCATACTATTCGCTACAGATTGAGTTGGATCTCTGTTTGATTCTACCACTGGTAAGAGAAAGAGGATGTCATCCGCATAGGATAATAGTAGTTCATTAAGTCCCAGGTGTATTGAGGCAAGGGATGACATAAAGAGATTGAACAAGATAAGTGAGAGGGGAAATCCCTGCAGACCCTGCAGTTAGGAGACCAGAAGTTGGAAAGCTGGTTGTTTTGCTTGACAGAATAACTTCGATTTGAATGGAATTCATTGAATCATTTTTGAACACAGTCCCTATTATTCCTATCTGATCCAGGCGCTCGAGTAGCAATGTGCGGTCAACCACATCAACTGGAGAAGAATTACTTGGAGGGGCATAATCGAACGTCGCCGGCCAAATAGATCGCCAGCGATCTATGTTGGCGGCGGCGCTACAGCTGGTCGGAACCGTATTATCGAAAAAGATGGCCGGCCATCTCTTTTTTTTGATAATACATTTTAGCCCGGCCAAATCCCATGGAGTTCACCGGGTTTGAGATGGCCAGGTTTGTTTTTCAGCGATAATGGAAAGTTATGTCGGCCATCTCAAACCCCGGCCAAATTCAAGGCATTTGGCCGTGGGAGGAGCCAGCATTTTTAGTGCACTGGCCCCCCTGACATGCCAGGACACCAACCAGCCACCCTAGGGGTCACTGCGCTGGACTTCAGAAAAGCTCCCACGTGCATAGTTCCCTTACTTTGGGAGCTGAGCCCCCCAACCCCCTCCCCCCCCCCACTACCCATAAATGTACCCATAAATTGTTCCAGGGACCTGCATACAGCCTCTAGGACTTATTGCTGCTGTATAACTTTGGCATACCAGTTCACACCTGAAGACTAATCTCGCTGAAAAAGTCCTTTCTTGAAATAGGCACATTTACTCACAGTTAACTGCAGATCAGAGGTTGTGCCCCACTGGCAAAGAGTCCCCTGGTACTAAGATTAGCAGTAGGTCAGAGCTGGCACAATGGTGTACAATGCCCTCTTTCAGCACCATGCAAGGTAAGAACTACATTCTCTAACATGGGTAACACAGGAAAGGGAACTAAAACTGGCTTACAAAAATGGCCACTACCGCATGGACTACAACAGGAAACAAAACAGAGCACACTGACCCAGTTAGCAGGGGGGGGAAAGCACCAGGGGAGTAGAGCCCAGTACCCTACACCCACCACAATGCATTGCTAATGTGACTCTGCAGGGCACCTAACAGAAAAGGTGTCACACTCACCCAAGAGCCACATCGCAACCAGGGAAAGGCTGTCAGAGGATACAACACATTCTGCTGTCATGGAGGTGGGTACGGCATTTGAGGCTGGCATATAGGCTGGCAAAAAAGTTTTTTAGTTTTATTTTTTTAGTTTGGAAGGGGATTGGTGACCACTGGGGGAGTATGGGGAGGTCATCCCCCATTCCCTCCAGTGGTCATCTGGTCAGTTGGGGCACCTTTTTGAGGCTTGGTCGTGAAAATAAAAGGACCAAGTAAAGCCGGCGAAATACTGCTTAACGTCGCTTTTTTTTTCCATCATCGGCGAAAGCCGGCCATCTGGTAGCCACGCCCATGTCCCGCCTTCGCTTATCTACTGATACGCCCCCTTGAACTTTCGCCGGCGAAGCGACAGGAAAGCGGCGATGCAGTCAAAAATGCCACTTTCGATTATACCGATTTCGCCGCTTTTAAAAAATCGCCGGCCATCTCCCGATTTGTGTCAGAATATGGCCGGCGATCACTTTCGATTATAAGCTGGTTGGTCACCTTTGCATAGATGTTGTTTGACATGTGTAGTTAGAACTAGCAGCATTGTTTCCGTACTATATGACGACCTGAAGCCAAATTATGACCAGTGTAAAATAGAGAATTTTTCCAGATATAAAGAGAGATGTTTACTAATGTAGGTTTCTAATACTTTAGTAAAAAGTGGTACGCTTGCCATTGGACAGTAGTTTGCAGGCGATGTTACATCTAGCCCAGATCTCTTCAGTAGTGGAGTGAGAACAATTTTGCCCATATCAGGAGGAAGAGAGACAGTTTTTAACAGGTCATTGAGATTATCAAGTAACCAGTTCACTGCTTCCATAGGGATGGATTTGAGTAGGTGTTTTGGGCATTGATCCAGAGAGCAGTTAGCTCAGGAGCATTTCAACAGCATTGATCTTACATCCTCAACTGTTAGTGGTTGAAAAGATTCCCATTTTTGGTCAGTTTTGAGTCCTTGGGTTGTAGGATCTCTGGCAATTAAGGCTGAGCTAAAGGTTGGACTATTTTCCTCTGTTGGTGTAGCTTTAGATAGTTCGGACCTAATTTGGAGGATCTTGTTGGCGAAATGATCAGCTAGGTCTTGGGTGGTGGGACATGTTTTCTGTGAATGTCCATCCTTGTTAGTGGAAGCTAATGTTTTAACGAAGGAGAAAAGTCTTTGGTTGTCAAGATCATCTTGACCCCTTAAGCAGCTATAGTATTGGCGTTTTGAGTTTGCTACCTTCTTTTTGTAGCATCGGAAGGCTGACTTCCATTTGGATTTATCAGTAGCATCTTTGTTCTTTCTCCACTGCTTTTCAAGGCGTCATTCCTTTTTTAATTTAATAGACAAGAAAGGAAACATTCAACTAGTAGCTTTTTCAAAAGGTCAGGAGGGTTTGATCTGTGTCAAGTTTTCAGTACGGACTCAAGTGACAGAACATTTCGATAAGGGTGATCAGGTTTTTCTGATGGCATTAGATGTCATGTGCCTTGATTTGAAACAGCATGAAATTTTGTTAGGAGGTTTGGATAGATGAGCGCACTTAATTTGATCTCTTTTTTGGAAGAGAGATTTTTTCTGATCAAAGTGCAGAACCACTTTCATTATGGAGTTCCCCAGAGGGCCTCTGTCATCCCTGACTTAATTTAATATTTTAGGGGTCCTTTTACTAAGCTGCGGGAAAAAAGGCCCTGTGGTAGTGGCAGGGGCCATTTTTCCCACACACCAGGGCCCTATTTACCAAGTGGGTAAAAAGCCCCCCCCCCAAAAAAAAAGCCATGTGGTAAGATAACCCTTACTGCGTGGCTAAGTGGCAGGGAACACTTACCACCATCCATTAAGGTGGCGGTAAGGGCTCCAGTGGTAACCAGGCAGTGCGTGGCAATGCCTGATTACCACCAGGTTAGCGCTGTGCTAGAGAAAATAATTTCCTGGAGTAGCATGCTCCAGCCAGAACTACCACCGGCAGCCACATTGGGCTGGCGGTAGTTCCGTTTTAGTGTGCGGTAAGCCCACGTTGGGCTTACCGCTGCTTTGTAAAAGATCCCTTAATAAGAATGTTAGGGAGATTATCCATGATTGAAAAATGTCTGGTTTTATTTATGTGGATGAAGCTTGCACAATTATGCCAGTTGGCTAGAATGTGGCCTCTGCAGTGGAGAGTCTGAATGAAGCACTACAACAAATTGCAAACAACATTTTGAGGAGTCTTCGGTTGATTAATGTAAGCAAGACAGAAGTTGCTTTTATGAATTGAGAGATATTGTTAAGCTGCCATCTCCTATAGTATTGAATAATATAGCTTTGTCTCCTGTTGTGATAGTACAAAATCTTGAGGTTTTCATAAATCCCAAGTTCTAGTTTGAGTCACAGATTTCCTTGGCGGTGAGTAGAGTTTTCATAAATATAAGCTGACTAGAAAGCTCCCTCCCTTGTTGGATGTGGATTCTGTAAAGATAGTGGTTTGAGTACTTAAGATAGCCCATACATAGGCTTGCTATCTATAAATGTTCAGCACCTCTCCACATATTACAAATTTCACTGCTAAAATATTTTTTTGAGAAGTCTGACAGGCAGAGTGCAACTCCTCTTTTGAAGAGCTTTACTGGTTTCTGATGAAGACCAGAGTTAAGTTTAAAATTTTAAGCCTGACGTTTAAGACTTTAAGAGCTAATGGACCAGATTTAAGCATAATCAGAGAGCCTTGTTGGTAGCTAATTTTTGTGATTTAGAATGAGCTCCAGCTGAGAATGTTTTTGGTGGCTGTCCCAACTTTGTGGAACATTCCCAACTGATGTTAATGGTATGGTCATTAGGATTTGGATAGTGTATCCAAGGCACAGGCAACGACATGAACAGTCCAAGATGCTGGGGGAGTGGTAAAGCAGCACAAACAGAATGAACAACCTAACATAACCAGGAGAGGGCCAAAGCAGCAACCAACAGCAGCATGAACACCCCCCAATGCATCTAAAGAAAGGCAAAGCAAAATCAACTGTGCAATGAACAAACCAAGGCAACATGAGCGGGGCAGGGGAGATGGATTCTTGTTTATTTTCTGTTTCAAGGGTCAAAACACCCCAGTGGAACAAACAAAACAAACAGGCAGCAGGAACTGGTTGGACAGCAGCAGCAGGACATTAGTTCAGTAGGAATGAATTCCCAAAGATCCAACCACTGGTGCTCATAGTGGGCAGGAAACCCCCAAAGATGTGAAATGTATCTGTGCATTCAGTCCTCCTGCCACCCACATGGAAAATCAGAAAACGTCAGTCGAGGGAGGTTCATCTTCATGAAGATCAACTTGCCATCATGAACAATATGGACATAAGGGGGCTAATATTTTAAGGAATTGTTCACATGTAAAGGCCTTTTTACATATGTAAAGGGCTTGTATAAAATTGCAGGTCTTACATATGCACAAGTATTTATTTATTATTACATTTGTACCCCGCGCTTTCCCACACAATGCAGGTTCAATGCGGCTTACATAGTAATTCGAAATACAAATTCTTATAAGGAGAGAAATTTCAAACTGTAATGAAACATGATAAAATTGAACTTGATAATGTATAATTAGGATAAGGGAGGGTAAATAGGATAGGATAGTATAGGTTGGTGGAAATGGGGTAAGGAGGGATATAGTAAAGGAGAGATGGAGAAGAGAAGGTTGGGATGAGTAGAGGGGGAATGGGGAGGTGGGGTAAGTAAAACCAATGATGAGGTTGGTATCAGTGTCAGAACAGAATTGGAAGTGGAGGTTGATAAGATTAGGACATTAGAGTAGGCTTGCTTAAAGATACTTTTATTTTGACTTGCATGTAGGCAAATTCATCTTCACGTCTAGGCAGAGTACAAGCTGATTTGTAATTTACACACATATTTCATAAAATACCTGCTTCTGAGCAGGCAAATATATCTGTGCTTCAATCTAGCCACAATTTCTGCCAGCTTACCTCTAGTACTTTAGAAAGACACACAGACACTAATGTGTCTTTATAAAACAAGCTAACAAGAGACACTTAAGTGTCCTTCACACATAGGAAACCTGTTATAAAATCACCTTCTTGATGACTCATTAACTAGGCTTGCTGGTTAGTGGGAAGGAAAGGAATTGCTGAGGATACTTGCAAAATCTGGCTAGACCACAGTCTCGTGTGCCCAGTTTGCCAAGGGGTTTATGGCTGTGTCCTCAATGGACTCTGCCATGCAGCATGTGACTGGAATGGAGGAGTGGCCTAATGGTTAATGCAGTGGGTTTCAGATCTGGGGAACTGGATTTGATCCTCTATTGCCCCAGGTACAAATAACCTTAGATTGTAAGCCCATTAGGGAAAGAAAAGTACCTACAAAAACAGTATATGTAAACTGCTTTGACTGTATCTACAGAAAGATAGTTTATCAAGTGTGCATGATTCCCCTTTGAGGAGCAGGGAGTCATACAGGTCTCTACTGTCAACTGCTGAAACTAATGCCTGTGTCAGGAGAGCATCTCCTGCAATGACCGTAGGTGGTGGAAGATAAAGTAGGAGGAAGTATTAGCTGACAGTCCTGCAAGGGAGCCATAGGTGGTCAGTGACTTAGATATTAGGGGAGGCTAAAGTTGGGCAGAACAAGTGCAAGTTTAAATATTGGGGTAGAGAAGACACCTGTTTCATCAGTAAAGGTGTAGGGCACTTGTGAACATCAGTGGTACTCAAGTAACTCTAAGCAGGTCACTGACTGCTCAGATACTCAGCTATAATTCAGCCAGCAGTGGCCAATGTAAATAAATAAATAACAAGAAAAAGAACACTGACCACCACCAGCTGGATAACATGATTTTTGTTTCTATACTGAGATTGTATGCTTCTAATAAATCTGCTCGGCACAGAAATTATATCAACATTTTTCTATAAAGTACAGTTTTACAGAAATTTGTTATGACATATGTGTGTCAACACAACATCTTTAGTAAATGGATACCATTCAGTTTAAATATATTATGGTGTCATTTAGCTCTAGTTTTATGTATTGCTTCTAGGAAAAGTTGATGAATAGCTAGATATTGCATGATCTGATGGCAAATGCATTTCAGCTAAAACTCAACAAAGAAAAAACACACTGTCTCATCCTCTCATCCCAACACAACGCGGACAACCCCACAACTATCAACACCCCTGACTACACCCTTCCTATCTCAGACAGCCTGAAAATCCTTGGAGTTACAATAGACCGTAACTTAACACTAGAGAGCCAAGTGGCCTCCACAACAAAGAAAATGTTCCACTCAATGTGGAAACTCAAACGCCTGAAACAATTCTTCTCATGAGATACATTTCTCAATCTGGTACAATCAATAGTACTCAGCCACTTAGATTACTGCAATGGAATTTACGTGGGATGCAAAGAACAAACTTTAAAGAAGCTTCAGACCACTCAGAACACGGCAGCTAGGCTTATATTTGGAAAAACATGATATGAAAGCGCAAAACCCCTCCGCAAAAAACTACATTGGCTCTCAATTAAAGGACACATTACCTTCAAATTCTGCACCATAGTTCACAAAATAATCTACGGAGAAGCCCCTGGTTATATGACAAACCTAATCGACCTACCTACTAGAAACACCTCATAATCATCACGAACATATCTAAATCTGCATTACCCAAGCTGCAAAGGCCTAAAATACAAATCAACTTACGCATCCAGCTTTTCCTACATAAGCACACAGCTCTGGAACGCATTACCAAAAGCCTTGAAAACGATGCATAACCACCTAAACTTCCGGAAATCACTAAAAACTAACCTATTCAAAAAGGCATCCCCTGCGGATCCAACCTAAATGTCTGATCTCTGCGACACAACAAAATTAAAGCACGTAATGGACATAACTTCATTTCCTCCACTGCACGGTTCCCTGAACGTGACTTTGCAAAGTGATATTGTGGGAGGATAGAGTTCCTGTGGTAATGTTCTCACTGGAGCCGCCAAACGCCTTCCGGTACTATGTAAGCCACATTGAGCCTACAAATATGTGGGAAAATGTGGGATACAAATGCAACAAATAAATAAATAAAATAAAAATAAACTGAAAATGCTGTGGAAATGAATTAATAATGCTGACACTTTCTACTACATTTGCAGTGAGTTCTGTCTGAAGGTGCAAAGAAGAACCATGACTCCACTGATGAAGAAGGCCTATGAACTATGTTTTGGATGTAAATTTTGCAATTAAGACAAAAGCTGGGCTCTCCATATTTGTTGTCTGAGAGCTTGGATCAACGGTGCACGGCCAATCATGCTATTTGCTGTTCCAATAATATAGAGACAGCAGAAAGATCATGTTACAGACTGTTATTTCTGTTTGACAAATGTTTCAGATTTTTATCCAAAAGCAAACCTTAATCTACCGTCAATTCGAAAACCAGTGCCACATCACCAAAGTAGCAGATAAGACACTAGACTTCAACAGTAAAAATGATCCAGATTTTCAGCCAGCACAATCAAGCAAACCCAATTTAATAACTCAATTTGAATGAAATGACTTGGCTACTGAAGTAGACATTTCAGCTACACCCTGCGTGACAGAAATATTGCAAGGTTTTATTCTGATTCAGGGTTGAAAATTCCATTAATTAGATTAATCCAAATTTGTTGAAAAAATAAATATTTACCTGAAATTTGTTTCCCAGTGAAATTATCCCCATCCTTTCTCTATATACTTTTTTTTTAAGTATACTTTAAAAAAAAAAAAAAAAGTTAACTCTCATGTTGCTTTTATTCTGTCTGAAATCTTTCACACAAGTGACTGCAAAATGGTGTCTGTTTCTGTTTCTGTCTCACTTCCAGTAAGGCTGGGAGGGATTGGCTGGTACCAACACACTGGCAAAGGACTGGTCCTGCTCCTTTCCACATGTCCTCACTGGCTCCAGGCTGTCTGGGTTGAAAAGCAAACATTCAGCGCTTCCATTTTCCCATAGACCTTAATGGCCACAGACTTGAATGGCAAACAGAACATAATTAAAAAAAAAAAAGAAGAATGAAATGAATATTTCAAAGGCATCTTTAATTCACTTCATTAGAAAATGCAGCATTTTTTTGTTTCATTTTCAAATGAAATCACATCTATATTATTTAATTGTTAAACAAGCCAAGAAGGTCTTGTCACGACTAAAGCTGAGTGAGCCATTGGACTGCCTAGCCGGGTAGGTGAGTGTCAGAAAGGCTCCAGCTAACGATGGGCGAGTCTCTTCGAGAAGGGTGAAGGTGGTGGGTGGCCCTGAAAAGGATCCTTGGGGGCAGGCCCGGCAGAACTGGGACCTGGAGTGGATCTGAGAAGAGCCCTTGGGAGCAGGCCCAGCAGAACCAGGACCCAGAGGACTTTGAGACAAACAGGAATGTAAGTCTGGACTGGTGACTGGATGCAGAAGCAGACCTGGACTGGACTGGGCTGGAAACAAGACACTGAGGCAAGACTGGACTAGAGGCAAGATGCTGAGGCAGGGCTGGAGACAAGACGCAGAAGCAGGGCTGGACTGGACTGGAGACAAGACGCAGAGGAAGGGCTGGACTGGACTGCAGACAAGATGCAGAAGCAGGACTGAACTGGAGACAAGATGCAGAGGCAGGGCTGGAGACAAGACACTGAGCAGGAACTCCGTCACAAGGCAACTCGTTGCAAAGGCATGGTGGGGAGGGGGGCTAAGCTGCCAGAAATAGTCCCAGGCTGGTGACATCATCGGGGTTGCAGAGCTCTGCCTCCTGTGGAAGTGCTGGTGGGAGTGTTCTTGGTACGTGAGTGCCTGGGCAGGTCGATTCCTGCCCATAGTGCAGCAACCTGGACATGAGGCCCTAAGAGCGCCATGATTGGCAAACCCTTTCAACACCAAGTTGTCTTCTCTGATATGAGGGATACAAGCTCAAAACACAGGGTGACAATCATCTACAAACAAAATCGTAGCTCTGCCAAGCCCTAAGGACACATCCATGAGGCCCCATCATCTGCTAAGTGTCCTGTTCCGATGGTTGGTGAGCCCTTAGGTTCCCTGAGGCCTGGCAAGACCTCCGAGGACCGCCGCGCACCCCGAATCTTCACCCGCGGCGACCGCCGTTCACCAAGGGTTGAGCCCCCAGCTGCAGGCGGCCAGCAGGACTGCTGGAACCGCGGGGTGACGGTCGGCTTGGCTGGTAGTCAGCAACTCAGTCTCTAAAGGGCAGCTAGCAAGGACAGCTAGCGCCGAAAAGGAACACAGTCTCGGAAGGGGCTAGCAAGGTCGGCTAGCTGAAGAGGACACAGTCTCTGAAGGTGGCTAGCAAGGACGGCTAGCTGGAAGGACACAGTCTCTGAAGGTGGCTAGCAAGGACGGCTAGCTGAAGAGGATACAGTCTCTGAAGGTGGCTAGCAAGGACGGCTAGCTAGAAGGACACAGTCTCTGAAGGTGGCTAGCAAGGACGGCTAGCTGAAGAGGATACAGTCTCTGAAGGTGGCTAGCAAGGACGGCTAGCTAGAAGGACACAGTCTCTGAAGGTGGCTAGCAAGGACGGCTAGCTGAAGAGGATACAGTCTCTGAAGGTGGCTAGCAAGGACGGCTAGCTGGAAGGACACCGTCTCTGAAGGTGGCTAGCAAGGACGGCTAGCTGGAGAGGATACAGTCTCTGAAGGTGGCTAGCAAGGACGGCTAGCTGAAGAGGATACAGTCTCTGAAGGTGGCTAGCAAGGACGGCTAGCTGAAGAGGATACAGTCTCTGAAGGTGGCTAGCAAGGGCGGCTAGCTGAAGAGGATGCAGTCTCTGAAGGTGGCTAGCAAGGACGGCTAGCTGAAGAGGATACAGTCTCTGAAGGTGATTAGCCTTCCGATCCACTGTGGGGGCTTCTGACGAACGAAACGGAAGCACCCGTCTCTTTCCGTTTCGTGGTTTAAATCCCCCGCCCGTCCATCCCCTTGAAGCAGCTGGAGCCAATCCCCCCGGCCTAGGCAGGCAAGGGAGGCCTGGATTGGCCAGCGTGCCCGGCGGGCAGGGTCTCCTTGTCCATGCGCCAATCCGGCGCGAGTAGACGGGGCTGGCTCGCTGGTCTGCTCCAGCGAGGGAGACGACGACGCCGGCGCCGCCATCTTGGCCGGCGTATCCCCTTCTCCGAGGCCGGCGCTCGCTCCAGCGGATCGCCGGCCTCGGAGCGGCCCACGGGAGCACCGGCCCCGTCGGCGGCTTGTCTTCGCCGCCCCGGATCCCGCGGCCTCCGTTGGTCTTCGCCCCCCGCTGGGGGCCCCCAGGTACGGGCCCAGAACGGGACACTAAGGCTGGTTAGACTTGCCTATATATCACTTCCCTTCCCTACCTTCCAAATAGGGTCTACCTTTTCCCAATACCTGAGATTTCTTCAGCTGCTTCTAGGATCGCTGAACCTGTTGTCCTTTCTAGAGTCATCTGTCTCTCTGTAGGGGACTAGCCTGCATCTTATTTACAGTCAGATCCCTCCAATTGTTTGCTCTTAAGCTTTCTAGGGCGTTCTAAGGGCAACGCTGAAGCTCCGATCCTCCCTCTCCTTCACTTCCACTCAAGGGGGACCTCTGCTTTTTCCTTTTGTACTTTCCTTTCCTACTATACTCAGTAGGTTATCTCCCCAGTGGCTCCTGGCTGCCTCCTTCTCAGGTCTTGTGTGGGGTACAAGTACTTTGCTACAAATGCAAAGGATGATACTGTATGAATACACATGTAAATTGCAGGCTGCATAATAATAGAATGTAAAGTAAAAAGGAAGTAGCAAGGAAGGAAGAGTAGGTGATGTGTCAGCAGAGTGGCAGGAAGACTGACAGAGACAGTAGGATTATTCCTTGTGCCAAAGTCATCACTGTAGTCAATATTGTTTTTTTGTTTTTTTTTATTCAATAATTTCTTCCCTTTTATACTTCTAGATCCACCAGGGCTTGTATCTGGTGCTAAAAACCTTTATTAACGACAACCTGGGGATTTTCCCCACATTTTATATCCCCTCCCAACATATTCCAGTCATTGCAGACACTGTCCTAAACCAAAGGCTTTGTACAAGGGCTCCATCTGGAACAATTTATTGCATTTGTATCCCACATTTTCCCACCTATTTGCAGGCTCAATTTGGCTTACATAGTTTAGTTATGATATTGTCATTCCAGGATATCAGATACAATTAGTAATATGTAGAGATTAAGTAAGGGGAAGAAGAAGGAAGTGATTGGGTGGGTAAGTTTAGAAGGTGATCATGGGCCCTAAATCTAGTCACTAGGTGTCGCTGTTCACAACAACTTCCTCCACACTCCCACCAGCTGTGACATTATGTCCACAGAATAATCATCCCCACTGGTCTGTGGAGCTGAAGACCTGAACCACCAGGACAAATCAACACTGCAGTCTATTTTAAAGGGCCACTCCCCCTACTATACATCATATAGATGAGTGGGGTCAAACTAACATCTTAAAATCATAAGCAGCTCTAAAAATTAGCTTCTTAATGCTTGTTTGGAGTGGCCTAGTTGTTAGAGCATTGGTCTTGCAATCCAGAGGTGGCCGGTTCAAACCCCACTGCTGCTCCTTGTGATCTTGGGCAAGTCACTTAACCCTCCATTGCCTCAGGTACAAACTTAGATTGTGAGCCCTCCTGGGACAGAGAAATATCCAGAGTACCTGAATGTAACTCACCTTGAGATACTACTGAAAAAGGTGTGAGCAAAATCTAAATAAATAAAATAGAGGCATATTTTAGCCATAGAATGATGTGGACTGGAAAAATGTTCAAAGAAAAACAAAAAAGGCAACAGTGGCCACGTCGGGTACTGCTTTTATCTTGGTTTGAATAAATTATTTCTTTGTTTTTATATATGTGTATCGGTCTACTTTTTATAACAGACTGGAAAAATGTTCTCCTGCTGTGGTGTGTTCTTGGTAAAGTGTTATCTTGTCACGACGTAGGTTTTGTTTTGTTTTTTGTAACTTCTGACTCAATCCAGGCTCATGCTACGTTAGTGAAATGGGTTAAAAGTTAAAGAAAAGGGGGCAAATTTTAAACTGTCCACATTGGGGCAAACTCTGTGGGTGTCCTTAACCCATGGACATTGCACCAATGTTCAGTGTGAAATTGCATGAATGCTTTCACTTTTAAACTTCACCGGGGTACAAAATGCCCATTGATATGTACCTCTGCTCTCTGTCTCTCTCTACAGCTATATTGTTTTCCTTGAAAACAGCACTATAAGGTCCTTTTATTGACGTGTGTTAGGTTGTTAATGCGCGGTTTGACGCATGTTATCAGCTAAGTCACAAATGTGTAACAGCCTACAAGGTATATTTACAGTTGGTGTAGTAAGTCACACATTAAGGTCATTTTTTTGGAAGAGGCAGAACTGGGCAGGGCATGAGAGGAGAATAGGCATGGAAAGTGTTTGGCACTTAGCACATCACACTTACCATATGCTGACTCATGCGCAGTTAACACAGGACCACTTCCCGCCTCCTAAATAGGCACTTTAATGCAGTAACTGCAGGTTACATGCTGGACATGCCCCCCCCCCCCCCCCCCCCCCCCCAGTAGATAGCATGATAGTTCAGCACTTGGGGCACATTAATTTCCTACATTAAGTGTAAAATCCAATGCACCTTGGTAAAAGGGCCCTTATGTGTTTTATTATCCTGTAAAATGCCATCTAGAAGCATTATTTTCCTTTTGTGAACAAAACATACCAACAGGAATACCTCCTTTATAGCCAGAAGCATGACACATAGACTTTTTGCCTCACTGAGGAAAGGCAGTTTCCAGAAAGCCAATTAATGTGGATCCATTTTTTTTACCCAAATAAATTGCTTTGAAATTGCCCTCAAAACTAATTTATCAATTTTAAAAAACTCAATTTTTTCCTTTACTTTTTCCACTTACTGATTTTAAATTGTGGATAACACCTTTGAGGAGGACAGGCACAGAAGCACTTGGGGAGTTTGTCACAGGTATATATTCTACAAAAAAGATGACCAGGCCTAAAATAGTCTAGGAAACAGTAATTTTGATGATGGGGGAGCCAAATTTTCCATATCTGCTGATGTACACTGTTACAATTAAGAACTTTTTTGTCATTTCATTATGAGTGGAGCAATGGCACTACAACATCCAACTATATTTTCATGAACAGATGACTCTGCAAAAGCCCCAATCCCATTTGGAACTTGGACACAAGGAAAACAGAGGTAGGAGTATAGCAGGGACAAAGCCAGACTTTGACGGGAGGGGGGTCCAGAGCCCGAGGTGAGGGGCCATATTTTAGCCCCCCTGGCACCGCTAACCCCCCCGCCATTGCTGACCGCTGCCGCCACCACCAACAACAACTTTGACCTCCCCCCCCCCCCCCCGCCGACTACCCTCTCGACCCCTCTCCCGCCCCCACCGTCGCCTACCTTTGCTGGCGGGGGACCCTAACCCCCGCCAGCCGATGTCCTTTTCTTCCAGCACAAAGCTTTGTTCTGTTTCTGTGAGTCTGACATCCTGCACGACAACTTGCAGGACATTAGACTCACAGAAACAGAATGAATCCTTGCAGATCAGCCAGCAGCCGCGTTGCTGGCTGATCTGCAAGGCTTCGTTCTGTTTCTGTGAGTCTGACATCAGAAACAGAACGAAGCCTTGCGCCGGAAGAAGAGGACCTCGGCTGGCAAGGGTTGGGGTCCCCCGCCAGCAAAGGTAGTCGACGGCGGGTTGGCAGTGGAAGGTGGGGTCGAGAGGGTCATCGGCAGGGGGTCCAGAGCCAGATCTACAGGGGCCCAGGCCCCCGTGGCCCCACGTAGCTATGCCACTGGTGTACAGTTCACCTAACTTTTTGATTAAAAACAAAGAAGAAGGCATATGGGGCAGATTCACTAAATGGCACTCAAAATTAGGCACTATTAAGATCCATGCTACACTAGGATTCTGTAAAGGATGGTCTGCACAGAGCACCCTTTACAGAATACTGAATTAGTGTGCTTCTTGTGCCTGACATTGGGTGTCAGGGCTGCAGAGATGGGGGGCGGGGGGGGGGGCAAGATTCCACTGGGCCCAAAGCCGTGGTCTGTGTCTCTCCTACTTCTGACAAGACCCAGGTGATCGCATCCCGAAAGGAGCAAGAGAAAGAAAACTCCAGCGCTGGGCCCCCCTTAGAGGCTCAGGAGGAGCCGACACAGGGTTTTGGGGCCTCTGGTTTGGCTGGTGGTGGTTCCCAAATCCCACCAGCAGAAGCCTTCCTCTAGCGCTGTTCTCCGCCGCAGGGCAGGCAACGCGGCAGAGAACAGCGCTGGAGGAAGGCTCCTGTTGGCGGGGCTTCGGGATCCCCGCTAGCCAAGGTATGTGGAGTTCTGGCAGGGGCAGAGAGATGGGGCAAAATGTGCCCCCCCCCCCACACACTTTGGGCTCCACCCCCTCCAATTTTTGTGGTCTGGCTACACGGCTATCCAGGATGGTGGCAGCGGCAGTCCTTAAGGGTGGCCCAACAGCAGCGGCTTACCCCAGGCCCAGCTCAGTCTCTCAGCAGCCCTGTTGGGTGTGAGCACTTACACCTCCCAAAGGCTGATATAAATGCTTGCGCCCAACTGATGGCAGCTAGGCGCACAAATGCAGGTATTCTAGAACATCACACCTAAATTCTGAAAATGCCCCTGACCCACCCATGCCCCTCCCATGTCCAACCCCCCTTTGGAGTTGTGCACTATGAAATTTAGGTGTGCATGTTATAGAATAGGACGTAGGGAAATACATGCAATTTAGCGGCACTTTCCCAGTGATGGCATTTTCAAAGAAGTCATATAATTAAGACTGTTGCTACTGTTTTTCTGCATTTGCATGGGTTCTTATTCAAATACTGAATTTTCTGTATTGTTTATTAAGGATTTGTCTGCAATATTCACTAAAGGAATATGGGACTTCTGTTTGATCCCCTGATGCAGGTGGATTACCGTCAAAATACTGCCTGTGTCAGGTCACTTTTGAATAAACAATTTATGTCTGTCCCAGTCTTGAAGGCTCTTGTGCACTTTTTTGCTTTAAATCCTAATATTGCCAATTAAACTCTTGTTAGCGCCTCATTGACTAATTAATGTGTGAATCTGGGATCCGTAACCAAATTTGGGAGACCAATACAGAAACTAGGGGATGGAGAGTAATTCTATAAGGAGGTCATCAACATTTAGGTACCAATAAAGCATGAAAATGACCAGAATATATGAGCGTACACATTATTCTGTAACATAGCACCTAAACACAGTAGTGTGTACTTTGAAGGTGGGTGTGTAGATGGGTAGAGTCTGGGCAAGACAGACAGTTATACACGTAAATTATAAAATTTTATAATTATCATGTGGGGGTTTTTTTTATCAATCTAGATGTGAACATTTGCACCATCACTAAGACTGGCGTAAGTGTTCATACCTAAAATATGCTATTATTTTAGGACAGACAAAAGAGAGGGAATACAAGGCACAGCAGAGCAATCCAACAATGTAAAAAACACAAAGGGCCTTCAAGGGTTGGGAAAGCATAGAAATGTAACTTTATTAAAAGACCAAATATGGTCCATGTTTCAGTGGAACGCCTCCATCAGGGGTCTTTTTGGTAGTTAATAGTCTTCTAATTGCAGTGTAATAAACCAGAAAAAAAAAGTCCAGTAGAAAGCTTTACAAATTTACAATATTGGGTACAGAAAGCAAAAGTGTGCACTTTCAAATATCCTGAAAGCGCCACTCTGCACATCACCATCAGCCGTCAAAATGCTGGTTCATTATACTACAATTATAGACTACTGACTACCAAAAAGACCCCTGATACAGGTGTTCCGCCGAAACACAGACCATGTCAGGTCATTTAATAAAGTTACATTTCTACACCTACCCAACCTTGAAGGCTCTTTATGTTAGTATTTTATAACATTCTTTTACAGAATATGCTTCAAATAGGCAACTTCTTTTCACCTAAAAAAAGGCACCCCTTTATAAAGTTATTCCCATAATAGCCATAAAATCAACATAACAACATTTAATGCACAAAGGAATGAGGTACAGTGAGATCATCAAAACATTTGCTATATCTCACAACTCTCTTCACCCCCACAGCTACAAAATATCTTCTAATACAATTAAAATTAGGCTGGTGAATGTATTTCTACCATCTACACTTATAAACTGATTTATGAGCTTTATTTTCCCCTAGGGAAAGAATGAGGAAAAAGCCTTCATAAATCGGGCCTTTATTTGTAGCCAAAAGTGATGGAATTAGACTGGTTCTCACTCAGAAGGACTTAAAGAGAGAAAAACAAAGAAAGTACAAAGAGAAACAAATAATGGAATTGTAAGTAATAATATTATTAGTAATGAATAATTATAATAATATCAAAAAGGCCATGAAAAAGGACATTTTTTCTTAAAGAGGCAACAATGGTAAAATACCTTTGCCGGATGTTTTTAAGTTATGCTTTTGTTTGTAACTATAAGAAAGGAAAGAAAGAAAGAAAGAAAGAAAGAAAGAAAGAAAGAAAGAAAGAAAGAAAGAAAGAAAGAAAGAAAGAAAGAAACTCATTGAAAAATAAAAACAGGCTACATGGCAAAAAATATCCAGCAGAAACAAACACAAAGCAAATCAAAGGAAAAAAAGGATGAAAAGGAAGAAAGCATATGGAGAGATGAGTTGTTCTGCAACAGGGTAGGTAGGACTGCTCAAATACTTCCTTTTTGTCATGAATGCAAATCAATACATACATAAAATGAAACATGCAAGTTGCAGAAGCAGTATATTTTGCTGAAAAGGAGCAGGCTGTGTTGCTGCTCTGATCTAGACCAGGCTTGAGCGAGTGGAATGGCAGGCTGGCTAGGGCAAGGGCGTGGGAAGAGCGGAGGGAAATTACTTACTGTCACAAACGTACGGTTTATCATGGTCTTCCTGGGAAGCTGCATCATTTCTCCGCCTTCCACCTGCAGAACCACGGGCCTGAAACAAACAACAAGGAGATTAATGGTGTACCTACGTCTCTTTACCAATGCTCAAAAAACAATTTTCTCCTCTACATCCATATATGGATATTCTTTCAGCAAACCGGTAAGAAGCCCTGAACACAAGTTTTGTATGTGTCTGTGAATGTTGCACCAAAACTTCTGAAGGCTTATTTTCTATGTAAATAAACCAATTAGGGAACCTTATCTGTTCTTTCTTGCTAATTTGCTTGCCATGCTTCAATTATGTGAGCTGCAGAGATCATTATGTTCACCTGAAAAATTACAATTACCTGACGAAGGGATCTCAGTAGTCCAGAATGTAACCTCTTAAGACACAGTTTAATGTTAAATTTCACATTCCACTTTAGATCAACATTTCAAAGCAGAGCCTAATAAAGATGACATCTACCCATTTAGGGTGAAAGTTATCAAACTGGACTACCATTAAGATGAGTTATTTTACCGTTAACTCATACTATTTTAGCATAGGTCCCTTTTTAAGTTATGAGATCTAGTTACCAATAGCTAAAATAGCATAAGTTAACGGTAAAATAACACATCTTAATACGCTGATAACTTCCCCTCTTATTTTGCTGGTTTGTATTCAGCTAATAGACAGGTAAGGTGAGTACATAATTCACTTCTAGAAAACAGCCCTATCATCACAGGGGTATCCCAGTCAGGGTGACATCATCATAACGGGATCCTGCACTAACTGCTACTGGCCCCACCCTATCCTTCAACAGTAGACATTCCCCCCTACCCCTGGACTACCTAGGGTTCCAGTATGCCTAGCAATATGCCTGACCACATGAAAATTCTAGATTGGAGTTTTATGCAATAGAAAAGAAACTTTACTCTTTCTTTGTCATTCAGAAGGAGTATAAGGCATAGCTGGTTTTCATATGACAGCTAATCATCAACTCAGCAATCATAGCTAAGAACTTAAGAATTTCCATAATGCGTCAGACCAATGGTTCATCTAGCCCAGTATCCTGCTTCCAGCAGTGGCCAATCCAGAAGTACCTGGCAGAAACCCAATTAGTTGCACCATTCCATGCTACCAATCCCACGGCATGCAGTGGCTTCCCACATGTCCATCTCAATAACAGACTATGGACTTTTCCTCCAGGAACTTGTCCAAACCTTTTCAAAACCCAGATACACTAACCGCCATTACCACATCCTCTGGCAATGAGTTCCTTAATGTCCACTTTACCAACAGAGTTCAAGATAGATTTCAATCTCAATAAGCTTCTGGTTGTCCAACAATTGAATACATCACTTAAGCAACATTCACATCAGTAGTCATTACATTAACAGAATTCGATTAGGTTCAAGAAACAGGGTCATTCTTCCATCCTCTCAGCATAGGCATCTACTGCCCTCTCTCTCCAGACCTCTTCTCTAACCTCTCCTTCAAATTTATTTCTACTGGGTGTCACCATTGTGCAATGACTTCCTTCCATTCCACCAGCTATGAATTACCTCCACAGCACAATCATTCTCATTGGCTTAGGGAGCTGAAGACCTTAGCTACCAGGCAACCCAACAGTGCAGTCAGCATGGAGCCTGCCAGCCAGTGCACAAAGACACAATCACATGAGCCTGCTGCTGGAAGAGAGACCCAAACTAAGATTACCCATGTGGAGGATCTATGAGCATGCATTGACTTTGGTTGTCATTTCTACTGCCATTCCTCTGCCTGATGGTGCTGCCACCTCTCCTGTTACTACCGATGATTCCCTGTTTTAGGTAACTTGGGTGCGAGAACCTCACTGATAAGAAATAGGGATTTATTGAGTTGGGGGAAGAGGAAGCAAATGTCAACTGAGGAAGACGGAAGGGACGGAAATGGAGGTGAGAAAAGGGGGAGAGAAGATTAGTTGGGAAGAAGATGGAGGAAAGGAAGGGAGTGAAGGGGGAATAGAGATCTGAAATTTCTTTTGGGGGGGGGTCATATACAGTGGTGGAAATAAGTATTTGATCCCTTGCTGATTTTGTAAGTTTGCCCACTGACAAAGACATGAGCAGCCCATAATTGAAGGGTAGGTTATTAGTAACAGTGAGAGATAGCACATCACAAATTAAATCCGGAAAATCACATTGTGGAAAGTATATGAATTTATTTGCATTCTGCAGAGGGAAATAAGTATTTAATCCCTCTGGCAAACAAGACCTAATACTTGGTGGCAAAACCCTTGTTGGCAAGCACAGCGGTCAGACGTCTTCTGTAGTTGATGATGAGGTTTGCACACATGTCAGGAGGAATTTTGGTCCACTCCTCTTTGCAGATCATCTCTAAATCATTAAGAGTTCTGGGCTGTCGCTTGGCAACTCGCAGCTTCAGCTCCCTCCATAAGTTTTCAATGGGATTAAGGTCTGGTGACTGGCTAGGCCACTCCATGACCCTAATGTGCTTCTTCCTGAGCCACTCCTTTGTTGCCTTGGCTGTATGTTTTGGGTCATTGTCGTGCTGGAAGACCCAGCCACGACCCATTTTTAAGGCCCTGGCGGAGGGAAGGAGGTTGTCACTCAGAATTGTACGGTACATGGCCCCATCCATTCTCCCATTGATGCGGTGAAGTAGTCCTGTGCCCTTAGCAGAGAAACACCCCCAAAACATAACATTTCCACCTCCATGCTTGACAGTGGGGACGGTGTTCTTTGGGTCATAGGCAGCATTTCTCTTCCTCCAAACACGGCGAGTTGAGTTCATGCCAAAGAGCTCAATTTTTGTCTCATCTGACCACAGCACCTTCTCCCAATCACTCTCGGCATCATCCAGGTGTTCACTGGCAAACTTCAGACGGGCCGTCACATGTGCCTTCCGGAGCAGGGGGACCTTGCGGGCACTGCAGGATTGCAATCCGTTATGTCGTAATGTGTTACCAATGGTTTTCGTGGTGACAGTGGTCCCAGCTGCCTTGAGATCATTGACAAGTTCCCCCCTTGTAGTTGTAGGCTGATTTCTAACCTTCCTCATGATCAAGGATACCCCACGAGGTGAGATTTTGCGTGGAGCCCCAGATCTTTGTCGATTGACAGTCATTTTGTACTTCTTCCATTTTCTTACTATGGCACCAACAGTTGTCTCCTTCTCGCCCAGCGTCTTACTGATGGTTTTGTAGCCCATTCCAGCCTTGTGCAGGTGTATGATCTTGTCCCTGACATCCTTAGACAGCTCCTTGCTCTTGGCCATTTTGTAGAGGTTAGAGTCTGACTGATTCACTGAGTCTGTGGACAGGTGTCTTTCATACAGGTGACCATTGCCGACAGCTGTCTGTCATGCAGGTAACAAGTTGATTTGGAGCATCTACCTGGTCTGTAGGGGCCAGATCTCTTACTGGTTGGTGGGGATCAAATACTTATTTCCCTCTGCAGAATGCAAATAAATTCATATACTTTCCACAATGTGATTTTCCGGATTTAATTTGTGATGTGCTATCTCTCACTGTTACCAATAACCTACCCTTCAATTATGGGCTGCTCATGTCTTTGTCAGTGGGCAAACTTACAAAATCAGCAAGGGATCAAATACTTATTTCCACCACTGTAAATGCAAGTGTTAAAATGAGGTCAAGTTGGATGAAAGTTTGGGAAATGCTATTCCTGAGCATCTCAACTTACAGAGGACTATACTTTAAGCATATAGAGAGAAATTCTTTCAAGTATGCACAATAGTTGCATGCCAACTATATATATATATATATATATATATTTCATTACAATAGTGGCACATATAAATGCCAAAATTCTGCCTAAGCACTATTCTGCAAATCTGTGCATATTTTACAGGTTAATGTACACTCAGGTGGAATCTGGGTAGAGCATCAGCAGGACTCCAACTTACGCATAATTTACACAATATATTTCACTGGAACTTAGGCACACACAGCAATATGGCTGGCATAAAGGTTTGTGCCTATATTTTTAATGTTACGCTAGTATTCTATAAAGGAAAGTAGTCACCTATATTCCTTTATAGAATAGGCTCAAAGCAAGTGCCCAGTTATAGACTTACCCCATCCTGAAAATCACTATGAGGCATATTTTCAAAGCACTTAGCCTTCCAAAGTTCCATAGGTTTCTATGGAACTTTGGAAGGCTAAGTGCTTTGAAAATATGCCTCTATGTAATTTATACTCAGTACAAATCTCTTGAAACCTTATCAATTTCCTGTGAAGAGATCTTATGTTCAATGCCAAATGCAAGTTAAAATAGTCTCCAATCATTCTAGCCAAGCAGATGCTCTCAAATATTTTTTCTGACTTCCAAATGAATAGTTTTATTACAATACACTCAAATGTTTCTTCTATGGTTCTCTGTTCTGTACGCAAAAGTTTATATAAAGAATATCTCATGCACCATGTTGCTTTGAAGAACTCCCATTTTGATCTATGATTAGCAATGAGCCAGAGTACTGTTGTATTGTTCTCTCCTTATCTTGTACTTACTCGGCCTCTCCTGTTCTTTCTTTTTGGAACGTCCTCTTCCATATCTTCTTCCTCATTTAATTCATCAGCATTTTCATCGTTTTCCAGTACCCTCTGTATTTAGGAAAAGAAAAGAACTTAATGAAAGTTACTAGGCAGTAACAGTCAAATATCAGAGACCTGTAGGCAGACATCTTGGTGAGAGATGGCCTGGCAGGATGTTTCTGCCATTTGACCTCTATGAGAAAGACACAAAAAAAAGGGAAAAAAAAGGAGCAATATTAGTAACACCAAATTACAGTAGAATAAACTGAAATGTTGAAAGACAAAAGGGTATGCCAAAGGGAGGGCTCATCTTAACCTAGATAAATTAAAACATTGCACCAACATACAATTTGCAGCTTAAGAAGGAGAAATTAGGTTTTACCTGATCATTACTTTTCCATTAGCCCTTCCCACTATTCCAGGGGGATAGTTGTGTCCATCAACCAGCAGGTGGAGATACAGAACTGAAAACTGAGCTGAGACATACCTCTCTAGGCATCCAGTCGAACTCCTCAGTATTGATGTAGACAAGAGGAAAGGATAATACTCAGAATAAATACAACAACCTTAAACAACTTGCTAACCTAACACTAACCAGTCGAGCAAATGTGTGGACCTCTGTCATCTCTGGAGAACTTGTAGAGAATAAAAGATACACAGGAAGCACCATCCAAGGTGACAGTTGTTATTTGACCGATTACTTTGCACCAACTAAACATATCAGAAACTCTCTGGAATAGTGGGAAAGACTAATGGAAAGAGCATTATCAGGTAAGACCTAATTTCTCCTTCCATTATGTAGCTTCCCACTATTCCAGAACCTGTGGGATGTATAAAAGCAATCCCTTGAGTGGGTGGGATCCAGGTGCCACACCCTGAGGACTGAAGACCCAAATCTGGCTTCTGAGCGCACCATGTCTGCCTTGTGGTGCTTGGCAAAGGTATGCAATGTCGACCACATCGCTGCCTTGCAAATATCTACCAGAGACAGTAAGGTAGTCTCCACACAGGATGTCGCTGTACCGTAAACAAATAAGCTGACGTGATAGTCTCCTTCAGCCATCCAGCAATTGTGGGCTTAAAGCCATGAAGCCAAGCCTCTATTTACCAAAAAACAGTCTGTCCAATTTGTGAAAGTCATTCATGATTTCCAGATATCTAATGAGGACTCTACAAACATTGAGAAGCTTCAAGCAAGAATACTAAGCCTCTTTATCCTCTCTGCGAAAGGATGGGAGCTCAACAGATTGGTTGAGATGAAATGGTAATACCACTTTTGGAAGAAAATCGGGGAGGGGAGAGTCACTCAGGGGCACATGGTTTGGTGTGGAGTATGCTTAAAGGATACTATTGAAACAGGACATTTAGGGAACATCAACTGAGAGGTTTCAATAATGATGAAAGAAAGCTAGGAGTGTTTAAGGGGAGAGCACAGTAAATGGTGCATATTATCCCCCCGTCAACTTCTACGCAGCTTGCAGATGCACAGAAAAAACACAATTTGAAGCATCTGTATACAAGTGCTAGAGTCTAAAAAAATAAGATGGGAGAGTTAGAGCATATAGCACTAAATGAAGAGGTAGATATAATAGGCATCTCAGAGACCTGGGGAAGGAGGATAAACAATGGGACACTGTGTTAGAACAGTATACATTATATTGTAATGATAGAGTGGATCAATTTGGATGGGGGGCTTGTGCTATATGTTAAAGAGGGAATTCAGTCAAACAAAACAAACATTCCACATGAAACAGCAGCATGAAATCATTATGGATAGAAATTCCATTTGTGGAGGGAAGGAATATACTGGTAGGGCTGTACTACCATCCGCCAGGACAGAATGAACAAACAGATGAAGAAATGTTTACAGAAATTAGGAAAGCTGGTAAATAATTACTGCAAATTACAGGACAAAATGAGATCAAAGGTATAATGCCACAACAAAAGGGAAATCTTCACTTGACACTACAAGCCCAACAGCAGCTGTTATTTATTAAAAGGGAGAAAAAAGGATCTTGGTAACCTTGTACAAACCTTGCATTTCAAACGTAATTAGTCTGTGCTGCAATGGTTCCAGTTTTCAAATCACATTTCCTTTTTTATCATTCACTAAATACAAAACTTCAATTCAATGCAGAATATCTCATTGTGCAGCCTTAGCTCATATAAAAAGCAAATACTTAGCTTTAAGAACAAACCCGATCCTCCTATGGCACCCGTTTCACCACCAAAAACTGCCTTCATCAGGGTCATTCAATTCGGGATTGTATATCAGTATACATTGTTTAATGTCTGCTGAACACAGCTTCACGGCAGGCTGCAACATTGAAAATGGCCCTGATGAGGACTTATTAGGAAATGGTTGGTAAATAAGACCAAGAATACTATAATCCCTCTGTATCTCTCCATGGTGTGATTTCATCTTGAGTACTGCATTCAATTCTGGTAGCCTTATCTCAAAAAAGAAATAGGGGAATTAGAAAAGATTCAAAGAAAGGCAACCAGAAAAGTAAAGGGGATGGAACTCTTCTCATATGTAAGGAAAGGCTAAACAGGCTAGGGTTCTACAGATTGGAAAAGAGATGATTGATGGGAGATATGATTGAGATCTACTAAATCCTGAGTGGTGTAGAATGAGTAGGAGTGAATTGATTTTTTACTCTTTCAAAAAAGTACAAAGCCTAGGTGACACTCAATGAAGTTAAATGTAAATATTGTTAAACAAATAGAAAGAAATATTTTTTCACTCACCAAATAGTTAAGCTCTGGAACTCATTCCCGGAGGATATGGTAATAGCAGTAAGTGTATCTGGGCTTAAAATGGTTTAGACTTAGCATGGAATCTTGCTACTATTTGGGTTTCTGCCAGATACTTGTGATTTGGATTGGCCACGGTTGGAAACAGGATACTGAGCTAGATGGACCATTGGTCTCACCCAGCATGGCTATTCTTATTTTCTTATGTTCTAGCCAGGTGCAGGAAGACCCCACCTCCAAAAGCAGAGAAAGGGATCCCAACAAGAGAGAATCTGAATCTCCGAAACCCTACAAGCCAACACAACAGCCAGAAAGAACGCAGCCTTCAGCATTAAGATCTTTCAAGGAGGCCTTCTGGAGTGGCTCAAAAGGAGGCTTCTGAATAGCCCAAAGGACTCTGGACATAGCGAACAAAAGAGATGCTGCAAGCAGCCCGCTCCCCGCAAGCGGCCCATTCTTCGCAAAAATGTCTTCTGCAGTCAGCACCTGAAACAGGCAAAAGCCGCACCTGAAATTTTAGAGAACCCATTGCCAATCCTTTCTGAAGTCCTGCCTGAAGAAATGCTAGGATGTGTGCGATCTGAACAGAGAAGGGAGAAAGTCCACGCTCAGAACACCAGCCCTTGAATATCCTCCACACCGTCGTATATGCCATGGATGTACAGTATTTCTGAGCCTGAAGCAAGGTAGCAATGACCAAATCAGAATAACCTTTTCATATCAGCCAAGCCCTTTCAATGGCCAAGGCCTAAGACCAAAGGGGCACAGATCCCTCATAAGCAACAGATCTTGCTTCAGTAGGCTGTGTAAATGCAGAAGACAGAGAGGATCCCCGTCCAGCAGTTGAATCAGGTCCACATACCATGGCCTCCTCGGCCAATCCAAGGCTACAAGAATTATTGGACCTCAGTACAATGTGATCCTTTTCAACACACAGTGTACCATGGGCCAAGGAGGGATGATATACAGTAGATGTGTCTCTGGCTAGGGCTGCAGTAAGGCATCAATCCCCATCAAGCCCAGTTCTTCCAATGACTGAAGAACTTGTGCACTTTGGCATTTCATTTTGTCGCCAGCAAGTCCAGAAGCGGAGAACACATTTGTCTACTATCAGCTGAAAACCCTGGATGGATAGTTCCCATTCTCCTGGGACCAAGGAGTACCTGCTGAGAAAGTCCACCTCCACATTTAAGGACCTAGTGATGTGAGCTGCCAACAAGCAGAAAAGATTTTTCTCTGCCCAACTCACCTCCACTGCCATCAGACTGCTGCAGGTCCCACCTTGCTTTTTGATATATGCTACCGCCGTCGCACTTTCAGTGAAAACTCAGACCAGAGCCAATACCAGAAAAGGAGCAAAGTTGCACAAGGCATTCCATACTGTCCTGAGTTCCAAGCGATATATCAACCACTGAGACTCTTGTTCCATCCATGTGTCCTGTGCCACATGCAACTTGTGATGAGCTCCCCAACCTAACTTACTAGTGTCCATTGTCACTACCTCCAACTATGCTATCAGAAAGGGAGTTCCGATGGTCAAATTCCTGGGTGATGACCACCACTGCATACTCCATCTGGCAAACAGCATCCAAGGAAGATGAAGGTCATACTTCTGTGACACCAGAGACCAGCGGCTGAGAAGAGACTCCTGTAAGGACCACATATGAGCCCTTGCCCAAGGCAACACTTTCATTTCTGCTATTATTGACCCCAGAACCTTGGTCTGACATGACTGAGGAGAAGATAAATCTGTTGAACCAGCTTCAGCCTCCTGCATTCTGTGAGAAAGAATCTCTCTCTTGCTGTGTCGATAGAGTGCCCAGATACTCCAGTGTCTGCGATGAAGTTATACTGCTCTTCTTGAAATTGATTACTCAACCCAATGACTGCAAAAGACGAACAACTGTCACTGCCATGCTGTCTGAATAGGACAACACACGAATGATGAGGTCATGAAGATACGGGTGAACTCTGATTCCCTGGCACTGAAGGCCCCCACTACCACAATAACTTTGGTAAATATTTGTTGGTTCTCTTGATAATTAATGTTGTTTGATCAGTGATATATTTGTTATATTTATTCATGTATTTAATCTACTTATTAATATTGTTTACATTTTTAAATTATGAGGAATATTTGTTTATTATTCTTTTTACATATATTTTTTATATATATTTATTTTAAGTGTGACATATTATGTTTTTATATTATTTTATATTTGTAATTTTATGTGTTTGTCTATTTTAGCCCCTGACGTAGCCCCTTTGGGCGAAACAGGGCCTGTGGTGGGCAATTTCTTGGTATATGGTATTATTAATAAAATCTTTACAACTTTACATTTTATACTGATCTGCTGGTTTATTTTCCACGTTGGAGTTTGCAGATCGTTTGCCTTGTTGTTTTAAAGCCCTGAATAGGAAATGATGGCCCAGCACCACAAAACGTAAAAACCTCTGATGTGGCGGCCCATATGGATATATGCAAGTATGCCTCTGAGATCGAGGGCGGTGAGAAATTCTCCCAGTTGAACTGAGGCTGTGACTGCTCTTAGTGTTTCCATGTGAAAGTGGAACACATCAATTTAGACCTTTGAGATTTAAGACTGGATGAAAGGCGACTTCCTTCCTTGGGACAATGAAGCAGATCTGCCTTGTCCCTGTTCAGCCTGAGGAACTGGAACAATGGCCCGGAGTGCCAGCAAGGAATCTACAGTGGCCGGAACCTGGGCCACCTTGGCTCTCTTTCAACAAGGAGACTGCAAGAAGAGAGGAGTGACCGGGTGGGAGAACTCCAACTTGTAACCTTCTGTAAGAATATCCAGAACCCACTTGTCTGATGTGATTGTGGCCCACACCTCTTGAAACTCCTGAAGAGACATTGGGCACTCTAGCTGACTGAGTGGAGGACTTCCTGTCTGCAAGAAAAGAAGATTGGTGTGCCTGAAATCGGGACTTCTGACAATATTGATGACAACCGGGTCGGTGCCATCTGCTGTCTTGAAATTGAGATCGAGAGCCCCCTGAAGATGGACAACCAGAGGCTTTAGACTTATCTTCCATCAACCACTATAGCTTAGTTTCCCCCAGTTCTTTCACCAAGTTACTGAGATCTCCAAATAATCACTTGCCCTGAAAGGGCAGTTTAACTAAATGTGACTTTCATGCTGCATCCACTACCCAACTGCCACAACCAGTGCTACTGACATGCAGTGACAGCCAAAGACATACTGTGGGCCATAACCGATAACATGTCATAAATAGCATCAGCCAAGTAGGCCAACGCCGTTTCCTGCTGGGTGTTATGGCATCTGTCTTGTGTTGCAGACTGCTGATGCCACTTCAGGCATGCTTTTGCCAGAAGCGAGCTGCACATTGTCGCTTGAAGACCCAAAGAGGCAACCTCAAAGGCTTATTTCAGTGAGCCTTCTAGTTTCCTATCCTGTAGATCTTTTAGGGCAATGCCTCTTTCCACCAGAAAGGTCTTTTTAGTCACCACCATAACAAGGGAGTCACCCTGGGAAGCTGCGATTTCTCCCATGGCTCTTCCCACTCTCAGCCCCAAGTCCAGTGAGACCCATTCTGCTGTAATCATCTTGAATGTCACGATTTACCAGGAAGGCCTTAGAAGGACCTCTAAGCCTCCCAAACAGAAGGCTCCTCAATGGAAAGCACTGCCAGTGCCTCAGAAAGGAGAGTACTGAGTAGAGAATGACATGGGGAAGGGGACCCGCAGTAACCACGGGGATAGGGACAAAGCCCATGGGGACGGGGCAGGGATAGATCCTATGGGGCCAGGGTGGGGACGGGGACAGATCCCACGTGAATGGGACCAGAGCCCGTAAGGACGGGAACAAACTTAGTCCCTGTGTCACTTTTTACTTTGAAACCTGTTAATGAACTGAACTGTTATTTATGCTTGATTAATGCCGACGACAATATTTTTATTTTTTGGAAAAAATAAGCAAACTGCTAGCAAAATTTGCATGGGGGATCCTGCACATCCTTCTACCAGCACATCTTCTAAGAAGACATCTTCTATTACAGGAGAGACTGTGGAAGACAGGACAGCTAGACTGAATCCTGAGATTGTGATGACTTCTTATTGATGCAGAGATTAAAAAATCATAACAGTGCTTCATAGGGCATATTTCTCCCTCTAGTGCATACAGAATGGGTTGTACTTTGTACCCCTGGACATTTTAACAGGTTGGATTAGGAGTCCTTGGGGTACTAGAAGTAGCTATTGTTGGGGATGGAAGGGTAGAGGATGGTGGTGGTGGGAGGGTTATTATAGCTGCTCATTGTTATTATTGTTTTCTATTTGTAATTTATACACAACAGTTGCACATCATATTGTTCTTTTTATACTTTAATAAAAAGATTTAAATACAAAATTATAAGTGTTCGAGGCTTTTGCAGATGAGAACAGAGCCCACAGGGATGGGGCTTGGACGGGGACAGAGCCTGCGGGAATGGGGCGGGGATGGAGATGGGGCCTGCGGGGATGGGGTGGGGATGGAGACAGAACCCACGGAGATGGGGCGGGGACGGGGACAAATTTTGTCCCCATATCATTCTCTAGTACTGAGCTCCTCTTTATAAAACAACTTCAGTACTTTCCGGTCAACCTCCTCCTCAGGAGGGTGCTCTCTCTCCTCTAATGGCTCCTTCAATGATTGCTTCTCTGAATAGACTGAGGCCAAATCAGATAAGGAGGGAGAAGCAGATAGTCTTATCTGCCTACTCCTAGAGGTTTAAATGAGATCTCTTGGGAGCCGGAGGGGCAGCGGGGCAAAAAACTGAAGCACCTTGGAGCAACCCTGACCATCTCTGCTTCAGTCAATAGGCCTGGTGTAAGAGCAATATAAACTCAGGATAAAACAAAGATCCCGATGCAACCGAATGCTCTGTTGGGCCCTGAGGTTATAAATGGTGACTGCGCTACATGCATGATTAGACAGAGGCTGTTCCTCACTGCCAGTCAGCTCCAACAAAATGGCACCCTTTCCTGTGCTCTCCTGCATCAAACTGTGCACCAGCCCTGCTGGAGAGCCTGAAGTCCCCAGCATATTGGGATACTGTGCCAAACCAAAGACATGCTGCCCCCAACCATTTCCTCCACGTCCCGTGGAATTCCCAGCTTACACAAACTGGAATACCCCGACGCCGACCAACGGATCCCACAGTGGGAACAACGCTTACCTGCCTACATGGGAGTCGCCATTTATCCCAAGAGTCACACAAGCATCACAGCAGCCAGTCCCAAGTGGTGAGTCAGGATCCTTCCCCTGAACCAAGAAGAACTTGCAGCTCTCCAAGTGGTTCTGAGTCAAAGTTTAGTCAGACTTACCACTGCCGGCTGGCCCCCCAACATGCCTCAAGTTCTCCACAAGTCTTACCATGCTCTCTAGTAAATCTCTTTCCTTTTCCTCTTTTTTTTAAGTTGTTGTGCTTAAAAAGAGCAGTTCCACAGGAAACAGGTGAAGGGAGGGAAGAAATAAATTTGTGGGGCACCAGAGATAGGGGATCTGAAGACCTCCAGAATGACTCTACAAATTCAAGCCACCTACAAAGCTCAACTGGGGACCAGCTGGACCAGGAGCAAATCACTCAGAACCCAAGCCTGAAAATATGTCTACCTACCTGCTGGAGATAGAAAATACTGAGGAGCTGGATTGGATGCCAAGAGAGGTATGTTTCAGCTCAGTTTTCAGTTCTCTATCTCCACCTGCTGGCTGATGGAGACAACTATCCCACAGATTTTGGAATAGTGGGAAGCTATGTAATGGAAAGAAAAAATACAAAAGGCTGCAAAGAAGTGCACTGACAAATAAACCAGAATGTATTGGGTCAATCAAAGGGAGGTTCAAAATTCTGGATAATGTAGCCCACTGGTGTATTTAATCAATGACTCTGGTCCTCTCCTCTTTACCTGAATTTCTAGTAAAGTATCCTCATCTTTTGTATCTTTCTTCTCAAGTCCTTCACCACGCAATAATGCCTCCAGTGTGGTTCCCTCTGATGTTATTCCATCCTTCTTAAGAGGAAGTTCTACTTCTGAAATTGACAAGAGGAATATGCTCATTAGTTGTTTAAACTTTGGACGAGTATATGCACAAGCAAAAAGATCTAAATCCAACCCATTTCCATTTCAGAGATAAGATATCAGTTCAGAGGCAATAGTACTGTTAAAGAGTTATGGAAATATTAACACTGAATTGAGACTTAACAACCTGGGATTAGGTTTACATGCTAATTTTTCAAATTTAAAAATCTTCTAGTTCATTTATTGGTTTTCAGCTCTCTTTTCACAAGTAAGAATCTTCTAGGCTTATCTAAGATTTTCTTTAATTCTGCTATCAGTTGCTCCACCTCCTCCAATCAGAGGCCATTCCATGCATCTACCATAGCAAAACCCATCCTGATGTTGCTTCTTACCTCTTACAGAATCATATCCTGGCCTCTTTTCTAGAGCATTGTTTCCCTCTGAAAAGGACCTGATTCCTCTATAATGATACTTTTGGCTAATTTTACTGCAAGTTAAATGCAAAATAAAACACAAAGTAAGTGCAAAGCCTATGCAGTAACTCTTCAGGGCATGGCCAGTATCAGCCCTGAAGTTACCACACAGGTAAACAACTTACAGGGCCAGATTCTATAAATAGCACTCAGAAATGGATGCCAGAAAAAATTGGCGCTAGGCAGAATTCTATAAAGGGTGCGAACCCTTTAGCATTGATTCCCACATCATAACTTTGGGCACCAGACTTATGCTTGTTGAAACCTGGTGTAAATGCTTGTACCCAAGTTGGGTGTGCTGACCCATTATTCAGTAACAATGTGCACAATTTTTCAGAATGTCCCTGACATGCCCATGCCCCCTTCTGAGTTGCACGCTATGGGATTTGGGTGCCCAGAACTGTTCCCTCTAAGCTAAGCAGGAGTCCTCCAACTAAATTACTGCCGGGGGGGGGGGGGGTGTAGTGTTTTCAAGAGCTACAGACAGATAGGTTCCCTGGAGTCCTGCAGAGCTTGCCTGACCCTCACTATTGAAAATGTATAGTGAAACAGCACCACCCTCTGGCAGGGCTGTAGATTGAGGACTCTTGCTCAGCTTAGAGGGAACAGTGGTGCCCAGTGTTATAGAATAGCCCACAGACAGATGCGTGTGCAAATCCCAATTGGTGCCTATTTTAATGTCAATAGTTAGTGACTAATTATTGCTCTTTAATGCCTTGTTAGCCAATTAAGATGCGCATGCCCATTCTCTGGCCATAACCGACACAGTTCTCTCTCCACAACAAGCTTAGTAGTCAGCACACGATTTCTACTACAATGGCTGCTGAACATACAGTAGCAGTTAGCACTGCCCAGATCTTACAGCACACATGAAATCTTGCCCTAATTTCTTATTGCAGTTCAGTATGTAAGCTACATAATTTTCCCTGCAAGGACAAGGTGAAGTAGCAGGGGGCAAGAACTATTAATATTTTTAATATTTAAGGTTCCATGGATTTTTGAAAGAAGTATGTTTTGAACATTTTTTTAACCTGTGATGATCCTCTTAACTTTTAAACAGCAACCACTCTGCTGAATAGTGACCTCACTTTTTATGTATTACAATATTGAACTCCATTTCTGACGCTCCAGAAATTTCTGGGTCGAGCGCACGCCATTTCCAGTGCTCCAGAATTTTTTTTCTAGTGCAGCAGTAACTCAGAGGTAATCGGGCATCACCACGCGCTGCCCGATTACTACCGAATTACCACAGGAGCCCTTACCGCCACCTCAATGGGTGTCAGTAAGTGCTCCCCACCACATGATCATGCGGTAAGAGTTATCTTACTGTATGGCCATTTTTTTGGGGTGGGGGTATTATACCGGCTGCGGTAAAAAGGGCCCTGGTGTGCGGGGAAAAACAGCCCCCATCGCTATCGTAAGGCCCTTTTTTCACAGCTTAGTAAAAGAACCCCTTGGTGAGCTGAAACATGACCAAATGCAAATGGTATGAAAATAACTACTGATAGAAACAACTACTGAAGGTATTTTAACTGTACTAAATTAGGGGATCTTTTACTAAAGCTTAGCGCGAGTTATCTGCAGCAGGAGCAACAGGAATAAAATGGGCCCTGCTGCACATAACTCAAGCTAAGCTTTAGTAAAAGACCCCCTAAATGAATGGAGAGAACACGGTGTTCCAAACAATAAATTATGTCTATTTTAAACTGTCTTTTGTACCGATTTTAAATAAGCATGAAGAGCTACAAGAATATAAAAGAACATAAGACAACAGAAACAACTGACAGAAACAATCCAAATTATAAGTAGTGCAAATAATCCACAGAGTACATGAAAAATGTAAAAAAAACAGTGACGTCCTCAACACAAAAATGTTAAACAACTTAAGAATATAAACATGCAGAGTGATCTGGCATAAATAATACTGGAAGATTCACAGGCATAGATATAAAATGATCTACCACAAAATGAATAGAAATATATATATCTCTGTGATTTCTATCAATACAGATATTATCCATATTAATATGAACATAAATTGAAAATAAAATATATCTATAGATATGAATTCAAAACCCATGAAGCATAAGTTGAATGTGAAATGTATATAAGTATATCTAATTGCCACCAACATACTATGATAATATCCATGTTTGTGTCAGCTTTAACTAAATGGTTATGAAATTATATCGATATTGGCAAAGCCTGAAAATGTCATGCAGGTCTTAGGTACCAAGGGATATATCCATGCACTTGAATGCACAAATACACACACACACACACACTCATTGCCAAACAAACACGCACATCTCTCTATGCAAACAAACATATATTCTTTCCTTACTTATATTTTTCCATATTGCTTGACCAGGGGCCCTGTTTACTAAGGAGCGCTAGTGTTTTTAGCGTGCACTAAAAATTAGTGCATGCTAACACTAGAGACACCCATAGGAATTTATGGGTGTCTCTAGTATTAGTGTGTGCTAAAAATGCTAACGCGCTTACAGCGCAGCTTAGTAAACAGGGCCCCAGGTTGGCTAAGTGCTATTTGAAGATAGCATAACTAAAGAAAAGGTCTACAATCTATTTCCAAATTCAAACCACATGGGGTAACAGTTGTAAGTTAAAAATCAATTTTTGTTCTTCACAAAGCAATAAAGTTTCTGTATCACTTCTCCTCCAGTTGGTTTTGAAAATCTTAAATATAAACAATTTTAAATCATCTACTGAATGACCTAAGGTATTCCAATGATTAACCAAGAGAGCAGAATCAATATTTCTATTAATGCAACTGCGGTGATCTACAATCTGTATCGTAACCATTCTCATAGTTTTGCCTACATAGAGAAAAGGACATGGGCACTGTATAATGTAAATCACCTGTGAAAAATTGCAATTTGATGTATGAAACACTGGAATGATTTTCACGGTATGATGATGTGTATCTCCAGAGCAAGTTTACAGACACTGCATGACCCATACTTTCTATGTCGTAGATGAGAAATCTGATTGGATGAACAAGGAAGTGCAGGCAATATTGATGGTATAATTTTTTCTCTAGCGTATGCTTTTCTTTAGAGTATGCTATAACTAAGCGCTTATTCTTAAAACACATTTTTAAAATATGCCAGTGTCAACAGACAACCCATTGAATTTTATTTGCCAAACGAGAGAATTTTAAAATACAGACTATGGGCCCTGATTACTAAACTGTGATAAGGGTGGACTAGCATTTTTAGCGTGCACTAAACGCTAAAGACACGCGCCTTATGTATGGAGTTGTAGATGTGTGTTTTGAGTGCGCACAGCAGTGGCGTAGCCAGACTGCCAATTTTGGGTGGGCCTGAACCCAAAGTGGGTGGGCACAAAATTTTCTCTCTACCCCCCTCCCCCAGGAAATATTTAGTCACACTTTTCAGTGAGCTTTCAGAGGCCAAAACCTCCTGCCTCAGGTCAGTATAATGCTGTTACGGTATCCTCTCCTGACCTAAGGAAGGAAGTATTGGTCTCTGAAACTTTATTAACAAAGGTACCATATTACTTTATCCTAAATTAAAAATAAAATTATTTTCTTTACCTTTGTTGTATGGCCATTTACTTTTTCTCATTGTGTTGCTCCCAGTCTCTAGATTCTGCTTTCCTTCGTCTTTCTCTTGCCAGGGTTTCCTGTCCATTCATCACCTATGGCTTTTCATCTTTTCCTCACCCTTGTTCGCCACATGCCCCTTCCTCTTATTCTCCAGTCTTTCCCTACTCTGTCCTCTCCCTCTTTCCATCCAGCAGCTCCCCTCTTTCTCTCCCCATCCTTCCAGTGTCTCCCCTCTTTCTTTTGCATCCAGCGTCTCCTTTTTCTCCCTACCCTTTCATCCAGTGTCTTCCCTCTTTCTCTCCTTATCCTTTCACTGATCTACCCTCTCTCCTGATCCTTCCATCTAGTGTCTCTATCTCCCCTCTCCTTCTATCCAGTGTCTATCTCTCTACCCTTTTCTGTTCAGTCTCCTCCCTCTCTCCACATCCTTCTAGTTTCTCCCCTTTCTCTCTGCATCCTTTCATCCATCTCCCCTCTTTCTCTCCCTATCCTCCCATGTCCAGCAGCTCTCTTCCCTCTAGTCCCTTCTTCCTCTTCCTTCCTTGTCTAGCAGCTCTCCAGCCCCTTCCTCCTCTGCCTCCCATGTCCAGCACCTCTCTCCCTTCCATCCAATCCCCTCCTCCTCTCCATCCCATGTCCAGCAGCTCTCTCCCTTCCCTCTAGTCCCTTCTTCCTCTTCCTCCCTTGTCCAGCAGCTCTCCAGTCCCTTCCTCCTCTCCCTCCCATGTCCAGTAGCTCTCTCCCTTCCCGCCAGTCCCTCCCATGTCCCAGACGTTCTCTCCCTTTCCTCCAGTCCCTTCTTCCTCTCCCTCCCATGTCCCAGCAGCTCTCTCCCTTCCCTCCAGTCCCTTCTTCCTCTCCCTCCCATGTCCCAGCAGCTTCTCCCTTCCCTCCAGTCCCTTCTTCCTCTCCCTCCCATGTCCCAGCAGCTTCTCCCTTCCCTCAAGTCCCTTCCTCCTCTCCCTCCTATGTCCCAGCAGTTCAGCCACTTTCCCCCCAGGCCCGCGAATCCACATCCTTCCCGCGCTGTCGCAGCCCTTTTGTCCCGCGGAGGTAGCATTTCCTTCCTACCCTGTCTTCTCCCCAGGCTCCGCTGCATCGTCCCTGCAAGAGGAATCGTTTTCCTTTTCGGCCGTCGCGCTGCGCTGCCATACACACAGGCAGCTTCGCTCCTCCCCCACCGCGTTCATCCAGCCCTAACAGGAAGTGCATCAGAGAGGGCCAGAATGGACACGGCGGGGGAGGAACGAAGCTGCCTGTGTGTATGGCAGCGCAGCGCGACGGCCGAAAAGGAAAACGATTCCACTTGCAGGCCGGGACGATGCAGGGGAGCCTGGGGAGAAGACAGGGCAGGAAGGAAACGCTGAACGCTGCCTCCGCGGGACAAAAGGGCAGCGACAGCGTGCGAAGGATGGGCGGGCCTGGAGGGAAAATGGGCGGGCCTGGGCCCGTCCAGGCCCACCCGTGGCTACGCCCCTGGCGCACAGAATCATTTTTCAGTGCACCTGTAAAAAATGCCTTTTTTAAATTTTTGACAAAAATGGGCATGCAGCAAAATGAAAATTGCTGCACGTCCATTTTGGGTCTGAGACCTTACCGCCAGCCATTAACCAGGCGATAATGGCCTACGAATGTAGAATGATGATTACCACCTGATTACTGCACGCGTGCCAGAAAATAAAAATATTTTCTGGCGCGCTTAGCAGACACGCGTCAAAAATGAAATTACTGCAAGGGCCAAGCGGTAGCCGGGCAATAACTCAAAATTGACATGCATTGGGCAAACGTAGGCACCTACGCGGCTTAGTCAAAGGGCCCCTAAGAGGTTTATTTATCAAAGTCTGTAAGCTGTTTAATGCACACTACTACACACTAAACATTAACATAGCATTCGTACTAATTCCCACATTAAATGGCTAGTGTGATTAAAATGCCATTATAAGACAAGGAAGGAATAGGTACCATTCCTACAGTGCAGACGTCATTACATCATATTAACTGTTACAGCAGCAGATAACACATAGCAGTTGTCATCTCAAGCAATACAGCTAACTGAATGGAGCATTATCTGCCATATAGTTAATGGGTGGTAGCAAATTTTTCTTTATGTTAACCGTATGTTAACCCTACCAAAAATGCTGGGAATGACCTCAACAGTTAATGTGGAGGTTCCGAATTTACCATGCATTAATTTTCACAAACACAGCCCTTATTTTAGAAGCTCTGTTCGTGTTTTGGATGTCTGAAAATCAGCATTTAGACATCTATATTGCATGAATGTCCAAACCCTGATTTTGCAAAGCAGGGATATGGACATTAAAAACTGTAGTACATCCTTATGGCTGTGATCTGGGAATGTTTGTGGTGGGACAACAGAAGAGTCAAAATATGGATGTCTAACTTTAATTTCAGAAGGGAAAGGGGTGACTATGTCCAAAAAGATGGACGTTAGTATTGGGACATGGAACCCAGCCCATCTGGGTTATAGAAAATTGCTCTGATTGAGCAGTTTCTTTACTGGACGGAGTAAGGGAAGTCACAGTAGGTATTTTTTTCTGTCCCTGGAGAGCTCACAATTTAAAAAAAAAACCTCCAATTACAAAAAGCCACACTGGGATTTGAACCAGAGTCCTCTGGTCCTCAGCCGACTACTCTAACCTTTAGGCTATACCTCTACATGTCTCTGTGGCCTGCTTTACAACATGAATGTTCCTTTGCTACCACACAGATGTTCATGGAGTCAAGGTGTGCTGAAAAATGGCCTGTGGCCATTTTTGGGCGTGCGCAGAATCATTTTTCAGCACACCTGCAAAAAAAATGCCTTTTTTACATTTTTGCTGAAAATGGACGTGCGGCAAATGAAAATTGCCGCACATCCATTTTGGGTCTGAGATCTTACCGCCAGCCATTGACCTAGCAGTAAAGTTTCATGCGGTAACCAGGCGATAATGACTTACACACACCAAATGCCACTTGGCACACGCAGCTGATGCGTGCCAGAAAATTAAAAAATATTTTTCTGGTGTGTGTAGCGGATGTGCGCCAAAAATGAAATTACCGCAAGGGCCACGCGGTAACTACATTTTGGCTGGCGTTGGGCGCATGTAGACGCTGACGTGGCTTAATAAAAGGGCCCCCATTATTCTTGTTTTGCCCTGTTCTTAGTTTGGATGTTTCAGCTTGTAAAATGGGTGCTCATTCTAACTGTAACCATCACATGAACATCCATTTCTCATTTATTTTATAAAAAAAATCTACCAATGTACAGCCTGTTCTAAAATACATGCGACTTGGATGTACTTATTCTGAGATGGATATCCTTTCTAACGTGAAGCAACTACAAAACCGTATCACGCTCAAGTAAACAAGGATCTCTTATACTAAGCTATGGTAAAGGGGGGCCTGCGCTAGCGTCAGTGCATGCTTTTGATATGTGCTGAGGCCCCCTTTTACCACAGCGGGTAAAAGGCTGTCTTTTTTGAGGAAAAGAAATGGCCATGCGGTAAGTGAAACACTTACCGTGTGGTCATTTCGGTGGTGGGGGTGGGGGGAGCCCTTACCGCCACCTATTGAGATGGCAGTAAGGGCTCCTGAGTCAACCCGGTGGCAACCAGGCAGCACACGTGGCTGCCCGATTCCCGCCGGTTAAGTTCCAATGTAGCGTCGGAAATGGTGCATGCTAGGGGTGGGAACTACCACCGGGCTCCTGCGGTAGCCCAGCAATAGTTCCGGACTGGCGAACAGTAAACCCGCGGTGGGCTTACTGCTGCTTAGTAAAAGGGCCCCTAAGGGCCTAAAACATGCATTACAATAAATCAGTTTATAATTATCAAATTAAATAATTCCTTCCATGGTCTTACATTTAGATGTAGTATGGCATTTTCTCCAGCCTATAGCTAACATGACAAAGGAAAAGGTAGCAAAATACTTCAACACATCCACTTTTAGGAGCCATAAACTGGAACATGTTCATTCTTAAAGCATGCAAAGGGCAATGTCCAAAGAATTTTCTCTCCATTAATCGGTGCCCTCTCCCAGTGTGATTTAGTATCATTAGAGGAGGTGTCCCTGGAAGAATCTTTAGATCAAGGATGAAAATATGTGCAGATTGCATTTTCAAATCTACATGAATTATTTTCCATGAAAAATGTACCCAGAGAAATAGCAGGTAAGAATGGCCATTGGTACAATATCAGGCTTATTTTTGAAAGAGAAAGACGCCCATCTTTCGACACAAATCGGAAGATGGGCGTCCTTCTCACAGGGTCGTCCAAATCGGTATAATCAAAAGCTAATTTTGGACGTCCCCAATTGCTTTCTGTTGCAGGGATGGCCAAAGTTCATGGGGCGGAGGCGTAGCGAAGGCGGGACTTGGGCGTGCCTAACTCATGGACGTCCTCGACCCATAATGGAAAAAAAAAGACATCCCTGATGAGCACTTGGACAACTTTACCTGGTCCTGTTTTTCTTACGACCAATGCACAAAAAGGTGCCCAAACTGACCAGATGACCACCAGAGAGAATCAGGGATGACCTCCCCTTATTTCCCCAGTGGTCACTAACCCCCCTCCCACCCTCAAAAAAAATCTTTTAAAATATTTTGTGCCAGCCTCTATGCCAGCCTCAAATGTCATACTCAGGTCCATCACAGCAGTATGCAAGTCCCTGGAGCAGTTTTAGTGGGTGCAGTGCACTTCAGGCAGGCGGACCCAGGCCCATTCCCCCCCTACCTGTTACACTTCTGGTGGTAAATGTGAACCCTCCAAAACCCACCAGAAACCCACTGTACCCACATCTAGGTGCCCCCTTTCTCCCATAAGGGCTATGGTGGTGGTGTATAGTTGTGAGTAGTGGGTTTTGGGAGGGGGGTTGGGGGGCTCAGCACACAAGGTAAGGGAGCTATGTACCTGGGAGCAATTTATGAAGTCCACTGCAGTGCCCCCTAGGGTGCCCGGTTGGTGTCCTGGCATGTCAGGGAGACCAGTGCACTACGAATGCTGGCTCCTCCCACGACCAAAGGACTTGCATTTGGTCGTTTCTGAGATGGGCGTCCTTGGTTTCCATTATCACCGAAAATCAGAAACAACCAAATCTAGAGACGACCATCTCTAAGGACGACCTAAATTTCAAGATTTGGGCGTCCCTGACCGTATTATCGATACGAAAGATGGACGTCCATCTTGTTTCAATAAAACGGGTTCCCCACCCCTCCATCGGGACGTTTTGCGAGGACATCCTTAGCAAAACTTGGGCGTCCCTTTCGATTATTCTCCTCCACGTGACCATCTCTGGGAGAAGGTGATTAAAGTGGCAGATCCAAAATGTTGAGAATGGCCAATTTTTCATGTGATCGGTCCATAAGTAATCTGAAAAAAGTTATGTTTGAACGTCTAACTTTTTTATGTTTGCACATAAGAGGATGGGTTTAGATGGCTGTATTACAAATTCATTAAAACCTCATGTGTTGTTTCTGGTGACTTTAGTCAACCTTTCGCAAAGATGGTCACATATACCCCATTGCAAGCTTGAAATCAAATGTGCATGCACTTTCTTTTTGGAAACTGGTATGAAGACTGTGTTAACTTTCTCTTAAAATGGACAGTTTTAAAACTGTATTTACAGTGATCGTGAAAAAAAAAAGCTAAGATGCCCTTTTACTAAGTCGCGTAGGCTCCTACGCGCGTCAATTTTGAGTTACCGCCCAGCTACCACATGGCCCTTGCGGTAATTTCATTTTTGATGTGAGTCTGCTACACGTGCCAGAAAATATTTTTATTTTCTGGCACGTGGGCAGTAATCAGCATTTTATGCACATAGACCATTACCACCCGGTTATCGCATGAGACCTTACCGCTAGGTCAATGGCTGGTGGTAAGGTCTTGGACCCAAAATGGACGCACTGCAATTTTCATTTTGCCAAGGTGAAAAATGATTCTGCGCGCCCAAAGCATGCGTCTACACTACTGCAGGCCATTTTTCAGCGCACCTTAGTAAAAGGGAAAGGGAAATGGGACTTGATATACTGCCTTTCTGAGGTTTTTGCAACTACATTCAAAGCAGTTTACATATATTCAGGTACTTATTTTGTGCCAGGGGCAATGGAGAGTTAAGTGACTTACCCAGAGTCACAAGGAGCTGCAGTGGGAATTGAACTCAGTTCGCCAGGATCAAAGTCCACTGCACTAACCACTAGGCTACTCCTCCACACCTAAGCCCTTGCCAAAGATAATGACTAGCAAGAATGCTGACTGCAATTTATGAACTGCTTCACTCATTTTCCTGGATTAGCTGATCAGGCAACAAATAATTTTCTATGGAATAATAGCCAAACTACATACTTAAAGAAAATGGCATCAATTTGTTTGTCTTTAATAAATATCACTTGAACATGTCCAGCTCCATTTGCGGGTAGGCTGATTTTCTCTTATTCATCCCCTCCTTAATGTACAATGGTAATGAATCCCTAACAACTTACAGCTCTCATTAAAATATCATTGCCTCCATTAGCACTTGGCATTTAAATGAATACTGTAATTACTTTAAATTCCATTACAAACATCAGCGTTTGGATTTTTTTTTTTTTTTTACATTTAAGGGCCATTATCTCTATAACCACATGAAATACCAACCCAGACAGGTCTCTTTAAAGCTCAGTTACTTGTCTAAACTGAAAAGCACTAATGAGAAAAACAGTGTCATTTAAATAAAACCCTCAATTTGTTTTACGTGAAACACTGAGAGAACTGTAACAACTGTTAAATGCAATTATTATAATTATTATTTTTATTATTACTTTTATGTCTGCTGGGGGGGTTTGTATGCAGACATACATAGTTTAACCTGCCCAATATTTAAAACCATTTAACCGGCCAGGAGCATTCCTGCATGGTTAAATGGCACAACCGACTATCTGGCAATATTCAGTGGGAGATAGCCGGTTATCTCCTGCTGAATATTTATTCCCACCAGAATTCTGTGTGACTGTGAAGCAGAATTTGGAAGTTGTACAGAATTTACTTTTTTCATGCAGAAACTTTACCGTGGTCCCTGTTCACGCAATGCAGTACAATACCGCAGTTTTCGCCCTCTCCACTCAACTGAAACTGCGCTTACTAAAGTCTCCAATGACCTATTACTGGCTAAATCCAGAGGTCAATATTCCATCCTCATTCTTCTTGATCTTTCCGCTGCTTTTGACACTGTCGATCACAGCATACTTCTCGATACCCTGTCCTCACTTGGATTCCAGGGCTCTGTCCTTTCCTGGTTCTCTTCCTACCTCTCCCTCCGCACCTTTAGTGTTCACTCTGGTGGATCCTCTTCTACTTCTATCCCTCTGCCTGTCGGCGTACCTCAGGGTTCTGTTCTTGGTCCCCTCCTCTTTTCTATCTACACTTCTTCCCTTGGTTCATTAATCTCATCCCATGGCTTTTCCTACCACCTCTATGCTGATGACTCCCAAATCTACCTTTCTACCCCTGATATCTCACCTTGCATCCAAACCAAAGTTTCAGCGTGCTTGTCTGACATTGCTGCCTGGATGTCTCAACGCCACCTGAAATTAAATATGACCAAAACCGAGCTTCTCATTTTCCCCCCCAAACCCACCTCCACGCTCCCCCCGTTTTCTATTTCTGTTGATGGCTCTCTCATTCTCCCTGTCTCCTCAGCTCGAAACCTTGGGGTCATCTTTGACTCTTCTCTCTCCTTCTCTGCTCATATCCAGCAGACCGCCAAGACCTGTCGTTTCTTTCTTTACAACATCCGTAAAATCCGCCCCTTTCTTTCCGAGCACTCTACCAAAACCCTCATCCACACCCTTGTCACCTCTCGTTTAGACTACTGCAATCTGCTTCTTGCTGGCCTCCCACTTAGTCACCTCTCCCCTCTCCAGTCAGTTCAAAACTCTGCTGCCCGTCTCATCTTCCGCCAGGGTCGCTTTACTCATACTACCCCTCTCCTCAAGACCCTTCACTGGCTCCCTATCCGTTTTCGCATCCTGTTCAAACTTCTTCTACTAACCTATAAATGTACTCACTCTGCTGCTCCCCAGTATCTCTCCACACTCGTCCTTCCCTACACCCCTTCCCGTGCACTCCGCTCCATGGATAAATCCTTCTTATCTGTTCCCTTCTCCACTACTGCCAACTCCAGACTTCGCGCCTTCTGTCTCGCTGCACCCTACGCCTGGAATAAACTTCCTGAGCCCCTACGTCTTGCCCCATCCTTGGCCACCTTTAAATCTAGACTGAAAACCCACCTCTTTAACATTGCTTTTGACTCGTAACCACTTGTAACCACTCGCCTCCACCTACCCTCCTCTCTTCCTTCCCGTTCACATTAATTGATTTGATTTGCTTACTTTATTTATTTTTTGTCTATTAGATTGTAAGCTCTTTGAGCAGGGACTGTCTTTCTTCTATGTTTGTACAGCGCTGCGTATGCCTTGTAGCGCTATAGAAATGCTAAATAGTAGTAGTAGTAGTAGTAGTAGTAAAGGTCGGCTGGCTGCCCAATCCTCCGAGCCTCGGTGGGCCCTCCTTGGGCCTACTTTAACATGCCCTGGGGGTCTAGTGGCCTCTTTGGAGAAGGAAAGAACCTTATTCTTTCCTGCCCACAGCCGCCACTCTTGCCGGTAGCACTGCTTCATCAAAATGGCCGCTGAGACTTCAAGAAGCAATCTCGTGAGACTGCCACAGGAAGTCTCGGTGGCCATTTTGAAGAAGCAGTAGTATCAGCAAAAGCAGCGGCAGCGGGCAGGAAAGAGTGAGGTTCTTTCCTGCCCTAAGAGACATTCCCAATGTGCACCTCTGCAGCTCCTCCCACACAGGACCGGTGAGTGCAGGGGTGGCAGGGTTGGAGGGCTGGAAACAGATGATTGATATCTGTGTACAGGGAGGGAGGGAGACAGAGAGAGAAGGAGGGAGAGAGGAGAGGGGCTGTAAGGTAGGTGAAGTATGGGTGTGGGTGGGAGGGCTGGAAAAAATAAATATGGATGGCATCTGTACAGGGAAGGGTGCTGTAAGATGGGTGAAGTGTGGGTGTGAGGGGAAGGAGGGCTGGGAAAAATAAATATGGATGGTATCTGTACAAGGAGGGGGGTGTAAGATGGATGAAGTGTGAGTGCAGGGAGAGGGGGCTGGGAACAAGGATGGCTGTGGGTGCAAAAATATTGTTTAAAGAAACTTGCAGAATTTTACATTTTTTGCGCATAAGTTTGAATTTTTTTGCACAAATTTTGAATTTTTTTTAGCACAGAATTTTGAATTTTTGTCACAGAATTCCAGCAAGAGTATTCCGCCGATATTCAGTGCATTGCCAGGCTAAGTTTAGGAGATAAATTAGGTCACTGAAATAGCTGGAATATCTTAGGCCGGTTTGGCCAGCGCTGAATATTAGCCAAAAAACACCCAGATACACAAAATTGGTCACGGAAAATGGCCCGGCATTGAACATATGGGCTCAGCGCCAACCATGGGAGTCAGCCCAGCTAACTCCCATGGTCTGAATATCAGGCCCAGAGTGTCTTTCTTTACATATACATGTGGGGTAATTTTATAAAGGTTTCTCTTTGTATAAAGTCTGTTTTATGGTTTATTTCAAATTTGCTATATCGCCCATCTTAAAAATGGTCTAGGTGGTGTACAAATTTAAAACAGTAAGGGGGACTTTTACTAATCTGTGTTAAGCACTTACCCCCGGATTTTGTATAGGTCATCCAAATTTGAGGGCAGATCCCAGATCTACATGTAAACTAATTAGTCAATTAGGTGCTATCAATCAATTAATGGAGTTAACAAACATTTAATTGGCAGTAATTAGGAGTTAAGCATGATCTGCCCTATGCCCTATGCCCATAGCATGCAACTCCAAAGGGGGTGTGGCCATGTGAGGGCATAGGCGGGTCAGGGGCATTCCCAGAAATTGGGTGCGATTTTATAGAAGGGAAAATTAGGTTCTTACCTTGGTAATTTTCTTTCCTTTAGTCATAGCAGATGAAGCCATTACGTATGGGTTATGTCCATCAACCAGCAGGGGAGATAGAGAGCACTCAAACTTTCACAGTGCCCTCTTGGCCAGCTAGCTCCACTGCCTCTTCAGTATTTGAAGCTTCCAAAGCAGTATGGCAAACCGCAATGGGAATCACAAGAGCTTTCCTTACAGCGAACGATGGCCCATCACAAGGGCATGAACTCATAAAGGAGGGAATGCACATCCTCCTGGAGGGAATAAACTCATCCTCCTTATTGTATAAGTGGAGGGGAACACACGTGCCTCCTGGAGGGAATCACACATCCTCCCAACACACTGGAGGGAATGAACTCATCCTCCTATTTATAGAACTGGAGGGGAACACACGCGCCTCCTGGAGAGAATCAACACATCCTCCCAAAAAAACATGCTGGAGGGAATGAACACATCCTCCTAAATTTAAACTGAACATGAATCCTGAAGATTGTTTTCCAACTTTCTCCCAAGGAAGGAACTTCAGGAAATTAGAACAGAACCTGAAAAACAGATTCACAGCATACAGACAATCATACAGGGAGGGCTCATGGCTTCATCTGCTATGACTAAAGGAAAGAAAATTACCAAGGTAAGAACCTAATTTTCCCTTCCTTGTCATCAAGCAGATGAAGCCATTATGTATGGGATTTAACAAAGCAATCCCTAGATAGGGTGGGAACAAGCCACACCACGCGCTAGCACTTGTGCACCAAAACGCGCATCCCTCCTGGCAGCCACATCCAGCCTGTAATGTCGGGCAAAGGAGAGCTTAGAAGCCCATGTTGCTCCACTGCATATCTCTTGAAGAGAGAGTGCTCCAGTTTCAGCCCAAGAGGAAGAAATCGCTCTAGTAGAATGTGCCTTAAAGGCTACAGGTGGAACCCTGCCGGCCAGCAGATAAGCTGAAAAGATAGTTTCTTTGAGCCAGCGGGCAATAGTGGCTTTAGATGCTGGAGACCCTCTGCGAGAACCGGATAGCAAAACAAACAGATGATCAGAAGTCCTGAAAGAGTTAGTAACTCGCAGATACTGCAGCAGAGTCCTGCGCACATCCAAAAGGTGCAGCTGCCCAAAAGATTCTGGAAACTCTTCCTCTGAAAAAGAGGGCAAGAAAATAGGCTGGTTTAAGTGAAAGGCTGAAACCACCTTAGGCATAAAGGAAGGCACGGTCCGAACCGTGACTCCGGACTCTGAAAATTGCAGAAATGGGTCTCTACAGGACAGCGCCTGGAGCTCTGACACCCGTCTCGCCGAGGTAATGGCCACCAGAAAAACGGCCTTCAGTGTCAAGTCTTTCTCCGATGCTCGCCGAAGCAGCTCAAAAGGAGATGCCTGCAGGGTTTTCAAAACTAGCCCCAGGTTCCAAGCTGGACAGGGTGCTCGCACTGGAGGTCGGAGCCGAAGCACCCCTCTAAGAAACTGTGCCACATCTGGGTGAGCAGCCAAAGACACGCCTTCCACCTTACCACGAAGGGAGGCCAACGCTGCCACCTGCACCCGCAGGCCAAGCCTTTTTATACACCTTCCTGCAAAAAGTCCAGAATCGGCGAGACAGGAGCCCGCATTGGAACAATGGCTCTGGAAGCACACCAAGACTCAAACAGGCACCAAATCCTGGCATAAGCCACGGAAGTGGACCGCTTGCGGGCTTGCAGGAGAGTGGAAATAACTTTATTGGAATAACCTTTATCCCTCAATTGCGCCCTCTCAATAGCCATGCCGTAAGACCAAAGCGGCCGGCGTCCTCCATGGCTACCGGTCCCTGAGTCAACATGTTCGGTACCAGAGGTAACGGCAGAGGAGCCTCCAGGAGCATCTGTCGGAGGTCTGCATACCAAGGTCTCCTTGGCCAATCCGGGGCGATGAGGACCACTTCTCCTGGGTGCAGCCGAATCCGCAAGAGCAGGCGCCCTATCAAGGGCCATGGGGGAAACACATAAAGTAGACCCGGAGGCCAGGGTTGAGCCAAGGCATCCAACCCCACCGAGCGAGGATCTCTCCGTCTGCTGAAGAAGCACGGGACTTTGGTATTGTCGCCATTAGATCCATCACGGGCTTGCCCCATTTGGCACAGATCTGCAGGAGTACTTCGTCTGCCAGATTCCATTCTGCTGGATCGATCTGATGCCTGCTCAGATAATCGGCCTGCACATTGCTCTGACCTGCAATATGAGCTGCCAACAGACACTGAAGATGCAGCTCGGCCCAGTGGCAAATCAGTTCAGCCTGCACAGCTAGTGCTCTGCACCTTGTTCCGCCTTGTCGATTTATATAGGCCACCGTTGTCCTGTTGTCCGACATCACTCTGACAGCCAATCCTTCCAGGGTCACTTGAAAGGCCAGAAGCGCCTGAAACACCGCTTTCAACTCTAGGCGGTTGATGGACCACTCCGACTCCTCGGGTGTCCATAGACCCTGGGCATGCTTCCCCTTGCAGTGTGCGCCCCAGCCCTTCAAGCTGGCATCTGTTACCACTAGGCACCAAACGGGGAGCGTCAGCGGCATTCCTCGCCGCAGCATGCTGTCCGAGAGCCACCACTCCATGCTGAGACGGGCCGCAGGGAGCCAAGTAAGTCTGCATTGGTAATCCTGAGAAATAGGAGACCATCTCCGGAGTAGGGAATACTGTAGAGGTCTCAGGTGCGCTCTCGCCCAGGGTACCGCTTCCATCGTGGCTGTCATCGATCCCAGCAGCTGGACAATGTCCCAAGCTCGTGGGCGGGGCATCCTCAGGAGCAGACGGACCTGATTCTGAAGCTTGCACCGCCTTAGCTCGGGTAGGAACACATAGCCCGAGACTGTGTCGAACCTGGCCCCCAAAAACTCTAGAGATTGTGAAGGGGACAGGTGACTTTTGGCCATATTGACGACCCAGCCTAGAGATTGCAGTACTGAGACCACTCTGGCTGTAGCTTGTAAGCTCTCTGTTGCAGAGTCTGCTCTGATGAGCCAGTTGACTAGGTACGGGTGAACCCTGATACCTTCTCGCCTGAGAAAAGCAGCTACTACCACCATTACCTTCGAAAAGGTTCGGGGGAGCTGTGGCGAGGCCAAAAGGCAAGGCCCTGAACTGGAAAAGTTTTCCCCAACACCGCAAACCTCAGAAACTTCTGGTGCGGGGGCCAAATCGGTATGTGCAAGTAAGCTTCTTTCAGGTCTAGAGACGTGAGAAACTCTCCTGGCTGAACCGCCGCAATGACGGAGCGCAGGGATTCCATGTGGAAATGCCGCACTCTCAGGGACTTGTTCACTTCTTTTAAGTCCAGAATAGGGCGAAAGGACCCACCTTTTCGCGGCACCACAAAGTAGATGGAGTATCGGCCGCAGCCTTGCTCGGGGGGAGGCACCAGGGTCACTGCCCCTAACTGAATCAGACCTTGTAAAGTCTCCTCCACCGCCGCCCGTTTGACGGCAGAACCGCATCGGGACTCCACAAACACGTCTCTTACTGGGGCGTTGAATTCTATTCTGTATCCATCTCTGATCAGGTCCAGAACCCACTGATCTGAGGAAATCTTGGCCCACTCCTCGACAAAGAGGGAAAGCCGTCCTCCGATGACAGGCATCGAGGAGAGGGCCGGCACACCATCATTGAGAGGGTCGCCCCTGAACTCCTGGTCTTGAGCCACCGGCTGCGGAACGCTTGTCCGAGCAAAAGGAGTTCCTCTGCTGACCACGGGCACGTGAAGTGAACCCAGCAGAACGCCCCGGGCGGTACCTTCTAGCTTCACGGAAGCGAGGTCTGTATGAGGAGTGGACCGCCTGGCCCTTAGAGGAAGGCCTCTGCCTATCTTCGGGCAAGCGCTGGGGTTTTGGATCACCCAGGCCTTTCACAATTTTCTCTAACTCCTCACCAAATAGGAGAAGTCCTTGAAAAGGCAACTTCACCAACCTTTGCTTAGAGGCCATGTCCGCTGCCCAGTGTCGTAGCCACAGACGACGGTGAGCCGCCACTGCTACTGCCATTTGTTTAGCCAAAGCTCTGACAAGGTCATAAAGGGCATCAGCCAGAAAGGACAAGGCCACCTCCATCCGCGGAGCCACATCCAAGAAGGGCTCCACTCCATCTCCGGTTGAGCCACTGCCTGTTGCAGCCAAGCTAGGCAGGCTCTCACAGCATAACAGCTGCATGCAGACGCCCGAACAGTGAGACCTGCAATTTCAAAGGACCGTTTCAACGCTGTTTCCAGCCTACGGTCTTCAACATCCTTCAGGGCAACACCTCCTTCAACAGTGAGGGTAGTTCTCTTTGTCACCGCAGTGACTAGGGCATCCACTGTAGGCATTTGAAAACGAGCCATATGTCCCTCACGCAGAAGGTATAACTGCCCCATAGCCCTGGAAACTCTCAAAGGTCCCTCGGGGTCAGCCCACTGAGCCGAAACAAGCTCTAGGATGGAGTCATGCAAAGGGAAGGCCCGAGCAGCTTTCTTGGTACTAGCCATCCTGGGATTACCCGAGGAGGCCATGCCACTGTCAGGATCTTCAATCGAGAGGGCCTGCAGGGTATCTGAAATAAGCGCTGGCAGCTCAACACAGTGGAAAATCCTCACCGCGGAGGGATCATCCAGATCCTGTGGTAAATCCGCACCTGACTCTGGTTCCTCAGACCAAGAACGTCTGTCAGAGTTCTCCGAATCCTCACACCCCGACCACGGGGGGGAAAAAGGTGCACCACAATCTGAAGGGGAATTAACCCTTCTGCGCTTATCTTTAGGCCAAGCATCCAGGAAAAAAGCCTCACTGGGCAGTCCCAGGCCAGAATCCATCGGGGGGGCAATCAGAGGAGCCTCAGGCGACCCTTGAGGAAGGGCTCTTTTCATCATGTATGCTTTATGCAGCAAAAGCACAAAATCCGGGGAGAAAATCTCACCCTGGGCACCCAAATCCTGTCCGGTGCTAGCCACTCCTGAAATAACCTCATCTCGAGGTGCCCCACCCGGCTCAGGTCTCTCCGTGTCCACGGAGGCCGCGCCATGCGGGTAAGCAAAATGGTGCCCGCTGCCAGCTCAGAGCGGGAAGAAACATCGCTCGCCATGCTCGGGCCAGCTCCTACGCCAATACAGCACGATTTACAGAGCCCTGCTGCTGATTTGCGCTTGCCACAAGTGGAACAGCGCTTTACATTGTCCGCAGCCATCGCCGAAAAACGGCGGTAAAATCCAAAATGGCGGTTTTGCGCCAAAATCGCCACGATCGCGGGCCCACCCCGGAGGAGTTGGAAAACACTCTTACCTCAAAGGATCTAGTGTACAACTACGATCCTGCTGAAAATCAGGTCAAAAACCTCTGTTCCAGCGTCTCTGCGTTTAAAAACGCGACGCGACTTTTTTTTTTTTTTTTTTTTTTAAGCTGTGAGGAAAGCAGAGGTATTGAAGACTCCGGAGGCTCAGATGAGTGGGAAAGGCAGGGAAAGGGCGAACCTATATGCCTGCATCCACTGTTGGTGGGTAAGGACAGGGAAAGCAAGGCAATATGTCCACATCCACAGAGGTATGGGTAAGGCAGGGAAAGGGCTAACCTATGTGCCTTTAAAGTGAAGCTGCTATAGCCTCCAACACCCCGGTTAACAACTGGCAAGCCAGGAACCACCTCCCGGCAGATTTTTCTGGAGCTCGAACAAGCTGCAGCCACCCTGCTAAGGGAGATAGAGAATACTGAAGAGGCAGTGGAGCTAGCTGGCCAAGAGGGCACTGTGAAAGTTTGAGTGCTCTCTATCTCCCCTGCTGGTTGATGGACATAACCCATACGTAATGGCTTCATCTGCTTGATGACAAGGAACACTGCATTTGCATGTTTAACTGCCATCAGTTGGGCATCATCATTTATACCAACCTTTGACAGGTATAAATGCTCACGCCCAAAGTTTGGCGAGAATTGCACACTTAGGAGCCCTTTTACTAAACTATGATAAAAAGTGGACTGCGTTAGTTTGGATGGGTGAAATTAGCGCAAGCTGGGCCATTTTTTTTTAAAGTAGCACACGGTTATTTACTGCCTGAGCCCTTACCGCCACCTATTTACTTGGCGATAAGAGCTCATGCGCTACTCATACAGTAATCTGTCAGTGCATGGTAATGTGGCCATGCTGCCGATTACCACTGGGAACGCCTCCGCGGGGCACCTGTGCTACTCCACAGGTAGTGTCAATTTAGTGCATGCTACCCACGTGTTAGTCCTACCATGGCTTAGTAAAAGGGCCCCTAAGATAGGATTCTTTGTGCAGAGTGCCCTTTACAGAATATTGTCTTAGCATTGATCATCCAGTGCTGTGCCTAACTTTTGAGTGAATATAGTTGTTAAGAAATCTCTTTTTTTTTAACTGAAAATACTTGGCTGGATTAAACCATTTTTAGAGATTAAACCATTTTTACAGATGCCTCAATTTAGGATGCTCATGCAATCTATGGTACTGAGTCAGATTGATTATTGCAACATCATTCTTTCAGGATTACCCGAAAGACAATTAACGTTGAATCCAAATTATACAGAATGCAGCTGCAAAATTGATTTTGGGAGGAAATTACAAAGATCATGTTACAGCCAACTTTTCAAAATTATTGGGGGAGCTAAGCCCAATGGAAATAACCCCTCCCTAAACAAATACAAATATTTTCTCAATATTGGGGGTGCTCAAGCACCCACAGCACCCACAGAGTCGGCTCCTATGTACCCCATTACTCATTGAATTGCATTGATTGCCTGAAAAGGCTAGGATACATTTTAAATTACTGTCGCTCGTTTATAAGATTCTATATGGTCTAGCTCCCGAATATTTTCAATATATAATTTTTGTTTATTCCCCTTCTAGGATGTTGCATTCTAGGAAGTTAGAATATGTATTTACAATCAGTGGCGTAGCCAGACCCAGTATTTTGGATGGGCCCAGAGCTAACTTAGAGGCGCCTTACCATGGCACGGAACTCCACAGTCCCCCCCCCCCCCTCCGGAGATATTTTTAAAAACTATAGATTTTTTTTCACCTACCCCACATCAACATCTCTCCTCCTCCGTGGCATCCCAGTATCTGACCTCCATAGTGTACCTTACAGGCGTCCCCGGCACCTGCAGTGATTCAATTATTGCTGCCTGTGCCAACTCCGCAGGCTTCCATTGGCCGGGTCCTGCCAGACAGGAAATGATGAAAGTGAGGGCAGGACCTGGCCAACGGAAGCCTGCAGGGCTGGCACAGGCAGCAATAACTGAATCACTGCAGGCACTGGAGATGCCTTTAAAGTAAACCAGGAAGGGATGGGGTTCAGCGATGGGCGGTCCGATGCCAGGAAGCCAAGGAGGAGGAGGGATGTTGATCTGGGGTGCTGTCGCTGGGTGGGCCTATGCCCACCCAGGCCAACCCATAGCTACACCACTGCCTGCAATATCAACTTGTCGGAAATCGACTACCAGACAGAGAACTTTGACTGGTAGGGGCCCAGCTTTGTGGAATGAATTGCCATGTAATATCCGCAATATCACTAGTTATAATACTTTTAGGAGAATGGGTTAAGGTTTTCTTTTTACCTTATGTATGACAGGTATTTAGACATAATATGAACTAGGATAATCATAAATGAAACATGTTGTTATAGGGAAGATTATCTCTTTGATTTGTATCTTGTTTGTGATCCGCCTTGAACCACCTCAGTAAAGTGGAATAGAAATGGTTAGATTTACTGAATCTAGTCCTTAATGCATAGCTTACTGTGTTGTAACTGCTAGTACACAACCACATTCAGGGGATCTTTTACAAAGCCATGCTAGCATATTTAGCTCATGTTAAAAATCAAACGGCAGTAAAAGCCGAGACACCCATAGGAACATAATGGGCATCTCAGCATTTACCGCCATCTGATTTCTACTGTAAACTAAAAATGCTAGCAAAGCTTTGTAAAAGGCTCCCTCAGGGATTTTGCAGTATTCTTGCAGCAAATGTGTGGTAAACTGCTTTTTATGTTAGGGAGCTTGTCATGAGTGGAGAATGAGCATAGAAAGTTTCTGATATACCACCCATTCAAAGGACTTTCTAAGCAGTTTACAATATCTAAAAATAAGAAGGATAAAAGGAACTCGAAATTATACATTGGACAGAGAGAGTAAACTAATAAAATAAAAATCTCTAGCAAGCATACAACCGGCAAGGACTTCCTCCAGCTCCAGCTCAGATTCAGAGAATTACTGGGACTAGAGGGGCATTAACAAATCATAATTAAATGATTAACAGGCTCATTTTTGAAAGAGAAGGACACCCATCTTTCGACACAAATCGGAAGATGGGTGTCCTTCTCACAGGGTTGCCCAACTTGGTATAATCAAAAGTTGGGCTTTCCCAACTGCTTTCCGTCGCGGGGATGACAAAGTTCATGGGGGTGTGTCGGAGGTGTAGCGAAGGCGGGACTTGGGTGTGCTTAACACATGGACGTCCTCGACCCATAATGGAAAAAAAAGGACATCCCTGATGAGCACTTGGATGACTTTACCTGGTCCTGTTTTTCTTATGACCAAGGCACAAAAAGGTGCCCGAACTGACCAGATGACCACCGGAAAGAATCAGGGATGACTTCCCTTACTCCCCCAGTGGTCACTAACTCCCTCCCATCCTCAAAAACAAACCTTTAAAAATATTTTGTGCCAGCCTCTATGCCAGCCTCACAAGTCATACTCAGGTCCATCACAGCAGTATGCAGGTCCCTGGAGCAGTTTTAGTGGGTGCAGTGCACTTCAGGCTGGCAGACCCAGCCCCATCTCCCCCCCCCCCCCACCTGTTACACTTGTGGTGGTAAATGTGAGCCCTCCAAAACCCACCAGAAACCCACTGTACCCACATCTAGGTGCCCCCCTTCACCCATAAGGGCTATAGTAGTGGTGTACAGTTGTGGGTAGTGGGTTTTGGGGGGAGGGTTGGGAGGCTGAGTACACAAGGTAAGGGAGCTATGTACCTGGGAGCAATTTATGAAGTCCACTGCAGTGCCCCCTAGCGTGCCCGGTTGGTGTCCTGGCATGTCAGGGAGACCAGTGCACTACGAATGCTGGCTCCTCCCAGGGCTTGCATTTGGTCGTTTCTCAGATGGATGTCCTTGGTTTCCATTATCGCCAAAAAATCAGAAATGACCAAGTCTAGGGACGACCATCTCTAAAGACGACCTAAATTTCAAGATTTGGGTGTCCCCGACCATATTATCGAAATGAAAGATGGACTTCTATCTTGTTTCGATAATACGTGTCTCCCCGCCCCTCCATCAGGACGTTTTGCGAAGACGTCCTCAGCAAAACGTGGGCGTCCCTTTCGATTATGCCCCTCCACGTGTCAGAAGCATCTTGAAACAAGAACGTTTTCAATTTCTTCTTTAAAACTTGCAATGAATGCTCTTCATGAAGAACCAAAGTAATGGAATTCCAAAGAGTGGGCCCAGTGACACTAAATATCCTGGACCTGATGGTGTCTAAGCAAAAAATACAGAAAGAGGTGATAACTAGTTGGTTCTGCTCCACTGATCTCAAAGCTCAAGAAGGGACAAAGGGAATCAAGAGTTATGATAAATAAAGCAGTGTGCTGGTATGGTGAACTTTGTGAAGTAAAAACAGGATCTTAAAGGTTATTCTGTGATTAATGGGTAGCCAATGTTCTTCAGGCAGCAAAGGGGTCATATGATCATATTTTTTTATTTTAATTACTTCACAATGCAACAAAAAGCACCAAGAGCCTTCAGAAATGGGACACACTTCCTTTAATTAGTAAAATCAATATTCCAATATAGACCCGACACAGACCGTGTTTGAGCCCACAGTGCCTGCGTCAGGAGTCAAAAGTAGTCTGTTTAAAAAATGAAAGAATATTGTCACCAAACTTCTGCTTTACAAGTTAAGAAGAAAGCAATATTCTCAGTGAGAGTCACTCAGTGTAGTAGGAAACGAATGTCCCAGCATTCCTAAATCCGCCAAACTTTATCCAGCCAAAAGTGTTGGGAGAGTACGGTTTTTCCATTTTTGTGCAATACAGACCTTAGGGGCACTTTTACTAAGGCGCATAGGTGCCTACGTGTGTCCAACGCATGTCAAATTGGAACTACCACCTGGCTACCGCGTACCTTGGGCGGTAATTCCATTTTTGATGTGCGTCCAAAACACACGGTAGAAAATATTTTCTATTTTCTACCATGTGGTGCATAACTGGTGGTAATCGGCAGTTTATGCTCACTGACGTTTACCGCCCGGTTAGCGCGCGAGACCTTACTGTCAAATCAATGGGTAGCGGTAAGGTCTCAGGCCGAAAATGGACGCGTGCTGGTTTTAATTTTGCCGCACATCCATTTTCGGCCACAAAAAATAAAGGCCTTTTTCCAAGGCACACTGAAAAATGGACCTGCGCGCAACCAAAACATGCGCCTACACCAGCACAGGCCATTTTTCAGCACGCCTTAGTAAAAGCTCCCCTAGGCGACTAGCAGCAATTGCCTAATCAAGTCTAAATGAACAAAAGACTACTGGAAACTCTGTCTGGGATTTGTATCTTCTTGTTACTGGTTCATGTTTTCTTGATATTCTCATTGCTGGTTTCTTTAAATATGACAATGTTTGGGGTTTTTTTTATATTGCAGCCTTATTGCCAGGCTTGATTCCTTTATCAATATTCTGCTGTACTGTTCATTTCTTTATGTTTTGAAAAACAATAAAAATGATTTACTGTTAATTTCTTTGTTATGTTTCAAAAAACAAAAAAAATTATTGGAAATTTTAAAAAAAAGTTGTGGGAGGGCTAACGCGCAGGTAACATGCGCCAAATCGGCACTACCGCTGTGGTAGCGCATGCGCCCGGTGGTAATTCCGAGTTTGGCACGTGCCGAATCCCATGGTAGAAAATATTTTTCTACTTTCTACTGCGGGAGGCGTTCCCAGCGGTAATCGGCAGAGTGACCACATTGGCATGCGCTGCATGGTTACCATGCAGGTAGCATGTGAGCCCTTACCGCTAAGTCAATGACTGGTGGTAAGGGTTCAGGCCGTAAATAGGTGCATGCTAGTTTTAATTTTTGTGCACGCCCATTTCCTGGCCTATTTAAAAATGCCCTTTTTCCCAGCCGCGGTAAAAAGTGGCCCAGCGCGCACCCAAAAGACGCACCCACACTAGCACAGGTCACTTTTTTACTGTGGCTTTGTAAAAGGAGCCCAAAGTGACTTGCAGTTGTTTCCATTGTTTGACCCATTTCAGCCTCATCCTGAAAACTGATTCCTATTGCTTACATAGCAAAAGCTAGGCCGGCCCAACTACCCAGTGCTGCCATGTAGAATATCTGAATTTGGTTCCTGCTCACCAAGGCCAACCAGGGCTGAGGAGTATGAGCCATCACACCACAACACCACCTACTGATCAGGTCCAGAGGGAGCCATGGTTTGTGGCCTCTGGCCAAGGATTACAACACCCAAAGCAGGGTTGAGAAGGGGCTATGGAATGGGCAAACAATTCTAATAGATGCAAATGAGCATTTATGGTGCTATAGCCCAAAGGAAGTGAGACCCAAATAACCCAAAACAAAAAATTTAGAACCGTAATAGAGGCATCAACTGACAACCGTAATCAGGTTCAACAAATAAACATTCTTTTGTTTTAATTTTATCTCTGCCAGTTTTGGGATTGACCGTGCTCGTCATAAGTGCTTTGTAAAACTAGAACAACCAAGAGTGAACAATGACTGCAAACAACAGAGGAAAACACAGTTCAGTAAATCCAGGCTGTTGGCTCAGCAATGCAACATGAAAGAAAAGGTTGGGGTATAAACAAGGTCACCTTCAAAATCAATGTGATATTCTCTACAGGAGTGCCAGAGGGCAGTTCCAGGCACATGCTTGCCATCTGGGGTCCACACTACCTACTGCGGGAAGGAAATTATGTTTAATTGGCTCTGTGGTATGTTGAGAAAAAATAGTTTCATATAACGACCACAGTCTGTTTATTTGGCAAATGGAATAATTGTATCTAGTGTGGTGCATAACAAAATACTGTGATGGAACAAAGAGAAAAGGCAGAGTAGGAGCAAGAGGAACAAGAGACACAAATAGAGACAGGAAAAGGGAACAAGGAAAAAAAGATCTAATGGAAGAAAAAAGAGAAAAGAAAGATAGGAGCTTAGAGAAGAACAAGGATAAAAGAAAGAAGAGATAGCAATGCCTGCAAGAAGGACAGAAATATGAACACAATATCTATGATAAGAGTATGAGAAACAACAGTAAGATAATGAGATAAAGAAAAGAAGAAATACAAGATAAGGCTTAAGATGAAAAGCAACCAACGCCCAGTTTCATTGTACTAGTTAAGGATCTTTGGGGCTCTTTCCCTAAGCCACAGCAGGCTCTAAGCGCTTGCAGCATGCGCCAAAATGAGACTACCGCCAGGCCAGTGCACCCTCCTGCCGTTAATTTCAGATTTGGCATGCGCCCATAATGCCTGGATGAAATATTTATTTATTTCCTTCTACACGTCGGTTCTGGTGGTAATCAGCACTTGGTGCGCGCCAACCGGTCTCTGCGCATGTAGCACATGAGCCTTTACCGCTAGATCAATGGGTGGCGTTAAGGGCTCAGGCTGGTTTTGGGCACGTGCTGGCTTCATTTTTACTGAAGTCCCTTTTTCCATCCCATTAAAAAAACATTTTTTGTAGATGCAGTAAAAACTGGCTCAGCGCGCGCCCAATACCTACACTACCACAGGCCACCTTTTACCGCGGCTTAGTAAAAAGACCCATTTTTCTTTCACAAAGTTCACTTCCCACATTGCCACTAGAACACTTAATGTATTCTGACATCATCACCTGACTCCTCCTCCCCTCTCTGGTGCCTTTTTAGACTTAAATATCCGATACACCATGCACCTAACTCATTGCTGTCACAGCAGAACCCTTTTTGGTGGCTACTAACCATCCATCAACTCAGAGGTATTTCTATGCCTTACACTTTCTCAAAGTGCTCGGTTTTCTCTCTCTCATAAATGCTATTTTTTTATTTGTTGCATTTGTATCCCACATTTTCCCACCTATTTGCAGGCTCAATGTGGCTTACATTGAGCATTATTTTGCTTTTCGGCTGAATCACCATTGGATGGTGAAGCGCTCTTTCTTCATACACACTACTTTCGTTAGCGCACAGCACTTTTTAATACGAGCTACATCTTCTTCAATGGGTCTGTGTTGGTTTTTTCCTCCCTTTCTTCATCCTTACCAGCACAAGTTTTAGTTTCTCCTGCTGTTTTTTGTAATTTTTTTTTTTTTTTGCTTTCCAATCGAATCACCTTCGCTTGCATTTGCCCTTTTCAAATTGCAGTATGCACATTCTATTATCTTTCTTATATTTGAAGGAATTGTAAGCCGCCTAGATGGCACTCCCGGCTGGCGGATTAGTAAATTTAAATAAACTTAGAAACTTGAAACTTGGAGAGATTTTTGGAGCCTAACTTTTAGTGCCATTCACGGAACTGTCTCCTAAAGGGTGTAATTCTCTATAGACTGCCTACAGTTAGACACCGGGATACTTGCACGCTTTGTGCAAATTCTGTATCAGCAATTACGGGTATACATGTAGTTACAGAATACTAAAGCCCACATTTACATATTTAACTTTAGGTGCAACTACTTATGCCCTGTCAAAGGCTGGGATAGAGATTGTGCTGAGTTTTTTAAAATCTGTTATGATGCCACATTCATTTAGCCATTGAGGGCTCTGTTTACTAAGCCACACTGTAGACGTGCTATCGTTTTTAGCGTGTGCTAAAAATGATCATGCGCTAATGCTAGAGACACCCATACAGTAGGAATATATGGGTGTCTCTAACATTAAAGTGAGCTAAAAATGCTAGCGTGTCTTAGTAAACAGGGCCCTGAGTGAGTAACTTATGTGGAGGGGCATAATCGAACGGGGCGCCCATGTTTTCCTGAGGGCATCCTCGCAGGACGTTCCCGCAAAGGGGCGGGGAAACCCGTATTATAGAAACAAGGTGGGCGTCCATCTTTCGTTTCTACAATACGGTTGGGGATGCCCAAATCTCAACATTTAGGTCGACCTTAGAGATGGTCGTCCTTAGAGATGGTTGTCCCCGGTTTTCGGCGATAATGGAAACCGAGGACGCCCATCTCAGAAATGACCAAATCCAAGTCATTTGGTCATGGGAGGAGCCAGCATTCATAGTGCACTGGTCCCCCTCACATGCCAGGACACCAACCGGGCACCCTAGGGGGAACTGCAGTGGACTAACTGATGCACTAACTGAATGGAAAAAGACATGCAGTGGTCACTAACCACCTCCCACCCTGAAAAAACAACTTTAAAAACTTGTCTTTTTTTTTTTTTTTTTTTTTTTTTAAGAGTATGGGTGAAGGATGTCCTTCACTATACCTCCATCCGTGCAATGGCAGTTGAGGACATCCTTCGCTATGCCTCTGTCCCTGTGACGGCAGTTGAGGACGTCCTTCACTATGCCTCTGTCCCTGCGATGGCGTCCAAAATATGGATGTTTGTGAGAAGGACGTCCATGCCTGCTATGCCTCTGACACCCCCTTTATTTATTTGGATTTTGGATCACAAGTAGCAGCAGTGAGATTTGAACTGGCCACCTCTGGATTGCAAGACCAGTGCTTTAACCACTAGGCCACTCCTCCACTTCACTCCCTTGAAATGTAGCTGTCCCTGTGGGGGGGGGGGCAGTTGAGGACGTCCACGCCTTTGTTATGCCTCCGCTGATACACACATACCTTCCCCCCAGGGACCTGTATACTCCCCCCCCCCCCACAGTAGGCCACCGCTCTTCCAATTCTGTGTCCACCCACCTTGGGCTCAGGTCCACCCAAAAATGGACATCTGGCTATGTCCCTGCTGTCTAGGTTAAAGCATGGCTTTTTAAAGAGGCTTATGATATCTAAGAACATAAGATTAGCCATACTGGGTCAGACCAATGGTCCATCTAGCCCAGTATCCTGTTTCCAACAGTGGCCAATCCAGGTCACAAGTACCTGGCAGAAACCCAAATAGTAGCAAGATTCCATGCTACCAATCACAGGGCAAGCAGTGGCTTCCTCCAAGTCCATCTCAATAACAGACAAAACCATAGGCAGTCAGTGGCCCAACTGTTTGGGGAGGCTAAAGGGGCGTGGCTAGGGGGTGGGGCCAGGGGTGGCGCTTAAATCCATAATTGTCTCATAACAGAAAAAATAAATAAATAAAAATAAAAGTCACAATTAATACCTTTTATTAAATTTAGATATTAGATATGTATCATATGTCAAAGAATAAACTGGTTGCGCAAAGCATATACTAACCACAATCGCTCAACTGCAAAATACTATGCACAACTTTGTGCAAAAACACACTCAGAACCTTACTGTACCATAAATATTACACTGGGCAGAACCTAATACACCAATATAGCACCCATACGGAAAATGCAGACCGTCAACAATATGAAACAAGGGATCATAATATCACAATTCTCATGTAGAGCCACAAAACACCCTAATTCATGTTTAATGTGGGATAAAATGCCATAAATAAGTAAATAAATATAAACTTTTAATGCTGAGCACCTGATTCTCAAAGTGAACATATTCCAAACACTATAATGAAAATAAAATGATCTTTTCTACCTTTTTGGTATGAAGTTGCCTTGATAATAATAAAATACTTTGGCCCTGAGTCCCAGTATCAGCAGTATTCTGTCCTGGAACCCTGGGAGCCCCACAGGCTCCACCCAACAGGAAGAAGCGGACCCCCCCCCCCCCCCCCCTTTTTACACTACACACTATTCTGTAAGTATGCATCAATATTTAATGGCGCGTATAGTGGAGGTGGGCATTCACATGGGCAGAACGTGGGTGAAGTGCACATTTACATGTGTACATTATAACATATTATAATGGTCTGTGTGTTCTTTCACAGTCTAGGTGTGAGCATTTCCGCCTGCTCTATGGCTGATATAAGTGATCATTCCTAAAATATAGACATGTAGTTTTGCCTGTTATGCTAGTATTCTATGAAAAAAAGTATGGGTTTCGAAAAGGCACATTCTTGGAGGCCCTTTTACTACGCAGTAGTAAGGCTAAAGCGTGGGTAGTGCGTGCCAAATTGAGCGTACTGCCAGGGTAGCGCAAGTGCCCACTAATTCCAAAGTTGGTGTATATAAAGGGGCATAATCGAACGGAAACGTCTATCTCCATGGGCGTTTATCTCCGAGAACAGGTCAGTGAAGGGGCGGACCGAACCGTATTTTCAAAAAACATGGAAGTTTATCTTTTTTTGAGCTGGGCGTTTTTGTTTTTCAGCGATAATGGAAACCGAAAGCGCCCAGCTCAAAAACGAATAACTCCAAGACATTTATTCGTAGGAGGGGCCAGGATTCGTAGTGCACTGGTCCCCCTCACATGCTAGGACACCAACCAGGCACCCTAGGGGGCACTTTTACAAAAAAATAAAAAATAAAAAATAAAACAGCTCCCAGGTGCATAGCACCCTTCCCTTGGGTGTTGAGCCCCCCAAATCCCCCTCAAAACCCACTGCCTACAAGTCTACACCATTACTATAGCCCTAAGGGGTGAAGGGGGGCACCTACATGTGGGTACAGTGGGTTTGGGGGGCGGTTTGGAGGGCTCCCATTTACCAGCACAAGTGTAACAGGTGGGGGGGGATGGGCCTGGGTCCACCTGCCTGAAGTCCACTGCACTCCCTAATAACTGCTCCAGTGACCTGCATACTGCTGCCAGGGAGGTGGGTATGACATTTGAGGGTGAAAATAAAAAGTTGTGAAACGGCGTATTTTGTGGTGGGAGGGGGTTTGTGACCACTGGGGGAGTCAGGGGAGGTCATCCCCGATTCCCTCCAGTGGTCATCTGGTCATTTAGGGCACTTTTTGGGGCCTTATTCGTGGAAAAAACAGGGTCCAGGAAAAGTGCCCTAAATTCTCGCTAAAAACGCATATTTTTTTTCCATTATCGGCGAAAGGCGCCCATCTCTGATCGGCCGATAACCACGCCCCAGTTCCGCCTTCACCACGCCTTCGACACGCCCCCATCAACTTTGTCCGCATCCGCGACGGAGTGCAGTTGAAAACGTCCAAATTCGGCTTTTGATTATACCGCTTTATTCGTTTTTGTGAGATAAACGTCTATCTCCCGATTTGGGTCACAATATAGGCGTTTTTCTATTTCGATTATAAGCAGGATAGTTTCCCGCGGTAAAAAATAATTTTCTATTTTCTACCGGGGGGGGGGGGGGAGGCATTCCCGGCGGTAATCGGCAGAGCAGCCATATTGCTGCATGATTACCGCACGAGTAGCGCATGAGCCCTTCCCACCAAGTAAATAGGTGGTGGTAAGGGCTCAGGCAGTAAATAGCTGCATGCTAATTTTAATGTTAGTGCACAGCCATTTACTGCCCTATTTTTAAAAAGGCCATTTTCTCCACTACAGTAAAAAATGACCCGGTGTGCACCAATTTCACGCGCCCACACTAGCACAGGCCACGTTTTACCACAGCCTAAAAATAGGCCTCCCTTTAGCAAATTTCCTGCTTTTCTCAGCAAATAGTTTCCAACTTTGGGACCTACTATCCCATAACGTAATATTGTATTTATTTATTATTTATTTGTATTATTTGTAACTTAGGGGGGGAAGTTACCAGTTATTAGTAACTAGGTCTCATTGTACAATGAGTTAAATCCAGTTAAATCGTAATTAAATTTAACTGGCTTCTTATAAATTGTAACCAGCTAGAACTGCGAGGTAATAGTGGGATAAAAGACCAGTTTACCATTATCATAAAATGGGACTTGTACTAACATATTTATTTGTTACATTTGTATCCCACATTTTCCCACTTATTTGCAGGCTCAATGTGGCTTACATAGTACCGTAAAGGCGTTCGCCAAGTTTGGTAGATAACAAATAGAAGGTGATGCTGTGGTCGAATAAGGTTCATGAGTTTCAGACGCAATGGGGATAGAAGAGAGGAAGGGTTATGTGGTGTCCATTACGAGCTGTGGTTTTGCTGTGTTGCAGAGTTCAGGCACTTACGTAGCGAGAGTTAGTGGTAAAAGAACACATCTTAACTGTAACCCATGTTGAGGACATCTCTCCTTAGTTTGCTAAACATATACCAAACTATTGACAGTTTTTGGCTCATTCTTGCTGTACAATAAATTAAATTCATAAAGTAATAAATAGGTGGCACAAAATTATTTGTATGAGTTTTGAAAACAGCAGGTAAGCGAGTTAAATATTTCTTGTCCACTGGCAAAACACATAACTTGTTTGAATATTAGCCCAATAGGTTTCTCTCTTCAGATTTTGCCAAATTTTCAAAGCAAAAGCACCCAATTATTTCCATTTTGAAAATTACCCCAAGGAAAGCTATGTGCACACCTGCTCCTTAAGATGCACAATTTTTCAGGGTTAATTTACATGCAGACACTGGAAATTTCAAAAGTATGCCCACAGGAGAGCTTCCATTGAGACATAAGAGTATAAAAGTAGTCATACTGGGTCAGACCAGTGGTCCATCTGGCCCAGTATCCCGTTTACCAGGTTACAAGTACCTGGCAGAAACCCAAATCATGGCAATACTTAATACTAGAAATCCCAGGGCAAACAGTTGCTTCCCATGTCTGTCTCAATAGCAGACTATGGACTTTTCCTCCAGGAATTTGTCCAAATCTTTTTTAAACCCAGATACTCTAACCGCTGCTAGCACATCCTCCGGCAAAGAGTTTTGTTTTTGTTACATTTGTACCCCGTGCTTTTCCACTCATGGCAGGCTCAATACGGCTTACATGGGGCAATGGAGGGTTAAGTGACTTGCCCAGAGTCACAAGGAGCTGCCTGTGCCTGAAGTGGGAATTGAACTCAGTTCCTCGGTTCCCCAGGACCAAAGTCCACCACCCTAACCACTAGGCCACTCCTCCACTCCCACAGCTTAACTATTCGTTGAGTGAAAAAATATTTCCTCCTATTTGTTTTAAAAGTATTTCCATGTAACTTCCTTGAGTGTCCCCTAGTCTTTGTACTTTTGGAACGAGTAAAAAATCGATTTACTTCTACTCATCCTACACCACTCAGGTTTTGAAGACCTCAACCATATCTCCCCTCATCCGTCTCTTTTCCAAGATGAAGAGCCCTAACCTCTCTAGCCCTTCCTCATACGAGAGGAGTTCCATCCCCTTTATCAATTTGGTCGCTCTTCTTTGAATCTTTTCTAATTCCACTATATATCTTTTTTGAGATATGGCGACCAGAACTGAACGCAGTTCTCAAGGTGCGGTCGCACCATGGAGCAATATAGAGGCATTATAGTATCCCTTTCCTAATAATTTCTAGCATCCTGTTTGCTTTTTTGGCTGCCGTCGCACACTAAGCAGAAGATTTCAGCATATTATCTACATCGACACCCAGATCTTTTTCTTGAGCGCTGACCCCTAAGGTGGACCCTAGCATCAGGTAACTATGATTTGGATTATTCTTTCCAATGTGCATCACCTTGCATTTAGCTTAGCAGAGTTTAAAAAGGGGTTAGACGGTTTCCTAAAGAACAAATCCATAAACCGCTACTAAATGGACTTGGGAAAAATCCACAATTCCAGAAATAACATGTATAGAATGTTTGTACGTTTGAGAAGCTCGCCAGGTGCCCTTGGCCTGGATTGGCCGCTGTCGTGGACAAGATGCTGGGCTCGATGGATCTTTGGTCTTTTCCCAGTATGGCATTACTTATGTACTTTTGTAAATTTCATCTGCCATTTGGATGCCCGTCCAGTCCAGGTAAACTTAGGTATGACAAGACAGTATCCACATAAGCTTACCACATACAGAGAGGGTAGTTTTCAAAAAGCCCATTTTCCTGCATAAATCATTGTTTTACCCCCCAAAAAAGTTGCTTTAAAAAGTATCTTCTCTATTAAGTTATTTAAAAAATAATGACTATTTGGGATTCCCTCTGCAGCTCCCCTAATTCCCTCAACAAGGAGTTCACCTGGGAAGGAGCTGTAATAATATTTAAGTTGATTACTAATGGCTGGCATTGTTCTGGGTGATAAATAGAATGCCCTTTTTCCTCACTGCTCTGAATAGCATCCATCCTCCAACTGCACTGGGCTTATACAATTTAAGCGAGCTAGCAGATGGGTTCCCTCTGCAGGGCAGAAGGCGGTCATTTTCTCCTTTTGCCAAACACCTGGTTACAGTATTTAATGTCTTTTTCAAATGCTCTACATGGGGCATCAAAGGGAAGAGAAAATGGAGGAATATCACAGATTTATAAACACACAATTGTCTTCAGTACAACTGTCAGAAAGTTTAGGGATTCTCTTCTAACATTAAAGGAATTAAGAGCAAAACCAAAAATCTAATTGATTGGAACATTCTACTCTGTTCTAGAGGGTCGGTGAGATTTTTAACTCTTCTATATGCAAATCACAAAAAGTGTGTCAAGCCTTACCCAACAAAAATTATGGGAGTAGGAACTCGACACACTTCATACACAATTTGATCCGAGAACATTTGTCCGGAGATGCATCGCTCCCAATATTCAACGTCTGGAAATCTGCAAATTGGAATATATTTACACTGCAGGGCAGTTTTGTGATCCAAGCATTCTACAGCATGAATACGGAGACCAGCAAAGTCAAATCAGTTTAAAAAACGGTCTAAGATGTGAACCACAGTTTTAACTGGTGAAGGCTGATGGAGTTACCTACTCAGCCTCCTTGGAAAAAGATTTACATAGTTTAAAGAATTTCTCTTTCGTTAGATATATGACAATCTATTCAACTAATTAAGAGGCCCTTTTAAGAGGCACAGTTGGCCTACTATGGTCCTACCATGCAGTAAAAGTACATAAGTAATGCCACACTGGGAAAAGACCAAGGGTCCATCGAGTCCAGCATCCTGTCCACGACAGCGGCCAATCCAGGCCAACGGCACCTGGCAAGCTTCCCAAACATACAAACATTCTATACGTGTTATTCCTGGAATTGTGGATTTTTCCCAAGTCCATTTAGTAGTGGTTTATGGACTTGTCCTTTAGGAAACCGTCTAAACCTTTTTAAACTCTGCCAAGCTAACCGCCTTCACCACGTTCTCTGGCAACAAATTCCAGAGTTTAATTATGCGTTGGGTGAAGAAAAAGTTTCTCCGATTCGTTTTAAATTTACTACACTGTAGTTTCATCGCATGCCCCCTAGTCCTAGTATTTTTGGAAAGCGTAAACAGACGCTTCATATCCACCTGTTCCACTCCACTCATTATTTTATATACCTCTATCATGTAAGGGCACTACCATGGGACACGCTGAGGTGCTCCATGGTAGTATGGTAGTATGGGTAGCAGCGCACACTACTCCCGCGGCAACAATATATTTTTTTATTTTTTGCCATGGTAGGCGTCTCTGGGGGCAGAGAGTAGGCATGCCTGCGCTAATCAGGTAGCGTGGGCACATTACCACATGCTACCCAATTAATGCAGGAGTAGCACGGGAGCCCTTACCACCTCCTTAATAGGTGGCGGTAAGGGCTCCTGGCAGTAATGGCCACATGCTAATGGGGAAATTAGCACATGGCCATTTTTTTTAAAAAGCCAAGCACAGCTATTTTTCTGCCATGCTAGAAAGTGACTGGAGCGCACAGAAAACCCACACGCTAATCACAGCGCCAGTCACTTTCCAGAGCACCTTAATAAAAGGACCTCCAAGTCCAGTAAAATCCACATTATGCAACATTTAGAGGCATATTTTACAAAAAAAAAACCAACAACAACATACAAATCAGATATAGAGCCTGATCTGAAATACATACAGCAAAGAAAGTTCATGCCCTGGTTATGAGTTGCAGGAGCATCCATTTCACAAGCATCATGTCTAAACTATCAATGGGTTCAACACAGTAACACACATATATGTGCTGGAACATACAATACACATTTATGTCAGTATTTCAAAACACAATACTACCATATTCAAAATGAAAACATACTCACATACTACTGTTATTAAACAAACCACTATACTAAGCAGTACAGTCATAGTCTACAGACTTCGCATAGAAAGGAGGAAAAGAGACCTCAGTGGTAGTTCATCACTCTATAGTGGAGATTAATTCTTGTGAGATAGATTCTATCATAAGTAAAAAAAAAAAAAAACTCCATCATTATACAACAAACCCTTGTATTACATTTTCACATATGTTCAGAGCCTGATATCCTTTGCCAGTATTGCTTTTCGGGAAGAAAAATACACTGGGGATTAAGGTGGAGTGGGGGAGAGTGACCACACCTAATCACTGTAGTGAAGCACTGGCACAAAATGAACAACTTTCTCTCCCTCAGACATCCCTGAGAGCAGATATTAATCCCGACATTGATATCAGTAGACATAACACACATTCTCCTTCTGAAACGTGGAATGCAAGTGTGTCTTTTCGGCCAACCCTAGTCCGACCCAAACACATCCAGGCCATGACCCCTTGCCAAAAGCATATGTTCACGTTTTGGAGGTGTATAGCCCAGCTTTCTAAAACCTAAATCCGTGTACGCAATATACACATCTAAATGCTGGTTTATGCACATCTAAAACACAAATAACATGTTTAAAATGACCACCTTAATTATCTGACATGCTCAAGTTACAGTATCTCTCCTACACAGAACCTTCAGTGGAGAGGAATGACAGGAAGGGGAGGGCTGAATTTGGGAACAGAGCATTTTTTTCTCTGTTCTGTTCTGTCACTCTAGCATCATTCTCTCCACTGCTATTTCCTAGAAGAGGCAGGAGATGAGCAGAGAGGAAATAACAAGAAAGGAGGGGGCAGAATTAAGGGAGCAGAGTAACTCTACTCTGGTTTTCTTTGTGCTGTGACCACTCCAGCCTCTACCATACTGCTGCCTTGGAGGGCAGAGGAGGAACTGGAGCAGGATACAGAGGACTCTCAGCTGGTATATTTGATTAACTGGTCACCACTTTTCCCCATGCTTGCCAAACAATGGGGGTTTTAGTGCATGTGGTAATCCAGCCAAATGCTAAAACGAGTTGTGACCGTATAGCCGGATCTTCAGTAATAAGAGAATCCACTCGGAATTAATGGAGTCTATTTTCTGGCCAAAAATACTAGATTAAGAGAAGAATTCCATCAATACCAGACTAAATTCTTCTCACATTATTGGAAATCATAATCAAATCCCATCCCAAACAATTCCTAGTAGAATGGAGAAAATGGATCTCAGTAAAGCAATCTGGTTGCTTTCAAAATAGTGACGTCCAAAAAAAGGAAAACAAAACACCTCCACAAAACTCAACAGGAAAGTAAAAGTACAAAACCATCACTGGTCCTTAAAAAAAAACTCTAATTAAACCACCTCCCATTTTTTTTTTAATTGAAAAATCTCTTCAAATATCACAAACTCTTCATATTCATATATCTCTAAATAATTTTAATAGTCCAAAAACACATTTTTACTTATCTTCAGTCGGGAGGGATCTTCAAATCTAAATGTTTGATCTCCAGCGCTGCAGTAAATTTGAAACTGCTCTAAGCAAGTAGTTAGCCTTCTATTTCCATATAAATAGATTTCAAAATGTTTCACTGCAGTATTCATAATCCAGTGGACGGAAGAAAAGACAGTGGGTAATCTCTCCTAATCCCTCCTTCAGAGTAGGAAAAAATCCAGATGCTGATCTCTGCGACCACACAACATGCATTCCCCTTCTGAAGTGGGGAAAATACATAAATTTGATGGTCCCATTCTAGTCTAGACTGTACACTACTTCGATTTTTACTGGACAGGAAGTATAGCTAGTACCAAATAAACACAAACATGTGACATCCTTCCATTTTTTAAATCTATCCCTTCATTTGCTCATAAAACTACTTTTCCTTCCTATCCTCATCTTTTTTTCACCCATATTACCCCCCTCCCCCCATTTATAGCGTTCTAATCAGGAAGAGGGAAAATATGTTGGACACAATACCTCCACGGCATAAATGTACAGGAGGCAGGCCTCTTTCATTTGTAAAGAAGCTCTGGAACAAGGGGGTCATAGGATGAAGGTGAATGGAGGTAGACGCAGGAGTAATATAAGCAAATATTTCTTTACAGGAAGGGTGGGGAATGCATGGAATAGCCTCCCGTTGGAGGTGGTGAAGACGAGGACTCTATCTGAATTCAAGAAAGCATGCGACAAGCACGAAGGATCTCCAAAAGAGAGGAAGAAGGAATTGTAGAGCTTAGTAGATCTAAACGATTAGTAGCTCAACACGCTCTTCTGCTTTTTTCTTTGTAGCCCCGAAATTGTAGAATGATCTCCCAGCCTTAATTAGAGCTGAATCTTCATTTTAAAAATTGAAACAACTTTTAAAGACTTTTTTTTTTTTCAATTAGTGTTTGGACACATTGCCCAGGATAAACATATTCTATAACAATGCGCATAACTTTATTGGTTAACTAGCTAATCAGTGCTGTAAATTGGACGTTAAGAATTATCAGCTCTAATTGGCATTAAGATTTAAGCACACAACTTGCTAAGCATATTCTGTAATGAGGTGCGTCTAAATTCTAAGTCGCACAGTTGAAAAGGGGGCTTGATCATGGGCGGGGCGTTTCTAAAATCTATGTGCATTGTTATAGAATACACCTGCTCTATGCTTAATTTAGGTGTCGGGATTTACGCCAAGTAAAACATGGCGTAAATGGCCGTGACTACATTTGGTCGTGTGGAGAGGCTCTCTGCGTTATTTTATATACTGCACAGAAATTTAAGCCTATTCTATCAAATTTAGGCGTAATATGCCTAAGCGTATTTTTTTTCCATGTGTAATTTTCAGGCGCCATATATAGAATCTAGCCCATTACCACTAATGCCTAAGGAAGATGCTTTCCAGTAAAAAGAGAGCCATGTCCTGCTCTTGCAAGGGTCGACACCACTTTTCCATTCCCCATCTTTCTCCCTTTGAATGAATGTTCGCCGGCCTGTTATTAACAGCGTTCTTTTTGACCAACTTGTTGTATAAGCGGTATATCAGGTTTTTAATAAACAATAAACTATAGCTGGTATGGATGGGCAGACTGCATAGGCCATATGATGTTTATCTGCCATAATTTTCTCTTGTTTCTCTTTTTCACCCGTTCCTTAAAAGCCCATCTACCTCTCACTTCTCTCTTCTAGTCCCTTCTGTCTCTGCCTCCCCATCTTTTAGCTGCCTTCACCATGCCCCTACACTCTCTCAGCTTCTCATTGCACTCCCTTGCTTTCTTTTCAAGTATTTTCAGCTCCCCTGCAGGAGCATCACCCCCAAATTCTCCTTTTGTATCTGTCACTACCTCACTACAGATCATCTCAATAGAATGAATAAAAATAATTCTAACCCTTCCTCCCTTCAAAAAAAAATATATATATATATTAACGCACTGCTTTAATTTAGTTGCAACCTTCAGAAAAGTAATGGCAACACATACAATTTTGTAACTGTTTTCATTTCCTGATGCCACAGTTTAAAAAAACACCTGTGGTTTCTAAACTGTGGTGTAGGACTGGCCCACATTCTGCACCTTTTCGCTTCAGTGATTCCAGATGTGGGTTCCAGGCTTACTGAGCTTGGTGCAGCAGCTGGCCCGAGGCAACCAGAGCTCTGCTGAAGCAAAAGGGTTGCAAAACCACAATGCAGTTCTTTCACACAAAGAAAACACAGAGCACCAAGATGCTTCTGTCTCTATTTAATTAATTAATTACTTGCTTATTTTTTCCCCTAGTAAATTTCTCCTGCTCCTTTGTAACCTCAGTTCAAGTTGGAACCAGGGCTGGGAACCTGATGCCATGAGCCTTCAGTCACAACCACCCAGGGGATTTCTTTCCTTATTTTATGAAATTATTCCAACCCCCGATGTACCTGATCTGATTATTGCAACGCATTGGGATTCCCTCCAGAATTCTGCAATCTTGCACTCTGAATCCAGCTTCTAGGTGTTACCCTTCAGTGACCAGCTTGGCTCCCTTTCCTTCCTCCTCCCCTCCCCCAACATGAACACTGCCTCCATAGTACTCCAGTCTCAGGAGACAAGAGGAGCAGAATATCAAACTAAGGGAACAAACCATAGGGGACAGAGTAATTTTGGAACAACAGAGTGATTATGTGCTTGAGCTATAGGAGGATGAGAAGTAGTCCCACGTGTAGAGGAGTAGCCGAAATGGTTAGAGAACTAGGTTGAGAATCAGGGAAGCCAGGATTCAAATCCCACTGATTCTCCTTGTGATTTGGGCAAGTCACTTAACCCTCCACTGCCACCTAGAGAATGATGCACTCTTTGAAATAGATTGTACACTTTATATAAAGTGTGTGCCCCAGTGGCGTAACCAGACAGCCAGTTATGGGTGAGCCTGAGCCCAAAGTGGGTGGGCACAAAATTTTCTGTGCTCCGCCCTACCTCTACCTCAAAATATAAATACTTTAGCTAATGAGGATCCTCAAGCTCAGTCAGCTGAAGACTTTCTCTGAAAGTGGCCAGAACTCTCTTTTACCAAGCTTGGCACGCAGCAGCAATGACCCTAAGCCACTGATGCCAGCACTCCACACATGCTTGGCTGCCGATAGCTCAAGGATGCTGTTGCCAAAGCTTGGTAGAAGGGAGTTCTGGCCGCCTTTGGAGGAGGTCCTTAGCTGGGGATGCCTGGGAATCCTCACCAGCTATACAGTAAGGGTTAGGACTGGTGTTAGATCTACTTGGGCCCAGGACAGAAAATAAAGGAGGGCTCTCCTCCCTGATTCCCTCTCCTCTTTGCCTCCAATTTCCCACCTGCCATTACTATCACGCCAACAGACCCTCACCAAATATAGAACAAGGGATCACAAATTAGAAATAAAAATATTTAGACAAAAATTGAAAGGGAACCCCAAGAAGTTAAACATAACATTACTGCAACACTGCAGACATAAAACAGAGATGCATTTCCTTTTCTATGGAACACAATACAAAGGCGTTTGCTATACAAAGGCGTTTGCTATGCACATTTCCAAAAGCTAACATATTCCATTTAAAACATTCAAAATAAAATGCTTTGTTTCTACCTTTGTTGTTTGGACATTTTATTTTTCCATCTTGCTGGTTCCAGTTTCTCTTTTCTGCTTTCCTCTCTGTCGTCTGCTAATTCTTCTTCAAGCGGCTGCAGTCCATTTATCTTTTCTCCTCTCTCCTGTCTGTTCCCTCACTATTCCTGCCTCTGGCATATTGATCATTCCTTTTTAGCTCTTTTCTGCCTGTCTCTCACCCTTCTTCGCCTCCGTTTTACTTTTCAACTACCTATCAAATTTCCATCTTCTTCTTTCACCCACTAGCTCTCCTATTCCCCATCTTACTCCTCCCCATCCCTACTTTCTCTTTCATCTTTAATCTACTCCCCATTACCATATTTCTACCCTCTGTAATCACTATCACTCATTCATTTCCTTGCCACCCCCTCCTCCCCCTCTTGGCCTCTCCCACAGGGTTCCACCATTCCCATCGTCTTCCTCCCTCCACTCTTCTAACCAGCATCTGATCCCCCTCCCCACCCCACTCTGGTTAGGGTTACCATATGGCTCCAGAAAAATGAGGACGAATTGAGCCAGCCGGGTTTTACTTCCATTGCTTTCAATGGAAAGCAATTGCTTTCAATGGAAGTAATTGAGCCAGCTGGGTTTTACTTCCATTGCTTTCAAAGCAATGGAAGTAAAACCTGGCTGGCTCAATCCATCCTCCTTTTTCTGGAGCCATATGGTAACCCTAACCCTGGTAGCCTTATATTTTCCTGCCCCTTCTCTCTCAATTCCTGTCCTCTCCCCCATGGCCCAGCATTTTCCCTCTTTCTCCCCTCACCACCTACTGTGTACCTCTTCCTCCCTCTCATCCACCCCCATTGTCCATCTCCCCTTCTCATTCCCACTGTCCACCATCTCTCTCTCTCTCCCTCTCCTTTGTGTTCTGGGTCCAACATCTCTCCCCCCTTCCCATGCAGCATCTCTCCCTTCCTCCCCTCTACCATTATGTCTAACATTTCTCCCTTTCCTCTACCCCTATGCCCACCATTTCTTCCTCCTCTCCACCCCTATGTTCAACATTTCTCCCCCTCTCACCACCTATCCCCTCTCTATGCAGCATGTCTCCCTCCCCTCCACCTCATATGCAGCCAAGACTTTTCCCTTCCTCACCCCTCCACCCCTTTACTGCATCTCTCCCTTCTTCCCCATGCAGCATCTCCCCCACCCATCGTGCCTCATCTTTCCATCTTCCCTCCCCCCTGTGCAGCATCTTTCCTTCCATCTTCCCTCACCCCTGTGCAGCATCTGTCCCCGTCTTCCCTCCCCCGTGCAACATCTTTTCCCCATCATCCCTTCCCCCGTACAGCATCTTTCACCCCATCTTCCCTCACCCCTGTGTAGGATCTTTCATCCCCTTCCCTTCTCTTCTCCCGGTCATTGGCAGTGCAAGTGATTTCCATACACCTCACCGCCTACTGCTCAATGACCTTCTTGCAGCCGCTAAGCGCTAAACCGGAAGCCTCTCCTCTGCCACAACTTCCAGTTTCTGCCCAGTCAAGATGTGGCAGAGAAGAGGCTTCCGGTTTAGCGCTTAGTAGCTGCAAGGAGATTGTTGATTGGCAGACAGCATGTGGGAATCGCTGCGAGCCGAGCCTGCGACCGGAATCGCTGCGAGCTACTTGCAGGAACACTGCTACTGAGTGGGCCTGACCCCAAATTGGGTGGGCCTTGGTGTCTACATTTAATATGCCAACCCCCAGATCCTATATAGGTCACCCAAATTGGGGCATGGATCCCAGATCCACACGCAAACCAATTAGTTAACGTTAATCAATAATTGGTGTTAATTGGCACTGATTTAGGTTTACATGAGGATCAGCCCTTACCCCTATTCAATAACTTGCGCACTTACATTTTATAACACACAACTCAAAAGAGGGTTTGGCCATGGGAAGGGCATGGGCAGGTCAGGAGCATTCCCAGAAATTAAGCACAATGTTTTACAGAATACAGTTATTTATATGACCAACTGCAATTAATTGCACGCCAGCTTTTACACCAGGTTTTAGCAGGTGCAAGTGTAGTGTCCAAACTCAGGTGGAATATCGATGCTAAAATATCAATATATATAAAAGGCGAGTGTCGTACTCACTCGCAAATGCGCAGTAGAGACCTTATCTGCCCCGCCCCCGCGTCAATACGTGATGACGGGGGGGCGGAGCAGAGAGGGTCTGTACTGCTTATTTCTGAGGGAGGGACACCGCCGTCTAACGCTCCCCCCACCCGAGTCGCCGCCGCCACCCACCTTCTACCCGGTCGGGCCCTCGCTCCACTATTGAAACAGCGAGGGTCCGGAAAAGCAGCACTAAGCTCTGCTGAGCTGCCGACGTCGGCCTTCCTTCTTCTTCTCTGCCTCTGTCCCGCCCTCGACGACGTTACGTCACACGAGGGCGGGAAAGGCAGAGAAGAAGAAGGAAGGCCGACGTCGGCAGCTCAGCAGAGCTCAGTGCTGCGTTCCCGGACCCTCGCTGTTTCAATAGTGGAGCGAGGGCCCGGCGGGGTGGAAGGTGGGTGGTGACGGCTCGGGGGGGGGGGCCCGAATTCGGGGGGAGGGGCAGCGGCGAACTCAGCGGCAGGGGCGGGCCTTTCAACCCCCCCCCCCTTCCTATAATAGCCCATTTTTACGGGCTCAAAGGCTAGTTATTCTATAAAGGGCACTCCACGTGGAGCACCCTTTATAGAATACTAGTTTAACACTAATCGTCCTGTGCCTAACTCTGGGCACCATTTATAGAAATTCCTCCCCCACCCCCACCCCCAAAGTGTGCACATATAGAATACTAGCATTTATGTGCATGATTATTATAATTATGCAAGTAAATGCTAGCTGGATGTTCAACAGAATTTCATAACTTCAGTGCATAACTCACTTAGGGGTAAATTCTCAAAACGTCACTGAAATTTAGGCTCTAGAATTCTATAACTAGCATAAGTCTGCATTTATGTAACTAATTTTAGGTTTGAGCGCTTGCACCAGCTCAAATTCTGGCATAAAATGTTCATGCATAAATATAGGACACGCCCTTCCAGTTGCGCCCTCTAGAATTTGAGAGTGCAACTTATAGACTAGATACTAAGGGCAGTTATGCACCAACTGGTAATTGGTGCCAATTAGCATCAATTAAGGCCAATGATAGCCTCTTGCTCATTAACACCAATTATTAATTCTTTATTAAAAATTAAGTCACGTACGGAATTGACCTTATTCTATAACTTTTGACCACAAATTTGGACATACTACTTTTTAGAATCAGTCAGTAAATACCAGGGAGCGTGCGCAGGAGATGCATGAACAAGGCATGGGCATGTCCAACATTACACACGTAAGTTACAGAACACTAAGTTAGATGCTAAAGTGCTGCATTTAGGTGCACGCATTTACACCTGCTATTGGGGATAACTAAAGAGAAAACTTCCTGTTCCAATCACATCATCAAGAACTCTGTTCTTACACCTAGATTCTATATATGGTGCCTGAAAAATCCGTGCCGAAAAAATATATTCTATAACAAAGTGCATAGATTTGAGAAATGTCCATGAGTCGCCCATGTGTAACAAAGAGAGGGAGCTAAGTACAAACAAAGTCCAAACAAAAAAAAAAAAAACAGCACAAAGGGCCTTTAAAAACAAAAGGGACACAGTTCTTGTATTTAAAATCCTTTTAATAATGAATTTTGATTGAAGAGAGACCCGACACGGGCCGTGTTTCGGTGCTACCGCACCTGTGTCAGGGGTCACACCAATGACGAGGAGGCTCATATAGACAAATTCAAAACATCTGATGATTTTCAAGCTTGTCTATAATATATTCCTCCATGTATCCCACAATATAGAGCTCATGCACACCTTCAGTATGAGTGTCAAATAGACATGCCCCCCTTTTCAACTATGCAACTTAGAATTTACGTGCATCACTTTGCAGAATACTCTTAGACAGTTGTGCACGTAAATTCTAATTAATGCCAGTTAGTGTCAATAATTGCTTAAGTGGCAATTACTGGCACTGATTGGTTTGTTAACTAATTAAGCTCCACATGCAAATCTGGAATATGACTGAATTTGCATGCACAACTCAAGTTATGCTAAATAGAATCCAGGGGTTTATGCCTAAACAAGAGTTTCAGTTCAAATGTCTATAGAAAGTCATTATCCCATTAGGAGAATTACCCCTGTCCTACTGTACTCAGCCCTGAAATGTACAATCACTCAAAAAAAAAAAAGAGAAATAGAAAAGGACCAACAAAAAAAAAAAAAGGAAACCTTGAGTCAAAGAATGGCAAATGCCAAGTTTATTGTAAAAAAATAAAACGTAGACCAGCGGATCTGTACAAAAATCCCTAAAGACAGTGAGTGTTCAGGGGAAGGACTCAACACTGTGCCATGCTTCGGCGCAACCACATGCCTCAGGAGTCCTAATGATCTAAAAACTTCTAAACACAAGCATCTGTAGTTTGGCGGTTAAATAGTCCTCAAAGAAAATGATTGGTTTAAGGCTTTCACTGCTAAATGCTCCACAAAGGTTTAATATCAGGCTTATTTTCGAAAGAGAAGGGCGCCCCATCTTCCGACACAAATTGGGAGATGGGTGTCCTTTTCTCAGGGTCACCCAAATCGGCATAATCGAAAGCCGATTTTGGGCGCCCTCAACTGCTTTCCGTCACGGGGACGACCAAAGTTCACGGGGGCATGTCGGCAGCGTACCGAAGGCGGGACTGGGGCGTACTTAAGAGATGGGCGTCCTCGGCTGATAATGGAAAAAAGAAGGGCGTTCCTGACAAGCACTTGGCCGACTTTACTTGGTCCATTTTTTCTTGCGACCAAGCCTCAAAAAGGTGCCCGAACTGACCAGATGATCACCGGAGGGAATTGGGGATGACCTCCCCTTACTCCCCCAGTGGTCAACAACCCCCTTCCACCCTAAAAAAAAAAGTTAAACAAATTTTTTGCCAGCCTCAAATGTCATACCCAGCTCCATGACAGCAGTGTGCAGGTCCCTGGAGCAGTTTTAGTGGGTGCAGTGCACTTCAGGCAGGTGGGCCCAGGCCCATCCCCCCCTACCTATTACACTTGTGCTGGTAAATGTGAGCCCTCCAAAACCCACCAGAAACCCACTGTACCCATATCTAGGTGCCCCCCTTCACCCATAAGGGCTATGGTAGTGGTGTACAGTTGTGGGGAGTGGGTTTTGGAGGAGATTTGGGGGGCTCAGCACACAAGGTAAGGGAGCTATCTTCCTGGGAGCAATTTATGAAGTCCAGTGCAGTGCCCCCTAGGGTGCCCAGTTGGTGTCCTGGCATGTGAGGGGGACCAGTGCACTACAAATGCTGGCTCCTCCCATGACCAAATGGCTTGGATTTGGTCATTTCTGAGATGGGCGTCCTTGGTTTCCATTATCGCCGAAAACCGGGGGCGACCATCTCTAAGGATGACCATCTCTAAGATCGACCTAAATGTTGAGATTTGGGCGTCCCCAACCGTATTATCGAAACGAAAGATGGACGCCCATCTTGTTTCGATAATACGGGTTTCCCCACCCCTTGGGCGCCCCATTCGATTATACCCCTCCATGTCACTCAAGAAGACATATAGCACATGCATGTTCTCTTCATACTGTGCAATTAATTTCTTCACATTTACTGTATTTCTGATCTTTAATTCTGCGTATCAACTTCAACTCATACACCCGAGCTGACCACAGTCATACACAACGAACCACACCTGGAGGAAGAGTCGGAAAGAACAGTTGAAGAAAAGAATAAGGGTTGTGTTTTAGTCATTATTGGTTCTCGTGGTAAGCTTTATTAAAGAGATGGGTTTTCAAAGCTTTGCGGAAGTTAGTTAATTCGTTGATATTCGTGGACCACTATATCTAATGCAGCATAAAGATCTATGATCAATAACAAAAAATCTAAAACTTTCATTTCCACATCCATTAATAGTAAATCCAATATAGATATCATCATCACCTCAGCTTCATGGACGGACTGAAAGCCGTGTTATCAAACACCTAACAGACCACATTCCTCCATAAACAATTAACTATCATTTTTTCCCAAAAATGGCAGGGTGGATGGATGATAATCTGCACAATCTGATAAAGATGTTGAAGATTTGAAGGTTTTAATTAGGACTGTACCAAATATTTGTATTTGATTTGGCCCCGAACACATTATTCGTATTCGGCCGAATAGTGATTTAAATTCGAATACAAATAATCTGGGGCTCTACTTTGCTAAATCCTACTGAAATAAACACTTGCTAAAGCTGTTGAAATGGCAAAGAGAGGAGGTGAGGCCAATGTCGTGGATGAAAAGAGATGAACTTATAGAAGGCGAGAGAGGTGATGAGCCTAGGGGGTGGGTGAGAATTTGGAGATGAGCCAGAAAGGATGCTGAGAGGTAGGAAATAAGTCTGGGTGAGGTGGTCCGAGGAAGGTAAAGCCTGGGTTGGGATAAGAGATGAGGGTGCTGTGGGGCAGGAGAGGATCAGCTTTGAAGGGAGACTAACTGAATAGTATAAGAGAGAAGTTGAGATGAGGGGATGAGAGACACGATGATCCAGAAGGATGAAAGCTTGAGGAAGGGAGTGAATACAAGAGAGGTTCAGCTGTAAGGGGAAGGTAGAGAGAGGGGATCAGCTGGGGGAAGGTTAAGAAAAGGATGAAATTTTCATGGAGGGGGATCTCTCCCACTGTAAATTGTTTTTATCTTTTAGGGTCACATGAATTTTTAAAAGCTAAGATGGACTCATGTTTGGGGAACCTCACACTATAGAGAAAAATCACTGCTCTTTACATAACAGATTTGCAAAGATTTAAGGGAAGGACAGCGCACCAGGATTCAATTTTGTTCTGAATACACACAGAGAAGTTATGTACTAGAGGCAGCAACTCTGCATAAGGAAACCTCACAAATGGGAGACTGAATCTGTTGGGAAAGCAAAATCCCTACTTATCATTCCCTGTGTAGCTTATGCCGGGAGTGCTATTGCCATGGAAACTAAAGCTGATAAGCAGCTGCCCCTCAGGCACTGACAATTACACCAATCCCAGCTTCTTTGCAACACTTAAGACAGAAACAGAAGTTTTAAGAAAAATTACTCTAACAGTAATAGTACTTGAGGGGTTGGCTTCAACAATAATGCTGTGCAGACCTGGGTTTGATTCCCAAGCCAGGTATCTGAGGATACTACGAAAGCGGTAATTACTAGCCCTGGAAGAGAAGGGAGTCCCAACGATCATGGAACAGCTCCTAATGATCAGACTTGAGATGCACATCAGCTAGGTTCTGGACAGAGCTGCAATTTGTGGTCATCTGTTAGAGAATTCTCATTGCAATGGCCAGTTTAAGATGGAGAAGGAATTATAAAAACAGGAGGAAAATCCTTTGGTAGATCGAAATAGAGGCTTATTGCTGTCTTATATCACTGCACCTTACCCATTCGCCAAGCTGTTCCAATTACACCCCCCCCCCCCTTTGAGCTGCCACCTTTCCAACTAGACTAGAACTTTCTACTCATCTCCAACCCCCCCCCCCCCCCCACCTCTTACCATTTTCCAACTATTACATAAGTACATAAGTATTGCCATACTGGGACAGACCAAAGGTCCATCAAGGCCATCATCCTATTTCCAACAGTGGCCAATCCAGGTCACAAATACCTGGCAAGATCCCAAAATAGTACAAAACATTTTATGCTGCTTATCCCAGAAATAAGCAGTGGGTTTTCCCCAAGTCCATTTTAATAATGGTCTATGGACTTTTCCTTTAGGAAGCCGTCCAAACCTTTTAAACTCCACTAAGCTAACCACCTTTACCACATTCTCTGGCAACGATGAGTGAAGAAAAATTGCCTCCGATTCGTTTTAAATTTGCTACTTTGTAGCTTCATTGAATGCCCCCTAGTCCTAGTATTTTTGGATAGAGTAAACAGATGCTTCACGTCTACCCTTTCCACTCCACTCACTATTTTATAAACCTCTATCATATCTCCCCTCAGCAGTCTTTTCTCCAAGCTGAAGAGCCCTAGCCACTTTAGCCTTTCCTCATAGGGAAGTCGTCCCATCCCCTTTATCATTTTTGTCGCCCTTCTCTGCATCTTTTCTAATTCCACTATATCATTTTTGAGATGTGGCGATCAGAATTGAGCACAATATTCGAGGTGCGGTCACATCATGGAGCATTGCAAAGGCATTATAAAGTCTTCATTTTTGTTTTCCATTCCTTTCCAAATAATAACTAACATTCTATTTGCTTTCATAGCTGCCACAGCACACTGAGCAGAAGGTTTCAACGTACCATCAATAACAACACCTAGATCCGTTTCTTGGTCGGTGACTCCTAACGTGGAACCTTGCATTACATAGCTATAATTCGGGTTCCACTTTCCCAAATCACTTTGCACTTACTCACATTAAACATCATCTGCCATTTAGACGCCCAGTCTCCCAAGGTCCTCTTGTAATTTTTCACAATCCTCTTGCGATTTAACAACTTTGAATAACTTTATGTCATCAGCAAATTTAATTACCTCACTAGTTACTCCCATCTCTAGGTCATTTATAAATATGTTAAAAAGCAGCGGTCCTAGCACAGACTCCTGGGGAACCCCACTAACTACCCTTCTCCACTGAGAATACAGACCATTTAACCCTACTCTCTGTCGTCTATCTTTTAACCAGTTTTTAATCCACAATAGGACACTACCTCCTATCCCATGACTCTCCAATTTCCTCTGGAGTCTTTCATGAGGTACTTTGTCAAACGCCTTTTGAATATCCACATACACTACATCAACTGGCTCACCTTTATCCACATGTTTGTTCACCCCTTCAAAGAAATGTAATAGATTGGTGAGGCACGATTTCCCTTCACTAAATCCATGTTGGCTTTGTCTCATTAATCCATGCTTTTGAATATGCTCTGTAATTTTGTTCTTTATAACAGTCTCTACCATTTTGCCTGGCACTGACGTCAGGTTCACCGGTCTATAATTTCCCAGATCTCCTCTGGAACCTTTTTTAAAACTCAGCATTACATTGTCCACCCTCCAATCTTCCAGTACCATACTTGATTTTAAAGATAAATTACATATTACTAACAATAGTTCTGCATTCTCAGAACCCAGTTGTGCTTGGAGATTTTAACTTACATCTAGACAATCCACCATGGCATTTTTCTACTATACCTGGTTTGATATCAAGCATTCTCAGCCTGGAATCTTCAAGGGGGTGTAGACGCCGTTTCTTCCGCCAACATCTAGCTGGGTATGTGTACAGCTGGCCAGGAGCTAATCCTTGGAAACATACAAAATAGATATGAATTACCTAGGTAATACGCATTTTCAGACGCCTATTTTATAAAGCAGTCACTTATTTGACTTTATGAAAAATTAGCGTAGGCATGAAAGAAAAAAAAAAATATATATATATATATATACAGTGGGGGAAATAAGTATTTGATCCCTTGCTGATTTTGTAAGTTTGCCCACTGACAAAGACATGAGCAGCCCATAATTGAAGGGTAGGTTATTGGTAACAGTGAGAGATAGCACATCACAAATTAAATCCGGAAAATCACATTGTGGAAAGTATATGAACTTATTTGCATTCTGCAGAGGGAAATAAGTATTTAATCCCTCTGGCAAACAAGACCTAATACTTGGTGGCAAAACCCTTGTTGGCAAGCACAGCGGTCAGACGTCTTCTGTAGTTGATGATGAGGTTTGCACACATGTCAGGAGGAATTTTGGTCCACTCCTCTTTGCAGATCATCTCTAAATCATTAAGAGTTCTGGGCTGTCGCTTGGCAACTCACAGCTTCAGCTCCCTCCATAAGTTTTCAATGGGATTAAGGTCTGGTGACTGGCTAGGCCACTCCATGACCCTAATGTGCTTCTTCCTGAGCCACTCCTTTGTTGCCTTGGCTGTATGTTTTGGGTCATTGTCGTGCTGGAAGACCCAGCCACGACCCATTTTTAAGGCCCTGGCGGAGGGAAGGAGGTTGTCACTCAGAATTGTATGGTACATGGCCCCATCCATTCTCCCATTGATGCGGTGAAGTAGTCCTGTGCCCTTAGCAGAGAAACACCCCCAAAACATAACATTTCCACCTCCATGCTTGACAGTGGGGACGGTGTTCTTTGGGTCATAGGCAGCATTTCTCTTCCTCCAAACACGGCGAGTTGAGTTCATGCCAAAGAGCTCAATTTTTGTCTCATCTGACCACAGCACCTTCTCCCAATCACTCTCGGCATCATCCAGGTGTTCACTGGCAAACTTCAGACGGGCCGTCACATGTGCCTTCCGGAGCAGGGGGACCTTGCGGGCACTGCAGGATTGCAATCCGTTATGTCGTAATGTGTTACCAATGGTTTTCGTGGTGACAGTGGTCCCAGCTGCCTTGAGATCATTGACAAGTTCCCCCCTTGTAGTTGTAGGCTGATTTCTAACCTTCCTCATGATCAAGGATACCCCACGAGGTGAGATTTGCGTGGAGCCCCAGATCTTTGTCGATTGACAGTCATTTTGTACTTCTTCCATTTTCTTACTATGGCACCAACAGTTGTCTCCTTCTCGCCCAGCGTCTTACTGATGGTTTTGTAGCCCATTCCAGCCTTGTGCAGGTGTATGATCTTGTCCCTGACATCCTTAGACAGCTCCTTGCTCTTGGCCATTTTGTAGAGGTTAGAGTCTGACTGATTCACCGAGTCTGTGGACAGGTGTCTTTCATACAGGTGACCATTGCCGACAGCTGTCTGTCATGCAGGTAACGAGTTGATTTGGAGCATCTACCTGGTCTGTAGGGGCCAGATCTCTTACTGGTTGGTGGGGGATCAAATACTTATTTCCCTCTGCAGAATGCAAATAAATTCATATACTTTCCACAATGTGATTTTCCGGATTTAATTTGTGATGTGCTATCTCTCACTGTTACCAATAACCTACCCTTCAATTATGGGCTGCTCATGTCTTTGTCAGTGGGCAAACTTACAAAATCAGCAAGGGATCAAATACTTATTTCCCCCACTGTATATATGTATGTATGTTGGCACCAGCACTTACCCAGCTGACATGCTGATATAAATGTTTGCATACACTTTCCACAAGTACACACCTAAATAAAGGGATTTTATCAACTATACACATAAGTGCAGATTTGATCCGCACTTTGCACAAATTCAACCCCGTATATATCACTGTAAAAGTACATGCCATGAAATTATGGCATACTTTACGCTAATCAGTATTTTATCAGAGGTCATTTGCAAGTGTAAGTGGCCACTTATGAATGCAAATAAATAAAATACTAGCATGTACACGAATTCTTTCTATATAAAACTGGAAGGTACCTTATAAAATTACTCCTTTAGAGAGTAATTTTCATGGGCTTAGCAACATGTAGGCCTGGGAGAGCCTGGGCCCATCCACTTTTGGCTCAGGCCCTCCCAGCAGCGGCACACACCATTGGTGTAACAGGCAGGGATCCCCAAACCGAAGGCATTCTCAGCCTGCTGAACCACTGGGCAGTTAGAACACCACAACAGCCAGCTGCAGAGCTCCTAGCTGCCAATGCTCATGTGCAAGAAGCGAGCATGCACGAGATATGGGTACTGATGGCTGAGAGCACTGCTGCAGTGTTCTTATGGCCCAGGAGTTCAGCCAGCTGATAATGTCTTGAGCTGATCAAGCCAAAGTAATGTTTTGCGGGAGGACCAGGGCTAAGGGAGCAGAGAAAAAAATACCTCATGCGGCCCATTCCACCCATTAGGCCCCCTAGAAATTGCTTTCTGGCTGCGTCATTGGTAATTTTATATCCAGGTGACTAGTTTAAGGCAGTATCAATGCACCTATTTCAAGCCTATTTTATGAGTCTACATTTTTTATAAAATACTAGCAGAAGTGGCCACAATTATGCCTCATTTAGGGTGTGACCTTTTAGCTGGTATAAAAGAACACACCTACATTTTGTACGAACATGCATAAACCATAATATTCTAACTGCTCGCACCGCCCACACTCTGCCCAAACTTCACCCATACGTACACCCAGAGTGAAAGTATGCACCATACAAACAACGCACATATTTTTACGTTGGTTGGTATTTATAAGAGGTCACTACTCACATGTCCACCCACAAATGACTATAGTACTTACATTTATGTGCAATATTCACATCTACAACTAGGCATGATCTCATGAAATTACCCTTTATGGGGTAATTCCATAAGGAGCTGCCTAGCTTTAGGCAACAGGAAAGCACCTAGCAAAAAAGGACATACCCTGATTTGATGGTATGTAATTGGCTGGTGGACATGTGCATGGGCAGAGTTTGGGTGGAGCATGGGTTCAGTCTATCATTTACAAATGTATGTGAATTTTCAGGAATTTGTACTAGTATTCTATAAAGTAGGCACCCAGTACAATTGGATCTCCACATCTGTTCCTTCACTCCTCTTTAGCTTCTTCCTTTTCTATCATTCTCTTTTCTTATTAGTTGTAGTTCCTTTCCAGTTATGTTATTATATTATTATTTTATTGTAAACTGCCTTGTAGATTGTAAAGATGGTATATTAAATTTCAATAAACTAAAGTTAAAACAACAACATAAGATTCTTCAGAGGACCAAGACGGCATCAGAGGCAGACATTTCTGCTTGATCTCCTCCTGCTCTGGATGTTTTGCCTGTCTCTTGGGAGTTTTCCCCCTGGTGCATGGGGAAACAGAAGGCTAAAACCTAGGGAGTCCCCCTTATCTCCGGAGGAGGTCTTACCTCAAAGGCAACGCTGGAGCATTTTTGTGTTCAGGCGCAGGAAGTGATTACACCCACTTTAGCCTCCATAGAACAATGGATTATTTTCAAGGTTCTTATGCTTAGCTTTCAAGCCCTTTGCATCGGCATCCTCCTCTACCTCTCATCGCTCACTATCCCCTACTGTCCTTCCTGCTCCCTTCGTTTGCTTAATGACGATCATCTCTTCCTCCCTAACCTGAAACAAGCTGTTCTAGAATCTACATGCCATCGTGTATTTTACTTTATTGCACTAGCCGTTTGGAACTCTCTGTCCCCCACTATCCGTGCAGAATCTTCCCAAAAGATATTCAAATCCCTACTTAAATCCTGTCTTTTTCAACAAGTCTTTTCCATAACTTGAATTAAGTGTTTCAAGGTGTTTCAAGGTGTGTAATGGTCTATTTTTTTTAATTGGTTTTTCTATTCAGCCCACTCTCTTTTCTTCTTTCCTTTCCTATTTAAACATGTAGTTTCTTTGTCTTGTGTGTTATGTTTCATTTTTAAATTTGTATACCACTTTGAACTATACACTAGCAAAGGTGATGTGGTAAGTCTAAATAAATAAATATGAAAGCAACATTTTTGGGTTCTACAGTGCACGCATTTCTGATTTATTTATTTATTTGTTACATTTGTAGCCCACATTTTCCCACCTATTTGCAGGCTCAATGTATAGTACCGTAAAGGCGTTCACCAATTCCGGTATAAACAGTTACACAGTGATGTTATGGTAGAATAGGGCTTCATGTGGAACAAACATATTAGGGAATCGTATAGAGGAAGAGTACGTTATGGCCATTATGTTCTTTGGTTTGGTAGTATTGCTGGGTTCAGGTATTTAAGTAGGGTCGGTAGGGTATGCCTATTTGAACAGGTAAGTTTTTAGTGATTTCCGGAAGTTTAGGTGGTTATACGTTGTTTTCACTGCTTTTGGTAGTGCATTCCATAGTTGTGTGCTTATGTAGGAAAAGCTGGATGCATACGCTGATTTGTATTTGAGTCCTTTGCAGCTTGGGTAGTGGAGGTTTAGATATGTTCGTGTTGATCCAGTTGTATTTCTGATTGGTAGGTCGATGAGGTCTGTCATGTATCCTGGGGCCTCGCCGTAGATAATCTTATGAACCAGAGTGCAGATTTTGAAAGCAATACGTTCTTTGATTGGGAGCCAGTGCAATTTTTCACAGAGGGGCTTGGCGCTATCGAATCACATTTTTCCAAATATATGTCTGGCTGCCGTGTTTTGAGCGGTCTGAAGTTTTTTTATGAGTTGTTCTTTGCATCCCGCATAAATTCCATTGCAGTAATCTAGGTGGCTTAGTACCACTGATTGTATCAGGTTCCGGAATGTTTCCCTTGGGAAGAATGGTTTCACGCGTTTGAGTTTCCACATTGAATGGAACATTTTCTTAGTTGTGGATTTCACGTGGCTCTCTAGTGTTAAGTTGCAGTCGATTGTAACGCCGAGGAGTTTCAAGCTGTCTGAGATGGGGAGGGTATAGTCTGGGGTATTTATATTTATGGGGTTGTTCACGTTGTATTGGGATGAGAGGATGAGGCAGTGTGTTTTTTTCTGTGTTGAGTTTTAGTTGAAATGCATTTGCCCATGAGTCCATGATGTTCAAGCCGAGATTAATTTTGTTGGTTATTTCTGACGGATTGTGTTTGTAAGGAATGTATATTGTGACGTTGTCCGCATAGATGAAAGGGTTAAGACCTTGGTCGGATAAAGACTTGGCTAGTGGGGTCATCATTAGGTTGAAGAGGATCGGTGATAGTGGTGATCCTTGAGGTACTCCGCAGTCTACTTTCCATGGCGATGATATGTTTGAATTTGATTTCACTTGATATGTTCTAGAGACAGAAAAGAAGATGGGAAATCTTGGCTTTGAGGCCTAGAGTTCTGGATTTGGGGGCTTCATTTGTTTTAAATTTTCCTGTAGATGTTTGGTGTCTCTAGAAAATATTAATTATGTTTTCTTTGATCCCAAAAAAATTGCAAAAATTTGTGTTTGCCATGGAAGAGGCTGGAACTCAAGTTTTGGATCGTCCTGCTTGATTGGAATGCTTAGTGACTGGCTGTGAGTGTTATCCTTAATGTTTGTCTAAAATACATAGTTTATTTTTTCTTTAACTTTATTTTCTAGTATCTTGAACCAAAATATAGTGGTCTAAGTTGTGGGTGTAATTTCTTATTTTACTCTTAATAGAGTTTTAAATTTTTTTTCTTGACATGGCATAATACTGATTTTTCCGTTATCAGTCATAGGTTTATTCTTTGAATGTAAAGTATATAATTGTAATAAAAAAAAATAAGTACCATAACCCGCATCTATCATGGGCACCATGTTATAGAATTAGCCTCCCAAGTTCTTCGGAGTAGGGATGGACCTATCGGTTTCCACAAACTGAAGGACCAAAGGTGGAGTACACAAACCGGCTGATATTCAAAACCATTTAACCATCCAGAAACGGCACCTGGCCAGTTAAATGGTACTTAGCTGGCTATCCAGCGATATTCAGTGGGAGATAGCCAGCTATAGGCTGCTGAATATTGCCTGTTAGCACTTAGCAGATAGCCGGTTATATCGTGCAATATAACCAGCTATCTGCCAATTTTTAGCGCATTGCCAACTAAGTTTTGCGGCCAAATCTGGCCGTGCCCATAGCAGGGATATCTTTGGCTGCTATGAACTTAGCTGACCAGTGCTGAATATCAACTTGGCCAGCTACGTTCTAAGCAGCCAAAGATAAACCAGATATTCAATGCAGGTCACCGGAAATGGCCTGGCATTGAATAACTGGACTCAACGATGACCGTGGGAGGCAGTCCGGCTATCTCCCACAGTCTATCAGGCCCTAAGTCTGTATTACAGAAACAAATCACACATTCGAAATTTAAGAATTCAAAGTGACTTTCCACCAGGACAATGAAGCTCAAGGACCTGACACAAGTACAAAGCAGGAGATCAAAACCTTATTCCTGTTTTGTACTTGTGGATTACTTTTTGGCGTAGGGTTTTGATCTTCTGTTTTGTACTAATAGAATTAGTCTCCTCATGTGTAACTCACAAAAAATAGGGGTTTTCTCAGCTCCTAGTTCTCAGAATTACTACCTGTCCAATTCAGAGAAGTTTCCATACTCTTTCTTTTTTTTCTGTCTCTCTCTCTCTTACTGACATCCTGCATCATTAAAGCACATAATAGAAAATATAAACAGCTTTTCACTGCCAGCACTGTAATTCAACAGAGTGGTAGGAACAGGAAGTTTTACTTTAGCATATTAATAGGTGCTCATTTTCAAAGCACATAGACATAAAAGTTACATAGGGGCTCATTTTCAAAAGAGAAAAATGTCCAAAAAGTGTCTTAAAGAAGCATTTGGATTAATTTCTTCTCAAAATGCCCAAATCATATTTTCAAAACCTATTTTGCAGATGTTTAACTATGCAATTTGTCTGCAGTGCATCCTGATCACAAGGGAGCGCATCGGGCGTTTCAAAGGTGGGATTAGGGCGTGCCTATCACTTGGACGTTTTGCAGCCAGAATGGAACAAAACCAAAATGTCTAGGGCTAAAACATCAACATTTTGGTCTACACCTGTTTTCTAATGAATAAGACACAAAAAGGTGACCTAAATGACCAGATGATGACTGGAAGGATTCAGGGATGAACCCCTCCTTCTCCCCCAGTGGTCACTGACCCCCTCCCCCCCTCCCAAACAATGTGAATAAAAATAGTACTCACCAGCCTCTATGATAGCCTCAGATGTTATAGCCAGTTCCATTAGAGCAGCATGCAGGTCCCTGAAAAAGGCTAGTGGTGGGTGCAGTACATTGTAGACAGGTGGACCCAGGCCCATATCTCCCTGTTACACTTGTGGTGGAAACGGTGAGCCCTACAAAACTCACTAAAACCCACTGTACCCACATATAGATGCACTCTTCACTCAAAAGGGCTATTGTAGTGGTGTACAGTTGGGGGTAGTGAGTTTTGGAGGGCTCAGCAGGCAAGATAAGGGAGCAACGGTGAGATGTGTACCTGGTAGCATTTATATAAAGTCCACAGCAGTGCCCCTTAGGGTACCCCATTGCTCTCCTGGGATGTCTATGGGACCAGTCTGCCAAAAAAGTTGGCCCCTCCTACATCTCAATAGTTTGATTTTGTGCGCTTTTAACTTGTGTGGGGTTTTCTTTTCGAGAATTACCTAAAAAGATAAACACACAAAGCACAAAACCTTGTTTGAAATGGTATTTTTGAAAAAAAAAAAAAAGACATTTTTCTTTTTTCAAAAATGGTTACATTTGCTATTCAGATTTGGGACGTTTAGCGCAAAATGTCCAAATTCCAACTTAAGACGTCATATTGAAAATGCTCCTCATAGTGACTTACTTAATGTTGTAAGTATATGTGCTTTGAAAATAAACCTCTTAACATTCTGTTTATTTTTTTTTTGTATTTTGTAATGGTCCTTAAGAGGACAATTTGAAAATGAGCTCTTTGAAAACTGGCCATCTATCTAGAGAGAAGTACATTTTCCCACAGCCCACCTTTATCTGCATTCACTGGAGGAATTTCCAGGAGCAGGGCTGGGGTGGAAACTGCAACAACAAAAGTATTTTGTTTTTTGGTAAATACACATATTAGTTTAGTCAGAAGAGAGGTACACACTGAAAAAGTAAATACAAATATCTGGGGGCACTTCTGCCTCTTAAGCAATTTCTAAAGTGAAGGCATGCACATGTACTTTCACTTTCAACACAGGCGCACAGACTGCAAGAAAAAGCATCAGCAGCCTTGCAACTATGTGGGGTAGTGTGAAAACTGCCTTCTGAATTATGTTCAGTGGTATGCTGCACTGAGGGGAGAATGCAAACTCTGAGTTAGAAATTAGGAAAAATGATTGGAAAAACCACCAAAAGACTGCGTGTTATACTTGGTTTTTTTTTTCGAGGATGTGGCCAATTCAGCTTTTAAATAAATATAGCCACCTGCAGTCAGTGGTTCAATAATTTGTTGTGTTCTCTAGTTTGCATCAGCATCTCTATTCCTCTCACCATAAATCATACATTTTCATAAATAAACCAATGCCATTAGTACTCCCTACTCCACTCTCCAATGTATACCAGAATCTTTGTTCCCCTGACCTCCGAATATAGAACAGGTCATATTCATGATGAACAATAAAATGTCTTCCCTGTTCCACAGAAAAATGAAGACCTGCGCTGACACATTAGGCAGGAAGACACCTGCACATGCACGGTGGGATGCCGCTAGAAATTTCTACTAACATCTACTCACTTGTCAGCATCCATACCGGGTCCCATCGGATGACGTCACCACATGTGAGAATAGTGCGGCCTGCTTGGCCTCGGAGAATTCAAGCTTCATCTACTCACCTACAAGCACCTTCAACTGCAAGTGCTCAATACCTCTCCTCTTTTAGTCCCCTCCCAAACCTGTTATTGACTTCATTTAATGGGCAAGTGGCTCTTCTCCATTGCCAACTCCTAACTCTGGGGTCCTTGTATTAAGCTGCGACAAGAATTGACCTTAGCATGCCTTTATGCGGGGTCTTTCCTGTGCGCTAAGGCCATTTTTATCGTGGCTGTAAAAAACCCTACGTTCTATTTATTTCATTTATAGCTATGCACTAATGGCACCATTAGTATGAAACCATATTAAAAAATTACTATAGGAGCACTTACCACCACTTACTAAGGAGACGGAAAGGGCTCCCATGTTAACTGTGCACTAACCAGTAGCACAGGGTAATGTACATGCACTAACTGATTAGAGAGGGAGTGCCTACTCTCTGCCTCGACACACCCCTTCCAAAAAAATGCAAAACAATATAATTAGTGCACGGTTAGTACACACATATCCCAAAATTAACACAAAATGCATTAGCGTATCCCACATTAGGCTTTTTTTGCCACGTTAGGCCACTCTGTACTTTCCACGTTGCTGCACCATATCTTGTCTGTGTCTTGACTAGATTACCTTATAGAGTAACAGTTAGTCTCTAATCTACCACCAACTTTTTTTGTCATTTTTGTCTCATGTGTACTGCACGGCACTGCAGACATCTAGTAGTACAACAGAAAAGATAAGCAGCAGTAGGCATATCATTTGTGTGTCCCCGAACAATTAAGAAATGAAAAGGAGTGTTTTCAATGTGTAGCATTCAATAATTGCTCCTTTTATAAAACGTTTTTTTATTTTCTGTGAGATTTTATTGTGCTTTTCTGTTTTCTACATTCATTGTAGAATAATGTCAGCGGACTGGCCCAGTCTGCCAATTTTTTCCCTTCCTCCACTCTTCTAACTGTGATTATCACCTTCCTCCATGCTAAGGACACCCTCCCACCTCTTGGCTGTAGAAACTTGTCCAGAAGCAGGAGGTTGATTGTTTCTGTGTCATTAGCTGGCAAGTACAGCCCTGCTGTCCAGTGCCCAATGCCACTGCCTTCAACCCCAGCTGCATCAGAGAGTCTGCCAATCCTTACAGCTGCTTTGAACAGGTCCAGCTGGGTCATCTTCCTCTTTCAGAGAAAATATTTCACCTTGTCATATAATGGAAATGTTTTCTTATATTTTCAAATGAGGTAACTGAAGTCTTTTCAATTACTCCTGAAACATTCTATAAATGTCATTTAAAACTAACGTGCAAATTAGGGTGCACCGCAATTTGCATGAGTAATTTAATTGAGTAACGAGCTTACCAATAATTGGGTGCTATCAATCAATTATTGGTGCTAACTGGCAGCATTTTGGATTTGCGCGCACATCTTGCCAAGCGCTATTCAATAAAGACATTTGCATAAAACTTTTAGTGTGCAAGTGAAAAGGGGGGATGGTCATGGGAGGGGCATGGGCAGGTCAGGGGTATTCACTAAGGGTGCCTTTTACTAAGTGGCAGTAAGCCCAACATGGGCTTACCGCTCACAATACAGGAAGTACTGCCGGGCTACCGCAGCAGTCTGGCGGTAGTTCCCACCCCTAGCGTGCCGTCATTTCTGGCGCTACAAAAATTTATTTATTTTTATAGCACCGGAGTGTACCCGGTGGTAATTGGGCAGTGCCACAAGCTGCCTGGTTACCACCGGGTTAACGTGGGAGCCCTTATCACCACCTCAATGGGTGGCAGTAAGGGCTCCTCCACGAAATGGCCATGACTTGCAGCCTGGCCATTTCCTGTCGGAAAGCGAGACTTCCCTTTTACCAGCTGCGGTAAAAGGGGGCCTTGGAGCGCGTGTAAAACACGCGCCGATGCCAGCGCCGGCCCCTTTTGCCACAGCTTGGTAAAAGGGGCCCTAAAGATGAACACAGTATTCGGGAATTCAGGTCTCAGCTGGTATAAATCCTTGCACCTAAAAGATGAGCATGGATCCCGGTGCTATGTGCCATTCTATAAACGACACCCAACTCAGAGCACCATTTACAGAACAGCGCTCAGCACTCCAAAGTTGCGGGCCATTTACTGAATTTAGTCCATTGCCCCTAATTCTATAAACTTGCACGCACACATCTTTATACTTAGAGCGCATAGTTGTGTGCGCAAATTATAGAATAGTATCAGTTGTGCATATAATTTAATAATTAACTGCTGTTTGGCATTAACGACCAATTATTGCCTATAAATCATAATCGTTGTGTCATTTGGATGGGTTGGTTATAGGGACTCCCTGTATTAATGCAGAGATGTTTTCACCTAGTAAAAAGCCACCAAAACAGAATTTATGTTATGAGAATCAGGTGCTCAGCAATCAGACTTACTATTTATAGGTACAATTTTAAAAACATTCATTAGGTTGAAACCTGGGAGTACTTGACATCTTTTTTTTTCTGTGCGTACATCAAAAGAAAAAGATGTTATATGAGAGCTTGCTCCTTTTGTTTTGTGGAATTCAGTGGTATATTATAAAAATGCACTTGGGTTTTTTTTATTACTACTATTTCACAAAGAGGTATTGAATAATGAGGGAAGGGCTTCCTACCTGCAGATGTGCTACCCAGAGGCAGTCTAAATGTGCCAACATTGCCCAGTTCAGCACACTATTAGCTGTCAAGTTTATAAAAAGTTAATTATGTTCAGTGGAAAAAAAATCTGTTGGCTCAAGCTACTTGCTATGTGAATAATCCATCACTGTTTCATTGTTGCTACCAAGTATCACATATTATGGACATTTGATTTCAACTTTGTTTTAATTCATTTATCCAGACCTTACACTGCTTTTTAAACCAAAAGATGAATACTAAGGGTGATTGAACAATTAGGTATAAACTGTATTGTTTCTAACTTTACTTGTTTTGGACTGCTTTGGGTCCTACTGATCTGTATATCTGCTGTCTAGAATTTTGGAAGATGGAAATGAGAAAATAAGAACTAAGTTTTGGATGTACTCTTTAGAAGTTGTTGTTTACTTTTTACAATGTGTGTATGAATGCCTGTTCTGGTGTGTGTGTATGTGATAATGTTTCAATAACTGTCTACACATATGGGGCTATGATTTCTGAACATGCAGTATCATTAGCATATATGCCCACTTGGGCATATATGCTAATCTCAACTTTGTTACATGTTTCAGATATATCCATCTACTTGCTCCCATGATGTTACTGAATTCTATCATTCTGTCTCACTGTATTTTCAAACATAAGCCACATTGAACCCAAGTTTGCTTGGTGTATGCTCTGGTGGATCCTCCTCCACTTCTATCCCACTATCAGTTGGTGTACCTCAGGGATCTGTCCTGGGACCTCTTCTTTTCTCCATCTATACTTCTTTCCGTATTTATTTATTTATTAGGATTTATTTACCGCCTTTTTGAAGGAATTCACTCAAGGTGGTGCATAGTAAGAATAGATCAAACATGAGTAGTAGGCAATTAGAGAAGTAAAAATATTCGAACAACAATACAAAGTATGGCATGGTATACTACTTGCAATGACAACACAATATGTACTAGAACATTATAACTGGTAGTGAAGGGTAAGGCAAAGTTGTAACATACAGATGAGTAAGAAAGTAGGAAGAATTAGGAAGTAAGGTGATTGATTTGAAGAAAGTTGCACGTGAGGTCCAAGAGATGGTTAAATATTATCTCAGCTAGGGTAGGAGTGGAAAAACATGTCCCACTGCAGTATGTGCAGCCCAAGTCAATCCTTGTGTGTGTGAGTGAGACTAACAAGTTAGTTACTTCCAGTGCTTTTTTTGTGCCGGTACGCAACGGTACGGCGTACTGGCACCTTTTTTTTTTGCTCCCCCCGCCCCGTGACATACGCAGTGCCAGCCCCCATTTACGGCCGCTGCTGCTTCTGTTGAGCAGCAGCGGCTGCTACACAAAGAAAAAGATTTTAAAAAAAACTTCAAACCTGGCTGAAACGCGGCACCCCGGCACTGTAGACAGCCATTAGGCATTGGCTGTTGCCCCGCAGCCGCTCCTCCTTTTGACTCTACGTCACTGCGCTCCTCCGGGGTCTTCCTCCAGGGGCAGTGACGTAGAGGCAAGAGGAGGAGCGGCTGTGGGGCAACAGCCAATGTCTAATGGCTGTCTACAGTGCCGGGGTGCCGCGTTTCAGCCAGGTTTCAAATTTTTTTTTTTTTTATCTTCTTTTTCTTTGTGTAGCGGCCGCGGCGCTGCTGCTCAACAGGAGAAGCAGCAGCAGCCGGAAATAGGGGCTGGTGCCGCGTGCATCGCGACTTCGCGCCGTTCGCGGGAAACTTGGCAGGGAGAGGGAAACCAACAGAGGGAAGGATTGGGGAGAGAGAGAAAGAGGGAAAATAACAGAGGGAAGGATTGGGAAGAGAGAGAAAGAGGGAAAACAACAGAGGGAAGGATTGGGGAGAGAGAGAAAGAGGGAAAACAACAGAGGGAAGGATTGGGGAGAGAGAGAAAGAGGGAAAACAACAGAGGGAAGGATTGGGGAGAGAGAGAGAGGGAAAACAACAGAGGGAAGGATTGGGGAGAGAGAGAAAGAGGGAAAACAACAGAGGGAAGGATTGGGGAGAGAGAGGGAAAACAGATGGAAGGATGGGGAGAGAGGGAAAAACAGATGGAAGGATTGGGGAGAGAGGGGAAAAACAGATGGAAGGATTGGGGAGAGAGGGGAAAACAGATGGAAGGGTGGGGAGAGAGAGAAAGAGGGAAAACAACAGAGGGAAGGATTGGGGAGAGAGAGAAAGAGGGAAAACAACAGAGGGAAGGATTGGGGAGAGAGAGGGGAAAACAGATGGAAGGATGGGGAGAGAGAGGGAAAAACAGATGGAAGGATTGGGGAGAGGGGAAAAACAGATGGAAGGATGGGGAGAGAGAGGGAAAAACACAGATGGAAGGATTGGGGAGAGAGAGAAAGAGGGAAAACAACAGAGGGAAGGATTGGGGAGAGAGAGAAAGAGGGAAAACAACAGAGGGAAGGATTGGGGAGAGAGAGGGAAAAACAGATGGAAGGATGGGGAGAGAGGGAAAAACAGATGGAAGGATGGGGAGAGAGAGGGAAAAACAGATGGAAGGATTGGGGAGAGAGGGGAAAACAGATGGAAGGATTGGAGAGAGAAAGAGGGAAAACAACAGAGGGAAGGATTGGGGAGAGAGAGAAAGAGGGAAAACAACAGAGGGAAGGATTGGGGAGAGAGGGAAAAACAGATGGAAGGATTGGGGAGAGGGGAAAAACAGATGGAAGGATTGGGGAGAGGGGAAAAACAGATGGAAGGATGGGGAGAGAGAGGGAAAAACAGATGGAAGGATTGGGGAGAGGGGAAAAACAGATGGAAGGATGGGGAGAGAGAGGGAAAAACACAGATGGAAGGATTGGGGAGAGAGGGAAAAACAGATGGAAAGATGGGGGAAGAGAGAGGGAAAACAGATGGAAGGATGGGGAGAGAGAGGGGGAAAAACAGATGGAAGGATGGGGAGAGAGAGAGAGGGAAAAACAGATGGAAGGATGGGGAGAGAGAGAGGGAAAACGGAAGGATAGGGAGAGAAAGAGGGAAGACGCTGGATGGAAGAATGCAGAAAGAAATAGGGGAGACACTGGAAGGATGGGGAGAGAAAGCAGAGCTGCTGGATGGAAAAGGGGAATAGAGAAAGACTGGAGAATAAGAGGAAGGGGCATGGGGAGAACAAGGGTGAGGAAAAGATGAAAAGCCACGGGTAGATGAAGGAAATTAAAGAATGGATAGTAAGAATGAATTAAATCTGGACAGAGAGAGAGCCTGAAAAATATTGAAGAAAGCAAAGAAAAAGGAGACAAAAAATGGCACAGAAGAGTTAAGCGAAAACAAAGGAAAGGAGAATCACAGACTGGGACCAATATGGAAAGAAAAACAGTCACCAGACAACAAAGGTAGAAAAAAATCATTTTATTTTCATTTTAGTGTTTGTAATATGTCCAATTTGAGAATTTACATTGGCTGTCTTATTTTGCACTGGGTATACTACTACTACTACTTAGCAAATCACGTTATTTTTTTCTCCTATAGTACTGTAATATTTTCAATGACGTCTGTTTATATGCGCCATGGCTGGTATAGGGGGTGTGGTTAATGTGGGTGTGGCTATCATAGGGGTGGAGCCATATGTGGTGACCCCGCCCATAATGAGTACCGGCACCTTTTTTTCTACAAAAAAAGCACTGGTTACTTCTTCCATTAAAGGCTTGGTTGAAGAGCCAAGCTTTCACCTGCTTCCTGAAGTAGAGGTAGTCTTGTGTTAAGCAGAGCCTTTCAGGTAATGCATTCCAGAGTGTGGGGACTACTCCGGAGAAGGCTCACTTGCGGGTATCACATCGTGTAATGTCTTTTGGAGAGGGTGTAGTTAGTGAAAGTCCTTGGGAGGACCTTAGTGTCCTTGGCGGTGTGTGGAGGATCATCCTATTCTTCAGATACTTGGGGCCATTTCCTTTCAGGGCCTTGAAGATCAGACATAGAGTTTTAAATTTAGCCCTGTATTGTACTGGTAGCCAATGAAGTTTTTGCAAAAATGGTGTGATGTGGTCACGTCGCTTGCAACCGTCTATGAGTCTTGCTGCTGCATTCTGAATCAGCTAGAGCTGGTGCAGGCCCTTTGTAGTCAGACCATTGTAGAGTGCATTGAGGTAATCCAGTCTTGATGTTACCATGGCATGCACAACTGGGATAAGATTTACCTTCTCGATGTAAGGAGAGAGGCAGCGTAGCTGTCACAAATAGTAGAAGCAGCTCTTGAATGTTGCTTGGATTTGGGGAATCAGAGTAAATGTTGAATCTAACTGTATTCCACGGTTCCTGACTTGTGATTTGAGGGGGAGTTCATACTTCATAAAAGGGATTTTGATGTCAGGCATCTATCCACTTGTGTTAGGGACCCAGAGAAGCTCGGTTTTACTTGGGTTCAGGCAAAGTTTGTTGTGTATAGCCCATTCTTGAATTGATGTTAGACAAGTGATCAGTTTATTCAAGGCTGTAGGTAGTTAAGTCAGGTTCAATGGGTATGAATAGCTGCACATCATCCGCATAGATGTAGAACTGAGTGTTCATTGACCGACTCAGCTCAGCTAGTGGCTTGAGGTAGATATTGAACAGAATAGGTGACAGTACCAATCCTTGTGGAACCCCACAGGTCAGTGTCCATGGTGGTGATGAGTTGCTGCCAATCATTATGGATTGTTGCCTGTCTGATAGATAGGATCTGAACCAGATAAGTACTGTTCCATTGATACCTGTTTCTGTCAGTCATGCTAGCAAGATATCATGATCCACACTGTCAAAAGCTGATGAGAAATCTAGCAGTACTAACATTGAGGCAAATCCCTTGTCTCGGTTTCTGTGAAGATCATCTAGCAGGGATACGAGGACCGTTTCTGTTCCATAACCAGGTCTGAATCCAGATTGACATGGATCTAGCCAGTTACTCTTTTCTAGCCATTCATTAAATTGAACACAGACTGTTTGTTCTGAGTTTCCCTAGAAACGAGATGTTGGATACTGGCCTGTAACTTTCAAGTTTGTCCTGGTCAAGGTTGTTTTTCTTCAGCAGAGGGCGAACCACTGCCCTTTTTAATTCTGTTGGTAGCTGCCCATTAGAAAGAGAGGTGTTCACAATTTTCTATAAGGCCCATACTTGCCTGCTGCACTATCTTTGATGGGCAGGGATCGAGGGAGCACGTAGTTGGTCGAAGGTCTCTTAGGATTTTGTCAAGGCTCTCCTTTGTTATTAGGTTAAAAGTGTTCCATCTGTCTCTATTAGGAGGGGGCGAGTTTGTGCACCCCTGGTTGACTAGTTGGGCACTGGGTGGGGATTGCCTGTAAATCCTGGTGAAGACTTTTAATTTTGTTGGCAAAGTATGCAGCAAAATCATTACAGTTCAGTTTAGACTGGGCAGGCTGGTTTTGTTGTGGGGGTTGCAGTAGGCTGTTTACTATACTATACTGAACAGCTGCTTGGTTGAATTGGCAGCCTGTGCAATGCATTGAGAGAAATACTGTTTTTTGGTTGCTGTTAAGGCTTGGCGGTACTTTGCCATGTGCTTCCTGCAGTTTAGCCTGTCTTCAACCAGGTGAGATTTGTGCCATCTCCTTTCCAGTTTTCGTCCTTCGCGTTTAAGGATTCGAAGTTCTGGAGAAAACCAAGGTGAGCGTTTGTGAGTGGGGCATAACACCTTTTTTTAGTGGTGCTGTTTTCTCTAAGGTCTTGGCTAGGTGTGTATTCCAGATGTCAACTTGTTCTGCCACTGTTGTCTTTTCATCTATATGCAGATAGTCCAAGGCCTCTAGAAAACTCTCAGCGGTCAGCTTTTTTTTTGTCTCTGATCTCCTTCCAAAATCTGGGAGGTGCCATTTGTTTCAGGTGGTCACTTAGGGAGAATTTAATTAGAAAATGGTCTGACCATGATAGGGGTGTTATTTCAATACTGTTATCCCAGAATTCTGGGATATCCACCCCTTTGTAGAATACCAGATCTAGTATGTGACCCTTTTCGTGGGTTGGAGAATTGATCACCTGTGTAAATCCTAGTGCTGTCATCATGTCCAGAAAGGCAGCTGTGGTGGTATCTGGGGTTTTGATGTGTAGATTGAAGTCTCCTATGATCACCAGCCTAGGGTAATTCAGGGTCACTTGAGTAATCAGGTCTAGGAGTTCTTGCACAGATAATGTGTTGTTACGAGGTGCTCTGTAAATCATGAGCAGCCAGATTGGCTTCCCCTCTTCAAGCTGGATTAAAAGAGATTCTGATCCATGTAGCTGGGGGATGGATATTCTGTGCAGTTTGATTGTGACCCGAATCAATACTGCTACCCCTCCACCCTTGGTACCATCCCATGGTTTTTAGTATCACCTTTACGCTGATGACTCCCAGATCTACCTCTCCACGCCAGAAATCTCAGCAGGAATCCAGGCCAAAGTATCAGCCTGCCTGTCTGACATTGCTACCTAGATGTCTCACCGCCATCTGAAACTAAGCATGGCCAAGAATGAGCTTCTTATCTTTCCCCCTAAACCAACCTCTCCTCTTCCTCCATTCTCTATCTCTGTCGATAACATTCTCATCAGCTCGTAACCTTGGGGTCATCTTTGACTCCTCTCTCTCCTTCTCTGCACATATTCAGCAGACTGCTAAAACCTGTCATTTCTTTCTCTATAATATCTCAAAATTCATCCTTTCCTTTCTGAGCATACTACCAGAATCCTTATCCACACTCTTAACACCGCTCACTTAGACTATTGCAACTTGCTTCTCACAGGTCTCCCACTTAGCCATCTCTCTTCTCTTAAATTCTACTGCATGACTTATATTCCACCAGTCTCGCCATGCTCATATTAGACCTCTCCTCAAGTCACATTGGCTCCCTATCCATTTCCGCATACAGTTCAAACTCCTCTTATTCACTTACAAGTGCACTCATTCTACAGCTCCTCAGTACCTCTCCACTCTTATCTCTCCCTACACTCTTCCCCGGGAACTCCATTCACTGGGTAAATCTCTTATCTGCACCCTTCTCCTTCACTACTAACGCCAGACTCCGTTCCTTTTATCTTGCTGCACCATATGCCTGGAATAGACTTCCTGAGCCGGTACACAAGCTCCATCTCTGGCCATCTTCAAATCTAGGCTGCTTTTAACTCCTAACCCTTACTCACTTGTTCAGTACCCATGTTTTATCATTCCCACCTTAGTAATTCCCGTATCTCTTATTTGTTATGTTTATCTGTCCTAATTAGATTGTTACTGTCTCTTTATGTCCAGTGTACAGCACTGCGTACGTCTAGTAGTGCTAAAGAAATGATAAATAGTAGTAGTAATGGATAATATGGGATATAAATGTCGAAAAAAATTCATTTAGCCTTCACCTTTTAAGGCACTGCCTATCCAACTGGATGGTGATGTCACAAGGAAAGCAAGATTGGTCCAGTGAAAACTAACTCAAAATAACTTGTTCTTTAGCTGGGCTTTAGTATTACCATATTTAAAATGTGACCATACCATGCCTTTCTGGTCATGTTCACTAATAAGTTAAACGATTAACTGGCTTTCTTTAAAGGATTGTATAACCTTTGGATGCATGACTAGGAACACAAACATATACTTATTTATTCAACATCACAATTCCTCATTTACAGCCACAAAACAACCTTTTAGGGTGGATAGTGTCCACAATGGCTCCTTTTATTATCGACCATTTAGAGGAGATAAGAGTCTTCAGCTTTGGCACAGTATAAGTCAGCACAAGAACAAAATATAAGAAAATCAATGGACTGCATTAAGGGCTTATAGCCCATTTAGTTATGTTTAAACAAATAAGAGATCTGCATGAAACAAAATATTTATTTTTACTTTGACTTATAAAACCACTTGTCCTTGAAACATGCTCAAAACTGAATAATCCATTTGTGTCTTTAAAATGTAAACTTCTACAAAACAGATGAAGTGAAGATGTGATTCCACGCGTCCCAATGAAAGGAGAGATTAATTTTACTTCCGTTTAATTTCAATATATTTCATCTTTATAACAGCAAGCTTCCCAAGGCAGATTGCAACAGTTAAGATGAACCCATCACGAAACAGGATATCCTCACTGAAATTTGGCCATCTGTCTAGATGGCCAAATCTGTTCTATAGAACAATGTAGAAAAATGAGCACAAAATACAGAATTTAGCTGTTTCCACCAGCTACAATAATTTTTAAGCTGTTGATATTCAATTTTTATTTCATGATATTTATATCTAAATATGGGAAATATTCAAATAAATAAATAAAAAGCTGTCAAATAAGTAAACAAAAAAATCTTTTGTCCTCCACCCTCTAAGCACTGCCTATCCACTGGAATAGCTTTTGACTTTTTACAGATGGACCATGCATAGGCAGTCCTTTATTTCTAATAGTCTTTTGCTACTGATTTGGGTGGCTTCAGCCCAAATAATGGGCTAGATAGGCTCATACCGTCTCCTGTTCTCAATCTAACCACCTTCCAAGCACACCTCTCTCCCTCCCACCTCTCGGCCCAACCCAGCAGAGTAACACTTTTTTACTGGATTCAGCACCCCTCCTTCTCCCTCCCCACAGTCTTTCTACCTTGCCTCCGTAGCGGCACTGCAGCAACTGAAGCAGGACTTCCTCGGAGCCTCAGCCTTTTTGGAGCATACCCCGCTCCACTCTCCTCTAATGTAACTTCCTGTTTCCATGAGAGCGGGACAAAACAAAGTTACATCAGAGGATAGAGGGCCCGGGGTATGGTCCCGGGAAGGACAAGGCTCCAAGGCAGCTCTGCTTTAATCACTGTGGTGCTGCTACGAAGGCGAGGTGGAAGGACCATGGGGAGGGAGACGGGGAGACATTCAAAGCGGTTTATATAGTATATACAGGTACTTATTTGTACCTGAGGCAATGGAGGGTTAAGTGACTGGCTCAGAGTCACAAGGAGCTACAGTGGGAATCAAACCTAGTCCCACTAGGCTATTCCTCCACTCAAGACTACATTGGCCCCTGAAGTTTGAACCTACTGATCCACATTAACAATCATCATCCAACCTATAGCGGATGAGACAGTTTGACTGCATAAAAAATTTGTCATATGTGATAAAGTACTAAAATCATTTATATTTTATAGTTTATTTGCACTTACTATACTGCCTAGGCTAACATTCAATTATTCATAATATGTTAAGTGTTATAATTAATTATCAAACTGTATCATATGTTTGATGTTTTTCTTAAATGTAAGTCACATTGAACCTGAGCTTGTTCGGGATAATGTGGGATACAAATGTCATAAATAAACTTGCAGATCTGAGCGGTCTGCAGACTAAAAACAGAAAATTGAGAAAAGAACTACAATATTTGATAGGATAGACAGTATCACTCAGCAGTAGTGCAATCAGTTAAAGATGAAGGGTAAATGGAGGAGACAGGGGAAAGGAAGGCATACAGTGTATAGAGCAAGGACCAGGGGAGTGGGAAGGATTTTTACAGTGAGACAAAGTGAGTGGGGTCTGTTTGTATATACTGGGGAAAGCTTTTCTATAGGAACCAGATCTGCTCTATTATGGAACCTACTTTTGGACATTCGAAGTATGAAGTCAGTTGACTACACATCTAAGTGGCCTTTTTACTAAAGTGTGTTAGGGGCCATTTTACAAAGTGGCGGTAAACCCAACGCGGGCTTATCACGCGCCAATCTGGAGCTACCGCCAGCCCCAATGCAGGCGCCAGCGGTAATTCCAGCCCCAGCACATGCCCTTTCCTGTGCTAGGGAAAATAGATCCCTATTTTTTAGCGCAGCAGTCACCCAGCAGTAATCGGGCAGCACCACGCGCTACCCAGTTACCACCGAGTTAGCTTGGGAGCCCTTACCGCCACCTCAATGGGTGGCATTAAGTACTCTCCCCCTCCCCCATATGGCCACGTGATAAGTGAAATCTTACTGAATTGGCCATGGTTTGTTTCAGCCTTTTTACCCGCTGCGGTTAAAAGGGCCTCAATGCACGGCAAAAATAGCTCCTGCTGCTAGCACAAGGCCCTTTTACCACAGCTTAGTAAAGTAGCCCCTTAGTCACTTAATACGCAGCTAACACATGAAAACTGGCATTAAAGCATTTTGTAGTATTTTAACTGTATACATGCACTAAACCGCTCATTATATAATTTTTATGAATTCGTCTATCTGGGGGTATGGCATGAGCAAAGAGTGAGCGTAGAAGCATTAGTTGGCTAGTGTGTTATGTTTCACTCTTTTTACTGATGACAAGAAACATGAACAGCAATTACAACCGTATCCCTCCAAAAAATTCTAATGTTCAAATACACTTAACAAATATGGCATAACATCAACATCATCAATGAATTTTGTTTTTATCCCCAAAACATACTCGCCCCCCCAATCCTACCCATACCTTTACACTACCCCCCTAATTTATCACAAACATTGAAAACAACCACGCCTAGAGTGAAGCAAACTGTTCAACTTTGTGACTATACTAATACTTTATTCTTGTAGGGTTGAGAAGGGGAGGGGTGATGGTCTAATAGACTGAGAGGCATGGGAATGTAAGTCATCTTGAGAATCCCCACCCTTCAGCACCTGCATCATTAAAATGAACTGATTACATAAACAACCTACTGCCCCCCATTGGCTAACGTGTTATAATTATCATGCTCTAACTGGCTAATGCAGTAGCATTTACTGCTTCCTATATAGGAGGCAGTAAGAGCTCCTGCATTAACATTTGGCAGGTAAGAAGCACTAATGGGAATGTTAGGGAAAGACCTGCAAAAAATAAAAATGGAAAGCCCTCAAAAAGATGGCGCATTAGAATCCTAATTAAAATGCATTAACTACAAATGTTAGCACATTTTAGCAAAAGGCCCCCTAAATTCTTTATTAATCCTTCAGGAAATAAATTATCACCATGTGTCCAATGTATACCTAGGCACCTGGAGGGTAATTTTTATAAGAAGATGCCTAGTTTAAGAGGGCAAGTAGGACCTATGTGTCTTTTTAAAAATACTAAACATAAATACACAAAAGCTCTCTACACTAAAAGAGACACAACCCCCAGAGGGATATCTTATATATGTATATATAGAGAGAGATAGATATATAAATAATACTATTGAATGTGAAAGAGTCCTCGGTACACAGCGTGATAAGCGCTATAGGTGCTATATAAGCAATGCAGAACTGAAACTGCTTTAGCACTGAGTTGTAACATCCTCGGACTCAATTTTTGCCAACGTACGAGATCCTCATGGTGTTGTGCTCACAATCATAAAAGTTCAAAAAAGATGGCAATACAACCCCATATCAAAAAAGTATGAAAAAATTCACATCAAACAATAACAATACCAAAAAATAGATCTTATCTTAGAAGAAGAAAAGAAGACGGCTCAAAATTTCTCCTTTCTTCATTCTTTGGACAGCACTGTGGCAAACATTCTGAATAACTGGTTTCTGAAGAAGTTGGGGCAACTCATCGAGCCTGGAGACAAATACATTGAGCTTCTTTGTTCTGGGGAAATTTTGAGCTGTCTTCTCTTCCAGTTGGATAGGCAGTACCTTAAAAAATGCAGGATAAAGGATTTTTCAAAAATATATTTGACAGCTTCCCATATGTAGATATATATCATGAAATACAACTGAAAATCATTAAAACAGCCATGGGGCAAGAGAGGGAATAAAGAGAGGGGTCAGCTGTTGCATGAACAGTAAAAGAAAGAGGCAATGGAAGTCACAGCTTGTGGGGACCAAGAAGGAAGCGAGGGTCTGGGTACTTAGCCGCTGGTGGCCATTATCCCAGCTCCTCCTCTAGTGAATGGGTGTTCATTCAAGAGAGACATGGCACAAGGTAACCCAAGCTTCTTCCGCTCCTCAATGATAAAGCATACGGGTGGAGCAGGAGTGGGTGGCAGGTGCCAGAAGCTCGCGCGTGCCCAGTGACCAACTCTTCCCTCCTCCCGGTCGCTGAGGATGGGACTCTCAGAGCACCTCAGCAGACAGCAACTTCAACTGCTAGTTTTGCTGCCGCCACTGCCATCAAGTGCTCATCAGTGCCTCTCTGTCCTGTTCCCTCCAGTGCTACCACCCCTGCAGTGGCATGACTGGCTTCAAGCGCGTCTATGACCTGGATAAGAACCTAGGCAGGACCACTTCATTTATTCCATTTTAATTCATAGTTCTTTGCTCTTTGATTATGACATAGTATTTTTTTGTCCTTTGGATGCAGAAGCTGATATTTTGCTTTGGAAGTATCAAGATGGTAGCTGCTGGAGGATACTGGCTTCAGCCTTGTGATGTCATGCCATCTCCTGACTCCTGTCATTAAACCTCCTTGACCCTGGCTGAGCTGCAGAAAGTCAGGAAGAAAGGATGTGTCTCTTACCCCCACCTCCTCCTACAGCCTATTGACTGGCTAAGTAACAGCTGACCAATGAGCTAACAGGAGAAACAGAAAACAGCAGCAATGTAGACCAGACAGGCTTCCTTCCTTTGGTCTACCACAGAGAAGGGAGATGTGCCGATAGAGGTACCCAAAACGGTAATAAGGAGCTGATAAGGAGGAAGGGGGAAAAGGGCTGAGAGAGGGGCAGAGGACCTGTGAGGGGTGTGAAAGAGCTGTTGGCAGCTACTTTGAAAAAAAATGTTTTATTTACTTATTTATTTTCAGCACTTGAAAAACTGCAAGTGATCCCTGAGGTGACTATCAGGCTTATTTTCGAAAGAGAAGGACGCCCATCTTTCAACACAAATCGGGAAATGGGCATCCTTCTCCCAGGGTCGCCCATATTGGCATAATCGAAAGCTAATTTTGGGCGTCCTCAACTGTTTTCCGTCGCAGGGACGACCAAAGTTCATGGGGGTGTGTTGGAAGCGTAGTGAAGGCGGGACTGGGGCGTGCCTAACACATGGGCATCCTCGACTGATAATGGAAAAAAGAAAGGCATCCCTGATGAGCACTTGGGCGACTTTACTTGGTTAATTTTTTGTTAAGACCAAGCCTCAAAAAGGTGCCCGAACTGACCAGATGACCACCAGAGGGAATCGGGGATGACCTCCCCTTACTCCCCCAGTGGTCACCACCCCCCTCCCACCCTAAAAAAAACCTTTTTAAATATTTTTTGCCAGCCTCAAATGTCATACCCAGCTCCATGACAGCAGTATGCAGGTCCCTGGAGCAGTTTTAGTGGGTGCAGTGCACTTCAGGCAGGCGGACCCAGGCCCATCCCCCCTACCTATTACACTTGAGGTGGTAAATGTGAGCCCTTCAAAACCCACCACAAACCCACTGTACCCACATGTAGGTGCCCCTCTTTACCCCTTAGGGCTATTGTAGTGGTGTACAGTTGTGGGGAGTGGGTTTTTTTGGGGGGGGGGGGGTTGGGGGGGCTCAGCACACAAGGTAAGGGAGCTATGCACCTGGAGCAATTTCTGAAGTCCACTGCAGTACCCCCTAGGATGCCCAGTTGGTGTCCTGGCATGTGAGGGGGACCAGTGCACTACAAATGCTGGCTCCTCTCATGACCAAATGGCTTGCATTTGGTCGTTTCTGAGCTGGGCGTCCTCAATTTCCATTATCGCCGAAAACCGGGGCCGACCATCTCTAAGGTCGACCTAAATTTCGCGATTTGGGAGTCCCCGACCATATTATCGAAACAAAAGATGGACGCCCATCTTGTTTCGATAATACGGGTTTCCCCGCCTCTTCACCGGGAAGTCCTGCGAGGACACCCTCAGGAAAGCTTGGGCGCCCCTTCCGATTATGCCCCTCTATGTTGTTTACAATTTCTATTACAGGTATTTTGTACTGTCCCTAATGAGCTCACAATCTAAGTTATATGTATGCTTCTCTCCCAGTCCCCAGCCTCGCTCTCCTCACTGGACAATCCATTCCCCTGATAATTTCCCCATTGATATTTACATTTTCTAAAGAAACTCCTCAAAAACTAGCAGCCAAAATGCTCAGCCCTTTCTGATCCAGGCAGGAAGTGAGTGTCTGTAAGATGTGATCTCTCTAGAGAAATTTTTTTTAAAGTGATTGACTTTTAAATATAAATGAAAAATATGCAAATAGACAGTTGCCCGGGTACTAATTCTAAATTCAAACCCTTTTTGTGTTTTGTTAATCCATAAAAGCCTATAGTGAGAGTAATCAAAAATACTTGTATGCTTTCTCTATAACTAGCTCAACAAGGTACAACTTGTGATTTAAAACATCTAGTTTTGATAGGTGCTATAACCACAATGAAAGCAGGTGGTGAAAGACTGAGTTAGGTCTCTTATCTTGACAATCAACACTGACAATTACTGTTATAACTGTAGAAGAGCTGCTAAGATGAAGAACTACTGACACAGGAAATGGGAAAACAGAGGATCACACAAAACAACTCAGCAAAAAAAAAGAAAAAATGATTAAACTACAGCTTTAATGTTACTGTCTCATCAGAAAACTAAAATATCTATTTATAAACTAAGGAAGTGGATAGATTAGGCTTCTTTAAAGTGAAACTTCTACCTGGAGCAAAGATGCTCCATGTAGCAAGTTCTCTTATCAAATGTATTTTATTTATTTAAACCCACTCATATACAAATCTATGTAACGGAAGATAAAGACCTGAAAAGTCCATCTAGTCTGCCCAACTGTCACATTCATTATCAATTCATGATTAAATCAACAATGAGTGTGATGTAAAATACTTGATTCATGGTCTGTCTTTGTCATTTCTAGGACAAAGACCATAGAAGTCCACCCAGCCCTGTCCTTTGGTTCCAACTACTAGAGTTGCTGTCGAAGCCCACTCCAGCCTATCTTATCATTTGTGGCAGAGCCATAGCGAGGGGAGCTGACACCCAGGGCGGGTCACCGCTGCGCACCCCCCCCCCCCCCACGGGGGCAGCACGGCGCACCCTCCTCCCGCTGGAGCGCACCCCCCCCCCCCCGACTGCACGTTGCTGGGGTGTGTCGGCTCCTCGCTGGTTCACTGCTCTCTCTGTCCCGGAACAGGAAGTAACCTGTTCTGGGGCAGAGAGGGCAGTGCACCAGTGCGGAGCCGACACCCCCCAGCGGCGTGCACCCGGGGCGGACCGCCCCCCCCCCCTTCCTACGCCACTGATTTGTGGGACACAGACTGTAAAAGTCTGCTCAGAACTGTCCTCAGATTCCAGCCACAAGTTGCTGTTGAAGCCCTTTCCAGCCCATCCTAAACAGGATTGCCCTATATGGGACACAGACCATAGAAGTCTGCCCAGCACCAGCCCTAGTTTATCAAAGCAGGAGTCGCCATCTAAGCGTCACTCAACACATCCACACACATGCAGCCATTTAAGTTTAGGGGTTTTTTTTTACCATCCACTTTCTAATTAGAAATCCTCTGTGTTCATCCCATGCCATTTTGAATTCCGTCACCGTTTTTGTCTCTAACACCTCCCTCAAGAGGGCATTCCAGGTTTCAACCACCCTCTCTGTGAAAAAGAACTTCCTAAGTCTACCACTCTGCAACCTCAATTCATGTCCTAGTTTTACTGTTTCCCCTTCTCTGGAAAAGATTTGTTTCTATATTAATACCTTTTAAGTATTTAAACGTCTGTATCATATCTCCCCTGTTCCTTCTTTCCTCTACACTAAACAAAGTCAGGCCCTTTAGTCTTTTCTTATACGTCTTTGGCACAAACCGCATACCATTTTTGTCACCTTCCTCTGGACTGGTTCTAGTCTTCTTACATACTTAACAAGATACTGCCTCCAAAACTGAACACAATACTGCAGGTGAGGGGACATCAACACCTCCTTTCTTCTGCTGGTTATGCCTCTCTTGATGCATCCTTCTGGCTACTGCCACCTCATGTCACATTGTTTTGTTACTTTAAGATCCTCGGACACCATCACCCCAAGGTCCCTCTCCCTGTCTGTGCATGTCAGCCTCTCACCTCCAAATGCATCACTCTGCACTTCTTTGCATCAAATTTTAACTTCCAAATATTGGACTATTCTTCTAATTTTTGTAGTTCCTTTTTCATGTTTTCCACTCCCTCCGTTATGTCCACTTGATTACAAATCTTGGTGTCATCCACAAAATGGCAAACCCTACCTTTTAACCCTTCGGCAATATAACTCACAAATATATTGAACAGAATTGGCCCCAGCACCGATCCTCGAGGCACTCCACTACTCACTTTTCTTTCCTCTGAGTGAATTCCATTAACCACCACCCTCTGGCATCTGACAACCAGTTTCTAATCAAGTTCACAACTTTGGGTCCTAACTGTAGCCTGTCAAATTTATTCAAGAGCCTGCTATAAGGAATCATGTCAAAGGCTTTGCTGAAATCCAAATAGATTACATTTAGCACCAGTGGCGTTCCTAGGGTGGCTGACACCCGGGGCGGATCGCTGATGCGCCCCCCCCCTCCGGGTGCAGCGCCCCCACCCCCGGTGAAAGGCCACCTCCCCTCCGCGAAAGGACACCCCCCTCCTGGGTGCATTTTTACCTGCTAGGGGGGGTGCCGCGCGCCTGTCTGCTTCGCTCGTACCATGCTCCCTCTGTTCCGGAACAGGAAGTAACCTGTTCCGGGGCAGAAGGAGCACGGAACGAGCGGAGCAGACAGGCGCATGGCACCCCCCCAGCGGTATTCACCCGGGGCGGACCGCTCCAACCGCCCCCCCCCCCCCCCGGGAATGCCACTGTTTAGCACACATCCTCAATCCAATTCTCTGGTTGACCAAAGAATTCAATCAAATTTGTTTGAAACGATTTAGCTTTGGTAAAACCATGTTTCCTCAATCTTTGTACTCTATTGGATTCCAGGAAATATACTATCCTTTCCTTCAGCAAAGCTTAATTACTTTTCCAATAACCAAAGTGAGGCTTACCGGCCTGTAGTTTCCCACTTCTTCTCCGTCACCACTTTTGTGAAGAGGGACCACATCCGCTCTCTCCAATCCTGCAGAACCTCTCCCATCTCCACGGATTTATTAAACAAGTTTTTAAGAGGATCCATCAGGACCTCTCTAAACTCCCTCAATATCCTGGGAGAGATCCCGTCCAGTTCCATGGCTTTATCCACCTTAAATTTTTCCAGTTGTTCATAAACATTTCCTTCTATAAACGGTTCTCATGTGTATCTTTGCCAGCCGATCATGATCCTTCTCCAGAATTTTCTTCCATGAACACAGAATAGAAGTATTTGCTTAGTACGTTTGCTTTTTCCTCATTGCTCTCCATAGCAACTTTCAGTCTCACAATTATATTTTTAGCCTTCCTCCTTTCACTAATATACCTGCAAAAATGTTGATCTCCCCTCCTTACATTTCTAGCCATTTGTTCTTCAATCTGTGCTTTCACTAGACGTATATCTCTCTTGGCTTCTTTCAGTTTCATTCAGTATTCTTTTCTGTTTTCCTCTTCTTGAGTTTTTCTGAATTTCATGAACGCCAACTCTTTTGCCTTTATTTTCTCAGCCACTTGTTTGGAGAACCATATCGGTTTCCTTTTTTTTTCTTGCTTTTGTTTATTCTCCTCAGTAGAGGTCAGTAGCTGCATCAGCCCGGGCAGAGAGGAAGTGCGGCTGCGCTGAATTATTGAAGAATGAGGAAGCAGTACTTGGAGGCCTTGGAGAATGCTGAGTAGCATCTCTAAAGGTTAAGAGAAAATATAGAAAACTGTGGAGAAGGCTGGAACTGTTAATGCAAGTATTCCTAAGTGAAGAAAAACATATATTGTTTTTGTTATATTTGTACCCCGCACTTTCCCACTCATGGCAGGCTCAATGTGGCTTACATGGGGCAATGGAGGGTTAAGTGACTTGTCCAGAGTCACAAGGAGCTGCCTGTGCCTGAAGTGGGAATTGAACTCAGTTCCTCAGGACCAAAATCCACCACCCTAACCACTAGGCCACTCCTCCACTCCACTGCTGTCTATGTATTTGGAACAGTAAAGAAGAGAATTGAATGCGAAACCCTGGTGTGAATATATATTTGGGAGCAGGCTGTGCCTTACAAACAACCAGAGTCCTGTGGGAAGTAGCAGCTGTTAGAAAAAGGCATTGGACTTATACAATTTGCATACTGCAGAACCAAACCTTGACCCCTGAGGCAGGCGTTGTTTAATGCCTAAACACGGCCCTGTCAATAAAGGACTCCTGTTGTCTCAGTCTTGAAGGCCCAGTGTTGCTTTTTTTGTTTGTATACTTTCTATGTATGCTGCATTACCCTCTCTATTTGTTCCATGATAGCAACAACATCTAAATCTGCCTCTACCATCAAGGCATGCAGATCATGAAGTTTGTTGCTTAGACTGCGAGCATTTGTGTTCATTGCTTTCCAGCTACATTTCAGTGGCAGTCTCATCATATGTATAGATTTTTTGTTTCATCTCATTTTCTATGGTATTGCTAAGATGTGAATGATTGTTGTTTTCTTTACTACTGTCACAGTTTATCTTTTGCTGGGGGTGACTACCTGGATTGACCTGCTTCCAAATGCCACTCCCACCTTCTAGTTTAAATGCCTAGAAACACATTGTCTGAATTTCTCACCAAGCATTCTTTTTCCTGCCACAGTGAGATGCAGCCCATCATTACAATATAGTCTTTTGTTTTTACATCCTCCTATGTACCTAAAACCTTCTTAGTGACACCAGGCTTATTGAAGTTCTCAGTATTTTGTAGTCTTTCCTCTCCCTTTCCATAAGTAGGTAGAACTTCAGAAAAAGCTATAGTTTTTAACCTCACCTGTCTATTTACCTGTCTTATCTAGATTGTAAGCTCTTTGAGCAGGGACTGTCTTTTTTGTGTATAGTGTACAACGCTGCGTATGCTTTGTAGCGCTATAGAAATGATAAGTAGTAGTAGTAGTAACCCCTTCCTCCAACTCCTAGAAAGCTCTCTGTACTACAGACGGGGTATTATTGGCTAGATCATTTGTTCCCAGGTGGAGAACAACATCAATGTTAGAACCTTTAGTCTCTACTTTGATTATACTGAGTATTTGCCTGGTACTCCTGCTAGCTGAGGATCCTGGAAGGCATTTTATGGACACAAAATACACATAATTAAATAAAACCAAACATAAAACAATATAAAAATAAAATACAATAAAAATCAAACTCAAAATTCAAAAAATAAATACGCACTGCACCCAGTATTTTGAAAATATGAATACTGTATTCAATTACAGTCCTTGAGTGCCATAAGTTGGTTAGGTTTTCAGAATTTGGACGGTGAATGTGCACGAGATGTGTTTGAGTGGAGGAGTAGCCTAGTGGTTAGTGCAGTGGACTTTGATCCTGGGGAACTGAGTTTGATTCCCACTGCAGCTCCTTATGACTCTTGGCAAGTCACTTAACCCTCCATTGCCCCTGGTACAAAATAAGTACCTGAATATATGTAAACTGCTTTGAATGTAGTTGCAAAAAAACCTCAGAAAGGCGGTATATCAAGTCTCATTTCCCTTCCCTTTCCCTTTGCATGGAACGGAGGGAGTGCATGTGAATGCATCTCATGCATATTCATTGTGGATATCTTGAAAACCTGACCAACTTGCAGTACTCTAGGACCACAGTTTCTAATCCCCGGCAGTATTTTTTCAGCTAGGCAGTCTGAAATTCGTATCATCCACCTTTTTCAATTCTAAGGCTTATTTGTTCTGTTGCATCCCCAATTTTGCAGCTCTCAGTAGGGAACGCACTAAAGCAATCACTGCCCTCACCAGGGTTTTCACCTATAAAGTCTTATTGCAAGTCACACACTTTTTCGGCTTGTTATAAATAATGGCTGGTAGAGGATTAGATGCACTTTCCTATTCTCTCTAGAGAGCTACACAGGTATATTACATCTGTGAGATCAGCCTAGGTTTTGTGAGTAATATTATTACTGGACTAGTTGACATCCACTGAAAATTCAGTGAAAAAGAAGAGAGAGAGAGGGTGAAAATGCCTAGCAACACCTCTTGTGTCCCTGTTTCTTCTCCCACCTACTCCATCCTCTCAGCCCAACCTCAGCACTCATTCCCATCTCCCCATCCTAACTGTAACAATTTGTTCTGGCTAACATCCTTCAATCTGACCTTCCTTCTCCATTTTAGACTGTGAAAGTCCATCTCTGTGAAACAGCTATCCACTTATCTCCCCTTATGATCCTGCAGCTGTGGTTTCTTCTATGCTAGGTTGCAAAATACCCTTCCGTCTTTCTGTTGCTAACCAGCAGCTGTGATTTCTTCTGTATTAGGTTGCAGGAGCCCCCTTCCATCTGGCCCAGCCATCCTATTGCCTCTCTTTCTGGTCTGGCAGGCATGGTTTCTTGTGCAATGTGGCTTTGTATTGAGTGCAAAGTGCGCAGAACGCAGGATCACAGCATGGTCTCCAAACAACATACATCACCTGCTAAGCCTCAAAGAGAGGATTATCCGGAGGAGTTTGCCTCGCTACATTTCCTGGATGTGCAGAGAGCCTTGTTTTGGTACTTGCAGTTTCGACGCTTGGATCATCTCTTTGTGCTCTTGTCGGGATCAAAAAGAGGTGAGGCGGCTTCTAAGGCTTCCGTTGCTCGCTGGATTAGGGAAGCCATTGGAGCGGCGTATCTGCTACAAGGGCGGGTCTCCAGTGGCCCTTAAGGCACATTCTACTCGGGCACAGGTGGCTTCTTGGGCGGAGGCGTCGGCCTTATCTCTGGAATAGAGTTGTTGGGCGGCTACTTGGGCGTCCCGTCATACTTTTGCGAAGCATTACAGGCTAGACGTGTCTGCTCGGGAGGATGCAAGTTTTGGGGCAGGAGTGTTGGCGTGGGGAACGTCGGCTTCCCACCCTACTTAAGGAATGCTTTGGTACATCCCCACTAGTTCCTGGATTCATCTGCTGCAAGTGTCAAGGAAGGAAAATTATGTCTTACCTGATAATTTTCTTTCCTTTAACGCAGCAGATGAATCCAGGATCCCTTCCTAGTTCAGCTGACAGTTTTTTCATTTTCCGCGCAGTGTGGCTATTTTTTCCGGGTTCTCTTTTGCAGAGTTCAGACAGATATGGGAACATGGAAAGTATTCTGATTTCTGCATCAAGGTGCAGTTATTTTGAAGTTCTTATTTGGTTCTCTGTTTTTCATAGTGAGGATGGTTTCTGGTTGTTATTGGTTTCATATTTTTGGCCTTGGCAAATGCTTACGAATGACATACTGGCTGAGGAGGGAGCTGGTCGTCTGACATCGCTGCCTTTGGTTTGTTTGTCTCTGTCTCCACCTGCTGGTGGGCGGACTTAGCCCACTAGTTCCTGGATTCATCTGCTGCGTTAAAGGAAATAAAATTATCAGGTAAGACATAATTTTACCATGTCAAAGGCTTATATAAATACTGGCGCCTAAAACTAGCATTTGTGCACCTAAGTGCTACCAATTAAAGAACGTATCACTTTCAAAATCTGCACAACTGTCCATAAAATTATCTACGGCGAGGCACCGGGATACATGACAGACCTTATCGACCTGCCAACCAGAAACACCACAAAATCTGCACGATCATACCTAAACCTCCACTACCCAAGCAGCAAATGACTCAAATACAAATCCACCTATGCATCCAGCTTTTCCTACCTAAGCGCACAACTATGGAACGCATTGCCAAAAGCAGTAAAAACTACACTAGACCACCTAAATTTTCGGAAAGCACTAAAGACAGACCTGTTCAGAAGAGCATATACCCCACCGACTCAACATAAAAATACCTGGACACTTGTGACACAATGTAACCAAAGACCGTAACGGACATTACCTAACTCTTCTTCCCCCTTTCCCTCCCTAAGTTCCCCCCAATTGTACCTACCATACATGTACCTCAGTCTACCACAATATCACTTTGTATTCATTCATACCATGTATTTGTTCAGACCGAAATCGGCTAACGCCGTTAATGGTTATATGTAAGCCACATTGAGCCTGCAAAAAGGTGGGAAAATGTGGGATACAAATGTAACTGATAATAATAATAATATATGTAACCCTTGGTTTTGGAACCATCAGAAATGGTGCAATTGTTCAAACATTTTATCTCTTATATTACTCAAAGGATACTATTCATCATCAGTCCAGTAATTTTTAACAATTATAAATCAATAAACTATTTGAATCTCATAAATCCTCTTTGTATCATTAAAAGTTTTTACTGATAACAGAACACTTATCTGAAAGACATTGAAGGACTAGGTGCTAACACAATTCAATTTCATCAAACACACAAACTTCGCTGGCCACTGTAAATTACAATGGATGAATTTTTTATACAAACTTAAAGCTCGTCACATGACCAATGGAGACCAATGTGAAACACCAATTCCAATTAAAGAAGCTCAATCAATTTCTAAATTTAGACCAAAATGTGTAACTGAATTTAAATAGTAAATCCACCACTGTTCTTTATATTTCAAGAGATATTCAGCATTACCACCCTCCCATCCCAGCTCTATAGACTCCTCCAAAGTCCTCCAGTGTAAATCTGTCACAGAGTGATTCTATTCCATCCAGTGTTGATGGAATATAATCACCATCTGACGTAAGATCCAAGATTTATGTTCAGTCAAATTTACTCAAACTGCTCTTGAGGAACATCCTACGTAAATAAGGTTAGAGGGACAAGCAATCATATATATAGGGTCTCATTTTCAAAAGAGAACAACATCTCAAAAATGACAGTGGCATTTGAAAGTTTTTGTCCAAAAAAGTCCAAATCGCGATTTTCAGAACTCAGATTTAAAACATTTTTCTCTGCAGTGCGTGCAAATCACAAGGGGTGTGTTTGGGATGGGATTTGGGAATTTCCAAAACCTGGACTTTTTTTCTGCCATAAAAGAACAAAGCAAAAATGTCCAGGGCTAAAAGTTAGATGTTCCAGTGTTTGCTTTTATTTTTATTAGGGGGGGGGGGGCTTAGGGGGCTTTGTTATTGTGCTCCTTTACAGTTTCTGTTCTGGCCCCTATAGTAACCGGCTTTGTTTTGACATGACTTTTGACATGATTTGTGATATGACTTTCAATGTTTGTTCTATATTTGACCATTGCAATAAACTAAATATACAAAAAAAAAAGTTAGATGTTTTGGTCTAGACCTGTTTCAATCATGACTAAGTTGCAAAAAGGTGCCCTAAATGACCAGATGACCAGATGACTTCTGGAGGGATTAAGGCATGACCCCCCTCCCTTACTCCCCCAGTGGTCACTGACCCCCCTCCAACCCCTCTAGATGTGAAAGAAACGGTACATACCAGCTTCTATGACAGCTTCAGATGTTATAGCCAGTCCTATTAGAGCAGCAAGAAGGTCCCTGGAGTAGCCTAATGGTCAATGCAGTGCACCATAGAGAAGGGGACCCAGGTTGGGTACAGTAGGTTTTTCTTGGTTTTGGAGAGCTCCCCATACAATATAAGGGGTAACGTTGAGATGCATACCTGGGACCTTTTATGTGAAGTTCACTGCAGTGCCTCCTAGAGTGCCCCACTGCTCTGCTGGGATGTCTACATGGCCAGTGTACTATAAATGCTGGTCCCCCCCCCCCCCCCCCAAATACATCCCCAATGGCTTGTTTTTATGCATTTTCCCCTTGGACGTTTTTCCAATTTGAAAATGGCAATGTTTGCTACTGGATTATTGGACATTTTTTTCCCAAAACATTGAAAACCCAATTTAGATGTCATATCGAAAATGCCCCTCAGATGGAATAGGAGCTTGCTTCATCCACTCCACCCATTAACTTGGTATTGCAGTATCTCCAGGAATGGTGCACCTCTCATCTGGGAGGACACTACATGGTAACAAAAATAGAATGAACTATAATGTTCTTTGAAGCACATGTGGTAGCAGATCTTGAAACCAATCATCTCTTCACCTGAGGACCTACCCAATATGTGCCTTCAAGGGATGATGTATACTATTGACATCCTTCACACTTAAAATGTCCTAAAACAGTCAAATTACTTTGTTGATAATCTAGTATTCTAATAAGTGGTGAAATTTTGACATAAGTATTGAGATTATCAACAAACTAGTTTGACTGTTTTGGGATATTTTAAGTTTGAAGGTTGCCAATGATGTGCATCATCCCTTGAAGGCATGGAATGGGTAGAAGCTCAGATGAAGAGACAGTTTCAAAGTCTACTACCACATGTACTTAAAAAAAACATTATGAGGCTCATTTTCAAAGCACATAGACTTACAAAGTTACATATGTTACTATATAACTTTGTAAGTCTATGTGCTCTGAAAATGAGCCCCTATATATATATATATGATTTCTTGTCCCTGTAACCTTAATTATATAGGACGTTCCTCAAGAGCAGTTAGAGTACATTTGATTGAACATAAATCTCAAATCTTACATCAGGTAGTAACAGCATCAGTAGTTCAACATTGAATGGAATATAAACACTGTGACAGATTTACGCTGGACTCTATAGAGCTGGAATAGGAGGGTGATAATGTTGAATATTTCTTAATTATAAAGAACAACGGTGGAGTTGCTATCTTAAATCCAGTTACAACTTTTGGCCTAAATTTAGAAATTGATTGGGCTTCTTTAATTTAAACTAGTGTTTCATATCGGTCTCCACTGGTCATGTGACTAAGCCATAAGTTTGCATAAAAAGATGCGTCTGCCATTTTTAATTTACAGCAGCCAGTGAAGTTTATAAACAGAACACTAAAGTAGCTTATTTTGAAGTTATTAATGCTGCATGAGACGTGAGTGATTTTTCAGAATGTTAATGCATATATATATATATATATATATATATATATATATATATATAAAGATACGATGATTTATGAGATTCAAATTGAGTTTCTTGATTTATAATTGTTTAAAAATTACTGGACTGATGCTGAATTGAGTGCCCTTTGAGCTATATTAGAGATAATGCTCGAAAAATTGCACCATTTCTGACAGACCCCCCAAAAATATTTAAATTACATAAAATATTTAGAGTATACAATGAGATTGAGACTAGCATGTTGCAGCTGAAGGTAAGATCTGATATATACAACAGATTATATGTGAAAACTTTTCATGTGCTGGGAACTGTGGATAACTGAGATCTATTCTATAACTTGTGCATGCAATTTGCACACTAACCCCCTGATTCTGAAAAGGTCGACAAAAATTGCACGCACAAATTTAGGGGCATTGCCAATTTGCGTGTGCAATTTAATTGAATAACAAGCCAATTAGTGCCAATAATTGGCATTAATTAGATTTAATTGGGTCTTGCACACCTAAACATTTCGCACATCCCAAAAAAGGGTGGTGCAGAAAAGGTACAGTCATGGGTGTTTCGGGGTAGAACGAGGCGTGGCTGACTACTTCCGCGACAAGGTGCAGAAGATCAACCTCGAATTCACCACCAAATCATCTCTTCCTCTTCACCCTATAACCCATTCCCTCTACCAACCAACCCAGGCCTCCTTCTCCTCTTTTCCTGATATCATCAAAGAGGAAACTGCCCATCTTCTCTCCTCCTTGAAATGCACCACTTGCTCCTCTGACCCCATCCCCACCAACTTACTTAACACCATCACTCCTACTGTCACCCCCCCCATCTGTTATATCCTGAACCTCTCTCTCTCCACTGCAACTGTCCCTGACACCTTCAAACATGCTGTAGTCACACCACTCCTCAAAAAATCATCACTTGACCCTACCTGTCCCTCCAACTACCGCTCCATTTCCCTCCTACCCTTCCTCTCCAAGATACTTGAACGCGCCGTTCACAGCCGCTGCCTTGATTTTCTCTCCTCTCATGCCATCCTCGATCCGCTTCAATCCGGCTTTCGCCCCCTACACTCAACAGAAACGGCACTATCTAAAGTCTGCAATGACCTGTTACTTGCCAAATCCAAAGGTCACTACTCCATCCTCATCCTCCTCGACCTATCCGCCGCTTTTGACACTGTCAATCACAACTTACTTCTCGCCACACTGTCCTCATTTGGTTTCAGGGCTCTGTCCTCTCCTGGTTCTCCTCTTATCTCTCCCACCGTACCTTCAGAGTACACTCTCATGGTTCTTCCTCCACCCCCATCCCTCTCTCTGTTGGAGTTCCTCAGGGATCTGTCCTTGGACCCCTTCTTTTTTCAATCTACACCTCTTCCCTGGGCTCCCTAATCTCCTCTCATGGTTTCCAATATCATCTTTATGCTGATGACACCCAGCTCTATCTCTCCACTCCAGACATCACTGCAGAAACCCAGGCCAAAGTATCGGCCTGCTTATCCGACATTGCTGCCTGGATGTCCAATTGCCACTTGAAAATGAACATGACCAAGACCGAGTTTATTGTCTTCCCTCCCAAACCCACTTCTCCTCTCTCTCCACTCTCTATCTCAGTTGATAACACCCTCATCGTCCCCGTCTCATCTGCCCGCAACCTCGAAGTCATCTTCGACTCCTCCCTCTCCTTCTCTGCGTATATCCAGCAGATAGCCAAGACCTGTCGCTTCTTCCTCTATAACATTAGCAAAATTCGCCCTTTCCTCTCTGAGCACACCACCCGAACTCTCATCCACTCTCTCAATACCTCTCGCCTTGACTACTGCAACCTGCTCCTCACTGGCCTCCCACTTTGTCATCTATCCCCCCTTCAGTCCATTCAGAACTCTGCCGCACGCCTTATCTTCCGCCTGGACCGATATACTCATATCACCCCTCTCCTCAAGTCACTTCACTGGCTTCCGATCAGGTACCGCATACAGTTCAAGCTTCTCCTATTAACCTACAAATGCACTCGATCTGCAGCCCCACCTTACCTCTCTACCCTCATCTCCCCTTACATTCCTACCCGTAACCTCCGCTCTCAAGACAAATCCCTCCTTTCAGTACCCTTCTCCACCACCGCCAACTCCAGGCTCCGCCCGTTCTGCCTCGCCTCACCCCATGCCTGGAATAAACTCCCTGAGCCCATACGCCAGGCCCCCTCCCTACCCATCTTCAAAGCCTTGCTCAAAGCCCACCTCTTCAATGTCACCTTCGGCACCTAACCACCATACCTCTATTCAGGAAATCTAGACTGCTCCAACTTGACATTTCGCCCATTAGATTGTAAGCTCTTTTGAGCAGGGACTGTCCTTTTTGTTAAACTGTACAGCGCTGCGTAACCGTAGTAGCGCTCTAGAAATGTTAAGTAGTAGTAGTACATGCATAATTACAGAATAACAGTGCTCCACATGTAAATTTAGGTGCAGGCATTTGCACATACATTTTTCTTGGTGCAAATGGTTATGCCTACATTTACGCATGACCATATTGCTTAAGTGTTATTCTATAATCTGCACCAAACTTTAGGCAAAGCATATAGAATAACACTTAAGCAGGTTTTTTTTCAGCCACAATTTTTTAGGCATCACTTACTGAATCTACCCCTAAACGCAAAATTGGGCATGCAAGTTTACAGAATTAGGGAGTTAAATTATAGTAATCTAGAAGTCACGCACATGAAAGTAATGCTCAGGCTCTGTCCATGTGCACACCTACCAGTAAAATATGTGCTATGTAAGGCATGTGAATATTTACTGAATAGTGCTTATATGCCTAAGTGCACACATACACATGTGTATGCAATTATTTTAATCATATACTTGTATTCAGCATATAAATATTAGCACCCACTTTATAGAATTATTCCTTATGAGGGTAATTCTATAATAGGGGTGCCTAGATTTAAGTGCTAGGAAAGTGCCTTTTTGAGACCTATTCTACAAAGAAAAGTCAGCACCTACTCCTCATGACAGAATACTAGCGTAAGAAGCCATAGAGCCAATGTAAATGGGTGTGCTTATATTGCAAAGCAGTGTGAGAAGATTATAAAATTTTATAATCCATGAATGTAAATGTGCACCCTGCCCATACTTCACCCATGTAAATGCAAAATAAGTGTTATCGCATCTGGGCCCGTTCTTTTAGAAGGTCCCAGAAAACAAATGGAAAGATGATCCATAAGATCCAGAATAAACAACAAAACAACAAATCATATGGGTTCAAAAACAAAACTGCCCAAATTTTATTCACCACACATAAAACAATAAATACATAAATAGTTAAAAGCCCAACACGGCCATGTATTGCCCTACCAGGGGCTTCGTCAAGGGCTGTTAACAAAGTCTACGGGGCCCTTTTATAAAGGCGTGCTGAAAATGGCCTGCGATACTTTAGACGTGTGTTTTGGGTGCGCGCAGAATCATTTTGCAGTGCGCCTGTAAAAAAAATGTCTTTTTTTATTTTTACTGAACATGGACATGCGGTAAAACGAAAATTGCCGCACGTCCATGTTGGGTGTGAGATCTTACCGCTAGCCATTGACCTAGCAGTAAGGTCTCGGGCAGTAATGGTCTACGCGTATAAAATGCTGATTATCGCCTAATTACCGCCCGTGCACCAGAAAATAAAAATATTTTCCTGCGGGCTTCAAAAATTGAATTACCACAAGGGCCACGTGGTAGCTAACAGTAACTCAAAATTGATGCACATTGGGCGCGCATAGGCGCCTACGCGGCATAGTAAAAGGGCCCCTGATTCACTAATCAGGTTGGAATTGTATATTTTTATCTCTAAAGCTCTCACCTGTATTTAGGCTTAGGGATTTTGATGCTTGTGGTTATTGTACATACTTGAATTAATAACAGTTAGATGAACTGTGATATATCTTAATAGTACCAAAGTAGAGTAATTACTGGTAGCTCAAGGCCAGGGAGGTTTGTTAATTAGTTTTTGTTTGGGGTACAGCCAGTCTGAGGAATTCATCTTTGTTTTTAAGTGGGCCTCACAACTTAATGGACAGCTCCCCAAACTATTAAGCTAATGTCTCTGATGACTAAGGAGATCTAATGAAGTATGCAGCAAAATACTAAGTACTTCATTTAATGAGAAGGTCTCAGAATATATTTTTATTGCAGCAAAACCAACCTTAAGAATGACGGGATATGCTGCAGCTGTTTTTTTTGTTGTTGTTGTTGTTTTTTAAATCACACAATAACTCTGCAGATTTTTGTACGCAAAGCTTCCTAATTGACAGTAATTTGATGCTTTTCGTATTAAAGGCCATGCACTAATTTTCCCATTAGCGTGTGGCTATTAGCACAAGAGCCCTTACCGCCACCTATTTTGTAGGTCATGGAGACTTGAAGCGCTAAACCTGTGCTAATCGGTTAGTGTGTGGCAATGCCTACACGCTAACTGCTTCACGCAGAACACACCCATTCTCCAACCTCCAGACCCACCCCCAGCACTAAAAAAATCAATTTTAATTTTTAGCACATGGGTAACGCACACACATCCCCAAATTGCCGCAGACACCGCAGCGGGCCCCACAGTAATCCATTTTTTGCTGCAGGAAGTATGCATTTAGTGCTTACTGCAGCTTTGTAAAACGGCCTCCAAGTTATGCGCACAACTGCCCCTATTCTATCACTTGCGTGCACAACTTTGTGAGCTCATTCCAAAGTTGGGCTGGCAGCTTTATAGAATGAGGGGGAATGTCTCCCTTTGTAACTACTAGACCCAGCATTACCCCTTCCATGGTGTGTTCCATCACTATTTGTCTGAGCAAAGCCCCCATATGAGGCATCCACAATTTCTCTATTTCTTTCTGATTCTGCAGACAGGATACTCCAATCCATATCTGACAGGATAATGTGTACCAGGGGTGTAGCTACGTGGGGCCACAGGGGCAGGGGCCCCCACAGATTACGCCCTGGCCCCCTCTACATTTGACACCCCCCCCCCCCCACCGCCGCATCAGGTACCTTGTTTGCTGGCCTGGGTCCCCAAACCCCACCAGCCAAAGAGTTTTCTTCAGCATCGGTCGACTCTGGCGCCTTTGTTGTGGGATCATCTGTTTCTGATGCCTTACGTCCTGCACCTTGCATGTAGCACCGTGCAGGACGTAAGGCGTCAGAAACAGATGATCCCACAACGAAGGCGCTGAAGTTGATCGGTGCTGAAGAAGACTCCGGCTGGCGGGGATTGAGGACCCCTGCTAGCAAACAAGGTACCTGATGCGGCGGCAGCAACGGCGGAGGGGGGGATTGCGGTTGCGGCGGCGTCCAAAGTGGTGGCGGGGGGTTGGGTTTGCGGTTGTGGCGGCAGCGAGGGGGGTCTGCGGCTAAACAGTGCCCCCCCACCTCAGGCTCTGGCCCCCCTTCCTGTCGAGGTCTAGCTATGCCCCTGGACTGTGTACCAATAACACCATCTCTCTCTTCCTTCCTACCTTTTCTATCCCTATGATATTCAAAAGCATTTAACCAGCTAGAATCGGCACCTAGCTGGTTAAATACCTCATAACTGGCTATCCAGTGATATTCAGCGGAGGATAGCCGGCTGTCTTGTGCTGAATATCACTGGTTAGCAGCTAGCTGGTTATACTGGGTGATATAACCAGATATCCGCCGATTTTCAGCCCCACTTTAGTGACTATCTTTGACCGGTTTGAACATAATTGGCTAAGTCTGAATATCAACTTAGCCGGTTATGCTCAAACTAGCCAAAAATAAACTGGATATTCAATGCTGGTTACCAGTAATGGCCCAGCATTCGATATCCGGGTTTAGGACTAACTCTCACAGTTTCAATATCAGCCTCTATATCTTTAGTGAAATTTCTGCCCAGCTTCTCCATCTGAGTCAGAGATGTGGAAGTGCCACCTCCTCTTTTTGAGCTGATAATCAGTTATTATATCAATTCTCTCCTTCAATAAGAGTATTAGGAATTTTGTTAGATAGTAAGCTGTCTCTAGATCTTCAGATTAATAAACTTACCCAATGATCATTTTTCTTGATGCTTAATTTATGACGAGTGCAAAAATATTTTGATCATAATCATTTTCAGTTTATAGTGCAATCCTTGATTCTGAGCACCTATTTAGGAGCTCGTAAATAATTGTTGAAGAAACTTCATACCATCCATAGTGTGGTGTTGCAACTAATCTAGACATTGAAAAAATACGACGGTGTTTCCTTGTATTATAGAAAGATTCACTGGCTTCCTGGCATTGCTAGGATATTGTTTAAAACTTTCTGTCTTATTTATAAGATATTATATGGCTTAGCTTCATCTTTATCTTTTGAACCATATCGTTTATCGTTTATTATTTACTATACCGTTACTTATTGCTAGCAAAACAGAACGGTTTACATAAAAGAAAAAATATTTAAAACATATAAAAACACTCATAATAACATCTAGGAAATCTAATAATTGATAAGAAAGCACGGCAAATCAAACATACATTAATTAGTATTTCCATATAGTTTTCCCACATAAATCTAGGGTGGTGGCACTGGGGGCAACTTTCATATTACATTTTCCTTGTTATTGTAATGTAATGCTTGAGGGTAAACAGTTTCAATTTGTAGACCCAAAACAGTTAAAACAATTTCTAGATTCTAGAGTGGAATTGAATGTTGTGTGCCCTCCCTAAATGCAGGCTGGGGTCTGATCCAGAGGTTGCAACCATTAGTTCGTAATTATTGCTATATGTTTTATTTTTAAGTTCTAATTCTTGGATTCCAAATTTCCTAAACTTGTGGACAGAAAGGCTGTTAATGATATTTCTCTTTATTTTTTATTTTTGCCTTTTGTATAAATGCCGATTGCATATTCACGTATTGTGATGATATATGGAAATATATGAATAAAGAAATAATAAAAAAATTAAAAAAAAAATCTAGATTTACTAGAACATCAGCTCTATTTACTTTTCCAACATTAATTAAAGTATCTAAAAAGAACTAGGTTATTAGACATTTTTTTTCTCATTTCAGGCAGCTCGTTTGGATAAGAATGCTCAAGGCTTATTGCTTTCAACAATAAACTATAGCCAGTTCCGAAAATAAAATAAAAACCTATCTGTTTAGGAAATTTGTGCTGAACGGCAATGATTAGCAATGGCCATTTATGTAGTCAAATTGTATATTATTATTTTATCATGTTGTTTAGTTTCTGTACGTCCTGGAAATGTCCAGTTTATTTGCAAATGTAATCCGCATTGAACTGTGAGGTATATGGCGGAATATTATTTATTTATTTATGACATTTATAACCCACATTTTCCTGTACAATTTCAAAAACATAAGTTTTATTGTAATGTTATGTTCCCCATACTGCCTGCATTTCACTCACCTTTATATTATTTATGACGGAAAGAGCTTCTGTTTTTCCTTTTCTGCCATCTTTATCCTTCCTAGTCAGATTATAGGCCAGTGTGGTCATATCCCATAAAGACTCATTGAACCACATCTGTGTTATCATAACAATGTCCAAGTCTGCTTCCACCATTATGGTTTCCAGATCTGAAATTTTATTGCTTAGACTCTTGAGCTTATGTGCTCACAGTATAAATGTGCATAGGCTAAAAAATATGGCTTATTTTAGAAATTTTCAGAAATTCCATTTTTGGGTGTTTTCAGTTCATTTCACACATTTGTAGGCTAACCTGTGTTAAATCTATTTTGCACACACGGAGGGCTCAATTTGTAAAGGGTGCTAAAACTTAGGTGCCAACGGCAATATTGCGCATAGTTGCTGTTGTAGAATATTAGCCTAACTCTAGGCACGAGCACTTATGCCATGTCAATGGTTGGTGTAAATATTTGCACCCATATACTGGCAGTCACACACCTAACTTGACAGTATTCTATAACTTAGCACCTAATTGCTTAGCACACCCCTGACCCACCCATGTCCCGCCTACATCCACTCCTCCCCCCTCTTTGGCATTGCACACCATTGGATTAGGCACTAAGGTCCCCTTTTACTAAGTGCTAAGTGGCGGTAAGCCCAAAGTAGCCCAGCGGTACTTCCCATCCCTAGCATGCCATCATATCCAGCACTACAAAAATATATTTATTTTTGTACCCAACAGTAATCGGGCAGTACCGTGTGCTGCCTGGTTACCGCTGGATTAGCGCGGGAGCCCTTACCACCACCTCAATGAGTGGCGGTAATGGCTCCTTCCCGAAACAGCCACGCAGCAGGTGCTTTACTTGCCATACGGCCATTTCCTGCACGAAAGAGAGACTTCCCATTTACCCGCTGCGGTAAAAGGGAGCCTCCGCATGTGTGAAAAACACACACCAGCACCAGTGCAGGACCCTTTTTGCCACAGCATGGTAAAAGGGGCCCTAAGTTTATAGAATAGGGATGTAAGTCATATAAATTTGTGCCGATTAATGCGTGTTGACACCAATTATTTGTCCTGAATGCCTAATTAGGCATTACCCTATGTATTTCTTTTCTCCGGAACTGGTATCACCATTTATGGAACTATGTAAGCCACATTGAGCCTGCAAATAGGTGGGAAAATGTGGGATACAAATGTTATAAATAAATAAATAAATTAGACAATTAGCTAATTTAGTTGCATGCATGTATCATCCCTGCACGCCCAACTGCGCCTCCAATTTTTAGCACCCTTTATAGAATCTGTGGGTAAATTTTTAAGGCATGCTAATGAACTGAATACAAGCTATCTAATGCACATCCTTACTAACAGCTTTCCAGCTATTTTCCAATAGTTTGCTTGTATTCCACTTTGTCACTGATGAATGAATTAAGACGATCATTATTTTCTCCATTAATGTCATGCTTTTACTGGGGAGACATCCCAAACCCATTCCCTTACATCTGTTGCTCTATTTAAATACCTAACTATGGGGTCCTTTTACCAAGCTACAGGAAAAAGGGCCCTGCGCTAACGCTGGGGGCCGTTTTTCCCCGCACGCCAGGGCCCTTTTTACTGCAGCGGGTATAAAACCCATAGACACACATGGCCATGCGGTAAGAAAACTCTTACCTCATGGCCATGCGGCGGGAAGCTCTTACCACCACCCACTGAGGTGGCAATAAGGGCTCCCACGCTAACCTGACAGCACGTGGCGATGCCAAATTACCGCTGGGTTACTGCCGCGCAAGCCATTTCCAGGGGGGGGGTTCTTTTCCCCCTGGAAATGGCATGCACTTGGGGCGGGACTACCGCCAGCAGCTGCACTGGGCTGGCGGTAGTCCCGTAACAGCAAGCGGTAAACCCGGATTGGGCTCACCACCACTCTGTAAAAGGGCCCCTATATACTATGCGAATTTCTTGTTTAGGAACCTTTTTCTTGTCACAGAAAGATGAACTACATCGTTATAGTACAGTGTCATTGCTACCTACTTACCTAAATCTTTGTTTACACCAGGTTTGGAAGCATGTATAGAGGCTGGTTGTGTGATGCAGTCTTCTTTTTCTCCCTTACCACAAACTGATAGTACTTTGGAAAATGCTAGATTGTTTAATATAGGCTTAAGCCTGTCTCTCAAATTCTGGAAACCTTCAGCACTGCAGAGATGCTGTTTCTAGCCAGGTCATTTTAACATCAGTTTTAGGGGCTTTACTTTCATTTCACTTAGATTTGGTTTGTATTCCTGTTAGCTGAGAATCCTAGGAGACAGTTAACCTTTTTGTGTCCCTCAAACTGTGCTCTCAAGCTAATGCCTCTGATAACAGAGTCCTACAGCAGTAGAAGTGTTCTATTTTAAGATTTTTAACATTGCCTTGGGGATTTGGGATATACTGGCTGTCACCTTCATCTCTAACACCACTTCATGTTCTCCTATTAGAGCATCATCATCTTAGAAGGCATCAAAGGCATTTTGTAGGAGTATCATTTGGGGGAACGGACTGCTCTGCATCACAGATAGTAACCGTTGCAATCTATTTATTCCTGAGCTGTTTAGTTCTTTATGGAATTACGGATCAAGGGTAATGGTTAAAGGGTCATTATACCGCCTTTCTGTGGTACAACAAAAGTAGTTTATATTTATTATATGTAGGTACTTTCTCTGTCCCTACTGGGCTCACAATCTAAGGGGTACACTGCCTGGATGCCGAACTAAGGAGGAGGTTCTTAATTACAGCTAATTCCTATTTGAGTGAACTTTTTTTCATATTAGAGAGGTAAGAGACTGATGGGGCAAGCCCTAGGCTTCCAAATAGTTTGCCTTGGAACAGTGCTCTTCACTGCAATGCCTGGAGGCCAGTGGTAGCCCCCATGAACCCTATGGAGGAGATTCTATATATAGCGCCTAAAACAAATCAGCGTTGAAATCAGTTCCGACTAAGTGTATTCTAATATCGGTGCCTAGGTTTAGGAACCGAGTATAGAATACTTTTAGTTCATATTTCAGCGCCTAAATCTACACGCATCCATTTACACCAATGAAAACTTGGTGTAAATCCTTGTGCATAGATTTAGGTGCACTAGGCCATATTCTATAACTAGACATGTAAATTTTGGAAAGCCCATTTCCCCGCCCATAACCACACCCCTTTTTGCCTGCACACATTAGAAGTTCAGTGCACATCGTTACAGAATACGCTTAACGAGTTGTGCGCCTAAATTCTAATCAGTGCCAATTAATGCTCACTAATGCTTAAGTGCTGTTATCTGTGCTCATTAGCTTGTTAAGCTTGTTAAGTTACATACATCGTTACAGAATCCGCACCAATCTTGTCACAGATCTCTAGGAGCTGCTTGGTCTAGGCCTTCCATAATTGGTGGAGGCATACTTATGGAAGGCCTAGACCAAGCAGAGCACTATATAGAAATTGGGGGTATATGTGGCCCCCTAACTCTTCCCCTAACTCCAGAGTCTTGCTACTGGCACTTATCAGTTGTCCTGTTTTCTTCGTGCACCATTCAGCTCTCTGTAAATTTGAGCATTCTCATAAGATTGAGAGGTCAGTGTTGGTGATTGGATACTAAGCAGCTCAAACTTTCTGACAGTCATCTGGTGCCAAAAGAAAACAGAATAACAGTTCCAGAGGTGGCACTGCCAACTTAGCTATGGAGTAAATATAGGAGGATTAAAAATCTAAGGGGAAAACCAGCTTTAAAGGGTTAGAAGTGGAGAAAGGGTGGTGAAGGCTGACTGGTGGGGATGGGATCAGAATGGGGATTGGGATTAGCTAGGATGGATTTGGAAGGGAGCATGTTAGAGAGAAGAACTAGGGAACACGGATAGAAAATATATGGGGGTGATGAGCTTAGGGAAAGAAAATGGGGGTTACAATTATTTTAATTACATAAATTACTCCAAATTTGACTGGGTAGTCAGACCAACTGTACTGAGAAGGAACCCATCAGGACACTGTGTCATTGCAGTATAATTCCATGATCCATTGTGCTGTTTTGTCTAGGAATGATCTTACTTCTAATACTGAAATTCATTATTTTGCCAATATGGCCCCTGCTAGAAAAATAGTAATGATCACTGCATTTGGACTAGGCAACCATAGTTATTGTATTGAATAATAGTTATTTTTATTATTGGGTTTGATATAGAGCATTTGTATTTATAAGGAAAAGAAAAAAATATTTGATTAGCACTTAAGATTATTAGCTTTGTGTCCTAAGAAGACTATATAAGAAAAGGAAGCTCTTGGGTAGATAAGTGAGGGGGAGGGAGGGATTTTAAACGCCAAAGCCCCTACAGACCCAGACAAAATACAGTGTAATCCCAAAGCTCTTATTTACAAGGCTAAACAAGGAAAACGAAGAAGATGGATATTTTCAAAAACCCCGAAATTTCAATTGGCAAAATATTTCAATACAGAAAGGCAAAGTAAGAAATTAGCATCACTGTTAACTTTTGGAACAAGCCAGGCAGAGCAGGGAATGTTTTTTTTAAGGTAAATACCTAGCCAGTTCTGTGTACTTAATTGCTTCACTTGCTAACAATGATCAATATTAATAATCTGTGTTCCATGGAAACAAAGATCAGCTGTGATAATACAGCTTGAGAAATAATCATGATGCACACCTTAACTCAAGGAAGGAATGAATAATTAGGCGATGTTCCCTGGAGTAACTAAAGAGAATCCCCTCAGTACCTGGAGGGCTGAACAATGGCATCAAGTCCAGAAGCAGTTTAACTTTCTGGTAATTAAAGCTCTTGGGGTTTACAGGGCTCACCCATTATCAGACCCATGCTGACAAAATACACACCTGGTCCCCTGTGCCTCTTTTCCATCCAGATGTAGCAGTTATTTTGAGCAACACCAGTCTGAGAGTCCAGGAAAGGAAGACGAACACTGCGTTCTGCACAGAGTCTGGAGTTGTAGCTGCGACAATGTTCAATAGCTTCTTTGTAAAACTGATCCCCAAGCCTGCAATGAGAAAACACAATCATCACTAAACTAGTTAAAGAAAAATATTACAAATGGTTGCAATAACTGCCTATCAGTTTTGGCAGCAAGTTCCATCCACACACCTCATTTGATGCACATATCCCAAAGTGGCATAAGACCTCCCACACTTTCTAAAAATACAAAAGGAAAAATTTTCTCTTATTTACTATTAAGTAAAAGGATGAACTAATAAAAATGTCTAAAACTTCTAAAAAGGAAAGTTGTTGTGGGCCATCCCTCAGTTCTTTACATTTCTCTCAGTTCTCCCCTGTAGTTCCTCTTTACTCCTTTTATCACTTCATTCTTGGCCCAGCCAAAATCTGGGACCTGGGAAAGAATTGCAAAACATTGCAGACACCCTCTCTCATTATGTGTCAGAATCCAACCTTGATCTGGGCTTGCCATGTGATACATTAATGATCTAACTACTGTTTTTCTATTCTCGATATTATGTGTTAGAAATCATTGTATTTCCCATAGATGACTAGCAGCTTATCTATACTCAGCATAGAACTGTCCAGGTTGTGGAATATTAGAAGTATTATTATTATTAATGCCATACAATATTTTCAGATCTCTATATTCTTTTGGATGTTATAATAAAAGACCAGGGTCCCATATTCAGAAGAACTTATCCAGGAAGAAGGGGAGGATACCAAGATAAGTGTTGCAGACTGGGGTAATACCCAGATTTTCGACTACACTATCTGAATAATGTTACCAAAAATCCATGTAGACTGCACCAGAGTGCTATGGGGTAGAGCCAGAAGTTACCCGAATAACAGCAAAAAAGCTGTCCTAAATTTTCTCAATGGTTATCCAGATAATGGCGTTGATTTTCGTTGTCATCTGGAAACTCCCAACCAGGGGCGTAGCCAGACAGTAGATTTTGGGTGGGCCTAGACAAGAAGTGTGTGGGCACCAAATGTTCTCTCCCCCACCCCCACACCAAAAAAATATCTCAGCTGGTGGGAAAATGCTTCTCTCCAGTGTCCACCTTAGTAGTCTGCAGCAGGCATGCGCTGAAAACTGAGCATGCGAAGGTGCCAGTATTGTGGAGAGCAGCATTTTCATTACCATGTGCTACTGTTGGATGGGCCTGAGCCCTAAGTGGGTGGGCCCCGGCCCACCTAAGCCCACCTGTGGCTACGCCACTGCTCCCAACCTGCCTGTCAGTGTTGGTGAACACTTAGATATTGGCATTGAATATCATGGTATAACTTGACCATGACACTGGCGTCTAAAACCCAAAGAAAAAAGCAACACTGGGCCTTCAGAACTAGGACAACAGGAGTACTTTATTAATCAATGACCCAACACGGGCCGTGTTTCGGCGCTAACAAAGGCGCCTGCTTCAGGGGTCGATATGCTGACGCAATGGCGTGCAGATGACAAAGCACGATTGCCCCAGGATTTTCAACCTGCTGATCTCCTTTGGACACACAGTCCACCACAAGTCCATAGGGGTAGCCAGTTCTTTCCAGGGGGATCCTCTTTCTTCTGCTGCTACCCCTATGGACTTGTGGTGGACTGTGTGTCCAAAGGAGATCAGCAGGTTGAAAATCCTGGGGCAATCGTGCTTTGTCATCTGCACGCCATTGCGTCAGCATATCGACCCCTGAAGCAGGCGCCTTTGTTAGCGCCGAAACACGGCCCGTGTCGGGTCATTGATTAATAAAGTACTCCTGTTGTCCTAGTTCTGAAGGCCCAGTGTTGCTTTTTTCTTTGGATTTGTCTACTTGTATACTGTAGTGCCCTCTCTGTCTGTATTGTACTTACTGGCGTCTAAAACAAATATTGACTGTTCCGGTTAAATATTGGGGGGGGGGGGGGGGTGAGGAGAGTACGTTTTGTTGTGCTGAGCTATACACTTATATACACCCAATTGCATGTATTATTTTGGCAAGGAACTAGTTGATATTCAAAATTATTTAACTGGCCACTGACCGGTTCAATGGCTTGTTCAGGACTATCTTCTAATTTTCAGTGGCACTTAATTGGTTATTGCCGCTGAAAATGAGCAGTTAGCGCCTAAGTGAAAACCAGCTATTTTGGGGGTGTTCCAGGGGCAGAGTCAGCAGTTGGCCTGTTAAGTGCTGATATTCAGCACTTAACCGGATAGAGTAGCTGCATAAATGGGATCATATAAAAGTCAGTCCTAAGTTTGGGGCCCTTTTACAAAGCAGCGGTAAGCACACTGCGGGCTTACCGTGCGGCAATCTGGAACTACCACCAGCCCAATGCGGGCGCCAGCAGTAGTTCTACCCCCAGCATGTGCCATTTCCGGCACTAGGGAATATAGGTCCTTATTTTTTTTTAGCACAGCACTTACCTGGTGGTAATCGGGCAATGAATGGTTACCACTGGGTTAGTGTGGGAGCCCTTACCGCCACCTCAATGGGTGGTGATAAGTGCTCCCCCCGCATGGCCATGCAGTAAGTGCAATCTTATCATATGGCCGTTTCTTTTTTTTAGCCTTTTTACCCGTTGCGGTATAAAGGGCTTCAGAACTTGGCAAAAATAGCCGCTAGCGCAGGGCCCCTTTCATCACAACTTAGTAATAGGGTTCTTTTATGCACTAACAAATAGCTGTTTAAAAGTTCTGAATATCAATTTAACCAGCTATGCATTAGCCAGACCCAGCACTGAACATCCACGAATAACACCAGAGGCGGTCATCAGCAAAGCACTCACCATCACCAGCTGGATATTGACCCCAAAATAATTGTATTTTTTCAGGGAGAGGGTGGTGGATATGTGGAATGCCCTCCCACGGGAGGTGGTGGAGATGAAAACGGTAATGGAATTCAAACATGCGTGGGATAAACACAAAGGAATCCTGTTTAGAAGGAATGGTTCCGCGGAATCTTAGGGGAGGATTGGGTGGCGACGCTGGTAATTGAGAAGCAAAATGGGAGCTGGGCAGACTTCTATGGTCTATGCCCTGATTGTGACTGAATAGATAGGGATGTGCTGGAGTGTAAATTTTAAGGGACTTCGACGTTAGCTCCAGAACTTAGTACAAGAACAGTGCTGGGCAGGCTTCTACGGTCTGTGCCCTGAGAAAGGCAAGGACAAATCAAACTCGGGTATACATATAAAGTATCACATACCATGTAAAATGAGTTTATCTTGTTGGGCAGACAGGATGGACCGTACAGATCTTTATCTGCCGTCATTTACTATGTTACTATGTAATTATGCTTCATGGATGAAAAGAGGTAGATCCATAATTATAATGGACAAGGGCAAGACTTATACCAGTGCACTAAAGCCACTTTTTGCAGCTTTGTAAAAGGGACCCTATGAGCCTTCTCAAGAGTAGCTCCCACGCTCTAGAATTTACTCTAAATCGAGACTACCTCTACTTCAGGAAGCAGGTGAAAACCTGGCCCTTCCTTTTAATACATAAGACGACTGATTATACACCACTCTGCACCTGAACTAGCTTGCTACACACACTGTAACTTAGACCAGTTCCTTAAATCTTCTTTAACTGTACAAAGAACTTGCCTTGAGTTTAGCCACCCATCTATTTATCCCAACTGACTCTGTACCACCCATCTTATCCCCATCTATATATCTGCAATTTGCCCCTCGGCTACATGATAAGCTGTATTGTAGAAAACCATTAGCATCATATCTATTGTTATTTGAATGTTCTAACATGTGCTTATTAGATGTTTCCCCTCACAAACAAATACCTTTGCTGGTGGGGGTCCCCAACCCCCGCCAGCCAAAACCTTCTTCAGCACCGGTCTCCGGCGCAGCCGCGTTCGCTGCCTGCCCCCTGCTCTTCTTTCTTCTTGCTCCTCCTGTGCACACCGATGCTGAAGAAGGCTTCAGCTGGCGGGGGTTGGGGACCCCCGCCAGCCAAACCAGAGGCCTGGATGAAATTTGCGGGGGCCCAGGCCCCCGTGCCCCCCCATAGCTACGCCCCCTGCCATATACCCCTAACCAGGCCCTTAGATCACTTGATTCCCATCGTCTTGTGCTCCCGCTTGAGTGCATGCTCATTATAAATCTACTAGGTATTCTGCTTTTTTCTTTTTGGCCCCAAGGCTGTAAAAAAAATCTTCCACCCATTATACAAGGGAAACTATCATTTATGTAATTCTTTATGACCACTTATGGGTATCTGTGCCTGGCTTCTGATATGTGAAAGCATCAACTGCCTACAATGATCAGTTCTCAGTTTATCTCTGAATGTTTGTAATTCTTTCCCCTACGTGAGTGCATACATCTTTCCTCTTGTAAACTGGCATTCCTTTCTTGTCTATTTTTAGCTTGGAAAACTGTATGTCTGGAAAGGCAGTATAGTAAATTCGATAACAAACACAAACAAACTGCTATAATTGTCTATTAACTATGTCAAGATTATTCGCGTTACAGAAAGCAGGAATGCAACTGGTCCGTAAGATCCAAAGATGGAGGTGAAAAGAAGCAGATCACATGAAGAAACAGTCTGTTGATGAGTTTATTAGTTGTCTACAACATGTTTGAGGATTAATAAAAAGTGCCTGACAAAGCAATGTTTCGTCCTAACCACAGGCTGCGTCAGGGGCAAATAAAACTGTCACAACACATTAAAATAAATAATAAGCATTACATAAATAGTTTTATAGTTTTATGTTATTAGGTTGTTCTATTTTGTCCTATTTTGTGTCAACTGATTATGTACATTTTTTGTAACCTGTTCTGGGCTTAATTGGGAGGACAGGCTAAAAACGATGAAATTTTGAGCACCATATATAGAATCCGTGGGATAGCGTACTATGAACAGTCATCCTGCTCAAATTTCCTGTGTTCCTAATATAGTTCTAAGATCTCTACAAGATCATAGGATGGTCTTGCCTGATGTATCAAGAGTATACGGGGAAATAATACACAAGAGGGTATTTTTTGGATGGCCCCTACCTTATGAAATGGACTTCTGAGTTATATTTGAGCGGAGCCAAAATTAAAAGAATTTAAAATGATGCTGAAAGCCTTTTTCTTTAACAAAGCATTTGGGACTAGATGTCAGCTAAATGAGCTATGATTGGCTGACAGAAACTTGGAGGGACTTAATGGAAAGGGAAGAGTGTCTAAACAACTGAATAAGTGGTGCAGTGGTTAGAGCACAGGTCTTGTAATCAGAAGGTGGCTGGTTTGAATCCCCCTATTACTATTGTTTTAATTTGGACGTCCCTGACTGCACTTGCATGCTTTTTTTTCTTCCGATTTTTGCTCTCTGTATGGGTCCCGCGCAGCACCAACTAAACTAAAATTGCTCCGGGGACCTGCATACTGCTGTCATGGAGCAAGGTATGATATTTGAGGCTGGCATAGAAGCATCTCAGGGGGACCAGTGCACTACGAATGCTGGCCCCTCCCACGACCAGATGCCTTGGATTTGGTCCATTTTTGAGATGGCCAGCAGCAGTTTCGATTATCGCTGGAAAACGAAAACGCCCAGCTCAAAAAACGCCCACATCCAATGCATTTGGCCGGCACAAACCATATTTTCGAAACTAAAGATAAACGTCCATCTTTTTCGAAAATACGGTTCGGCCCGCGCCTTCACGGACCCGTTCTCGGTGATGGACGTTTTTACACATGGGTGTTTGCATTCGATTATGCCCCTCCAGGTGTATTTTATAACAACGCATATAGAGGCCACTGAATATCCCCTGAGATCACCCAGTGGGCAGGCCAGAGGCGGCACTGGTGGCAGTACTGGGGAGGAGCCCCAGATTATGCGGGTTATGGTAGTGAAGCCCCGCCCAGCGCATTCCAGGATGTACTGGGCAAGGCTAGGCATTGCCGTTTTCAAGATAGCACTGCTACTCCCTCTTCCACCACTAAGGTACAGGGGTAAGAGGACGCTAGTCCACCAGGTGGGGTGGGCTAGCATTTGTGGCCCACTGGGCTACCAGGGCTTTTGGGGGGGGGTTGGGGGGGCTGAAGATCCAAAAGCGCAATGCCTGGTTGTTTCTGTTGGATTATTTGTAGTAAATAATTAGCAGATTTTAGTACACACAGCTTCAGCTTTAGAAATGTTAATTTCTTTCTTCATCTCTCTCTCATTCACCCCTGAATAATTCACTGCTGAGTCACTTTAAAGTTGAAGTAACAAAACATCTGTTTACTCACAGTTTGTAGTTTGATTATAATCAGACAGGCTTATATATACATATTATTATACATTTGTCTTATCAGCTCCTTCCATGTGCTTAGATGGTAATGGATGCTCACACCACCATAGATCCTCTCAGGTTAGGAGAGATCATGAGCTCCATGTGCTCCATGTGCTGCATGTGCTGTGTCTGACCCCCACAGGAAGTTGCATAGCAGTGTGACCTCTCTAAGTAATTCACATCAGAGGTCACAGAGTAATCACAGAGAAATAATAGGTGACAGGCAATGCATGTAAAATACAATTACATTCCAACAAACCCCTTCTCATGCATAACTGTCATGCAATTATTTATTCATACAAAGTCCAAGCTTTATACGCAGATTCACAAAATGTTCTCTGGGTAACGGTTTGGTCATGATGTCAGCTGTCATCTCACTGGTGTGACAATATTGTAGACTGATGACCCCTTCTTTCGCCAACTCTCGCACGTTGTGGTATTTCGTTGCGATGTGCTTGGTGCGTGACTGAACCTTGTCATTCTGTGACAGTCGGATGCAGCTCTGATTATCTTCCATTATCTGGATTGGTCTCTTTTCAGCTATTCCGAAATCCAGTAAAAGTTTTTCAATCCACATCAGTTCTCTGCACGCTTCCGATGCAGCCACATATTCAGCTTCTGTAGAAGACAAACTCACAATACTTTGTTTATGACTGGCCCATGAAATTTGTACATTTCCATACATAAACACATATCCACTTGTGGATTTATAATTAGAATGATCCCCTGCCCAATCTGAATCACAGTAACATATTAGTTTTGGATTACTATTGGCTGAAATCTTTAATTTACAATCAATGGTACCCTTTAAATACCTTACCATCCTTTTAACTGCAGTCCAATCTGATTTGGTAGGTGAGCTGACCCTTCTGCTCAAAATTCCTACTGCATTTGCTATATCAGCCCTGTATGTGGTAGCTAGATATAAAAGCTTACCTATGGCTGATCTATATTGGATGTTATCTGGTAAAGGTTCTCTTACTGTTTCATCCTTCAGAAAATCAGTGATCATGGGAGTGCTTACAACTTGGGCATCTTGCATACCTAAACTTTCAATAAGCTCATTTATTTTCTGCTTCTGGCTTAGAAGATAAGAACCATCATTTTGTTTCTCAATTTCTATACCAAGATAGTATGACACATTACCAAGTTCTTTTATCTCAACATTGTGGTTTAAACACTTTACAATGTCCTTGTACTCTTGCTCACTTTTGCTTGCAATGAGCAGATCATCAACAAAAGCTAAAATGTATGCATATTGTCCATTTGTGCACCTAGTGTACAAACATTTATCTGCTTCACCTTGCTTAAATCCTAAATTTGTCAATATTTCATGCAATTTTTCATTCCAACATTCTGCACTTTGCTTTAATCCATAAAGACCTTTGTTTAATTTACACACTAGCTGTCTTTGTTTTGTATTTATGAAACCTGTTGGCTGTTCCATGTACAAGTCTTCAGTTATATCTCCGTGAAGAAACGCTGTTTTCACATCAATGTGTTTGACTTGCATGCCTTTTGAGACTGCAATGCTCAGAAGTGTTCTTATTGTCGTGTGTTTCACTACAGGTGCAAACACTTCATCAAAATCTTCTCCATATTTTTGAAGATATCCCTTTGCCACTAATCTGGCTTTATACCTTTCCACTTTTCCTTGTGCATTCCTTTTTAACTTGAATACCCATTTGCATCCTATAGCTTTCTTGCCAGGAGGTAATTTTGTAAGAATCCAAGTATTATTTTTATCCAATGCATCAATTTCTTCTTGTGCAGCTTTATGCCATTCAGCAGCTTCTTCTGCTGGCATTTTCTCAATCTCATCCCATGTTAAGGGCTCTTGAGCTTCTGCTGACTTTGTTAAGTAAGACAGTCTTGGGGGTGGAACACCTTTGTTTTCCCTGGATGAGCGTCTGACTACAGGTTGGTCTGACCTTTCTGCATCCTCTAAATCTGAGAGTCCTTCTCCAATTGATTCCCCTTCTCCAACTGTACTGTCTTCTTCAATGATCCTTTCTGTGTCTGCTTCCTCTGCCTGTTCCTCGTTAGATACAGGTGAGTTGCTTTCAGACATCTGCCTTGGTATGGCATTTATATACACTGGCATGTCTATTATGGTTCTAGTTTCATATTCTGGATGATAAGGCTCATCTGGGATAATCCAGCCTTTATCAACCCTCTTGTTTTCATCAAAATATGTAACATGTCTTATGCCAACAATGCCAGTTTTCAGATTCAAATTCTATATCCTTTGTGTCCTGGAGTATAGCCAACTAAAATGCCCCTTTCTGTTGTGGAATCCAGCTTATGCCTTCTTTGCTTTGGTACATGAGCATATGCTGTACTTCCAAATGTTCTTATGTGTGACAGGTTTGGCTTCCTACCATGCCATGTCTCATGTGGTGTGCGCTCAGCGCCTTTAGTTGGCATTCTGTTTTGTAGGTACACTGCTGTGAGAATGGCTTCCCCCCATAGTCTTTTAGGGAGATTGCTATCTGACAGCATACATCTGGTCATTTCCACAAGTGACCTAAATTTTCTCTCTGCAACAGAATTTTGCTCTGGTGTATAAGCTACTGTTGTGATATGCTGAATGCCTTCTTGTTCTAGAAATGTGCGCATGCTTTGTGAAGTGAACTCACCACCATTGTCGGTCTGAAGAACCTTTGGTTTTCTTTCAAATTTATTGCTCACCATGGTTACGTATTTCTTCAGCATGTCTGTGACTTGACTTTTCTCTTTCAGCAAATAGGCCACACAATATCTAGAGAAATCATCCAAGAATATTAGCACAAATCTGTTATTTCCCAATGATGGGATATTAAACGGTCCACATAAGTCACTGTGTATTAAGTCCAGCACTTTATTACTCCTATTTCCTGTGTATGCAGGAAATGAGGGTCTCACACCTTTTTGAGTAACACAGTCTATGCATTTCTCCATTTTACCAGCATCTGCACTTATCTGAATGCCGGTGGCCAGTTGCTTACTGTAAAGATCCTGGATCACCTTAGAATCACGATGTCCCAGGCGGCGGTGCCAGATTTCCAGACTACATTTACCATCATTCTTCCTTACTTGCGCCATATGTGAGGCTTCACCTGAAATGCTCAGTTTATAAACATCATTATGCATAAAAGCTTCAGCATACACTTCATCATTTTTAGAGATTGTGCACTTACTGTTTTCAAAATGAATCACAAATCCCTTCTTATCTAATGTAGATACACTAAGCATATTACAAACTGCTTGGGGAATATACAAGACATCACTTACAGGAATTTCTGTAACTTCATTAGACACTTTGCATTTTAAGAATCCAATACCTTTTGCTTGGATCTTAGCAGTCCCTGCGTTTGCAGTTTTAAGAATACCTTCCTCTGGACACATTTCCTGAAAGAAATCCTTACAATTGGTTAAATGGCATGTGCTCCCCGAATCCAAAATCCAAGTACTTTCATTTGAATTATTATTTACCATAGTCAAAGATTTTTCTGCCATTAGAAAGCCCTTGTGTTTATCTTTGTCCTTCATACATTTCCTGGTTTGAGAATTCTTTAGTTCCATTGGCTTAGGTGAGCTAGAGGGAGTGTTTTGTGTTTCCTTACACCATTTAGATACATGTCCCTCCTTTCCACATGAGTAGCAAATCAGCTTGCCCTTGGGTGGAGTTTTCCCATAGCTCCGCCTTCCTCTGTTCTTTGCCAAGAAATTTGTTTCATTTCTCTCTGACTGACTTTGAGAACACATCTCCTCAGAATCATTTATTATGCATTCCTGCCTTAGTTTTGATGTTGCCTGTTCAAAAGATTGCCCTTCAATGGCCTCATTTACAGACCTAAAAACATCAAACTTCTTTGATAGTGAGGTAAAAAGAAATGCTCTTTTCAATGCATCACACATGGGAATTCCAGAAAGTTCTAGCTTTTGAAATGAAGACATAAGATGCATAATGTGATCATTACATTTACTTTTATCCCTTAATTTGGTTTCATTCAACTCTGCCAACCAAATTGGTTGCTGCTTTGCATATGTAGTTGCATACATAGTTCTCAGTTTATATAAAATGTCCTTTGGTGTATCTTTTCCCTCCACTAATATGGCTTGTTTCTCTGAGAGAGCTTCCAAAAGCATGCACTTCACATAATAGTTTGCATTGTCCCATTCAGCCATATTTTCAGCTGTTCTGTCTTGGTCTAAGCATATATCTAATCCTTTTGCTCGAAGGAGACATATGAATCTTAATTCCCACTGCTGATAATTAAACTCAGTTAATTTAGGCACCTTGAGAGAATAGAACAATGGTGAACTTCTTCCCTCAGCCATTTTCTTAGCCTTCTGTCTGCTGTGTGGGGGGAGAGAGAGACAGACTGAATCTTTCCTTTAAAACTTAAGAGAAAAATGTGGCCTTTTTTTCTGCCTGGTAATATTTCTCTTCTTTTTCAATTCCTGGACCCTGGGCCCATAACCCTTTTGTTGGATTATTTGTAGTAAATAATTAGCAGATTTTAGTACACACAGCTTCAGCTTTAGAAATGTTAATTTCTTTCTTCATCTCTCTCTCATTCACCCCTGAATAATTCACTGCTGAGTCACTTTAAAGTTGAAGTAACAAAACATCTGTTTACTCACAGTTTGTAGTTTGATTATAATCAGACAGGCTTATATATACATATTATTATACATTTGTCTTATCAGCTCCTTCCATGTGCTTAGATGGTAATGGATGCTCACACCACCATAGATCCTCTCAGGTTAGGAGAGATCATGAGCTCCATGTGCTCCATGTGCTGCATGTGCTGTGTCTGACCCCCACAGGAAGTTGCATAGCAGTGTGACCTCTCTAAGTAATTCACATCAGAGGTCACAGAGTAATCACAGAGAAATAATAGGTGACAGGCAATGCATGTAAAATACAATTACATTCCAACAGTTTCAAGATGGGCAAGTCTAGGGCTTGGCAGAACAAGACAGTCACATGATATCTACACACAGTAAAATGAATCAATATTACTCCTACTCATTTTTACATAGAAGTGATTGTGACTAAATAAATGGGGGCTCAATATTCAGCCAGTGGTGATCAACATTTTGGTGACTGCTGTCAGCTTTAAATCTGGAAATTCGATGCCGAGCCATGTCCGGGCACTAGCATTTAAAATTTCCCCCATAACGCATAATATATTTCATTTCAGTCTTGTTCAACCCACTGTTGAAGAGACAATGTAAAAAAGAGCCTCTCCACAATTATATTCAAACTACAAGTTCTGCAATAACAGTATTCTGGGATTTTTCCTAAATAATAGTTAGTGGTTTGTAGTTTTCAGAACTTACTGCATATAAAGAACACAGGTGAGTAAACTAAAAAAAAATAATGATTGCTTTGAAAGGAACATGTTAGTAAGCAGCAGTTCTCTGAACTCCAATGTAGGGTAAGTATCAAATAAAATGTTGTTCTCTAGTAACTTAAATTGACTCATTGGTAAATATCAGGTTAACTTAAAAGTGGCTAGCTGAAAAAAAAAATATTCCCCAGTCTAAACTTCCTGTTCCTTTAATTTGTAACAGCAGTCAGGACCTGGGATAGTAATGAAATCCAGCCATTTAAAACAGTTACACTGTACTGCTTCCAATCTTGCCTCCTCCTCTTGCAGAAGCCATTCTCGCCCAGTCTGGACACCTACCCAGCAATGCACAATGTTCTCGCTCGCTCTCCCTCTCATCCTTGTCACAAATTAGTGACAAGGAATGCTGCAGAATTTGCTGATTTCAGCTTCTGCTATGGCTCCTGGAGGAAGACAGAAACCACCGGTTCATTTTGTATAAGGCACCTTTTTAAATCCCTATCATCCAGAGTTGGACTGGGATTGCGGATAAAGGTGACAGGCTCTGCAACATCGATTCCTCTGGCCCATAATGCACAACTCAACAGGGCTTAGACAGTGCTAGCGTAAGGTTATTAGACTCCCTACCTTCAGCTTTGCATAGCACACCTGCCCCCAACCCAGTTATCTTTTATATCTCTAGGACCCTTGGCGATTTTCATAATAAAATAGCAATCATAATTATCCCATCACCTTCCCCAGAAAAACCCTATTAAAAAAAAACAAAGAAAACAATGCAGTATGGTTAAAAAAAAAATTTAAATCTTTAATAATGTATAGTTAATTTGCCGGTACAAAAGTCGTCTGTCTGAAGTGACCATGTTTCAACTTGCACCTGATGTTACTATGAAAGAAATCACACAAGAGATATGGCTACTGTACCTGAGGGCTGCAAGTATAGTATTTGTGGAGGCCATGGCACAGCTGGGTCATCAAGGCATGGATGTCCCCATGGTGACATACTGTGTAAAGGAAGTGAGTGATGGTCAGCTGTTGTACATGGTTGTGTGACTTTGTGTTGTGACCTCATAGTGTGTATGCCAGTAGGCTGGTCTGCAGCACTTAAGCCTGGCCTGATTTGGTGGATACTAAGGGTCAATGTCCCACTATCACATGAGCTGATGGCGCACTGTGGTATTGGTGTACCCCACCTGCAGTGCTCACATCTGTAGGGAAAGGGCACAAGGGCTGATTATAGTGCTCCGTGGATGTGGCACTAGTATCATTGACATATAGGTGATTGATTGTGAGCTACATAACTGAGTGGCTGATGGGTAAGTTTTCATGGGCGAAATACCAGTGACAGATTGATGAGCCTGTGCTGTCACAGCTGCTGGCCGTGATTCCAAACGACTTTGGCCACACAAAAGGCTCACTGGTTTCTGGCTGCTGTACTATGACAGGGACAGACTTAATACGAGACAGCTGACATCTCTAATGACAAACATATGGGACAAGTGAGCTTGATTATATGGTAGCAGAGGTCTGTTAGCTGTACAATACTGTCCGTAACAATGCGGTAGGGCTGGACCCTGTATCATTAGCCGTGTTTACATTGTCTTGTTTTCCTAAGGATGTTACAGAGCCAAGAGCAGTTAGGAGAGGAGAAGTAGCCTAATGACTGTGGTGGTGGGATGTCCAACAGGGAAGCTGGGTTCAAATCCCACTAAGGCTCCAAGTCACGGACGACAGCTGACTTTACTCTCCATAGCCTCATGGCCAAACATTGTATGGGAGCCTTTCAGAACAGGCACCAGACCTGAGACCCAGAATCTCAGCTGTGATAAGTTATGATGAAATACGTTTGAGTGCACAGGGAATACACGTGTGCGTAGTTTCCTGTCCACTGTTAAACAAGCCTTGATGGAGCACTGATTAACTATGTGATAGATACTTGCAGCTGACATTATCTGAACTAGCTTTATGTAATACAAGTACATTGGCAGGTCTCAGTCATGCAAAGACAGAGCGTCAGCCTTGTAAGTAAAAAAATAAATCTCCACATATAAATTTAAACTTGTGTACAACTTTTTACATTGATCCCTCCCCCCTCAAAAATGACAAAATAACCTCCCTTATCATACTACCATTCCACGCCCCCATAACCAAACCATGATCTTTCCCTCCACACACCCCCCCCCCCCCCCCCGACCAATCTAGCCCAACATACTATTCCCCTGGTGGGAGCCTTCTGCGGCACCTGAAGAGCTCCTTGTGGTGATTACAGACAGCACCACCCAGAGGTCGCACTCTTGCAAAGAGAATTTTAGCTCTCTCCTGGCAGCCATTTCCTTCCGAACATAGAGGGCGCAGTAACATGCGGACTAGAAACTCTGCTTTGAGGCTCCGAGAGAACCACCCACCCTTCCAGAAACAGGAAATGAGGGTGGGACCAGAGGCAGAGCTGAGACAGAAGGGATGGCAGGCTGAAGCACCATGCCTGCTCGACTTTCACTGCTGCCGCCGGACCCCGAGATAAGAACTTTTAAATTCAGGCCGGCACGCAGGAAGGCGAGGGGCAGGCGGAGGACTGGGAGAAGAGGGCGGGCAATGCAGGTCAGGCTGCCACTCGGAGGGGAGAGAGAGAGAGGGAGGGAGGCGCGGGGGTCTGGAACTCGGAGGAGAGGGGGCATAGAACTCGGAGAAGAGAGAGAGGGGGGCCTGGAACTCGGAGGAGAAGGAGAGGGCATGGAACTCGGATGAGAGGGAGAAGAGGGGGGGCCAGGAACTAGGAGGGAGGGGAAGGGGGAGGGAGGGGGTCTGGAACTCGGAGGAGAGGGGGAGGAGGAGAGGGGGGCCTGCAACTCGGAGGACAGGGAGGGAAGGAGGGCGGGGGCCTGCAACTCGGAGGAGAAAGAGGGAGGAGGGCCTGGAACTCGGACACAGAGGAGGGCCTGGAACTTGGAGGAGACAGAGGGGGGCCTGGAACTCAGACGAGAGAGAGGGAGGGAGGGGGCTTGGAACTCGGAGGAGAGGGGGAGGAGGAGAGGGGGGCCTGCAACTCGGATGACAGGGAGGGAAGGAGGGCGGGGGATTGCAACTCGGAGGAGAGGGAGGGAGGAGAGCCTGGAACTCGGAGACAGAGGAGGGCCTGGAACTTGGAGGAGACAGAGGGGGGCCTGGAACTTGGACGAGAGAGAGGGAGGGAGGGAGGCCTGGAACTCGGAGGAGAGGGGGGCCTGGGACTCGGATGAGAGGGGGAGGGAGGGGGCCAAGCTGGAACTCGGAGGATAACCTTGCTAGCGCCCGTTTCATTTATGTGAGAAACGGGCATGTTTTACTAGTGTTATATATGTATTTGCCATTATTCTATAACCAGTGTGTACAATTTTGCATATTAACCCCCAGATCCTATTTATTTATTTTCAGTAGTAGTTCAAGGTGAGTTACATTCAGGTACACTGGGCATTTCTGTCCCTGAAGGGCTCACAATCTAATTTTGTACCTGAGGCAATAGAGGGTTAAGTAACTTGCCCAAGATCACAAGGAGCAGAGGTGGGGTTTGAACTGGCCACCTCTGTTTGTCAAGACTGGTGCTCTAACCACTAGGCTACTCCTCCACTCCCATATAGTGTGATTGAAACTGAACACACAAATCCGGTCGTATTCTGGATTTGCGCATGCAATTTACTTACTTAACAAGCCAATCAGCACCGATAATTACTACTTAACAAGCAGTCATTGACACCAACTGGCATTAATTAGAATTTACGCTCTCAACTTGCTAGACGTATTCTGTAAATTGGTGCGTGCCAATTCTAATGTATGCTGCCAAAAAGGGGGTGTGGCCATGGGCGTGGAATGAGCGGGCTGTGGGCATTCCGAAAATCTATAGAATACACCTGCTCTGCACCTAAATTAGGTGCCGGTTTTACTTGGCGTAAATCGATGCACCTAGAGTTAGGCACAGGCATGAATGCTAGGCGTATTCTATAAATCATGCCTAAATCTAGGCACGACTTACAGAATATACCTAGACGGAAATATTTTCAGCAATGATTCTTCAGGCACCATATATATAATCTAATCCTAAATGTGAGAATGTGCTTGCAATATTAGGGAATTAGGGGGCTAGCTTGTGAAAAAGCAAGTGGCAGATAGTGCCATTGTACCCACACTATCTGCCAATGCCATAGGTAAAAAGAAATGTCATCCCATCCCCCTGCCCAGCTTATTTGGAACTCAGTACCAGAGAGGACAGGAAAGGCTGGTGATCACTCCTGTGAGAAGAATTAAGGAGGGATTATGGGGTAGGTGAAGGGGCCACAATCTTGTTTTTGAGGGGTGGGGAGGAGGAAAGGGTGCTGTAATGAGGATTGGTTGAGGTATCTTTTTACCTATGGGGCTGCTATAACTGCTGCTGGTACTGCAATTGTACTTGAGGTGGTGTTAAATGCAACCATTGTACCAGCAGTCTTGACAATCCCATATGGTAATGTCTTGCACACTAGCTGTCAAGCAGTGGCGTAACTAGGTGGAGCTCCCCCAAATGGACTTTGGATGAGGATGGCGCCTATTTTTCAGGCGGTCTGTCGTGCCTATGTAGCACGCGCACGCACCTCTCTGCTCCCCTTGGCGTCACAACCTGGCTACGCTTCTGCTGTCAGGGTTGGCCATGATTCATCTCTGCCTATGACTCACCCAGATCACACCCCTATCCTCACTAAATAGCAAGATATTCTTACTGTGCTGGTTGGGGAGACATGATCAAGGGGAACCAAGGGGATTCTTAATAGACATGACTGCACTTATGTTCAAATCATTTTTATTGATGACATTCAGAAAAAGAGTAAGTACATTACAAGCAATATTGTAACAGATAGCATCAAAAAGTCTTCCAAAAGAAGAAATCCTCATTGTCCACCCCCCCCCCCCCCCCCCCCACCCACCAATCTCTTCTCAATACTTTCCGACTTAAGTTTCACTTTGTCATCACTTGCAGATCAGGAGTCAGGTATTCTCAATCTCACTACTAATACTGTGTTATTTTATGTTGATCCCTACTCTATCCACCAAATCATAATGTTAAAAAACCTAATGTGCTACTAACCATCCTAAATGCAGGAAAGAATGCCATGGCTGCGCTTAAAGCCACCTAGTGTGCGATATTGTCCCAAACACGGTCACAGTAGGCCATGCCCCATCTCGCTCCTACCCTTGCTAAGCAGCTAGTGTTGTATTTTTACCATGCTGTGTTGGTTTTAGCTTATGGGAACTGTTAGCATAGGTCTGCACTAACAGCTACTGCATGCTAACATTCTTGCTAGCCACTTACCACAGCTTACCAAATATGCCCCTTAAAGACTTATTTATTTACTCCGATTTTTATTCTGTGCATTCTATTATTCTGAGTGTATCACAATGCATTACATAAAAAGCATGTAAAATAAAAATAAAAACAATAATTGACTACTATATATGTGATCAGATGTATATGTGGTGATAAAAGTGTTTAATTTGGGTTCATAAAGGGGTGACTTTTTTTAACAGTTTTTATTGGTAGTTAAAAGCAATACAGAACAAGAGGTGACTTCTATTAACTCCTCTGTATGTAGTTTTGAAAATGTTGCCCAATGCATACTTAGAGCTGTCTCTTCAGTAGAATGAAAGAGATTTATTTCTTAAGGTGGCCCCTTCAGAAACAAAATGTCCTAATCATTCCTGGCCTTCCTGTCCCTCCCACAGGGAAGAGGCAAAGGTGAGATATTGAATTAAACCAATCCTCAACACTTGTACATAGCTTGCTGTATCTAACAGAAGGCTGGTCCCAGGGATTATTGCACTATCAGGCTTATTTTCGAAAGAGAAGGGCGCCTATCTTTCAACACAAATCAGGAGATGGGCGTCCTTCTCCCAGTGTCGCCAAAATCGGCATAATTGAAAGCCGATTTTGGGCGTCCTCAACTGCTTTCCATTGCAGGGACGACCAAAGTTCACGGGGGCATGTCGGAAACATACCAAAGGCGGAACTGGGGCATGCTTAACACACGGGCGATCTCAGCTGATAATGGAAAAAAGAAGGGCGTCCCTGACGAGCACTTGGCCGACTTTACTTGGTCCATTTTTTCTTGTGACCAAGCTTCAAAAAGGTGCCCGAACTGAGGGAATTGGGGAAGACCTTCCCTTACTCCCCCAGTGGTCACTAACCCCCTCCCACCCTAAAAAAAAAAAACGTTAAAAATATTTTTTGCCAGCCTCTATGCCAGCCTCAAATGTCATACCCAGTTTTACTGAGTACTGCAGTGCACTTCAGACAGGCGACCCAGGCCCATACCCCCCTACCTGTTACACTTGTGGAGGAAACAGCAAGCCCTCCAAAACCCACCAGAAACCCACTGTACCCACATCTAGGTGCCTCCCTTCACCCCTTAGGGCTATGGTAGTGTTGTACAGTTGTGGGGAGTGGGTTTTGGGGGGGGGGGCTCAGCACCCAAGGTAAGGGAGCTATGCACCTGGGAGCAATTTGTGGTCCACTGCAGTGCCCCCTAGAGTGCCCAGCTGGTGTCCTGGCATGTGAGGGGGACCAGTGCACTACGAATGCTGGCTCCTCCCACGACCAAATGGCTTGGATTTGGTCGTTTCTGAGATGGGTGTCCTCGGTTTCCATTATCGCTGAAAACCGGGGACAACTATCTCTAAGGATGACCATCTCTAAGGTCGACCTAAATGTTGAGATTTAGGCGTCCCCAATCTTATTATCGAAACGAAAGATGGACGCCCATCTTGTTTCAATAATATGGGTTTCCCTGCCCCTTCGCGGGGACGTCCGATTATGCCCCTCCACGTGATTCTTGGGATTCAATTTCAGTCTTTTAATGCTTTTATTAAATGTGTAAACCATTTTGAATGATCTTTGATCAGGAGAATGGTATAAAAAAATCAATAAATTATAAATTGAAGTTATTATCAATCACATCCTATCAGCTTGTCCCAAAGAATCGAAAAAGTGAGAGAATTCAACAATGTCAAACTAGGAGCTCTTTAGGGACAGAAAAGTACCTACTTTACCTGAATGCACACCACTTTGATAGCTTTAGGGCGTGCAGGCAGTATATAAGAAATTAAATACATAAAATCGGAGATGCAGCCAGAGAGACAGACTCCTATGGATGCAAGAGGCCTGAACACTTGTGCTTCCCTGGGCTGTAATGTGGGAGGTGTGGAATGAGTCAGAGCCTCCCTGTCTCTGCTTTTATTTGCTTCTCCCCACTGGAAGTATTTTATGTTGAGATATGACAAGCTCATTTCCCTTCAGGTCTCTGAATTCCTGCTGGGATTGTAGCTCCTCATGTTTTTGATCCGGAGAGTCCAATGAGTTAGCATTCAGTTTATTGTGTTATTTTTTTAAATCTCATTTTTTTACAACAGTCATTTGGGAACACATCTAAATTAAGCTAAAATCAGACTAGGTTAAGCTAAATTCATTACTAACTTGCATTTTTGTATAAATTGTCCATAGTCATTTGGGTTTTCAGCATGTCTGCCTGAACATGCATGAGATAAATTTGCATAGATTGGAAACCCAGTAAAAGTACAAAAACGTAGGGCAGAAGCGTAGCGAGGGCAGCTGACACCCGGGGTGGTTCGCTGCTGTGCCCCTCCCCCGGGTGCAGCACGGCACCCCCCCCCCCCAGAGCGCACAACCCCCCCCCCACCCCGGAGTGCAGTCTTACCAAGGGAGGCGGGCGGGAGGACCGCTCCGCCCCGAGTGCAGTCGCTGGGAGCTGCGTCAGCTCCGTTGGTTCAAGCGAAGATGACACCCCCCCAGCGGCATGCACCCGGGGCGGACCGCCCCACTGCCCCCCCCTTCCTACGCCACTGACGTAGGGCCCCTTTTACTGCTCGCTGAATGGGAAGTACCGGCGGGATACCGCAGCAGCCCGGCAGTACTTCCCACCCCTAGCACGTCGTCACATCCAGCACTACAAAAATATATTTATTTTTGTATCGGGCAGTGCTGCACGCTACCTGGTTACCGCCGGGTTAGCAAGGGAGCCCTTAACGCCAGCTCAATGGGTGATGGTAAGTGCTCTCCCCCAAAATGGCCGCGCAGCAAGTGCTTTACTTGCCACTTTGCCATTTCCTGCAGAAAAGAAAGACTTCCCTTTTACCCGTTGTGGTAAAAGGGGACCGCGGCGCGCTTGGAAAACACGCACTGACACCAATGCAGGCCCCCTTTTGCCGCAGCTTGGTATAAGGGGCCCTTAGGTGTGAGCCCTCTAGGGATGGAAAAAATACCTGCATATAATGTGTACAGCGCTGTGTATATCTAGTAGCACTATAGAAATGATTAGTAGAGTAGAAGTGCAATTCTATAAAGGGTCACCTAAGCAGAATCTAGTCTAGATCTAGAAAGGAAAGTGGGTTCCCACCTGCAAAAGACGCACTATGGAAGATATGCATGAATTTATAGAATAAGTGAAACCACAAAGCACAGGGGTTATTAGAAGGAAAAATCACAAGAATGCCATCAAAGAAAATCTCTCTGGCTAGTATTAAAGCAATCAAAGAGGATACCTTATTGAGAGCTACAGTTGTAAATTGGACTTATGAGCCCTGACAAGAATGAAATTTTCTGTGACAAGTGGTTGAATTGGACATTTTGCTGCAGATCGTCTTCCTGAAACAGGTTTTCGAAACATGGTCCATATCAGGGACCTGATATTTCATGTTTTGAATATTTAAGATTTTGCATTCACACCATCTGTCCAGATTGGTGTTGCTCTGCTCAATATTTCTCTATTCGAAATGGTTTCATTGGAAATTTAGGCCACTCTGGATGGCTTCACTATAACTAGGTTGGTTTTTTTTTTCCTTCCTTATTTTTTTTTTAATTTTGCCATTTAAAAATAACTTTGAATGATTTGCAATGGTTTAGTGCAATGATTAAAACCCTTGAGAGTTTTTTTTTCTGACACCATTGGTGCTGCTTTTCCTTTCACTAATTATGACCACTTTAAAAAACCTCTCTTATATTATATTATATTTGATTTCTTTAATACTAGTTTGAGGGATTTTCTTCGATGGCAAGTATTTCCAGAATAGCACATAATCAGTTTTTTGCCATTTAGGAGGGTATGTGCACACATATTCATCTATATGCTGGTATCTAGTCACTGTGCATGTATTTGCCATGTAAATATTAGCATTTTCCTTATGCGCATAAATTATAAAATATAATTGGTGCACATTCATGCATGCATCTAGGTACGGCCATTTACACCACCTATAGGGCTATTGTATAGGATTGTACCTTAACCCCCTGATTCTATACAAGTCGCCAAAAATTGTGCATGTAAATTTGGGTGTGTGCCCAATATGCGTGTGCAATTTAATTGAATGAGTCAATTATCACCAATAATGTAATTTGCACCTAAATTTTACATGCATCCTGGAAAAGAGGACACAGAACTGGGAGGGTCATGGGCATTTTGAGGTACAGCGTGGGTGTGGATTCCAGTTATGCATGCACTTATGGAATAAGGGGGTTCCACACATAAATTTAGGCATGGGCATTTGTACCACATTTTCATAGGTGCAAATGGACACGCCTATATTTATGCACGATTCCTGCACTTAGGGGTCCTTTTATTAAGCTATGGTAAAAGGAGCCCTGCGCCAGCAGTGGTAACCATTTTTGCTGTGTGCTGAGGCCCTTTTTACCGCAGTGGGTAAAAAGGCTGAAAAAAGAAATGGCCATGTGGTAAGATTGCACTTACAGCATGGCCATTGAGGTGGTGGTAAGGGCTCCTTCGCTAACCTGATTACCTCTGAGTAACCCCCTGCAGAAATATTTTTCAAACATTTTCACTGGCGCCAGAAATGCCACATGCTGGGGGTAGAATGGCCACTGTCACCCGCATTGGGCCAGCTGTAGTTCCAGATTGCCATACAGTAAGCCTGTGGTGGGCTTATTGCTGCTTTGTAAGAGCCCCTTGAGCACTATTCTATAAACCGTGCCTAACACACTTTTTAAAATAACACACTTTTTTCGTTTTTCAATTAGACTGTAAGAGTTTTTGATTGGCATTGACCTTTGAACCTTACAGGAGGTTTATAAGCAACCAATTAGACAGCATGTTCTTGATACCGCTGCTGACTAACCAACATGAGTGGAAAGAGTTAAGTTGAGAAGTGTGTTGAGTAAGTAAGAAGTTTTTATGGCATTATATTGTTTGTTGTTAGAATAGTGTTTTAGATCTGCATTGAGTTTTGTAACTTAGGCAGTATGGTATGAGGGTGCTGGTTATCCAACACAAGCAGAACAAGCCAAAGTGTACTAAGTGAGTGAGGAGATTTTCTTCCACAGCGCTCAAATGCCTGTTGTCTAAATATTTCTTCCAAAATATGCTGTAAATTTTTATTCATTGTGTGCTGGTATTTCAGATATAAATGAATGGTCAATGTGGGCAGCATTAGCAGCATACAGATAGAAATTACGTCATTTATATGCATTCAAAGTTGTTAACCAATTTACAAGATTGGTAAAGTTTTTTGTTTTTTATATATTGAATTTTATTTCATTGTACTAATATGCAATATATAAAAAGAGCATTTTTGATATGCACTGTTTTTTTAAAGTGTTTTTAAATATTTAGAAGTAATCTTTTTAGCAGTTTGGTATGACGCTGCTGGTCAACCGATATAGGCAGAAAGAGTCAAAGTACATTAAGTAAAACGTTCTTCTGCTATAGTGCAGAATTACATACTGCAAAAATAGTGTTTCTAAATATATCGATATAGGTTTATGTTGATTTTAAGTTACAGAAGATTGGTCAATATGGACAGTTTTAGCAGGAGACACACGGATTTTACATTGATTTTATGTCTTTTAATCAAGCAATTAGATCAGTGAGCATCTGCTATACTGTAGAATTTGAAGGCAACATCAGATTGAGACCAAATAATAAGATTGAGTTGTCTGATTATGTTTTTTTTATATTTTAGGTGGTTTGGTTTGCTAACTAGAAGGGATATGTTTAGTTAGGTATGAAAATGTTTAAAAGATATATTTTTTCACACTTTTTGCAACTAGTTCACATTGATATCATGGAACAGAATGTCACACTGAATTATTTGTCTTTTCTACACATACTATATCACACTATTATCACCTGTCTCCTGTATGTGAGTATTTAGTACAATGCTTTGTTTGTTTCCTGTTTTTTCATTATATTTTTAATAATATTTTGATGTATAGAATTTTTATTCATAATGTATAGTATTTATGTATTTTAAGATGTATAAAATATATTTCTTATGTATGTTTTTATTTTACAGTCTTTTTACCCCTGATGCAGCCTGAGGGTGAAACGTGGCCACGTTGGGTAACTATTTTAATAAATCACTTCTCTTTTATCTACTTGTTGTTTTTTCTTTTATTTTGCTTATTTAAGCAAGCAGATCGTTGCCTCTCTTTCTTGTTGTTCACTTTACATTTGTCCACATTAAATTTCATCTGCCATGTGGCTACCCAGTTTTTCAGTTTTCTAAGGTCAATTTCTCACAGTCCGCATGTGTTGTGATAACTTTGAATAGTTTTGTGTTATCTGCAAATTTCAAGATCTCACTCGTTCTGATTTCCAGATCATTTATAAATATGCTAAATAGCACCAGACCCAGTACAGATCCCTGCGGAACTCCACTGTTCACCCTCCTCCATTGACAAAAATGGCCATTTAACCCTACCATCTGTTTTCTGTCCAATAACCAATTCTTAATCCTCAGAAGGACATTGCCTCCTATCACATGACTTTTAAATTCTCTCAGGAGTTTCTCATGAGGATCTTTGTCAAAAAGTTTTCTGAAAATCTAGATACACTACATCAGCCGGCTTAACCTTTATCCACATATTTATTCACACCTTCAAAGAAATGAAGCAAATTGGTGAGGCAAGACTTCCCTTGGCTGAACCCATGCTGACTTTGTTCCATAATTTTATTCTTTATAATAGTTTCCACTATTTTGCCCAGCACTGAAGTCTGTAATTTCCCAGATCACCCCTGGAACTCTTTTTAAACATCGACGTTACATTGACCACCCTCCAGGTACTACGGACGATTTTAACGACAGGTTACAGATCACTAATACCAGATCAGCAATTTCATGTTTGAGTTCTATCAGTACCCTGGGGTGTATACCAGAAGCAGAGCCAGGTTGATGGCGCGGGGGGGAGCAAAAGCAGTGCGACAGTGGACTTCCGCCAGCACCGGCGCATATTTTCAATGCAACACATTGAGAAAAAATAGGCGCCGGCAGAGCTCCGTTTGGGGGAGCGGCCGCTCCCCTGGTGTCCCTCCTGGCTACGCCACTGGGGTATACCATTCATTCCAGGTGATTTATCTCTCTTTAACTTGTCGATTTTGGCTCAGTAGGTCTTTCAGGTTCACTGAGAATTCTTTCTATAAGTTATAAGGTTCTAATACTGTCAAGATCACTTATTCTGTGCCTCTTCTCCCATACTGTCTTTTATTGTGTTATCCCTCTGCTAGGCATTCCTCCCACTCTGGGGTCTCAGTTCTATGGGAGGACTGCTACCTCATGGTTCCAAAGGAGGACTTCAGGCTCCACTGGTGTCCCAGGACTCCATGTCCCTGGACACTTCTTCCCTCTTGGCACCAAGTCTCTCTTGCTGCCAATCATTCTCCTCTTTCACTGTAGACCCACACACCGATGGAAATACAGGACAGAGTGTCCTGCTCCTTTTCTCTCTTTCTCCTTCCAGATTTCCTGCCTTCTCCCAAACTCCATTTGACCCCTCTTTTTCAAAGAGGGGAAAAATCCAACAGTTAGAACCTTACTCCTCTACTCTCAGCAACTTCCATTTTAATGTACCCCACACAACAGAATTGTCTAATGCCCTCAATGGTAAAAGTCATAATACCAGTTGGGTGGTTCAGGAGATCCCCATACAGATGTTTCTTACTCCAACTGGCAAGTGCCAACCTATTCTATGTATTGTTGCACACTGCCATGTGTAGGGTTCTCCCCAGATTAGGGACTTCAAAATGTCTGCAAATAAATAAATAAATAAACTGACAAAAAAACTGAAAATAAAAACTGTTGTTGCATCTACTGTTAACTATACTAACATAACTTGCCAAAAATGTGCATAGATATAAGGCCCAATCACTTATGCATGAGCTTTAGCTAGTATAAATGCCCGTGACTGGATTTTAGCCAGAACACGTGTAAATTATAGTATTCTATTATTTACATGTGCATTTGCTCACTCTGCCCATGCATATGCCCACTGGCTAAGTACATGTTATCAAAGCATGGTGTAGAACCTTCAGCTAATAGGTATTCTTGTAAGAGGCCTCTTGCATACGTAAATGTGTAGAATATTAGCTCCTCCACTTAAAACAGCGCAACGCCTTACAAAATTACCCCCTCAGAGGGAATACTTTTTTAACAAAACATTGAGTTCCAAAAAAGTGTCTATTTTAAGACCATAATATAGACATCTACCATATTTTTCGGACTATAAGACGCACTTTTTTTCCCCCAAATTTGGGAGGAAAATGGGGGGTGCGTCTTATAGTCCGAAGGTAGCGAGGTCCGATTTCGGGATCGCCCTCCCCCCGAGTTCGGGATCGCCCTCCCCTACTCAAGTCACGCGATGTTCCCTGGTGGTCTAGTGACGTCAGGGCAGGAAAGAGCCCCCTCTTTCCTGCCCAGCGCGCTGCTCTCCGTCCTCCTGTATGCTCCCTGACGGTCTCGGCGAGATTCAAAATGGCCGCCGAGAATTGAAGTCTCGGCGGCCATTTTGAATCTTGCCGAGACCGTCAGGCAGCATACAGGCGGACGGAGAGCAGCGCGCTGGGCAGGAAAGAGGGGGCTCTTTCCTGCCCCGACGTCACTATACCACCAGAGAACATCGCGTGACGTGAGTAGGGGAGGGCGATCCCGAACTCGGACAAGACGCACCGGAGCACCTAGGTTTTAGAGGAGGGAAAAAGGAAAAAAATTTTTCCTATTTCCCTCCTCTAAAACCTAGGTGCGTCTTATGGTCCGGTGCGTCTTATAGTCCGAAAAATACTATTCCTTTGTTCTGCCTCTATGGTTTTATCTACATTTTCTCCATTTGTTTTTCATATTGGTAGTTTTAATGTGCATTCAATGCTGCTGTAACTTGCTGATTGCCCTTGGATTTTGCATTCTGATAGGTTAGCCTCTGCATGTGACCCTCTCACTCCAGTCACTGAAGTCCTAGCAAATGCTTGCATAAGTGCTCCTTGTACCGATACTACTGGTCCCTTTCCTTACCCTCAGGCACTAGCCCTATTGGTTCCTTTCTTTGCCCTCTAGCCTTGTGGATCTTTTTCTTGCCTCCTTCTTCCTGCAAAGCAGAAGTCTCCACTCTGGCTCATAGCACTGGTCTTTCTCCTCCCTTGGAAAGTGGGCTCTCTTTTTACAAATCACCTTTTTGCCCCACTTCCCAACTTGCTACTACTACTATTGCTTATCATTCTATAGTGCTACTAGACGTATGCAGCGCTGTACACTTGAATATGAAGAGACAGTCCCTGCTCAAAAGAGCTTACAATCTAATCAGGCCAGACAAACAGGCCAAATAAGGGATAAGGGAATTAATAAGGTGGGAAAGATAAAACATACAGAGTGGGAAACATAAAACATACAAGGGTACTGTACAAGTGAATAGGGGTTAGGCATTAAAAGCAGCATCAAAAAGGTGGGCTTTTAGCCTAGATTTGAAGACAGCCAGAGATGGAGCTTGACATACTAGCACAGGAAATCTATTCCAGGCATATGGTGCAGCAAGATTTTAAAAAATGGAGTCTGGAGTTGGCAGTGGAAGAGAAAGGTACAGATTAAGAAAGATTCACCCAATGAATGGAGTTCCCAGGGAGGAGTGTAGGGAGAGATAAGAGTGGAGAGGTAATGAGGAGCTGCAGAGTGAATGCACTTGTAAGTCAATAAGAGGAGTTTGAACTGTATGGGGAAATGGATAGGGAGCCAATTTGTGATTTGAGGTCTAATATGAGCATAGCGACACCAGCAGAATATAAGTCATGCTTCAGAATTTTGAACAGATTGAAGGGGAGAAAGATGGCTTAGTGGGAGATCTGTGGGAAGCAAGTTGCAATAGTCTAAGTGAGAGGTGATAAGAGTGTGGATAAGGGTTTTGGTAGAGTGCTCAGAAAGGAAAGGATGAATTTTGGGATATTATAGAGAAAGAAATGACAGGTTTTAGCAGTCTGTTGGATATGTGCAGAGAAAGAGAGAGAGGAGTCAGAGATAACCCCAAGGTTATAAGCTGATGAAACAGGGAGGATGAGAGTGTTATACACAGAGACAGAGAATGGGGGAAGAGGAGAGGTGGGTTTAGGGGGAAAGACAAGAAGCTCAGTCCTAGTCATGTTTAGTTTCAAATGGCGGTGAGACATCCAGGCAGCAATGTCAGACAGGCAAGTTGAGATTTCAGGTGTGGAGAGGCAGATCTGGGTGTCATCACCATAAAAGTGATACTGAAAACCATGGGATGAGAACAGAGCACCAAGGGAAGAAGTATAGATGGAAAAAAAAGAAGAGGTCCCAAGACACAGCCCTGCGGTACACCAACTGATAGTGGGATAGAAATAGAAGAGGATCCACCAGAGTATATGCTAAAAGTGAGAGAGATAAGAAGAAAATCAGGAAAACAGAGCCCTGAAATCCAAGTGAGGACAGCAAATCAAAGAGTAGGTGGTGATCAATGGTGTCAAAAGCAGCAGATAGATCAAGACGAATGAGGATAGAATAGAGACCTTTGGATCTGGCCAAGAACAGGTCATTAGAGACTTTAGCAAGGGCTGTTTCAGTTGAGTGAAGAGGGCAAAAGCCATATTGAAGTGGATCAAGAATAGCTTGAGATGAAAGAAAGTCAACTCAATGGTGGTAAACAGCACGTTCCAGTATCTTGGATAGGAAATAGAGGAGGGAGATGGGGCAATAGTCAGAAGGACAGGTTCGGTCCAATTAAGGTTTTTTGAAGAGTGGTGTAACTATGTCATATTTGAAGGCATTAGGAATAGTTGCGGTGGAAAGTGAAAGATTGAGGATATGACAGATAGAAGGGATGACAGTAGGAGAGATAGTGTTAAGTCAATGGGTAGGAATAGGATCAGAAGAGCCTATTCCTACCCAAGGATCAGTTTGGAGGAGGAAAGAAAGCGTGCAGTTTCCTCTTCAGTGATTTCAGAAAAGGAAGAAAAGGAGGCAGGAGCTGAAGGAGGGTTGAGAGAATGGGCTGAGAGTAGGAGAGGTTGAGGTGACTTGGTTGAGAATTCAAAGTTAATCTTGTGAACCTTATGAAAGTACTCAGCCACAGTCTGGGGAGAAAGTGAGGTTTATTCTCCACATCATTACATCTCTGCAATAAATGCAATAAATTAACACCCATTCCTCAGGTACTCCAGATCCACTTCTCTGCAATATTGTCAGCACCAGTTCAGTATCCAATAACAGACTTTTGCCCTTGTGAGAGGGGTTTATAGAACACTGCCCCTCACCCTTAAGAAAAGTCCCTCTGATAGCCTGGGCCACTTTAAGAGCACAGGTTCCGACCCGGAAGAAAGGAAGTTGGGAAGGGTGGAGTCAATACCTGGGAGATTAAAAGTCAGAGCCAAGCTGAGGTTAAAGAGGTCCAGGAAAGGAAGAACTGAAGCCCAAGTCTATGCCTTTACTAAACCCGTTTAGCTGCTGTGACCTGGTGGGGGTAAGCCATCTTTACTTCTTGTTAAGACTTGCAAGCCTTGCTGAGGTCTGGCTGTGTCACGTATACACAGCAGGAACCTGGGTTTGTGAGCCCTTGGGCCATTGCCGAGGAGCAGCAGCGGCAGGAGAATCACCCCAACACCAGATAAGGCAGACCGGAACTGGAACACAGTGGACTGGAGTAAGGCTTCACCTACACTTGGCCACCTTTCACCAAGAGTTGAGCTCTGGGCTTCAGGCGGCCGGTAGGACTTGCAGGACAAGGCAGGACACAGCAGCAGGCTGACAAATAACAGGAACACTAGAAACACGCTGGGTTCCAGGAAAAACAGCAGGCAAATGAACAATCCAGAAACAAGCCAGGTCAGGGCAGGCTGTAGACAGAAGAATAGACCAATAAACAATCCGGGTCTGGGCAGGCGGCAGGCAGAAGAATAGTCCAATAAACAATCCGGGTCTGGGAACGCCTTCAGAGGAACGCCTCTGAAGAACACTGTTGCAAGGCAACTAGGAACCTTACCAGGTGGTTAATAAAGGCAGGTCACAAGGGAGTTCACCAGGTATGGGTGCTGCTTGGTTCCAAAAAACTCCCAAAACAATCTGGAGAGCTGGAAGATCCGGACCGGACCGGACCAGCATATCTTCTGGAACACGGGAAACGGTAAACCATCACCGCAGCATTCCCCAGGTCTGAACCCTGGGGACTGAGGTGACTGCGAGCCAGGGACCTGGGCACAACCGTGACAGGCTGAGGCCAGAGCTGAGTCTCAGAAGACCTGAGAACTTACAGGCTGTATTTGGGGCAGGAAGCCCCACCAGCCACAGATTGCTTGGCCTGCTAGCCAGAGGCCTATTCAAGACTTATCAAATAAGAGAAACTGCTGCATCTGATGCTCCTGGCCTGTGAAGCAACAGGTCCCAGGGCTCAAGTGAATAAAATATTTACTTTCACATTTATATACCTTGTCTGGCTACCTTGTCTTGTCACAGGACTAGACCATAACCCTTGCCCGGGGTATCATAGCCCTATTTTCAGCTTCTGCATGTAGTAAGTAAACTGTTTGTGCTTATTTTGCAATAAACAGTTGCCATTTAGGAAAAACACAGTTGTTTCCTTGTTGGATATTGGGCTGCTGGTTTAACTGTCTATGCATGTTTATAAGACCGCAAGAGCCTTTATGAAAAAGACACTCAAAATGAAGCCCCAGTACCTGCTCCATAGAGTGTAAATGAGTATGCGTACTCTCTCTATATATATGTATGCATGAATGTATGTTATGAAGCATGCAGGTACATCACAACTCTATCCCATTCACCCAAACTATGCCCCTGGAAATACCTATTGTGAGGAATATGAGGGTGAGAGGGAGAATGAAGGCACATGGAGGAATGAGGAGGCTCGAGAGGGAGGGAGACTGGGTAGAAAAAAGGAAGGAGTCTTTTCCCCTGGGGGATTGGAGAAAAAGAAAAGACTACAATTCCCAGCAGCCCCTGAGAAGGTCCCATGGGAGAAACAGGGACTTCAATCCCCAACAGCCCCCAGAGGAGGTCAGGAGAAGGGCAAGAGAAGGGAGTTGGAAAAACCTGTCCCAGAGAGCCAAGATGAGGGAAGGAGTTCTGAACCTGCCCAATCAAGCAAATTGAGAGCAGCTGAGCAATGGGTGTGGGGAGGAACCTATGGACTGGCAAGGGGAAGAAAAGGGGGAGGAACTAGAGCAAGAGGCGCGATGGAGATTGCTGCTCTGACTAAACTAGAAGGAGGTGAAACAGGAGAGGGCTGCTCGGGAGGACAGCCTAGTAGAAGAAGGGAAAGGTGGCTATCCCACAAGGGGAGCTGAGATGAGAGAACATGTTTACCAAGGAAGGGTCATGCGGGTGGTGGTCAGGGTATAATGCTGGCCTGGTTGGGGAGGGACCCTTGCTACTCTCCCTAGGTTGATTTCTTTTGAAAGGGAGAGAGGAGGAGTGGTGGTTTGGGGCATAACTGCTATGCATGAACTGCTGGGAGTTTGAACCCTTTCTGAACTGCTGTGTTTGGGGAATTGCTTTGCCTAACTGCTGACATGAACTGCTAGGGAGGGTTTGAACCCTTTCTAGAGCTACCATGTTTGGAGAATTACTTTGCATACCTGCTATACATGAACTACTGGGAGTTTGAGCCCTTTTTGAGCTACTTTGTTTGAAGAATTGCTTTGCATAACTGCTTTATATGAACTGCTGAGATTTTGGAACCTTTTGGGGAGGGGGTTGTTTTGTTTTGAATACTATGCTGCTGAACTGCAATGCTTCTTGAGAAATGCTGTGGTGGGAATTACCTTTGGAGGAGCAGTTGACACAAAGGGATTACAATAAAGTATAATGATCTGACCTTGTGGATTGCCATGTGCTCTTTAGCAGTGGATTACAGCACACAGCAAAGCTAAAGGGCTGAGGGACTCGAGAGTCTCCCAGTGCAGGAGACTTTTCCAAGAGTCTCCCGGTGGTAGAGACCTTACACTATATACTGAGGTATGCTCTATGTAAATTTATAACAACCCTTTTGCACATGTAAAACATGCTTTACACATGGATGCAATTTGTAGCTGAGAAAGTGGGGCTGTCATATTGAAGCAGGAGCGCTTCTGAGAACTCACAGTCTTGCAAGCCCACCATTCTGCCTTTCCATATAAAATATACACACATCTGGAAAATGCATTGGAAATCCAAAGTGAGGTGAACCAGGTAATCTGAGCTGCTCACTAAAAAGGCTGATATTCAAAATGATTTATGTGGTTATCTTTTCAGTTAACTGCATAAACTGTTACAGCTAAAGAATTTAAGCCCACGAGCAGTTAATTTCTCACTGGAAAATTTTCAGGTCAAAATATAACAGCCCAATTATGGAAGAGGTGAGCGGTGTTCTGGAGGCATCAATATTCAATTCTATCTGGTTAACTTTATCCAGATAAGTAGGACTGCATAAATAGCTGTTCTAACTTATCTAGATAAGTTAAGACTGTACTGGGGGTATTACAAGATCAGTTTGGTGGCAGTGAGCACCGTCTGCGTTAAGGGGACCCTTACCTTTTGTCATCTAATTCCCTGTGGATGTGCCCCCTACTAAGCAGAAAGGAGTGGTTCGAGCGATTCCCTCACAGGTTCGAACCTCCTCCCCCACTCAACTGATGCTAGATCGATTTGCCACCGCAGCCCTCACTGTTACCATCTCCCAAACCGCCACCATGTCCAGTGACACAGTCAGCACTAGCATCAGAGAGTGGAAGTCGCAGCTCTAGGCTCTGGATTGGAGGAAGCCGTGCTGACGTGTATGCCTTCTGAAGGAGGAGCCCATTTAGTGGGACTGGAAGAGCTAACATCCGTGGTGGTATCGCTGGAGCATGTCTGGAGAGGTCTTCAACGTTTGACTAGCATGATTATTCAATCTACCATGGAAGTAAAACAACTGTCTGCTAGAATGGAAGATTTAACTAAGACTGTCGATTCAGTTAAACTGGAATGTGTTACTCAATTTCAACAAGTTCGTGAAGATATTAAAGGTTTACAAGAGTTTAAGGTAGTAAAAGATAAAATGTTTCTCAATAGGAAAATAGAGTAAATAGAAAACTATAATAGGAGACTGAATAATTAACTTTCCAAAGACCCCTGGCATTCTACCTGGAGAGTTGTTTAAAAGATATTTGTCTGACGTTTTGAATTTTGCCCCTGAAAATATTCCTCTATTGAATCAAATTTACTATTTACCAAATGCTTCTAGTTCTCCAGGAGATAGACCAGGGGTTCAAGTTCAGGAAGGTGGTTTTGATTTAAACAATTTGTCAGCTTTTCTGGAAGAATCTTTGTCAGAAACGACTGAGAGGGCTACACTGCTGGTTTCATTTGTCTTTGAACAGGACTTAAACACAGTGATGAGACTCTATTTTCAGAATTCTCAGAAGTTGTTCCAAGTCAAAATGTCACAAAAGTCAGGAATAGTGAGTCCTTGGGCCACTGCCGAGGACCGGCAGCAGCAGGCGAACCACCCAAACAAGGATCGAGGCTGAAAACAAACAGGACTGGTACAAGCAGGACTGGAACTGAAGCTGAAGGCAGGCAGGGCTGCAACAACAGGACTGGAACTGAAGCTGAAGGCAGACAGGGCTGGAACAAGTAGGGCTGGAACTGAAGCTGAAGGCAGACAGGACAGGAACAAGCAGGGCTGGAACTGCAACAAACACACACAGATGAAAACTCATCTGAAGACCTCTTTTGCAAAGGCAAATCAGGAAGATTTCAAGGCGCTTTATAAAGGCATTTAATGATGATGTCACGAGTAAGAATGAGGCTTGGCAGCAGGAACACCAGAGCAAGGCTTGGCTACAGAAACACCGAAGAGAGGCTTGGCTGCAGGAACACCCAAATAGAACTGGCACAACCTCTGATACAGGATTGCGGAACAGAGAGAAAGCAGTCCACAGAAGCCACAGGGCCTGGTCATCGGGAGGAGAGGTGAGTGTAGGCATGGGACATGGCCACAACCGTGACATAAAAAGATCTGGATTTATCCAGGTGTGACTAAAATCACTCAAGAAGAAATCTTTCTTGGCCATGAGTCGAGAAACTAAGAATATTGGAGCTTCTTTTCTGTTAACTTACCCATGTAAATGTTTGGTTAAACCTGGTGGACTGAAATATGTTTTGTTTTGGGGGGGGGGGGGGGGGGGTTTTGGCCTGAACAATTGAGGTCTTTTTGGACATGAAAAGGTTTCCAGGGAATGGTTTAGGATTTAGGTATAGAAGGTTGTTTTCACGCTAAGACCTTTTCTTTTACTTTAATTTTATGAGGTTTAATGATCTCCTTTATCTTTTTCCACCCCCCTCCCCTGTTACCATATGGCTCCAGAAAAAGAAGGACAGTCCGGGTTTGTTTTCAATGGAAGTACTACTACTACTATTTACTATTTAGCATTTCTATAGCGCTACAAGGCATACGCAGCGCTGCACAAACATAGAAGAAAGATAGTCCCTGCTCAAAGAGCTTACAATCTAATAGACAAAAAATAAATAAAGTAAGCAAATCAAATCAATTAATGTGGACGGGAAGGAAGAGAGGAGGGTAGGTGGAGGCGAGTGGTTACGAGTCAAAAGCAATGTTAAAGAGGTGGGCTTTCAGTCTAGATTTAAAGGTGGCCAAGGATGGGGCAAGACGTAGGGGCTCAGGAAGTTTATTCCAGGCGTAGGGTGCAGCGAGACAGAAGGCGCGAAGTCTGGAGTTGGCAGTAGTGGAGAAGGGAACAGATAAGGATTTATCCATGGAGCGGAGTGCACGGGAAGGGGTGTAGGCCTGGAACAGAACAAAAAAAAAAGTGTCTAGGGGGCTGCAGTTGGATTCTAAACCCTGAACAGATTCTGCAGCACCGACTGCCCAAACTGACTGTCGCGCCGGGTGTCCTGCTCAAGGCAGTAGTGTGACGTGAATGTGTGGACTGAAGACCACATTGCAGCCTTGCAAATCTCTTCTATGGAGGCTGACTTTAAGTGAGCCACCGACGCAGCCATGGCTCTGACATTATGAGATATGATATGGCCCTCCAGAGTCAGTTCAGCTTGGGTATAAGCAAAGGAAATGTAATCTGCTAGCCAACTGGAGACTGTGTGTTTTCCGATGGAGACTTCCCTCCTGTTGGGAACAAAAGAAACAAACAACTGGGCGGTCTGAAGGGCTTTGTCCGCTACATGTAAAAGGCGAACGCTCTCTTACAGTCCAAGGTGTGCAAGCTGCTTTCAGCAGGACGGGCATGAGAATGGGGAAAAATGTTGGAAAGACAATTGACTGGTTTAGATGGAACTCAGACACCAATCTGTCCTCTTTTTTCTGGAGCCACCCCCCCCCCCCCCCTTTTTGTGTCTGTGGTCTAAGGAGGTTTAATTTTTCTTTCCCTTGATATCCATATTTTCTTATGTCAATGAAAAAAGAGGATTTTTTTTCTTGATATGTTATTTTGTATTATTAATTGTTACTTTCTGTTTTTCTTAAAACAAGTGGATACTTGTATGTTGATCTGAAATAAAATAAATATATATTTTTTTTAAGTTTGACTGCATATTCAGCATTCCAACGTAACCAGATGCACTGGCTGAAAACCTGCTTTGCATTAACAAGATCATAGGAGTCAACTTTTCAAAACAAATGTAGGGGGAAAACTCAGCATAAATTAGTCCTCCCTGGCTACTATGAAGGCGTTTACTCAAGTACCCGCTACACCTACAGAGCTGATAGCTATAAACTAAATCAGTTATTCAGTTAACTCTAAGCATATTTCTTCTCACTGAGTTTCAGCCACAAACATCAAGTTTGCTGAGCTTTAACAACCAATAGCTGGGATTTTCTTTACCGCAGTGCCAGGTAAGTGAAAGGAAAAGTCATAACCAGAGCTAGAAGAGTCTTGGCTGGAACAAGGGGGCACAAATATAAACCAAATGGTTCTTTTGTATCAACATCCATTAGGTTAAGGGGGAATCAAGATGACAGGAGGCTGACGATGCTCTTCTGAATTATTTCTTTTTTTCTATCCTATGGTGAAGAAAGGAGGTGAACAAAATATTATACACTTCTATGATAATTCCTGAGCCATAGCTGCAGTCGGTCCAATGGACTCCTGTTTTCTCTACAGCAGCAGGAACAAGACATAAGTAATGCTACACTGGGAAAAGACCAAGGGTCCATCGAGCCCAGCATCCTGTCCACAACAGCGGCTAATCCAGGTCAAGGGCACCTGGCAAGCTTCCCAAATGTACAAACATTCTATACATGTTATTCCTGTCTCAGTCCAACAGCAGTGTTTCAGTTGAATCCCTAGCATGGACCATGATTTATTCCTACTGTTTCCAAAGGAGATTTCAAACACAGTTGTCCTCTGGAGGTTTCACTGCCTGCATTTTCTTGGATCTTTATCTATTGATTATCTCAAGATATAATTGGTAACTGGTACTAGGGACAAATACAGTGAAAGACCTATCAAAGGATCTCGGCCTACCAAGAAGTAGATGCTACCTCAGGGCCTTTGGAGTCGACCAATCACACAACACCACAGAATGAAGATATTTCCTTCTATGGAAAGCAAAGTTGAGACTGAGAATGTGAACAATGCACCCTTGAATCAGTTCCGGAAGCTACAGATGGACTTTCTGATCAAGGAAGTGTATTTTTGTACTCCTACTGTTCATATATAGGGAATAATATGGAAGGTTATCTTGATACTGGAAATGAGTTTTAGCCTTACACATACAGAATATCTCCATAGCTTTCACATTATTCAAATTCAAAAGCTCCATTCAATCACAGACTTTGGAGACTTATTCTAATGATATTGTCTCCGTTAAAAAACAGGTTTCCTCTTCACAATTTGGCTACAAATACTACCCTCCAATTGTTCCAACAGTACCTGATGGAAGCTCTCAACATTTCAAAGGAAGCTATCCCTCTACTGATAAAAGTATTTTATCTTCCATCTACTACCGGAATAAGAACATTATTTACTTAAGGAAGAATTGTGGAGGAGGCAGAGGAATTAGATCTCATACAAGAACTGAAAGAGGTTGAAGAAAAGGTTACAGGAAGGCCACATTACTGGCTTCCTTTTTATACTGAACTAGACAAAACAGGAGTTTTCCATTCAAAACATGGATTAGTTTATATTTAAAAAGTTGTACATATTTTCACAATTCAAGCTCTATTCAGGTTTGACAGAAAAAAATTCAGTAGATATAATTCAGTAATTTGTGTAAATATTTGAAGCAGCTTCAAGGATATAGGTATACATTCTTAGATTCCGGGATCGGGATGTGTCAAGTTCCACTTGTATTTTAGAACAAGATTTGCCAACATAGAGCCTGTTCTAATATACATCCAGGAATAGTAGTGTATGCATCAATTACATGCAGTGGGAGGATCCATTTTACAAGTATCAACATCTAAATTGTCACCAGGGTCAACTCGACAACAAACATATGTGTACTAGCATGTATGAATCTGTAGTGGTATTTCACCACATACACATATATGTCAGCCATTTTAGGAATATATGTTTCTCTGTTTGCTGAAGCTGTCCTAGCATCCAATATCCTTTCCTAGCATCACTTTTGGGGGAGGGATCAAAAATAATGGGGGATTAACAGCTGACCATCCCAAATCCCTCCAATGAGGTGCTGCAATTTTCTCTAAACTAGACGTTCTCGGGAGCAGGTACACTGATGTCCGTGGACATAAATGTGCACTGCTCTTCTGAAATGGGAAATGCACATGTATCTTTTGGCCGCTCTAGTCCCACTCAAAACATGCCCTATTTGAAATGTCAATAAAATAAAATAAAGTCCAACCAGTATTTGTACTAAGCACGCACGCGCACACACACACACACACACACACTCGTGTTCAACTAAAGTGCCAAAATCTGGATTCTGTCCAGACAACCTGCCAAATGGAATACAGGGAGGGCAAGAGATCAGCTTAGAGATAACAGCTCTGAATAGCAGGAAGCAGCTCAGGGGAATGGAGGCAGGGCTGTTTCAGGCATGTTATCATCAGGGCTCCAGAGCAATGGATACCACTGTAGAGGAGGGTTATACTAGCATCACATGCACTCTGACATTATTCTCACTATATTAAACTATGGTACAGGGTTGGGAATGTGTTCAGTTTACATGGGTTTAAGTCAGTAGTTCCCACACCTGGTCCTGGAGGCACCCCAACCAGTCAGAATTTTGGGATACCCACAAAGAATATTCATGTGAGAGATTTGCATACACTGCCTCCACTGCACGCAGATCTACCTCATGAATATTCATTGTGGATATCCCAAAAACTTGACTGGCTGGGGTGCCTCCAAGACTAGGTTTGGGAACCACTGGTTTAAGTAATTTTCTTTATTAATTTACGCTCCGGTTTACTAAGCAGCACTAGCAGTTGTCCGTGACCTAGTGCCGACACGGCCCACTCACTTTGAATGAACCGTGTCAGCACCTGCGCATGGATATCCACTAGCGCTGCTGCATAAACAGACCCCTTACTGTATGCCCTGGCAAAAAAGGGAATCTAAAATCATATTCCATGTGCCTGTAAATGACAAAAACAGATCCGGATTAAAGCTGGAGTGGGCTTCCACAGAAACTCCAGTGGGAAGTAGAACCAGTGCCAGGTAGACTTCTACGGTCTGTGCCCTAAAATTGGCAGGGAGACAGCAATTAAGTAAACCAGTATTAAATCACGAAGAAGTGGAACCTGTGCAGAGTGCCACATTCTGGCCACCTTGTTCGGCAGACTGGATGGACCGTGTGGGTCTTTATCTGCCGACATCTACTATGTTACAATGTGCTTTAGATATAAACATTTATCACACTATTTGATCACACATCCTTTGAAATACAGGGATTTTTATTAAAAAGAGAAGGCAGGGTTGTAAATTCCAGAAAATACAGCACTAAAAGTCAAACATAAATAGGAAACATATGGCCATTTTTTGAATGTGATGCTACTCGGCCATGTTTGCACAGGACAACTTGGTGACTCAGCAAACAGGGCGGCGGCTGACAGCACTGTGCAAGCTCATTTGTTACAGCCATTACCAAAGATTATAAGGTGGTTACAAAGTCCCTGAACAAACTGTGGGGTCCTTTTACTAAGGTGCACTGAAAAATGGGCTGCACTAGTGTAGGCGTATATTTTGGCCACTCACAGCTCCATTTTTCAGAACGCCTGTAAAAGAGGCCTTTTCTTTATTTTTGCCAAAAATGGGTGTGCGGCAAAATTAAAATTGGCACGCGTCCATTTTGTGTCTGAGACCTTACCGCCACCCGTTGACTTAGCGTGGTAATCGTCTACGCATATAGAATGACGATTACCACCCGGTTTCTGTGCACGCCAGAAAATAAAAATTATTTTTGGGTGTGCATAGCAGACGCACATCAAAAATGAAATTACCGCATGGGCCACGTGGTAGCCGGGTGGCAACTCCGAATTGGCGCGTGTTGGGCACGCATAGGCGCCTACGCGGCTTAGTAAAAGGGCCTCTGTGTATGTTATTACCTAGGGTATAAAGGAAGCTGGTGTCCAGTACCAGACAACGGCTTTCATTCATCCCTCACACTTGAAATCTTTCCTTGTCCATGATTTCAAACCTTGAGTTTAAATCTCTTCCCAACACCAACTGGTAATGGACATGATTGCTTGGTCTAATCTGGATTCTGGCAACCAGGAAGTGATACTACAGGGTCAAAACAGCATGTCCTTGAAATAATAAATTCACTAGGAACATGCATTGCTTTCATGTGCCAGACAACCTCAGAATGAACATGATTAAAATGTTTTGTTTCAGAGACTGCCACTTATCAGGCTGGAGAAACTGGCTAGTAACCTGACCTGCATAGGAGGCACATTCCTTCCACCTCCCACCCTCCTGCAGCCTTTCATCTTGCAGTGTTCGGGAGAGGCTAGGGACTCCTGCACATTTTCATGCTGTACAAAAGACCACTGGAGTTCATAAAGACCTTATTGTGCACAGAGGGTAAAGGAGGGTGAAAAGAGAAAAAAAAACACACACACACACACACACAAAAATATTTGTTGATGGAGAAGACCATGCAAAGAAGGAATTTGCCTTTTTGCACCAGATGTAGCGTTAGCAACTTTATAGAAACAACTATTTCTCTCCATTTTGAGCTATTCTGGATGCATTTTAAGCTGACTTCCAGTCATTGAATCAAGATTCTGTCTGCTCCGTGGACACTAAGGGGACCTTTTACTAAGGCATGTAGGCACCTATGCACGTCCAATGCACATCAATTTGGAACTGCTACCGCATGCCCCAGGCGGTAATTCCATCTTTTATGCGTGACTGATGCACGTGGCTGAAAATATTTTTTATTTTCTACCACGTGGCGCTAACTAGGCGGTAATCTGCAGTGTACACGCGCTGACGATTACCGCCCGGTTAACGCACAAGACCTTACTGCTAAGTCAATAGGTGGCGGTAAGGTCGCAGGCCCAAAATGGACGCGCGCCAATTTTTATTTTGACGCATGTGTATTTTCTGCAAAAAAGAAAAATGGACCTGCGCATATCCAATACCCGCGCCTACAACAACACAGGCCATTTTTAGGCGCACCTTAGTAAAAGTACCCTTAAGAATCTTCCAATAGTAGGTACTTTAAATTCACAGGTTCTGGTTCAGTTCCATCCCAGGCTATAAAAAAAAAAACTGTGCCCGCTGAAATACCACGTCTTAAAAAAAAAAAAAAAAAAAGCCAACGGAAAGGGAAAAATATGCAACGAGACATTAGAAGAGGCTCCCAAAAAAGTGTACACACACACCTACATGTCTTTAAAAAACATTAATGTATATCCTGCAGAAATCACATCTAGATTGAAGACATGGATAATATGCTTCCTCAAAAACAGGACTAAGTATTAGCAAAAACGTGAAGATTTTATAAAATGCAAGTTTAATTGCAACTGTGTCCAAACTCTGCCCCTGAGCATACTGTGCACCAGACATATTTTTACATTAGTATTTTACGTATGGAAAAAGGAGTTCAAATTACCTTCTTAGAGGATAATTTTATAGTAGGTCACCTTGATTTGAAACGCAAGCAAACACCTATTTTCAGCCTGTTGTATAAAGGTACAGGGCCGCCAAGGGGGATGGGTGGGGGAGGGGGCAAGATTCCCCAAGCCCAGCCTCCAACTCTGCCTCAGTACATGTCTACATGCGAGTCACATAAACATGCATACCTTCTTAGCACTGCAGGTATTTTTAGGCATCTATGCCCTAATTCTATATATGGCACTCAAAAATTGTGTACGTAAATTTGGGCGTGCACTCAATTTGCACACGCAATTTAATTGATAAGCCAATTAGTGCCAATAATTAGGTCTAATAACTATCGGCGTTAATTGTAATTAATTAAAATTTGTGTGCACATCTTTAAGTGCCGGGATCTGCGCATAAATTTTACGCCTGGATCTGAAAAGAGGGAGGGGGATGGGCAGATCAAGGCCATTCCTGGAATTTGTGCGCACTGTTGGAGAATTTCGGGGATCTGCACTTAATTTAGGCATGAGAATTTACCCCCGGTTTTAGTTGGTGTAAATCCTCATTCCCAAAATTGGGCGTGGATCCTGGCACTGCGCGTTATTCTATAAACAGCGCCCACCTCTGAGCACCATTTATACAATAGAACTTAGAGATCATTTTTAATCGGTGCCCAAATTTGGGCGCCATTTACAGAACTGAGTCCACAACCCACTGGATAATTTTATAAAAAGCTTAACGTACAAAAAAAAACTTTAAGAAACGTATCCCCTTAGAAAGCAAGTTTTAAGTTTTACAGGAGTAAATACATTTACCTGTGCAAAAATGTAATTTCAAAATTGCCCCCCATCTATGTGGCTAAAAATACACACTGGAGTTAATTCTCAAAATTCAGTTTCTTGTTTACTTTCCTCTGTCTTCCCCCCCTTGATCCCTTTCATCTTTTCCCTGGGCCTACTTTATCAGCACTGCTCTGTTGTTTTAAGTGTTGTAAACCACAGTCGCCTACCAGACTCAAATTTGCAGTATATCAAAAATATGAAATAAATAAATAAAATCAATAAAATTAAGTTAGGCGCTTAAAGTATATGCGCTGAGTGCAAATTCCATAATGGCGATTGCCCAAACAAATGCTGTTATAGAATACTAGAATAACTCTGCTGTTACTCGCCTAACTTAAATTGAGAGATCTTACACTAGCTCAGTGGTTCCCAAACCTGGTCCTGGAGGCACCCCAGCCAGTCAGTTGAATATTCACGAGGAGAGATTTGCATACACTACCCCCTTGGTATGGAAATCAATCTCATGAATATTCATTGTGAATATCCTGAAAACCTGACTGACTGGGGTGCCTCCAGGACCAGGTTTGGGAACCACTGCAGGACTAGCTCAAAGGCTGGTGTAAACGTCCATGCCTAACTCAGGGGCATAGCCAGACTTCGGCAGGAGGGGGGTTCAGAGACCGAGGTGAGGGAGCACATTTTGCCCCCCTCCCCCCGGCACCGCCACCCCCCCTGCCATTTTTGACCCCCCTGCCACCACCACCTTTGACCCCCCCTGGCATCTACCCTTTCGACTCCCCCTTCCTGCCGCCGCCAACCCGCTGTCGCCATCGGGTACCTTTGCTGGCGGGGGTCCCCAACTCCCGCCAGCCAAAGTCCTTTTCTCTGGACTTGCACGTTGTATGTGCAGAACGTCAGACTCACAGAAACAGAAGCCTTGCTTTTAGATCAGCAACGTGGCCACGCCGGCGAAGAGGACTTCGGCTGGCAGGGGTTGGGGACCCCCGCCAGCAAAGGTACCCGATGGCGACTTGCTGATCTACAGGGACCCATGCACCAAGGCCCGAATTCAGTAAATGAAATTGAAAGTTAGATGCCAGAAAGATCCAGGCTAATATCATTCTATAAGGAGTACTCCGCACCAAACACCCTTTTAGACTAGCGCTTAGCGGCAATTGCCTCAACCAACTGTGGACACGCGAACTTACACCAAGTGAAACCTGGCACAACCCTGGAATTCTATAGAATCGTGACCAAATTATGGGAACACCTCTGACCCGCGCCAGTGCCCCTCCCATGGCCATGCCCCCTTTTGGGTTGCACACGAGACAATTTTGGCACACAGCTTTATAGAATTGCACGTAGGCAGAAGTGCATGCAAATCCACATAATTGCCAATTAATGTCAATAATTGGTGTTAACTGGCTTGTTAAGTAATTACACTGTGTGCACATCTCGGGATCGCACCCAAAATTTGGCACACAAATTTCGGTGACCTTTATAGAATCCGGGGTTATAAAATACCAACTGCAGTTACACGCATAACTGCAAATTAGTGCCAATTACATTAATAATAGACAATTATAGATTGTTAAATTAGGACCCAACTGGCATTAACAATTAAGTTATGCACATAAGAGGCAGTAAGATTATAGAATTAGATGATTCTTTCTGTAGTATGCATACTTTTCACCACAGCAAAAATGGGCAGAGCTGGAATCAGGGTTGCAGTGGGAGTGTACAGCACATGCTGAGATTTCATTTCGAAATCCCTGTGAGTACTTTACCTTATATACAGTACTCTGGCCCTGGTATAATGGGATAGGTTCTTAGTGGACTAGCTATTAAGATCTGTCATGCGCGTAGGTTCGATCATGTCTCTCCTCTACTGCAAAAATTCCACTGAACGTATTATTTTCAAATTGCTCATCCTTACTGTCAAAGCGTACAAAATAGGTCTGCCTGATTATATCACTACATTTACTATTCTATATTCTCCTACTCGTCTGCTCCACTCTATAAACAATCACAGACTAGTTCTTCCTAACCCAAAGTTGGCTCAGTTAGAATTCACCCGGCACCATGCATTCTTTTTCACTGCTGCTTTCTTTTGGAACTCTTTACCTCTCTCCCTTCGGGCTGAGTCGTCTTTAAGAATTTTAAGACGGCTCTAAAAACATGGCTTTTTAAACAAGATTTTTCCTTGAAATAATAGTTGTTTTTCAGTACTTCACATAGATTGTCGACTTTCCCTTGCCCATTTCCCCCCACCCTCTCCCTGCACTTCCTGCTCAATCTTTTTCCCTCTCCTTTACCTCTGGTTCACTTCTCTTGCCTTTTCCTAGCTTAGCTTGATGAATGTCTTGATATGACTGTTTTACATTCTTTCCTATCAGAATTTTGTAGTTCCTTTCTACTCTTTCTTGTGTATAATTTTATTGATTGTAAACCGCCCGGTTCAGTGAGTCAGCATGGGCGGTATAGCAAGTTTTAATAAACTATAAACTATATGTTTCTTCACTAGCTTGCAGGACCTAACCCTTTCATTGCTCAAAACACAATGAGCAAAAGATGGCAAGCTAGACAAGGAGATGATTTTTTTTTTAACTGCTCATGCACATATAAGGAGCAATGTTAGAGAAAGCACTGTTTATATGCTCCCCTTACAAACCCTCACCTTGGTTCTCTCCAGAACTTCGGGTCCTTAAGCACAAATGATGAAAACTGGAAAGGAGACAATATAAATCTGGCGTAAATCTCGCCTGGATGAGGAAGGGCTAAACTGTAGGAAACACATGACAAAGTTCCACCAAGTCTTAACAGCAACCAAAAAACAATATTTCTCTCAGTGCATTGAACAAGCTGCCAGTTCAACTAAGCTCACTGCAAACCACACAAGGGAAGCATCCTGCCCAGTCAACACTGAACTGTAATGATTTTGCTGCACACTTTGCCAACAAATTAAAAGCTTCCACCAGGGTTTAGAGGCAGACTCATCCAGTCTCCCATCAGAAGTGCACAAACTTGCCCCCTCCTCACACAGACATATGGGACTCTTAACTCAATAACAGAAGAGGGCCTTGACAAAATCCTGAGGACCAACCACTTGCTTCCTCAACCTCTGCCCATCAAAGATTTATTTATTTATTTATTTGTTGCATTTGTATCCCACATTTTCCCACCTATTTGCAGGCTCAATGTGGCTTACATAGTACCGGAATGGCAATTGCTGTTTCCGGTGTGAACAAATACATTGTGCTGTAGTGGTAGGAAGAAGTTTATATGGCAATGCCATAGAATAGTCCTGATGGGAAGAATATTGTTGTGAGTGCAACAGGCAAGCAGGGGCCTAAAAATGAGGCTATAAAAACTGTGAATTCCTCTCTTTCTAATGGACAACTACCAATAGAATTAAAAAGGGTAGTGGTGCGTCCTCTGCTAAAGAAGAATAACCTTGACCAGTATCTAACATCCCAATTCTAGGAAATATGTTCTGGCTAGATCCGTGCTAAACTGGATTCAGACAAAATGATGGAATAGGGACAGTCCTCGTATCCCTAATAGATGATCGTCACAGAAACTGAGACAGGGGCTTCACTTTGGTGTTAGTATTGCTGGATTTCTCAGCCACTTTTGACATTGTGATTCACAATATCATGCTAGCAGGACTGGCAGAAACAATATCAGTGGTGCAGTACTTGCCTGGTTCAGATCCAATCTATCAGATAGGCAGCTGTCCACATTCTGTTTGGCAGTACCTCACTGCCACCATGGGTACTGACCTGCATGGTATCACACGGATCGATACTGTCATTTATCTACTTCAAGCCACTAGGCGAGCTGATTCGTTCAATGGATACTCAGTTCTGCATCAATGTGGATGATGTGCAGCTACTCACACCTGTTAAACCAGACTTACAGTGCCCCCTCCCCCCCCCCCCCCCCCCCGCAATCAAGGGCCCCCTTCCTAGTCCAGCACCATCCTTTCCCCCAGTTTCACCCCTTGGTCCAGCAGCACAGCTTACCTCCCTTCCAGCCAAGCTGCTTCCTGGGGGGAAAAAGCAGCATAAAAGCACAAAACCAACATTAGTCTGTGCTGTAACCTTCTGATTCTAAGAGATAAGACTGGCAGAGCCATCAACACCATAGACTGATATCTGCTCCACACCTTTAGGCTGCTTCCCCCCCACCCACCCCCACCCCCACCCCCAGGAAGCAGCCGGATTGAGGAGCAGAAGGGAGGGAAAGATGATGCTAGACAGCAGTGGGCCCTGTGCTCAGGGCTGATTTTACTTATGGGTCCTTTCCTATGTTTAGCTGGGCCCAGGGCAGCTGTCCCCTTTGCCCACAGATAAAAGTGGCCCTGTCTATCATGACAAGAAAGAGTAAAAAGTTCATCAGTTAAAATGGTCTCTTACCACAATCTGAATCTCTGTAATGATACCAGACAGCAGGGGTGTAGCCTAGGCAAGAAGTGGGTGGGCACCAAATGTTCTCTCCCCCGTCCCCACATCAAAAAAATATCTCAGCTGGTGGGAAAATGCTTCTCTCCAGTCTCTACCTTGGTAGTCTGCAGCAGGCATGCGCTGAAAACTGAGCATGCGAAGGTGCCAGTATTGTGGAGAGCAGCATTTTCATTACCATGTGCTACTGTTGGATGGGCCTCAGTCCTAAGTGGGTGGGCCCCGGCCCATCCAGGCCCACCTGTGGCTACGCCACTGCCAGACAGCTAGCAAACATAAAATGAACAGCAAGCATAGAAGAAGCCAGCCCATTTCGAAGACAGACTCCCCCTATTAAACTAACTGGTTGCTGCAACTCAGAAAAGAAGTATAAGAAAGCAGCAAGTGAGTTCACGTATAATAAAACCAGACAAGAGGTCAGTACTGAAAAACAAACAGTCTGGGACAACCGTATAAAACTGAGGTTCTGCCGAAGAGCTTTGAACCCAAATATTTTAATCATAAGTCTCAGTCTGTGGTATTTGCACGGCTAAGTTACGATGGAATGCTCTGGATCAGCATTCCAGTATATTTTTGTAAAATACCATGTGGAAATCAGAGCTGGAAAGTCTACAGGTGGAGGTGCCTACTGCTGTCTGCCTGAAGGAAGTGTGGCATCAGCCCACTGAGCTGGAAGAAGGCACAGACTTTGACCATACTGGCAGGAAGGCGGCAGAGGCCTGTGCAGGCCAGAGGAAAGAGGAAAGCTACCATTGAGAGCAGCTAAATTGGCCTGGTGCTGCAGTCTCAGAGGCAGAGGTAGGGGGAATGGAAGACTGCTGGAACAGTCCCTGAGAAGGGGAAGTGAGAGTGAAAGTGTATTTATGAGAATAAGAGAAAGATAAAGACAGAGAGAAAGTGAGATAAAAAGACAGGGTGTGATAAAGTGATGAGTCTATATTGTGGGTGTGTGGGGGGGGGGGGGGGAGTTCACTCTTCCTCCTTAGGCTGCCAAATTAAACATCAATATGCATTTCCCTTCCCTTCAATCCATAAATTAAGTCCTAGGTATTTGTATAAAATTCTGTAAGTCCCAAGTGTGTGTGGTGTATAAATTATAGCAATACAAACCAAAGGTATAAATCTAGCTTCAAGTATAATACAAAATATATATTTAAAAAATGTAGAAATAGTCTAAAAATATCAAACACAAAAGCATTCACACCAAGGGCCAGATTCAGTAAATGGCACCTAAATATGGGTGCTGAAAAAAAAAAAATCGGTGTCCAGTACTATTCTATAAATGGTGCTCTGAAATGAGTGTTCTTTATAGAATAGCTGAATGGAGGAGGGTGCCCACCATTTTATTCCTCTTCCGATAACCGTAAATGGAAGTTTGATTTTGTGTCTCTAGCAAAACTGTGGGCTGTGAAGTTAAGGCCCAAAACTGTGGGCTGTAGTGGCAGCAGAGTACTACAAAGTGTAGCCTGTAAAGTTGAACTGAGTGGCCGGGTTGGCTTGCAAGTTAAGCCTAATGGACTCAATACACATGCAGATGGAGGACTGACATCGTGGTAATCAAAGTATAATTACCAACTGCTATAGATGGGCTAGCTTTATGAAAGAATGCTATGATGATGAGAATCCTGTATCCACTGTGGATCTCCCAGCAGGATTTACTCCAGAGGAGTTTGACCGCTATGTGGCTGTTGAAGACGACCTGCAGACATCTGTGGATATAAACAATGAAGAGATTTGCTCAGAGTTGCAGTCTGTGGCTGAAGATGCCGGAGACCCAATGATGAGCCAATGGGATGGAAGTTAACAGTGAATGTGAAGCAAGACCCACTGTGACATTTGCTGCTGCATTACAAAGCTTGGACATTGTAAGAGCTTAGCTAGAGGGTAATGGTTGCCAGAGTTATGAACATTATTATGACCTGCTGAACCTTGTCTACAAAACAAATAGACAAAACACTGTACAGAAAACAATTACAGAGGGGTCCTTTTACTAAGCGCGCCAAAATTGAGTTATCGCCCGACTACCGAGTGGCTCTTGCGATAATTTCATTGTTGGCGCATGTTCAATTCACGTGTCTGAAAAATATTTTTTATTTTCAGGAGCGCACCAAATGGCATTTGGCGCACATAGGTCATTACCGCCTGGATACCGCATGAGTCTTTACTGCTAGGTCAGTGGCTGGCGGCAAGGTCTCAAACCCAAAATGGATGAGCGGCAATTTTCATTTTGCCGCATGTCCATTTTCATCAAAAATTTTAAAAAGGCCTTTTTTACAGGCGCGCTAAAATATGGATCGGCACATGACCAAAATCCGTGCCTACACTAATGCAAGCTATTTTTCAGCACGCCTTTGTAAAAGGACCCCAGAATTTTTTATACCTTTTAAATAACACTAGTTCTGTGTTGCCAAATTTTTATTTATGTTTTATTGACCTTTTTCTGAAAATTGTTAACAATGCAATAGCAGTACTGTAATAAATAAGTTAAGCTACACTGGCTCTGTGTGATTTCTTAAATAATGGTGTGAAAATGGTAACTTTGGTTACATGCAAATAAAAATCCAGTCCTGAGACCTTCCACTTAACCGGAGTGCACTGGGCTTGCTTTCCAAAAAGATTCATAAAAATGCCACACTCCATTGGAAACACAGGGATAAAAATTCCTATATACACTTCTATGCAGCTGCTAGTGATAGGGGGGATCAAATAACAAATTATAAAACCATGAAACAGCAGAAGGGACAACATATAGCCATTATGGGCCAGATTTAGTAAATGGCACCTAAATGTAGGTAAGTTGGAATAACGTTCATAGCGCCATTCTATTAACCGCATTTACAGTAAGATGCGGTTTATAGAATTGCATGGAGGCCGGGAGAACATGCGTGCATTTAGGTGTGGCCATTTACGCCACTGAAAACCTGGTGTAAATACAATGCATGTAAATTTGATTGACACCCCTGATATGCCTACACTCCTCCCAGTTACATGCATTAGAATTTACGCATGCCTCTTTTTAGAATATGCCTAAAAAGAAGTGTTGCGTAAATTCCAGTTATTGCCAATTAGTGATAATTGGTTGTTATTGGCCAATTATCACTAACTGACTCATTATTCAATTGAGTAGCACATATAAATTGCCCACATGCACAATCTAACATGCGCTACTTGCCAAACCATATATAGAATCCTTCCCTATTTGTAAAACCTTAACACTCTTCTGACTGGTTTAAATAACAAGGTTGCAGTGGATTTTCAAAAACACTTATCTGGTTAATAGGTGCTGCTAATTATCTGGATAAAGGTGGGGCAGTCCGTGGACAGACCTTGGATGGAGCTGGGGGTTATCTAATTAGTGGCCACATTAAGATTGATAACCAGATAGCTAACTAGAAAAAATTAGGGCAGAGAACTTTATCCAGTTAGCTGTCTGAATGTGGTCACTAACCAGATAGTGACCACTCAACGTGTAATTAAACTCTGGAATTTGTTGTCAGAGAATGGAATAAAAGCGGTTAGTTTAGCGGGGTTTAAAAAAGGTTTGGCTACCTTCCTAAAGGAAAAAACCATAGACCATTATTAAAATGGACTTGGGGAAAATCAACTGCTTATTTCTAGAATAAGCAGCATAAAATGTATTGAATTGTTTGGGGATCTTGCCAGGTACTTGTGACCTGGATTGGCCACTGTTGGAAACAGGATGCTGGGCTTGATGGACCTTCGGTCTGTCCCAGTATGGCAATACTTATGTACTTACAGTACTTCCAAGTCTGCACTGAAACCAGATATTTGGTGCCTGCAGGGCTATGTGTTTGGGCAATTTCCTTCAACCTTATCCACTAGGGATGTGCACAAACAAATAATTTGTTTGAAGTTTTCATGAATTTTTCCCAATTTTGGAAGAATTTTTGTTGGTCTTACACATTTAGTTAAATATTGATTTTTTTTTTTCAAATGTGCATTGTACTGAGGGGCCCATTTACTAAAGGGTAATCAGCCCATAACAAACAAGCTACTACAGAAACAAGTTAAAGCGCTTTGCGGTATTTTTCCTGTTTCTGTGCACTAACCTATGTGTTATTGATTTTTTTTTAAATATGTTTATAGGGGGCACATCATGGACGGAGAGTGAGCATATCCTAAATAGGAGGCAGTAAGTGCTCCTATGTTAACTCTGGGGTTCACTTACAAAGGCAACTAGCGTTTTTAGCATGCGCTAAAATAAGCATGTGCTAAATGTTAGAGACACCTGTATATTTCTATGGGCTAAAACGCTAACGTGTCTTTGTAAAAGGACCCCTCTATGCAGGTGCCACGCACTAATGACAATATCAGCATATAGCCTACAATAAATTATGTTTTAAGAATCCCCCAAAAGTGCTACATGAAATCTGGGTTTAACACATGGTAAAATCCCATGTTTGATATGAACTGATTTATTTATTTGATATACTGCTTTATTACAAGAAATGTGTTGAAGCGGTTTAAAATAAAAATGTTACCACGTGTAAAGGCCAGATTCTACTGCATTTTAATAAAAGGGCCCCTAATTGTCGTAACATGTTACTTTTTTAGGTTAATGCACATTAATCCCCGGATTCTACTTAAGGCACTGAAAATTGTGCACGCAATTTAATTGAGTAATGAGCCAATTACTGCCAATAACTGGGCACAAACGGTCAATTATTGGCAACAATTTGGATTTGCACATAACATCTTAAGCGCTATTCTATAAAGATGTCTGTGCAAAATATTTAGCACACAATTGAAAAGGGGCGTGGTCATGCAGGGGTATGGGTGGGTCAGGGATGTTCACTAAAGATGCATGCACTATAATAGAATATGAGGGATCCATGCTTAATTTAAACGTGAGGATTTACACCAGCTTTCTTTGGGCGCAGATCCTGGTGCTATGCACTATTCGAGTGGTTCCCAAACCTGGTCCTTGAGGCACCCCAGCCAGTCAGGTTTTCAGAATACGCCCAATGAATATTCATGAGAGAGATCCGCATGCACTGCTTCTACTGCATGCAAATCTCGCTCATGAATATTCATTGTGGGTATCCAGAAAACCAGACTAGCTGGGGTGCCTCCAGGACCAGGTTCAGGAACCACTGCTCTGTTCTATAAATGGTGCCCAACTGAGAGCACCATTTATAGAATAGCACCCAAAGTGCCTATTTTTCAGCGTCCAAATTTGGGCACTATTTATTTAGTGTAGTCCTAAATCCTTTTTTTCGTGCATGCCACATTTTTTAAGGCACACTAACAAAGAAGCGCCTTTATTTTACACATACCCTCACATATTTAGGCCATGTTGCAAATTCCTTTGGGGATGGAGAACACAAACGCAGTCTGCTAAGTAGTTATTCACAATGCTGGCATTGGCTTTTTTTTTTAAACCAGCTGCTATGTGTCACCTTAAGAACAGCATTTGACTTGTCCTCCCCTTAGAAGCTGGGCGCTCCCAACACTGACAAGTGTAAAGGAACAGAAACTCAAGCTGGTAGCTAAAAATAAGAGCCAGGTCTTCTGCTCAGTAGTGCAAGACCCTTAGCCTAGACCTTATATATCACTCCTTACATCTTACAAAATTAAGCAGGACTATGCAGTGATTCAGCATTAGATGCTGCACTGGAATGAAGATAAATGCAACCCCACTCACAGGGACAGGCCACTACGCGTACACAGGTACCAGCCATAACAGAGGATGTGCACTTCCACAGCCGGCACAGCCCTTAGTCAATTTTATTTTAATTATATTATTGTCTGACAGAAATGGCAAAAATAGCTCCCTTCTATAGAATTCACCATGAACTTAAAGGAATTTCTTTTGCTTTGGACAGAGGTCTACCGATCAAACTCAAGTGTGCAAGTGTATCACTACTAATGCGGTCAAGGCCCATGTTTAAAATAAAACTATGGGTTCAGTTTTCTTCTAAATTGCTGATGAACAGCTGGGTGGCTCCTCCTCCCCCATTAACAGGGCTGGTAGTGTCAGAAGCGAGATAAACATTTCATACTGAAACCCTGCAACAGTGAACCTCCTGAGAACATTTCCGAAAGTTGTTTACTTACAAATGAATTTCAGTGGGTGAAAAATCCTATACCAGTAAACAGCTCCTTGGCAGAACACAGAAGGTTTTTTTGACAGACACATATTTCTTTAAAACTACCCTGCTCTTTATAATGAGTACAATGGAGAAGTGTATTGTAGAAGTACACACAGGGGCAGAAGGGAATTTAACGCCTGTGAATATTATTTTGATTTAAGCAGCGACTACCTGGTTTGTTTTCCCTCCTGTATCAGACACAAACCAGGAAGGAAACTGTTCTATGCTGATAAAGTAACTCTGTTTTCATGTCAAACAGGAAGGTAAAGCTCTAACATACTGGTCCTGGAGAATACTGACATCTTAGTAGGCTGTGATGATACATTTTATTGGTTTTTCAAACCTGGTCTTTTTAAATCAGTGCCTGGGCAGTGTTAGAGTTCATTGAAAACACATGGCATGCTTGGGGTTTTTTTGTTTGTTTGTTTTTGTTTTTTAGGGGGGATGTTTTTTATATATATACATACTGAGCTAAACAAGCAAATGCTATTGAAGACGATGCTGCAATGCTAGCAATTTTCAGGTCATGATTTCTCATGGACTGCTAAAATATAAGCTTCATTCTCCTTCACACCTGATTTACAAAGGTCCCCCTATAAGGTATCACTCTGTATTTCCACCTTGATAAAAATTACCGATTTGAAAATACAGAGTGATTTCCAAAGCTAAGATTGCATGCAAATGAGCTACTCACTGCTTTTGGAACAGCTCATTTGCATGTGATAGGGGGGAAGCCAGTCAGCCAGCGTGGCTGCTCTGCGCATGCTCAGAGAGGCGTTTGTATACGGCTTTCATACATACAAAGAAGCTGCGTGAATGAAAGCCGGGGTGCTCAGAGTCTTCCCTGCGGGATGGAGCAGCGGCTGACGGGTAGACCCGTGTTGGAGCTCCGGCATCTTCCCTGCCTCCCCGCTGCCGGGAAAAAGTGGCACCCACCTCCAGGGGGAAACAGATCAGGGATTCTCATAGCCCATATGGAAAAGCTCTGGCGCAACTTGTTTCTCCTCTTCTCCTACTTGGGACAGTGAAGAACTGTCAGGACCAACAGTTCCTGACCTCCCATTACATTTTCCACGGTAAAGATAGGGGCTGCTTGTGTACATCGCTCAGAAAACAGCTGTGCATCACTTTGCATGTACATTTGTATAGTAATTAGCTCCTTATAATGATTTTGCATGCAATTTTCGTTAGCTGCTACCATGACAGGAAAAGAGCTTGGAGAACCATTTTATTTATGTCTCGCTGTACTCTGTGCTAGCTAAACTGGTTAGAACCAGTGCAAAAACCACATTGCTGGCTTGTTAGGTTTTGTGCAGACTAGATGGACCGTGCAGGTCTTTTTCTGCCGTCATCTACTATGTTACTATGTATGTGCATTTGGGCCTCAGTCAGCTCTACACGAACAAAACCTGGTCAACATTTGGAGGTTTGACCAGTAAATGTTTGAGTATAATCTTCATTGAGAAAAATGAATATTAACTCTAAACACGTTCCCCAATATTCAGCTTGTAGGGGTCAGCGTTTTTGACAGCGCTAACCTATGCAGGTTGAATAGGCCTGGATATTCAGTGCTGTCCCCTATTCGGATATGGACATTGAATATCCAGGTACTCAATGGTGCCCAGAGGTTATCCAGTTACAGATGATATTCAGTGCCATACCTGGAAGGCTAACCAGGCATAGTCAGAACTGCACAATATGCAGCCCAACACAGCCAACTAGCTATGTCCTTAGTGGGGACCTAACTGGTCCATCCAGTCTGCCCAACAGTCACACTCATTATCAGTTCATGACTAAACCATACATATACTTGATCCTGATCTTTCTGTGCCATTTTTAGGACACAGACCATAGAAGTCCACCTGGCATTGTCCTTATGTCCCAACTTCTGGAGTTGCCGTCAAAGTTCGCTCCAATCTATCCTGATCCATCTTGCCATATATGGGACATAGACTGTAAAAGTCTGCCCAGCACTGTCTTTATGTTCCAACTGCTAGAATTCCCATCAAAGCTCTCTCCAGCCCTAATCTGTCTTGCCATACACAGGCCATAGAAGTCTGCCCGGCACTGGCCTTAGCTCCTCACAGCTGGAGTCACCATCTAAGTTCACTCAACACATCAACACACATGCAGTCACTTAAGTTTAGTTTTATACCATCCTTTTCTAATTAGGGATCCTCTGTGTTTATCTAATGCCTTTTGGAATTCCATCACCGTTTTTGTCTCCACCACATCCCTCAGGAGGACACTCCAGACATCAACCACCCTCTCTGTGAAAAAGTGTTTCCTGATGTTACTCCTAAATCTACAACCCCCATAACTGGGCAAGAGCCTCATCTGCCTGGATGAATAGTTTTAAAAATCGACCCCATGAACTTCTATGTGCTGTTTTTTTCTGGAGTATGATGATCAGAAATACAAAAGTACACATTATGAATACTTTAGCCACAACCTTTGTTCCAGTTTCCAAAGTGAAAGTTTTCTCTGATCCACTCTGGGTATGCTTCGACTACAATGCAGGTAAAGCAAATTCCTTTAACTGCCCCTACTAGTTATCTAATTTGGTTATTTACTTCATCCGGGGGGGGGGGAAGGTGGAAAGGAGGCAGTGATAGCAGCAAATGAGGCCCGATAGCAGAATGCAGAGGCAGCTGCAGTCATAGGTGCCAGTTCTGTAGGTGCAGCAGGTGCTTAAGCATCCTAGATTATTATGCAAAATCCATTACTGAATTCAAGGTGGGGTCATTTGTGCTGAGCTCACCATCCCCAATTGTTTTACCAAGTTGACTTCTATGGTTGCAGTGACAGATGGGATTCCCAAAAGTAAGGAGGTGTAGGCAGAAGGATGAGGCCCAGGAGGAAAGCAGATAGAGCAATAGCAGATTAGACCTGGAAGGTAGAGAAGAGACAACTGCGGCTGCAACAAAAAGGTATTCATGAATTGCTGCATCACAAACAGTAAAAGCAAAGAAAAAAATGCAAAAAAACAAAACATTCCTTTATTTCACAAAATTGATAGACGAGAAAAGAACTTCCCTGGTAATTTGTTACTAACTTGCTAGCATGGCTGTTCTTAAAGGATCAAAAGCATTGCCAGGCATCTGTTTAAAGAAAAGAAAATAATTTTGTCACAGATGAAAATAAAGATCCGTTCTACAAGTTCCTTGCCCCTGCCATGGTTGTGCACAAATGTTTCACTGGATGCATACTTATGTCTGATTAGACTCAAATGGTTCTCATAGTATTTAAGACAGGTGTCACAATACAGATGAGAATGTAGTAAGTGACGGCATAGGAGCCGGCTCTGTGGGGCTCTGTGGGTGCTTGAGCACCCCCAATATTGAGCAAATTCCTTGACTGTGTCAAGGGCGAGGTCATTTCTATTCAATTTAGCACCCCCAATAATTTTGAAAAGTTGGCTCCCCTGAGTGATGGGTAAGTCCCTTAAAGAAATTATTGGCAGATGGAGGGAACCAGAAGGAATGATTAGAAGGCAGCCTCTACCCACCAAATTTAGAATGTCCCTCTGAAATCTTTCCACTTCTGATCAGACCCATCCAATGTAGCCAATTCTACACAGCATATGGTAGAAAGGGTCAGAGTAACTTCAGCAGATGAGAAGCATGGTAGTGGCATTCATCGTCTGGACTCTGTTAGCTTGCATATAGCAGTGGTTGTTATTTTCAATTCTATTGTTAGTCTGCCCATAGGCCACTTGCAGATGTCTAAAGACTTCAGCTTCTTCCAGCCCCCCATTTCTTGAAATTCTTTGGGTTTAAACATGCAGCTCCCTCTATGTATAGAAGCTTTAAACCCCTCACTATTGTGTTGTCATACCATTGATGGAATGATATTGCTCTCTCAAGTCAGGGCTGTAAGATTCCATGCATGTCTCACAGAAATAGGTCAAGAAACATCTGAACTTAGTCCTTCTCCTTTCACAATCTTCAGGTTGGATATCATCTGAGGTAAAAAGATGGGCATCTGTGGTGTGTATGGCACAGACTCCTGAATGAATCCATTGCCTATCTGCTCCAATTCCTCTCTCCCTTTCTCTCTCTCTCTCTGTGGCAGTTGTGGGATCTAGCAGCATGCATCCTGTATGTCAGTGAGTTTGGGGTGCCACCAGAAAAGTGAGGCTCCTCTACAGCTAAGCCCTTATTCTGCAATTCTCCTCCTCTTCAATCTCTACATAATCCTTTTAATAGATCCTGGACCAGCTTTTCTCTACCTCTCTCAAAGGTCCTGCACCTGCTAGACTCTCACGCCAGCCCAAAACTCTAAGGAATGTTACTAGATTTTCGTTATGGGCCAGTTCACTAAACATAGACTCCTGAAGAAGCCGAAACACGGCTGTGTTGAGTCCACCATTTGCAATAAATATCATTGTTTAATTAAATTATACGTCTCCCCCATTGTTTTGATAGAGCCTATCTTCCCCACCCTTTCTTTGTTCCCTCCTATTTGTCTCGTGGGGATTAAGTGCACCTCCACACTTTGTGTGGTGTTTCTCTGGCCAGTTCACTAAATGGCACCCAAAATTAGGTGACACAAACAGGGGCGTAGCCACCCAAGTTTGGGTGGGCCTGGACCCAAGGTGGGTGGGCAGAACTCCGCCTTGTCCTACAAGTGATTTGGTTTCTCCCTCTCTCGCCTGCATGCCATATGGTCTTTCAAACATCCCCTCTCCCCCGTATACCTTTTAAATAGCAGATTTTCACCGACAGCAAACAGTTGTTGGGAGTTTTTGGCTGGTGGGGCTTGGGATCCCTGCCAAACACATTATAGGTGTGCTGCTACTTGGTGGGCCTGAACCTAAAGAGGGTGGGCCTGAATCCACCCCAGCCCACCCTTGGCTACGCCACTGGACACAAATAAAAAAAGAACAGAAGCCCTCAAAATCACAAAGACACACCAAACACAGCAAAGGTGACTCAAAAAATGATCAAATGTTTCAAAGGTCTAAAAAAAATTTTATTCAACATCCAAGACTCGACAAGTCGTGTTTCGGCCTATCGGGCCTGCCTCAGGAGTCTGCAAAAGGATGTTTGCACGGTAATTTGTTGCCTCTGGGACAAAATTCATACAAGAATTCAGTGTAAGCTGTGTTCAAGGTGTTCTAAGGAGCATTTATGGTTAAGTTATGGCTTTCTTGTTCTTCGGCAAGGTGCAGCTTTGACCGAGAGCAGGTCAGATAATTAGCATCATCTAACAGCGATCTTTATTTTGTCCCAGAGACAACAAGTCACTCTACCAGGCAAACATCCTTTTGCAGACTCCTGAGGCAGGCCCGATAGTAACACGGCCCATGTCAAGTCTTGGATGTTGATTTTAAAAAAATTTTAGGCTTTGAAACGACTGATCACCATTAAGGTCCATGTTAAGCCCCAATTCTATACAGGTCACTTAGTGTTAAGCAACCTTTACAGAACAGTGCTTGGTGTAGATCCCCACGCCCAAAGAGGACTTATGCCTGCTGAAACCTGATGTAAATCCTGGCAGTTGAGCATGTAAATCCAAGTATTCTATAACATCGTGCCTAAATTCTGGAAATGCCCCTGACCCACCCATGGCCATGCCCCCCTTTTGAGTTGTGCACTATGAAATTTAGGCATGCATATTATAGACTAGGCCCAGGGCATAAGAAAGATGCGAACATAACTCGTAATTACTGCCAATTAAGTGTCAATCCACTCCAATTAAAGATAATCGGTTGTTAGTGCCTAATTGACTAATTAATTTATATGCACATCTGGGATCTGCACCCAACTTTGGGTGACCTACATAGAATCCAGGGATATATATCCTACTTTGTGTTCTTGTATTACAGATAACTCACCAGAGCACCCTTTACGTATTGTTGATGCTGAATCCATGATTTCCAGGGAGACCGATGATGTCTGGACATAACCTTTCACAAAGGCATTACTCATAGGTGTGAAGCGAATGGGAAAGCCATGGCCACTTTCAGTGTTTCTGATGGATCTTATATGCCTTTTCTTAGTAACTCTGTTCAATTTCCTGAGGACTGATTCACCTACACCATATTCCAGGGCAGACGACTCCAAAGTTTCTGACCTCTGATGCAATCTGTTTCCAAATGAGCAATTTTGCTGCAAATTATAACCTTGTGGAGTCTCTGCAAAACAGCATGCTAAAATTCTCTAGGACCAACTCCAAAATATAAAGCTCTTTTCATCCTCAAAGTACTCTGTACTCTCTTCAATATGCTGTACCTCCTTGAAAGACAGAAGGAATGTACTTTGAAGAGTCCTAGCCTCTTTAAATTCTTGTCCTTTTCTCTTCTTCTCCCAGTCCTTCCTCTTCCTACTGCACTGTCCTGCCTTCCTACCCTCTCTGTCATAATGTGCATGGTTTAGGCTGTGCTGTATCTCTTACTGCAGTGCTTCTCACCCCTAGTTTTCAGGGCACATTGAGCCAGTTGGGTCTTCAGAATATCCACAATGAATATGCATGAGATTCATTTGCATACCAAAGAGGCAGTGCATGCAAATCTATCTCATGGATATCCTGAAAACCTGACTAGCCGGGTGTGCCCTGAGGGCTGGGTTGAGAAGCACTGCCTTTCTGCATACCCCTGTAGTCAGACTGCTTTGTAGCCTATCTACTTTATATGCAAAGAATTTGTTCTGCCCACTGTGTAACTGCACTGTTCTTTCTAGGCCTACTTCTGTAGCCTCCATTCTCATCCTGATACTTCTAACCCACCCTCTCTCCTCCCAGACTTCCCATGCAATTAACTAGGGCTGAAGTTCGATTAAAACCATTTTAATTGTGAGTAATCACAAAATTAAAAGGTATTATATTATACTAGTAATGAAGGCCCGTTTCTGGCAGCAATGAAACGGGCCCTAGCAAGGTCCTCCGATGCCCGACATAGGCCCCGCCCATCCTGCGGACGTGCACGTCGCCCCCCCCCCCTCCAAAATCAGTAACCCCCCTCTACTACCCTCCCCTCCTGTTACCGGGGTCCCAGCCGCAGCGGCAGAACTGAAGGGCAAGGTAGTTCGGAGATTCTGCTGCCTTCCGTTGTGTTCGCTATGAGCTCTGTGCCATGACTGTCTGGTCCCGCCCTCATTTCCTGTTGGGCGGGACCAGAGAGTCAGGGCACAGAGCTCATAGCAAAGACAACGGAAGGCAGCAGAATTTGCAAGCAACCTTGCCCCTCAGTTCTTGCGCCGGGACCCCGGTAAGAGGAAGTGAGGGTAGCAGATGGGCCTAGCGATTTTGGAGGGGGGCGACCGTGCACGTAGGGGGATGGGCGGGGCCTATGTCAGGGAGGGGAGGGCCGTTGCACGGGTGGAGGCATGGCTGAGAGACAGATGGGAGTGGTTTGTCGTTTTTGGAGGGGGGGTGATGTGCAGGGGCATCTGTGAGAGTAAGATGGGGGGGTTGGATTTTGGAGGGGGGGCGACGCCTAGGTAGTGTCGATGTTGCTTCGTTTACACTGTATGGGAATGACGGCTGCGTTGGGGAGTGGAAAGAGAAATAACAGAATGGGCTTCCTACCTTCGTGTACTTGTGTTCATTATGACCCGCCCTCAACATCATAACATTGTGACGTGAGAGCGGGGCACAGATAGATAAAAGTGGTTACAGAGCTTCGAACTTACGAACCCTGAAGCCACAAAGTGAGCCTTAGAACGTTGAGGTTGCTTTTTATGTGCAGATGGGGTGTGGCTGAGGGCGGGTCTATGAGTGAGGGTGATAGCTTAGCCTATGAACAGTACAGGAGTTCAGTGCTTCACTGCCAGCGAGTGAGCTTCAGAACATTTGAGGGGGGATTTGAGCTTCAGAACGTTTGAGGGGGGATTTTATTTATATAGATATTTTTCCTACACCCCCCCCCCCCCCCCACACACACACACACCCACCCACCCAATGCAGCTCCTTGTGACTCTGGACAACTCACTTGATTGTAACCACAGAAAGGCGGTATATTAAATCCTACCTCCCTTCCCTAAAGGGCTAATCTCCTTCCCTCCCACTCCCAGATCCAACATCTCTCCTCTTTCCCCAGGTCCATTATCTTTCTTTCTTTCCTGGGGTTTATTATCGCGCTCGCTCTCTCTCATCCCTTCCTCCCATTGTCCAACACCCCTCCCTCCACCCCCATGAGCAGCAATGAAAATCTGGTGGTGAGCAGCACCAAGCTCTTTTCATGGCTGCTGGAGCTCACTGCCTCAGCCATAGCTTACAGTTTTGCTCATGGGTGGCCCCTTCAGTTCTACTCAGAGGTCTACAAGCTCACTCTCCTCTCCTCACCCAAGGTTCAGCATCTGTCTTCTGCTGGTTCCAGGCAGTGGCAGTATTGCACATATGCTGTCTGCAGCCTGCTTTGAACCTTTCCCCTTGGCCCGTCCCACCTCCTCTGACATTACTAAGGGTGGATTAGAGGGAAAGCCTCGAACCAGGCCAAAGGCAGCATATAAAAATGCTGCCACTGCTGGGGACAAACAGAAGACCACCTTTAAGGTAGACTAGCATGGGGGGATAATGTTGAATTGTGGGTGGTAGGAAGGATGCCAGAACATAGGAGTGAAAGAGAGCAGAAGATATGTTTGGAGGAGACAGGAAACACTGTAACTTTATTCATTTTTAAAATCACGATTAATCAGTAATACATTTAACACGGAGTTAACTGCGGATTAATTTACAGTCCTATAAACAACTACTTTTATTAAGGCGGTATACACCAAGGAGGTTGGATAAAACAAGCGACAAAATGAGCCTATCTAGTCCACTGTATGAGCAGAAGCCAGTAGGCACAGCTTGAAGGCAGGAGGCGGAGCTTGCTATGGGTACACCCAAAACAATAGCAAACGCTATTGAAAACAATAGCAAAAGATTATTAAAAATAAGGGACTGCCTATGCGTGATCCATCTGTAACAAGTCTAAAGCTGTTACAGTTCTGTAGGCAGTGCCTTAAAAGGTGTAGGAGAAAAGTTGTTGGGAGTTTTTTTGTTTTGGGGTTTTTTTTTACTCAGTGTGTTTTTTCTAGCAAAAAGGGTGCCGGTACTCAAATGCTAGGCCACCCTTCAGGGGTGGGGTGATCACTGAGGGACCCACCCCATAATAGCCAGGCCCCCTGCAACCAGTCATAGAATCTATGACAAGACAGAATTGGTGTGTAGAGCATGAGCTCTTTCATTAAAACTTGGGGTCCATGGGTCAATTTTAGCAGACAATGGAAAAGGTGCCGGTACTCAGTACCCCCTCAAAAAAAGCCCTGTTTTTACTTATTGGACAGCTTTTTAATTTATTTGAAAGCTTCCCATATGTTGATATAAATACCATGAAATCAAAACTGAATATCATTAAAACAGCTTCAAAAATTATTTTAGATGGTAGAAACAATTAACTCTGTATTTTGTGCTCATTTTTCTACAGTGTTCTATACAATACAGATGGCTAAATTTCAGTGAGGATATCTTGTTTCCTGATGGGTTCATCTTAATGGTTGTTGTAATCTGCCTTGGGAAGCCTGGTGTAATAAATATGATGGAATATATTGAAATTAAATGGAAGCAGAATTAAACTCTCCTTTCATTGGGGCACATAGAATCACATCTTCATCTGTTTTGTACAAGTTTACCTTTTCCATACACAAATGGATTATTCAGTTTTTGAACATATTTCAGGGGCAAGTGGTATTATAAGTCAAAATAAAAATCATTATTTTGTTTCATGCAGATCTCTTTTGTTTAAGCATAACTAAATGGGCTATAAGAACTTAATGCAGTCCTTTCGCTTTCTTATATTTTGTTCTTGTAATGACTTATACTGTGCCAAAACTGAAAACTCTTATTTCTATCTGGTCGATAATAAAAGGAGCTCATTGTGAACACTATCCACCCTAAAACGTTGTTCTGTGGCTGTACATCAGGAATCGTGACATTGAATAAAGTGTATGTTTGTGTCCCTAGTCATGCATCCAAAGTTTATATAATCCTTTCAAGAAAGCCAGTTAACTGTTGAACTTATTAGTGGAACATAACCACAGAGGCATAGTATGGTCATATTTTCAATATGGTAATACTAGAGTCCAGTTAAGGATCAGGTTATTTTGAGTTAGTCTTCATTGCTTTCCTTGTGCCATCACTATCCAGCGGGTAGACAGTGTCTTAAATGGTGGAGGATGAAGGATTTTTTTTTTTTTTTTTTACAGTTACATCACACATTATCTCAAGCAAAGTCGGGTTCAATGTGACTTACATTTGAAAATACAGTGAGACAGAATAATAGAATTCAGTTATATCACGGGAGCAAATAGATGGATATGTCTGAAACATTTAAAGTTGAGATTAGCATTTATAACCAACTGGGCATTTAAAAATGTGTCCTTTAATGATGACACATGTTCAGAAATCATAGCCATAAGTATAGGCAGTTATTCAAAGATTATCACATGCACACACCAAAACAGGCATCCATCACATTGCAAAAGTAAACAACAACTTCTACAGAGTACATCCAAAATTTAATTTTTATTTTCTTATTTCCATCTTCCAAAATTCCAGACAGCAGCATTATAGGCGTGTAAACATTTTAATGTGCGTTAACCATGTACGTGTCTACAATATCCCTATAGGCGCCTACATGGTTAGAGCACGAGCTAACAGGCGCACTAAAAACACTAACGCACCTTAGTAAACGAGGCCCTTTGTATGAACTTGGCGGCTAATAGTGTGCTGAACTGGACAATGTTGGCACATTTAGACTGACTCTGGACTTCTGCATGAAGGTAGTTCTGCCCTTATTATTGAATATCTGTTTTTTAAACTGTAGTAATAAAAACTTTTTAAATGTTCCCATGTTTCAACCTAATTCATGTTTAATGTGTAATATAAATGTCATAAATAAGTAAATAAATAGATAGAAACTCTAATGTTGAGCAGATGATTCTTATAACATGATGCCTGTTTTAGTGGACCTTACCAGGAGAAAAAAAATCTCTGCACGAATATAACAGTGCTAGGGTGTCCCTATAACCAGCCCTTCCAAATGACACACTGATTACGATTTATAACAAATCACTACTTTACCTATGAAAAGTTATTCCGTTATTATACTTCCTCTGTGTGCATCCATATACTGCACAAGCCAGTATGTTGGAAAATATAAGTGGGATTAAATAAAAATATACCCACAATAAAGGACAACATGGATGCAGCAGCTCATAGGTTTGCTTGCTTTGTTTTGAGTGTACGGCGATGACAGCTGTGTGGGGATAGAGAAATAGAGATAAACCTGACTGACGTTTTGACATACTTGGTACCTGTTTTATGTAACCTCTTTGGTATACACCATACTTACCCTCTGATATACCTTCCATGCCCAAGCACACATGCAGCAATTTGGTTTTTTCCACATGCCATGTTCTCTCAAACCATGTCCTCTCATGCCACTTTCAACATGCAATTTTCACAGAAAATGCAAAACACACTTGCCCTCTCACCCATAAACATGTACCATAATTTTGAATATATACCCTGCAGCTATGCATAACCCATACCCATGTACAACCCACGGGGAAGAACTGGTTCAATTCCCTAAATCATTTTTTACCAGTATTGACAGATTACTCGCTAGATTTCTTTGGAATAATAAGACGCCTCAAATCGTCCTCTAAAAATAAAAATGTCCCAAAGAGTCTGGTGGTGTTGATTTCCCTGTTTTCAAATGTTATAATTCAGCTTTTCTACTAAGGGCTGCATGTCAATAGTTACCATTAGCTTACTGCAGTTTCTCCTGTTTGGCTTATATTAGTTTTCAACAATTTTTATTGTCTCCGGCCCTATTCCTCTTAAATGTAGGACTGGATACACAATAACTAATAAGGAGCCTGATAGAGATATTATCCAGGATACACTCACAGCAATCCACAAATTAGATAATCTTCTATCATGTTCTTTCTTAAATATGATCTATGCCCTCTTTGAGGTAACCTCACATCTGCATTGGTCAAAAATCTTTCATTTAGACCCAATGGTATAAATTACATACACGGGCTTTTTTGATAGGATGTCTAAATTCGACTTTGGATATTTTGCTGAAAACATCCAAGGATCAAGTAGTGAAAATGATCATTTTTCTTAGATGTTGTTGTCCTTAGCACGTCTATCTTTTTGGACTATTTAAAAAAAATGTCCAAGTGAAAATGCACAAAATCAAGACATTGGGACATATGGGGAGCCAACTTTCCTAGCAGACTGGCCACACAGGCATCCCAGTAGAGCAGTGGGGCATCCTTGGGGGCACTGCAGTGGACTTCACATAAAAGGTCCCAGTGACCCCTTCAAAACCCACAAAAATCTTACTGTACTCAACTATACACCACTACAATAGTCCTTATGGCTGCAGGTGTCACCTATATGTGGGTAGAGTAGGTTTTGGGGGGTTTGGGAGGGGGCTGACACTTTCCACACTAGTGTAATAGAGTGGATTATGGGCCTGGTTCACCTTCTCTACAGTGCATTGTACCGACTACTAGGCTATTCTAGGAACCTGTTTAATGCTCTAATATGACTGGCCTTAACATCTGAAGCTGTCACAGAGGCTGGTATGACTATCTCATTTACATTTCTGCGGGGTGGGATCCATCTACCCTGATCTAATAGAGGATTGTGTTTCATGACCTCATAGGAATGGAGAAAATTTCAGCATGAATGGGGAAGTCAGAACACTGGGACACATTCTTGCGCTTTTGAGCCCATATTTGGGCACAGAGTACTGTGATAAACTCTTGTTGAAGTTTCTTCAGAATAGCCGCAACCCCAGCCAGTGATTCAATGTGTTGTACCTCATGAAACGGAGCAGTGGCTCTCTACCCAGTCCTTGAGGCACACCCAGCTAGTCGGGTTTTTAGGATATCCACAATAAATATGTATGAGAGAGATTTACATGCACTGCCTCTTTGGTATGCATATCTATCTCATGTGTATTCACTATAGGTATCTTGAAAACCCGACTGGCAGGTATGTGTCATGTCCCCTACCTCAACACAAGCGGCGTCCTCAGGCTGTGCAGGGTCCCGTTGACAAGCACACTTGACCTGCACAGCCCTGACCCATGTATGTGTATCTTCTCTGGCTGCAGGCTCCTTGATTGCTTTGCTTTCATGCACCTGGCTCTGCTCTCTCTCTCTCTCTGCCTGGCTTCCAGGCTCCCTGATTGCTTTGCTTCCACCTACCTGGGTCTGCTCTTTCTCTGCCTGGCTTCCTTGCTTCTCTCTTATTGGTCTTCCGGTTCCTCCTTCCCCTGCTCTTGTCCTATGGCTATGCCCCTTCTCCCTGCTGATGTCAGATGCCAGCACTTTATCAGCTGAGCTCTCCCTAGACTCCTTGCTTCAGCTTCTACTTTGGTAGGTGTTACTTGCTCAGTAGTGTACCTCTCATCTACTTTGTTCTTCGTTGCTGATTCTGCCTGTACCTGGATTATTCTTGTGTCTGCTGCCTGCCTACTGACCTTGCCTGTACCTGGATTACTCTTGTGTCTGCTGCCTGCCTACTGACCTTGCCTGTACCTGGATTACTCTCATACCTGCTGCCTGCCTAATGACTCTGCCTGTACCTGGATCATTCTCTTGCCTGCTGCCTGTCTGGCCGTCATGTTAATCACCCCACTTCCTGCTCCATCGGCCCCATTAAGAATAATTGGGCTTGATTTATCACATTAGTATGCATTAAGACAATGAGGCCTTAAGTTCGTATTCGAGGCAACGGATGCTAAAATGATTTGTTCAAGGCCACAAGGAGGGGTCATGGGGAAAAAAATGAGAAAAAAAATTGAATCCTAGCTCCCTCATGTCAACCACCCATTAGGCTATTCCTCCACTCCTAACCGCCACAAGGCAGGAACGATCTCAGAGTGAATATATCCAGTGATTTCAAGGTAGCAAAATGCCAAAGTAAAGGCCAGAAAGATACTAGAATACAAAGAGAGAAAAAAAATGATTGTGCCATTGTACATGTCATTGGTGAGGCCATGTGGAGCAGTGTTCATTTCTAGGGGCTGTACCAGTGGAAGGACATAGACAAACTGAAGGCGGTCTAGACAAAGGTTACCGAAACAGTATGGAGTTTTTTTTTGGTTACATTTGTAACCCGCGCTTTCCCACTCATGGCAGGCTCAATGCGGCTTACATATTGTATATAGGTACTTATTTGTACCTGGGGCAATGGAGGGTTAAGTGACTTGCCCAGAGTCACAAGGAGCTGCCTATGCCTGAAGTGGGAATCGAACTCAGTTCCTCAGTTCCCCAGGACCAAAGTCCACCACCCTAACCACTAGGCCACTCCTCCACTTAAACCAAAAGCTCTATGCAAGGAGACGTAAGGATTTTAATACTTTAGTGGAGAAGAGAAAGAGGAAGGTACAATAGAGGCATTCAAGTAACCAAAAGGGATTCGTGAGGCACAGTAGAAAGGTAAAATTATGTATAATCATACCTGATAATTTTCTTTCCATTAATCATAGCTGATCAATCCATAGACTGGTGGGTTGTGTCCATCTACCAGCAGGTGGAGATAGAGAGCAAACTTTTGCCTCCCTATATGTGGTCATGTGCTGCCGGAAACTCCTCAGTATGTCGATATCAAAGCTCCATCCGCAGGACTCAGCACTTAGAGAATTACACCCACGAAGGGACACTCTGCCCAGCTCACCACCGCCGAAACGGGGGAGGGGAATTAACCCAGCTCATCCCCACACAAGTGGGGGAGGGGAATCCGTCCAGCTCATCCCCGCGGAGCGGGGGAGGGACACCACACCCGCCGATGCGGGGGGATCTGGCTTATCCTGCAACCGCGGGAGGAGCTGACTGACCCTAACACCGCCGAAGCGGGAGGGGTACAAAGCTGCCCTACAGCCGCACGAAGCGGGAGGGAGTGCCGGCAGAATTTATGTCTCAATCCAGCCCCGTAAAACGGAGGGGAGAGGAATGCAGCAGCTCACTGTAACACAAACTCGTCTCAACTCTTGAAGAATCCAAGTGAAAGAAGAACTTGAACACGAAGTCCTCCTGAAGTAACTGAAGGCTAAACTTGAACCTAAAATTCAACCAGAATATAAACAGTACAGATATCTGGGAGGGGCTATGGATTGATCAGCTATGATTAATGGAAAGAAAATTATCAGGTATGATTATACATAATTTTACCTTCCATATCATCAAGCTGATCAATCCATAGACTGGTGGGATGTACCGAAGCAGTACTCACCCAGGGCGGGACATAGAAATCCCTGACCTCAACACTGAAGCTCCAAACCGGGCCTCCGCCCGTGCAGCCACAGTCAAACGGTAATGCTTGGAGAATGTATGAGCCGAAGCCCACGCTGCCGCCTTGCATATCTCTTCCAAGGAGACGGATCCGGCCTCTGCCATCGAGGCCGCCTGAGCTCTCGTGGAGTGAGCCTTCAGCTGGATAGGCGGCACCTTCCCCGCGGCCACATAAGCCGCTGCAATGGCTTCCTTGACCCATCTTGCCACTGTAGGCTTAGCAGCCTGCAGACCCTTACGAGGACCTGCAAACAGGACAAACAGATGATCCGATTTCCGGAAATCATTGGTCACTTCCAAGTATCTGAAGATGACTCGTCTCACATCCAGATATTCAAGAGCGGAGTACTCCTCTGGGTAGTCCTCCCTACGAAAGGAAGGGAGACAGAGCTGCTGATTCACATAGAAGCGAGAACCAATCTTGGGCAGGAAGGAAGGCACTGTGCGAATAGTCACTCCTGCCTCAGTGAACTGCAGAAAAGGCTCTCGACATGAGAGCGCCTGGAGCTCGGAAACTCTTCTGGCTGAAGTGATAGCCACCAAAAAGACTGCTTTCAACGTCAGGTCTTTCAGAGATGCCCTCGACAAGGGTTCCAAAGGCGGCTTCTGCAATGCTCTTAGCACCAGGTTGAGATTCCACGCAGGCACCACTGAGTGCAGAGGAGGGCGCAGGTGATTAACTCCCTTGAGAAAGCGCACCACATCTGGCTGCGAAGCCAGGGAAACACCCTTCAGGCGGCCCCTGAAGCAAGCCAGAGCCGCTACCTGGACTTTAAGGGAACTGAGCGACAGGCCTTTCTCCAGACCTTCTTGCAGGAACGCCAACACTGAAGAAATTGGAGCAGTGAAGGGAGAAAGTGAGCCTGCTTCACACCATGCTGCAAAGATACGCCAAACCCTGGCGTAAGCAGTAGAAGTAGAGCGCTTCCTCGCTCTCAGCATAGTGGCGATGACCTTGTCTGAGAAGCCCTTCTTCCTCAGACGCTGCCGCTCAATAGCCAGGCCGTAAGACCAAAGGGAGAGGGATCCTCCATCACCACGGGACCCTGATGTAACAGGCCCTGCTCCACTGACAGCCGCAGAGGATCGTCGACTGAGAGCCTGAACAAGTCCGCATACCAGGGACGTCTGGGCCAATCCGGACCCACCAGGATTACCCTGCCGGGATGCTTTGCTACCCGGTCTAGCACCCTGCCCAACATGGGCCAGGGCGGGAACACATAGAGGAGCTCTTGTGTCGGCCACTGTTGGAGAAGAGCATCTACTCCCAGGGATCGAGGGTCCCGTCCTCTGCTGAAAAAGCGCGGCACTTGGCCATTGGCCGATGACGCCATCAGATCTAGGCTCGGCTGGCCCCAGCGCTTCGTGATGTCCAAGAACGCCTGAGCAGATAGTTGCCACTCTCCGGGCTCCAAGGTATGGCGACTGAGAAAGTCCGCCTTGACATTCATGACTCCGGCAATGTGGGCCGCTGAAAGCTGCTCCAGGTTCGCTTCCGCCCACTGGCAAAGACTCATAGCCTCCTTGGCTAGAGGGGCGCTCTTGGTACCTCCCTGGCGGTTGATATAGGCCACAGCCGTGGCATTGTCCGACAGGACCCGTACAGGCTTCAACACCAGTACCGGGATGAACTCCAATAACACCAACCGAATGGCTCTGAGTTCCAGGAGGTTGATAGACCACTTGCCTCTGCAGGAGACTAGCGCCCCTGCGCTGTCCTTCCCAAGCAGTGGGCTCCCCAGCCCATCAAAGAGGCGTCTGTCGTGACGACAATCCACTCCGGGGTCACCAGAGGCAATCCTGCAGACAAATTGTCTGTCTGCGTCCACCAGCTCAGCGCCTTGCGCACTGCTGGGTCCACGGGAAGGCGCACAGCATAATCCTCCGACATCGGAGTCCAGCGCAGCAGCAGAGATAGCTGTAGTGGTCTCATATGAGCCCTGGCCCAGGGCACTACTTCCATCGTGGCCGTCATAGAGCCCAACAGCTGCACGTAGTCCCAAGCCCGAATAGGAGAGGCTACTAGGAACTAGTCCACCTGAGCCTGAAGCTTGACAATCCGATTGTCTGGCAGGAACACTCTGCCCACTTGGGTGTCGAATCGAACTCCCAGATACACCAGGGACTGAGTCGGGCGCAGCTGGCTCTTCTTCCAGTTGATGATCCATCCCAGGGAGCTCAAAAGAGCAACTACCCGGTCCCTAGCTTTGCCGCACTCTGCATAAGAGGGGGCTCGGATCAACCAGTCGTCCAGATAAGGATGGACTTGTACTCCTTCCTTTAGCAGGAAGGCCGCTATGACCCCCATTACTTTGGAAAAGGTCCGCGGAGCAGTAGCCAACCCGAAAGGGAGGGCTCTGAACTGGAAGTGTCGTCTCAGGACTGTAAAACGCAGAAAGCGTTGGAGAGGAGGCCAGATGGGAATATGCAGGTACGCTTCCTTGATGTCCAAGGAAGCCAAGGACTCTCCTGCCTTCACTGCCGCTATAACAGAGCGGAGAGTCTCCATGCGAAAGTGCCTCACTTTCCAGGCCCGATTGACCCCTTTGAGGTCGAGGATAGGCCGGACAGAACCTCCTTTCTTTGGAACCACAAAGTAAATGGAGTAACGTCCCTTGCCAATCTGATTTTTTTTTTGGCACCGGAACGACCGCACCCAGGCGGATCAGGTTGTCCAAGGTCTGCTGCACTACCACAGCTTGACCGGAGACTTGCAGGGAGGGAGTACAAACCCGTCTCTTAAGGGTTGGCAGAACTCTAGCTTGTAGCCGTCTCTGATGACTTCCAGCACCCACGCGTCTGAAGTTATAGTGGTCCACTCGCCCAGAAACGAGGACAGCCGTCCTCCAATCTGCACTGGGGCGTGGACCCAGGCCCCGTCATTGGGTACGAGACCCTGGGGGAGGACCGGAGGGAGCACCTCCGGGACGGCGGTCTCTGCGAAAGGAATGCTGCTTGGGGGAGAAATTCCTCTTGAAGGAAGAGGGGGCAGAGGAACACGACTTGCCCGGGCGGTACCGATGGGCTTCCTGCAACCGTCCTCTGGAGGTATCGGGACGAGTACTAACCCGAGCCCTGACCTCTGGTAATTTCTTGCCCTTAGACGTGCCGAGACCGGTCACGATTTTGTCCAGCTCGACCCCAAAGAGCAGCTTGCCTTTAAAAGGCAATCTAGCCAGGCGGGATTTAGAGGCGTGGTCAGCAGACCAATGTTTCAGCCAAAGCCACCGCCGCGCAGAGACTGTCTGAGCCATGCCTTTAGCTGAGGCTCTCCAGACATCATACAGCAAGTCTGCCAAATAGGCTAAGCCCGATTCCAGGGCCGGCCAATCAGCCCTCAAGGAATGATCCGAGGGGGAAGCCCGCTGCACCATAGTCCGGCACGCCCTGGCCACATAGGAGCCGCAAACTGAGGCCTGCAAACTTAAAGCAGCTGCCTCAAAGGACGACCTTAAGGCCGCCTCCAATCTTCTGTCTTGGGCGTCCTTTAGGGCCGTGCCACCTTCCACCGGCAACGCCGTTTTCTTAGTCACCGCAGTGATTAAAGAATCCACGGTAGGCCACAGATAGGCCTCACGTTCACTTTCAGTCAAAGGATAGAGGCGGGACATAGCCCTAGCCACTTTAAGGCTCGCTTCAGGGACATCCCATTGAGCCGAAATTAAGGTGTGCATGGCATCATGCACGTGGAAGGTTCTAGGCGGGCGCTTCGTCCCCAGCATAATGGCAGAGCCAACAGGGGCTGAGGGAGAGACGTCCTCCGGAGAGGAAATCTTCAAAGTGTCCATGGCCTGTAACAACAGGTTGGGCAAATCCTCTGGGCTAAAAAGCCGCGCTGCAGAGGGGTCATCCGCTCCATCCGAGCGGGGATCTATCTCCTCCAAGGAATCCGCAAAGGATCGTTGGGAGACCTCAGACACGCTGCCCTCATCTACATCGGAGGAGACAAAGTCCTCCAAGGCCTGGAAATCAACCCGAGGGCGTTTACCTCTGGGAACCTCAACCTCTTTATCAGAAGAGGGAGCAGGGGCAGCGTTTTGCATGAGGAAAGCCTGATGCAGCAGCAAAACAAACTCGGGGGAGAAACCCCCCAGACTGTGCACTTCCGCAGCCTGGGCAACAGCCCTAGACGCACTCTCAACCGGCGCTCGCAATAGCGGGGGAGAGACATGCTGCGCATCCAAAATGGCGTCCGGCGCGAAACTCCGTGAAGGAGCCGCGCGGGAAGAACGGCGCTTAACTTTAGCCGCTTTTGTGCCGTCGCCCAAATTAAGGGCGTTCATGGCATTAATGTCTCCAACCTCAAGGGCGGCCCCGAAGAAGCCGTCCGAGCCGCGTGGCCGGCCAAGATGGCGGAGGCGAGGAGCGGGGGATGGGAGTTTATAGCGGGAAAAAACCGCCACGCCGGAGGAACGACCGGGACATTCATCGGTCACTAAACTATCACCCATCAAGGGCGAATCAGGTTGTAAAACCCCCGCATCCCCTCTAGAAGCGCTCCAGCGATCCGGGGAGCGACCCTTTGCGCCCTCGCCCTCCGACGCCATTGCCACGAGGAGAAGAATCGGGGAACCCCCTGCCCGCTATAAAAAGGTAAAATTACCTGCTTGCCGCTCCGAGCTGTAACGAACTGGTGTCCCAGTGAGTAGCTGCAATGAACATTTAAAGAAACGTCGAATTAAACGCCTTTAAAGACGTTTAAAATATATATATTTTTTTTTTTTTTTTAAACGGAGCCAGCGGGAGGGGGGAGAAAAGGAGGGACCTGGCACCACCAGGTTTGCACTTGCTCAAAAGAGCCCTCAACCCCAGGCCTCAACAAAACCTAAGGATTAGGCTTGGAGGCCTAGCCAGAGCTGCTGCTGTGTGTGACCACCACCTGCTGAGATAGAGAACATACTGAGGAGTTTCCGGCAGCACATGACCACATATAGGGAGGCAAAAGTTTGCTCTCTATCTCCACCTGCTGGTAGATGGACACAACCCACCAGTCTATGGATTGATCAGCTTGATGATATGGAAGACCATTTTTCAACAGATGGGAAGTTGTAGCACAAAGGCTCATAATATGATGCTCTGAACCAATATTGCTCCTCAGCCTATCAGGAATGCCCTACTGGAGCAGGTGATGATGGATAAAACAGCAATGCACCTTAAGGGACAGAGGAGCTTTATTTGCAAAAAGTGAAGAGAGAAAAAGCACTGCCTAGTGGCAACATGATTAAGCTTATAAAGTACAATAATCAAACAATTCAACAAATGAAAAGACAGCCAGAATGACGGGAAAAGTGGACATGAAACTGTAGCAGTCTTAGTGAAAACGGAGGTGCTCAAGTAGCTGGGTCTGTCTAGCAAGCTGGATGTTCAGGAAATAGCCACACTGGTGCTGGTGAGCACTTACATCAGGCTTCAATGATAGAATTAAGCTAGCAGCTGAATTTATCTGGCATGCTGCAAGCACAGTGATAATTCAGCAGAAATGCAGACGCTCAGATAGCCAGGTCTGTTTCACAAGCTATGTCAGGGTCCTTGGATGCTAGTGCTAGTGTCAGTTTAGATTACGGAAGATTTGTGGAGAGGCATGGTAAGGAATACTGGGTTTGAACCAAAGCACTACTTCTATAAAGCACATGCATACATAAAAAATATAAGCATAGACATTTACACCTGCTCCAGAGCAAATTCTATGTTCTTCATGCAGGTGAATATTGACCTTACTTTTTTCTCTTTTCTAAGTACCCTACAACATTTGCTTCATGAGATCTCCTGAGAGACAGCTGTCCTTGGATTAGCAGTAAAGCCTTGGCCTTATACTCAAGACTCCAGCTGCAGCTACATGCAATTATTTTTCAGCCATGCCTGCTAGTCACAGGAGTGTTGCTTAATCAAGACATCACAGGAGTGTTGCTTAATCAAGGCAACCTTCCAGTGGTATGAGTTACATAGAGGGGCATTTTTGATAGGACATCTAAATCTGACTTTGGACGTTTTGCTGAAAACATCCAAAAATCAAGTAGTGAAAATGCCATTTTCAAACCAGAAAAACATCTATCGTTTTTCTTTCAAAATGATATTTTCTAGATGTTAACATAGTAACATAGTAGATGATGGCAGAAAAAGACCTGCATGGTCCATCCAGTATGCCCAAGACAAACTCATATGTGTATACCTTACCTTGAATTGAATTTGTACCTGTCCTTTTCAGGGCACAGACCATATAAGTCTGCCCAGCAGTATTTCCCGCCTCCCAACCACCAGTCCCGCCTCCCATCACTGGCTCTGGCACAGACGGTATAAGTCTGCCCTCCACTATCCTTGCTTCCCAACCACCACCCCCTCTTCCCCCCACCTGCTCCGCCACCCAATTTCAGCTAAGCTTCTGAGGATCCATTCCTTCTGCACAGGATTCCTCTATGCATATCCCACGCATGTTTGAACTCCGTTACCGTTTTCATCTCCACCACCTCCCGCGGGAGGGCATTCCAAGCGTCCACCACCCTCTCCGTGAAAAAATACTTCCTGACATCTTTCCTGAGTCTGCCCCCCTTCAATCTCATTTCATGTCCTCTCGTTCTACCGCCTTCCCATCTCCGGAAAAGATTCGTTTGCGGATTAATACCTTTCAAATATTTGAACGTCTGTATCATATCACCCCTGTTCCTTCTTTCCTCCAGGGTGTACATGAGGAAAGAAGCACAACAACATGTTGTTGTGCTTAGCGCATCTATCTTTTTGGACCATTAAAAAAAATGTCCAGGTGAAAAATGCATTGGGACATATGGGGAGCCAGCTTTCCTAGCAGACTGGACACACAGGCATCCCAATAGAGCAGTGGGGCATCCTTGGGGGCACTGCAGTGGACTTCACATAAAAGGTCCCAGGTACATATCTCACCATTACCCCCTTATATTGTATGGTGACCCCTTCAAAACCCAAGAAAAAAAAACTTACTGTACTCAACTATACACCACTACAATAGTCCTTAAGGCTGCAGGTGTCACCTATATGTGGGTACAGTAGGTTTTGGAGGGTTTGGGAGGAGGGGCTGACACTTTTCACCACAAGTGTAATAGAGTGGATTATGGGCCTGGGTCACCTTCTCTACAGTGCACTGTACTGACCACTAAGCTATTCCAGAAAACTGTTTGCTGCTTCTATAGGACTGATCTTAACATCCAAAGCTGCACAGAGGCTGGTATGTCCTGTTCCATTTACATCTTTGAGGACTGGGAGGGGGTCAGTGACCCCTGAAGGAGTAAGGGGGTGTCATTCGTTTATTCCTGCAGTGGTCATCCGGTAATTTAGGGCATTTTTTAGTGGCTTATTCATTAATAAAGCCAGTCTAGACCAAAACATCCAACTTATAGCTCTGAATGTTTTTGTTGTTCCATTCTGGAGACAGACGGCCAAGTGTTAGGAACGTCAAGATCCCGCCCTTAACATGCCCATGGCATGCTCCCTTGTGATCTGAACGCATTTCTGATGGACTTTATAGAAAAATATCTAAAAATTGGTTTTGAAACTACCAATTTGGCCATTTTTGTGAGAAAAATGTCCAAATGCAGATTTATGCCACTTTTTGGACGTTTTTGTCTTTTGAAAATTAGCCCCTTAGAGTTGCATATATATATCTGGTGACTTCCATGTGTCACATCGGCTTGAGTTACTGGAAAATCACATGATACAGAACACTAAAAACTGCTCCTTTCTTCACTTTGATAATATACAGATGCTTATGTTAGAAGCAGCATCTGTGATTTGGATGTGCATAAATCGGCATTTTCATCTTAATCTCCATTTTACAAAGCCCAGATATACATGTCTAAAATTTTAAAATGTGCACATTAGCAAAGGGGCACGATCTGGGCGACTGTTGGGTTGGACTATGGCGGGACTACAAAATGAAAGCGTATTTCCCATTTTATAAGGGGAATGAATGTGTGTCCAAAAATATAGATGTTGCAATTCACACCTCCTACCCAGGATGTCTAAGTTTCAAAAAATTAATCCTATTGAGCAGCACTCCACTGGAGGGAATAGGGGAAGTTAAACCCTTAATCCTCCAGTGGTTGTACCACCCTCCCCCAACAGCAAAATTGGCAAGGGAGTGTCAGCCAGACTTTTATGGTCTGTGTTCACAAATGACAAGATGGATTCAGGTAGGCCGGAGTGGGCTTCGATGGCAACTCTTGTAGTTGGAATGTAAGGCTGGGCCAAGTGGACTTCTACGGTCTCTGTCCCAGAAATGCCAAAGAAAGATCATGATCAAGCATTTTATACCACATTCATTGTTGGTTTAATCATTAATTGATAACACGTGCGACTGTTGAGCAGACTGGATGTACCATTTAGGTCTTTATCTGCAGTTATTTACTATGTTACTATGATGCCAGGCTCTGTGACAGCTTTGGGAACATTAAACGTTTATGTTTCTAAAATGGCTAACATAAACATTTTCGTTCTGGCACACAAATGTTTCGGTTGCTATTTCATAATAAAATGTGTATGTACCGGCACATAAACATTTATGTGCCCTTGGTGACCCATTATTATTTTAGACATTTATGACCATAAAATGGAGGCTCCTGCTGCACATAACCATGAATCAGCCACATTAGCAGATCCTGTTCAAAAATACAAGCAGACATCTCAATTCAAATTTGTTCAGCCTTTCTGAAATCTACCTCTAAAAATCCACATTACAAGAAAGATAGCATTATCAGGTTCAATATACAAAAACAATGTTGAATAAGAGGATATACAAATTGCTAGATGCGCAAATTAACCCACATAAAAGGGAGAAAGTAGTGACAGTAAAGATAAAAATAAATCTTTTTGTATTAAACCCATCTGATAGCACCGCACTACCTAATAACCCACAATTCCCAGAACCTCATTTCGAGTGGAGTGGAGTGGAGAAGTAGACTAATGGTTTTTCGAGTGGAGTGGAGTGGAGAAGTAGACTAATGGTTAGCACAGTGGGCTGAGAACCTGGGCAGTTGGGTTTGATTTCCAGTACACCTCCTTGTGACTCTGGGCAAGTCACTTGACCCTCCATTACCCAGATACAAAAACTTAGGGGTCCTTTTACTAAGCTGCGGTAAAAAGGGACCTGAAGCAGGGGCTGTTTTCCCCATGCGCCCGGGCCCTTTTTACCGCAGCAGGTAAAAGCCCCTAAAAATAAAATGGCCATGAGGTAAGGTTACTCTTACCACGTGGCCATGAGGTGAGGAGAACTTACCGCCACTCACTGAGGTAATGGTAAGGGCTCCCGCAGTAACCAGGCAGTGATTATCGCCAAGTTAGCACAGTGGTAAAATTAATAAAAATATTTTCCGGCGCACCAGAAATGGTGCAGACTCGAGGTAGTAGTTCCGGGTTGCTGCACGGTAACCCTTTTGTAAAAGGGGCCCTAAGATTGTGAGCCTACTAGGGACAGAGAAAGTACCTGCATAAAATAAATGTAAACCGTTTTGGTTGTACCACAGAAAGGCGGTGTATCAAATGCATCACCCTTAACCTTTACTATCAAACCCTAATACTAAACAGATTATCCCCGACACTGAATCCTCCACCAGAACGTTTCCCAATTGAGTAGGGCCTACTAAAGAATAACTTTTCTCCTGAAAGATCCTGAAACATTTACAGGGAAATTTCAAAAAGCAGGCACCTCCCAAAGTCAAACCTCTAGTCTTCAAATAAGTAATCCCCACCGGCCCCTAACCCCCTCCTCTCTGTCTCAAGCATTTCCAAATTCTGTCATAACTTTGGCTGCCTCTGTCAATAGGCCACTCCAGGAATCAACAACCCTCTCATCAAACAAGCTCCATCTTATGCATCTTCTGCACTCCCCTCCCTGAAGTATCTAATGCCCCAACCCTAAATTCTCCCCTCATTGGAGGATGCCACCCTCCCCACCCCCACCCAAGCCTGTCAAAGAGTTGCAGAATAACACTTACAGGGCTAGATTCTATATATGGTGCAAAAATCAGCATCAGAAAAGGTGTTATTCTATAAACCACACTTAAAATTAGACATGGTTAATAGAATAGTATTTATGCCCAGGAATCGCGACTAACTTTAGATGTGGCCATCTTCACCAAGAGGTCCTTTTAGAAAGGTGCGCTGAAAAATGGCTTGCGGTAGTGTAGGCGCGGGTTTTGGGTGCACGCCGATCCATTTTTTAGCGCGACTGTAAAAAAGGACTTTTTTTGTGCCGAAAATGAATGTGTGGCAAAATCAAAATTGCCACGCGTCCATTTTGGGTCTGAAACCTTACCGTCAGCCATTGGCCTAGTGGTAAAGACTCACGCGGTAACCGGCTGGTAATGACCTACGCGTGCCAATGCCACTTTGCGCGCGCCAAAAATGAAATTACCACAAAAGCTACGCAGTAGTCAGGCGGTAATTCCATTTTGGCGCATGTAGATGCTTACACGGCTTAGTAAAAGGGCCCCTAAATGAAACATGGTGCAAATGTACACACACACATTAGGCGTGTATCCCCATTATTCTATAAGAATACGTGTTAATTTTAGGAAAACCCCTGTTACGCCCTTGACCCTCCCATTTCAACAACCCCTTTTTCAGATCGCACGTAATTTTAGGCACTATCCCGCACCTAAATTTACATGCATAAATGCCAATTAAATCTAATTAGTGCCAACAATTGCTTGTTTTGCACTAATTAGCTCATTATTCAATTAAATTGTGCACGCAAATTGGGTGTGCATGCAATTTTTGGCCACTTTTATAGAATTAGGGGGGAAATGCATAGCCCAGACACAATGCAAGATTAGAATAAATATATCAATCTGAACAGAAATGCTCATAGCTCAGGGCTAGGAAAGCACATAGACAAGTGTACCCCTAGGATAAATCAACAGAAAAATCCAATATCTGCTCTTCTTTTTTAGATGTGAGATTTAGACATATTCTAATTCTATTTGATGAAATGGATTATGATAATCTCTCTCCACTTTTATGTTTATAATGTACAGTCTCTTCCCATCTTTCATTCCAAAACAATTTTGGTTTGGAAATTTGATAACAGCATTTGGAATCAAATCAAGTTAGTTTCAACCAAATGAAAGAAAATCATGTTATAATTCTGATTTTCCACTGAACAGCAGCACAGAGCTTTGCCTATACTGTATGTCCTACAACTTTAATTGCTAAACGTGACATTGCCGTCCAGTTTTCTGGAGAGACAACTATCCATCCCAACTTGTTCATAAGGTGGCACATTCAAGTGTATTCTTTATAAAAATACAAGCAATTTCAACCAGCATCTTGTGTTATTTTCTGCAAGTAGGTATGAAAAAAAACAACTGAAACTATCCCAAATTAATTTAGGCATAGTACCAGCAAAATATTTTATACTATATGGTGTCAAGACAGCAGCAGCCTAGTAAATGTCAGAGCTTACCAGTCTTCAAAAAGAATTAAAAAAAAAAAAAGGAAAGCTGTCAAAGAATGTTGATGAATGCAAATTAAATACTGTGAGGGCAATATTCAGCAGTACAGCTGCCATTTAACTTTAAAATGTCCAACTTTAAATGTTTAAGTTATACATATTCTCAGCAGTCATATCTGCAAAAGTGCCAACTCTGACAATCCCAATACAGTTGTTGAGCGGTTGATGAGGTTAATCATTTAAACAAACTTCCATACCAAGAAAAAATGAAAAACAAGAATGTAAAACCAGTATACGACCCACATCATGGAGCAACACTGTCTCTTACACGTTTAGTGTATAACGCTGCATAGGTCTAGTCAGGGCTTTTTTTGAGAGGGTACTTGGGGTTACTAGCACCTGCACCTTTTCCATTGTTTGTTAAAATTGATCCATAGACCCCACGTTTTAATGAAAAAGCTCAGGCTCAACACACCAATTCTGCCTTGTCATAGATTCTGTGACTGGTTGCAGGGGGCCTGGCAATTGTGGGGTGGGTCCCTCAGTGGTCACCCCACCCCTGAAGGGTGGTCTAGCATTTGAGTATCGACACCTTTTTTGCTAGAAAAAAAATGCAGTGTGTCTAGTAGCGCTATAGAAATGATAAGTAGTAGTAGTAGTAGTAGCAACAACAAAAGGCATAAATTCAATGAAAACTTTCATAAGCAAAGAATCAGAATTCGTAACTGCACAACTATCACCTGATTATTAATATACAATTACCCCTATACCCAGTGCATATTTTCTAGCAAAAAAGGTGCCGGTACTCAAATGGCAGGCCACCCTTCAGGGGTGGGAGTGATCACTGAGGGACCCACCCCACAATAGCCAGGTCCCCTGCAACCAGTAACAGAACCTATGATAAGGCAGAATTGTTGTGTAGAGCCTGAGCTCTTTCATTAAAACTTGGAGACCATAGGTCAATTTTAGCAGACAATGGAAAAAGTGCCGGTACTCAGTCCCCCCTAAGTACCCCCTCAAAAAAAGCCCTGCCTATACTCTATTTATAGAGACTAAAGTCAGACTTTGGCACCAGACACTCCATCTTTCCTATCTAGAAACTCCTCCAACTGCAAAGAATCCAAAAATGTATATTGCTTCCTTTGAAATGTTATCAGACAGTTATATGGGAAACAAAGTTAAAGGGAAGCTCCTAGAGTCATTGGTGAGACCCCATTTGGAGTACTGTGTTCAATTATCGAGGCCAGGGAATCAAAAGACTTGAGGTGGTTCAGAGGAAGAAGACAAAAATAATACGGGGCTCATGCCAAAAGATGTATGAGAAGAGACTTGAAAACCTCAACACATATACTCTAGAGGAAAGGAGGGATAGAGAAATTAGGTCTTATCTGATAATTTTCTTTCCATTAGTCCTTCCCACTATTCCAGAACTTGTGGGATATTTGTTTCTATCAATCAGCAGGTGGAGATAGAGAACTGAAAACTGAGCTGAGACATAGCTCTCTTGGCATCCAGTCCAGCTCCTCAATATTTATGTAGATAAGCAGTAAGCGTAACAATCAGAATAAACACAACAACCGTAAACAACTCGCTAACCTAACACTAACCAGACAAATAAACATGTGTGGACCTCTCTTATTCTTGAACTACTTGTAGAGAACAAGAGATATGCAGGAAGCACCATTATTTGACCCATTACTTCACACCAGCTAGATACATGCCTATGTGTCATGCTGTATATTCACGCATTATGTTACATAGGGGCCCTTTTACAAAGTGGTGGTAGGGCTAAAAATTAATACTACCGCCCAGTGCGCCCACCCGATGGTAATTTCGAAGTTGGCACATGCCTGTTTACCGCAGTAGAAAATATTTTTCTATTTTCTATTGTGGGGGGGGGGGGGGGGAGGCATTGGTACGCACTGCATGAGTACTGCATGTGTTGCGCATGAGCCCTTATCGCTAGGTCAATGGGTTTTGGTAAGGGCTCAGGCAGTAAATAGCCATGCGCTACTTTTAAGTTTAGCGCACAGCCATTTACTGCCCCCATTAAAAATGCCTTTTTTCCCCAGCCACAGTAAAAAAAAAAAAATGGCCTAGTGCACACCAAAATCTTATGCCCACACTACCACAGGACATCTTTTACTGTGGCTTAGTGAAAGGACCCCATAGTGTGTATTCTACAGGCGGGCATGCACATAAGTCAACTCTGGGTGGAAAGGGGAGGTGGGAGTTGCACATTTCCTTGTGTAACTTATAGAACAGTACAAGTTGCAAATGTATAACCAGCATTTAGGGGCACACACGCCAGCTCTATGGCTGTCATAAGTCTTTGTGCCTAAGCGCTTATACACTTGGTTACCAGAGCTGTGGAGTTGGAGTTGGAGTCGGAAGCAACTCTGGGTGGAGTCGGAATCAGTAAAGATGAACCAACTCTGACTCCAGCTTCAAACTAAAAAAATATATTATTATATATGGTAAATTTATAATTTTATACTTACACTAGTAAAAAAGGCCCGTTTCTGACACAAATAAAATGGGCGCTAGCAAGGTTTTCCTCGGCTCCCCTGCAGCTACCCGTATCCAGCAACCCTCCTCTCCCCCTGCCCCCCCTGCAGCCGCCCATGTCCAGCAACCCTCCTCTCTCCCCTGCCCCCCCTGCAGCCCTCCATGACTAGCGACCCTCCTCTCTCCCCTGCCCCCCCTGCAGCCACCCATGTCCAGCGACCCTCCTCTCTCCCCTGCCCCCCCTGCAGCCACCCATGTCCAGCGACCCTCCTCTCTCCCCTGCCCCCCTCCAGCCACCCATGTCCAGCGACCCTCCTCTCTCCCCTGCCCCCCCTCCAGCCACCCATGTCCAGCGATGATCCTCTCTCCCCTGCCCCCCCTCCAGCCATCCATGTCCAGCGACCCTCCTCTGGACATGGATCAGCTGTGAGGCATGTTTTTTCCCCCAGGTTCTGAAGTTGATATCATTAATGGCTACGGTGATGTCAGCCTGATCTACAGAGCCGTCCTGACCAACTCGAAATGAGCCACGGTCCCAGGCAGCAAGTCAAAACGTTGGAGGTGAGAATTATTATATAGGATATGCATATCTTTGTACTGGATCTAAAGTTATAGTTAACAGTACTTCAGATCCAGAAAAAAAAATTTTTAAGTTGGAATTGGAGATGAATTCGGACAGTAGAAAAATAGAGGAGTTGGAGTCAAAGATTTGGTGTACTAACTGCACAGCCCTGTCGATTACTCTAGTATTCTATAAAGGAAAATAAGTGTCTATTTTTATTTATAGAGTAGGAGCCTATATAGAGAGCATTCTATTACAGAATTACCCCCTAAGAGGTGGATTTCTAACAATAGCACAGGCAATTTTGCTTCCATTATTGGATTATTGTAATTCTTTATATTGCGGTATAAATAAACAACAAATGCGGTAAATGTGGTGGAGGAGTGGCCAAGTGGTTAGGGTGGTGGACTTTGGTCCTGGGGAACTGGGTTCAATTCCCACTGCAGGCACAGGCAGCTCCTTGTGACTCTGGGCAAGTCACTTAACCCTCCATTGCTCCAGGTACAAATAAGTACCTGTATATAATATGTAAGCCACATTGAGCCTGCCATGAATGGGAAAGTGCGGGGTACAAATGTAACAAAAAAAAAAACTCCATCTTCTGCAGAATACAGCTGCTAGATTAATGTTTGGCTCAGGCAGGTTCTGTGAAGTTGGTCCTCTGTTGAACAACTTACACGGGCTAAGATTAGAACCTCACATTCAATTTAAAATAGCCGGTCTTATGTGTTATGGTGCTAATTCAGTTATAGTAGGAAACTTGCTTATAATCCCAAATCGTAGACGGCATCTAAGTAGTTCTAAAGATCCATCTCTCGAAGTCCCTTCGGTAAAAAAACATGAGATTAACGTCTATTTAGGAATGTTCTTTTGCCTTCCAAGGCACAAAAATATGAAATAAGTCTACCTACAACAGTTCACTTAACTACTTCTTACAGTTCTTTTTGAAAGGTCTTAAAAACTTATTTGTTTGTTTCTTAATATGTTTTATAAAACTGACTTAGATGAATATTTTTATTAAGATTAAACTATTGAATTTAATGTAATTCTGTCTGGTTGGGATATCTCTTTGCTATGTGATCCGCTTTGAATCTCAAGTTAAAAATGGAATAGAAATCGCAGAATAGAAGCCAATTTCAAAACTACTTTATAAAGAGAAATAAGTGGCTATGCATCTTTTTAACATACTAGGGACAAATTGGCAAAAATTGTGCCTAGACTGAAACTGCATACACAGGCATAAATGTTCACATGTAAAATATACACATGAGTATTTTATAAACATGCGTAAATCACAACTCCTTCAGTACTTTGCCCAGTCTCCACCTTGATGATACCTATACGTGGGTCAAGTTAAAGTACATACCTTCTTGGCATTGTGCATATTTGTATGTGCATAACCCCTGGAGTAATTATATAAAAGCCCTTTTATGTGCATAAAAAGACTTTTACACATGAAAAATTATTTCTAAAAAATTACTCTTTAACCCTCTAATCCTGTAAAAATGGCCAAAAATTGAGCGTGCAAATTTGAGCATGCAATTTAACTGAATGAGCTAATTAGTGCCAATAATAGACCTTTTAACAAGAAATTATTGGCATTAATTAGATTTAATTGGAATTTATGCGTGAGTAAAAAAAGGGGCATGTTAATGGGAGGGTCATGGGCAGAACAGGGGCGTTCTTAGCATTTACGCACATTGTTACAGAATAAGGGGGATACACACCCAATTTAGATGTATACATGTGCACCATGTTTCAGCTGGTGCAAATGACCATGCCTAAAATTAGGCATGATTCCCGGTCATCAGCACTATTCCATAAACCGCACCTAACTTTAAGCGTGGCTTATAGAATAGAGCTTTTCAGAGCTGATTTTTTTTTGGCACCATATATATAGAATTTACCCCTATACTTTGTAGAGTTAGACCTGCTAGTTACCATTAACAAGACAGCAGATAAATTATGTCCTGTTGTTGAATTTGGCCACTGAACATATAATGATTTTTGTTACCCTCATCCCTTTGCTGGATGGTTAAATTTGGCCATTCTTGGGGTAATTTTTTACACCTTCCCATGCATAAACCTTGTTTTACACATGAAAATCAGTCCAGCCCAACCATTAGGCAAGACTAAGCAGTTGAGCTTCTGATAGGTGCCAAGAAGAAGTTGCAATCAACAGGCTCTGACAACCACATAAACTTAAACAACAAAAGGTGCTTTGACTAGCAAAGAGGGTGGGCAGTACTCAAATTGCCCATTTACCCAGATTATTTTGGGAAGGGTGGGATTACATGATTATGATTTTTTTTTTGGGGGGGGGGAGACAATGGAGCCTAAAGGTTCTTTGAAGGGGAGTGTAAGGCTGAAGGTTTTCAATCTAGTCCTCGGGGCACACCCAGCCAGTTGGGGTGTTTAGGATATCTATCCTGAAAACCCCAACTGGCTGTACCCTGAGGACAGTGTTGAAACTCTCTGGTCTAGGGCACCTATTATCAATGCAGTGGCCCTGCATGTGGGGTGTAGTATGTGTGGAGTCATGTGTGGATTGTATATATGGTACCCAAAATTGAGTGCCAATATTTGGGTGCCGGTCCAAGATGTACACCCAACTAAACTGGCAAATGAGATAATTAGTGCTAATAATTGGGTGCTAATTGGTACAAATTGGCACCAATTTAAATTTGCAAGCACATCTTGCTACGCACTATTCCATAAGAATGTGCACCCAAATCCCATTGCACAAAACCCAAAAGGGGGGGCATAGCTATAAAAGGTGTATGGGTGGGTCAGGGGCATTCCTAAAATTTACGAGCAGTGTTATACAATATTGGGGAGGTGTGCCAAAATTTGAGCACCAAAATCGGCACTCAATGCTATCCCCTTTTTTTTTTTGTAAATTTTATATATGATGCACTGATACGGTGTACATAGAAAACAGAATACAAAACTAGCAAAAATGAAATGTAGTAATTATGACCAGATGTCACAAAAAATAACAAGATCAGCATCCCCAACCAGTAAAACAAACTAGTACAAAGTTATAGCTTAAGTGTGGGTCGCGTCCCCTCCTCCCAGTGGGCTCTTATCCGGAATCCAAGGGGGATTAGCTCCTCAATCTGTTCTTTTTCAGTGCTTGTGTTCTTACCCCCCGCCTCCATAGCACCCCTCCCTCCCATCGAACCACTCACTACATGTTACCCACACACACACACTAACTCCCTCCCCCTCCCCCCCAACCACCAGACCCTATAGATCTTCCATGTTCCAGATCTGCAAAAACCTGTGGGTGACCTCTTCAGTGGTGATCCCACAACTGTGTATACTGCATCATCACCCTGGGCCGACCTGCCTTGGCCATCCAACACTCAAAGACCATTGTGTGCCCCATAAGGGCTAGCCAGGCTTCAGGCGGAGGAGGCACATCCCGAGTACAACATCTTAAAATGACTTTGCAGACCAGGAGAGCAGTAAGAACAAAACATTTCAGTTGGGTGGCAAGTGCTCTCGCTCTCCTATGTTCCATATTCCCAACAATGAAGATCCATGAAAACAAGTGGGCAGACAATCTACAAGATCCAGCATAGAGCAAAAAAAGAACCAAATCGCCAAAAAATATATTCAAAAAATGTCCACCACTACAATACTAAATAAATAAATAGTTAAAAATCCGACATGGTCATATTTTGCCCTCTCAAAGGGCTGTGTCAAGGGCTTGCAGCAACCAGAGGTATTGTCATAGAATTTCACCTACTGGTTTTAAACAGCTTTTCTCCAGAAAACCAGCAGCAGCAATAGTGGTAAATAAACTGGACATTTTTTAAATATATTTTTTGGTGATCTTCTTTTTTGCTCCATATTCCCAATATCAATAAGCTGTAAGTAGTCTGCAGTAGTTGGCCTATCACTCATTCAATTACCCCAATGGCAATAGTCCAAAGGTCCCTTGAGGCTAAATATTCCAGGAAGGAGTGCACCCAAATCCCCGGCAGCTGTTTGTATTTGATGCAGACATCCCCTTCCCACATATTCAATTTGGCCCCCTCTGCTCGGGTAATGTACTTCCTATGTGTTATCTTAAAGTTTCCTGCATATCCACACTGGTGTCGTGTTCTCGAGGACCTTGGTATTCTGTCAGGCTTCTTCCCCGGGAACCCTGGGTACATGAGTCCTTGGACCACGGCCGAGGAGCGGCAGTGGCAGGCAAGATCACCTTCGGAGCAGAGAAGAGACAAGGCTGGACTGGAACCCCGGACTGGAGTCCTGCACTGGAACACTCGGGACTGGAACGCACCGGACCGGAACACCCTGGAGTAGGCTTCACCTACGCTTAGCTGCCTTTCCCCGAGGGTTCAGCCCTCAGGTTCGAGCAGCCGGTAGGGCTTACAGGAAAACCAGAACTGGAACCAGCAACAGGAACAACCAGAGTCAGGATCCAGCGGTGCTCCCAGGTACCTAGGCTAAAGCAAGGCAGACAGGCAGGGAAGAGGACACAGGAGCTACATACAAGCTAAGCTTAAGGGAATGGGAATGACAGCTACGCTTGCCAGAGGAAGAGTTAGACTGGAGCTACAGTAGCTAACAGATAGAAAGGAGAGAAATTGCTGCAGCATCAGCTGCTAACCAACCTCAGACGGGGAGCAGAGCCACTGCACAGGGATAACAGGCTAGAAGCCCACAGAGAATAATATACACAGAAAGGCTGAAAGCCTACAGGTCAAAGAGATACACCCAGAAAGGCTAGAAGCCCACAGAAAGGCTGGAAACCCCCAGGCCACAGTAATACACCCAGAAGGCCTGGAAGCCCACAGATAAAGGGATATACACAGATAGACTGGAGGCCCACAGAGCAATGGGCACAGAAGGGATGGAAGCCCACAGAGCAATAGACACAGAAGAGCTGGAAGCCCGCAGAGCAATAGACACAGAAGGGCTGGAAGCCCACAGAGCAATAAACACAGAAGGGCCAGAAGGCAAGGCCCACAGGTGATAGTAACTTGCAAAGCAGAAGGGATGGAAGCCCACAAGAAAAGACAAGGAAAGCTAACTGTGCAAACAGCACACTAACCTCGGGACCTAAGGCACTGCGGAGGCATAGGCAATGCAAAGGCAAAGGCTGCAGTCTCTAAGTGATTAATAAAGCCCTTCAACACCAGAGACACAGCTGCAGCAATCTCTAAGTAACTACGGAGGCTGTTCAGGCACAAACCACAGAGCAGGCAGAAAGCACAGTGAAACACAGAGAGGCTTCCCACACCCAGGTGTAGTGTAGTGGAGCAATTAGAGTCATGCTGGAAGCAGCCAGCACACACAGAGAGAGAAAGAGCTAACCCAGGCAACACCCACAGGTGCAGTATAGTGAAGCAATTAGTGTCATGCTGCTGGATGCTGCCAGCACAGAGAGCCAGAGCTAGCTCAGAAAGGACAGACAGAAGAAACAGGAGCCAGCTAGGAAGCTGACCCCCAGGAACAAGGTAAGCCTGAGGGTGGTCACGGCCACAGACGTGACAACTGGTAAGGAGCTTTCTACCATCTTATTTATTTATTGCACTTGTATCCCACATTTTCCCACCTATTTGCAGGCTCAATGTGGCTAACAAAGACCTGTTATGGCATCGCTATACCAGGGTAAAGAATACAATTGGTGTTACACAGAAGTCAAGGAAAACAAGAGGATCTGGTCAAGCAGTTATAGAAAGATACATTCTGAATAAAGGTGGATAGGTGATGTGTTATAGTTAGTTATGGGTACTCGTGGTAGGCCTTGTTAAAGAGATAGGTTGCTAATAAGAAAGTATTGATGAATTAAAGTCTTGAGAATCTTTCAATTAAAGGACAAATAAGTTTAAAAAATTAAATAATTTTGTAAAAAACAAGGTTTTTATGACCAATGATGAACACCACGCCCTGAGTTAAAGCTGCTGACAATTTGTGAGTACGTCGTTGGGCGTTATGAGGTCTTTTCCTCGGTTTTCATATTGAAATTGGAAAAATTATATTTCCATATACAAATCACTGGACTTTTATTTTTTGTTGTTTGATCCAAGTGTCTAGCAATGTTCATGTTATAAATGAGACCTACTTCCTCACTTAAATAAATTTCCAAATATTTTAGGCTTTCCGAAGCCCAGCTAAAAGGAAACCACCCTGCCAACCGACTTTGGCCCATTCTCAAAGCCTCTGATTTATCAAAATTGATCTTCAAGATGCTAAAACTCCCGTAAAGGAGCATAATCGAAAGGGACGCCCAAGTTTTGCCGAGGATGTCCTCGCAAAACGTCCGATGGAGGGGAGGGGAGACCCACATTATCGAAACAAGATGGACGTCCGTCTTTCGTTTCGATAATACGATCGGGGACGCCCAAATCTTAACATTTAGGTTGACCTCAGAAATGGTCGTCCTTAAGAGATGGTCATCCCTGGTTTTCGGTAATAATGGAAACCGAGGACGCCCATCTCAGAAACGACCAAATGCAAGCCATTTGGTCGTGGGAGGAGCCAGCATTCGTAGTGCACTGGTCCCCCTCAAATGCCAGGACACCAACCGGGCACCCTAGGGGGCACTGCAGTGGACTTCACAAATTGCTCCCAGGTACATAGCTCCCTTACCTTTTGTGCTGAGCCCCCCAAAACCCACTACCCTCAACTGTACACCACTACCATAGCCCTAACAGGTGAAGGGGGGCACCTAGATGTGGGTACAGTGGGTTTCTGGTGGGTTTTGGAGGGCTCACATTTACCACTACAAGTGTAACAGGTGGGGGGGGGGGAGATGGGATTGGGTCCGCCTGCCTGACATGCACTGCACCCACTAAAACTGCTCCAGGGACCTGCATACTGCTGTGATGGACCTAGTATGACATGTGAGGCTGGCATAGAGGCTGGCACAAAATATTTTTTAATTTTTTTTTTGAGGGTGGGAGGGGGTTAGTGACCACTGGGGGAGTAAGGGAAGGTCATCCCTGATTCTCTCCGGTGGTCATCTGGCACCTTTTTGTGCCTTGGTCGTAAGAAAAATACGACCAGGTAAAGTTGTCCAAGTGCTCATCAGGGACGCCCTTTTTTTTTCCATTATGGATCGAGGATGTACATGTGCTAGGCACGCCCAAGTCCTGCCTTCGCTACACCTCCGACACGCCCCCGTGAACTTTGGTTGTCTCTGCGACAGAAAGTAGTTGGGGGCGTCCAAAATCAGCTTTCGATTATACCGATTTGGACGACCCTGTGAGAAGGACGCCCATCTTCCGATTTGTGTCGAAAGATTGGCATCCTTCTCTTTCGCAAATGAGCCTGATGGTGGCATAATAATTGCATAACAATGGGTGACCTAAGAATAACAATATGTCATCTGCAAACAGATGGATTTTGTGTTCTATAATTCCCACGTGGATACTCAATGTTATTTCTATATTGGGTGCTCATCTTTGAGTGCCCATTATAGAATAGCATTGAGCACCGATTGAGCAGAATATTGATTTTATTTCGGTGCCAAATTTTGAGCACCATTTACTGAATCTAGCCCATAGGTGGTAATATTCAGCCTGCAGCAGTAAGTGGCCTGTAAGCCACTCCCATCTACAGGTTCAACTAACCCCAGATACTCAATGCCAGGGCATGCACGGATCCCAACATTGAATATCTGGTATATGCGCTGACCTGGAAGTTAAACAGGCACAGATGCCTGGTTAACTCAGCACATAAAGTTAAGACAGCCCTTTTTTCTAACCTAACTTTATGTGCTTGTTTATTCAGTTAGCAGACTGAATACCACCACAAACTGGATAATGCTAGCTCTGCCCAAACTCTGCCCCTGGACCAACCCTAACCTAGCCAATTAGGGAATGGCCAGTTAGCAGAAATATTCAGTGGTACTAGCCAGTTAAGTGCTGCTGAATATCGGTGGCTGGCCAGCTCAGCGGGGTTTAACTAGCTCTCTTGCCTGGTTAAATCCTTTTCAGTATTGAGCCCATAGAAAATGTGTATGCACGTCACCTGTGTAAATTGTAAGAATGCCCTCGGTCCTCAGTGCTTCAAGGGGTAGTTTCAGAGACTGTCTGCCCTTGAGCTTGGGAAACAGGACTGATCACAAGCCCATCCAGGCAAAAAATAAAAAAAAAAAGGAATCAGAGAGAAGCTGCGCATTTAACTATGTCTTTCATTCCCACTCACTGTCCACTCAGGGTGAATTCCTTTCACAACTCAAATGGCCTCTCCCAATAGCAAATACTGCTCCTACTTGGAGCATAGTCCTTTTCTCATTTCATCCCTGGTGCTTCTTCTGGCAAAGGCACACAAGCTCCAATAATGATTCAGTTCATGGGTTTATTCTAATTAGTCTCTCAGATAAATTCAACGGGAAGGATTGGCTATCTGAAGGTTTTCTCTTGCCAGCTTTCCTTAAACAGTGCTCAAATATCAGACTGACTCCTTACAGGCAAAGTATTCAGAAGTTTCACTCCAACAGCCACCACACCTGGGACAGGACAAACCTCAACTTGACCTTACAGTCTTGTCCTCTTCCTCTGAATGTTAGTAACAGTTCAACAATAAACTTCAAAGTCCATGACTAAAGTCTTAAAAAAAAAAAAGACATCCCTGACGAGCACTTGGACGTTTTCACCTGGACTTGTGTTTTTCTAAGGTTGTAGACGGCTATTATATACGCAGCTTGTCTGCATGTATGAAGCCGTCTTTGGCATGCGCAGAGCAGCCACACATAATGCTTGGCTGCTCTGCATTGGCTTCCCCTCCTTAGGAAGGAAATCGTGTGCAAATGAGCTAACAGCAAGCAGCTCATTTGCATGCAATGTCCTTCATGCATGCCCGTTCCTTTCCGAATTGCTAAGGGATCGGTAAGGGAAGGGCTTTTTCCGTTCAGTTAGTGCATCTGGCTGAAAGTAAGGAAGCTTTGTACCTGGGACCAATTTGTGAAGTCCACTGCAGGGTGCCCGGTTGGTGTCCTGGCATGTCAGGGGGACCAGTGCACTATGAATGCTGGCTCCTCCCATGACCAAATGGCTTGGATTTGGTCGTTTCTGAGATGGGCGTCCTCACTTTCCATTATCGCTGAAAATCAGAAACGACCAAGTCCTGGGGATGACCATCTCTAAGGTCAACTTAAATTTGCTGATTTGGGCGTCCCCGGCCGTATTATCGAAACGAAAGATGGACGCCATCCTGCAAGGACATCCCCAGGAAAACTTGGGCGTCCCTTTTGATTATGCCCCTCCACGTGTCTTTATAAAACGGTTCCACATTAGGCACACACTAGGCTCCCTGTTATAAAATTACCCTCCACACATATAAAGCAAACTAATTTATCTGCAAAACTACCATACATGTTTCTCAAAAAAAGTATACATGCAGTCGGCACTACTGCCAAATGCAACAATGCTCTGGAATTTCATGTACTTGCACCAAAAAAATATTCGCCTGTCTTTATGACCGTGCTTTCCTTTGAGGAATGGCACAATGTATTCATTAGGCTAAGCTATAACTATCATCAGAAGAATGATAGCAAAATCATGGCACTGCATTAACACCCTGATACAGTTCCACAACCAAGAACAGAAAAGCAATCTAATGGTCTAATGTAAAACAGGACTGAAAATCTGCAAAAAATGTTTTAAAGAAGACAATCATACACCCATCATTTTCAGCAGTTTTATGTTCACAGAAAGAATTTTGACTTTTGTATAGTACTTGTCAAACCAACTGAATTCCAAAGCACAAGGCAATCACCAAAGCACATAGAAGCAAAAATTGTGGGTTGGTACAGTGGCAGAAGTTGCAGGGTGTCATACAGGAGTGGCCCAAGACAATCTGCCACCTGAGGCAAGAAATGAGCTGCCGCCCCGGCTCCTCCACATCCCCCACCTGCCATTCCTTCCCCAAACCCCTTCCCCAAAATTATCTTTTCTTTTCTTGTTTTTCAAAAGAAGGCGGCAGTAGCAACTCCCATAGCTGTCCTGCTGCCGGTCCTGGCTCCTTCTCTTTATTGTGGAAGGCCCACCTCCAATGAAATAGGAAATTACGTCAGAGAGGCGGGCCACCCGTAGCAGAAAGATGGGGCCGAGACAGGCAGCAGGGCAGCCTATGGGAATCACTGCTGCTGCTTTCTTTTGAAAAGCAAGAACAGAAAAGAAAAAGGTAATTTTGGGGAAGGGGGTTGGGGAGGGAAGGGCGAGGGGGTGATGCTGCCTCACAACAGGGCCTCAGGTGGCCTAATGGTAGGGCCACCACTGGTATCATACAAAGGACCTGGGTTCACTTCCTAGGTCAGCTGTGCTATTCTGTGGGCTCACAGCTTCTCGCAGGTAAGCAGCTTCAGTCATTGCTCAATGATGACACCAGGCCCAGGTTTAGGCATAGGGAACTGCCTCCAACATCACATTTTAAAAAGCATTATCGTCACTGCTATTCCTTAATTTTAGCCCACGGCTGCAGTGCTCTTGCCTTGCAGATTGGTAGTCGATCCTCAGCAGAAGCAGAAACTCCTAAAAGCGGAATTCAGCACAGGGCATACAAACCCTCTCACTCCGAGCGCTCTGCTAAGCTCCACCCCTCTGCTTGCATGGATTCCCACGGTAACAGTAAACTCATGCAAGTGAAGGGGGTGGAGCCTCACAGGGCCCGTCAGTTTGGAAGGACTTGCATGCCCTGTGCTGAATTCCACATTAAAAGTTGCTGCTTCTTCTCAGGGCTGATGCTATTGAGTAGTGTTCTTCAATGCAAGGGCCAATGGCAGGAATCTGGAGGCTTCTGGGACGGCCCTCATCATCATTCTGGCTTTTTTCTGCTACTCTCTGCTCTCTACTTAAGCTCATAGCACAAAGGGGGAAGTGATTGGGAGGAAAAGCCATATGCTTGAAGGATAAGGCATTTATCAAAATCAAAGAAAATGTATTTGGAAATGCCCACCTCCCTGAGGATACACACAATAAAACGTTTGAAGGCAGCCTGGTGAGTGGACATCATTGACACACACTGATCAGCAGTGTCAGGGTCTCACATGGGAAGTTACTTGTCAGCTCTCCTTCAACTCATTTGGATCCAAAATGGCCCCGACTGAAAAATTATAGAAAGCCACTGCTATAGAGGCAAAGGTGAGGGTAAAATCTGGATGGGGCAATCAGAGAAGGAGAGAAGGAGGGACATCCATCCCCTGTCCTATGGGCATTCCTGCTTAAATCTGACTCTGGGTGACACTTAGTGTTGACGCAGGGACGATGACTGTAGGGTTCCAGAACGAGCACTGATGTGACACCCAGCTGAAGGTATCGCTGTACTAACTTGGCTAAGTAAATTGGGAGGTAGGATATAAAATAGAGGAAAATTTCTCAATAGTTGGAAATGGAGGATCATAGTGCTGTAGTGTAGTAGACTAGATCCAAATTTGCTAAAAGCCCAAAAGGTGCAGGAGAAAACTATCAGGTCAAAAGTAAATAGTTTCAATTCTACATAATGAAAGTCATATATCTGTCACTCTCCAATAAAAGAAGCCTGGCACCCTGACCCTCAAGACGCTGGGGTGAGGTGCTCACACATAAGCTGTGACATCAACATGCATGCGGACTGGAATGAAGCTGGCGATGGTAGGAATTAGATCAGTCAAGAGCTGTCAATATAGCTGAGGCTCTGACAGTAAAACAACTGGCCTGCAGAAATGGAGGAGAAAATCCAGTGGGGATATCAGGGCAGATAGAGAAGCTGGCGGGGAGGGGAGTTGAGAGACTGCTTAAGAGTAAGCGCACACAGAGGAGCTATGACACCAGCATGCACAGAAGCCAGCATGGAGGCAGCAGCATAAAAAAGATAAGCCTGTGGGAGTACAGCAGCAGGAATGGCCCACAAGACCCAGGATTGCTGCAGTAACAGCAAGATGTTCAATCCACAGGGCTGGCACTTAGTGGGGGGGGGGGGGGGGGGGGGTGTCCATGAAGGAGAGAGAGTGTGTGTGTGTGTCACTGTCTTCCTTCCTTCTCCCCAGGCTGAAATGGATTAATTCTGTAAATAAACACAAAACAGTAGCTCTGGGACAGAAGCACAGCAGGAAATATGCAGCAGCAAAGAGCAGCATATTACAGATTCAGGGAACATCTGCCAGGTTGTATAAAAATGATCTGACCCTTGATAGGGTAGCTTTTGTATTATTATGATTGCCTCTTATTTTTTTCATTTACAGTAAACTGTTCTGTTAGGTACCTGATCGCAGGTCACATGGTGCAGCACTCCGATGTCAGTGCACTGGAATTTAGCAGGCACCTGGGGTTTTTTTTTTCTTTTTAATATGTCTGAGTATGTCTACACTTAGATACAGCCCGGCTATGTACACCATATATCGGGGCTGTGGAGTCAGTCATAGAGTCTGAAGCAATATTGGGTGGAGTTGGAGTTGTTAAAAATGTACCAACTCCAACTCCAGCTTCAAAATAAAAACTTACAGCATTATAACATTTGTGAAAATTATCATTTTATATCTTTGTCTTTACATCCAGAACAAAAAATATACCAGCTGATATTCAGCGTGAGGTAACCAGCTGGCCATGGCCACTGGCCAGTTAACTCGCTTGTCAGTGGCTAACCAGTCATTTTCAGTGGCATTTAACCGGTTATGTTTGCTGAAAATGACCGGTTAGCACAATGTGCAAGCTGCCAATGTCAGGGGCAGAGTCCAGTTAGGTTCCAATTTTCAGAGGTCAATGTTAGCATATTAAATAGACCACATAAATAGCAGTCCTATCTTGACGCATTAACGAATGGCCAATAGCTCTGAATATCAAGTTAACTGGGCATGTGCTACCCGGCTTTAAAAAATGAATATTCAATGCCCACGACCAGATATGGCCTGGCATTGAATATCCAGGTTCAACGCCAGCAGCAGACATTAACAGCATTGCCTGCCGCCGGCTAAATATCAGGGAGGGTTAAAGCCTATATCAGTAGGAGTCTGAGTCGGACAGTAGAAAAATAAAGGAGCTGGAGTCGAAGGTGTCGTGTACCGACTCCACAGCCCTGGTATATATACACACACACACATATACATATTTATTTAGTAAAGAATTTTCTAGACTGCCACCCTGGTCTTAAAAAAAAAATGCCCAAGGCTGCAAACAATAAAACAAACAAAATGAATCAAAACACGCAAAGATTACATCTAGTAAAAGTTAGAACAAAGCAAAAACTGCAAATGCAGAGAGTGGAGGAGTGGCCTAGTGGTTAGGGTGGTGGACTCTGGTCCTGGGGAACTGAGGAACTGAGTTCCGATTCCCACTTCAGGCACAGGCAGCTTCTTGTGACTCTGGGCAAGTCACTTAACCCTCCATTGCCCCAGGTACAAATAAGTACCTGTATATAATACGTAAGCCGCATTGAGCCTGTCATGAGTGGGAAAGCGCGGGGTACAAATGTAACAAAAAATTTAAAAAAATTCATGTTATAAAGATATCAACATATCCCTGGCATCCCCAAATCAAATGAAAAGCCATGCTTTCAACTATTTATGAAAACTCAAATAATTTTGTTGCATCCTAAGCTCAGTAGGTAACTTGTTTTGAAGAACAGGTGCCATCAGCAAAATCACCTTGGACCTTATCAAAGCATGCTTCACGATTTTACAAAAAGGAATAACTAATAGCCCCATGTGGCTGGACTACAACTGGAGTCCAGATGGATGGCAGTTCAATTTTTGCTGTAAAGCTCAAACAGAGCGAGAGAGAGAGAGAATCTTAAAATGAATACAAAACTAAACAATGAATGTCTCAAAGTCTTAAAGCAGGGGAATGGCTTAAGCAAACTTTGAGTGGACAAAAATAAAACTTCCAGCACATTTTTGGCCACTTGAAGCCTGCCCATGAGTCTCACTGGGAGACCTATGCACAGGCCATTACAATAGCCCAAATAAAATAGCACACAATTCTAAAGGTCCTAAAATCCAAGAAAGGGTAATGTTTGGGTAATATCCTAAGCTTAAAAGCTGTACTCGCTATCAGGGAAATATAGAAATCCAGGCTAATTCAGTATCAAAAATCACCTGTAAATTGCAAGGGAGTGGCCTAATGGGCTGAAAACTCTTCAAAACTCGTGGACACTCCTTGTGTTACTTAATGCTCCACTGCCTGAGGTATAAACTTAGGGCCCTTTTGTTAAAACTTAGCGCTCGCTATTAGAATTAGCATGCACTAAATGTTAAGAACACACAGAGAAGAGAAATCTCCACAGACTATACAAAGAACCCAAAAAGGGCAGAAGTCCGTGGTTTCACCTCCACGTTTTTGGTCACCTCCACTCTTTCCGGGTTCTAAATGTTAAGAAGACTATTTTATACCCAGGGCTTCTTAGCATTTTGGGCTCAGTTCTGTAAATGGCTACGTACTAAGTGCTATTCTATAAACGGCACTCCAAGTTGGGTGCCATTTATAGAATAGCGCTTAGCACCAGGATCCTCACCCAATTTTGAGCACAAGGATGGCACGGATTCCCCAAATTCTGTAACACTGTGCAAATCCTAGAAACACCTCTGACCCGCCCATGCTCCATTTTTGGATCCACACGGAAAAAGTTAGCATACATCTTTATAGAATAGTGACTATAAAGATGCCTGTGTAAATTCCAATTGGCACTAATTGGCTCATTAAGCAATTAAATTACATGTACAAATTTGGGCACAAATCCAAATTTGTGCTTGCAATTTTGAGCACTATTAATAGAATTAAGGGGTTAGTGTGTGCTAATTCCATTAGAACTTGCTAATCTTTAGAAAGAGGGCCCCTTAGTGGGAAAGGCTATGGGGGGTTGTCAAAGAAATGAGTGTTAGGAGGATAGTGAATGCAAAGGGTAGAAATATGATAATGGGGAATGGATGAAAGATAGAAGGAAATAGGAAGCAATGAAAGAAGTGAGAAAGGGGAAATGAGAGAGTTACAAGGTAAGAGAAGGAAATGGAAAGTTGATAGGTGAAAATTTTTTAAATGGAGATAGAGAATACAAGGGTGAGAAAGAGAGAGATATTTGAGAGAAGGGAGGCAGAAAAAAATAGAAAGGGAGGAAATATCTAAAAGATCAATATTTCAGACACATGTAGTGAGGGAATGGAAAAGTCAGGAGAAGAGAGAGAAAGTGAGAAATGGATGGCAGAAGTTAGAGATGACAGACAGGAAAGCAAAAGAGAAACTGGCACTAACATGACTGAAAAATAAAATGCCCAGATAATAAAGGTAGAGAAAAAAGTTTTATTTTGAATTAATTAATTGATTGGAATATGTTAATTATTTTAGAAATATGCATTACAGCTGTCTTTGTATAATGTTCAGTACAAAAAGAAATGCATTTCTTTTATTGTTTCTCCAGTGTTGTACTATGTGCCAAGATTGGCTTCTCAGGGTTCCCAGTTTAATTTTTGTCTTCATATTCTATTTCAAATTTGTAATCCTTTGTTCTGCTGTATGTGTGACTGAAGTGCAATATGTTTGCATGTAATTTTTGTGTAGAAATCTGTAGAAGTCCCATTTGTTCTTTTTTCAGTAGTAGGTGTATTGGTGTTTCAGGGCCCAGTGTAATATTTATAGTACTGCCTAGGAGCCAGCTACATGTATGTTTGGATTTTTTTTCAGGTTTTGTATTTTACAGTGTGCTTCGTAGCGGAGGGATTTACGTTTCTATTACACAGATGACTTGATAATCAGAATATTTTTTACATAATGACTTCCATCAAGAAATGTCCTAGTTCTGATCTGCAGCTGTTGTTTAGGGGAAGTAGGATTTTTGTAACTGCAGAGCATATTTAAATTTAATTCATAAGAATTGCTATACTATGTCAGTACAAATGTCCATGAGGGTCACAGATGCAGTGTCGCACCTGCACTGTCCGTCAGGTGGGTCCCGACTCAAAAAAGGTTGAGAACCAGTATATTAATCTGATGTCTCTATACCTGTGTAGAAGCAGAAAATGAAGTTTACTGGTACATCAACCGGTTAGTTTACCACCCAGAGCTGTCAAAACAGCCAGCAGTTGAGTTGGAAGAGATCCTGGAATGCTATCTATGCAGTTCTGCAGCTCATAAGAACGTGTAGCTCTGGCAGTTAAGCCTCTTATTAATGTGCTAAGTATTTCTGGCAGAGGAGATAGGTTTCTCTGTGGGGGAAGGGAGAGGAAAAGAAGCGATGTGAGAAAGAAAGGGGACGCCCTCTGGTTGGTAGGCAAGAGATAGAAATAAATAAGATACTAAAGGTACACAGGATATTATTGTCACCTCTGAATCGAGTGACACCAGAATTCCTACGTGCACAGATTGCCAGTATCCATGTCCTACATTTGAATCTATTGCGTTTCTAGATTGTTAAGTTTTTCCTGTGTATCCTCTCTTATCAAATGTGATGATTTTGCACTGGAACATCAGATTCAGATTATTTTACAGGTGTAACCTTTTTAAACATATTGCCAAAGTAATAACAGAGCATCTACCTTATGCTGAAAAAGTGTGCCTAAGTTACATGTATTTTTTAAAATGAACTTACTTGAAAACAACCCAAAATATGATCTCACATTTACTACCACAAGGTTATTATAGAAACAAATATTTTCCAGAGAAGGAAAAATGGTAAAACTAGACATGAATTGAGGTTGCAGGGGGGTAGATTCAGGAGTAAGGTCAGAAAATTCTTTTTCACAGAGAGGGTGGTTGATACCTGGAATGCCCTCCTGAGGGAGGTGGTGGAGAAAAAAATTGTGGCAGAATTCAAAAAGACATGGGATGAACAAAGAGGATCTCTATTTAGAAAATGAATGGTATAAAAAAAAAAAAAACGTAAAAGGGTTGCATATGTGTTTGCATGTCAAGTGATGCTTAGATGGCAACTCTGGCTGTATCAACCAAAGCCAGTGCTGGGCTGGGTTGTATGGTCTGAGTCTCGCATATAGCAATATGGTTGTAGGATGGGCTGGAGAGTGCTTCGACGGAAACTCCAGTCATTTGGAACATTCATTGTTAATTTAATTTTGAATTCATAAAGAATGTGACTATTGGGCAGACTGGATGGACCATTCAGGTCTTTATCTGCCGTCACTTACTATGTTACTATTGGGCTCATTTTCAAAACAGAAAAATGTCTAAAAAGTGGCATAAAGCAGCATTTGGACATTTTTCTCACAAAAACATCCAAATCAGTGTTTTCGAAACCTATTTTTACACGTTTTTCTATGAAGTCCGTCAGAAGTACGTCCAAATCTCAAAATGGTGTGTCAGGGGCGTGTTCAGGGCGGGACTTGGGTGTTCCTAAGACTTAGATGTTTTTCAGCCATAATGGAACACAACAAAAACGTCCAGGATTAAAACTAAGACATTTTGAGCTAGACCTGTTTTTATAATGAATAAGGCACAAAAAGGTGCCCTAAATAACCAGATGACCACTGGAGGGAATCAGGAGTGACCTCCCCTTATTCCCCCAAGTGGTCACTAACCCCTTCCCACCCCACCCCCAAAATGTGATGAACAACATTACTTGCCAGCCTTTATGCCAACCTCAGATGTTATACTCAGGTCAATTAGAATAGCATGCAGGTCCCTGGAGTAGTCTAGTAGTGGTGCAGTGCACTGCAGACAGGTGGACCCAGGCTTCTACCTCCCTACCTGTTACACTTGTGGAGGAAACTGTGAGCTCTCCAAAACTCACCAGAAACCCACTGTATCCACATATAGGTGCCCCCTTCACCCGTAAGGGCTATGATAGTGGTGTACAGTTAGGGATAGTGGGTTTTGGGGGGCTCAGCAGACAAGCTAAAGTAGCAATGGTGAGATGTGTACTACTACTACTACTTAACATTTCTAAAGCGCTACTAGGGTTACGCAGCGCTGTACAGTTTAACAAAGAAGGACAGTCCCTGCTCAAAGGAGCTTACAATCTCCTGGGAGCTTTTTATGAAGTACACTGCAGTGCCCCCTAGGGTGCCCTACTGCTGTCTTGGGATATTAGGGGGACAAGTCTACTAAAAATGCTGGCTCCTCCTACATCCCAATGGCTTGATTTTGTGCGTTTTGCACTTGGACGTTATTTTTTTTTGTTCGAAAATGGACCAAAAAAAAAACCCGTTCAAATCACAAAATGTCCAAAACACAAAACGTCAAAATCACAAAACAGTATTTTCGAAAAAAAGAGATAGACATTTTTCTTTTTCGAAAATGACCTTCTTTCCTATTTAGATTTTGGACATTTCGGACTTAGATATCATATCGAAAATGCCCCTCCACGTTATTTATATCTATAGTCAATTTCAGTGTCATGGTGGTATCGCAATATACATTCTTCTGTCTCTGTCCTTTATAGGCTGCCAACACTCTGTGGAACTCTTAGATCTTCATGTTTCATTGCTGATAATTTAGCCATTCTCTATACATATTTGAGGCAATTGTATACTAGGGTGTCAGTATTTGGGCTCCATAATAACGAGGATAATGAGCCTATTCTATGAGGACACTTTTGTGCGTAAGTGTTCTTATAGATTACTAGTAAAAAAAGGCCTGTTTCTGTAGGCAAGGAAACGGGTCTTAGGCAGGCAAATTCCCCCCCCCCCCCTCCGGCCCCCTCGAACCCCCCCTTCCGCGAACCTGTTGATTCCCATCTCCCTTGCCGCCGTTGTTGTGCTACCTGTGCTTACAGCCGAAGTGTTGTTCTGCCCTTCGCGTACTTTCCTCAATCATCTTGTCTGGAAGTTCCTCTGCGTGCGTCTGACGTCAGATGCACACAGATAAACTTTCAGTGAAGATGATTGAGTAACCTACGCGAATGGCAGAACAACACTTGGGCTGTCAGCACAGGTAATGCACAATGGCGGCGTGGGGGGGCGTTTTTCGGCGGTTCGGGGGGGATCGACAGGTTTGCGGAGGGGGGGGTTCGAGGGGGCCATAGTGCGGGGGGTGACAGATGATTCCGAGGCAGTAGGAGGAGTAGGGAAACACGCTGCGTGTTTCCCTACTCCTCCCCTTGCCTTGGAATCAGCTGTCTTGACATCAGTGACGTCCGTGCGTGTCTGCCTCGCAGACCACCTCCAGCCAGGGAGCCACGGTCCCAAGCACAGAACGTTGGAGGTGAGAATTATTATATAGGACTAGCATAAGCCTGCATCAGCGCACCTAAATGTAGGTATTAACATTTACCATAGGTCTATGGAGTGCCTAGATGTGATATTTATATGTGCATCTTACAGTATTTGAAAGCTGTCCACATAAATATTGGCCTCACCTATTGCCCACTCATGCTTGGCCTATGTGAATGCCACCCTAACAATTACATGCTATACAAGTTTAGGAGTACTCTCCCATTTACCCACTTACCCATGTGAATGACGGTATTCTATAAATTTACACACTTAGGGGCTTTTTTACAAAGGCACACGAGGGCTAATGAACGGGTACAGCACTACCACCGGGATAGCACGTGTGCCCGGCAGTAATTCAGAATTTGGTGTAAGAAAGTACTGATGACAGATCAGTGAAGAAAGACTCTATAGTGGTCAGAATCAAATCTCGACAGCATAAATATATAGTAGATGACAGCAGATAAAGACCAGAATGGTCAATCCAGTCTGCCCAACAAGATAAACTCATAGCATATCCTATAATGTGATAAATTTAAATGAAAAATATAAATCTTAATGATTGGATTAACAGTGCCAGGATGGCTAGGAATATATTGAAAAGAATGGGAACTAAAATTGATCATTGAGGCACAGCACAAGATTGGTCCCAGTCTACCTCTTCTTAGTATGACCTACTTACTTAAAGAAAAAATGTTCTAAATAGGAGCAGAACCAAGAAAACACAGTACCAGAGATATGACAATCTGAAAGTCTCCGGAGGAGAATGGAATGGTTCACCAAACTGAATACTGCAGAGAAATCTAATGAAATTAGTAGAACATTTTTACCTTTATCTAGATTAATCGTAACATAGTCCACATGTTACTAATGAAATTAGTAGAACATTTTTACCTTTATCTAGATTAATCGTAACATAGTCCACATGTGCGAGAAAAGCATATTTAGTGCTATGATAGGAACTCAAGGCAGTTTGCCTGGGATTTTATCCAGATATGGTAAAAGCTGGGTTGCAATGAGCTTTTCAATCACTTTACAAACAGACAGTATATTGGAAATGAGCTGCAATTGTGAGATCTGCTCGTAGTTCATTTAGTCGGGGGTGAATAAATACTTGTTTCCATACCAAAGGAAATATGCCATCCCTGAAGCTAGTAATGATTATGGCATGAGTGAAGACACCAAAAAAATGCTTAAGAAGAGGGGTAGGGATTGGATCTACAAGGGTAGCAGAAAGGTAGAAAGACCACCAAAGGAAAGATGAGAGGTAGAAGAATCAGGGGCAAAAGAGGAAAAAGAAAAATCAGAAGTGGTACAACCAGAAGAATCACTTAGAGGCACAGTATGCAAGGAAAGAAGAGCAAGGTAGATTCTGGCAATCTTCTCTACAAAATCCTGAGCAAGGTCTTCAGCAGTGAGGCATGAATATCAGAAGGCTAAGAGGAAGTATTATTTAGTTTCTTAACAAGTCTAAAGAGTCTGATGAGTTGATGTCTTTCTTGAATAAGGTAAGATAATATTCCCGCTTTGCCTTAGAGATACAGACTCTATAGAACCTAGCAAATTCTTTGTAGCTAGCTAGGGCAGCAACTGAGCAGGACTTTCTCCACGGACATTCATGGTGATGTAGATTCCTTCTCAAGAGGCGTAGTCTATGGTGATACCAGGAAGAAAAACACCTAGAACATGCAGAGTGTTGGTCCTGTAAAGGTGCTGCCTTGTACAAGGCTGATCACAAAGCAATATCCCATAGGCACGTCTGGGTGAGTAGTGATAAAGATTAAAAATCTTCAGGAAAAGAGTCACCCCAACATAAAAAAATATCTAGGTTAAGTGCCTTAATATGTCTAAACAGCTTGTGGGCAAGGTTCTTAGACAGAGGAATAATGGAAGACCAGGTAAAAATAATAAGAAAGTAGTCTGATCACGGGACTGGGGCTACTATGAGAGGCTGTATGGAGGGGACACAAGCTTCAAAAGTAATAACAAAGTCAAGCATGTGCCTAGCAGCGTGTGATGGTTTGGATAAAAGCTGTATCCAAATAAGATAAAAAGTCCTTAATTATGAAGTTATGGGGATTACAGAAGTGTAGATGGGGATTTTCAAACAACCTGCATAGTTGCATTTATGTAGGCTTCTACAGGGTGATGGTGTCATAGGTAGCCTTGACAGGGAAGGCAAAATGATGTATGAAGGCATCATATGTAGCTATATGACATTATAAAGTCGCCTACATGCAATATTCATGTCAAGGTAATCAATAGAAATCAAACAAAATAAAACATGGAAAAGAAAATAAGATGATACCTTTTTTATTGGACATAATTTAATACATTTCTTGATTAGCTTTCGAAGGTTATTTAAGTTATGTCCAATAAAAAAGGTATCATCTTATTTTCTTTTCCATGTTTTATTTTGTTTGATTTCTATTGATAACATTAAGAGTGGACTAACACGGCTACCACACTCCTCTACTTAACATGTCAAGGTAGAAACTCTGGACAACACTATTAGGAGCAGAAACCTAAAATAACCACAATGGAGAACTTAAGTAGACGTGGAGGGGCATAATCGAAAGGGGCGCCCAAGCTTTCCTGAGGACATCCTTGCAGGACATCCCGGCGAAGGGGCAAGGAAACCCGTATTATCGAAACAAGATGGGCATCCATCTTTCATTTCGATAATACGGTTGGGGACGCCCAAATCGTGAAATTTAGGTTGACTTTAGAGATGGTCGTCCCCGATTTTCGGCCATAATGGAAACTGAGGACGACCATCTCATAAACGACCATATCCAAGCCATTTGGTCATGGGAGGAGCCAGCATTCGTAGTGTACTGGTCCCCCTGACATGCCAAGACACCAACCGGGCACCCTAGGGGGCACTGCAGTGGACTTCACAAATTGCTCCCAGGTGCATAGCTCCCTTACCTTGTGTGCTGAGCCCCCCAAAACCCCTCACCCTCAACTGTACACCACTACCATAGCCCTTATGCGTGAAGGGGGGTACCTAGATGTGGGTACAGTGGGTTTCAGGTGGGTTTTGAAGGGCTCACATTTACCACCACAAGTGTAACAGGTAGGGGGGGATGGGCCTGGGTCCGCCTGCCTGAAGTGCACTGCAGTACCCACTAAAACTGCTCCAGGGACCTGCATACTGCTGTCATGGAGCTGGGTATGATATTTGAGGCTGGCATAGAGTCTGGAAAAAATATTTTAAAACATTTATTTAGGGTGGGAGGGGGTTAGTGACCACTGGGGGAGTAAGGGAAGGTCATCCCCGATTCCCTCCGGTGGTCATCTGGTCATTTAGGGCACATTTTTATGGCTTGGTCAACAACTTTCTGTGCTCCAGAATATGAATGTGCTGCGCTAATTCTTCAATACAGCATGAATTTTGCTTTTATTATTACTAGCACTTCAGAAGAAAGATACTTGTGACCCACTTTGGCTGATGCAAGAAGTGAGCAATCATAGCAAGGGCCCTTGCTCAGGGCAACCCAGTCTCCCTGGTGCCAGAATTTGGAGAAAGTCTCCAGCATGACGTCAAATGGCAGATGATGTTTAATGTGAGCAAATGCAAAGTGATGCATTTGAGAAAGAAGAACCCGACCTATAGTTACGTTATGCAATGGTCCACATTAGGAGTCACCAACCAGGAAAGAGATCTGGGTGTCATCATTGATGATACATTGAAACCTTCTGCTCGGTGTGCATCAGCTAAGAAAGCAAATAGAATGTTAGGTATTATTAGAAAAGGAATGGAAAACAAAAATGAGGACATTATAATGCCTTTGAATCGCTCCATGGTGCGACTGCACCTCGAATACTGTGTGCAATTCTGGTCACCGCATCTCAATAAAAGATATAGTGGAATTAGAAAAGGTACAGAGAAAGGTGACGAAAATGATAAAGGGGATGGGACGACTTCCCTATGAGGAAAGACTAAAGCGGCTAGGGCTCTTCAGCCTGGAGAAAGGACGGCTGAAGGGAGATATGATAGAGATCTATAAAATAATGAGTGGAGTGGAATGGGTAGACGTGAATCACTTGTTTACTCTTTCCAAAAATACTAGGACTAGGGGGCACCCAATGAAGTTACAAAGTAGTAAATTTAAAACAAATCAGAAAAAATAATTCTTCACTCAACATATAATTAAACTCAGAAATTCATTGCCATAGAATTCGGTAAAACCAGTTAGCTTAGCAGGGTTTAAAAAAAGGTTTGGATAGCTTCATAAAAAAAAAGTCCATAAGCCATTATTAAAATGGACTTGGGGAAAATCCATTGCTTATTTCTAGGATAAGCAGCATAAAATGTATTGTACTGTTTTGGGATCTTGCCAAGTACTTGTAACCTGGACTGGCCACAGTTGGAAACAGGATGCTGGGCTTGATGGACCTTCAGTCTGTCCCAGTATGTCAACACTTATGTACTTATAACATAGAGAGTGTAACCAATCAGCTATCTTATCTTCTGAGACAGTGCTTTTATCAATAATGATGATACGAGCATCTACCGGGGTCATGTTATCTCAGGTTTGCATCATCATCTTTATTTCTCTCATGAACTCCTCTGAACTTACCTTTACTCATCTCATCGCTGGAACACCTCAGAGTGGGCATGAGACTTGCCTTACCATCAGGTTGTATAAGACAAGTTCTATTTTTGCTATTGGGTAATGAAACAGGTGGCCTGATTGTGAGCCATAGGGAGTGTGTTTACTCCAGCTAGTTCTGATAAGTATTCATTTAAAAAGTGTTCATTCTAAAGAGTCTATTTTATTCTGATACTGAAATAATCTTGTGTTTGACCCCTGACATAGCCTGAGGATGAAACGTGGCCATGTAGGGTTTTAATAAAGAGTTACATCTTTCAAGGACATTGTTCATCTGTGTAATACTGTTCTTTGTCTTTTATGAAATATACACATTATACATCACAACTGCTCCCCAGCTATGTTCCAGCTATGCCCAAGGGAATGCCGATGGACGAATCAGACAAAAGTACATACAGACTTGCTTCTTACGATTATATGCACACATGAAATTTTATAGCAACCATCTTCCATGTGTAAAACATGCTTCACAAGTGGAAACTGCTTTATAAAATGACCCTTTTCAGTCTAGAGTTGCTCCTGAAAGCTAAAATATGAAGTTCTAAAGAATGATTTTTTTAAAATGCACTACGCATCAAGGGCAGAGCTTTAGGTTGCTGTCAATCAGTGCTGCAGACCAGCTGAGCTTCCTACAGTGCCAAGAGGCCAAGAATCAGAAAATAACAGGAAGCAGACCCATGATGTGACTCAACTCTGGAAGTCAACAGGGATGACTGAATATAGCAAAGTGTACACTTTATTAAGTATATATTTGCCCAGGTAATTGACTTGTTTTCTCATGTTGCTATAACTAATCCTAATGTATACATATATTTCAAGATGAAATGAATTATAATCAAATATAAACAGCTGCATATTTTGCACAAAGAAATATTTCACTAGCTGTTAGCTGCAAAGCAAATTTTACAATGCACAATATCGCAAGCATTGTTACTAGACTCAGACTACACTGGTATTTCATTATTAGCTGTCAAATGTAAATGAACCATAAAATACACCATAAGTTAATTAATTCTTTTATAAAATATATATAGTAAAGGGGAGGGGGGATTTTCAAACAACCTGCATAGTTGCCACTTATGTGGGCTTCTACAGGGTGATGGTGTAGTAGGTAGCCTTGACAGGGAAAGCACAATGATGTATGAAGGCAACATATGTAGCTATGTGACTTTATAAAGTTGCCTACATGCAATATTCATGTCAAGGTAGAAACTCTGGACAACATTATTAGGAGCAGAAACCTGCAATTTTTTAAAATTCTCCCAGAGAATTAGGTGGTTCACCGAAAAATATGATGTATATGACTGAGATTTTCGAGCTTTCGGATGATAAATTACTCACATGGATTAAAATCTCTCTATATAAAACGCACCTCCAACGTTCTAATGAAGCCTCTCTTAGCCAACATTCTAAAAGTGAAGGGGGTGAGATCGCTTTGTGTCTGCCCCGCCCACGCGTCAAACGTGATGACGTCGAGGGCGGAGCAATGACACTCAACCAATCGCATCGCTCGGCAGCGAAGCGTCAGGGAAGGAGGCGGCGCTCTTGACGTCTAGCCTTCCCTTCGCTGTGTTCCACCTTCTTCTGACGTCAAGGATGACGTCAAAAGAAGGCGGAACACAGCGAAGGGAAACCTAGACGTCGGGAGCACCGCCTCCTTCCCTGACGCTTCGCTGCCGGAACCGCCACGGAGGTAAATTTAACAAGAAGAAAAAAAAAACGCATGTTGGGGGGACAGAAGAGGGTGGCCAGTAAAGTACAACAATGGGAGCGGGAGGGCAGGGGAGAAACGACAGCATGGATGCGAAGGGGGGGGGAGAAGAGGGCGGGCCAGGCTGGGACATGGGAGAGAGAGGAGCATGGATGTGAGGGGGGGTCATGGAAGGGAGAGAGGGGACTTGCTGGAAAAGGATGAATGGAGGCGGCAGGGGACAGAGGAGCATGGATGGCCATGGATTGGGAGGGGAGGGCTCAGGGAGAGAGGGGAATTGCTGGAAAGGGATGAATGGAGGGGACAGATGGGCATGGATGGATATGGATTGCAGGGCAGGCCTCAAGGAGAGAGGGGAATTGCTGGATAGGGATGAATGGAGGGGCCAGGTGACAAAGGAGCATGGATGGGCAGGTGACAAAGGAGCATGGATGGGCATGGATTGGAAGGGCAGGACTCAGGGAGAGGGGAATTGCTGGATAGGGATGAATGGAGGGCACAGATGGGCATGGATGCATATGGATTGCAGGGCAGGCCTCAGGCAGAGAGGGGAATTGCTGGATAGGGATGAATGGAGGGGCCAGGTGACAGAGGAGCATGGATTGGAAGGGCAGGACTCAGGGAGAGGGGAATTGCTGGATAGGGATGAATGGAGGGGACAGATGGGCATGGATGGATATGGATTGCAGGGCAGGCCTCAGGGAGAGATGGAAATTGCTGGATAGGGATGAATGGAGGGGGCAGGTGACAGAGGAACATGGATGGGCATGGATTGGGAGGGCAGGTCTCAGGGAGAGAGGGGAATTGCTGGAAAAGGATGAATGGAGGGGGCAGGGCACAGATGGGCATGAATTGGGAGGGCAGGGCTCACACTCTCTCTCTCATATACAATGTCTTTCTGACTCTCACTCTCACACACTCTATCTCACACTGTATCACATTCACTCTCTATGTGCCACACAGTCACTCACACACTCGCTTGGTCTCATACACTCACTCTCACAGAGAATCTGTGTCTCACACACACTCTCTCTCTCGCCCACACACACACTCTCTCTCTCTCACACTGTGTCTCACATACACACTTGCACACACTCTCATTCTCACACACACACTCTGTCACAAACACACTCACACCCAGACTCACTCTCTCTCTCACACACTCACACTTTCACTCTGACTCTCAAACAGTCACTCTCACATACACTCTCCCAAACATACACACTCCGAGGAAAACCTTGCTAGCGCCCGTTTCATTTGTGTCAGAAACGGGCCTTTTTTACTAGTATATTATATATCTACACGACAGCAACCTTTGGGGCCCTTTGACTAAGCTGCAATATGCACTAATGTGTGCTTACCACAGCTTAAAAACCACTACTGTAGGGCGCGCTCAGGCGTCCACAGTAGTTTTGGCATCTACATGCTGGGGGGGGGGTCTGATTGGAGGCAGAGCGTAGGCGTGCCCAATGCTAATCGGTTAGTGCAGCTACATCGCTGCATGCTAACATATTAGCGTGTGGTTAGCGAGTGAGTCCTTACCATCTAGAAAACAGGTATAGTTAAGGGCTCACGTGCTAATGGGAAAATTAGCGTGTGGCCATTACTGCAAAAATGGAAAATATGGTCATTTTACAGCCACGCAAAAAGTGGACTCAATACGTAGGAAACCCATGTGCAGGCCACTTTTTAGCACAGCTTAGTAGCAAGAAAAAGCACAAAAAGGCCTCCAAGACTGGAACAGTACAATCTTTAATGAAATGAACCTGTACGAGTATATCGTCAATGTATCTCCACCAGAATCTCAATTCTTCTTGAAACGGATGTGATTTCAAATGCAAATATTCGTGAATTACAGACTGTTATCAATCTCAAGCGTATTTCACCATCGAGATCATGATACAGGTTCCTCATTAGTCAAAACCTCCGCTAACATAATCAGTACTATAACTCTGGTTTTAATTTGTCTTAAATACCAAAATACTGAGTAATAACACCTATCTGGGCTATGCGTGGATTGGAGGGTGTGCTCAACAGAAAGCTTCTGTTTCCCAAATGCTTCATCGGGAGCTCCGCCCTTGAACGCTGGGTTGGAGTGAAAATTGTGTAAGTGCTCTTCCCCATATTCTCTCTTCGTTCTCTACATGCTGGCATGTTTCGCCTTGCTATGGAGTCATCAGGAGAACATTAACTACAATGGAGACTGCTCATCTCTCTTCACCAAACACAGCCAGAACACCAGCACTTACACAAATTCATAGATATATTGAATTGAGTGCATCATAGAGAATAACGTATTGGTGGAGAGAATTAACAACTGGGATTTTGCATGAGTGAACAACTGAGTCTACAGATAACTTTATCTTGAACCGAGTGCATCCTAGAGAGACTAACATATGTCAGTGTCAGGTAAAACAGTGGAAACCTTTATTAAAAAAATAAAATTACAGAACACATAAATAAACATGGTTTAATGGGACAGAGTCAGCATGGGTTCAGCCAAGGGAAATCTTGTCTCACCAATTTGCTTCATTTCTTTGAAGACGTGCATAAACATGTGGATAAAGGTGAGCTCAGCTGGCTGATATAGCATATTTTCAAAGCATTTAGCCTTCCAAAGTTCCATAGAAACCTATGGAACTTTGGAAGACTAAGTGCTTTGAAAATATAGATTTTCAGAAAGCTTTTGTCAAAGTTCCTTATGAGAGACTTCTGAGAAAATTTAAGAGTCATGGAATAGGAGGCAATGTTTTGTTATGGATTAGTAATTGGTTATTACTAATTAATTAATTAATTGCTCTGTCGAGCAGGGACTGTCTCTTCATGTTCAAGTGTACAGCGCTGCGTACGTCTAGTAGCGCTATAGAAATAATAAGTAGTAGTAGTAGTATTGGACAGAAAGCAGAGGGTAGGGTTAAATGGCCATTTTTCTCAATGGAGGAGGGTGAATAGTAGAGTGCCACAGGGATCTGTACTAGGACCGGTGCTATTTAACATATATATAAATGATCTGTAAATCGGAACGACGAGCGAGGTCATTAAAATTGCAGATCACACAAAACTATTCAAGGTTGTTAAAACACAAGCGGACTGTGAAATTGCAGGAAGACTGAGCATCCAAATGAAAGATTAAATTTAATGTGGAGAAATGCAAAGTGATGCACATTGGGAAAAATAATCCGAATCATACTTAACTACTACTACTACTATTAATCATTTCTATAGCGCTACAAGGCATACGCAGCACTGTACACCATACACGGAGAGGGTGGTGGATGCTTGGAATGCCCTCCCATGGGAGGTGGTGGAGATGAAAACAGTAACGGAACTCAAACATGCGTGGGATAAACATAAAGGAATCCTGTGCAGAAGGAAGGGATCCTCAGGAGCTTAGCCTAGAATGGGTGGCAGAGCTGGTGGTTGGGAGGCGGGACTAGTGCTGGGCAGACTTATATGGTCTGTGCCGGGGCTGGTGGTTGGGCGGCGGGGATAGTGCTGGGCAGACTTATACGGTCTGTGCCAGAGCTGGTGGTGGGAGGCGGGACTGGTAGTTGGGAGGCGAGGATAGTGCTGGGCAGACTTATACAGTCTGTGCCAGAGCTGGTGGTGGGAGGCGGGGATAGGGCTGGCCAGACTTATACGGTCTGTGCCCTGAAGAGGACAGTACAAATAAAAAAGTAGCACATATGAATTTATCTTCTTGGACAGACTGGATGGACCGTGCAGGTCTTTTTCTGCCGTCATCTACTATGTTACTAAACACAAAAAGACAGTCCCTGCTCAAACAGCTTACAATCTAAATAAGACAGGTAAACAGACAGAACAATTAAGGGTAAGAGAATAAAGAGGTGAGGATAAAGGACAGGGCAAGTGAGTGGTGGTTAGGAGTCAGAAGCAGTGGTAAAGAGGTGGCTTTAAGTTTGGACTTCAAAACAGCCAAAGACAGGGCTAGATGTACAGGCTCGGGAAGTCTATTCCAGGCGTGAGGTGCAGCAAGATAAAAGGAACGGAGTCTAGAATTAGCAGTAGAGGAGAAGAGGATGGATAAGGGTCCACCTTGGGGGTCAGCACCCAAGAAAAATATCTAGGTGATGCTGTAGACAATACGCTGAAATCTTCTCCCAATGTGCGGCAGCGGCCAAAAAAGCAAACAGGATGCTAGGAATTATTAGGAAAGGGATAGTAAATAAGACTAAGAATACTGTAATGCCTCTGTACTGCTCCATGGTGCAACCCCACCTTGAGTATCACGTTCAGTTCTCATCATCGTATCTCAAAAAAGATACAGCGGAATAATTGGGGAAGAAATGTATATTTAATCATTGAATGCAGAATGAGCCTCTCTCCTTTTGGTATTGCAGAAATAGATTACATGTCTTAATGTTATGGGAGACACAGGCTGCTCAAACTACCCAAAGCAGAAAAACAGCTTTTATGTCTGTCTGGAATTGTTATTTACAAAATATATCGCACAAAGCTAGAAGTGTGGTATTGAATAGGTTCTAGATTGTATCATAATTTGGTTACTATTTCACAAAAGGTTGATTCTGCTTGGGTTGGGGGGAGGAAGATTAGGAAATATTGGGCATATCCATTTCAAAGATGCCCTGGGGTCATAAAAATCCAGACAATAAGCCATCTCAAATGTAGTTTAAAGGAAATGGGTCAACAGTTGTGGGGGGGGGGGGGTCATAAAATTGAGATCATATGTTTTTCAGTTCTGTACTGTAAGGTGTTTTGTTTACTATTCTATTTTTATTTACTCATTATTATGTAACAGATTGATGCCTTTGTCTAGGCTTGTTGTTCAGTTGTTTGATGTATGGTTCTTTTGATCAGGAATAAAAACCATTAAACCATAAGATATATCGGAATTAGAAAAGGCCACTTCTTGCCTGGGATTGGTAGCATGGAATGTTGCTACTATTTAGGTTTCTGCCAGGTACCTGTAACCTGGATTGGCCACTGTTGGAAACAGGATACTGGGCTAGGTGGATCATTAGTCTGACCCAATATGGCTATTCTTATGCTCTTATGCTCTAGAGACGTAATAGATGGGCACTTCCACATCATGTAGACACAATTAATGTCGAAGCAGAGTGTCTGTGAAATAGTATGTCATGGAAGGAACTGATTAGTTGAACCTTAGGTCAAAATTTATACTGCATGATTATTAAATTCTAAAGGTAAAGAGAGGAACATCAAGGTTTTGCAGAAGTGATACAATTTAAAGATTGTCAAACATATTTTCAAAGTTCTGCTGTCTCAAATGCAATTGACAGTAGTCCCAACCCTTATTGTTACCTCTCAATATTAATATATGGCAGTGAACAGAGAGAAATCATTACTAAATAAGAGGTTACTATTGGCAGAAATACAGAACAGTTGAATTAAATTAGTTCATATTCCAGCACGTAAACCACGGCAATTCTCATTTAAAAGGCAATTGTTAAGCACACTGGTGCAAGGTGTTGAGAAACTGCACTTAGGTCCTGGTTTAATAAGGCTTTTCTGTATTCTACGGCTCTAATCTCCCCCAAAATGGGACTCTTCCTAAGCATTTACACACAGGTTTATGAAAATAAAAGATGAAAAAATAAGGGAGAAAGAAAGGAACCTCTGTTCCTACTATACAATTACCTCTTCTCTCTCATCCTCTTTCACATACACACTCTCAATCCCAAGGGAAAGCATACAAAGGGCTTTGCCCTCCAAATTCCAGCTACCACCACCACTTGGTGAAATTCCCTTCAGTTGCCATGACTACATGATGCTGTTTCATTTCAACCTGCCTGTACTTTCTCAAAGGACTTTCACCGATTTTTATCTTACCCGTCACTGTTTTTTCTGAAAGGTAGTAGAACACTTTTCTTTCACCTTCTCCGATCCCCCCCCCCCCCCCCCCCATAAACCCATAATTACAATACATGTTAACATCTGGCAGGATAAAAAAAAGATACCAGCACTAATAACAGTGCATAAATTCCAGGTCTACTGTTCACTGGCTGTAACTATTCCTTGGAACTAAAGTTTACAAAGTACTGAGAAAGGAGGAAGGCTGTAATCCAATCTGAGGTCTGACCTGCTGACACACACCTCTGTCTTGTCTTGTCGTTCAACTGTGCAAGACAATGATCTGTATCTGAAATTATCTATATACCTATAGCAGGGCACTGTCTGTAAAGACTAGGACCCACCTTCAGAGGCTGCTGAGTACTGAAAACTCATTGCAGTATCTCAAACACAGATTCCAGAATGAGGAGCAGTCATGATGTAATGCCCTGGGGGATTGCTCACTCAGGGGTATGTTTACTAAAGTGCATTAAGATTTTCCACTTACTTGCGAGTGTGCCCAGCATCTACCCAGCGTTTACTGCACAGGGCAAACCCTTACTGCATGTAATGTGGCCCTGGCCCTCTACCTGTCAACACAATGACTTGTGCAGCAGAGATATCCACCCACTCCTGACCCTGTTTCCAACCCCTCAACCGCTGATCATCCTCCAATCCAATCCTTCCCCTGATCTGAAATATCACACCCTCCATATCCAAACCCCCAAGATCTCCTCTCCTCCAAATATGACACCCCCACAATCTGACACCCTTCCATATCTGTAACCTCAATAATTCCTCTCCTCTGATCCTATTCCCCCATATCCAAATCCCTAAGATTACCTCTCCCTCCCAATGACACCCTTCCCTATCTGAATCCCCATGATTGTCTTACTCCCCACAATCTGACACCCACAATAGACCTCTCCCACCCAATCCAAAACCCCTGAAGCTGATCCCTCCAGAACAGGACATGTCAGGATGTCAGGAGTAGCTCTACCTTCTTTTCACACCCCCTCCTCAAGAGCCAACTGACATAGGGGGGTTGGGTGGGGAAAGAATGGTCCATCTCCGCTCCTACCCCATCAGTCTCTGGCAACAAAATGGCTGCTACGACACATAGCAGTAGTTTTGCAGTACTACCTCTAGGAGGCATCCTTTGTAAGGATGGGGAGGGTCTTCAGACCAGGGGGGAGATTGGATTTGGAGGGAACTGGAGTCCTTAAGAACTGTGGCTGTGCTACTAGACTACAAGTAGCATGACTGCACTTACTCCTCTTTCTTGCGCAGGAAATAAGTGCAGCTGTGCTATGTGCGGGTGTGACAGCGAGTGCACAGTACCGACCCACACACTATCTGTCACTGACGGCTGCACCTCTGTTCGCCTAAACATGCCCACTAACCATGTTAAGCAGCTAATGTGGATTTTTGCCCCACTGGCTGTTATAACGTGCATTAGAAGTTGTCGTGCATGTGTGTTAATGTGTGTAACAGATAGTAAAACCAATGTTTGCTGCTTATCACAGCTTTGTTCCAAACCAGAGAGCAAATTTTACTAAAACCCCCAAATCAGCAAAAATAATAAACTCAAAGAAAACTCGCAGTCTGATCTCTCTACAGAAACACACAATTCTAAAGGCAGAAAAACACATAAATCCACTTTACAAGATTCTTCCATTGAACAGCAGGAAAAACTTCGAGCTTCTGGTGCTCCTCTTCTCTAATCCTTCTGCAATTGGCAAAAATCCTCCTCGTTCACAATGAAAGAAAATCACAGCTCCTGCTTTTTCCCAGAACACTGAGGCAAGGACAAAGTTCCTAATTCCAAAACCTGGGAATATTCACCCTACTGTGCACTGCTTAAGCAAGTCTCTCCTGAACTCACCTCAGTTGTGTCAAGACAGCAACCCACTACTCAGGAAAAGGAAAAAACATTGTTCTTCCCCATACTGGAGAGAACAGTGCCCTTGACCACTTCCCACCTGCTCCTCTGGTTGATGACCATCCAAGGGTTTTTTTTAATTATTATTATTTATCAATTTGCAACTTAATTAACAAGCATACACACTTGTTGAAAGTAACAAAACAACAGGAAATAAAATATTTTTTTGAAAAAGCATACGGTAACAATGATATTAAACTCTTCCTCAGACCACAAGTAAAAAGAAGTACAGGGGGAGTGGTCGGAAAAGATAAAGAGATCTTTCAGGAAATAAAGGGGGGGGAGGCAAAAGCCCAGCCTAATTACCCACAAACTACTACTTTCAACAATCTATGATGAAATACCACTTCTGGATAGCTTTTTCAAGTCCAAAAAATATCTCAAATATTCTGGTGCAAAGAAATCATACTTTACACCTAAATATTGCACAATTCATTTGCAGGGAAATGCTAACAAATATGAAGCCCCCAAAGATCTAGTTTCTTCTCTCATAAGTAGGATCTCCTTCCTTCTCTCAAGTAGTTCTAGTAACTTCAGGAAATACCCACAGCCTTTGACCACAAAATAATGATTGTGAATTATTAAAATACAATCTCAAAGATGAACGAAACCAATAATGTAGCTCTAGTGTTAACATCTAAAAGTGAGTACTCCAATATTAGAGATAAATCTTTAAGATCATTATTATTTTCACCATCTTGGAATTGCATCTGATCTTGTTCTTCTGGAGTAACCCCTGAAGATTTGATAGGGAAATAATATACCTTATTCAATGGGGCAATTGTTTCACAAGTCAATTTTAAAATTTCCAATAAATATTTTTCTGAAGGAAATCCATGGAGTTACTCCAACAGCCTTAGGAATATTCAGTATTCTAAGATTCCATCTCCTGTTGAAATTTTCCACTTGTTCTAATCTATGATGAATTATCCATCACAACAGATGTCACTGTAGCTTTAATTTCTCTCTGTATGAAATTGTTGTACTTGGTCAGAAGAAGTAGCGTAGCCAGGAACCTTTTACAGGGGGTGCATCTGCCACCCCCACCTCCGCTTAAAATCCTCTCGGTGTCTTCACCCGGCAGCAGCACTCATAGGCTGCCTGTGGCCTGCATCGAGACTTCCTCCCCGAACTGTCCCACCCTGTAGGCTCCTTCCTCCGATATCACAGCAGGGCTTTCCCCAGGCAAGCCTTGTGGGGCCAGATGGTATAGCAGATGATGGACTGCTATGGACAGTCTAGCCAGCGAAAGCATGCTTTTCATGGCGTCCCTACATCCAAGGGTTCTAAGTCCCCGTTATACTTCTGCCCACCCTTGGGGATGGGCAGCACCTCCCTCAATATTATCTCAATTTCTATGAATCTCCCTTCAATGGAAAATTCTTATTAGTTGCATATTTACCTAAATACCACAGCAGATCCACAAGGATAGAAAAATATTAGATGTCCTTATGGCAGCCTAGAATGCTAAAGGACATCTCCCAGCTGCCAGCCACACTAGCTTCCCTTTTTTTTGCTGTTAGCTTATCTTCTCTGTGCTCAAGCAGTAAATGTAAGTTTTGGGCCAGCAACATAGTAAGGACTTCAAAATGTAAAACTGTAAAGCTATTTAAACTGTATTGTTAAAGGGTTTTACTTTTTTGTATGCATTCTAAAATATTTACCATGATAGGCCTCTCCAATATCCTATGAAAATTTGAAGACATGAAAATATTTACAAAAATAACAAAAAGAAAACAAATCCATAATTCAACCCAAACTGTTACTGAAAAAACTGTATTAAAAAAGGAACAAGTGCTGCCCAGATGAGAAGGGATTTCAAATCTATTCTCCCCTCTGCACACCCCCCCAAGATTACTGAGAAATATACAGAACATGAAGAAACATAATCTAACGTTATACAATTTAAAAAAAACAGAAACACAGGATAGCAAGCAGAGTAGGTCATTCCACAAAGCAATTCTGATATCCAACAGCTCCCAAACCTGTCCTCAGGTATCACTAGCTCATTGGGATTTAGGATATCTGCAAGAAATATGCAAAATATGGAGACAGTACATGCAAATATAATACTATGTATAGTTAATGTGACTATCTGGATCATCCAGGGGTGGGGTAGGTGTATCGGAGGACAGTAATGAAAGCATTACTGTCCAATCGCAGACAGCTGCAGTAGCCTTAGCAATGCAAGTGAAGTATGTGCCTAAAAGTAAGCCTTGCCGATGATTTCTATGGGCTTATGATTTTTAAAAAGTAATTGCCAACTCCTCTTTCCCTTTTTTTAAAACAAGTCAGTGCATCTGTTACAGACAAATAACTTTCCAAGTTACAGGGCATTACTACTATACTTTTCAGCAGAGGAAGAAATGCTGTTCCAGAATGGATTCCTGCACTGCTGGGCTCCTGATTCAAGGGGGATTTAGGGCTAGATGCACTAAAGTCCTCGGAAGAGCCGTTCCCTTACCAATTCCATAGCGAATTGGTAGGGAACGGCCATGCATCAAGGAAATGGAATGCAAATGAGCTGCTCGCTGTAGCTCACTTGCATTCTCTATGTCCTCAGAAAACAGTCGGCCAGTCAGCCGGTCGAGCATGTGCAGAGCAGCCAAGCGTTATGCTGGCTGCTCTGCGCATGCTAAGGACGTCCTTCACTAAAAAAAAAAAAAAAAAAAAGCACGTCTCTGACGAGCAAAAAAAAAAAGGACGTCATACTTCTTAATTTTTACTCTCGCTCTTCTGTTTTAAATCTTCCTTTGAGACATTTTCCCCCTCCTCATTGGCAGCTGAAGAAAGGGCTAATGGACGATTGTGAGCCCCCCCCCCCATGGCCTCTCAGCCTATCACAGCACGTTTAGCTAACACCAGTGACAGCTAAACGCGCTGTGATTGGCTGAGAGAGACCTGGAGGAGGGGCATAATTGAGCACCCTTGAAGAAAAGCCCGTCCTGCTCATCAGGGATGTCCTTCTAAAGTGCCTAACATGGACGTCCTTCACTAAACCAAAAAAACGACATCCCTAATGAGCAGGACAGGCTTTTCTTCAAGAGTGCTTGATTATGCCCCTCCTCCAGGTCTCTCTCAGCCAATCACAGTGCGTTTAGCTGTCACTGGTGTCAGCTAAACGCACTGTGATTGGCTGAGAGACCGTGGGGGGGGGGCCTCACAATCGTCCATTAGCCCTCTTTTCAGCTGCCAATGAAGAAGGGAAAAATGTCTCAAAGGAAGATTTAAAACAGAAGAGCGAGAGTAAAAATTAAGAAGTACGACATCCTTTTTTTGTTGTTTTGAGTAAAGGACGTCCAAAAAGGATGTCTTTTTGGAGTGGGTTTTTATTATTATTACTAGTAAACAAAGGCCCGTTTCTGAGCGCAATAAAACGGGCCCTAGCAAGGGTTTCATGCTGCATGGCTCGTCGCGGTTTTACCTGGTTCGTGGCGTGCACCGCTGCTGTTTCCGTTGTAGCTCTGTGTGGGTGGCGGTTTTCGTGCCCCGCCCTCGACGTCATCGCGTTTTGACGCGAGGGCGGAGCAGACCTACAGTGTGGAAATCCGGAGTTTGTGGCCTGAGTAGATCGTTTGAGGTGAGAATCTGCTCCGCCCTGAACGTCATAATGTTTGACGCGAGGGCGGGGCCCACAGACTGTGATTTTCGTGGCTTCAGAGCTTCGAACATACAAACTGGCTTCAGTGACGTCAGCAGACAATAGAACGTTGAGGGTGAGTTTTATATATATAGATTATTAAGTGAAGGACGTCCAAAAAGAACGTCTTTGGAGTGGGGGGGGGGGGTTACAGGTGAAGGACGTCCAAAAAGGACGTCCCTGACAACATTTTTTTTCTTCCGATTCTTTCCTTTGCCCCAACGAGAGGTGTAGACCTCCCGTTAGGTTTTCCACGGTAAGGGGATCGGAAAATGGTAGTGCATCTCATTATAATAGCCTTGCAACGGTAGTGCAGCTCATTATAATAGCCTTTGGATCATCTGCATTCCGTTTTCGTTAGCTGCTACCGTGATCGGAAAATGGCTCGGAGAAGCCTTTAGTGCATGCCACGGTTTACTACTTGCTCGTTAATGGCTCATTAAGTTTAGTGCATCTGGCCCCAAGTCCCATTCTCTGTATCTTAAAGCAGAAGAGGGGAAACTAGATAGCAAAAGGGTTTCAAACACAATTCTAAGCTGTGTGGTAGGAAAAAAACACAGTGCCATCTCTTGCTATTCCAGCTTAATACTAGGACAATGCATTGATGTCTCCTTTATTCCAGAATGAAAGCTTGTTTTGAAAATTTCAGCATTATCCAATGCTTGAAGCAGTTAATTCTCCCCATTCTCTCTAAAACTAACAATGAGAATGAGTCGAAGGAAATCCATATTGTGAAGTCATCAATCAAACCTGGAACAACAAGATTGCTGGGGTTCTCTGTAAGCAGCACTCGTGATATCCAGGTTTTTGCTTCTTACAGCTCATGCATTGCTCTGTACTAATAAGAAAAAGTATTCCTGAATGCAGGGTTCATAGTCCCTGAAGGCTGGCAGTCTCTCAGTTTCTGAAGACCTGCCCTCCAGTTCATATCTTAGGAAACAGTTTCTTTGATCTTGAAGATCCTTGTAAGCTCCTGGCCAGAAGGGGGGGAAGGGGATTAATGAGGAAAAATGTCCCAGGTGCCACTAATGATGGTCTTATTGTGCCCTTTCTCTGGTTCATGCACAGACAGATCTCAACAACTACTCCTGACTTTTAAAAAAAATACATTACAAATGTAAATATATTCTCGACTCAGTCCATGGTGAGATGGAAATGAGGAGGGCAGACAAAACCTAAAAGAATTTTAATAAAGCCTTGGTCATTATTTATCTAGCTAAAGCATACATCAGAAATGTATCTCTGTGTAAATCTGTTCTCAACCAACCAGAACAGAACGTAAAACAAATCCCCATAGGCTGAAACACAGTAGAAACTAGAATCCTAAGGAACTTTAATGATATGAAATAATTTCAGAATTTTACTACAGCTTCATAATTAAAATAAATTGTTTTAATTTTCAAATAGCCCTGGCAGTGCATGCAGCACAATATTAGCAGCAGGGGCCTTTTTTTACTAAATTGTGCTAAGCAGTTGAGGGGTTACTCAGTGCATGTTAACTGCTTACATGCCAACTGCATAGCAGTTACCACGCACTAATTCACACCTTAACTGCACATTGTGTTAGGGGGCTGAAACTAGGCAAGTCATAGGCAGAGTGGGTGTGGTCTGCATAGTACAGTTAGCGCACCAGCATTCATCATTCCTTAGTCACCAGTGGTCTTCTTTTAATTTACTCTCCAAATCCCTCTCAGGAATGAATATCACTATTTGTGCTAAATTAGATCCTATTCCATTGTCCTGGATAAAAAATAATGTTCATTGGACTTTTGCCGTTGATCCACCAGATTGTCACTCATTGTTTAACCGATGGGAGTTGTCCCCGATAGATTAAAAACTGCAACAATTCAGCCAATCCTTAAAAAAAATCTACTGAAGAAGACCTTTCTGTCCCAGCCCACTATTGGCCAATTTCTAATCTTCCATTTCTAGCAAACATTAATGAAAATATTGACTTCCAGCAGTTGCAATCTCACTTAGAATCAGTATCAGCCTTACCTCCCCATCAATCTGGTTTCAGAATTGGCTACAGCACAGAAACTGTCCTAGCCAAACTTTTGAGTGAGGTTCACAGTAAACTGGACAACAGTTATATCACTTTGGCAGTTTCACTTAATTTAACTGCTGCCTTTGATTAATCATAAACTTCTTTTAAAGAGACTTGTATCTGTTGGCATATTGGGTACAGTGTCATGCCAAACCTAGAGTCCACATCACCCCACTGCTTAAGAAGCTACACTGGTTGCCAGTAGAATATAGAATTTGATTTAAGATTCTTTCATTGACATATAAAGCCCTCCACACCAGAACCCAGACTATCTAGCCTCCTTGATGATCTCGTATGTTCCATCGCCTTGTTCTTCCCAGTCCCTCACATGCTTATTGGGAGTCAACTAGAAAAAGTGTTTTCTATTTTCTGCCCCCCTCCTTTTCGATCAAAATCATCTTTTCAAAATTTACATTTTCCTTACAGCTGTCTTAATAGCTTTATACTGTATCAGCCAATCTTTTGTTCCATATGCTCCTCTTTTATAGTGTCCTGTTCCACTGCCATAATATTACTAGCATCTATATGATATTGTTCTATCATCTACTAATTATTAAGTATACAAGCTATTGAGAAAGTATTTGTCTAGAGTATGTACCCACATTCACATCATCTTTGGAGCAGCAGTAGGGCTGGTTCTAGATGCCCTACAAAATAGGTGCCTTTTGTACTTTTAACAATAGGTATCCCATTAATGTATTGTGCTTATTTTTTCTCAGACTCTTTGACATGAGTTAGAGGCAAACTGAATTTTGGTTTCGGTTCGGTGGCAGTTTCAGTTTTGGCCGAAACTGAAAAACGCAGTTTCGGTCACCCTCTAAAATGAGTAGCTATAAGAATAATTATATCCCAAAATGATCCACCATTTACAAACAAAAGCATTACAAACTACTTTTTGTGCATTTCAGAGTTGTAGGGAAAATGTGTTCACACTCTTTCTGGAGCTTTTTGAGGCATTCCCATAACACATATATGTCCTTAAAATCTTCTTAAAGAAAAGACCACTCTCATGATGAATCAATTTCCTCCTCAAACAATCCACCTTTAGATTCAGCTTATCTACTATGTAGGATATTCTTAGGTTCAGTAAGAATGTCTGTACTGAAAGAAAAATTCTTCCTAATTTTATGTTTCAAATTTTTTTATTGATGACCAAATGAGAAATATCCATCAAGCAATGAATAAATATACAGTATAGTACAATACATATATAGAACCAGAAACATGAAAGTGTCATTAAACTTATATATATATATATATATATATATATATATATATATATATATTATCCCCCTCCTTTGTATAGCAATAACTCTCCCATTCTATGACCCCCCTGCATCATCTATAAATTCCCTCCTTCCTTCCCCTAAAGCAAAATAAACTATCCCAGATGAAGGGAGCTTCGACTATGGCTTCCCCTCACCCAATAGTACAATCTGCAGCAACGAACTGTAAGTAGCAGTCCATAACCCACCACCTCCCCATCATTCCTTTTACCCCCTCCCCAATTAATATAGACATAGAAGGAACATCTAACAATCTAGTCAAAATCAAAGTTGCATTTTGTCTACCTTGAGTTTAATAAATATTATTATCATCATTTGTTCGATCTATGACAGCTAACCTTTCTAAGCCATACGTTCATTTCTCTTCCCATATGATCTCCTGCCTGACAGAATGAATGTCTGTAGTCACTATTAAATGCTGTTGATCTCAACATCTCCTTATGAAAATGTGAAAAAAAACCTAGAGATTTAAAATCTGCTACTGATCTAAGGCCTGGAGACTTTTGGTAACCATAAATAAAAATGTATTTATTTCTTCCTGCTCAACAAAGAAATAATTCTGCCTGAAATACATCTTTTCTTTGCAGCAACTTTTCAAATTCTACTAAATCTCAGCAATGTTTTTCTACTTAACTGTAAGATGGGATAGAAATGAATTGATCTCACTAAAAACATACCTTCTCCCAGACACTTCTGGAGATGTCAAGCCCTTGAATCTCATACCTGGAGACTGGTGTAAATGAAAAGGGAGATAATTTCAGATTTTCCATAAAAGATCTATTTGACTATTGTGAAAACCTGAAAACTCCAAGAAATCTTTTCTTGGAGAGTAAACATTTCATTCCTCTGTGCTGAGCATGGGTCCTACTGGTGTTTAGGAACAGCTAACACACAATTCACTATAGCTGCTAGTGAATCTCACGTTACACAAGCATATAAATATGCCCTCTAGAGGTTTATAATTAAAGTTTTTGCATTAACAGCTGTATTAATGTGGATGCATGCATTAACACAAATTGCTATATATTCAAATAAGCTGATTAGCCTATCTTCACATTTTATCCATTCATTTAATTATCCTAACACGTTACATTGCACTAACGTTGAGAAAAGTGTGTTAATATTACTTTAACACACACTAAACCCCTAATTCTATATATGGCACTAAAAATTGTGCATGCAAATTTATGCGGATACCCAATTTGTGCATGCAATTTAATTGCATATGAGCCAATTAGTGCCAATAATTGGGCACCAATAATCAGTTATCAGTGCTAATTGTCAATAATTATAACTTACATGCACATCTTTTAGTCGCCATTCTATAAAGATGCGCAGATAAATTTTTATGCATGGATCAAAAAAGGGGATGTGGCCATGGGAGGGGCATGGGTGGATCGGGGTGTTCCTGAAATTTGCATGCAGTGTTACACAATAAGGCCGATTCGGGCCTAATTTAGGTTCAAGGATTTACACCAGATTTCAGTTGGTGTAAATCCTTGTTCCCAAAACAGGGCACGGACCCCTATAAATGGCATCCAACTCGGAGCGCTGTTTATAGAATAGCACTTAGCATTCATATTTTTCAGCACCGATTCTTCAGCGCCACATAACAGAATTTAGTCCCAAATGTGTTTAACAGTAAGTGCATTTAATGTGTGCTAACACGGCATCAGCATGAATGAGCCTTAATAAATAGGTCCATATGTGCACTAACAGAATCATAGGGACACAGATTTGTCTTGAGGTAGAATAATTTTAATCTGCCTAGTCTTTGATAAAGGAACTTAGGCCTTTCAAAATAAAAGAAATACCTTTAAAAGGTAAATTCAGGAGGAAATCCTTAGATGCACTGTCTGCTTGCTAGTGTTTCAACCACAGGCCTCTGCATGCTGAGACATTCAATGACAAGTTCCTGGCCACAGATCTTATAGTGTCATATGCAGTTTCCCTCAGAAAGTTGGCTGTCAAAATGAGAAGAGTAAAGATTTCATTAAACTCAAAATCTTCCAAGGTTAAACTGTATCTTTCTATATTTTGAAGCCATTTGATCAAGGATGACAAGGCATAAGCTGAATAAATTGCTCTTTTTAGTGACAAATCATATGTCACAAAAGAATATTTCATGGCCATCTCAGAACTTATTTTTGTCTGTTCCATGGGGGTCCTTCAAGGTTATTTGAGTCTCCACTGGGACGGTGGTTTATAAAATGCAAGATGCCGTTGGACTTTTCTTTGGGGTGGAAAATGCACAAGGTTTTCAAATCTTTGACCAGTTTATATATTCTGGTAATTAACCTGTGAAAAGTTGCCTATGCTGAGAGACATACAATCCCTTTTCCTCGTAGTTTTTATTGCAGGATGGTCTTTGGATCCCCTGGAGAAAACCCTGTCCTCCTCTAAACTAAATTAACCATCATCCTCTGTACCATCATTCCCTAAAGGCTTAATTTCTCCTTTAGAGGTAAAAAGGAGGCCAGGGTGAACAGCTATTCAGGAAGGATAGCTTCAGGGGGCCAAAGGGCAGCAAACAAGCTGATAATGAGAATATAATGAGGCACTTGGGGCCAGTCAGACTCCAAGACATGGAATGCATTCTCGGCCTTTTTACAATATGAATGAACCTCATTATCCCTTGCTGGACATGCAAGGTCACTCTGGTGAGGTCTGTCACCTATAGGAAAAGTATGTCTGGAGGATTCTTGAATTATGCACAAACTAAGCACCACAAACTAGCCAAAAATGTTTACCTGTGTTTCAATAGGAAGTTTGTCTCATGCACATACTTTCTCACACACTTATTCACTCCTGCTCCATAGAAATCAATGATTGCAACATTTTCTATCTCATACATGTATCAAAAGCATATTAAAGTATAGAAAAACCACCAAAAACCCACCAATGCCCTATCGTGCTATAAAGGACAAAACAACTGCTGTCAGTCTTGTCAGAATGTGATAAAAATTACCAACACATTTTTTGCTGTCTAGTCAATTCTTCCCCTCATTGGCATCTGTCTTTCCCAGTAATATACAGCACTGGCAGTATCCTAACCCCCAAGCTCAAAAACTATCTTCTGAAAATCTATCAAAAACAGTTTACAAAGTCCCAAAGGATCGAGATACTCTGACACCCCAACGTTCAAGCACACTAATGCAATGGAGAAAAAACCTCAGTTGAACCACCCAGCCGACAGCAGTTCTAAGGCATGGGTCCAGCTTACCATCATAGGGGAAGAAACCCTCCACTGGCTACAGTACAAGAACTATCTAAATAAAGTGCCAAAAGAGAGTCTATGAGGCTGGGATCCAGTCACTGGAAAAACAATTGTCAAACAGACATCAAAACAATATTCTGGTTTAGGCATAGCATAGTGTTGAAATGATACAAACGGCAGATGAATTATCAACCTAGAAATGTGATTTATGTCATTATCCATACATATTCCCTGAAGCCCTATTAACAGAGCACTGAGGCATTAAGGGGCCCTTTTACAGAGCGGCGGTAAGCCCAAAGCGGGCTTAACGCTCACTCTTGAAGGACTACCGCTGGGCCCCAGCACACACCATTTCCAGGGGGAAAAGAAACCCCCCAGAAATGGCTTGTGCGGCGATAACCCGGCGGTAATCTAGCATCGCCACATGTTGCCTGGTTACTGCTGGGTTAGCAAAGGAGCCCTTATCACCACTTCAATGGGTTGAGGTAAGGGCTCCCTGCCACATGGCCATGTCTGCTAGGGCTTTCTTACCCACTGCAGTAAAAAGGACCCTGGCATGCAGGAAAAAAGGATCCTGGCAAGCAGGAAACATGGCCCCTGCCGCTAGCACAGGGCCCTTTTTCCCGCAGCTTGATAAAGACACCTAAGTGCACCCACAATAATTACAAATTGCTTTAATGTGTAGTAAAGAACTTTTCAGTTCAGTAACTGCAGAGGATATACTTCCATCCTAACAGTTACTACATAGCCTCCACAATTTCCATACATTACATGCCGTTAAAGGGCTCCTTTTTCTTTTCCATCGTATTTGGCAATGGCTTTCATTATTGTTATCCTGTCAGTGTTAGGGATGTACTCAGCTACTGCTATAATTGTTTCAAGGGCAGTAGACAATTCGTCTTCCGATAAACATTATCCTCTGTGTTGAGGATTCTACAGGTTTCCTGCCCGAAGGACCAGATGAAAGCAAAACTCCTAAGTAAAACCTATCTCCTATATCACTTTCTTTCTCTTTGGATAAATGTGAAGAAGGCGAAAGCTCAATTAGATTTTCATTCAGTTGACTGAACATCTCTGAAATATCTGAAAGGCTTGGTCTATATCCTTCAAGTTTCTTGATAGCCACTAAAATTGGTAGTAGCAAACTGAATACTGCTTGAACCCAGAATATATCACTGTCAATAACATGCATTTAGATATTCCCAGGAATAATCTGGGATACTGTGGCATCTATTGAAGAACATTGCAAAACAGTTCTTTGTAGACAAGCTAGGGAAATACTTTGCAACTGAGCCCCATCTCTTTCTTAGTAATAACACTGCCCTCTCCTTCCCTAGCTTCTCCTTCTAGAATTTCTTCAAACTCTGATTAGTAGCATGATGACTGTTGAATATCTTCACAATTGCTTTGTAGTTCGCCAATATCGAGGGGTAGTTAACTAACACACGTTAAGGGAATAATGAATGAGTTTTAGCATTTAACACACATATGGAGGACAATTCTATTAAGGGGTTCTTAATGGACCCAATTCTAAAAAGAAACATAGGTAACTCTTTTCTTTATAGAATATCAATGTAACATGCTAAGAACACACCCATATTCTGGTGTAAATACAGAAGATTATAGAATTCTATAACCTAAATGTTACGTTATGCTACGGAGAAGCTGCTGTGAAGAGTCCACACTAACAGCTTCTAACTGGTGTTGCCAGGTAAATATTGTTTGAGGATGACCATGCACACTTTTGTATCTTGTTGCCTGGATTGTGCTTTATTATTATTATTATTAATATTCTTTTGATGCTGGTATGCTTTATATTCTGTGGTTCATCCTTAATAAAATTAATGCTTAATTAAAAGGATACTTACAAAATGGAATTTAATTGGTAAACAAAAGATAAATTCACAGAAATTCGTAAATATGCATTCCATCCACATTCCACTCAAACTTCATCCATGTGACCACCTTTTAGACAGCCAGTTATAGAATAGTGCATTGCAGGCATAACAATTACAGCAGTAAAAATATTCAAACAACAATGCAAAGTATGGCATAGTATACTACTTACAATGTCAACACAATACATAATAGAATATTTTAATTGACAGTGTAGGATATAAGCAAAGATGAAACATATAGATAGGTAAAAGAGTAAGAGGAGTTAGAAAATAAGGGTATTAATTTAAAGTAAGTTGCACATGAGGTCAGAGAGATGATTAAATGTGATCTCAACTAGGGTAGGAGTGGATAAACATGTCCTGCTGCAGTATGTGTAGCCCGTGTCACTCCTTCTGTGTGAGGGAGACTAACAAGTTAGTTACTTCTTCCATTGAAGGCCTGGTTGAAGAGCCAAGGTTTCACCTGCTTCCTGAAGTAGAGAAAGTCTTGTGTTAAGTGGAGCCTTTCAGGGAGTGCATTCCATAAGTACATAAGTGTTGCCATACTAGGCCAGACCGAAGGTCCATTAAGTCCAGTATCCTGTTTCCAACAGTGGCCAATCTAGGTCACAAGTACAATACATTTTATGTTGCTTATCCCAGAAATAAGCAATGGATTTTCCCCAAGTCCATTCTAGAGTGTGGGGGCAACTCTGGAGAAGGCTCACTTGCGGATATCAGATCATGTAATGTCTTTTGGAGAGGGTGTGGTTAGTGATAGTCCTTGAGAGGACCTTAGTGTCCTTGGAGGTGTGTAGAGGATTATCCTATTTGTAATCCGGTCCTGCTATCCCAGGTTAGAAGGGGCTCGAAAGGTACTGCATGTTTTATTACTTACTCACTCTGGTCCCATCAGCTCATCCACTCAGGAACCACATGGTACTCAGAGGATTAAAAGAACTGAAACATTTATTAACTCTTAACTGATAGTTTCCACTGCATTGGTCTTCTTACAGTAAGTTGTAACTCATATTGCTCTATAGGTGATCATAAGCAATAATACATATCCAGGCTAAAACACATGCTTAACCCTCATGCCTTTCCTGCAGCTCAGTCTAAACCCAGAGCAGATTTCATACTCTCAAGGTACTTCAATACCAAATGGGATGGGCTTCCAGTAACTGTATACTCCCTTCGGGCTGCCACCCCAAAGGTTTCGCTATCAGCCAGGCGTAGACTGCAATTCCACCCGAGCCCCGGTTACGGCTGGACTCCCCAATCCGCCGAATTTCTGACTGCTCAAATGGCTGATGCAATATAACAGCTTACTGTCCACATAATCAATCCACTGTTTACAATGCTACTGGACTTCCCCTTCTCTTGCAATGGGTCATCTGGCAGGGGAACTGATAGTAACACAACTCCCATATCCAGAGCTGGTTACTTTATCAAGAGGCAGAACCAGAGACAAAATTCTTCCTACAAGGTTTCCCTTATATATCCTCTGAGTTCTTCCTGGGTCCTCCAGTCACTCCCCTAATGACCTGCTACCCAAGGCACAATCTATCATAATGCTAAAATAACCATGGGTTACATATTCTTCAGGTACTCTGGGCCATTTCCTTTACAGGCCTTGAAGATCAAACAAGAGTTTTAAATTTAGCCCCGTATTGTATTGGTAGCATCCTGAATCAATTGGAGCTGGTGCAGGCTCTTTGTAGTAGGATCGTTGTAGAGTGCATTATAGTAATCCAATCTTGATGTTATCATGGCATGCACAACTAGGATAAGATTTACCTTATCAATGTATGGAGAGAGGCAGCGTAGCTGTAAGCAGCTCTTCAAGTTTGCTTCGATTTGGGGAAACAAGAGTAAGTGTTGAATATAACTGTATTCCAAGGTTCCTGATTTGTGATTTGAGGGGGGAGTTTGTACTTCCCAAAAGAGATTTTGATGTCAGGTATGTATCCACTTGTGTTAGGGACCTAGAGAAGCTCAGTTTTACTTAGATTCAGGCAAAGTTTGTTGTGTTTAGCCCATTCTTGAATTGATATTAGACAGGTAATTAGTTTATTCAGGGCTGTAGGTAAGTCAGGTTCTATTATTATTATTATTATTATTATTATTATTATTACTACATTTGTATCCCACATTTTCCCACCTATTTGCAGACTCAATGTGGCTTACAGAGACCTGTTATGGCATCGCCATTCCAGGGTAACAGATACAATTGGTGTTACAACAAGATCAAAGATGCGACAATAGATCTAAGCAAACAGTTATAGAAAGATGACTATCAGAATAGGGTGAAGTGTTGAAGTGTTATGGTTAAGCTATGGTTTCTCGTTATAGGCCTTGTTGAAGAGATAGGTTTTCAGAGATTTGCGAAAGTTAGTTATTTCGTTGATCGTTTTCAAGTCAGTTGGTAGTGCATTCCGTACCTGTGTACTCATGTAGGAGAAGCTAGTCGCATGTACTAGCTTGTATTTTAATCCTTTACTGTTGGGGAAGTGTAGGTTAAGGAATTTGCAGGCTGATCTTTTAGCATTTCTGGGAGGCAGGTCCACGAGGTCAAGCATGTAGTTCGGGGCATCTCCATGGATGATTTTGTGAACAATCGTGCAGATCTTGAACGCGGTACGTTCTTTAAGTGGGAGCCAATGAAGTTTCTCTCTTAGGGGTTTTGCACTTTCATATTTTGTTTTGCCAAATATGAGTCTGGCTGCGGTATTCTGGCCTGTTTGAAGTTTCTTGATAGTCTGTTCTTTGCAGCCAGCGTATAGTGCGTTGCAGTAGTCCAGGTGGCTTAGCACCATTGACTGTACCAGGTTACGGAAAATGGATCTTGGGAAGAAAGGTCTTACTTGTTTGAGTTTCCACATGGAGTGAAACATCTTTTTCATTGTATTCTTCACGTGGGTTTCGAGTGTGAGATTTCGATGGATGGTAACTCCGAGGATTTTCAGATTGTTTGAGACAGGTAGAGAAAAGTTAGGTGTGGTTATGGTGGTGAAGTTATTTGTGTTATGTTGTGAGGTGAGTATAAGGCATTGTGTCTTTTCTGCATTGAGTTTTAGCTGGAATGCATCAGCCCAGGACTGCATGATTTGGAGGCCTTGATTGATCTCGTTGGTGATTTCCTTTAGATCGTGTTTGACTAGTTGCACATCATCCGCGTAGATGTAGAACTGAGTATCCACTGACCAAATCAGCTCAGTTAGTGCTTGAGGTAGATATTGAACAGAATAGGCGACTGCCAATTTTGGGTGGGCCTGAACCCAAAGTGGGTGGGCACAAAATTTTCTCTCTACCCCCCTCCCCAAGCAAAATGTAGTCACACTCAGATACATTTGTCACACAGGGTAAAGTGCTGCTTTTCAGTGCATCAGATTTCAGACAATTTATTTAATAGCCTAACATCCTTTTCAGTGAGCAGTCAGAGGCCAAAACCTCCTGCCTCAGGTCAGTATAATGCTGTTACGGTATCCTCTCCTGACCTAAGGAAGAAAGTATTGGTCTCTGAAACTTTATTAACACCATATTACTTTATCCTAAATTAAAAATACAATTATTTTCTTTACCTTTGTTGTATGGCCATTTACTTTTTCTCATTGTGTTGCTCCCAGTCTCTAGATTCTGCTTTCCTTCGTTTTCGCTTAACTCTTCTGCCAGGGTTTCCTGGCCATTTGTCATTTTTCTCTCCTTTTTCTTTGCTTTCTTCAATATTTTTCTGCCTCTCTCTCTCTCTCTCCAGATTTAATTCATTCTTACTATCCTTTCTTTAATTTCCTTCATCTACTTATGGCTTTTCATCTTTTTCTCACCCTTGTTCTCCCCATGCCCCTTCCTCTTATTCTCCAGTCTTTCACTACTCTCCTTTTCCATCCAGCAGCTCTCTTCTTTCTCTCCCCATCCTTCCACCCATCTACCCTCTCTCCTGATCCTTCCATCTAATGTCTCTCTCTCCCCTCCTTCTAACCAGTGTCTCTCTACCCTTTTCTGTTCAGTGTCCCTTCTCTCTCCACATCCTTCCAGTCTCTCCCCTTTCTCTCTGCATCCTTTCATCCATCTCCCCTCTTTCTCTCCCCATCCTTCCATCCAGTGTCTCTCTCCCTATCCATCCGTTTTCCCTCTTTCTCTCCCCATCCTTCCGTTTTCCCTCTTTCTCTGCCATCCTCCTATCTGTTTTCCCTCTTTCTCTCCCCATCCTTCCATTTTCCCTCTATCTGTTTTCCCTCTTTCTCTCCCCATCCTTCTGTTTTTCCCTCTTTCTCTCCCCATCCTTCTGTTTTCCCTCTTTCTCCCCAGTCCCCATCCTGCCATCCATTTTCCCTCTCCCGATTCAGGCCCACCCGATTCAGGCCTGCCAGCCCCAGCTACAAAAAGAAAAAGCACTCAGCTGATTGAGCTGAGCGCCGCCACCAATGCTAACGATGAGAAAAAATGTAAAAAAAAAAAAAAGCGCGGCACCACAGGCAGCCTCGAACCATTGGCTGCTGGCTCTGCAGGCTCCTCCCGTCTCTTACATCACTGCCCCTGCTTCGCTCCAGGGGCAGTGACGTAAGAGACGGGAGGAGCCTGCAGAGCCAGCAGCCAATGCTTTGAGGCTGCCTGCGGTGCCGCGCTTTTTTTTTTTTTTTACATTTTTTCTCGTTGTTAACGTTGGCGGCGGCACTCAGCTCAGTCAGCTGAGCGCTTCTTCTTTTTGTAGCGCCGGCCCTGCTGCTCAACAGGAAAAGCAGCAGTGGCCGGCAATGGGAGTGGGCGGGCCAGAGCTGAAATTGGGTGGGCCTGGGCCCACCCGTAGCTACGCCCCTGGTGGTATCCCACAGGTCAGTGCCCATGGTGGCGATGAGTTGCTGATGAAAAATCTAACACCAAGGCGAATCCCCTGTCTCAGTTTCTGTGAAGATCATCTAGTAGGGATACAAGGACCATTTCTGTTCCATAACCAGGTCTGAATCCAGATTGACATGGATCTAGCCAGTTTCTCTCTTCTAGCCAATCACTGAGCTGAACACAAACTGTTTGTTCTATAAGTTTCCCTAAAAATGGGATGTTGGATACTTGCCGGTAACTTTCAAGTTTGTCCTTGTCAAGGTTGTTTTTCTTTAGCAAAGGGTGAACCACTGCCCTTTTTAATGCTGTTGGTAGTTGCCCATTAGAAAGAGAGGAGTTCACAATTTTTGTGGCACCTTCTATGAGGCCCATACTTGCCTGCTGCACTATCTTTGATGGGCAGGGGTCGAGAGAGCAAGTAGTTGGTCGAAGGTCTCTTAGGATTTTGTCCAGGCTCTGTCATTAGATTAAAAGTGTCCCATCTGTCTCTATCAGGAGGGGGTAAGTTTGTGTTCTCCTGGTTAATTGGGTGGGACTTCCTGTAAATCCCGGTAGAGACTTAATTTTGTTGGCAAAGTATGCAGCAAAATCATAGTAGTTCAGTTTAGACTGGGCAGGCTGGTTCTGTTGTGGGGGTTGCAGAAGGCTGTTTACTATACTGAACAATTGCTTGGATGAATTGGCAGCCTGTGCAATGCATTAAGAGAAATATTGTTGGTATGCTGTTAAAGCTTGGCGATACGTTATCGTGTGCTTCCTACAGTTTAGCCTGTCTTCATCCAGGCGAGATTTACACCATCTCCTTTCCAGTTTCCATCATTCACGTTTAAGGATCTGAAGTTCTGGAGAAAACCAAGATGAGCGTTTGTTAGTGGGGCATAAGACCTTTTTTAGTGGTGCCATTTTCTTTAAGGACTTGGCTAAGTATATATTCCTAATGTCAACCTGTTATGACACTGCAGTTCTCTTTTTAATCACCTGTGGATAGTCCAAGGCCTCTAGGACATTCTCAACGGTGAGCTTTTTTTTGTCTCTGATTTCCTTCCAAACTCTGGGAGGTGCCATTTGTTTCAGGTGGTCATATAGGAAAAATTTAATTAGAAAATGGTCTGACCATGATAGGGGTGTTATTTCAATACTGTTATCCCAGAATTCTGGGATATCAACCCCTTTGTAGAATACCAGGTCTAATATGTGACCCTTTTCATGGGCTGAGAATTGATCAACAGCATGAATCCTAGTGTTGTCATCGTGTGCAGAAAAGCAACTGTGGTGGTATCTGTTTCAATGTGTAGACTTTAATCTCCCATGATCACCAGCCTAGGGCAATTCAGAGTCACTTAAGTAATGTCTAGGAGTTCTTGCACAGACAATGTGTTGTTACAAGCTGCTCGGTATACCACTTTCATCTAGCCAGGTTTCACCTATTCCTAGGATGTCAAGATGCTGTTCATATGACATCATGGATCACTGAGGATTTCTTTGCAGCTCATCTGGCATTCACCAGTCCTATAGTTCCAAAGGGTGGTCTGGGGGTGCTGGGGGAACCTTTAGTGTGGCAATGAAGTGATCTTTTAAGTACTGTTATGTAGGTGTTTGACTTCTTGCACTTTTGCCTTTTCTTTGGTTGGTGGGGATTATAGTTTCTTCTCCCACACACCACTGAGATCCCAGAGGTCTCTTGGTCTGCCGGACCAAGGCACATTCTTTGTGTCAGAAGCTAGTTAGGCAAAATTCCACTGAGTGGCACTGTAGTCCACCCTGTGGATCAGCAATCTTACTAGTTGGCAATACAGGTTTACGGTTTTAATGGCAATTGGTGCTAAATCTTGGCACTCTCCTCATATAATGACCTTCTAAATAGAAAATCATACATTACTACAACATGATGTCACGCTGGTGAAGAAAAGTGACTCCTTGGGCCACTGCCGAGGAGCAGCAGCGGCAGGCAAATCACCCAAATAGGAGGCAAGGCAGACCACAGACAGGCAGGCACAGGCCGGACTGGAGCAGAAGCACTAAGCAGAAGCAGGAGAATAGTTCATGAATCACGCAGAGTCTTACCGGCAGGCAGCAAAGCAGCAGGGAAAACAGGTACCACACAGAGTCTGTAGGCTGGCGGCAATCAATAGTAAATCAGGAATCAAGCAGAGTCTTGGGCAGGCGGCAGACAGTAGAACAAACCAGGAAACAAGCAGAGTCTTGGGCAGGTAGCAGACAGTAGAACAAACCAGGAAACAAGCAGAGTCTTGGGCAAGCAGCAGGCAGTAGAGCAAACCAGGAAACAAGCAGAGTCTTGGGCAAGCAGCAGACAGTAGAGCAAACCAGGAAGCAAGCAGAGTCATGGGCAGGCAGCAGACAGTAGAATAAACCAGAAAACCAGCAAGGTCAAAAACAGGCAAAACAAGCTTTCAGGGCAGGAATCGCAACAGACCAACAAGGACAAGAACAGGACTGAAGACCTCTGTTGCCAAGGCAAAGTCTGAAAGTTCCCAGGTGCTTAATAAAGGCCACATACAAGGGAGTTCACCAGGAAGGGTGCTGCTAAGTTCCAAAAAACCTAATCCAGTCTGGAAGGCTGGAAGATCCGGACCGGATCGGCATGAATTCTGGAACATGGGAAACAGCAAACAGACAATCCATCGCAGCCACCAGGTCTGACCACCAGGTGGCGAGATGAATGAGAGCATGAAACAGGGGCACAACCATGACAGTACCTCCCCCTCAATGCTCCCCCGGTCTCCCCGGGTGATTCAGGTCTCCATGGGTAGGAATGATGAAACCTATGGAGGAGTTTCAAAACATGACCAGGGGTAGCTGGGCTGGAACTTGAACCGGAATCAGGACTGGAACCCAGAATGAACTCAGCATCTTGACTGGACTCGGAAATCGACCTGGACTTGGCCTCTGGGCTGGAGCTAGAACTCGGATTGAACTCAGCGTCTGAGCTGGAACTCGGCTTGGACTCAGCATCTTGGCCGGAACTGGAACTCGACTTGGACTCAGCATCTTGGCTGGAACTGGAACTCAGCCTAGGTTCAGCATCTTGGCTGGCACTGGAACTCAGCTTGGACTCAGCCTCTTGGCTGGAACTGGAACTCAGCCTAGGTTCAGCATCTTGGCTGGCACTGGAACTCAGCTTGGACTCAGCCTCTTGGCTGGAGCTGGAACTCAGCCTAGGTTCAGCATCTTGGCTGGCACTGGAACTCAGCTTGGACTCAGCCTCTTGGCTGGAGCTGGAACTCAGCCTAGGTTCAGCATCTTGGCTGGCACTGGAACTCAGCTTGGACTCAGCCTCTTGGCTGGAGCTGTAACTCGGCTTGGACTCAGCCTCTTGGCTGGGACTGCAACTCAGAGCAGACTCAGCATCTTGGCCGGAACTGCAATTCAGAGCAGACTCAGCATCTTGGCCGGAACTGCAACTCGATCGGACTCAGCATCTTGGCCGGAACTGCAACTCAATCCGGACTCAGCATCCTGGCTGGAACTGCAACTCGATCCGGACTCAGCATCTTGGCTGGCACTGGAATTCGACTTGGACTCAGCATCTTGGCTGGAACTGGAACTCGGTCTGGACTCAGCCTCTTGGCTGGATCTGTGAACAAAAGCTGAACCGGGACTGGGACCCGGACTGGAATCAGGAACTGAACCGAGAGTGGCCCTCAGAAATCTCCCCAAAACTGCGTATAAGCCCTGTACTCGGGACTTCCACAGCGCCTTCTTTCGGCATCAGCTTCCGGAGTATCCTGCAGGGCTGGATCCGAGAGAAGTTTGTAGCAGTAGTATGTCAACATCATAGAAGAATCAATCGCCGAAACTGGGTTTGCAGAAAACCCAAACCCCCAGGCACGCTTTCTCTCAGCTGCAGCTTCAGGAGTTATCCTCAAGGCTGGATCAAGAAAAAGTTTATCACGGTAATTTCGGAGTGTCATCAAATCATCAAGAGCAGAAAGTGGGTCGAGACTGAAATCCAAACTGGAACTAGGGGCTGGACCTGGGCTTAGACCTGGATTGCCAACAGAAAAAACAGTCTTGGGCTGGAAGCCCAGCTGGAAGGATGATCTTGCTGAGCTCATGGCCTTGGCAACCTGTCACACTGGTGAGGAAAAGTGAGCCCTTAGGCCACTGCCAAGGAGCAGCAGCGGCAGGCAAATCACCCAAACAGGAGGCAAGGCAGACAGACGGGCACAGGCCGGACTGGAGCAGCTGGACTGGAGCAGAAGCACTAAGCAGAAGCAGGAGAATAGTCCATGAATCAAGCAGTCTTACCGGCATGCAGCAAAGCAGTAGGGAAACCAGGAACCACACAGAGTCTGTAGGCTGGCGGCAATCAATAGTAAATCAGGAATCAAGCAGAGTCTTGGGCAGGCGGCAGACAGTAGAACAAACCAGGAAACAAGCAAGGTCAAAAACAGGCAAAACAAGCTTTCAGGGCAGGAATCGCAACAGACCAACAAGGACAAGAACAGGACTGAAGACCTCTGTTGTCAAGGCAAAGTCTGAAAGTTCCCAGGTGCTTAATAAAGGCCACATACAAGGGAGTTCACTAGGAAGGGTGCTGCTAAGTTCCAAAAATCCCAATCCAGTCTGGAAGGCTGGAAGATCCGGACTGGACCGGCATGACTTCTGGAACATGGGAAACAGCAGACAATCCATCGCAGCCACCAGGTCTGACCACCAGGTGGCGAGATGAATGAGAGCATGAAACAGGGGCACAACCGTGACACATGAGAACTATTGACAAAATGCAAAGCATGTAAAAAAAAAACCCTAATTTTTATGAAAATCAAAAAATGCAGCTTGCTTTTAACTTTACAAGTTGTATTACGCATGGAAAGTTAATATGAGCCTTTCCTCATCAAAAGAATCAAGCCACAAACACGTGGCCTGAAGCTCCCAAGGAGCCACTTAAATGGACACGTGACAATTACTTAACCTTCACACCCCGTAGTCCTCCTCCCTGACATGACAACCCAAGCCCAAAACCTCCCCCACCCTCACTACACCCTTTACCTCCAGAACTTAATAGGGATTTCCCCGGTGGCTGGTTGGAATGGGGGACCCAACCCCTAGCAGGAGTCCCACTGTGCAAGTACTAGGGATCAAATTGTAAAAAAATGGCCCTATATAGATAGAAAAGTTTTATAAAATTGCCCCCTATCCCCCAGATTCTATATATAGGTCGCTCAAATTTATGTGCCAAAATTTGAGCATAATCCTAAAATGCACATGCAACTTCATGGTTAATGAGCCATTAACAGTCAACAACTGGATGCTAACAATAAATTATTCAATGCTCTATAAATTGCTGGAATTTAAAAATCACCACTCTAAGAGGTTCAAAAGACCTCAGCCGTGCAGCTCAATGAACTTAACTCATGTCACCAAGACTTAAGCACCACCTTCTTCATTGGTCGCCATCTTTGCTGAAGGCTTTATGTCGGCACGATGCATCTGGCTAATGAATAGATTTTTAAATTCCAGCAATTTATAAAGCATTGGATATTGTATCCTTGGAATTAAATATTGTGATTGCCATTTAAAGTGAGTTTAACAATAAATTATTGACATTAATTGGCACGATTAAGATTTGCACGTGCATCTGGGTCTGGCTGTATGCTATTCTATAACACTGCGCATACAAATCCCATAACATGCAACCCACAAGGGGGTGTGGCCATGGGAGAGTATAGACAGGTCAGGGGCATCCCGTAAACAATTCCAGAGATGTGCACTCAACTTACATGCCAGGATTTATAACCAAAGCTGGTCACAAGAACAGGTGCTATGCACTATTCTATAAAGAGCACCAGTCCCGGAGCTTCCTTTATAAAATGGAACTAAGCACTTATTCTTCCCGGTGCCTAATTCTCAGCACCATTTACTAAATCCAGCCCTATACAGTATAGAGGACAACTGGGTGGGCCGATCAGTCTTGATCTGCTGTCCTCTGTTACAGTTTGTTACTAGGTAAAAGTTCTGCTCTCTGTTTATACTCAAATTTTTTGTTTTAATTTACTTACTTTTGACCTTTGATTATTCACAAAAATAACTTCTGTATAAACTTCTGCTGCTTTACTTTATTTAGGATTAAATATTCAATTAATCAGCCTGGTGTCTGGTTAATCTCATATAAGAACTTACTCAAACTGCTTACCAAATGAACCAGAAGTGTGACGTTTGTTGAGGTCTTGCAGTCTCGTAGACTCTTTAGTGACTTGATTCAAATATTTAATGCTGGTACATATGATATCTCCAGCTCAGAGAAATTTCACAAACCAGCGCAACCTCATTTCTAACACAGCAGATGATGGTGGATAAATACAATTGGCCCATCCAGCTTATTACCCAGTTGCCTTTCTGATTGGATATCTATCACTCTTGGTATACAAACACAGATATTCCCACACTTAAACAATGGTAGGGACTCCTTCTCGTTCCATTTCATTTTTCCAAATAGTCAACCTTGGTCGTATCAGAAGGCTCAAGGTGTCAAAACTGCTGAGGCCGCTGTTGAAACATTTGGTTACTCCATTGGGTTGACATCAGACTCCTTGAAGCCTAACAGCCATAGTGCTGGGCTTAGAAATGCTGCCACTTTCTGCATGATGCTTCATATTCTCCCCTCTTTGACCCTCTAATTCTTCCTACCACTGAGCAGCAGCCAAGTGGTTCATTTTCAACTTTATCCCCCAATATTTGGGGACTTCTTTGTTCATTTCACACTTTGAGGGGCATAATCGAATGGGGCGTCCAGGTTTTCCTGAGGGCATCCTCTCAGGACATCCCGCGAAGGGGTGAGAAAACCCATATTATCGAAACAAGATGGGCGGTCATCTTTCGTTTCGATAATATGGTCGGGGACACCCAAATCTCAGCATTTAGGTCGCTCTTAGAGATGGTCATCCCTAGAGATGGTCATCCCCGATTTTTGGCGATAATGGAAACCGAAGACATCCATCTCAGAAATGACCAAATCCAAGCCATTTGGTCATGGGAGGAGCCAGCATTCGTAGTGCACTGGTCCCCCTCACATACCAGGACACCAACCGGACACCCTAGGGGGCACTGCAGTGGACTTCAGAAAAAGCTCCCAGCTGCATAGCTCCCTTACCTTGTGTGCTGAGCCCCACAAAACCCACCCCCCACAACTGTACACCGCTACCATAGCCCATAGGAATGAAGGGGGGCACCTAGATGTGGGTACAGTGGGTTTCTGGTGGGTTTTGGAGGGCTCACATTTACCACCACAAGTGTAACAGGTAGGGGGGGTGGGCCTGGGTTCGCCTGCCTGAAGTGCACTGCAGTACCCACTAAAACTGCTCCAGGGACCTGCATACTACTGTCATGGAACTGGGTATGACATTTGAGGCTGGCATAGAGGTTGGCAAAAAATATTTTTTTAGGGTGGGAGGGGGTTAGTGACCACTGGGGGAGTAAGGGGAGGTCATCCCCGATTCCCTCCGGTGGTCATCTGGTCAGTTGGGGCACCTTTTTGAGGCTTGGTCGTAAAAAAAAAAAAGGGCCAAGTTGCCCAAGTGGTTGTCAGGGACGCCTTTCTTTTTTCCATTATCGGCCGAGGACACCCATGTGTTAAGCACGCTCCAGTCCTGCCTTCACTATGCTTCCGACATGCCCCCGTGAACTTTGATCGTCCCCGCGACGGAAAGCTGTTGAAGACGCCCAAAATCGGCTTTCGATTATGCCGATTTGGGCGACCCTGGGAGAAGGACGCCCATCTTCCGATTTGTGTAGAAAGATGGGCGCCCTTCTCTTTCGAAAATAAGCCTGAAAGGAGCCTTTTTACTGAAGTGCAATAAAATCTGGACTTATAACGTGGGTAAGCCCAGATTTTAATCTGTTTATTTGCAGGTCATACGTTAATGTTCCCATTAATGCGTAGAACCTAGAGAAAGTTAAACCAGAAGCACTTAGCTCCTGCATTAACTCTTTGTTAGCCAGTTACGCACACTAATCATCACACACTAGTTGGTTAACACTTCCACAACCATGCTCCGCCTATGCTAAACCCCAAGAAAATTAAATAATGCAGTTTAGCATGCGGAAACAGGAAAAACACTGCAAAATGCTTTAATGCATTTGTGCGATATTCTGTTTTCACATGCCTCGCGTTAAGGGCTTAACATACTTTAGTAAAAAGGCCCCTAAATTTATGAAATCATGCAAGTTAATACAAAATAAAAAAACACATCCTTCATAAAGGGGCTCTTTTACTAAGCTGCAGTAAAAAGTGGCCGTAGCACGTATTTATGCATGCAATTCCTGCTCGCTAAGGCCGATTTTTCCATTTCCAGCATTAATGGCCATGCGCTAATTTTCCCATTAGTGCATGGCCATTAACAAGTGAGCTCTTACCGACACCTATTTTGTAGGCAGAAAGGGCTCACGTGCTAACCACATGCTAATTGGCTGGCGTGTGGCAATGTAGCTGTGTTACCCGATTAGTGCAAACCACGCCTATTCTTCACCCGGCCCACCCCAGCAATAAAAAAATTAATAAAATTGTTATTGTTACCGCATAGGTAGCACGCACACATTCAAAAATTACCGCGGGATGCCTGAACACACCCCGCGGTGAGCCCTTTTTTGCTGTGGTAAGCACAGGCTAGTGCTTACCATAACTTAGTAAAAGGACCTCAGAATGGAACATTACCAAAGAAGTTTGCGCCACCACGCAGCCTTCACACAAGTTTATTAGTAGTTCCTTGTTTGGGGTCTGTTCAGTAAGCTGCATTTGCTGTGAATCTGACAGCATGCACCAGTGGCACAGGTACAAAATTTTAGTCACTCTTCTTTGAACCTTTTCTAATTCCACTATATCTTTTTTGAGATACGGCAACCAGAACTGAACACAATACTCAAGGTGTGGACGCACCATGGAACAATACAAAGGCAGTAAGTGCTCTCACGTTAATTCTCTACAGCTACCCCGGACTAATGGTAACAATAGTGCACAACCTGCAAAAAAAGTGTCTTGTAAAATATGCAGCTGCATGATAATATCCTGTGTTGAAACGTGTTAACTGTAAATTTTAGTGCACTTTAGTAAAAGGGCCTCACTGGTACCTATGGGGGGTGGGAATTCATTAAGTGCTGTTATGACTTTAATGCACATTAAGGGAATTAGCGTGCACTAAATGCTAAAAGCCAATAGGTATAGTATGGGCTTTTATTATTTAGCATGTGCTAATTCCTTTAACGCGCGTTTAGGCCATAACACCACTTGATAGATTCCCCCACGCTTCTTTGTAAAATCAGCTAAAGCCAGGCACCTTCTTGCCCTCTTAAGTAGGCGGCCAATTATAAAGTTATCCGCTTACACATTGCATTAATTTTTTTACATTCACAGCTAATACAGAATGGGTTATTTATTTATAATGACATTTGTATCCAGCATTATCCCAAACAGAGTTCAGGTTCAATGTGGCTTACATTCCAGAAGGGGGGCTGGAATTAGTTACTGCTAATAAAGCTGTGTGCAATTAACATCTCCTTAGTAAGGGTAACTAACTGCACTGTGCTACCTGCAATGCAGATAACATGTATTAAAAACATTTCCTACTTGTTAACTGTATGGGAAAATGCTGGAAATTCACCCCCCCCCCCCCCCCCCCCCATGTTAATGCTGGGGATTCTGTCAGTTAAACTTCTTCAGAAGTCTTTAGAACCCCCACTAGTTTCTAGAGTAATTTCTGCACTAATTGAAGGGGACAGATGATCCTACAGGCTCTTGTCCAATGGAAGGCATTTGGATGATAGAACAGCAGATGGTAATGTGGGTGATGGGATGTGGTGGAGTGGAACAGGAAGCAGTGGGGTGTGTGTATGCACATCTGTGTGTTGAAGACAGGAACTCCAGAGAGAGGCTCAGAAATGAAAATGAATGAGTCAAAGGACAACTCAGGTCTAAGAAGTGGATGGAGAAAAACAGTTCAGAAACACTGTCTTTACAGTTTAAACATGTGAAGGGCAATTCTATAAACTGGGGGCCTGGCTTAACTCAGCTGAGCTGGGCAGCCACCGATATTCAGCAGAACAATATCACTTCTAACTGGTCATTCCTTAACCAGCTAGGTCAGGAAGCAGAGTTTAGGCACAGACTAGAGGTAGCTGGTTTGCAGTGATATTCAGTCCACTAACTGGCTAAGCATGTGGATAAAGATTTTTAAAAAGCAGTCCTAACTTTATCTGCCGTTAGCCGGTCTGAATATCGGCCGGTACCCAGATAACTTCTGGGTGACAGCAGATACCTGGAAAACAGTGCCAGATGTTGGACATGCCCAGCATTGAATACCCAGTGTTATTTCAGCCCGTGGCTGCAAGTGACTTACAAGCCGTTTACTGAGGTGGGCTGAATATCTATCGGGTCCTAGATGCCCCCAATTACGCAGCACGTGCACACTTAAGTCTAGAATATATGCACTCACAGGAGTTTGTGTGCACTTTCCATGTAATCAATAGCTATTCTGGAAACACTTGCTTAACATACGTGGCATGTATTTGCAAGGGGGGTGTACATGTAGGTGGGGCAGGGGCGTGGTTCCCTGCCACATTTATACAGCTGCAGTTATGTAAACTCTATGGCTGGTGAAACTGTGATAACCTAAATGTTGGGTGCACTGATACAAGATTACAGTAGTATTCTACAATGGAACCATTAGGCTACCACTGAGCATCCCCGGGTCGTGTAAACACAGACACTCAGTTGTAGAATACTTTACTAAAGAAGAATAAGGAAAACAAACGAGAACACTCAATTCCTATTTATTTCCAGAGAAGAATGCCAGCTCCTTCCGGTTCTGTTTTAAATACGCACTGGTCCAGTTCTTGCTGTACCCCTGCATGAACACATCATTCTGACTTCTCTAACAAAATCAGGCCAGTCAGTTTGAATAAAAAAATGGACTAGTCACCAATTTTATTTTCAGATCGTCTTCCACTGACTGACATCTTTCGAGTTCTATATACACTTTGTGCCAGCAGATACATATTACTCCTTCATTCTATTATAACTAAAAATAACATTAATCTCTACCTTCCTTTTCTGATTTTACCTTTCCTAGTCCCACTCTGTAATATCAGGTTCTTATGAAAATCAGTCTGTTTTTTACATTTTTCATCTTCCTAGCTGTATTCAATTAAGGCATATATTTTAGAAGCCCTTTGTTCACATTTTAGATGTTCATAAACTGACATTTAAACATGTATGTTATATTACATGATGACATTTATTTCCCCACACACACCTCCCGAGTTCAGTGTGAATTACAGAATAAGAAACTGGGAATTCCCAGGAGCATCACAAAACAGTACTTTAAAAAAACCCAGTTAAAATCAGTTAAGGATCGAATACTTCCTAAACAAATAAGTCTTCACTATTTGAAATTCACCATAATTTGTCTGATATCTAATCACACCCAGAAGCTCATTCCAATAACTTGCAGCCTGATATGCAAACATTGCCGAAAAAAAGCTTCTTAGACAATCTTCTTAGGGTCAGGATAATATAATATGAAGAATTACCTAGATTCAGGGCTTGAATTTCTGGCTGATAAATGAATAAGCAAAAATATATAGCTTACAGCAAAGCCATGCAAAAGCAAAAAGACTAATGAACACAACTTGAATATAATGTGTGGATGAGCCGGAAACCAGTGCAATTGCAACAGTAAAGGAATAGCCCTGTCAAATTTAGCAACGTAAAAATCATGCGGTATTTTCTTTATAATAATCTCTTTACAGCCCAAGCAGATGATGTTACAGTAATATATATGGGCTAGTACCATTATTTGTGTGATCATTCTCAAAACATCAGGAGTAAAATTAGAACACAAGAACATAAGCGTTGCTATACCGGGATAGACTGAAGGTCCATCAGGCCCAGTATCCTGTTTCCAACAGTGGTCAATTCAGGTCACAGGTACCTGGCAAGATCCCAGAACACTAAAACACACTGCTTATCCTAGAAATTAGTAGTGGATTTAACCAAGTCCATCTTAATAATGGCTTATGGACTTTTTTGTTGCAACAGAGTCTGGAAACCAGGCTCCCACTGCAGCCTGGCAGTATGACCCCCTCATATCTACACAACCATAAACCTGTTGTAACTGCAGGCACAAACGGCAGAGATGAGTCGGGGTCATCCAAAAGTAAGAGGGAGAAAGACGGGAAAGACAACTCCAGGCAACGAATGAAACTGAACGCCACAATCCAGAACTGATATGGGAGACAGTAGGGAAGTCGACTCCAGGTAAAGAATGAAACCAAATTCCACTGAGCTCACACAAGCAAACATACTCACACACACAAATAAAAATATATTTTTTAATAACATTTTTTTAAAGCAGGAAGGGAAACTAAAGCCTTCCGAATGATTAATTTATACCGCCTGGATGAAAAATAACAAGTCTTAGCCCTCTTGGGTTTCTTGATGGACAACCTACCTGAAGGAGTCGACACTAAACAAATTCCAATAATCTGCGACTTACCCAGAAAACCTAATACCCATAAACAACAAAGACCCACTAACAGACACCTTTCAGAGAGCTCTGACACCTGGCCACAGAGCTCTACACCCGCAAAGGTCCATATGCCGCTCAAGAAGCCCATCACTCGACCCAAAACACGATTTCTTCTGAACCTGACCAAACTACCCTCATGCTCAGACCACATGACCCATCCAACTCCTGCATCAGGAATCTATATCAAAGCAAGATCTGTGGTAAATAAGACCTTACTAATAAGGGAATTATTAGAATCGTCTGATCTAGGCTTATTTATTTATTTCAGAAACATGACTCACAGAAATCAACAGCCCAATATTACCCTATCTCTACCCACCGGATATGACATTCTCCATTCTCCAAGACTACACAAAAAAAGGAGGAGGCCTAGCACACATCTACAAAAGCTTTCTGCACGTATCCTTAGTTACAACAGGAATGCTCCCAGAACTAGAATACATGCTATGCAAATTCCATGACAACTCCAAAGAAGCTAGTCAGAGCACTCTACTCTTGATCTATCATCCACCAGAAGCCTGGACTAAGGCCAAACCTATCATACTGGAGGTCATCTCATCTGCAATGTCCCAATTTCCCAGATTAGTTGTCCTGGGAGATCTAAACCTAGAGAATGACACAGATACCAATGTTCATAACTTCAAATCATTCTTGAGATCAACTGAACTCACTATACATGGGAGAGGTCCAACCTATGAGCAAGGCCACACTCTATATTTCCTTACTTCCTACCCTACCAACCTGATTGGATCCTCCACATGGAAGGCTATACCTTGGTCTGATCAGTTCCAATTGGACTTTACCATTAATATCTGCCTAACGAACCATCCTAACCATCACCCTCTGTTAAGTCAATAACCACCAGAGGGAAAAATCCATGAATCCAGCTTTTGGATCAAACTAAAAAACTCCCTCACCCTTGAAAGCCTCACATAAGAATATGTAAAAACGGACTGGGACACCAAAGTCAACACAGTCTTAGATAAAATAGCACCAATCACTTCTAAAAAGGTCAAACTACTCGAAAATCACCCTGGTTCTCAGAACAGCTGTCACAACTAAAACAAAAATGCAGAAACCAAAGCATTACAACATTCTCATACTAAGCAGAGGGTTTCAATGTATCATCAACAATGACACCTAAATCCTTTTCCTGGGTGGCGATTCCTAGATCTAATGCATCTCAATTTCCATAGCAACTTGAAAACTTTAGTTGCCACTGCAGATATCTGAAGTTCAAATGGCATCTATCAAAAATAACTCCCAGAATTTTTTTTAAGTAGACTCTATGGGGAAATTAATTCTGTCAATAATGCTAGCAGTATGAAAAGAACTATTAAGTAGCAAAAATTTTGCTGTTTCCTTATTCAGCTTCAATTTACCGTATTTTTCAGACTATAAGATGCACCTAGGTTTTAGAGGAGGGAAATAGGAAAAAAAATTTTTTCCTTTTTCCCTCCTCTAAAACCTAGGTGCTCCGGTGCGTCTTGTCCGAGTTCGGGATCGCCCTCCCGTACTTACATCACGCGATGTTCCCTGGTGGTCTAGTGACGTCTGGGCAGGAAAGAGCCCCCTTTTTCCTGCCCAGCGCGCTGCTCTCCGTCCTCCTGACTGCTTCCTGACGGTCTCGGCGAGATTCAAAATGGCCGCTGAGATTCTCGGCGGCCATTTTGAATCTCGCCGAGACCGTCAGGAAGCAGTCAGGAGGACGGAGAGCAGCGCGCTGGGCAGGAAAAAGGGGGCTCTTTCCTGCCCAGACGTCACTAGACCACCAGGGAACATCGCGTGATGTAAGTACGGGAGGGCGATCCCGAACTCGCTACCTTCGGACTATAAGACGCACCCCCCATTTTCCTCCCAAATTTTGGGGGAAAAAGTGCGTCTTATAGTCCGAAAAATATGGTAAACATTGAGGCCCATTTTTTTCAAATATTCAACTCCCGCTTTACATTTGGAGTTATATCTGAAATCTCTCCAAGAAATAGAATAAATATAGTCATGGGATAGGAAGCAATGTCCTTCTGTGGATTAGGAATTGGCTACTGGACAGAAAACAGAAGGTAGAGTTAAATGGCCATTTTTCTCAATGGAGAAGGGTGAATAATGGAATGCCGCAGGGATCTGTACTGGGAGTGATGCTATTTAGCATATTTATAAATGACCTGGAAAACGGAACAACAAGCGTGGCGATTACATTTGCAGATGACACAAAACTATTCAAAGTTGTCAAAACACATGCGGATTGTGAAAAATTGCAGGAAGACCTTAGGAAACTGGAAGACTGAGCATCCAAACGGCAGATGAAATTTAATGTAGACAAATGCAAAGTGATGCACATTGGGAAAATAATCCAAATCACAGTTACCTGATGCTAGGGTCCACCTTAGGAATCAACATGCAAGAAAAAGACCTAGGTGTAGACACTGTAGACAATATGCTGAAATCTTCTGCCCAGTGTGTGGTGGCGGACAAAAAAGCAGATAGAATACTAGGAATTATTAGGAAAGGGATGCAAAATAAGACCAAGAATATTGTAATGCCTCTATATCGCTCCATGGTGTGACCTCGCCTTGAGTATTCAATTCAGTTTTGATCGCAGTATCTCAAAAAAGATATAGCAGAATTAGAAAAGATTCAAAGAAGAGTGATCAAAATGGTAAAGAAGATGGAACTCCTCCCATATGAGGAAAGGCAAAACAGGTTAGGGCTCTTCAGCTTGGAAAAGAGATGATTAAGGGGGTATTTGATTGAGGTCTATAAAATCCTGAGTGGTTTAGAACGCATAGAAGTGAATCGATTTTTCACTCTTTCAAAAAGTACAAAGACCAAGGGACACTCAATGAAATTACATGGAAATACTTTTAAAACAAATAGGAGGAAATAATTTTTCACTCAAAGAATAGTTAAGCTCTGGCACTTGTTTGGTCCATTTCAGGCCGGCTGCAGGGGAATGCTGGAACATTTATGCGCTGCAGGAATCAGCGCCGTCTTTTTCCGGGTGCTCGGGGAATCCCCAAGGTGGGAGACAGCTTGCCTGAGGCTGGGGATGGTTGGGCACATCCTTGGCCGCTTCGGCAAAAGGGGAAGAGGAAGGGGGTGGGGAGTTACCTGCAGCCGCCTAAGAAACCATGTATTCTTTGTTTTGTATTATTAGTTTGCATTTCTGTTGAAGAAAGAGTGGATGCCTTTCGAATGATGGAGGTGGTGCGTCGGTGTGCGGTTGTTTCGTTAGTTTGGCAGCCAGTCTCCAGCGATTCCTAGGCAGGGAAGGAGTACTCCTCCCCCTTCCTTGGTCGCTGTTTGCTGCTGGCTGGGTCGCGGGTAATCCTTCCAGCTGGGCTGCAGCTTATCCTGTTCGCCCACGTCCCAGATGGTGACGGGCACGTTGTTTTCTGGCTCCTCTGACTCCATGTCAAGCGATCCCAAATATAGTCTGTGCTATAGGCCCTCTGGCACTCTTCAGTACTGGCATTAGGCATTTAAAAATTTCTCCCCCCCCTCCCCCGGTCTATTTTTGCACATACCCACAGCAGGAATATTCTTCTCTCGTTCCAGCGGTGGTTCTGTGCTCTCCGTGCTGCACAGATAATGAGCCATTCTGCTGGGGAATGCTCCTCCCTTATTGTCACGTAGTTTCCTCTGATTGGTCCGTCTTACGTTGCCTAGTGTTGCCTGGGAACGGTGTTGTGATGGTCCTTTGTGTTTCAGAATGTTGAGGGTGTTTTTTCTGATTGGTCCGTCATGCGAGGGCGGGGCAGAGAGACATGGTCAGTGTTGTGGCTTCACCACCATGAATCCATGAAACCTTCAGTGAGTGACTGAGTGACTTCAGAACGTTGTCTTCAGAACGTTGAGGGTGAGTTTTATTATAGTAGATTTTTCCATGTTAATCCCATTGATATTTGAGAGATTTATGGTTTTAAAATTAATGCTCCTGCTGTGTGAAACCAGCATATAAATGTCCTGTCCTTGATGTATATTAGAATAGGCTCTATGTTGGCAGGTCCCGTTCTCAAATATTAGTGCAGTGATGGCGAACCTATGGCATGCGTGCCAGAGAGGGTACGCAGAGCCCTCTCTGTTGGCACGCGTCCCTTTGCCTCAGCCAGTTCCAGCCCCCCTCCAAATAAAAGTCATACCTGCTCGGGGTTAAGGCGGCGTCGGCAGCGGCATTGAAAAGCGCTGGCTCAGAGCGGCTTCAGCCTTCCCTTCTATCTCTCAAGCTCTGGTCCCGCCCTCATTTCCTGTTTCCGCAAGGGCGGGACCAGAGCTTGAGAGACAGAAAGGAAGGCTGAAAGTGTGCCGAGCCAGCACGCTTTTCACTGCCGCTGCCGACGCCGCCTTAACCCCAACCAGGTATGACTTTTAAATTTCGGAGGGGGGCCCTGGTGCTCGGAGGGAGGGAGGGCAGGCAGGCGGCCTTGTGCTCGGACGGAGGGCAGGCAGCCTTGTGCTCAGGAGGGCGGCCTTGTGCTCAGAGGGAGCCTGCCTGTCTGGTGCTCAGAAGGCCTGCCTGGTGCTGTGAGGGAGGGAGGCATGCAGGGATGCCTGGTGCTGGGAGGGAGGCATGCCTGGTGCTGGGAGGGAGGGAGGCCTGATGTCTGGTGCTGGGAAGCCTGATGCCTGGTGCTGGGAGGGCGAGCAGGAGGGCAGCAGCCCCAACGAGAAAAGCCTAACAGGAGGTGCAGACCTCCCGTTAGGTTTTCCACGGTGACTTCCTCGGAAAATGGTAGTGCATCGCATCGGATTAGTATTTTAATACTAATTTGCTCATTTGCATATCATTTTCATTGGCTGCTACTGTGACAGGAAAATACCCTTTTGTGCATGTCCCCGGTTTACTACTACTACTTATCATTTCTATAGCTACTTGCGTTCTAAACTGGCTAGAACCAGTTTAAAACCCACGTTGCTGTTATTCAGGTTAAATTGCCCTGTTGGCACTTTGCGATAAATAATTAGATTTTGGGTTGCTGTTTGGGCACTCGGTCTCTGAAAGGTTCGCCATCACTGTACTAGTGGAACTTGAGACATCCCAACCTGGTGGTTTCAATTCCAGTTTCCATGTCCTTTCTAAAATGCTGCTCTAAATGTATTCTATTTGATTTCCCTGCTCTGATTCTGTGATATATATGTACTAGAGTAAAACAGTGATATAAATTTATTTAGCTTCTACTCCTGGAAAAATACTGCAATGTGTAATTGTATTGCAGTATTTGCATAGAATATACATTTTATTCCATGGAAATTGCTATGGACCCACATTCTCCCATTCCCCCTGTTCATCTCCATTTATAGTTGCTTGCCCTCCCCAGATCCACCAGTCCACAAAGCACTGTTCCCTCTGAGTAGGAGTCCTCCAACTGCACTGCTGCCAGTGGGGACAGTGCTTCAATATTGTGTTTTCAGTCACTAGAGACAGGCAAGTTCCTTGGAGTCCTGCAGAGCTTGCCTGTCCCTCACTATTGAAAATGTGACAGTGAAACAGCGCCTTCCACTGGCAGGACTGTAGGTGGAGGACTCCCACTCAGCATGGAGAGAACAGTGCCAGGAAGAGAAGGTTAGTGCCATTTCATAATAATTCCTGCTCTACTGGTTCTAGTCATGGGTCTATTAACCAAACAATATCACTAGCAAGCCTTGTGGGTATGCCAGGATATCACTAGGATACTGTATTCTTCAAAATGCAACTGTAACTTCCCATGGGGGACTGGGGAAAGAGGAAGAGGGAAAGAGGATCTGGTATCAAGGTGTAGAGAAGTGGGGAGGAAGAAAGGGAGAGAGGATGATCGGGGTCAAGCCCTTAGAGATCCAAAATTTTTAAATATTGTTAGCAGAAAATTGTTCTATTTTTGTGATGCTGAATTCCCCCAGAAGCAAATTTTGTGTATATTAATATGTAGTAGGTGGGCACCTTCACTTGGACCAGGGTAAGGGTTCCTAAAATGTTAACAGTTTACACTAAAGCAGCTCAGAGGCAACCACCAAAAAGTTCATAATTTCTAATCTTGTAACTGCAAGAGATAGAGTACCCGCTCCGCCGAACGCCTCTGGCGGAAATCTCGGGCCCTTGCTGATTTCTTACACTTTAAGTTCATGCTGACCTCCTTCCAATCTGCTCTTTTACGTGCCAAACAGGATTATTATATCCAACTGACCAACTCTCTTGGCTCTAATCCTCGACTTCTCTTCACCACATTGAACTCTCTCCTCAAGGTGCCCCCTCCCCCAACTCCCCCTTCATTATCTCCTCAGACTCTTGCTGAATTCTTTCACAACAAGGTTCAAAAGATAAACCTTGCTTTCTCTACCTCACCAGCTCTCCCTCCACTAGTCCGTTCCCCTCGCTCTCCTTCCCCTCATTCCCTTTCCTCCTTTCCTGAAGTTACTATTGAGGAAACTACACTTCTCCTTTCTTCCTCAAAATGTACCACCTGTTCCTCTGATCCCATTCCCACCCACCTTCTTAATGCCATCTCTCCTGCTCTTATTCCTTTTATCTGTCACATTCTCAACCTCTCACTTTCCACTGCGACTGTCCCTGCTGCCTTTAAACATGCTGTGGTCACACCTCTCCTTAAGAAGCCTTCACTTGACCCTACTTGTCCCTCTAATTACCGACCCATCTCCCTCCTTCCTTTTCTCTCCAAATTACTTGAGCGTGCTGTTCACCGCCGCTGCCTTGATTTTCTCTCCTCACATGCTATTCTTGACCCATTACAATCTGGTTTTCGCCCTCTCCACTCAACCGAAACTGCGCTTACTAAAGTCTCCAATGACCTATTACTGGCTAAATCCAGAGGTCAATATTCCATCCTCATTCTTCTTGATCTTTCCGCTGCTTTTGACACTGTCGATCACAGCATACTTCTCGATACCCTGTCCTCACTTGGATTCCAGGGCTCTGTCCTTTCCTGGTTCTCTTCCTACCTCTCCCTCCGCACCTTTAGTGTTCACTCTGGTGGATCCTCTTCTACCTTCTATCCCTCTGCCTGTCGGCGTACCCCAGGGTTCTGTTCTTGGTCCCCTCCTCTTTTCTATCTACACTTCTTCCCTTGGTTCATTAATCTCATCCCATGGCTTTTCCTACCATCTCTATGCTGATGACTCCCAAATCTACCTTTCTACCCCTGATATCTCACCTTGCATCCAAACCAAAGTTTCAGCGTGCTTGTCTGACATTGCTGCCTGGATGTCTCAACGCCACCTGAAATTAAATATGACCAAAACCGAGCTTCTCATTTTCCCCCCCAAACCCACCTCCCCGCTCCCCCCGTTTTCTATTTCTGTTGATGGCTCTCTCATTCTCCCTGTCTCCTCAGCTCGAAACCTTGGGGTCATTTTTGACTCTTCTCTCTCCTTCTCTGCTCATATCCAGCAGACCGCCAAAACCTGTCGTTTCTTTCTTTACAACATCCGTAAAATCCGCCCCTTTTTTTCCGAGCACTCTACCAAAACCCTCATCCACACCCTTGTCACCTCTCGTTTAGACTACTGCAATCTGCTTCTTGCTGGCCTCCCACTTAGTCACCTCTCCCCTCTCCAGTCGGTTCAAAACTCTGCTGCCCGTCTCGTCTTCCGCCAGGGTCGCTTTACTCATACTACCCCTCTCCTCAAGACCCTTCACTGGCTCCCTATCCGTTTTCGCATCCTGTTCAAACTTCTTCTACTAACCTATAAATGTATTCACTCTGCTGCTCCCCAGTATCTCTCCACACTCGTCCTTCCCTACACCCCTTCCCGTGCACTCCGCTCCATGGATAAATCCTTCTTATCTGTTCCCTTCTCCACTACTGCCAACTCCAGACTTCGCGCCTTCTGTCTCGCTGCACCCTACGCCTGGAATAAACTTCCTGAGCCCCTACGTCTTGCCCCATCCTTGGCCACCTTTAAATCTAGACTGAAAGCCCACCTCTTTAACATTGCTTTTGACTCGTAACCACTCGCCTCCACCTACCCTCCTCTCTTCCTTCCCGTTCACATTAATTGATTGATTTGCTTACTTTATTTATTTTTTGTCTATTAGATTGTAAGCTCTTTGAGCAGGGACTGTCTTTCTTCTATGTTTGTGCAGCGCTGCGTATGCCTTGTAGCGCTATAGAAATGCTAAATAGTAGTAGTAGTAGTAGTAGTATATAGATTGGAATTAAAACATCCAGGTTAAGATATACTCAATTCTAGCTGTATTTTAGAAAAGAATCTGCCAACACAGAGCCTTCTCTAAAATAGCTGCAGAAATGCAATACACGTGAAAAAATGATCAGCACAGCTATTTATGAAAGTGGCAATTTGACAACTTCTACATGTGAGTGGTACTACTTCCACATATGGGACAATCTCTGGGAAAAGGTGAATAAAGTCACCAGAAACAAAAAATCTGGTTTTAATATAACCTGTTAAAGTAAACAATTTGTAATACAACAGTCCAAACTCTACCCTTTTATGTGAAAAAAAAATTTAAAAAGTTACAGAAGTACAAACATCTGACTTTTTCAGACTGCTTAAGGATCAGTGACTTTTACATTATATTACAACATTTGCATTCCACAAATACCTGTTTGTTTCATAGTGGATCACAATCTATTACCAGGCAACCCTAGAAAGTCACAATAAAATCCATAACAACGACAAGTTTGCAATATCAAAACGTAACTTAAATCATGTGGCCAGTCACCATTTATCTAGTACAAACTTTCTAAACAAATACATTTTTAATACTTTTCTAAATATCTAATAGTTCTTAATCGATCTTATTGCTTCAGGTAGAGCATTCCAAATTAAAGGTACTTGATAGCTAGAAATGATGTTAATTGTTTAGAGAATTTTATATTTCTAACAATTTACGTAAAGAGTAGACCTTTGAACTATGGACAAGACAGATAAAGGTCAGTAAATATCAAAAAAACATTGAAAAATCAGACATTCTGAACGTTTTGGATCTGAGAATTTAGTCACCTTTTCCCAGAGCGGATCACATATAGCTGACCCTTTTTTTCATAAATCTGCAACTGTATTTTCTGCCAGTTAAGTAGTGAGGCTGCAATTTTAACAGATTCATTTTTGAGCTGAAAATAAACTACATGGAATTAAGAAGAATAACTCCCTTAATCTCTTAGGTAAGGTCCTGGCTGAAATGAGCACTTTTAAAAACCTAGGTATCCCTTTGAGCTGATGTAAAACTTTTCCCTATACACATGTATTCCCTGGCCTTCCGTAGAGAATTAAAAACCTGGCTTTTTCACAAACACTATGGGCCACAAATGAGCACAACTTAGGAACCACGGGAACATAGGAATTACACTCAAAGACCTCCTAAGGGACTCAATATAAGAACACAAACATCTCAAAGTAATGACATGAACTCTGCATTAATCTCAGAATTACTTTCAGCTACCTGGTTGAAAACACACACACTTTGTAACTTTACTCTCCTATGTTTTATGTAACAACTAGTAAAAAAAAGGCCCATTTCTCAAATGAAACGGGTGCTAGCAAGGTTATCATGTAATGGCAATTATGTTCTGTCATGATAAGTAATTGGGAAGGGTGTATAATGAGTAATATGCTCCAGGGGTATGAGATACGGATTGTTTTATCTATGTTTTTTTTTTTTTTTTTTAATCTTTCTTTTTTGTGATTTTTATTTATAGCATTTTTTTAAAAGATAAAGAGTATGCAGACTCCATCCATGTCCAGCATTTCTCCTCTCTTCCCTCCCCTCAGTCCATGTGCATCTCCTTCCTGACTTCTCTCCCCTCAGTCCATGTCCAGCATTTCTCCTCTCTTCCCTCCCCTCAGTCCATGTCCATCATTTCTCCTCTCTTCCCTCCCCTCAATCCATGTGCATCTCCTTCCTGACTTCCCTCCCCTCCATCCATCCATGTTCAGCAACTCTCCATTCTCCCCTGCCCTCTCCTCCATCCACCCATATCCAGCAAATTTCCTCTCTCCCCTGCCCCCTCCATTCATCTATCCATGTTCAGCAATTCTTCTCTCTCCCCTGCCCTCCCTGCCCCTCCATCCATGTCCAGGAACTCTCCATTCTCCCCTGCCTTCTCCTCCATCCACCCATATCCAGCAAATTTCCTCTCTCCCCTGCCCCCATTTATCCATGTCCAGCAATTCTCCTCTCTCCCCTGCCCTCCCCTCCATCCATCCATGTCCAGCAACTCTCCATTCTCCCCTGCCCTCTCCTCCATCCATCCATATCCAGCAAATTTCCTCTCTCCCCTGCCCCCTCCATCCATCCATGTCCAGCAATTCTCCTCTCTCCCCTGCCCTCCCCTCCTGTCCAACGATCTCTTCTCTCCCCTGCCTTCCCCTCCTCTCCAGCGATCTCTTCTCCCCCTGCCCTCCTCTACAATTCCAGCAATCTCTTCCCTCCCCCTGCCCTCCCATCCGTGTCCGATTCTCCCTGCCCTCCCTCAGCTCCCTGACAGCCCTCCTCTCCATTCCTCCCCCCCGTGCGCGTTTAACCCTTTCACTTTCAGGCGCAGTGACGGCAGTAAAGAGGACAACACAGCTTCTCCCTTCCCTCACACAGTGTCCCGCCCTCACGAAAACAGGAAATGCATCATTGCAGAAGGCGGGACACTGTGTGAGGGAAGGGAGAAGCTGTGTTGTCCTCTTTACTGCCGTCGCTGTGCTTCATAGTAAAAGGGTTAAACGTGGAGGCAGCCCTGCGTTCGGGGGGGGGGGGCAGCAGCCAGGAGAAGGTCATGGTTGGGCTCGGGAGGTTTAGCCTTTTCAAGCCTCTTATACGGGGCACCTATGACTGTCCTCCCATCACATCCATGTCCATCAATTCTCCTCTGCCCTGTCCTCCCCTTCCTCCCTCCCTCCCTCCCCTCGATGTCCCGCGATACTCTCCTCCTGACATCATCTCACCTCCAGCGTTCCCTTCCCCCTCATTGTTCCATCCTTTGACATCATTACGTTTTGACGCAAGGGCGGGGCAATAAGGGGGAATGGATGTTACAAACCCAGGCATCCAGACCTAGAATGTTGGAGGTGCAAATTATTACACAGGATATTTACCTTTGTTTTCATGTAAGGATTTTTTGGTTAATTGAGTTTCAAAGTGCAATTCTGCTCCTGAATGGATTTGTCCTCCACATAGAACTTCAAGATTAAGCAGATTATAAATGCCAATTAAATTTGTAAAATAGGGAATGCACATGCAGATTTTAGTCCTGCCCAAGCCACACCCAAACTACCCTCAGGTGAAATCTCTGCATGGTGTGGAACTTCACGTGCAAACAGTGGCTTTCTGAAATTGGTCACATGTGTATGCAACATACATGGGCAAATCTAGCTATTTACACATGGATACGTTTCTAAAATAATGGCCTCAACCTTACAATTTGCATACCTATTTTTGCCCAAGTTAGTCAGGTAGGATTGAAAACCCATGCTAGCCAGCCAACTTTGAGCCCACCCACACTGCTGCCCATGTTCTGCTGGATTCTATATATCGCGCCTTAATTTCCGTGTGGAAATCGAAGCGTATTCTATAACAATGCACATAACTTAGGGGCCCTTTTACTAAGGCACGCCAAAAAATGGCCTGCACTGGTGTAGGCACGTGTTTTGAACACGTGCCGGTCCATTTTTCAGCGAGCCTGGAAAAAAGGCCTTTTTTGTGGCCGAAAATGAGCATGCAGCAAAATTAAAACCAGCGTTCGTCCATTTTCAGCTTGAGATCTTACCACCACTCACTGACTTGGCGGTAAGGTCTCACACGCTAACCGGGAGGTAAGCATCAGTGCGTGTAAACTGGCGCTTACCACTGGGTAAGCGCCACGCAGTAGAAAATAAAAATATTACCGCCCAGGGCATGTGGTAGCTGGGTGGCAGTTGCAATTTGATGCATGTTGGATGCATGTAGTTACCTAAGCACCTTAGTAAAAGGGCCCCTTAATTGGTTAACTATCTAATCAGCGCTGTCAGTTGGATGTTAACAAGCAATTATTGGCACTAATTGGCATTAAGATTTACGCACAAAACTCGCTAAGCACATTCTGTAACATGGTGCACATAAATTCTAAGTTGCACAGTTGAAAAGGGGGCATGGCCATGGGCGGGGCATTTCTAAAATTTATATGTGTTGTTATAGAATACGCCCACTCTGCGCCTAATTTAGGCATAGGGATTTATGCCAAGTAAAACATGGTTTAAATGGCTGCAACTAAATTTGGTCATGTGGAGAGGCACTCGGCATAATTCTATATACCACGCGGAAATTTAAGTGTATTCTATAAAATTTAGGTGAACTTTATACCTAGGCATAATTTTTCAGGCACCATATATAGAATCTAGCTTTTTAAGTGGCTAAATTTAGCCACGTTGTGAATTGAGGATACTAGGCTGAACTGTTCAATAGGGAAGTAGGGTATAATTTTCAAAACCAGAGGTTTAGGGGCCCTTTTACACTAAAGCTTAGCACACGCAAACAGAATTAGCACACGGTAAATGCTAAGAAGCCCATAGATATAAACTAATTCTAAGCTTTAGAGTCCCTCTGCTAACTCCCTTTAAAAAGGCCATCTAAATTTTTTCCTCCCTATACCCTTGGAATTAAGTAGCAGGGAATACTTCCACTCTTTGGGACTCTGCTGGGTACTTTTAATCTGGACTAGCCACTGTTGGAAACAGGATACTGGGCTAGATGGATCCTTGGTCTGACCCAGTAGGGCATCTCTTAATAATAATAATAATAATAATAATACTATAGACACAGAATAGGAGAAAATCCTTTGTGAATGAAGTCCTAAATGTCCCATGATACATTATAAATCATACATTGTTCCACTGATATAGTGGAAAGACAGTTTAAACCTTGAAACATAGCAAGAAAAGAGTGATCCAGGTTCCATTCACTGGTTTCTTTCTTTTAGAATCAGTGTCTCAGGTAGCAAATGCTACACAAATTCACTTGAAGGATTCCAACAGGACAAAATGTTAAACGAGCTAAGCATCTCTCCCAATTTGATTTGGGCATACAGGCAACAGCCTGTTATTTTACAGAAGGAAAACAGTCAGTTTTTCTGTTCTTTTACTTCAGACCCAGAATTCTTCTGCTCATTCTGTGACTTTTTTTTTTTTATTTACTTCAGTTGTCTCCTCTCTTATTGCATTCTCTTCTCTTCAGGCTCTGCGGCTCCAGTGGCTGCGGTGGCAGGTTGTGATAGGGCTGTGGGCTACACTGCAGCCGTTTTGACAGGGCAATTAGTTTCCTTCTTCTGTCTTTACCCTTGGGGACAACTTCTCCTCACGCCTCCATCGCCATTCTGGCAATGTATAACTACATCTCCGTGCCTTGATTCAGTACACCTTTCAGTAATGTACTCCGTTTCAGCCTGTATATTCTCTCAGAAAGCAACAAGCGATACCACACAAAGTCTCCAAGCCTTGTAATAAGAGAAAATGGCAGAAGCGCAGTGCCGAGAGCAGGGAAGAGCAGTGTACAGCAACAAAACCAGGGGAACAGAAAGATAATCCAGCAAACAAGCAAAATAAACCAAGTCAGGGTAGAACAGAAAGCCTGATAAGCATTTCACGCAAGGTGCACCAAGAGTCAAGTTTGAAAGATAGACGCCAATTAAAATGACGTGGACATTCCCCAACCCTACACAAAAGGCAATTCTAGAACTACGGGCTTGCACTTATGAGCACCTTGCACTTTTAAACGCAGGGTTAATTGGCACTTATGCATAAAAACGCCCAAGTTGCTATCATGTGCAAGGGGGGTGCACACATGACAAGAGCATGGGTGGGACATGTGTCTCCCACATACATGCTCAGCTTATAGAATACTATCAGTTGCACATGCTACTTGGCTCTTTTAGGCATTGCCATTGACCTGGCATACACGGGCACACCTACGGACGCCTCTTTATAGAAATGCTGCCAGAATGCCTACAGACTGATAGTGCTAGTGACAAACCCATGAACTACCCACCATCAGTTTATATCAAACTTACAAAAAACTGCTATTTCTTATTAACAGGATTATGGAAAATTCTTGCCCTAGTTCAGAAATCATGAATGGTAATCCCTAACCTGTAGAAATAAGCTTTAAGACTACACTGGTCAGTTATAACAAATTTAGTTTAAAACAATTATCATGAATAAAAGGAGTGGCCTAGTGGTTAGGGTAGTGGACTTTGGTCCTGGGGAACTGAGGAACTGAGTTTGATTCCCACTTCAGGCACAGGTAGCTCCTTGTGACTCTGGGCAAGTCACTTAACCCTCCATTGCCCCATGTAAGCCACATTGAGCCTGCCATGAGTGGGAAAGCGCGGGGTACAAATGTAACAAAAAATAAAAGTTACAATACATCAACGATATAACAGTCTTATTATTTTTCTTTTTTGTACAATATTTTGGACCCCTACCCCCTCCTTCCCCAATCCAAAACCATCCCACCCACCTCTTTCCCCTCAACTCCTCCTCATGCACTTAAACAGTGTGTAGGAGGCACTTTCCCCAACAACCAGTCCAACTCCAGAGGGCGTTTGTTCTTGTACCCTCCATGCCTTTGTATTAAAAATGGCATCCTATCCCTTATCACACCAGTTAATATACCTCCCTTCATGTGCTTCTGATTTATACCCTCCCTACGTTATCCTCTATTCCCAGTTATAAGGTGTTCAACAAGAGAGACTTCGTAATCGTGAATGTAGGCTGTGCAGATAGTGCTCCCACACCTATAAAAATTGTTTTTCTTCTTTTTGGACTGCCTCTAGCATCTCTGGCCTTGCATGTTCACTTGGATTCTCTAATACCAATAGTTGGGAGGCCAAAAAGGAAACAGGATGCTAGGAATTATTAGGAAAGGGATGGTAAATAAGACCGAGAATACTATAATGCCTCTGTATCGCTCCATGGTGCGACCTCACTTTGCGTACTGCATTCAGTTCTGGTCACCGTATCTCAAAAAAGATACAGCGGAATTAGAAAAGTTTCAAAGAAGAGCGACCAAAATGATAAAGGGGTTGGAACTCCTCTCGTATTAGGAAAGGCTAAAGAGGTTAGGGCTCTTCAGCTTGGAAAAGAGATGGATGAGGGGAGGTTACATGGAAACACTTTTAAAACAAATAGGAGGGAATATTTTTTCACTCAATAAATAGTTAAGCTCTGGAACTCTTTGCTGGAGGAAGCAGTAACAGTGATTAGCGTATCTGGGTTTCAAAAAGGTTTGTACAAGTTCCTTGAGGAGGAGTCCATAGTCTGCTACTGAGACAGAAGATGAAGCCCCTGCTTACCCTGGGATTGGTAGCAAGTAATGTTGCTACTAATTGGAAGCAGGATACTGGCTAGATGGACCATTGGTCTGATGCAGTATGGCTATTCTTATGTTCTTATAGAAAATGTATCATTTTTATTAAGGTGGCATGTACATGCATCTTGTTAACTCCTTTATAAAGAGAGTTATGGTATTAAATGGTACATTATCTAGTCTCTGTAATACAGTATGGTGATTCCAATGTGTCTGCTTTTAAGACAAAAAGGGATTTACAAAAATGTGATTCCCCAAAATATCTCAAATTAATATTCCTAAAAGGATCCAAAATATTTTAAAGCAGCACAAAGGACCAGATTCAGTAAAAAGAAATTGATACCCAGTGCTGTTCTAAAAAGGGTGTTCCAGGTTGACAGCCCTTTATAGAATAATGCCTAACGCCGATTCACGCACACAAATTTGGCTGCCAGGACTTATGCCTGCTGAAGCTGGGTATAATTCCTGGGACCCAATTTGGGCACGCATCTGTGGTATTCTATAACACTTCGCACAAATTTCTGGAATGCTCTGACTCACCCATGCCCTTCCCATGGCCACATCCCCTTTTTGGTTGCACACTATGTGATTTGAGCGTGCAGTTTTACAGAATAGCGCATAGCGAGATGTGCACGCAAATCCAAATTGGTGCCAATTAACATCAAGAATCGATTGTTAGTGCCCAATTACTTACATTAATTGGCTCTCGTTACCCAATTTATTGCGAGTGCATCTTAGAATCACACTGAATTTGGGTGCGCAAATTTGAGCACTCTTTATAGAATCCAAGGAAAAATATTTTGCACAAGAAGCAATTTTTCACATGTTTAAGTTTCATTTGCAGGAGACAAAGAGACTTCTTTACTAAACTACAGCAAAGTTTTGCACTTACTCATGCATTAGAGGTAAACCTTAATACGCAGTTAGTGCAAAACTTGCACACTAACTGTTGGGGATGCTCTCAGCATGTTCCCATACAGTTACTAGCTTTAAGATGACCAATTACCATGATGCAAGACAAGTGAAACATTATTCATGTCTTTCACACTGAAAAGCTACATTTAACGATAATTGATATAGGTGTCCTTTTACAAAGGCACACCAAAAATAAGCTCACACTAAATGTTTGAGAAGCCCATATATTTCTATGGGCGTCTCTAGCATTTAGCGGGCACTAAAAATGTTAGCCCACCTTTGTAAAAGACCCCCATAGTAAAGAATACTTTTGAGTGAAGAATTTTGATAGATGGTGGACATAAATGTTTGGACCCATGACAAGTTTGGATGTAGCTGTTCTCGGACACAAGTGAATCTGAAGAACTAACCTCCTTCTGATGGTCCCTCAAACCTTAAACAAAGACTAGAGAGAGTTTTGCATGGTGCTGGGATATGTTAGAAGATTGACTATAGCTGTCCTCCACTGACACAAGATCAGTGTTATCCTTTCAAGTCATGGCTAATCTTTGGCATGTTTATGTGTAAATGATAGAATTCTATAATCTATGTGCATACCTGGGCAGTCTGTCCATACTCCACCTCAACTCCACCCATGCACATGCCCATTGGCAAAGTACATGCCATCAAATCATGGTGGGTACTTTACTGCTAGATGGTATTCTATAAACAGTGATTTATGAACATCAATGACAAGAATACCACTATTTATACATATTCCTGCTACCTAGAACCACATGGCTCCTTATAGAATTAGATGGAAAGCAACAAGCGGAGAGGAGAATCCTCACGCAAAACGAAAACAATAAAAACAAAAGAGTGAGGACAAATATGGAGGAAATCCAAGAACCTTTATATTTCTGTGTATTGCCGTCGAGGCGCTTTATAGCCGATTTCTCAACTTCTTCATTTTAAGGTCCAACAACCCTCTTTTCTTTTGGTTTTTAATCAAGTGACAACCATAGAAGATTTGTTTGACCCCTGATGCAGGCTTTGATGCCGAAACACGGCCGTGTCAGGTCATTAGTTGATTATCAATAAAGGTTCTTGGATTTTCCTCCATATTTGTCCTCACTCTTTTGTTTTTATTGTTTCCTTATAGAATGACCCACTAAGGGAGGAATTCTACATATGGCAACTAAAGTTGCGCGTGCAAATTTTGGCCAAACTGCCAAATCATGTGCGCAACTTTATAGAATATGCTTAAGTGGTGGGCGTAAATTCTACCATGCAGATCTCAAAAGGGGCATGGCCATATGAGGAGCATAGGCACATCAAGGGCATCCTAAAAGTTACATGCACTGTTATAGAATATGCCCAATTCACGTTTTAGTTGGCGTAAATGGCCATGCCTAAACTTTAGTTGTGGGGAGAGCACTATGCGTATTCTATAAGCCCCCCCAGATTCTATATATGGTGCTCAAATTGTGCGCACAAATTTGGGCTCTCGCCCAATTTGCACACACAGCTTGAGTAACAAGCCAATTAGTGCTAATTGGGCGCTAATAGGCAATAATTAGAATTTACACACGCATCTTGCTAGGCACTATTCTATACAGTTGCATTCATGAATTCTTATGCATAGACCCATAGGCGTAGTTTGACTGTTTCATTTGGGGGGGCAAAGGATGGGGCGGAGCATATTAGCATATTCATTTGCATATATACATATGCAAATGAATATGCTAATACGGAGGGAGGAAGGAAGGAAGGGAAAAAAAGCTGGCTTTTTTTGGGAATAACCATAATGAATATGTATGAGATATCAAGCCAGCTCTTTCTCCCTTCCTTCTTTCCTTCTTCCACTCCAGTAGTATTTCCCCACCCCTTTTCCCATACCATGCCAGTGTTGACCTTAGAAATGCATAAGCTCTATATGTAGATCCTTCAAGAGGTAGTGTGTCATGATTTACGCTCTACACCCTTTCTGATGTTTTGGTGCCACCTCAGTACAGCCAACACACAATCTCTCCACTGCAACACACTATACACAAACTTGTGCAAAAACACACTCATAACCTTACTAAACCATAACAGCACTAATTCCAAGGACAGGACGAGCTGCAACCTTATGCGTGAAAAGGCAGAACTGTAATTACACCAGGCTCTAAAACACCAATACACTACCTCGTGAAAAACACATGACACAACAGACATGACACAAGGAACTAGAAAGCAGAAAATATGAAGGCAAAATACTGAACTGGAAAGTTAACTCAAGAAGTCAGACTCAGCATGCAGCAATACCAGAAAAATTGAAACTTACATGCAAAATTTCACAGAAAGCTGACATTCCAATTAATAAATTCTGAATAAAATACTTTTTTCTACCTTTGTTGTCTGATCATTTAGTTTTTCTATTCGCTTTGGTCCCAGTGTCTTCTGTTTTATGCAGTGTCTTCTTTCCATTTGATATTCCATTTAATAGATTCAAAATAAAATACTTTTTTGTACCTTTGTTGTCTGGACATTTTACTGTTCAATCATGCTGGTTCCAGTTTCCTCTTTTCCTGTCTTTCTGCTAATTCTCCTTCAACTGCTTGCTGTCCATTTGTCTTTTCTCTTCTCTCCTGTCTTATTCCATTCCTTCACTACACCTACCTTTGACACATTATTTCTTTTTTTAGCTCTTTCCTCTCTGATCAATTAAATTTCACCCTCGTCCTCATCCTTCTCCTTTTTAGTTTTCAGCTATCAAATTCCATTTCTTTCTCTCACCCACTAGCTGCCCCATTCCTCTTCTCAGTCCTTCCTCCAACCTTTAATTTCCTTTCATCTTTAATCAACTCTCCATTACCACATTTCTGCCCCCCCCCATCACTATCATCCTCTCATTTGTTTCCTTCCCACCTCCCCTTTGGCCTCTCCCAAATAGTTCCACCATTTGCAGCAACTTCCTCCCTCCAACCTTCTAGCCCAGCACGCCTGCTCCCTTTCTCCCATTGTAGCCTAATATCTCCCTGTCCCTTCCACACACACACCCACACCCCAGCATCTTCCAGCCCCCACTTCCCTGTGGTCCAGCATTTCTTCCTCTCTCTCTTCCCTCCCTCCAATTGTCCAGCATTTCTCCCTCACTCCCTTCTGTCCCTGGATCCACAATCTCCCTCTTTTTCTCTTTCCCCTCTAGTGTATATCTATCCCTCCCTCTCATCTATCCCCATGTACAACCTCTCTTCCCTCCGTCTTCTCTCTCACTGCCCACATCACTCTCAGTATCTCCCTTCCTTGCACCCTGGGCCCAACATCTATCTCTTTCGTTCTCTTCCTTCCCCTTTTAGCATCTCTCCCATCCCCATACAGCATCTCTCTCTGTCTCCCTCCCTCCCACTTCCATGTTCCAACATTTCCCCTTTTCTCTTGCTGTCCCTCCCTCCTCCTCCACATCCAGTATTATTTCTCCCTCTCTCTCCCCCATGCATCTCCCCCCACCAACATTCCCCACCTCTCTCGCTCACCTCTACCTAGCATTACCCCATCACCTCAACAGTGCTCCTGTGACTGTCTCTCCCTGTCTCCCTGCCACCAGCCAGCATGCTGCCTCGCTCTTCCCCGCCGGCGCTGCCTCGGTCTCTGACTCCCTGCAGCATTTTTGTCCATCGCCGTCAGCGCTGCCATTCATTCTCACAGGCAGCCTCGTTCCCGCTCCCCTTTGCCGCGTCCACTCCTCCGACCGGCTCTCTCTGATGCACTTCCTGTTTAACAGGAAGTGCATCAGAGAGAGCCGGAGGACGCGGCAAAGGGGAGCGGGAACGAGGCTGCCTATGAGAATGCATGGCAGCGCTGACGGCGACGGACAAAAATGCTGCAGGGAGTCAGAGACCGAGGCAGCGCCGGCGGGGAAGACACAATTAAGCCCCGCCAGTTCGCCGGTGCGACTCGTTTGGGGGGGCAATGCCCCCCCTCGCCCCCCCCCAATCTACGCCCATGCATAGACCTGAAAAGGAGAGTGGCCATGGAACAGGCACGGGTGGGTCAGAGGCATTCCAAGAATTTGCTTGCAGTGTTAAAGAATACGGCAGATCCGAGCCTAAATTTCCACCAGGTTTCAGTTGACATAAATCCTCACACCTGAAAGTTTAGCACAGATCCCATCACTACGCGGTTTTCTATAAATAGTGCCCAACTCAGAGCTCTGTTTACAGAATACCACTTAGAGATCATTTTTTTTCAGCACCATATATAGAATTTGACCCTACATGTGTAAATGTTTAGGATACTAGCACTTAGGCGTGTGTGTGCAAATCAGGTCACCTAGGCGCTGGTATGCAAATAGCTAAATGTTTGCAAGGGGGCGCGCACAGGAGCGGAGCATGGGAAGGAGATATGCAAGTCTCCCACAAGCACATAACTTTCAGAATACAGAGAGCTATGTACATCCCTGTCACTTTTAAACGCCCACACTTAACACCAGTTCTATGGCTACAGTAACTGCTTGCGCTGATATCAAATTACACTAATATTCTATTGTATTTCTGACCTCTAATTCTGCATATCAACTTCAACTCATACACAACGAACCACAGCTGGAGGAATAGTTGGAAAAAACACGGGTAGAAAAGAACAAGATCAAAACCTAAATCGTAAGATAGAAGGCCACCAAATTATTCAGGACAGAAGAGGAAGTGTAAAATCTATAGTGGGAAAGCTGGTGGGTTTTTAATATGGATTTTTGCAGGTGGACAGCAAAGTCAAGACAAGTAAGGTAATTTTATCAAATAGATCATTACAGCTGCATTATGCTGTGGAAAGGGAGAGAGAGGCATGAAAAGCACCTATGTTCCATGACTGAATAGACTCTTACCGCACAGTCTCAAGGTGCCTAACTGAAGGTGCCTGTTATAAAACCATTTCCTAGGATAAGCAAGTGCTTATTACAAGCCTATTCTGTAAAGAAAAGTAGCATTTACTTTCCCTTACAGAACAATAGTGCAAAACTTTCCTTGTAAATGTGTCTTAAAGCTTAATTCTGTTAAATACATTTTATTTGATTCTAAACAGTTGAACTCTTTTTTTGGATGCCAAGATAGCTAATTCACCTATGTCACAACCAAGGAATGTAAGAACTTCAACGCCGCAATAAGTATAATATCACTAGACCTTCTTTTCTGCCGCCTTTTTCTCTTTTTCTTTTCTATAAAGTAGAGATTAATTAAAGGTTTCCTTTGTAATTGTGTAATGTCTCCATATTGTGGACTAAAGATGAGCAAAAGATCAAAGATTAAGATTTAATTATGCTTGTAATTTCCTAACATTTATATTGACTTGTAATCATCTTTTCTGTTTCAAAGAATATGTAGTTGAAATAAAATGTAAATGCAATAAATAAAATAATAAAAACATTTTTTTTAAACGAACAATAGTGCAAGTAGCCGAAAAAGTACTTATATTTATGGCACGATCACACCAGCCCCTATAGCTGGTGTAAATACCTACACGTAGAAGTTAACCAGAATACGTAGGAATTAGAGAACACTCTAATTTATGCGCATATTTGTGCACTCTGTGCATGCTACGTCCAAACTCTGCTCACATGCACACGTTCTCAGGGGGCTCCGGGGGGGGGGGGGGGGGGTGTAGGATTCTTCTATTTGTCAGGAGGGAATAAGAAGGGGTGACTTGACTGTCAGGGGGTGGGCTAGATGCACTGCCACAGGCAGGGACTTTCAATCTGCTGACAGTCCGTTACATGCAATATCTGATCGTGTGAGAGCTCCCATGCTATCTGGAACTGTATGTACCACAGGGCCTGAGCAGTAAGCGATTGCCCTGTGTGGTAAAAACAGGGCAGATGCAAAGTATGCCCACTCCATTTCCTGCTCAAGCTTTGCATTTATCGCACCTTCACTTTTGCAGTTAGGTATGATAAACGCAAAAATATATTTAGTAAACATACCCTTTAGTTTCAGTATGTAAATTATGTTTACATATATAGTTTATATGGCTTTTTAATCTAATGTGATTTTGTAGAATTTTTGTAACAAAAGGATTCACATAATATGCCTCTTATTGATATTTCTGTGCATTCTCTTCAGCATACATGCTTCCAGAACGGTTCTGTTATCATGAACTGTATACTACAGTATATCTTAACACACCCACTTAAACACTGAAACATGTCAGACTGGGCACCAGCTGGACCACATACTAAATTAAATCAAGATGCAAAAAGGTGGTCCCCAGATGTAGCTACATGAAGATGCAAAAGGTCAGACTGTACAATACGCCAGGGACATGAGTCCTCCCAAGTCAGACTTCTGATAGAACAGCAATAACTCGATGTGATTAAAAATACTGTACCCCAATGAAATCTTAAGCAACAAATGTGCTATTTTTACCTCTGATGTCCTATCAAATGTTCTAAAATATACTAGTGTCTTATTTTTGTTTTATCAAATCACTAACTCCATCTAAAAAAACTATTTATCTCTTCTCATTCTTCAGAATAATTACCCAGAAGATATACAGTAACTCTAATTTTACAAAAATGGTCTCGAAAGATTATTCAATTCAAATCAATTCTTGTACACCGCTGATATCACCTTTCCAGGGTTCAGTGCAGTTTACGTTGTAGGTGAGACAAAAGCAAATAGTGTTAGTGTGAGGTTTGAGAAACATTAGAGAACATTGGATTAATGCATGAGACTAAAAACATTAAGGAAAGGATAATGGATGATACTGGGAGGTAGAAGTCATGATGGATTAGAATGAAGCAGTCTTTGGAAAGAGTAAGGTTTTTAGCCTCTTACTGAAGTTGAGGTTGTTTTCTGTTCTGATGGGTGTAGGTTGAGAGTTCCATATTTTGAAGCACGTTGTAAGTAATGGTTGAGATTTAGTAATCCTGAAGCATACTATTACCACTGTCCAGTCTCACTCTGAGGCCAAGTTTCTGCCCCTTTAATAATACAGTAGCACGGTAGATTATGGCAAGTAAAGACCAAGGGGTCCTTTTACAAGGTGCACTAAAAGGTGGCTGGATGTACATAAGTATTGCCATACTGGGAAAGACCAAAGGTCCATGAAGCCCAGCATCCTGTTTCCAACAATGGCCAATCCAGATCACAAATACCTGGCAAGATCCCAAAAAAGTACAAAACATTTTATACTACTTATCCCAGAAATAGTGGATTTTCCCCAAGTCCATTTAATAACGGTCCATGGACTTTTCCTTTAGGAAGCCGTCCAAACCTTTTTTAAACTCCGCTAAGCTAACCGCCTTTACCACAGTCTCTGGCAACGAATTCCAGAGTTTAATTATACGTTGAGTGAAGAAAAATTGTCTGTTGCTGTAGCATGTGGTTTTCCCATGTGCTCCGGCCACCTCTTAGCACGACTGCAAAAAAGCCAAAATTTTCCATGTATGGCAATAATGGCCAGCCACTAGTTTCTAAATTAGCACCTGGCCATTTACCGTGTGAGCCTTTACTGCTTCCTATTTAGTAGGCTGTAAGGGGTCACGCACTAACCGAGTGGTAATCGGGCAGCGTGTGCCAATGTAGCCGCGCTGCCGATTACCACAGGAAAGGACCCCACGCTAGAAAATTATTTTCTACCACGGGAAACGGAGCACACCAAAATCAGAATTACTACCATGGAGCACCCAGCAGTAGTGCTGTTTTGGCATGTGCTACCCATGCGGTAGCCCTATTGCGCCTTTGTAAAAGGGCCCCCCAGGGTTACATTGAGTCTGCCCAGTTGCCACTCAAAGATCATGACTGCTTGTAAGATATCATTGTTTATCTAGAATGATTTCTGTCATACAAGAGCTCCCTATTATTTCATATCCACATCCCTCCTTTCTTACAACTAAACACAAGTTTTGTAACAATTTCAATTACAACCAATATCAGCACGGACGCTGCTGCATATTTGACCTCCTTAGTTCCCTGTCCACCATGCCAGACAACTGGCTATATGAATGCCTGCATTTTCACTAGGACTTCTAAATTATAACTATATTCACAGTCTGCCACACAGAGCCCTAAGTTTAATTCTATCACTGCAGCTTCACCTAACTTAGCTACTCATCCTAGCATGGCTGCTGCCCAAATCTTTGGCCTCTTAAGTGTTAAGTCCACAACACAGCCTGCTAGACAGACCCAGGTATCTGAATGCGTACATTTCCACTATGACCTCCACTGTACTTGTAGCCTGCCAGACACAGGGGCAGATTGACAATTTGGACCACCGGCCAGTGCCCGAGAGCCCAGAGGTTCTTACCTCACCACCGCCACCACACACTACTGAACCCCAAGCCTCAGTAGGCCCTCCCCGGACCCACCTTGAAGGGCCCTGGTGGTCTATTAGTCTCCGCAGGAGCAGGAAATAACACTCTTTCCTGTCCACTGCCACTATTCTGCCCAGCGCTGCCATGTTTTTAAAATGGCTGCCAAGACTCTCTGCAGCAGTCTCACAATACTGTCGAGGCCCGCGAGACTACCATAGGAATTCTCAGCACCCATTTTAAAAACCCAGGGCAGAATAGCAGTAGTGGGCAGAAAAGAGTGGGGTTCTTTCCTGCCCCCCTCCTGAAGAAGCCAGTAGACCACCAGGGCCCTTCAAGGTGGGACTGGGGAGGGCCCACTGAAGCTCGGAAGACTGTAGTGTGGGAGGGGGGTGGCAGCTGCAGCAGTAGGGGGACTGTAGTGTGTGAGATGGGGCAGCGGCAGCAGCGTGAGGACGGGGGTGGGGTGGCGAGATGGCAGGCAGCAGCCAGGGGGACCCAATGACCCTCACTGCCTGGGAGCCCAGGGCACTGTCAAATCCACCCCTGGCCAGACAGACCCAGCTATCTGAATGCATAAATTTTCACTAGTACTTCCACTGTACTTGCAGCCTACCAGACATACTCAAATATCTGAATGCGTATATTTCCACTAGGACTTCCACTGTACCTGCAGCCTGCAGACAGAACCAGCTGATAGTTAACTCTATCATAGCATTATATTATGAAGATTTCATTGGGGGTTTTTTTGCAATTTGCATAGAGATCATGCATCATAGGTGTACATAAATAAACCAACTTCTACCATTTCATATTAAGCACTTTAACATTCTAGTAGCTCAAACACGACTGAGTCATTTGATATGGCACTTAACATTCAAAACATGTGCTGTTAGCTGAAGGACTACTTTTTACTTTTTTACATCTAACAATTCTCTGTGTTTATCCTTATGTCTTTCAGAAAATGTGTTACCATTTTAGCCTCCCCTGCTCACTCCAGGAGGGAATTCCAAGCATCCACCACCTCTTCTGTGAAAAAGCATTTCCTGACATTAAACCTAAGTCTTCCCCCTTGACACCATTTAGGGATTTCCATTTCAGGTGTTCCAGTTTTTTTGAATATCCCTGCCTCTCCTCTCCTCCTGGGTGTATACATTTAGAATTTTTAAGTCTTATCATAGAGCTTTTACTGCAGACCTCGGGCCATTTTGGAAATCCTTCCCTGGACAGCTTGCAGCATATTTCTATTAAGAAGCAGCTATTTTCCCAAATCTCCCTCCATGCACACAGTCCACTGAAGAACCATATTAGTTAAATTACATTAATTACTTTTCATTTACAAAAAAATGACATAAACGATACCACTAACAGTTTTCAGATGAGATTAAGCTATGTAACTAACATCGTTACAAATATCTGTACCGTGAGACAGCTTCATGTTGTGCAGGAGGTACACCCACAAGCACCATTAAAGTGTGTTCTCATTAGTGATAGTCTAATGACAGCAATTCAGCCAGAATTGGGGTTGATAAATTGCCAGCAAGGTTTATACTAGTGTATGGCCATCTAATTTTTGTTCTGCTGTGCTTGCACAGACTTAGGTCTCTGAAAATCTTGTACAAATGTGCCATTTTGATAAAAAAAAAAAGTCCATTAAAATGTTAGAAGAATGGAGATATTGTAGTTTGTGTATTTCTGTAATTATTTGACATTTAGCATTAATCTCACTACTAATTCCTCATCAGACTCATCACAATGTGCTTGCAAAGAAGCTAGGCTGCTCCATCCTTGACCAAGTTCAATGGGATATCAGATGGCATCATTGCCCTTCTGCCCTGATCTCCTTCACTAGTTATCTTCTATTCTGAAGGGCAGCTGAAAATCTCAACTATCTAAGTCAGGGATAGGCAACCTCAATCCTCGAGGGCTGCAACCCAGTCAGGTTTTCAGGATTTCCCCAATGAACACGCATACTTTCTAAATCCAGTACCACTTCCACAATTTTCTTTCTATCACTCTCTTTTATTTCACTATTATCTTTATTCTTTATATACTTGTACAATTTTAAAACAGTGCCTTATGCCTTATTACTCTCTCATTCACATTCTTTCCTCTCAACGGATTCCTACTATCCTTTTCTTGAAGGATACATTTAAACATAGTTCACAATAACAGTTTATTTGTCTACATGTTCCCACTTATATTTATCCTCCATATACATATACCAGATCGTTATAGGTAATAAAGTTTAAAGTCTGTTATTGTTATCACAGTCTCTTCAGATGTTGTCAATTAATATTCCACTTATCTGACTGATGAACTGTTCAGTCCTTCTAACAGTTTGTTAGGTCATCCGTTCTTCTTTTTCACAAAAGATTTCACTTTCCTTTAAATCGAAAACTCTATGATTCTTGACTTCTGGCAATTCAATAGGATTTGTTGTGATTCCAGCGTTGCCAATTAGTTAAAACTTGTCAAGGCCCTACGCGTTTCGCTTCTAGCATCGTCAGGGGCTTTGACTTTCTGCTGTTATTATCTGTTTCTTGTGGCTTCTGCCAGTATAGTCCACTCGCCGGTATTCAGGAAAAGGCAACTAACTCCTCTCTCAGCGCTACTCATGCGCAGTGATAATTACACATATTGCTTCCATTGTATGCAAATAGTTATCATGCATATTCATTGGGAAAATCCTGAAAACCCGACTGGGTTGCAGCCCTCGAGGACTGAGGCTGCCTACTCCTGATCTAAGTTCTCTCTCTTTCTTCACTCCTCTGGCCCACCACTGTCTTCTCCAGTATTAGTGCAGACTTACTGCCCTGAATTCAAGTACAAATGTTCCTTTGCTTTACAACACATGTTCTTTATTAGAAATTTGTTAGAAATTAGACATGGGCTGTCATTTGCCACGACTCTGGAAATGTCAACAACATATCCCATATCATTGCATGTTGTTAAAATCTAAAATTGAGCAGAGCCCCCCCCCCCCCCCCCCCAAAAAAAAAAAAAAATTCATGTTTTTTTGTTTGCACTCTTTTGAAATAAGGTGTACTATTTGGAAAAAGGACACACTCTTTCCCTGATAGTGCACCATTGTGCAAGCACGAACCATCACACAGGTGCAAACACAGCGCCTATGAATGCTATCAGGAAAGGAGTGTGTACTGTTTCAGAAAAGTACATTTTTTTCCGAATAGTGCACTCTCTTTAGAGTGTGCACTAAACTTTGCTCCAGAGACAAAAAAAAATGACCAACAAATATGTGTATTATATGTAATGTATACATTTTCATTTTATACGTTAACTTGGTTTAGATTTGAATTTAATATATTTTAACTATTTATTTTGCTTATTTTTGGAATGTTTTATATATTTTTAATCTGTGATTGAAACTTTTTTAAACTTATTTATTGCATTTACATTTGTGAATATATATATATATATATATATATATATATATATATATATATTGAGATGCTTGTTTGTAAATTTTAGACTCCTGAGGCAGGCGCTATTGCCAAAACACGGTGCCGTGTCGAGTCCATTCATCTACTTGTGAAATAAAGCCATTTAAACTTTCTTCGTCTCTTTAAATGATCACTATCCCACTGAAAATCGACTCTAGCCACCCAATATTCAAAGCGATTTAACTGGATAGGAGAGCCTCTTGCTTGATTAAATTGCTTGTGGCCGTCCAAATGTTGATATCCAGCAGCACTTAACCACTGTTCCCTCTAAGCTGAGCAGGAGTCCTCTATCTACTGTCCTGCCAGTGGGGGGGTTGCTGCTTCACTATCACATTTTCAATAGTGAAGGACAGGCAAGTTCTGCAGACTCCAGGGAACCTGCCTGTCCCTAGGCATTGAAAACACAATAATGAAGCACCACCCCCTACTGGTAGCAATGCAGTAGGAGGACACCTGTTCAGCTTAGAGGGAACAGTGCACTTAACCAGACAGTGCTTCTGAATATCAGCACTAACCGCCCCTCCACTGTTAGTATTGGGCTTGGGCGGAGCCTAGGAAGAGCCGGTACTTAACCGGTTAGTAGCAACATTCAGATCACTAATTGGTTAAGCAAGTGGCTAAAATTAGGACAGCAAAAGGGCTGTCCTAACTTTAGCTGTGGCGCTAACCAGGCACCAATCTGAATATTGGCTGGTGTCCAACTAACTTTCAGGTAGCAGCACTGAGGTTTCTGGATTCTCCTCCCCCCCACATCCCAAACCCCTCCCTAAAGGCAAATCGAGCCCTCACCACTCTTACAGGACATCCCTGGGCCTACCTTGAATGGGCACCGCTCCTGCCTGTAGCACCCCCTAGACCATCAGATTCAAGGTATACCAAGGGGAAACCTACAGAGGTCAGAGGTGGGGGCTCAGGCCGGGGCTTGATTTGGCTTCAGGGAAAGGAGGGAGAGGGGACTGAGGAAGGGAAGGAGAAGGAATTGGAGGGAGTGAGGGAACCTACTCCTACTTTTTCAGGTCCCAGCTGATGTTCAGCCAGGGCCCACATAAGTATCTGATGCAGATCCTGACTGAATATCGGCCAGGACCCACATAAGCTCCGGTGGCCAACATATGCAACATTAGCCCCAGATATTCAGATCCAGGACCAGAACACGGCCCAGCATTAAAAAAAAAAAAAACGGACAGCTGCAGGCGGAATAATGACTGGTAGATGTACAAGGAGCCAACTTCAAAAGTGTTTCACATACACAAAAGACAATCACTTTCAGAGAAAAATGATACACAAGTTTTGAAAAAAATCTATACAAACTTATGTGGACATTTTCAAGATGCATGTTCTTGTTTGAATTCAGGGACATGAACTTTTTCATCAGTCTCGAGCTAATTCAATTGTATGAGTAAAAGCGCTTTTCAAACGCTTACTGTCAGATCTTAGAGAACATTAATAAAAGACACAGTAGAAGCTTCTAATGTAAACTACATGGCTGCTTCTTACCTATATAAATTATTTGTATTAATTTTTTCTAACCAATTTTAAGACCATATAGCAGTGATTTAGATACGTGGCCCTGGGTGGCCATTCTTGGCTTAGGCGTACCAAAAGTGCTCAGCTGCAACCACCTCTCCCCCACCACTTAATCCGGCATTTGTCCTCTGCCTGTGGCCCAGCAACTCCCTCCCTCCCCGATCTACCTCTGCATCTTCACAGGCAGCAACAGTAAGACACAGCAGCTGCTTGTGCCGGCCTCACAGGCTTCCCTCTGCCGTGTCCCACCAGAAAGGAAACAGGAAGTGGTGTCAGTGAGGGTGGGATGCAGCAGAGGGATGTGCATCACTGCTGCTGTTGCAAAGATGTCGAGGTAGGGTTTCAGAAAGGGGGGAGGTGATGTGGGCCACAGATGGGGGGGCAAATGCAGGATCCAAGTGTGGAGGAGAGGGAGAGAGACAAAGGACAAAAGGGGGAAGTCAGAAAGGGGTGAGGTATTGTGGGCCACGGATGGGGGGGCAAATGCAGGATCCAAGGGTGGAGGAGAGGGAGAGAGACAAAGGACAAAAGGGGAAAGCTTTGAAAGAACCACCCATTTTAACTGTGGGCCCACCCAAAATGACAGGTCTGGCTATGCCACTGCCATATAGAATGCTACAATTTTGCACACATGGGGTAACTATAAATGGCGCCAAAATTCAGATGCCAGCATGGCGCACACCGAGCATGAACTCTATAACAGCAGTTCTGCACAGAACTGCCATTATAGAACAATAGCCTAAGTTTGTACTTCTATGCCTAACGTTAGGCACAAGCACTTATGCAATGTCAAAGGCTGATATAAGTACTCGTGCATGGCATTCTATAGCATGCATGTGTAACTCCTAGGCATGCCACTAACCTGCCCATGCCTCACCCATGACCATGCACCCTAGAAGCTGTGCGTGACAGAGATTACAGGTGCAGCTTCTAGAATATCAACTAACGTCAGTTGCATGTACAACTGCCAATTGGTGACAATTAACAGCAATTTAAGCCAATAGTTGGCTATTAACTCCAATTAACAACCAATTATTAAAATGTTGTGAGCGCAACTGACCTTATTCTATAAATTGGGCACTCAACTTTACGTGCTGGGCTGCCCCATCTCCCTAATTCTAGGTTTAGACACCTATTCTATAAAGGAAAGTTAGCACCTACTTTCCTTTATACGATAGTATACCTTTATCAGAAGAGCAGAGGCACTGACTTCCTATTTTCTTTAGGATGCAATTTAAAAAGTCACCATTCTTGCTTATCAAATTTTATATTCCAGAATTCCATCATTTCTTTTTAATTTTCTTATTCTCTACACCCCCCTCCGCTACCACTCTCTACTGCCCTCCCACCACCTGTAGGCCCTTCTTTGGCCTACCTTCGAAACCCTAATGGTTTAGTGGCCTCTTTGGGGCAGAAGTGATCCCCAGTCACTCGGCCCATGCTGGTTCCAATCTCAAACTGGCTGCCACAACCTCCAACCGCAGTCTCATTAGCTGGAAATTGTGGCAGCCATTTTGACTGTGAAGTCAGTAGGGGCAGGAGCAACTAGGGATCGCTCTTGCCCTGAAGATACCACTACAGTACTAGGCTTTGAAGGCAGGCCCGGGGAGGGCCTACAGGTGGGGGGATGGTGGAGTATGTCATCAGTGGATGTGGCCCTTCTGCAGAAGGGGTGGGGATGACTGTTCCAGTTTCAGTTCCAGCCAAAACCAAGTGGTGAATTTCAGCCTCAGATTCCGTTTGGACTGAAACTGAAAGCTCCAGTTTCGGTCGCCCTCTAATATGACGTACACACGTGCATATTTACACCTTCTTTACAGCAGTTGTAAGTTTGTGTGAAAGAATTTGTGAAGTGCCAATCCTATCCTCATTTTGCCTATTTTCCTGTATGCATATCATTTTAAAAAAGTTGATGCTATGTTTCTGTGCACCAATTTATGTGTATATACCCCCAGACAATATTATAAGAACCTACCTGAATGAATAAAATAGTTCCATATACTTAAGTCCCTTTCAGAATTATTTCTCTTGGGGATAATTAGTTAACAGATCGCTTCAAGGCTCAAGGTTACATTTATTTGATATTCCGCTTAAGGATGTCCCATCAAAGCAGGTACAATCAATCACAAAAGAACACCAATTCAATAAAGTTACATAGAGGAGAAGAATAGAAAAGTGAAGAAGAAAGAAAGATAAGAAAACTACTGTAATCCAGAGTCCACAGGCTCTGGAGAGCATGAAATCATTCTGCCCTATCCAAAAAACAATCAGAGGCCATAAACTGAACAGAACAAATGCGCTTTTAGCATACTCTTAAACTTGGAAAGTGTATCCTCTGTATGTAGTGTAAGAGGAAGACCATTCCACAAGGAAGGTTCCACTATACTGAACATTAATTTCTGGAATGTGCCCGAGGGCACCTCCTGAACACAGCAGAGTTCAGAAAGGGACATAAGGTGTCAGATGAGAGAGCAAAACAATGGGAGTGCCCAAATGTAGCACTTTGAATACCAGTAGCAGAATTTTATATTTAATACTGCATTCTACTGGAAGCCAGTGCTCATCGCATAGCAGCGAAGTCACGTGGTCAAATTTACTGGCATTAAAAAGTAGCTTAACCACTATTTTCTGAATCAGCCATCTCCTCTTGATCTCTCTCTGGCTGATGCCCCCTCAACAGGACATTACAATAGTCAATTTGAGTTATAATGAATGTGTGGAGAAGAATGTGAAGTGCATTCTGGTTATACAGATGCTTTACTGATCTAATGCATCTCAACTGAAAAAACAAAGCTTAACCACATTCGATATGTGCATATGAAATGAAAGGGCCGAGACCAGTGCCACTTCAAATACCTTGATAGTGTTATTGGCTTGAAGGATATCTGACCCTATTTGGAGTGTTGGTAATTGAATGGGCCATGGACACTTACCAAATATTTGAAACTATGACTTCTGGATGTTAAGCACAAGTTTCTGTGATCTGCAGGAAGTGGTCACCAACAGTCGCCAAGGAGGTGGCGTCTACTGAATCCAATGGCACCAAAATTTGGACATCATCCGCATAAAGGTACGATGTAAATCCCAAGGCCTGTATCAATGAAGACAATGAGGACATGTAGATGTTAAATAAAATGGGGATGAGTAGGGATACCTGGGGAACCCCACAAGGAAACTCAAAGGGGGTGGAACGCACATCATTCCAAAGAACCTGATACTTTCTACCAGATAAATATGAATGAAGCCATTGAAGTACTCAACTTTCTATTCCAATCTCCACCAAACGAGAAAGAAGCAACTCATGAACAAGCATATCAAAAGCTGCTGTCAGGACCAGGGACAGCAGAAGAACAGACAGCTTTTTAACCAGTTCTGATTGAATAGTTAAGAAAAGACCTAACGTAGCAGCCTCTGTGTTGTGATGGGGGCATAAACCTGTCTAATGAGGATGCAACGCATGATGGGATTCCACAAAAGCTGTCAGATAATCTAGGATGATCTGTTCAGCAACTTTGGAAATAAATGACAGCTAAGCTAATGGTCTGTAGTTGGACACCAGGTCCCTATCTTGTTGGATATCTTTAATTTTTGGACACAAAGTGGCCAATTTCCACTAAGATGGCACTAAGCCTTCCAACATGCTCTTCTGTATTATTTGAACGATGTAAGGTAGAAGGAGACCTGCGAAATGTTTAATCAAAAATGGGAGAAAATGAGCACTAAATAAGTATTTTTAACAGAATAGCAAAACATTTGCAGGTCGGGGTTGTTCATGATGATTTAGAATCTGAACTCAGATTCAGAGGTCTTGAAAAACTAACGTTCTCTGTCCTATTTTTAGTGCATGGGTTTAACTTGTGCTGCCTATTTCAGAAAGAAAACATAGGGGCATAAGTGACATTGTAAAATTACTTCCCCCCCCCCCCCCCCCCCCCCCCCCAACAGATTTTGCACAGTTACACCTGCTCTGAAGAATGCACAACTTTTTCATTTTAATTTATGTGCTTAAGTACAAATTCCAGCCCAGGAGCATATGCAATACAATACAGCACTTATATTCTGCAGTTACCACACAGGAGGTTCAATGCAGATTAGAAAATGAATTAACCACATAAGATTATTCTTACAAATATTGATTAAACAAATAGGGGGGTGTCGATATTAACAGCGATTTAACTGGGCAAATTGGACTGCATAAGACACAGTCCTGTCTTTGTCTGGATTCATCTAGGCCAGTGGCTCCCATGACTGGTCCTAGAGGCATCCCAACCAGTCAGGTTTTCAGGATATTCAGAATGAATATTCATGAGGGAGATCTGCATGCAGTGGAGGCAATGCATGCAAATCTCTCTCATGAATATTCATTGTGGGTATCCTGAAACCCTGATTAGCGGAAGTGCCTCCAGGACCAGGTTTGGGAACCACTGATCTAGGTGGATAAGTACTGAACATCAAACCCAAACCGATAAGGGACAGTCAGCCATACAAACCCGGATATTCAATGCTGGTGGCCCGGCACTGAATATCTGGGCATAACACATCTGTTCAAGTGGACTAGATGGTACACATCCAGGGCCGCCGAGAGGGGGGGACAAAATTCCCCGGGCCCGGGACTCCAGGGGGGGGGGGGGACCGGCGCCGACGCAGTCCGGCTCGCCTGCCCTCCGTCGCTCCCTGGCATTGAACTTAAGCGCCTCACCTTTGAAAGCGCAGCAAGCAGCGGCAGACCACTCCTTCCTTCCGTGTCCCGCCTTCGCCTGATGTAACCCGCGAGGGCAAGACACGGAAGGAAGGAGTGGTCTGCCACTGCTTGCTGCGCTTTCGAAGGTGAGGCACTTAAGGTCTGTGCAGAGGGCCCGGGGGTGCAGAGAGGGCCCGGTGGCGGGTGGAGGGGGCCCAGCGACCTCGGGTGGGGGGGCCCGGGGGCGGCCTTGTCCCGGGCCTAGGCCAGTCTCTCGTTGGCCCTGTATACATCCCAAAGTATTGATAGAACTGAAAAACGAACTTGTAGAACTATTGTTAGTAATGTGTAATTTATCTTTAAAATCAAGAATGATACCGGAAGATTGGAGGGTGACCAATGTAACGACGATATTTTAAAAGGGCTCCAGAGGTGATCTAGAAAATTACAGACCAGTGAGTCTGACATTGGTGCTAGGCAAAATGGTAGAGACTAATATAAAGAGCAAAATTACATAGAATATACATATGCATGGATTAATGAGACAAAGCCAACATGGATTTAGTGAAGGGACATCTTGCCTCACCAATCTATTACATTTCTTTGAAGGGGTGAACAAACATGTGGATAAAAGGTATTTCCAAAAGGCATTAGACAAAGTACCTCATGAAAGACTCCAGAGGAAACTGGAAAGTCATGGGATAGGAGGTACTGTTCTATTGTGGATTAAAAACTGGTTAAAAGATAGAAAACAGAGAGTAGGGTTAAATGGTCAGTATTCTCAATGAAGAAGGGTAGATAGTGGGGTTCCTCAAGGGTCTGTACTGGGACCACTACTTTTTTACATATTTATAAATGATCTATATATAGAAATAACTAGTGAAGTAATTCAATTTGCTGACGACACAAAGTTATTCAAAGTTGTTAAATCGCAAGATGATTGTGAAAAATTGCAAGAGGACCATATTAGACTGGGAGACTGGGCATCCAAATGGCAGATGACGTTTAATGTGAGCAAGTGCAAAGTGATGCATGTAGGAAAGAGGAACCCGAACTATAGCTATGTGATGCAAGGATCCACATTAGAAGTCACCAACCAGGAAAAGGATCTAGGTGTCATTGTTAATAACACGTTGAAACCCTCTGCTCAGTGTGCAGCGGTGGCGAAGAAAGCAAATAGAATGTTAAGTATTATTAGGAATGGAATGGAAAACAAAAATGAGAATTTTAAAATGCTCTTATATTGCTCTATGGTGCAACCGCACCTCAAATACCTTGTGCAAATTCTGGTCACTGCATCTCAAAAAGATATAGTGGAATTAGAAAAGGTACAGAGAAAGGCGACAAAAATGATAAAGGGGATGGGACGAGTTCCCTATGAGGAAAGGCTAAAGCAGCTAGGGCTCTTTAGCTTGGAGAAAAGATAGCTGAGGGGAGATATGATAGAGATCTATAAAACAATGAGTGGAGTGGAACGGGTAAACGTGAATAGCTTGTTTACTCTTTCCAAAAATACTAGGACTAGAGGGCATGCAATGAAGCTACAGTGTAGTAAATTTAAAACAAAAAATATTTCTTCACTCAATGTGTAACTAAACTCTGGAATTTGTTGCCAGAGAATGTGATAAAAGTGGTTTGCTTAGCAGAATTTTAAAAAGGTTTGGATATCTTCCTAAAAGAAAAGTCCATAAGCCATTGTTAAGATGGACTTGGGAAAATACACTGCTTATTTCTAGGATAAGCAGCATAAAATGTATTGTACTGTTTTGGGACCTTGCAAGGTACTTGTGACCTGGATTGGCCACTGTTGAAAACAGGATACTGGGCTTGATGAACCTTTGGTCTGTCCCAGTACAGCACCTTTTATGTTCTTATGAGAAATTTATGTGCATATAGGGTTGTAGTTGCATAAGTTTACACAGATATACCCCAGGCAATGTTATAAATTCCCATTTCTGCAGGTAAAATGCTATTGTACCTGCAAAACTGATTTCTAAAATGACCTCCTAAGGCAGTGGTATTCTCTCTCACAGGGCGAGTATCAGACATGCTGAGGCCCAGGGCAAAAATTAGGGAGAGGCCCCCAAAGGTGTAAATGTGTGCACAAGCATTTGTGCACTACTGGAGATGGTTCAGGGCCTATTTTCTAAAGGCGTATAAGACAGGCCGAGATACGCTTCATGGAGCTTGTTTTAAGATATGTGGTATATTAATTTTGTTTGAATTTTTTGGAATGTGCATGTGCAGGATACATTTTTGACTTTTTTTTTTAACTTACTTTGTTTTGTAAATCGCACAGAACTCTTTTTGGATATGTTTACGATTAATAAGAAATAAATTAAATATATCAAGAGATTACAATATAACACAAATGAGAATTAAAAAAGAAATGGCTCAAATCCTCAAATCCTAAATTCTATCCAATCCATATTTTTCAATCAAACAAGTTTTCAAAGTCTTATGAAACATTCGATAACAGGAGATAATCCTTGTCTGAATTGGTAAATCATTCCACCATTTTGCCGACGAATATGGTAGAGTAATTTCATGTTAATGTCTTATATCTAATTCCTCTTGGTGAGAGGAATATTAAATCTAGATAATTACCCGCTAAGCTCCTCTTCCTATAGTTGGGAAATAAATGCCTGAGTATTTGAGTAGTATTCCATCTATACAGTATCAAGCAAACTAAAGTAAGCAACTTAAAAATCCCCCTTGCCGCCAACTGGGAGCCAGTGTAGTTCCAACATACAAAAGGGGTCACTCTTTCATATTTAGGGCCCTGTTTACTAAGCTGTGCTAGAGGCACATTTGCATTTTTAGTGCACACTAACTGTGTAGATGCCCATAATTATTCCTATGGGTGTCTACATGGTTAGCGCATGCTAATTTTTATCACGCGCTAAAAACGTTAGTGCACCTTAATAAACGGGGCCCTTAGTTTTGGATAAAATAGCAACTACATTTTGCACAGTTTGCAATCTCTTCTTTACTAAAGTGCTACAGCCCACATACAAAACATTGCAGTAATCTATCTGCGATAAAATCAAAGATTGTACCAGCATTCTAAAATGATCCTTTTGATGCTCTACTGGTGATTTAGAATGCATGAAAATAAACAGGTTTTAAAGGAAGTAAATCAATTTTTGTACTGATATGGAGTGACAATTATATTATAGAAGCTGAAAAAATAGCTTATTTGACCACTAACTGCTTAAAGTGTGATGGTCCACTAAATCATGCATTTAGAGGGTTTTCTGTATGTATCTATTATTTATTTAGATTTTGCTCACACCTTTTTCAGTAGTAGCTCAAGGTGAGTTACATTCAGGTACTCTGGATATTTCTCTGTCCCAGGAGGGCTCACAATCTAAGTTTGTACTGAGGCAATGGAGGGTTAAGTGACTTGCCCAAGATCACAAGGGGCAGCAGTGTGATTTGAACTGGTCAACTCTGGATTGCAAGACCAGTGCTCTAACCACTAGGCCACTCCTCCACTCCACACAGGCATAAAATGTAAGCCTTTTTGGAAATTTGTATAGGTGCCCTGTCCTAAAAATGTACCTCATATTGGGCATGTGATTGTGTAAAAGCCCATTTCTGCACATAAAGCTGTGCTTCACCCACAGAGAAGCTTCCTCTGGTAATACAATTATTCAAAATAGCAGGAAAGAGCTAAAAATGGGAGAAAGAGAGCACTAAATAAGCATTTTTTTATAAAATTGAAAAAGATTTGCAGGTCGGGGTCGTTCATGATGGTTTAGAATCAGACTCTGAGCCCTTGAAAAACTAAGGGGCCCTTTTACAAAGCTGACCTGCGCTATTTTTAAGCACATGGGTTTCTCGCTTGCTGAGGCCACTTTTTAATGCGGCTGTAAAGTGGCCGCAATTTCTGTTTTCTCCTTTATGGCCACCTGCTAATTTCCCAATTAGTGCACCACCCAGTTAGCGCAAGGCTCACCTACTCTCCACCTCCGAACATGTTTATTTAAATTAACCTTGGCCTTCCAGGCAGCGAGTCACTGTAAGGATCTTGCTGACATCTTTCATTCTTCTCAGTTGCATTTCTTTCTTAGGAAATTTGTCTTGCACCATAATCCCCAATTGCAATCATTTTTTCTTGTTCTTTACTACCAGAAGATTGTTCTGGTCTCTTGTACTTATGTTACCCACTTTGAACTGTGAGGTGTTAGCAGGATATAAAACCAGATCATCATTATCACGCTAAAAATTATTTTATATTTTTTAGTGGAGGATGGGCACGTGTCAATCCCAGAACTATTGCAGGGTGCCTGAGCGCAACCCGCGGTAATGCTTTATTAAGCACGCGGCAAGCACACTTTAGTGCTCACCGTCGCTTTGTAAAAAGGGCCCCTTAAGTGTACTTCAAACTCGAAAGTCTGTGTCAAGTCAGCTTTAAATTTTAACTTGGTTATCAACACATTGATTTGTTTTTTTCAAATTCCCCCATCATCTCCTCCAACCGTGAAAAAGCAGGAAATCAGTCACAACAAGACAGTAAGGATATTTCTGACTCTTCTTGCTAAGGAGTGCGAGAAGCTGTTTCAGAATTCCCTTCTGTTCAGGAAGCCAACAATCTCAAATCGCCATCTTAGGGAAACTATGAAATTGAGTTATATCAATGAGCATAGAAATGTATAAAAGAAAGGTTGATGTTCCAATGGACCAATATATGTGTATGTGTGTATATCTGTGTTAAAGGTGTCTATGTATATGTGACACTATACACACTTTACCTACAATCATAGGGAAACAAAGTACAGGGGAAGTTATAGGAGGAAGCTTCAGGAGGAAGCTTCAGAAGAGTGAGAAGCAGGTTTACGTATTTCCTTCCCTAATAACCAAGAAATGTTCCTTTTTATACACACTTTACCTACAATCATAGGGAAACAAAGTACAGGGGAAGTTATAGGAGGAGGCTTCAGAAGAGTGAGAAGCAGGTTTACGTATTTCCTTCCCTAATAACTTCAAGAAATGTTCCTTTATGTAAATACTGCAGAGCTTTCTACTAAGTGTGGAAAAAGGGAAGAAAAGGGAAAGATCCCATCCCCAACCCCACCATGGCCATGAAAACAAAGTAATTTCTCACATGAATAATTTCTTTATCAGGGGAGTGAGGAGCCAAAAATAAACAAACATTCTTTAATTGTTACATTTCATATCACCAAAACTCAAAAGCAGATTGAGAAAAGTTCTCAGTTTACTCCCACAAATGAAAACTGTATGTGGGAAAAAAATAAATGACCTTGCTTATAATGACAAATAACAGACCCTGCTACTTCGCATGCTAACTCCTGGGACATTAATTCCTGACCCTGCAAAAATATTTTGTAGAAGGGCCTAAGTACTAAGGGGTATTAGTCTGTTAGCAAATGCCCATGTACAACGCAATGTATTTGTATGTACATTACCACTAGTACTGATTTCCCAACTGACATATGCCAATGGCCTAATAAGCAAACAAAAAACGCAAATAATCTCATTTGGCATCAGTGCTGGCTATACTACCCAAGGTTAATATCCATGAGGCTTAACATGAGCCACTTATTACTGCAAATCAACAATAGACTTCACTTTAACAACCTCCAGGGTCCAAAGCCCAGCCTGGAACAGAAAGTAGGACCTTCAGGCCAATCCCAAATCCCTTCCTCCTCCTCTCCAAACAAAATCCCGTTAAGAACCCTATTAGAGTGGGCCCCCCACCCCCTCCCCAGCAATAAAAACTAATAAATCTTACAGATTCTCAACAAATCCAACCCTTCCCTCCAACCCCAAAATACCTCAGTTCTTCAGGGACCCCCCCCCCCCCCCCAAGAAATATCTTGAGCCTGACTGGTCTTCAATTTGCACTCTTCTTCATCACCAAATGCTTTGCTGCTTGGGTCAGAAGACGATCAATTGTCCTCCACTGTGATTTTAACCCTGCTGCCATCAGGAAACAAACTGGCTTTTACCTGCAAACAATGATTCTGAAACCCTAGGGTCTAGGGGCGAAGGGCATGACTCTAAAAGGCCAGTAATAGATTATGGGGTGGCAGATGGGATGGTTGAAATCGTGTTTCGGGATGAGGAGTCAGGGAAAATCCTTCACTTAGGGACTCTTAGCACAGAGAAATCTGGGCTGCCTAACCTGAAGTATTACTATCGCCATGGTATACATGTTATTTGCATGTGACTTTCTACCCCACCTTGGAGGCTAGTTTATAGTTCATCACTTATAACCATCTCGATAAAGCTTCATGTAATGTGGTGTTAACACACGTAGACAGGCTCAGCCAATGGCTCAATAGTATCTACTGCCCGGCAGAGGGATCTGGGTTCAGTTCCCAGCCCAGGTCTTTTCCACCTCCCAGACACACACCCCTCCAAAAATACATATTTTTTTTAGCACGCAGTTAGTGAACACAGATTTGCCAGTTATGAGCACGCCCCATGGCACGCCATTTTAAACTGTGTTAGTGCCTAATGCAGCTTAGTAAAAAGGCCCCTAAAAGCCTGACAGGATCAAAGCCCACGCTGGAATATATCTAGACTGCTGCTCTCTGAGATATAGAGGCCCCCTCCCCTGTAAGGCATGAAAACTCACACACAGTATCTTGAATTAAATACACATTTCAACAGGTAACCAGTGACGAGCCTGAAGGAAGGGGGAAACCTTATCTCATCAGCTACTATGAGTGATGACCTCAGCTGCCAGACTTTTCAAAGTCTTCCTAATATCTTATGAGGCAAAAAAGCCAACATAAAGACCATTACAATAATCCAAGGGACTAACAAACGCAGCCAGCAACACACTTTTAAAAATGTTGTGGATCCAAGAAGGACTACACTTAATAAACCAACCTCAACCTCAGTCAGCCTCTTCAAATCGGTGCTACCTGGGGTTCCATAGTAAGAGAGGAATTCAACAAAACTTCTCAACTATGCACCTCCAGTAGAAAGGATATAGTTTCTTTACTACTGGGTGGTCTACCTAAGGGGCGTAGTTATCACCATAGGCTAAAATTAAGACATGTTATTTTACCACTAATTCATGCTATTTTAGCTCAGGTCCTATTTTATGCAGCGAGACCTAGTTGCTAATAACTGGGGTTAACAGTAAAATAACATGTCTTAGTGGTAACCCTGAGTGATAACTTCCCCACTTAATTAACGAGAAAAGAAATGTCTCAAGGAATCAAAATCATTACTATATGTAATAAAAGTGAGCCAAGTATAGGGCAGTCAAGCCATTGTGACATCACAGATGAGGTTGGCTCTTAGGCATTGGTGGAATAAAGCATTATGACATCACAATATCAGCTCTGGTTCCCAGAGATTGAAACTCACTGAAAAACTGTTCACACTAAGGGGAGACATTCTCAATGTGGGCTACCATTAAGATGTATTATTTTGCCATTAATTCATGCTATTTCAGCACATTTCATGATGCGAGACCTAAATACTGGGGTTAACAGTAATGTAACACACCTTAATGGTAGCCCAAGTTGATCACTTCCCCCCCCCCCCAAAAAAAAAAAAACCTCAAGTTAGGGGGAGCTACTCACCTCAAAACCTCTGTTTTCTCCACATTCAGCTGTAAACTACTTGCTCCCAAACACCCTCCCAAAACCCATAATCATTCAGGGAACTGAGCACCTCTGCCATTCTTCTTAAAAGACATAACTCTGGATATTGACCACATAAATGTAAGCCATAAAGTCAAACAAATAGCCTAATTTCACTGAATGAATACGGATTACTAAAAAGGATAAGAAACAGCATTGAACCCTTAACACCCCTTTCTAATAGAAGAGAACTGAGACCATGGGGCAAGGACCAAAAAAAAAAAACTGAAAGAAAACCACAAAACCATGATGAGCAGCATTTAAATGAATGCATAAAGTCAGCATCTTTATATGTACATCCGTGGTGCTGAACATACGTGTAAAGTGGTGATAGCCACCACTGCAATCAATCTAGTTAAAGCCTAAACTAAACATATAGAGGTAAATTCAATAAGTGGTGCAGAAATTTAGGGGGTCTTTTACTTAGCGGCGGTAAGCCCAACGCTGGCATACCGTTCGCTAAACCGGAAGTGCCGCACTAAGCATAAAGTTGGGTTCCTAGTTTTCTAGAATTAGGAGAATAAAGGCAGAATATCACCACTATCCCCTGGATTCTATAAACAGTGACTAACATTATGGTGCAAATCGGTAGACATAGCTGATTTGCATGCACAACTTAATTGCTTAACAAGCCAATCAGTGCAAATAATTGGCTGCTAACCAATTATTGGTGTTAATTAGCCTTATTTAGGGGTACGTGCATAAATCCTAATGTGTGTAAATTTGGGGGGCCCAAGGTTAGGGGCATTTCAGGGGTATTACAAAATTTTACACTCATAAATACAGAATTCAGCTGAACCACACCTAATTTAAACACCGGCATTTACACCAGCTTTTAGCAGGCGTTATTGCCAGCACCTAAAGTTAGGCGCAGTTTATGCCCTAAACAAACACTATTCTATAAAGGACATGTATCCTGTGTAGAATAGCATTCAGTGTGTAAAAGTTTTGGCACCAATTTTAGGTGCCACTTGTAGAATTTATCCCTATATGGATAATATTGATTCCTGCCCTCAGTCCACTCTCAGTGTTGGGCTGCTTAGAGGCAGCATTTTTAAATTTATAACATTTCAAAATTTATACAAGCATAACACTTGACAAGTAACAAGCAACCTCAACACTGTAAAGAAAAAGAAAAATAAAAGTAAAAACTAAAAAGAAAAAAATCCTTCTTTCCATTCTTATCCTTAAAGTCCACAATATGGGGGCAGAAAAAGGAGGGAAATAGACAGTTTAAGAAAAACGAGTAACAATCTACTAAAAAATAAAATGCAACTAGTGTGGATAGTGTGGCACTAATCATTCTGGAACAACAATACACAACACAACCTCTAACTGTAACATATCTTTTCATTTAAGAAACGAACTAAGAAATATCTTCTCAAGAAACCCAATGACTATTCCATACGCACTAATAGCTGCTATCTTGCCAACCACTGTAAAACACAGCATCATACAACCTTGTAAATGTAATTGAATCAATGTAATCTCTAAACAACTGTTAAATGTAAGCCACATTGAACAGAAACTTGTTTTTGGATAATTGAGCGACACAAGTATGAATAAATACAAAATAAATAAATGTTAGGCACAAAGGCTGCTTGCACTTGGCAAGTCACACTAAGGAGAAACAGAGCTCTTATGACTCAAAAGAAGGCTAAGTTTAAACTAAGCTCTGTTATTCAATTTGCGTTAACAGTGAAGTGCTTTGCATGCATTTGCATGCCTTGTTTCTCTATTAACTAATGTCCATCAAGGTAAATTAACATGTTACAGTAAAAAACATCTGGGCTTAGCGCGTTCCTAACGCAGGACTTCCCTACATGCTATGCCCAGATTTATTGCAGTATTAACGTTGGGCATTATCTTTGCTTTTTGGCAGGTCATGCGACAATGTTCCCATTACCACGCAACACGTGCAAAATAATAACACCTCCTATTTAGGACACAGGAGACACAAAGTGCTCCCATGTTAAGATTACCACATGCTAACTGGATAATGGTGGGTTAACACACTAGCTGGATAATGCAGGAATGCCCATTCTCCACCCATGATCCGCCCCCTCAAAAAAATATAATTTTAAAAAATAGTTAAACCCACTCTTAGCGCATGAAACCAAAAATATTACCACAAAACGCTTTACTGCATTTTGCGGTAAGCCTTCTCTCTCAAGCAGTAACAAAACTCCTAAATCTGGGAGCATAAGAAAAGAAATGAGGCAGCAACAGAGGTGAATTTAAGGTGGGGAAATAAAGGTTATGAACATCACACTGATTTTCAGCTCTAGGCTCATAAATCTAGCAGGCCTAAATTAATAAGAATCATTTTTATGCTCCTAAATTAAGGTGAATTTTCAGCCGAAAGCTAAGGGGTCCTTTTAATGCTTACCACAGCAAAAATGCCTCGGGTATCCCACGCTAAGTTCGGGATCAGCGTGCATTATCCAGGGTCTGAGGCGGAGAGTAAGCATGTTCTCCAACAGTTGGCTCAGCTAGCGTGTCAGCCCATACCATTTACAAAATAGGTGGCAGTAGGGGCTCATGCGCCAGTGGCGTAGCTATGTGGGGCCATAGATTTGGCCCTGGACCCCCCTGCCGACGACCCTCTCGACCCCCTTCCCGCCGCCAACCTGCTGTCGCCTACCTTTGCTGGCGGGGGACTCCAACCCTGGCCAGCCGAGGTCCTCTTCTTTCGGTGCAAGGCTTTGTTCTGTTTCTGTGAGTCTGACGTCCTGTCAGAAACAAAACGAAGCCTTGCGCCGGAAGAAGAGGACCTCGGCTGGCGGGGGTTGGGGTCCCCCGCCAGCAAAGGTAGGCAACGACGGCGGTGGAGGAGGTCGAGAGGGTTGTCAGTATGGGGGGGGGTCAAAGTTGGTGGTGGCAGCGCCGCCGCTGGGGGGGGGGGCTAAAATGTGCCCCCTCACCTTGGGCTGTGGACCCCCTCCCGCCGAAGTCTGGCTACGCCCCTGCCACGCGCTAATGGCCACCTGCTAATGGGAAATTTTTCTATTTGCAGTATTAATGACCATGTGCTAAATAAGCCATTTTACACCTGCAGTAAAAATGGTGTTAGTGCGCAGGAAAGACCCAAGTAGTAGCTTAGTGGTTAGTGCAGCGAACTTTGATCCTGGTGAACTGGGTTTGATTCCCACTGCAGCTCCTTCTGACTCTGGGCAAGTCACTTAACCCTCCAGAGTACCTGTATATAATATGTAAACCACTTTGAATGTAGTTGCAAAAACTACAGAAAGACAGTATATCAAGTCCCATTTCCCTTTCCCAAGTAAGAATGCGCTAAGGCCACTTTTTATTGCGGTTTGCTAAAAGAGCCCCTTAGGCTCCTAAGTGTGGCTGAAAATAAAGACACAAAAGTATGAGCCGAATTTAGACGCTCAGCTCTTTTTGAATATTAGGCCCATGACTTTTTTGGTCATTTAATGCTTGTTTTGTGGCAAAACTAGTGCTTTATTCCTTCAATGTACATAAGTAACTACCCCACTAAAAGAAAAAAAAATTTTCATTTGGACAATACTTGATTTAACAAACACCTGCAACTAAAAACAATAGATAAGGGAAAGGAAAGGGGATGGGACTTGAAATACCGCCTTTCTGTGGTTACAATCAAAGTGGTTTACATATTATATACTGGTACTTATTTTGTACCTGGGGCAATAGAGGGTTAAGTGACTTGCCCAGAATCACAAGGAGCTGCAGTGGGAATTGAACCCAGTTCTCCTGGTTCTTAAGCCCCTGCACTGAATTCCACTGCGTCTTGTTTTCCATCCCTGGGAATATATACAAATAGGTGCCCTTGTTTTCTGAGAGCCTTCACACTCAGCATGTAAACAAGTTGTCTATGAAATTGCCCCCTGTACAATCAACATATGTCAATGAAACAGAAATGAGAGGAATATAGCCCAAGAGAGATTTCTACAATCAACTGGGGAAAGTGTGACAATTATTCAAAAGTCTTACATGGTAGAATACTAAAGAGTAGTACAGGCAATCCCGATAATTGGACTATTACAGAGAGCAGCTTTTACCATCATTTATTACAACACTTTGAGGAAAATAATCAATGACACAGCTTAGGAGTCAATTCACCCCTCAATCTGTGCGTAATAGAGGACCTTAGAAAGTTCCATGACACTGGTCTGCACAAAAAGGAACTGTCGAATCACAATGATCCAAACTCTTTGGCAAGGAGCAACATCAAACTTCTTCCAGTCAGAACACATGTCTCAAATAAAACAGAAAGAAAAATGTATAGAACAATATAACTGGTAGTAAACAAACACACAGAATTAGAATTAAAGAACCAGATTGGCAGTGGTAATAAGAGGATGCAATCCAACGCTTGCTAAGGACCTAGCAAGTAGCAAATATGAGGACATATATTTTCACTCAATGAATAGTTAAGCTCTGGAACTCTTTGCCAGAGGATGTAGTAACAGCGGTTAGCGTATCTCGGTTTAAAAAAAGGTTTGGACAAGTTCCTGGCGGAAAAGTCCATAGTATGCTATTGAGACAGTCATGGGGAAGCAACTGCTTGCCCTGGGTTTGGTAGCATGGAGTGTTGTCACAATTTGGGTTTCTGCCAGGTACTTGTGACCTGGATTGGCCACTGTTGGAAACAGGATACTGGGCTAGATGGATCATTGGCCTGACCCAGTATGGCTATTCTTATGTTCTTATGGTCCATTGGGGATGAGGAGTGCTGGAAATTTGGCGGCTGTCTTGACAAGGGATTTTCCTGTGTTGGGAGCACAGGCCAGGGATGGCTCAACCATTAAATGCAACCAGGCAGTGGCCGAGGGCAGCAGCTTCAGGTGGACAGCAAAGAGCGGATGCAGTCAAAGCAAAACAACAGATCCCAACAGCCACACAAAGAGTCATCAATGTACTTTAACCTGCAGAATGGGTGGGCAACTTCACACAGCCCATTTAACAGGGTAAACGACTTTTGGAAATTGCATTCATTATTTGTGTGCATTTGATACCATAAAAGATGGAGACTTCTAGTCTGCAACTTGCCAGAAGGCTTAGTGCAGATTACAGTAAAGAAAGGTATTAGGAAGGGAAATAAAATATCCCAGATAATATAACACAAAATATATCAAGAAAATGAAAGAACAAAAAATTAGACCTTCAAGATCGTCCTAAATAAATAGAACTTTAGTAATTGTCTAAATCTTACACAGAAAGGTTCCAGTCTTAGGGCCCTGTTTATTAAGATGCACTAGCGTTTTCAGCGCAAAACTAAAAGCTAGAGACACCTATATATTCCTATGAGTGTCTCTAGCATTTAGCACGAGCTAAAAACGCTAGCGCATCTATAGCGCAGTTTAGTAAACAGGGCCTGCTTATTAATTCTAATGTTTATTCAGAAGAGACAATTTAGGGCTCTTTTACTAAAGAACAGTAAAATATGGGCTTAACGCATTTTAATGTGTGATTTTACCACACGCTAAGATTTAATGAGGCACTTATAATAACATAGTAAATGTCGGCAGATATAAACCGGCATGGTCCATCCAGTTTGCCCAACAAGGTGGACAGAGTTGAATATGGAACTATTCATTCTACTTCTTTATGATTTAACACTGGTGTACTTAATCTCTGTCTATCCCTGCCAATTTTGGAACACAAACCGTAGAAGTGTGCCTGGCACCAGTCCTACTTGCCATTGAAGCCTACGCCAGCCTTGCCCCTTATGGGGGGAGTGGGGGAGGTTAAATATTTTATTGTAGGTCATGCGCTAATGTTATTAGTCTGCAGTACCTACATAGAGAACATGGGAGCACTTGCTGCGTCCTATTTAGAAGGCACTAGGTACTCCCACATTAAGTCTGCGCTAATCATAGCGCACTAATTATAACGCACTAGTAGGATAACATAGGAATGCCTACTCACCACTCATGACATGCTGCCTCTGAAAAAATTTTTTTAATCAATAATGCGCTGATTAGTGCATCCAAACAGGTGAAATACTGCAAAACACCTTAACGCTTTTCTGCAGTAGCCTGTTCTCACACACTAACCACAAGCTGAGGGTTTAATGCTCTTTAAGGAGGAGTAGCCTAGTGGTTAGTGCAGTGGACTCTGATCCTGGGGAACTGGGTTCGATTCCCACTGCAGCTCCTTGTGACTCTGGGCAAGTCACTTAACCCTCCATTGTCCCAGGTACAAATAAGTACCTGTATATAATATGTAAACCGCTTTGAATGTAGTTGGAAAAACCACAGAAAGGCGGTATATAAGTCCCATATCCATTTCCCTTCCCTTTAAGGGCTTCTGAGACACCCTTTTACTAAAGCTTAGCGCATGCTAACAGGCAGAAGCATGCGCTAAGCGACACAAGACCTACGGATATAAAATAGGACACACAGTATTTAGCATGTGCTAATGTCCATCAGCGCATGCTAAGCTTTAGCAAAAGGGACCCTAGTATGTTCAATATACATTTGCTGCACTGCTTTTGCACCCTTGGGTATCAAGGCAGTGTACAAGTTTACAAAAATTCAAAACAGAGTAGAAAAGGAGAGAAAGAAGGGAATAGTGGGTAACGGGATTTTATATACCACCTTTCTGTGGCACAATCAAAGCGGTTTTCGTTTTTATTATATGCAGGTACTATCACTGTCCCTAGTGGGCTCACAATCTAAGTATAAGGAAAAGTAGCCAATATCTGTATCCCACGCACTTTGGTCTCTTACTCTGGGACCCCAAACGTCTGCTGAAAGAACCAGCTGGACGATATTTAAAACCATTTAAACCGGCCAGGAACGGCACCTGGCCGGTTAAATGGTACTTAGGCAGCTATCCAGCAATATTCAGCGGGAGATAGCCAGCTTTCTCCTGCTGAATATCACTGGTTAGCGCTTAGTGGATGGTCAGTTGTATCTTGCTTCACCAGGTAAGTGTTATAGCCAAACCTGGCCATATCACTAGCAGGTCTATCTTTGGCCACTAACCCCCCCCCCCCCCCCCCCCCCAATATTCAGCCGGTGGTGGTCAGCATTTTTTTTAAATGCTGGATTGTTGCTGGCCAACTTATCCCCCAATATTCAGTGCCCAGCCGGAATTTAATATCGGAGATTTCTGTGGGCGGTCTGGGCACCTTGCACTTATGCGGGCCCTGACAATATTCAGCCAGGGCTGCATAAGGGCTGCAAGGCTGGCGGGGTGGGAGGTCTTGATGTGGGCTGGAGGGGATGGAGGCTTTAGTTTAAAAAAAAAAAAAAAAGAAATTAAAAAACATTTTTTTAAGTTAGCGGGTGCCAGTCCGATAAAGCCACCACCCACATAGCTAAGCAGCCTTATTTAGGACAGCTGCTGTCCTAAATGAAGCCGCTTAGCTATGCGGGTGCCAACACTGATTACTGCCAGCACTTGCATAACCTGAGGCTACTCCCCAGTGCCGCCCCTGATCTGCCCATTTTTTGTTTAGGTAGTCTTAGGGGATACTTAGCAGCACTGTCCAGTCAAGTGCCGCTGAATATCCCCAGTTAGGCAGTGGGAAGCTATTTAAGCTTAAATTACTTTGAATATTGGCCTCTATGACCTTAGCCAGCCAGCACTGACTATCGACTTGGCCAGTTATGTTCTTCGCAGCCAAAGATAAACTGGATATTCAGTGCCGGTCACTGGGCTCAGTACTGACCACAGGAGGCAGCCCAGCTACCTCCCGTGGTCTGAATATCGGGCCCCAGGTTTTTAGACCCTTTCAAATGTAGTTATTTAAGCCCAATATTCAGTGGCACATCCAGATAAATTCAGCATTCCCCCTCTCTCACCCCCCACCCTCCATTCCCCCTCTCTCACCCCCCACCCTCCATTTACCTCAAAAGTCCTTTCTCCATACACAGCCCGGCTGTTTCCCACTGAGAGGAACCTTCTCTGCGCCACGGTCTACCCCTTTCTGACATAACTTCTTGCTTCCACAAGGGTGGGCAGCGGCAGAGAGAAGGTTCTGGTCAGCGGCAGACAGTCAGGGCCTTGTATAGAGAAAGGACTTTTGAGGTAAATGGGAGGGTGTGGGGGATGAGAGAAGGGGAGGGGAGGTGGTATTGAGAGAGAGGGAGTGCTAGACCTAGAGACAAAGAGGGGGGTGAGAGATGTGGGACCCAGGGGCAGAGGGAGAGGGATATGGGACTCAGGGGCAGATGGGCCCAGGACCCTCTTATTGCCCAAGTACCTAGATCCCTGTCAGTTCACTCCTGATGAATATACAGGAGGTGAAACAGTGCATGCAAAGCCATCTTATGTATACGCATAGTTGACACCCTGCAAACTTGAATGTCTGGGTGTGTCCTGAGGACTGGGTTGCCACATGGGGTAAAAAATACTCACAATATGCTGCTTCCCACCTCAGAGCCAACCAATCAAGGCATTGATACATAAGAACTGCCTTAGCTTTGTACCACAAGGGAGCAGCACAACACACTGCTAATTTATAAAGAGAACAGCAATATAGCGTTAAAACTCTGAATATAGCACCCTATGAATACAGAAGATTTCTTGTGTAACAGCGTAGAGACTGTGCAGGAATCAATACGACGCTGGAGAAATTAAAACACATCTTTTGAAAACGTAGAGTCCAATACTACAATGTATGTTATCAAAAATGGGTATAAATTGTTGCTAGAAAATTAGTTTTAAAAAAAGCCACAGCAACCCTCCCAGCCAAAACATCTTCCTGCTGAGATGGTTTAATACTAGAGGCACAATGAGATGCAAGAACTGTGACATTAACACTTGGACCTCCTGTGATTTGAAAGTTACATCTAGACATCCAAAGTGAAGCCATCTCTCTGGACTGCCCATCTAGGCAGCTGTCTAACATTAGACATCTGTAAGATACAACAGCGACGCAGAACAAGAGGCAAATGAAAATCTTTCATGTGTCAACAGCTGTTTCAGGCACCGACTTATTTCCAGGCATTGCAGTTTTGTGTCTAATGCAGGGGTTCTCAATCCAGTCCTCGGGACACACCTAGCCAGTCTGGTTTTCAGGGGTCCTTTTACTAAGGTGCGCTGAAAAATGGCTTGCGGTAGTGTAGGCACAGGTTTTGGGCGCACATTGATCCATTTCTCAGCGCACCTGTAAAAAACACCTTTTTAAAAACTTTTTGCCGAAAATGGACATGCAACAAAATCAAAATTGCCGGGCGTCCATTTTGGGTCTGTGACCTTACCACCAGCCATTGACCTAGCGGTAAAGTCTGTAAAGGGGGGGGGGGCGGTCCGCTTCCTCCTCTTGGGTGGAGCCAGCAAGCCTGCAGGGCTCCCAGGGTTCCAGGACAGAATGCTGCTGATACTGGGACTCAGGGCCAAAGTATTTTATTATCAAGGCAATTTCATACCAAAAATCATAATTATATTCTTCAAAACAAAAAGTACAGCCCTCTTAATATAGTCTTCAAAAGAAAAAAAAAGGTACAGTCCAGGTCCCAAAATCCCTCAGCAAACGCTCAGGTCTTCTATTAGGGCATTAGCTTTCCCTTCCCCCTCCTTCAGAAGGGTTTAGTAAGAGTTCAACACACTTCCAATATAGCACAACAGTTCAGAACAAATCTTCATGGACAGTCTTTGCACATCAAACCAATACCACAAATCACCTGCCTTTTCACAGCACAGAGGCAACCCTGTAAGGAGCAGGGTTGGCAGTTTCTCCCACCTCTCAGCACCACGCCTGGTGTGGCCTCCTCCACTGCCTTCAAGTGCTGGGCAGGGCAACCTTTGAATTCTCCCACTCCATAGTAGCTGGCTCCTCTCCCTTAGGCAGCTCTAGTGGCAGGCTACTTCCTTCCTCCACATACTCCATGGAATCTCTCTCTCCATTCGTCTCTCCTCTCTCCTGGTGACTGAGAGCCTCCAAGAAATCTGCTCTCCCCTTCTCACAGCTTGGGGGAATTATATACTGATGGTGAAGCCAGGGAAACTGAGCTTCATCCTTCCCTCTCCCTCTAGTGGGGAAGGGAGTAACAGGCTCACCCTGCCTCGAGCCATTGCTCCACCTGCTGGGACTGGGAATCCATTCCATTTCTTTAGGACTACTCTCTTCTCTCATTCTTGCAATGACTTCTGGGACCTGTAGTTCTGGGCTCAACTGCTTCACTGGGGAATCTCTGGGGCTTGCCTTGTCACAAGTTTCATGCGGTAACGACCTACGCGCATCAAATGCCACTTGGAACGTGTCCGAAAATAAAAATTATTTTTCGGCATATCGGATGCGCGCCAAAAGTGAAATTACTGCAAGAGAACGCAGTAGCTGGGCAGTAACTCCATTCTGGAGCGTGTTGGGCACGTGTAGATGCTTACGTGGCTTAGTAAAAGGGCCACTCAGTATACCCACAATGAATATGCATGAGATAAACCTGCATACAATGGAGATAGATTTGCATGCCCTATCTCATGCATATTCATTGTGGATATCCTGAAAACCTGACTGGCTAGGTGTGTCCTAAGGACTGAGCTGAGAACCTCTGGTCTAATGCAAAGATGCTTCATAAGCCTGACCGCCTTCTGGTAAAAATGTCAGTAAAAAAGGTTAACAGTCAGGTATACAGACACTCAAAGAGAGAGCAGCTCACTGCGATACTCCAGTATGAATGCAGTGCAATATAGACATGACTAACACAGAGACAGAGAATACAAGGCTGTGCAAGTTAACTCCTGTTCCAGGGCCAGAAACCTTAGTTATCTTCCTTCTTTCACAACTAGGTGTCCTCTTTGCTTAGCCCACACCTTCCTGAATTCTGCTTCCGCCAGTTTGCCGTGCAGTGTATCCAGCACCCTTTCCACCCTGATTCCTAGCTCTATCCCCTTATCACTTACAGCAATGAGAAAGTTCCACAGAGGAAGAGAATGCACCACTGGCAGGTCGAGGTCTGATAGGATGAGTTCTGCTTAATTGCTTGAGAAAGGAGACTCATTTTTATTTCAATCACTGTACTAGTATAATATTAGCTAATTACCAAAATGATAAGGACAGCATTCTCACTGGAAAGCAAAGCAGTAGACAGCTACAGGCCCTGTGATGTAGGCCTACATCCAGGAAGGGAAATGTCACAGTTCACAAAGCATTAACAACCTAATACTATTCACACACCCAGCCAAAAAGACCTTCATCTTGTCTACAAGACTGTTTGCACTCTCTTCCCAGCAGAAATGGGACCCTGGCGTCTTATCAAACCCAACAAGTACTCACAGCACATCAGCAGAATAGTCCCAAACCGTGTTGTGGTTACTTAGCAATGGGTAACCTTGAAGACTCCAGAGATAACAGAGCCAAAAGTACATTTCCAGGATAAGAGGTTATGAAATCAAACTGCAAAATATAAAATAAACACAGGCACTATTTCCAGTTCATACTGTGAAACCTTCAGAATACCACATGGTTACTCTAGGAAGTGCTTTTTCTTCACTAGCCTCACTACCAAAGGCAAGAGACTAGGTGTTCACGCATCAAATCGGCAGAGCAGGGGTCAAACCAAGTCACAAGTTTGATCACCTTGGCTGTATGTGAGCGAGTTCTGGATACACCACAAAGCCTTATGAACTCCAGAAGGAAGCTCTTTGGCACAATGTAAGTAACACAGTGAGCGTTAGTAAATTTGAGAGAGTGAGAGCAGACTCCATATACCCTGGCTTAGGAGTGAGGTCCATCACTGTCACGGTATGTGCAAAAATAACCCATTTCGAAACGTTGCCCCCCCATCAGTGTAAAAGGCACAATTCGACATCGCTAGCGGTCTATTCAGCAGTGGCTTAGTTAGTCCCAGGAAAAGGAACAGCCACAAAGGGGCACTGGAAGATTTGTATGGTGAGGCCTGCCCACTATATGTCAGTTCTACAGAACTAGGTTTAACTAGGGCTCTTAAGTGATGCATTTCATAACCGAGTTAATGATTACAGCTATGTGAAGGATCCCCCAATCATCTCCCTCCAAAACTAAACATAATATTTCAGCTGTAATCTAGATGCCTGGTTGGGTTTTCTATTCCTTCTCTTCATCTTTAACAAAGTACACTAAAACGCCAGATATTCAAATCATTGATGCAGGCCTGATCCCTGAAGGGTACCAAAGAGAGCTCATTAAAAGCAATCGCCATGCATCATTGAGCCAGCGCACCCTCACATGCCAAAGGCTGGACACTACAGGGTGAACCAGAGGGGGGTGGAGGAAGAAGGGAACACTTACCCTAGATCCTCAGTACATCCAACTAACTTAGAGTAGTGTAAAGGCAGACCCTGAAGGAAACTGCATCAATTACTTTAGATTCATTACCACTGCTATGTCTCTGCCAATTTCACTTGTCTCTCAAACAGGTGGGGTTCTGTGGACTTCCCCGCATTTCCTGGAAGCTAAAATGGGCAACAGTTGAGTTGTTGTGGAACACACACATAGAAATACAAAGGTCTTCCTTTTTCAGATTTGCAGTTTTACAAACAGGCAAGAAGAAAACCAGCACAGACACTAAGCTATGTGGATCTAAAAGGATCTCCTGCAATTTATCAGATGCAGATAAGGCTAAAGAGGGAAAGGATTTCTGGCCTTTATGAAAGATAAAGTCTGGGGGGGAAATGGTTTTCTTTAGGTTTTTTTTCTTTTTTTTACATTTTTTTAAATATATTTTTTTTAAATTTTAAATGTTTACTCAAAAAAAGTGTTAAAGTCATCCAGAGACCGTCTTCAATCTTAGTTGTAATGCCTGTTTGCAGTCTAGCCACAACACTATTTTTTAACTTCTAAAGAAGTAACAGGGAGACGGCAGGTCAACGCGGAGGTCATCTGCTACTTCAAAATCATAAGATGGTTTGAACACCCACCAGTGATTGGGAATGAGAAAGCTGCCAGCAGTCTCAGTGGGAAGCCAGGATTTCCAACATGTCAGCAAGGTACAAAGCAGAGAATCAGAGCTCAATGAGAGAACAAGTGAGCAGAGCCAAACTGAGAGACACAGCAAAGTATACAAGAGGGGCAAACTGTAATAGTGTAGGTAGATGAGGAAAGTAAAACAATGAAGGGAAAAATTAAATAGGAGCACAAAATATTGTAAGAAATTCTCACCAGTTAGTCCATTAACCATTTAATATTAGCTGTCAGGCCACAGCTGAAGGCACGAGACCTGCTGCAGCTCACTAAAGAGCTTCTTCCCTGCTGGTTGTGTGGCTCCTGTGCCCATTCCTACACTGCCCAGCCCAAAAGGGCAAAGCAAGATAGGTTTAATGCCTTCAGCCTTATACAAACAGCTGTTTCAAATTTCTGTAGTTTGCAAGCTTACCCCTCCCCCCTTTTACAAAGCCACACTAGCAGTTGCCGGTGCGGTAATGCCGACACAGCCTGTTCAAAAATGAATGGGCTGCGTCGGCATTGCGACGCAGCTTTGTAAAAGGAGGGGTAACTTTTTATGGGATATTTACATGTTTAAAATCAAACAAAAAGGTAGAGTCATACTATCTGCACTGCAGAAGTCAGCATGTGCATCTCAGCAATATTTGGCACCATGAGCCCAACCGGCCAGTCTGACAATTCAGACATTCCTGATACATATGGCCAAGCTGCATGGCCAACATGCAGTCATGGAAATCATTTGAACTGGCCCTTAAATGTTTTGCATAAGCAGAAAGTGAGGGAAACTTTTAGAACACTGCTAGGTCATTGGATATTTGGCTGCCTGGTTTGCTTTGAATGGCTCAAGATTGAGAATTCCAGAGGCCCAACAGTGAGTAGACTACCTCTATTCGGAGCTTTTTCCAAAAGTGAGAAACCTCTTGAAAAACTGAAGAATAAAAGTGACTGACTTCCAAATGGTCGGGTGTGTCTTTTATTTTTTTTTTAACTTACAAACAAATGAGGATGCGTCCAGATTTGTTTCTGATTTGATAGCTTCTTCCTGCTCCTTTCTACTTCAGCTCAGAGCCAGACCTAGGATTTGGCACCATGAACCTTCATTCTCAATAAGCCAAGGAGTTTTCCTCTGTCATATCCCCCATCCCCCCCACACTTCAGATCTAGTCTGACCATTGCAGTGACAGTTTTGGCAAATCCATCAGTCCTGGCCCCTAAATCCAGCCAGTAGGTGTCACTCTTGAGAAATGACCAAGACTTCCTCCTGGGGGCTGTGAACATGCCTCTTGCACATCTCCAGCTTTGGCCAAACCAACCAGGGACCTTCCATATGGAATGTACAGAACCAGCACCGAGCCACCAGGCCAGCCCCTAATGTCTTCTTTTAAGTCAGTCTAGTGAACCAACAGTTTCTTGGATTTTATTAAGAGCTAAAGGGTTTTTCAACTCGCCAGATCTAAGCGCTCACAGTAACACAGGACTGAATGATGCAGCAGTGGGAAGTAGCTCAGTCAAAGTGTCAGTTGCATTAGGATCCAATCTGTTGGGCAATATCAGCCTCTTATGATCGAGACCATATGAAAGGATGTAAGGTTGAGGTTATCATCAGAAGAGTTCCTTCTCAACCTTTTAGTTGATGTTGAGAATCTCTGTGATAGATAGGGGCTGGGGGAAGAGGTTTAATTCTATCTCCTGACCACACTGAAGCCATTTGGATCTAAGCCAAAACTAAAAAGATTAAACTTCTAATTAAAAAATAAAGTTATACAATAATATAAATTGTATTAAGAGTCTGATTCATCAAGATCATGTCCAATAGAATAGTAATATTCACTCCCAGTCCCGCAGGGCTCCCAGTGGGTCGAGTTTTCAGGATATCCCTCATGAATATGTATAAGAAAGATGTGTATGCAAATCTCTGTCACATATACTCATTAGGGATATCCTAATACCGAACCCACTGGTGGCTCTCAAAGACTGAGAGTGAACACCACTGTAATAAAATCTTAGTAAACCAACCCCTAAAAGTTAACTTATGTCTCTCTTTCATACTACATTTGTACATTTTATGGAAATTGAATGAATTTATAATTCTCTCATAAAAAAAGCAGGCAGTATGAAAAGAGCAGGTCTCTTAAAGAAACACTTCAACAGGGCTTTAATATTTACTTAAATCCTTGGACTTCACTCCCGGGTCTCAATGGCCACCAACAGGTAAAGATTTCAAGATATCTAATAAATATGCATGAGAGATTTGATTACAATGGAGTTGGTAGGCATGCAGGTCTGTCTCATGTATATTCATTAGGAATCCCTATCCATCTTCAAATCTTTACTCAAAGCCCACCTCTTCAATGTCGCTTTCGACACCAAACCATTGTACCTCTACCCAAGAAATCTAGTCTGTCCCAATCTTTGATTGACTGCACTTTTTGTCCTTTATATTGTAAGCTCCTTTGAGCAGGGACTGTCCTTCTTTGTTTTTTGTACATCACTGCGTAACCCTGGTAGCGCTCTAGAAATGTTAAATAGTAATAATAGTAGTAGTAATATCCTGAAAACCTGACCTGTCTGCAGCCCTCAAGGACTGGGAGTAAAGACCAAAGACTTAAATAAAGCAAGGCATTCGAAGGGCAACATGATGAGATGCTGTGTAGGATGCCCAGTTTCACTCACCCACCCTTGGTGATGCAATAAGTCCCAGGGGACACAGAGGAGGCCTGCCTCCCTGTAAGGATGACCTCTGCTGTTCAACAAAGACACTGAAGTGTTTGGCTCCATGGAAGGCTTTTCAGATTTCAGTGAGTAAAGGGTCTGCATTGCAAGTATTTCAGGGTAGGAAGGACAGAAAATGAGGCTATTTTTAAAAATCCTATTTCTGTATTATGATTGGGTGCTAAGTGTTCTTCCCCCCTCCCCGCTTTGACACTCTGCAACCCAGAACTAGAGTGAAGATTCAAAAAGCCAGTGTTATACCTCTCTGCTAGGATCCAGCAGCGATCAGATATCAGAAGAGGGCAGATATCAGAAGAACCCAGTACATAAAAATTCCAGAATACCTTGGTAAACATTATTTTTCATCTAGAAAAAAAACATATAGCCCTACACGTCCAGAGCTAGGCACTAGTTCAAAAGTTCCCTTGACGTGTTCACTTTTCTGTTTCTCAACCCTGACATGGAATGAGATCCTTATAAATGAACATCTGACATAATGAAAGCATTGCATAAACTGAAAGATGGCATGAATTTGGAAACTGATCTGTTCAAAAGAATGCATTTTAGTTTATCGAACATCATATACTCACAACTCTTTAAAACCATATTAAAAGCGTATTTTACTTCAGTTGTGCAGGCAATGATGGTGAAAGTACACTAGAATTCCAAAATTTGCATTACAGATCTCAGAGAAAACCCTGCCTTGCATTCAAGGACACCCTCAAGGTGTATGGAAGTGGTTAGATGAGGTGTGGAGAAAAGTCTTGAAACTAAGACAATTTATTGAAACTTTCTAGACAGTGAAGAGCAGTTATTAGGACAGTTATTGGTAGTATAACTAAGTACTACTGTAATTTTAGCAGTTAGCACTGTCAGTGGCTAACAGTGACATGACAGTAATCACTAGTGTACATGTGGTTTAGGAAGGGTGTACGAGGATTTCATTGATCAGTTAAAGGAGTGCGGAGACCAAAAAAGGTTACAAACTCCTACTCAAGTACAACCAGGTAGATTTCAATAGTTGAGAAGACCCAGCCTTGGACAGGGTCAGATGGATGCAGCTCTGCCACCTCGCTGCCCAAACAGTGAAAAACAAATGAACACAAATAGCAACGGAAAGGAATAAGAGAAGAAAGGTCAGTGTCCAACTGCAAGCTTCACCTGCACCATGTATGGTCAAGGATTGGTCTTATAGAACATCAATAGCCATATAAACAGTCAAAGGGAGCTGCTGAAAAGTCATATAGGGCAATTCTATAAGTCGGTACCTAGAGGTATGTGCCACTTCGGCATGTCAAAGGCACCACTGATTCACAGTTAAGCACCTATGTGCACTAAGCATTATTCTATAAGGGAGCACATAAGTGCCACAGCGCCTAATTGCAAGGAGGGTGTGCACATGGACAGGTCATGAGCAGGTTTCCCAGTTATGCAAGCAGTATATAGAATATTAAAAATTGTACACAACGCTTGGTGCTCTTAGGTGTGCCAGCTTATGCCTACCATTGACATAGTGTAAGAGGGCACACCTAAACATGGGCATTCCAATACCCACATACGGTAGTAGAATCTTAAGAACAGCAGAAGCATTGCCATACTGCTTCCAACAGTGGCCAATCCAAGTACCTGGCAGAAACCCAACTAGTAGCAACACTCCATCCTTGCTACCAATCCCAGGGCAAGCAGTGGCTTCCCCATGTGTCTATGGACTTTTCCTCCAGGAACTTGTGCCAAAATGCCATTATAGAATCGCTGCTATGTACACAGCAGTGAGGCCCCTAAACTGAGGTGCCAATTTGTAGAATTGCCACAATAATGGTAGAAGGGAAGAGTCCATCATCATCATCAATTTTGCTTACTGAGGATACACAATATTGCATTACTCACTCTGTAAAGGGGAACCTTTGTGTGATTAAAAATGTTAAAATGGGTCTCTGTGTTAGGCTGGTGTAACAAATATGACAAAGGCAGGTGGCACCTTCTAGACTAACCAAATTATTGAGGCAGGAGCTTTCCAGGACTCTTGGTCCCCCAAAGCTCCACCATCAATAAATTAGTTAATCTAGAAGGTGCCATCTGCCTCTGTCATTTTTGTGTGGCTGGTTTCTGCATGGGGCGTTAGTGAGTGGCTTACAAAAAATGCTAATATCAGTCAACTCCCTCCCTACTGTCAGGAAGGACAAATGACATGGCCCTCTTTTACAATCGCCTGGCTTAAGGCAAATTAACTCTTTGCACACGAGTCATTTTCTTCATCAACAACTTTCAGCATTTGATAAGACATAACAAGGACGGCACCAAATGGCCAGTCATGGCACGAGTTTTTCCCATATTGTGTTTACATTGAAATCAATGGCACGTTTGCTCTTTATGGCTGACGGGGAACGTCGGTATCCAAACACTTCACCAACTTGCTGATCTGAAATCTTAAAGCCAAACCCCCCAAATCATAATAGCGGACAGATCCCATCGAGTAAAATTGTTCTCCTTTAAACCTTCTCTACCTCCAGGCTCTCTTCACCAACACAAGCATGTAAAGTGCCACCGCACGCTGCCTGACAAATACGAATCTTATTTTTAGTAAGCTCCCATGTTTATCTGTACTTTTTCCAAAAAGCTAAACCAGCTGTGGTGCTCCTCTCTGCAGTCTTCTTCCTCTCATTCACCCTCCGTTTTATAAATATTTCCATGCTTGTGATGGAAAGCAGAACCTTCCACGATATGAAAAGAAAAAAAAATGCACTATATCATTAGCAAATACCAATAAAGCCAAAAACATGTCCCTTGCCTGCAGTCAGGCTGCTAGTCTAATCCTGTACTGAGAGGTATGCTTATATTTTGGCTCCGTTGCAAACCAATAAAGCCCCATTTTTATTTTTGTAAGTCGAAATGTTAGCCTCTGATAAGATAACCTAGTATAAACATCCAACATAAGGTGATCGTGACTCACTTCCAGCTACATATTTCCACCTCCACAGCTATCAAATACAATCCAACAAAATGATGTTTCATCTGACCAGGGTTAGCCATAATCGGACTGCTCTGTCTATCATAAAGCAGCCCGAAAATATCCAATTCAAATCTCGAACTGTATCTCTTTAAAAACTTGCGCTACTTTCATATACACCAACCAAAACAAAACAGAAGAAAATAGGAAATGAGCATACAGAAACTCCGAGCAGAAATAAAGTACAGAAAGAGCTGCATCTCGATTCTCGCTGTTCTACTGGGCACTGCAACTTCGATTCGTTCATTGGGGGTATAAAAAAGGTACCGCAGACCAGAAAGAAAACCCGTGGCCCGCCCCTCATTAACGCAATCAGCCGCTGCATCTCTTGATCCTCTCTATCTAGAAGCCAAATCCCCCCACCCGCCCCAAAAAGTGCACCTCATATCACTCTCCGGACACGAAAGAAAAGCGGTCAGCTTTCACTTCCACCCGAAAGACAAAAACCCAATCGCTCCCGCGCACAACATACAGGTTCAAGCCTAAATGAAGGGACACTAGACAGTGGCAGCACGGAAATGATTGCAACCAGAAAAAAAAACACACACACACACACTATAATTATTCTGCCAAAAATAAATGCATAAGAGCCAGTTCCGGAGTGTGGTCCACCAGGCTTCCCCAGGAGAATTCATGTGGTTGTTTATTTTCGGCTGTCACTTATCGGCGGAGCAGAGGACAGAAACTGAAAGAAGCACTGAGAGCTCGCAAAAAAAAAAAAACCCTGATCACGCACATTGCACAAAACAACCCACTTAAGAGTAAGGGTCCCGCATCACTAACGGATCCCTTACATGTGCTGCCATAGAAGATCCTGTTTTAACTTTCTTCGGTACGCCTGAACTCTCCGGCAAGTGTACAGACCCAGAACTCGAGCCCCCGAACCATCCGCCAGCACCTCCCACCCGCTGCGATCGGAGCCGCCCGTCGATCCCCCAAGTAACCAGCCGAGAAGAAAAACTATGGGCATTAAACCTAAAGAAACAATTTCTGCAACTTGCGCGTCCCTCCAAAGTGCAGATCATGCCTTCCGCCTAGAGAGGCAGGGGGGGGAAAGCCAGATAGCTGCAGCTCCGGCTTTCAGGGCTGCACAGACCGGTGCCTGGCAATGCAGCGGGTGGAAAGGCGCCTTTTTCATATTTAAACACGCGCAATCTGTACATTTTTTTATTCTTACTTACGTTTTGAGGGGGTTGTGAATGACAGTCGCCATTTTGCTACAATGTAACAGAATATTGTCTGCCTCAGAGTTCTGAAGGTTCGCTTGAGGCATGTGCCAGCCAATCAGAGCGTAAACTACCGGTCCGCCGCCCAATCGCAGTGACAGTGCAAGGGTTGGGCGGGGTCTAGGCTGGTAGTAATTAGGGAGCTGTCAAAGCCCAGAGGTCACTCCCGTTTGTGGAGCTGGAAGATTAGAGAGTAAGTCTTAAAGGTGCAGTGCTGAGCCGTCAGCCCTAAGCCAAACCGGATCTGACTTTTGGCTGATCGTCGCGCTCACCCACTAAGCAACGTACCGTCTTTAGATTAAATAAGAAACCAAACCACGAGGGAAGAAAACGGCTCATGCGCTGTCTTCTTTCGTTCCTCTGTCTCATGTCCAAAGAGCAAGCCGCCTTATTCTTTGACAAAAAACTGGACGCCAGCCATTTCATCAAAGGAAATAAATTGCGTGTGACCTGACATTTGCTGCTGCGTAGGAATCTAATGCACTTTCCCATATTTTCTTTATCTTCAGCTACCTTCCCCAGGACTCCTTGGAACTCCTGCCAACAACCAGTGCAACCCCCACTACTTCCCCTCCTACATCCCCTGGAATTTATCAGTGTCAGCCATTATCCTGCAGCCACTACAATAGTTACATAATGGAGAATGGTCAAAAACAGACTCCTGGACTATTTTTGTTTATACTCTCTAAGTCTAAAGAGTGACTTGTTAAGTCTAGTATCTTTTTGAGGCCCAACTACATTATCTTGAGATCTGGGTATGCAAAGGGCCTGGACAAAAATCTTTACACTTAAGGTGCCTTTTGATAATGATTAACTAGGATTATGTGGCTGAATGTTAGGCCTATTGAATATATAGAAACTAGTATGAGTTATGAGGTAAGAATTTTTTAATAACTTAACAATCAACTTTGAGTCAGAAGGAATTAAAAGTTACATTTCATCATCAGAGTATGGAAGATGACAATATCCAGTCCGATAAAGTAACTTTTAAAGCATCTCCTTGCTATAACTTGTTTCCATCTTAGCCTTCAAAATAGCATGAAAAGGGGAGCTTTAGGAACATTTTATTCAAATTTTTCCAGAAAGTTGCAATGGTATGCCACTTTTGTCTGGCAATTCTTTTACAAACCACCAGAAAAGCAATGAAACCCAAAACAGTTCATGCTAAGATTTTTTTTTTTGCTTCAATATATTATAAAACAGAACAAACAGATGCTTATCACCTTGAACAACTTTCCCCATAGATTCTTAGGGGCCCTTTTACTATGCTGCTATCATCAGTGCGTGTTTTGGACACTTGCTGAGACAGTGAAACATGGGACCATCTTGGGCTTAAACTATACACTAAATAGACAGTAAAGTCAAGAGTTGGAAGCACGCCGTTGTGGTGCTGAGACACTCTAAATTGGAATCCGCATTTATGTATGATAGCGCGACTGGCAGCACCATCATATCATACACAAAGATTCAGCGTGAGAACTTCCTGAATTTGAATCGCATTTGGACTGTGTAGTTTTGTATGACAACAGTGATAGATGTGGAAATGATTCTGACAGCTGTACTTCTATCAGAAGCAGCAACTATTAGTCGCATGTTCTGAATCTAGGGCCCTGATGGCGAACCTATGACACGCGTGTCAGCACTGACACGTGTACCATTTTCGCTAACACGTGGCGGATTTCTGCATTTCCTTGATTGGTCCAGGTTTCTCGACAAATCCGCCCCGCACTCCCCGACAGAATCCTCCGATGAGCACGCGAATCCCTCACCTTCTTAACTCCTCTGCTCTGATGCATGTGCGATGGCGACGCAGGCAGGCTAGAGGCAGCATCTGTGCTTGTGCGCTTGCCAGCCAGCGCCTGCCTGCTCAGCATCAGCTGGTGATAATCCTGCACGCTTCACGCAGGCGCAGTGGCTTACTTCTACTGTCTGCAGCCTGCCACCTTCTCTTCAGCCGCTGCCATAATAATCGCAAGTCGACGAGCGCACGAGGCTGCAGCGGGACGGTCTGGTCTCTGTCTTGTGACTCTTCTCTTGTTGTGCCCTGCCTGCCCCTTGCTTAGCCGCCGCCATAACAGTGAGGTAAGATTCTTAAGAATGGACTCCCATGATAAATTGTTTGGGATAAATTTAAGTAATATAACAGCAGGTTATGCCATGATAAATATCGCGAAATTATGGTTTTTTTCTCAAAGTGACACACCACCCAAGTTATGCTCGGTTTTTTGGCGAATTTTGACACACCAAGCTCAAAAGGTTGCCCATCACTGATCTAGGGTGTTGTGAACAATCTATGGGACATTTGTAATTGCAGGTTCACAGTTTTGATCTGCATATAGTAGTGTACTTCAAAGTAACGTGTATACTCTTCTATAGAAACTTCAACAAATTTGCAACAAAACACTGTAGAAATGTACTTGTCTGCTGCTTAAGAGTAAAACTAACATAAGGAGGAAAAGACCTCAAAGCAGCCCCAGTGCTACAGTGACATTATCACTGGCCAAAAACCTCTTTCAAATGAGTACTTTTATTTTCCTTTTTCTTGTTTGTTATCTTTTTCCTTTCTCAAAAAAACACCCAATAATCAATAATGCCAAAAAATATTTAGAAATGGCCACTTAGCCTCCTCGACAAATCTGGCCAATTCACTCCCAGTCTCGTTACTCCCGACAGTGACCCGTTTCGCCCTCCGGCTTTCTCAAGGGAGAACGGGGAGCTGAGCATACTGTGAACTGAATGCAAGGAAGAAGACAAAACACCTTGGTGAGCTCCCCGTTCTCCCTTGAGAAAGCCAGAGGGCGAAACGGGTCCCCGTCGGGAGTAACGAGACTGGGAGTGAAGTGGCCGGATTTGTTGAGGAAGCTAAGTGGCCATTTCTATATATTTTTTTTAGTGTTATTGATTGTTGGGTGTTTTTTTTAAGCAAAGGAAAAAGATAACAAAAAAAAAAGAAAGAAGAAAATAGTGTATACATTTATTGCAGTGTGAATGAAGCAGAGTGAGTAATATTGCAAATTTAGAGTTTGTGCAATAAAGGTATATTTTATATTTAGTAGAACTCTCATCCACTCTCTCATTACCTCTCACCTTGACTACTGCAACCTACTCCTCACTGGCCTCCCACTTAACCATCTATCCCCCCTTCGAACCGTTCAGAACTCTGCTGCGAGTCTTATCTTCCGCCTAGACCGATATGCTCATATCACCCCTCTCCTCAAGTCACTTCACTGGCTTCCGATCAGGTACCGCATACAGTTCAAGCTTCTCCTACTAACCTACAAATGCACTCAATCTGCAGCCCCTCACTGCCTCTCTACCCTCATCTCCCATTATGCTCCTACCTGTAACCTCCGCTCACAGGACAAATCCCTCCTCTCAGTACCCTTCTCCACCACCGCCAACTCCAGACTCCGCCCTTTCTGCCTCGCCTCACCCTATGCTTGGAATAAACTCCCTGAGCCCATAGGCCAAGCCCCCTCCCTACCCATCTTCAAATCCTTGCTCAAAGCCCACCTCTTCAATGTCGCTTTCAGCACCTAACCATTGTACCTCTATCCAGGAAATCTAGACTGCCTCAATCTTGATTGACTGCACTTTTTGTCCTTTAGATTGTAAGCTCCTTTGAGCAGGGACTGTCCTTCTTTGTTAATTGTACAGCGCTGCGCAACCCTGGTAGCTCCTTAGAAATGTTAAATAGTAGTAGTAGTAGTAGTTACTATTGATATTTTAATTTATTAGAGTGTAACAATATTGAAATTTCGTGATACCCAGAGTAATTGACTCTGTCTAACTCCTTGAGTAGACTCCTCTCCTCTCAGTCATATAGTGCACATCATATCACATGTGTAACAGTTCTCTGATTGGATGAGCTGGGCAGACAAAGACTGCTGGCATGAAGTGTGCACGTGGACAGTGGGTCTACTAGGATCACTGTAACCAGATGGTAATTCTCATTAGCTGGGCACAGGAAGGCCTGTGCAGAAGGTATAATGAAGCTCCTGGCCTTGGTGATGATCCTCCTGATCAGAACTGGTACTGCTGACGCCTAACAAAAAAAAAATCAGCAATTGATATACCGCAAGTGATACCTGAGGTGACTATGTGGTTTATGGTCAGCAAAGATGATCATATACCAGTGTCAGTGTAAATCTCACTTTGTAGGTTTTGCCCCAGAGAGGGAAAAGACAGAATTCCATTGCTGTAGGAAGTCTTGTAACAGCCATAACAGTATTGTCCTAAAAATGGTTCCTGGCCTAGTCAGAATTTGGCTCATAGGCCTCAGTTAGGCAGTGCAGACCTTATTCATACAAACAAGTATAGGCAGTATATCCCAGTACAGATCTACTATTAGTAATCTTTAATCTATCATTAAAATCTTCCATAATATCTGAAATTGGAAAGTAGCCAATGTAATGCCAGTTTTTAAAAAGGGTTACAGAGGTGATCCAGGAAACGATAGACTAGTAAGCCTGACATCAATGCTGGGCAAGGTGACAGAAACAAAATTAACATAGATAAACGTAATTTCATGGGGGAAAATCAACAAGGATTTAGCCAAGGGAAATCTTTCCTCACCAATCTGCTACATTTTTTTGAAGGTGTGAATAAGCATGTGGATAAAGGAAAACCACTATATTTTCAGAAAACTTTTGACAAAGTTCTCATGAGAGACTTTTGTTGTAGATTGGAAACTGGTTAAAAGATAGAAAACTGAGAGTAGAGTTAAATAGACAATTCTCTCAGTGGAAAATAGTGAAGAACCACAGAGTTCTGTACTGGGGGGTGCATGAAAGAGCCTCCCGGTGGATATGGTGGAGATGAAGACTGTATCTGAATTCACGAGAACATGGGACAAACACAAGGATATCTAAGGGAAAGGCAGAGATAATAGATGATACGGATGAACAGACTAGATAGACCATATGAGGGTCAATATTCAGCCAACAAGATGCGCGTTTTGATGACCACAACTGCCGTTATTCCCAAATACTCAATGCCAGGCCATATCTGGGCTTCGGCATTAAATATCCGGTTCATGTGGAGCCAGCTAACGATATTCAGAAGTTAAGCAGCTATGGGTTACTACATAAAATAAGACTGTGTTTTATATGGTCCCATTGATCTAGGTTCCTGCCCGGTTAAGTGCTGAATATCGGCACTTAACCAGCTAACTGCTGACTCCACCTCTGGAATATCCCCAAAACAACTAGTTTTCACTTATGTGCTAACCATTAATTTTCAGTAGCAATGACCGGTTAAATGCCGCTGAAAATTAGCAGCCCTGAACAAGCAATTTAACTGGTCAACGGCCTCTTCGGCATCAGACATCCCTCCAAAACTTTATAACAGAGCTCAAAACGTTTCTTTTCTCTGATGCATATTCTTAATATCTCCATAGCAGAATTAGAAAAGGTACAGAGAATGGGATGTAGCTCAAGGTGAGTTACATTGAGATACACTGGCTATTTCTCTGTACCAGGAGGGCTCACAATCTAAGTTTGTACCTGAGGCAACGGAGGGTTAAGTGACTTACCCAAGATCACAAGGAGCACTAGTGGAACTTGAAATGGCCACCTCTGGATGTCAAAAGCAGTGCTCTAACCACTAGACCACTCCTCCACTACCCTTTAAAAAAATACAAAGATGGGGGGATATGCCTTGGTTACAAAAAGGCGAAAATATTTTACTACTCAATGCCCAGTTAAGCTCTGGAACTTGTTGCAAGAGGATGTTGTAAAAGCAGTTAATGTAGTTCTATTAAAAAAAATTGGGGGGGGGGGGGGGGGGGACAAGAAAAACAATTATTAAGGTAGACCTAGGGAAAGCCATTACTTATCCCTGGGTTAGGTAGCATGGAGTCTTCCTTCTTTTGGGGCATTCTACCAGTATCCTGCTTGACCACTTTTTACAAGCAGAATACTGAGCTAGAAGGGCTTTTGACCTGACCCAGTATGGCATGTCTTATGTCATGCTGTGATCCTCTTTCCCTTCACCCTTTGGATTTAATCCTTTGCATAACAATTCTCCTCCTCCCTCCAAGTGATCCTTCTCCCCTTCATTCCCAGACATGAGAGCAGTATTCATCTGTTCCTCTTCCAGCTTCAATCTGACCCAGCAGGGAACTCTGTGCCTTGACTTCAGCACATAATGCTGCTCTCCTCCTGTTGGTGAGAGGAGGGGCGGAGAGGAAAATTGCACCAATGGAGATGGGGTGGGAAAGGATGGAGAGGGTCCAAAGTACAGAACAAAGTCCAAAATACAGCAAAAAGCACCAGGAACCTTCAAAAATGGGACACAGTTCCTTTTATTAGGAGGTAAATTGACAAGGCTGACCCAACACGGGCCGTGTTTCGGCACACAGCGCCTGCTTCAGGGGTCCAATGTGTTCTAATATGATATGAATACTGTGTGCAAACAAACGTCTTCAAAAAAATGAAGCTGACAAATTCCATCCACTTGAAAAAGTGGTTAATCTGCACTTTCAGAGCAAAAACCGTCCCTTCGTAATTGAGTCGGGGAACAACTGTGTCCCGTTTTTGAAGTCTCCTGGTGCTTTTTGCTGTATTGTGGGAAAGGATGAAACCAGGAGAGAAGAGGGAGAGAGGGGTTTTGTACGCAGCCAGTAACACCTCTGATTACAGTGCTGATCTTAGCATCACTGCTACCAGCAGGAAGAGAAAGGAATCCCACCAGCTCTCTAAAACACATTTTTACAAAATGAAGTCCTTTGGTCTGTGCTCCTTGAGTTTTCCATTACCAACTGTTGTGAAGAGAAAATGAGTACATATGATAGCAGAGCAGAGATCTGTTCTTTAAAACTTTTTAATTCTCAAACTCTCCATAAATGTTTTTAGTTCATGAAAAAAAGTACTGTATGCTGACATTTTGGCATACTGATGAAATAACAACAGAATATGAGCACAAACTACATGCATAAGCATTTGTAGTGTTTTTATGGGGAAAAATGGCAGCCGGGACTGGTATCAGGTCTTCTCAGTTTGATCTGGAACAAAATGTTATTATTCATGGAATCGGTGCAATTTTTATAGTGCATTGTCCTCCATAGCCAGGCCTTTAATGGAAGAAGTAACTAAGGGATCCTTTTACTAAGGTGCACTGAAAAATGGCTTGTGGTAGAGTAGGCCCAGGCTTTGGCCGCGCTCTGATCCATTTTTCAGCGCGCCTGTAAAAAAGGCCTTTTTAAAATTTTTGCTGAAAATGGACGTGCAGCAAAATCAAAATTGCCACGTGTCCATTTTGGGTCTGAGACCTTACTGCCAGCCATTGACCTAGCAGTAAAGACTCACATGGTAATCAGGCGGTAATGACCTATGCGCGTCAAGTGCCACTTTGCTTGCGTCCAATACGCACGTCTGAAAAATTTATTTTCGGGTGCGCATATCGGACGCCCACCAAAAATGAAATTACCGCAAGAGCCACGCGGTAACTGTGCTTTAACTACATTTTGGCATGCGTTAGGTGCACTGGTCTGTAGCGTTGCCGCCACGTTGCCTGCCCTGCTCTCTCTTCCCCTCACGTCGGGCACACTCCTTTTAGTGAAATTGAGCATGCTCAGTTTCACTAAAAGGAGTGTGCCGGACATTAAGGGAAGAGAGAGCAGGGCAGGCAATGCGGCAGCACCGGAGACCAGCGCTGGACAAAGTCTTCAGCTGGTGAGGGTTGTGAAACCCCATCAGCCAAGGTATTTGCGGTGGTGGTGGGCGGTGAGGAGGCAGCGACCAAATTGTGCCCCCTCACCTTGGGCTCTGGCTACGCCCCTGGGGTCTATTCTATATTGGGTGCCCGGGTTCTGTTATAGAATACTAGTGTAACCCAGTATCATCACACCTAGCATTTATATCATGTTATTGCCCTGGCATACGTGCAAACGTCTACCCCTGGATTCTGTATAGCGCGACTTACATTGCGTTCGCAAATCCAGTCGTATTCTGGATTTGTGTATGCAGTTTAATCAGTTAATAAGTCAATCAGTGCTGATAATTGCCACTTAACAAGCAATTATTGACACTAATTGGCATTAATTAGAATTTATACGCAGAACTGTCTAAGCGTATTCTATAACACGATGCGTGTAAATTCTAAGGCACAGAGTTGAAAAAGGTGCATGGGTGTGGAATGGGAGGGTCATGGGTGTTTCTAAAATTTATGCGCATTGTTATAGAATGCGCGCGGTCTGTGCCTGATTTAGGTTTCGGCATTTGCACCTAATTTTACTTAGCGTAAATGCCCTTGACTATATTTTGTTATGCAGACAGGAGTTTGGCATATTCCATAAACCATGCAGAAATTTGGGCTTATTCTATAAAGTACACCTAAATTTCCTTTTGGCGCCAATTTTTTAGGCATCTTATATAGAATCTAGTCTGTAATGTGGCTGGAAGACGTGTAACTTACAGTATTCTGTAATTTGCACATGTAAATGGCAGCCGCACCCATGTGTTCACTCCTCCTTGCATTTTATGCACAATGTAAATTAGGGCATGCTGTTACCTGCTAGGACTTTACAGGAAATTGTCATTTATGCGCATATGTGCTGGTATGCCATTAAGTGATCGCATCTAGCCACATACTTGTATATACATCTCGTTATCCTAATACTCTTTAAAGGAAAGTATTGCCTGCTTTCCTTAGTAGACACCCTCAAGATGCCTAAATCTAGGTGTCTGTGTATAGAATTGTTCTCCATGGGATAATTCTATAATGGAGTGTCTACGTTTTAGAAACCTACAGTCGGTGATGGCCCTACCATTAGGCCAAATGAGGCGGGGACCTGAGGCAGCACTCTCCTCTTCCCCACGTTTACCTTCTTTTTTTAATTTCAGCCTATGAGAGGCAAGCTGACTAAGTCCCGTGGTCGGCGCTAAGCCCGGATATTCAATGCTGGGCCGTTTACTAAGTCTTACTAGCGACTGCCTCGCAGCAATGCCGACACAGCCCATTCACTTTGCACAGCAGCCACTAGTGCGGCTTAATAAACAGGGGGCGTAAATTTGGAAAGTAGGGTAAAGAAACATTAGCAGTGGTGAATATCTAAAAATAAAAACAATAAGATACTTGGTTGGAGCTAGCAGCAGACCCCCTCTTCAAGTTTCTGGTCTTGTGTTCTGGGTGTAGAATCTGAATTTATCCAGATCTTTCAAAGGTTACACAGGAAAGTTGCTAAGCTTTTTTGACAATGCATCAGGAAACTGCGGATTGGGTGCATTTTTCTGTGTTGTAATAATTATGCAAATGTATAGATAAATATGTGGAAATCAGTAATGCTTTCTGTCCCTTGAGCAGCTGTGCCTTTTTCATGATGCCAAGAAACTGTTGGGTACCTCCGGGATTGGTGGTAAGGGCTGAATGCTAATCATTTACCTGGGCCTATTCTTCATTTTTCACTTTTTTATTTTTCCCCTGGCTTTCTTATCTCCTTCCGCCCTGTATAGGGGGACTAATGTAGTCATTTGACAACAGATGATTTTCCTGGATAGGTTTTGTTTTTTTCTCCTATTGACGGTATTTGTTTCTTTGTTTTCTGGCTGTTTTTTTTTTTTTTGAACGAGTATTTACTTTTGTAACTTGTTATTTGAAAATGCATAGATAAATATTATTTTAAAGTTGTGGTCAATAACCTAAAAGAAAATCAGCACTGATCAGCAAGTATAAAAAAGGTATGTATTTTTTAAAAAGGTCAGAACTGTAAGCATAAAATAAACAATTAAGAATTATAGTTATCACCATAGGCTACCATAAAAATGTGGGTTGTTTTTACTGCTAACATGCTATTTTAGTTCAGGCCCCATTTTAATAACTGGGATTAACAGTAGTAATAGCACATCTTAACGGTAGTCCACATTGATAAATTTCCCCCTTAATTAAGGAAAGAAGAAATATTTATAGAAATTGAAATCACTGCTTTATGTAATACTAGTAAAAAAGGCCCATTTAGGTATGAAATGAAATGGGCGCTAGCAAGGTTATCCCTCTCGCCCTCCCTCCCTCCCTCGCTCTCTCCCTCTGTCCCCTCCAAGTCCCACGGCCCCCTTTCTTCCCTTCCGATTTCCAGGCCCTCCCTCCCTCCCTCCCTCTCTCTCCCTCCCTCCCTCCCTCTCTCTCCTTCCCTCTGTCCCTCCCCCGAGTTCCAGTCCCCCCTCCTCGCTGTCTCACAGACACGTCCTTTTGATGCCTCCACCTGCGGCCCTCCCCGACACTGGCCCCACCCATCCCCCTACATGCATGTCGCCCCCCCTCCAAAATCACCAACCCCCCTCTGCTACCCTCCCCTCCCCCCCCCCTCTTACCGGTGTCCCGGCGGCAGCAGTGAAGAGCCTCGCGAGTCTGCTGCCTTCCTTTCTCTTCGCTCTCATCGCTGACTCTGGTCCCGCCCTCATTTCCTGTTTCCGCAAGGGCAGGACCAGAGTCAGAGCTGAGAGCGAAGAGAAGGGAATGCAGCAGAATCGCAAGGCTCTTCACTGCTGCCGCCGGGATCCCGGTAAGAGGGGGGGAAGGGAGGGTAGCAGAAGGAGGTTGGCGATTTTGGAGGGGGGTGACATGCACGTAGGGACGTCTCTGCCTACTCCCGCTGTTCTTCAACGCACATCTCTCACTGGGATCGTAACCCCCTGCTGACGTCAGGCAAGCAGGGTTCTACTGCTGGCCAGTGACATCAGCAGGTGGTTACGATCCCAGTGAGACACATTAGAACGTTCACATAGCAAATTATTATATTAGAAAAGTAAGCCAAGTATAGGGCAATCAAGCCATTGTGACATCATTGATGAGGTTGGCTCTTATAGGCCGATGCTCAGAAGTAAACGCGGGTGCTAGAGGCCATTAGTGCCAGACTAGCGCCTGCATTAACGAGCGCACTATAGTCAGAGATCCTCGCCATGGAAAACAACAAGTGCAGGAAAGAATGGCGCAAATGGCATGCAAATGTAGGCAGAAATATGTACAATATATGAGTTTCTCTCATATTCCTATTCAATGATCAGAAAACAGCGTACCTCACAATGGAGCTTTTACCACTGTAAATCCTACACCAGCTCAGAGCTGGTGTTAGGGTGTCTGGGGTACCCATCCAGCAATGAATCATGACACTTTCTGGGAATCCAGGGTGAAAACAGATCAGTCCTGCTGCAGCAAAATGAACAAACTTGCTAGTGGTTTTTCACAGACAGTCTGTACACCCGCTGCAGGTTTCTCCCACCAGTCAGGCCAACTACTGAGCAACCAGCCCCCACATTCTGCAGCAGTCTAGTCTGAAAGTCAGTGAGTGGCTTTTTCTTCAATAAGGAATTTTTTTTTTAATTCTTGGGAGGGGGAACATTTGAATACCTCCATCTCCTCTTTACTGCTCATACAAGGGTCAACCATCGGGAACTAAGTTCATATGGGTGCTGCTGCCAAAAGTGCAGAGCTGGGCAACCAGCACCTCTTCCTCCACATTCGCTCAAGAGCTGTGCTTAATACATTGCTCTTGAGCGGAAGCGCCAGTCACCGTCCTCTCCTTAACTTCAAAATGACTCCCTAATGCAGAAAGCTAACAGCATGCCTATATTAGCATCTCATTAGCATTGAGCATTAGAGAGTTGTTTGACCGCGCTATTCCGTCGCTGCTCAATACAGAGTAACATACAGTAAACATAACATAGTAACATAGTAAAGGACGGCAGATAAAGACCTTTACAGTCCATGCAGTCTGCCTAACAAGATAAACTCATTTTACATGGTATGCAATACTTTATATGTATACCCGAGTTGTTTTGAGGCATTGCAACATCACAATATCAGCTCTGGTTGCCAGAGACTGAAATTCTTCACACTAAAGTGTGTGTGGGGGGGAGTTATCAGTATGGCATGGGCTACTGTTAAGACGTGTTATTTTACCATTAACTGGTGCTACAAATAACTGGAGTTACCAGTAAAATAATACATCTTAAGAGTAGCCCACATTGATAACTTCCCTCTCTCCTAAATTTTTTAAAATATACCTCAATGATAGTAAGTTAAAATTTTGAGAAGCGGTCAGTATATTTTTAAAAAGCCCGGAGTGATTAGTTATCTAGAATCAAAGTAGGGTATACACAAAAAGTAGCACATATGAGTTTATCTTGTTGGGCAGACTGGTTGGACCGTGCAGGTCTTTTTCTGCCGTCATCTACTATGTTACTATGTAGAATTGGGTTGACAGCATGAATTAGTTTGCTGCAAATAAAGGGGCCCTTTTACAAAAATGCACTAGAATCTGGGCTTAACATATGGTAACACGGGATTTTACCACGCACTAAGTCCAGATTTAATGCAGCACTTCTGAGAGATTCTTAAAATATATTTTATTACAGGTGGTGTGAAATGTTATCATGGGTACTTAGTATCTATTTAGGAGGTGATAAATGCTTCCACATTAACTCTATGTTAGCCAGTTAGCACGTGTTAAGTATAATGCGCTAGCTGGTTAATGCTTCCATGCCCCCTCTCTGCCCATGACATGCCCCCTCCCAAAAATATATATATTTTTTAAATCAGTAATGCACAGGTTAGCACACACAAATAGGCAAAATACTGCAAAACGCTTTAACGCATTTCTGTACCAGGCTATTTGCATGTGCTAATCCAGCATTAAGGGCTTATGGAGAAATTCTATGGATGGCGCTCAAATATCAGTACCCAATTTTGGGAGCGATATATAGAATCTGGTGGTTAACACCCTTTCTCTTAAAATACAGTTAGGTGGGGGTCACATGGCAGGATGAGCCCTAGGGGGTGTGAGCTCCCAGTGCTCTGGGATCTGACGGTGCTTTAGTCAGATATTTGACTGCCCTCCTCCACAGAGATTCATTTCATTATGAAACTCACTCCCTCTGGCTACGAGATGAGAAATCAGGGCTTTTTTTGAGGGGGTACTTGGGGGTACTGAGTACCGGCACCTTTTCCATTGTCTGCTAAAATTGGCCCATGGTCCCCAAGTTTTAATGAAAGAGCTCAGGCTCTACACACCAATTCTGCCTTGTCATAGATTCTGTGACTGGTTGCAGGGTCCTGGCTATTGTGGGGTGGGTCCCTCAGTGATCACCCCACCCCTGAAGGGTGGCCTGGCATTTGAGTGCCGACATCTTTTTTGCTAGAAAAAACACACTGCACTACCTCAGTTTCTGGAAAAGACTAAAAATGTACCTCTTCCCAAAGCTTGCTACATAACAATCACTACTCCTCAGTCCCCGGTGGACTATAGAACTACCATATGAATCAACTACTCTCTCACACCCGATATCGTTATAGAGTTGTTAGATAACATTGAATGTAACCAACAAGATTGTATTCACCTAACATCCCATCAATAATATTGTACCAACCACATACAACCAACAACACTGTATAACACCCAATGTCCTGCTAATAATATTGCACCAACTTCTATCCCACAGATGATATAAACCGCACTGAACCCTAAACAGGGGATATTAGCGGTATATACGATCTGATTTTAATTGAATTGAATTTCTTCTACCAGCAAGAGTACCTGGACCCTGTGGTTTCTCTCTCAGGTGGAACGGCCTCCAAAGTTCTCCAAAAGGATGGCAACAAGACCCTGCTGCTGTCCCTAACATGGTGGATCCTGGCTGGGGCAGGGCAGCACTCTCCAGCACAGAGTCAAAATTTCCAGCTCCTATCACCTGACTCTGGGATCAAGAAGAACAAAAATTTCTGTTTAAAAGTACTTGCATTAATTGTAATATTAATCAATGAAGGGGTGTGCTGTGCAAAAACGTTATATAATTCATCCATGTGTTCGTTGAGCCAAGAAAGATGTAAAACACTATGACAGGGGCTGCATTTCTGCTTCAGGAGAATTTTGCATCTTCAGTTTTTCAGCAACTGTGCCTTTTCTTTGCTGTAATCTGCCTTTCCAGTGGATCATATCTAACGCCTTACTCTTCCCTCCCTCTCTGACACACACAGTTGGTTCTAGGGTACGCTGGTGTTTACTCCAGAACAATTGTTTATTGTTAATTTTGGATTTGCTATACCCCCTTAGCTGACACCCAGAACAAAGCAGTGTACAAACTACAGGAAAAAGGTAAGAAAAGAACTCAGAGCACACCCAAAAAGATCAAACTTTCAAATTAAAAGGAAGGGGTGGGTGGGTGGAAGAGGGGAGAGGAAAAGGTAGCAGGACATCTTATCCATTCCTATCCTAGCTGAGCTTATAGTCATGCACCTTTCTATCTTCGTGTGCAACTTTCTTTACATTAATCCCCTTATTTTCCTACTCCTGTTACTCTGTCTTATCTGTCTATATATTCCTTCTTTGGTTACCATAAGTTGTCTATTAAAATGTTGTATTGCACATTGTACTGACATTGTAAGTAGTACTATGCCATACCTTGTATTGTTATTTGAATATTTTTACTGCTGTAATTGTCTATTTGCTTATGTTTGATTTATTCTTGCTGTACACCCACCACCTTGAGTGAATTCTTTCAAAAAGGCAGTAAATAAATCCAAATAAATAAATAAAATATAGCTGGATAGAGAGAGAGGAAGAGGATGATCACAGTCTAGTCATAAGCCTTCTGGAATAGTCAGGTCTTAACGGCTGTTTTAAAATGATTAAAAGAAAGTTTGCTACGGATTGAGAATGGAAGATTATTCCAGTGAAAGGTTGCAGTGAAAAAGAAAGCACTCCATCTGGTAGATTCAAGTTGTGTGGCCTGCAGACCTGGTAGAATTATTTAACGGCTGTTTATGGAGCGAAGTACATGAGCAGACTTTTATCCCATTGGACTTCTCAGTATCAGTTTCCACTGTTGGCCCTTTTGCCTTCTGTACAGAGCTCTAAAGTGATCCTTAGGTGATGAAATGCGTTTTCCCTACATTGTCCCCGACACAGTGGCAACCTTGACACTTCTGAGCTTTAGTGTGTGATATCCTTAAAAACCAAACTCCTGTGCCCTTCCTTCTCTAGCATATTCTTTAGTTTGTATTAAAATCTGTTAAGATGCTTCATCTTCTAGTCATGTTGAAACTACAGGGTACAAATCTCTCTAACGTTTTCTCTATGGTAGTGTCATTTTTCACAGGCCTTCAATCCTGATTGCAGAAAAGCCTGTCTTTCGGGGGGGGGGGGGGGGGGTAAATGTGACAGTACAAGCTGGTTGCACTATTGTGGGGAATTTTTCATATGAGTTTAACTGCTATGGTTTCAGCTCAGGGATGAGGTCACTATTCAACTCTCACTTCATTTTCTAGGCATTAGTTAAATTATTACTTGCTTGAAGAGTTCTTTCCACCTACAACTTTTGTCCCAAATTTACCTTTTTTATATCCAGATATATTCTTTGAAGTTTTCAGCACTTTTTTCCACACAGTTCTCGGTCTCTTTTACTAAGCTGTTTTAAGCACTTATGCATTCTTAATGCAGGAAACATGGCCTGCTGCAGGACACACTAAAGCATTCTGTGTTAAATGGCCACACACTAATGCTAACATGAGCACATGGCCAGAAATTTAACAAATAGAAAAATGCCTATTTGATGGTACTGCTAGAAATGGGCTTAGCGCATGGGAAAGTCCCACGTTAGGGCACATTACGTCTATTTACTAGCACAGCTAAGTAAAAGGACCACTCAGTTTGCTAATCTTCATCACTATGAATATAATGTTTTAAACACTTAGGGGCCGATGATCAAGTTTCCTGTGCTGTTCTGAACAGCGCTATAAAATTAGTGCCGGGGGGGAGGGATCACGTGATGCAGTGAGCAGAGAAGCAGCCTCTGCTTGTTGCTTCGGGACCCTCGCCTCTTAACAAGCCATATTAGTGCAGTGGCGTAGCTACAGGTGGGCCTGGGTGGGCTGTGGCCCACCAAATTTGTATTCAGGCCCACCCAAAATTGTGGCTCTCTTGCTATGGCTGATGGGAATCTTCAAATCCCACAGCTAAAGATTTCCTCTTGTCAGGCAGCCAATGCTCTTCCAAACGGCAGCTGGCATCACACACCGGCCCCTCTGCACATGCTCAGTTTTCACCAGACGGAAGCACTGAGCATGTATGGACTTCTGGCAGCAGCGTCAGCTCAAGTCAAGTGCTGCCAGCTGCTATTTGGAAGAGCACTGGCTGCCCAAGGAGGAATAAATCTTCAGCTGGTGCAATCTGGGGATCCACACCAGTTCAGGTATTTAATATTTTCTGTTTGAAGGTAGGGGGAGAGCAGACAGCAGAGTGGAAGGGAGGCCAGGAGGGTTTGAATTCTGTGGCCATCCATTTTGGGCTCAGGCCCACCCAAAACTGGCTACCTGGCTACACCCCTGTATTAGTGTAATTTTTTTTAGCACTTTGCTCACCCCGCGCTTATTATTGAAGTGCTAATTGAATGGACAGATTCCTGGAGAAATCTCCTTTGGCGATAACACAAAAATCGGCAAGGAAAGAGAAGAGTAAAACCAGGAGCGGAGACCCCAAGATGGCGGAGAGCCCGCGGGAGTCGACCACAGTATTTTCGGATTCCCAACTTGCACAATTAACAACAGCTGTGACAAAGGCCTTAGAGCCTTGCTGGGAAGCGCTTTCTTTGCAGTTGGAGAGCTGAAGGGTTAACATTGGGACATATGTTTCGGACATGTATAGGGATTGTAACATTCTGGAAAGACATATTGATTCAGGTGTCTAGGATGTGGAACGTGAGATGGAACTACGTTTTGGTGCTCTTGTTTGGACACCCTACATTAAGTTCTCCTTCTCCGAGTGGATTGAAACGATTTGTGTTTAAAGCCACTATAGTGGCAAAACAAGCCATTTTGACAGAATGGCTATCTAACAATTACCCCACAGTTCAACAATGGAGAATGAGGATGATCATGTTCATGAGGATGGAGCGGATGGAAATTCATGACTTTGCTTCAGCTGGAGGGGTAAAACTGCAGCAATGCTGGAGCCCGTTCTGGAATACAATGACCACCGTGGCAAGAAGCCACCTGTTGAACAAATAGACCCCAGATATACTATTCACTTGTATTTAGTCTTGTTAACTTTTATGTTCGTAGGGTATTCTAAGGTATTCAGAAGTTAAGAGGAGGGTTAGGGTTGGGAGGGAAAGGGTTTGGGAAGGGGAGTGGGAAGGAAAGTCTGTAAAATGTTATTAATTGGTGTCATGTAACTGATGTTGAGGAGTGGCCTAATGGTTAGAGCAGTGATCTTGAAATCCAGAGGTGCTGGTTCAAATCCCACTGTTTTTTTTTTCTCTTTCTTTCTATACTCTAAGCTTGAAGGAAGGCTTTTGTAAAGTATAAACAGTACGTTGGGGGCTATATTCAGGGATTTTTCTTCCCCCCCTCTCTCAAGCATTATCATAACCATCTGCATGTGAAGGAGGTTTACAACTGGGAATAACCAGACCCTAGCTCAACCATTTGTCAGGATACCTCTCCACCAGATTTAGAAGAACATCTGGGGAACTCAGTGCTCCAAGTCACCAAGGATGATGACAAACCAATGCTTTCAGTGGAATCATGGCTAAGGAATTCTACAAGGATGAGTCAAATAGCTGGGTGGATCCTCTACTATTTCAGTTGCCCAAAACATGACTACCTAACAGCAAAGAACAAGCTCTTTCTCATCTCAATTCATTGCAAAACACTCTGGGAAGGAAACCAGAGAGAAAACAGCACTTTACAGCATGCATACAGAACATGCTATATAATGGCCATGCAGAGTCATCTCCACCATTAAAAGACAACAAGGAATGTTGGTACTTACCTACCTTTGGTGTGTATCATCCATAACAACCCAGCCAGATTAGGATTGTGTTTGATTCCAGTGCTCAATTTCAAGGAATCTCACTCAACAATGTGCTGTTTTCTGTGCCTGATATGATCAACAGCTTATTAGGAGTCTTGATCTGCTTCAGAAAGTACCCTATTTCCATAACATCAGATATCCAACAAATGTTCTATTGCTTTGTTGTACACTCAGACTACAGAAATTACTTGAGATTCATGTGATACCATGAAAATGACATCAACCAGGAAATTGTGGAATATAGAATGAGAGTTCACATCTTTGGTAACAGTCCATCATCTGTAGTAGCAACCTATGGGCTTAGAAGGACAGCTCAAGAGGGAGAAAGAGAATATGGTACCGATTCCAGATGTTTCATTGAGAGAGACTTTTACGTTGACGATGGTTTGAAGTCTTTACCTACTGTAGGAAAAGCCAATGACTTGCTAAAGATAACACAACCAATACTGGCAGAGGCCAATCTGAGACTTCATAAAATCACCTCTAACAGTCCAGAAGTCATGAGAGCATTTCCTGCAGAGGATCGTGCCAAAGATTTAAAATGTAGACACCCCTCCACTTCAAAGAAGCCTTGAATTACATTGGGATATAAAGAGAGACATTTTCACCTTTCAAACCTCCACCCAAGTGAAGCCATATACATGCAGAGCTGTCCTGTCTACAGTCAATAGTCTGTACAACCCACTGGGGTTTGTTGCTCCAGTCACCTTTCAAGGAAGATCCCTACTAAGAGAACTTTCTCAAAGTACTGATGAGTAGGATGTTCCACTACCACCAGAAATAGGACAATAATAGGAGAAATGGAAAGATTCTTTAAAGATTCTGGAACAAATGCACATCCCCAGGGCCACCGAGAGACTGGGCCGGGCCCGAGGCAAGGCCGCCCCTGCCGCCGCACCCCCCCCCCCCCTCCCAAGGTCGCTGCCGCTTCCCCCCTCCGTCCGCCACCGGGCCGGGCCCCCTGCATTGAAATCGCAGTCTCACCTCCGTGAAAGCAGCTCTGCAGGCAGCAGAACGCCTCCATTCGGCCCTCCTTCCCTCCTTCTGTCCTGCCCTCGCGGAAGTTACATCAGACGAGGGCAGGACAGGGAGGGAAGGAGAGCCAAAGGGAGGCGTTCTGCTGCCTGCAGTGCTGCTTTCACGGAGGTGAGACTGCAATTTCAATGCAGGGGGCAGACGGTCGACGACGGAGGGTGGGTGGGATTGCGGCGCCGGGCCCCCCCTTGGAGGCCCAGGCCCGGGGAATTTTGTCCCCCCTGCCCCCCCTCAGTGGCTATGCACATCCCAAGTACGCACATCCGTGCAGCACTCAGTACTGCCTTTTACAAAGAAATCTGCATCTTCTCAGATGCTTCAGAGGGAGCTATACCTGCAGTGGCCTAACTGAAAGCTATAGACACAGATGGGCTATCTCATGTGGGATTAGGTAGACACAGTCAAAAGAGGGAAACTGAAAACTGGATAGAGATAATTAAATCTGGACAGAGGCAGAAAATAAATTGAAGAAAGCTGAAAGGAAGAGGAGAGAAAAATGACAATGAACAGGAAATCCTGACAACAGAGCTAAGAGAAGACAAGGAAAGTAGAAACCAGAGACTGGGACCAAGACAATTGAAAAAAAGTATGTGGCCAGACAGCAAAGGTAGAAAAAAAGAATTTATTAGTTTATGGTCACTTGTAGAGGTTCTTTTGTTGGTCTAGGGACTGGCGTAGTATTTTCAATGATGCCTTTTGATATACTCCATGGCTGGTAAAATGGGTGAGGTGCAGAGTCATAGATAGTCACTCGCCCTTAAGGTTGACCCTATATGAGTACCGGTTCTTTTTTCCTACAAAAAAAAGCAGGGGTTTACATCCTTCTGCTTTTTAGGGATCTACTGTGTAGATCTCACTCTTTTTTGAATTCTAGCACCATTTTTGCTTCCACCACCTCTTTTGGAGGGCATTGCAGGCATCCATTACACCTTCTGTGAAAAAAATATTTCCTGATGTTGCTTTTAGCAACATAGTAAAAATATGATTAAAAGTATATTGCAACTTAGTTCTGTGCAAATGAATGAAATGGAAAAGAAGGGAATTACCCTACAATGAGGGTGGGTTGGTTGGTTCTTAGGGGTCCTTTTACTAAGGTGCACTGAAAAATGACCTGCATTAGTGTAGACACGTGTTTTGGACACAAGCAAAATTATTTTTCAGCGCACTTACAAAAAAAATGCCTTTTTTGCCCAAAACGGACGTGCAGCAAAATGAAAATTGCCACACATCCATTTTGGGTCTGAGACTTTACCGCCAGCCATTGGCCTAGCGGTAAAGAATACAGGCGGTAATGACCGTCACTTGCCACATGCCACTTGGCACACGTCCGTTACATGTGCCCGAAAATAAAAAATATTTTTCAGATGCGCATATTGTATGCGCACCAAAAATGAAATTACCGCAAGAGCCACGCGGTAGTCAGGCAATAACTCCATTTTGGCACACCTTGGGCACGTGTAGACGCTACGCAGCTTAGTAAAAGGGCCCCGCAGACTTTGGTGGCTATAAGAAAGAGTGAGTAATACCTACCAGATCTCAGGAAGAGTTTGTCAAGTAAACATTTTCAGCAAAGGAATATAAAAAACATCCCTCATTATCACAGAAACTATAAACACCGCATAAACTAAACCGATGCTAGAATCAATTTGACAAATAATTTCTACAAGAAGGCCCATCCTCACCTTCAAACCCACTCTTAATTCTTCACTTTTAAGCACACTATTACACGCCTGATTTCTTGAGGCTTTCTTTTGCTAGCAATCTCTCCCACACTGTTAGTGTCTATTTCACCATTCTTACTGCTTTGCTACAGACAAAAAATCATTTTGCCTGAGTTAATTTTAAGCTCTTTACCCTAGAGTATGGTCTCAGTAAAAGGTTTTCAAATATGATTAAATACTTCCCCTTCACTTCAGCACTTAATCATTGCTGCGACACATTTTGACTTGTGAATACCACAGAGAACCAAAGACTGCCTTTTAAGTGGCGAGCAAACATAAGAAAGGTAGAATGGTTTAAATGATTGGTGCTAGGGGGAAGTGACATCATTTTTATTGATCACTGATCTGGGCAAAGTTCTTTTTATTCCTGCACAGGAACTGACAATAAATCAACGCCACATTTTTATGTCCACATGGACCAACAATGCTGGGGGGAATAAGATCCATGCAATTGGTTTGATCATAAAAAAGATGCCCACCAGCTGCCATGTGAATAGAGCTAGCTGTGGAGTTGGTACACCAAATCTTTGACTCTGACTCCTCTATTTTCCTACTGACTGACTCAGACTCCTACTTTGTATAGTAAACCTAAGAGAAATCTGATTTCAGAAACACTGGATATTTCTTTATGTACCAAATTAGGACGAACAGATCATAAATATATATTTATTTGAAGTCTGAACAAAGAACCTGAACAAGAAAAAAAAAATGCTGTCAAATTAAAATATGCAATACATGGTTCTTTTTTTTTTTATATCTTTATTGAATCAGAGAAATGCATACAACAGAGTGCAGCAAAAGCACTACAACAGAACACATTACAAATCATAATAGAATACACAGAGGTAAAATTCAAACTCAATAATCACATTCCGGTCTTCCTAGTTGCCAAGATTAGATTCAGCTCCCCCCTCTGATTCATAGTTTATTGATTTAAACCCACCACCTCCCCTCCCCACCCTCCCTCCACAGGGACACTCAAAGAGTAGTATCTGCATCAGAAGTCTCCCCCCACACACAACTGTACACCACTACCATAGCCCTAAGGGGTGAAGGGGGGCACCTAGATGTGGGTACAGTGGGTTTCGGGTGGGTTTTGAAGGGCTCACATTTATCACCACAAGTGTAACAGGTGGGGGGGGGGGGGGTGGGCCTGGGTCCGCCTGCCTGAAGTGCACTGCACCCACTAAAACTGCTCCAGGAACCTGCATACTGCTGTCATGGAGCTGAGTATGACATTTGAGGCTGGCACAGAGGAAATTTGTTTACATTTTTTTTAGGGTGGGAGGGGGTTGGTGACCACTGGGGTAGTAAGGGGAGATGATCCCCGATTCCCTCTGGTGGTCATCTGGTCAGTTTGTGCACCTTTTTGAGGCTTGGTTCTAAAAATAAATGGACCAAGTAAAACCGGCCAAATGCTCGTCAAGGCCAGCCTTCTTTTTTCCATTATCGGCCGAGGACGCCCATCTTCTAATCATGTCCCAGTCCCACCTTCGCTACAGTGCCGACACGCCCCCCGGGAACTTTGGTCGTCCCTGCGACGGAAAGCAGTTGAGGGCGCCCAAAATCGGCTTTCGATTATGCCGATTTGGGCGCCCTTCTCTTTCAAAAATAAGACTGAAAGTGGCCTCAATGACTCCCAGTGCCCTGGTCCAAATTGAGGACAGCACCAGAATGTAGGAAGGTACCAGCACTCGCCTTGCATTTAACACACAAATCACTCTCCCACAGCCCCATGGTCTTCCCTCTCTGCTTGGTGATATGTACTCTGTGTAGGACCCTGAACTGGATGTCCTGCAATGCCACATTAGGTGTTACTGAGCTAATGCTTTCAAATGCAGCCCCCAGCTGTGCCTCTGAGACACATTCCACAAGATCCCAGCTCCATTCCCCAGCTAATTTAATCAAATAATGGGGCTTTTTGGAGTCCCGAATAAACTGGTACCTATTTAACTTGGGTGGCAGGTTTAGAAAAAACATGTCCGCTTGTTGGAAAGCCACGGGCATCCTGCAACGACGCTCAAGGGTCAGAACACAGTCCCACACCTGGAGGTACACAAAAAAGTGATTGTTTGGGACATTCCATGCACGCTTGGATTTGATCTAAGAATGGAAAGTCTTTGCCCCCCAGTTGCCTCAGATGTCCCAAGTACCGACACCCACTCTCAGCCCATCGCTTGAATACTGGGGAACCACAGCTGGCAGGAAAGTTGGGGTTACCCACCAAGGTTTAAAAAAGGGCTAGATCCTCCCCTTGTTCCAATGCAAGCTTGCCACCACTCCCATGCTCGCCTCAGAGCACCCAGATAAGGGTTTCCCTGTAAAACAGCCAGACCCCATGGTTGATGAGGGCCTAACACTGCAAAAGGGTTGTAAGGGGCACTCCAGCTATCCCAAAAATCAGCTGGGGCAAAGAAATTGACTCCCGATTGGATCTCATGTACCCAATGAAGAAGCGCCGAAACATTATACATCCTCAAGTCAGGCAGTCGACCCCCCCCCCCCCACCCCGAGCTCTGCCAAAAGTCAACTTATTAAAAAAATATTCTAGGTCTCTTGGCATGCCAAATAAATGTACTAACGATGCTTCAGAATAGACGGTCCTCCGATCCACATACCCAGAGTGGTAGCATTTGTAAAGGATACAATATTGTAGGCAGGAGGTCCATTTTGACTAATGCAACACGACCCATAAAATTTACAGGGAGGTCCTTCCAGCGGTGACACAATTGTTTTATCACATCTAACTTTTCCAAGACATTTTTCCTGTAGACCCAGGCTTGATCCGCCCCCAAGTATATCCCAAGATATTTGAGGCCCACCCCAGCCCACGACAGAGGGAAGCTGGGCAAAGAAATGCTTACACAAGGGCGACTGATGGGCAGCACCTCTGATTTCCCAAAATTAATACTAAGGCCGGAGAATGCACCAAACTCCCATATGATAGCCATAACCTGCGGCAAGCCAAAGGACGCGTTGTCTAGTACTAGGAGCATATCATCCGCAACAGATTAATTCGGTACTCCATACCCCCCATGGACTTACATTGTCGGCGCTTCTGCTTTCTCTGATCAGCAACACGTGCCGAGTAATCTTGGAAAAGTAGAAGCTTATGACCATTGTAGTCAAGCGATTTCTTTCCTCTGTATGCCTGTAACACTCGCTCTTTATCCGCATAATTAAGTACTCTGGCCATTACAGGTCTCGGGTGCTGTTCCCCCTCATGCATAGCCCCAACTCGGTGGATCCTCTCGAGTCTCATTACCTTGTCTGGTAACTGTATGTTTAATTGTTCCAACAGCCACCGCTCAATGAAGTTCCATAGATCATCTTCTTTTACAGTTTCAGGTAAGCCTATGATTCGGAGATTATTTCGCCATCCTCTATTCTCTTGGTCATCGACTTGTTGCATTAAAAGTGCGCATTGCTTCTCAAGTGCCAAAATCTTCATGTCCGCCATCTCAGCACGATCTTCCTGGCGCGAGATACAGTCCTCTGCTTGTTGGATACGTGCGCCCTGCCGCTCCAAGGAGTCCCGAATTTGATCCACTGACGTTTGCAGCTTAGAAAGTTTGTCCTCAAGCACTGCTGATATCTGTTGCATTAAGTCTTTAGTGCTCTCCACCGAGAGACTTGCCGGCGGAGGACTCACTTGCGTTGCCGCCATCTTGAGGCCCAAGTTCTGTGCGTGGTGCCTTCCTGTCGCGGGATCTTCACGGGCATAACCCCCCTGCTCTACCGTTAGGATGGACTTGAGCTCCGTCACAGGGTGCACCGAGACTTAATCTCGCCATCAGGGATCTTCTAGGCCCCCATAGGGAAGATCTCGCAGGTAAATTAAATGATTTTGGGGTGGCTGGAGCGGAGCTTGGCTAAGAGACATCCGCTTAGCTAAAGAGCATCACGTGACCCCAATATACGGTTCTAAGATTTTATTTTGAAGCTAGATTTGGAGCTCTGCATGTGGAAGGTAAATGTGTAACAGTGAGGAGGTCAAGTAGGTGCCTATTTTATGGCAGAACGCCTGCAGAAATTGTGGGTAAAAAGACATTGTGTATAAGTACAACTGCTCGGGAGCTTGTGTAATTCTATGTGTGTATTGTAATAACAACATGCACAATTCACAACTTCATCCACACTCTGCCCAAACTAAGACATGAGCACGTTCCCACCATGTCAGCATGCGTACTTTCACATAGGGGTCATTTTATATGAGGTCTTTTATGCACATAAACTAGCCTAGATGCATGAAAAGGCCTTTAGAAAAATTACCCCCTAAAAGGGTAAATATAAAGAGGGGCGTTTTCGAAAGCACATTCAAGTCAAAGTAGGAACGTCCATCTCACAGGTATTTTCGCTTCCTGTTTGAAAATGCGTGAGATGGACGTCTGTCTGTTGGAGATATCCAGCATGGTCATTTTACAAACTGGAACATCCAATTCTGAATGGCAAGAAACATGGGGCATGGACATTAGTATGGTAGCATTCTTAGCAAATGATCACACTGCAAAGAGAAGAGGGGCAGCCCAGTGATTAGCAAAGGACTCAGGTTCAAATCCCACTTTGACTCTTATCTTGTAAATGTGAGTCTTCCAGGAATAGAAAAATACCTACTATAGCTGAATGTACATCATTTCAATAGCCTTCAGGATTGCAGGCGCCATGTATATTCATATAAAATGAGTATTTTTCTGTTTCTGGAAGGGTCACAATAATAATAATTTAAAAAAAAAGAATTAAAGGGAAAGGGAAATGGGACTTGATATACCGCCTTTCTGTGGTTTTTGCAACTACATTCAAAGCGGTTTACATAGTATATTCAGGTACTTATTTGTACCAGGGGCAATGGAGAGTTAAGTGACTTGCCCAGAGTCACAAGGAGCTGCAGTGGGAATCGAACTCAGTTCCCCAGGATCAAAGTCCACTACACTAACCACTAGGCTACTAAAGTAGGATTTTGAACCTTGGTTTAAAATCCACTACACTAACCACTAGGTTACTCCTCAGACTTACTTCCTGCTTTGTTAAGAATGCCCATAAGAACATGAGTAGCCATACTAGGTCAGACCAATGGTCCATCTAGCCCAGTATCCTGTTTTCCAAACAGTGGCTAAGCCAGGTCACAAGTACCTGGCAGAAATCCAAATTACTACTACTACTACTTAACATTTCTAGAGCGCTACTAGGGTTACGCAGTGCTGTACAAAATAAACAAAGAAGGACGGTCCCTGCTCAAATGAGCTTACAATCTAAAGAACGAAATGTCAAGTTGGGCAGTCTAGATTTCCTGGGTAGAGGTGTAGAGGTTAGGTGCCGAAGACGACATTGAAGAGGTGGGCTTTAAGCAAAGATTTGAAGATGGGCAGGGAGGGGGCCTGACGTATGGGCTTGGGGAGTTTGTTCCACGCTTGGGGTGAGGCGAGGCAGAAAGGGTGGAGCCTGGAGTTGGCGGTGGTGGAGAAGGGTACTGAAAGGAGGGATTTGTCTTGAGAGCGGAGGTTACGGGTAGGAACGTAAGGGGAGATAGGTAAGGAGGGGCTGCAGATCGAGTACATTTGTAGGTTAGTAGCAGAAACTTGAATTGAATGCGGTACCTGATCGGAAGCCAATGAAGTGACTTGAGGAGAGGGGTGATATGAGTGTATCGGTTCAGGCGGAAGATAAGACGTGCAGCAGAGTTCTGAACGGACTGAAGAGGGGATAGATGGCTAAGTGGGAGACCAGTGAGGAGTAGGTTGCAGTAGTCAAGGCAAGAGGTAACGAGAGAGTGGATGAGAGTTCGGGTGGTGTGCTCAGAGAGGAAAGGGCAGATTTTGCTAATGTTATATAGGAAGAAGCGACAGGTCTTGGCTATCTGCTGGATGTGCGCAGAGAAGGAGAGGGAGGAGTCGAAGATGACACCGAAGTTGCGGGCAGATGAGACGGGGACGATGAGGGTGTTATCAACTGAGATAGAGAGTGGAGGTAGAGGAGAAGTGGGTTTGGGTGGGAAGACAATTGTGGCAACACTCCATACTACAAATTCCAGGGCAAGCAGTTGCTTCCCATGTCTGTCTCAATGGCAGACTATGGACTTTTCCTCCAGGAATTTGTCCAAACCCATAATATCTGAAACTGTCAGAGACCCTGGAATCCCTTTCTGTGTTCACTTTCAGGGGTGAGACAGGGGCTTAGATGTTTCTTCTTATTTGGTAATCGCTGTTGGGGCATCCTGATTTCAAGTCCTCCCTAGTCCCACTCAAAACATGCCCACAATATGTCCCCTTGCTATTTGGATGTACTGCAGTGTTGGATGTCCCTTTTCTGCCTTTGGAAAATCAGGATTTGGATATTTCGTGCACATTGACGTGGGGCACATACATGGATGATGGGCAGGCAATGGGGGCTTCCACTTATATGCGTAACTCACAGAAAATTGAAATTTACATTCACCCTTGCTGCATTTACATGTCTGCAATAACACCAGGTCAATGCTTTGTGTAACTGTGGGCACGTAAATGTGAAGCACGTGGATACCAGGTTACACCAAATGTTCTAAATCTTCAGGGTTTGTCTAGTGGCAGGAGTGATGGGGGATAGCTTCTGCCCTTACAGACTAGCATATAGGAAAAGTTGGTGGTCTGAGACCCAAGGGAGGTCCAGGGGCTTTTGTTTTATAGTTAGCAATGGAAGCATTGGGTTGGGAGAGAGGGAGAGCAGACATCAAGCAGCCATATTTTTAAAAAATGGTGGCCCAAAGCAAATGAAATTAACATTTTCTGGGTCATTTGAAATAACAGCACATCCCTAGACCCATGTATGTGACTGTCTCCTGTGTCTAAAATGTCTGTCTCCGATTCCTGTGCAATCTACACTACAGCAGCTGACAGACAGCACTCTCTAAAGGATTGTGGCCAATCAATGTCAGGAGGCATTGATCTTCTCCACTCCCTGCCCTCAGGAAGAACAGTGGCCAATTAATTTGGCTGAGGATAGGAGTGAAAGCACAACTGTCCTTTGGAGCTAACAGCATTCTTAACTTTATGGTTACAGGCTAGCTCCTGGGAAAACAGAAGGGAAAAACAGAATGAAAGATCTGTAATGTCATGCAGGTGAGGAAGAGGCAGCTGACTGGTAGACAATGAGCATAGGGGTGAGGTTCCACTACCAACCTGCAGAGGGCTCAGTTACTAAGAAAGATTTGCCTAGTTGAATTCCTGACCTCAGCCATTAGGTGCGAGCAGGCTAGCTGGCTGCCTTGGTCTGCTCTATGCCTTCTTCCTGGTGGATTTCTATTTAAGCCTATTTGTCCTTTATTGGTCTCTTTGCCAAAGCTTGCTCTTCACTCCTTCAGAGCTGCCTTGTGTTTGGATTCCTAGTTACTTCTTTTCTGCACTTTAGATTCTAATTCTACTCCAGGGAAGTCTTCTTGTTCCAGTACCACTAAACCTCTGCTGGAATCCATCCTTGTTCCTAAGGTCAGCTCCTCAGTGTCATTGGCTCTTGCACCCTGCTTTCTCCTCCAGAGTTTCTCAGTGTTGGGTACTTCTCCCCAGAGCTAAGACTGACCCAGTGGTCACCAGCATCAAAGATCTCAATCCAAAGGGAAAACATCCATTACAGGTCAGGAACTTCATCTCTAGGGGAGGAGCCTATTGCATGCTCATTACTCCTGGGTTTCCCTAATAAACAAAAGAGCCATGATCACAATAGGTGAAGGAAGGGGAAGAGAGAGTGAACACTTGAGAAGAGGTGAGGGACACAGCATAGGAGGTAGTAAGCAGCAGAAGGAGCTTATGAGAAGCGAGAACGGAGTGCAGAAGAGTGGGAAGGAAGAAAGCACTGGGGAGGAGGAGAGGAACAGAGAGTGCAGAAAGAGGTGACGGACAAGGAATGAGCAGGAGAGAGAAAGGGACAGAGTGTGTGCTTGAGAAGAGATGAAGGTTAGAGAGAGCACAGGAGAGATAAAGGACAGAGACAAAGCACAGAAGAGATATGAGAAACAGAGAAAACAGGAGAGATCATGAGGAACAGAATGAGAAAATTCATAAGAGAAGGCAAGGGACAGACACTCACAAGAGAAGAGGTGAGAGAGAGAGTGCAATAAGAGATAAAGTACAAGAGGAAGTAAGGGAAGATAAGCTGAGTGAGAAGTGAGATGGTTAAGAGTGAAGGAAACAGGGATAAAGCCCATAAGGAGCAAAACGTTTCAAGTTTTATTAATATTTGATATACTGCTCATACAAAATACTTTCTGAGTGGTTTATAATTTGTAATAAAGGATGAAATAGAATTAAAACTAAAATATAAAAAGTAAATAAATATAACAAAGAGAAAAAGAAGAGAGGAAGAAGCAGAACTACAATCGATAGCATAGGGAGGAACGTTAGAGACATTGTAGAGCAAACAAACAAGGTCATGCATCCAGTGTCATTTCCCAGATTATTGCTTCCAGGGAAAATTAGTTATGGAAGGCATCTTTGAATAGAAACATCTTTAATCCAGATTTTGCATGGGATTGTTCAAGGCAAAGATATGATGAGACAGCATTCCATAGGGATAGGCCAATCACACTGGAAATTTTCCTGACAAAATCATAGCAGATATGACGGAAAGAGGGAATGATTGGAGTATTAGATTGGGAGGAATGAAGGACACTAGATGGCACATAGGAGATTAGTAAGCAAAAGAGGTAGGGAGAAGAGCCTGAAAAATGTACTTTGTGTACAATGATTAGATTCTTGAAGGAGATGCGGTGTGTAATTGAGAGCCAGTTCTCCTCACGTAAAAGTGGAATTGCATGATCAAATTTTTTTGAGCCTGTAAGAAGCTTTACTGCTGAGTTTTAGATTAATTGTAAGCAACTCAGTTCAGAGACTTTGACTCCCCGCAACAGACTGTTGCAGTAGTCAAAATTTGAGATTTCTAGAGTATGAATAAAAATTCACAGATTTTGTGAAGTTTCTTTATAGAGTAGATCATTTTTATGACATGAGAGATGAGGGGTTAGAAGGTTAGAGTTGAGTCAAAAAGTACAGCAAGAGCATGCTAGTTATCATGGCCTAAGAGAACGGAGCAGTGCTAGCATCAAAAGTTCGAAGTTCTGCCACTAACTGCCACTCTTTAGCTGACTTGGAAGTGGGCTGCAGATTTCTTCAGCTGGTGGAGCTTGGTGATCCTTGCTAGCTAAGGTATTTTTAATTTTATTTTGGTGGGGGGAAGGGGAGGGTGGGAGAGAAGAGGAATGGGGAAGAAAGGGGAGGCAGAGGAAAGGGAATGCGTAATGCCCACCCATGTCACTCATTGTTCCCCCCCCCCCCCAAAAAAAAAACGCATGTCTGGCTATGCTACTGGTGGAAAATACTAATTCCTGACTTTTATTGAGAAGGTAAAAATCCCATACTGCTACACAAATATGCAATAACAGAACTCTAAGGCTGAAACAGAATGTTGCATGGTATAATGTCCAGTACAGGCTTTACACAGATGACATTCAATTTTCTCCTCCATTACATCTTCAACAGATACTGAGACTGACCTTGTTAATGATTGCCTGAGTGACATTGAATCATAAATGATGGATAACAGACTTGTATTTAACACTGCTAGAATTGAAGTCATGTTGTTAAACAGGTTCACTTCTTTCTATTGCATCCTCTCTTCCCCCCCCCCCCCCCCCCCCCCCCCCCAATTGAATGGCGAATGAATGTATCAGGTTGCTGTGGCTTCTCAGTTCTGCAGTTTAAGAATTTAAGTTGTTGATGAACTTTGTTTCTTTTTTTTTTGTTTCTTTTTAAGTCTCTGAGAATTTTAGATCAGTATTGCAGGCACTAATGTTAACAAAACTTGATTTCTGGTATTGTAATTCTTGGCTTTGGGGGTTACCAAGTCATTTGATAAAGGCATAACAAGTAGTGCAAAATGCTGCTGCCCACTTATTGATTGAGCTACTCATTATGAGCATACACTCCTAGTCTGTTTTCTTTACATTGGTTACTGGTTTTGTGAAGCATAAAGTTTTAAATATTGACTTTAATTCACTAAGCATTGTAGGAGAGAGAAGGGAAATACTGGATGAAAGCGAGGCTAGAGAGGGGAGATGTTCAATGGAAAGGGGAGAGAGATGCTGGATGGAAAGGGGGAAGAGAGAAGCTGGGGGAAAGGGGAAATGCTGGTTGGGAGGAGGAGAGAGGGGAAATACAAAGTGGAAAGGGGGGGGGGCGAGAAAGGGGGAAAAGCTGGATGGAAAGGGAAAGAGGATTGAGTTAATGGAAGACTGGGGAATAAGAGGAAGGGGAATGGGAGAGCTGGAGTGAGGGAGAGAGATGGAAAGCTGTAGGTTGACTGAGCATAGAGAAATTCAGAACTGGATAGTATGAATGAAATCTGGACAGAGGGGTAGGACCTAGGCAATGAAGCAGGGCCTCTCCCCCTCCCCCCAAGAGAGGTGGACCTAGCAGAAGTGGAAGTTTGGGTCTGACAGTAGAGATGATGGTCAGGCCAGACACACAGTTCCCTCCATTTGAGTCCCAGCATTTATTGGTCCAATTAGATCTATATATTCCTTCACATAGGTGAGACTTGGGATAAAGTGAGAAGAAAAAAAAGGGGGGGGGGGATAACTGTTGTGAAACACATGAAAACAAGGGGCTCTCGTGTACTTCAAGATGGCAATACTATGAAGGGATTAGTACCCCGATTGGCTTTCTGATAGCTTGTAGAAATGCACAGGAGATTCTCTTTTCCTTGAACAGTTATGCCTCATGTGGATCAATACCAAATTATTTAAACATACTGTTGGTACTTTCTATGAACCTACCATTGTATAATTTAATACAACTTGTAAATACTGCTAGCCATGGGAAGAAGGAAAGGAATCCCATCTAACATCCTTCTTTTCGAGTGGGAGGCACTAGGTGCTAAGTATTCAGGGACCAGCAGAATGTACCTAAGGTTAGCTTGAGACCCAAGGACACCCTAGCAAGGTGATTAGACATAGGGGCATTACACAGTATATGCACGTTCATTTCCAATCCTACTCAAAGCACACCCCTACCCCTCAATTCAAAGTACATGCACTATTATGGAACTCCAAGTGTAGTTTTATCCAGATTGAGTTAAGGCAGACAATTTATGTGAATAAGTGGCTTAGAAATCTGCCTTCCACAAGATTATACAGGTTTATGTGCTAGATAACTTCCCTATGTCAGGGATGGATGTGGAGAACTGCCATCTGCCTTTCTTCTCCAGCCCTGTGAACACTAGGGTTAAATAAGATACTTCATTAAAAGGATGGCAGTGTAGGGAGCTGCGATAGTATGCAATGCTGTGGCTTGAAAATCCACCTCTTAAAAATTGTTTCTCCTTGGAAGCTCTGGTTTCTATGCAGAAGAATGTTTAAATCAAAACAAGCATGAAACTTGTGAGCAGTAATGCCATTACTGAGGCCTCAGTGTTTGCTGTTCTACAGTCAATCATCTCTCCTGCAAGCCAATTCTCAAAACCTACCACCGGCGGTAAGACCAATTAGTGTAGAAATAGCACGCATATAAATCTGCGCAAAGTGCTCAGAGGGCTTTAGCACGGGAAACGTGTGTGGAAGAGATGGCCGCAAATTGTATTTAAATGTAATCAAACAAGGTTTGACTTTGTAGTGACATTGTTGTTATGCTTTCCCAATGCTCAGAAAACAGCGCACAAACCCTGCTGTTGCCGCATGAAAAATAACACCAACTCGGAGCTGGCAGTGGAAGGTTTGAAGAGAGAATTTGTCTTGATGTAGAGTTTAAAATCTGATGATTTTGATTTCTTTTGGAAGCAGAAGCCCGTGCAAGCCTGTAAGTGCTGGGACTAAGAAATAAATGTGCACAAGACTGAGCAAACCCCAAAGTGAAAACACACATGGGTGCCTGCTTTCTGTGCTTAAATATAAGCCTTCCAAGTAGAAAAAAAATTAAAAAGCTTATATTTAAAGGCACAGAAGAGTAGCACCGATGTGTGCTTCACAGTTGGTTGTGCCTGGTGCTTGCTCACAAGAGCTACGCTTACCGCAAAATTCTTCTGTGCATGCACCAAGAACGTTCCTCCTCCTTGCTTTCGCTTTTATAGAATGCATATAATTTGAATATCATTTCCTTTGCGCATTGGAGAGCTATTTTTCTGCGTTGCTCTGGTGATATGGGATCTGCACTGTTGGCTTTACTGAGGGAGTTCTGAGAATCAGCCTGCTAGACGTTCAAAAGACAATCCTGTAATCTAGGCACCTGCATTTATGCACTCTTTGGACATGACTGGAATACTAGCACTTACGTAGGTATATGTACACTTACCCACATTAAGTGTTTTTACATTGTTGTAGACTACTGCCTGTGAGATTGTGTATATAATTAAAAACTATTAAAAGTATTGTGTGCAGAGTCTGTCACTCCCGCATTTTGACTGTCTGATTGTTCTTGAGTGATAGATTGTGCTTTCCTAGCAATGTATGGTGTTCTTTTCCCAGTTTCTAGTTTTTATTTATTGTACATTGTAAACCATTTTGATTTGGTTCAATGAGAAATAGTAAAATTGATGGAGAGCTTGGTGACCAAACCGCTTACGGAATACATGGACTAGTTCTCAATATTACACGAATCACAATCAGGATTCCGCTCCCACCATAGTACTGAAACTGTCCTAGTCACTCTCCTGGCCAAATTCAAGCAGGAAATAGCCACAGGTAAAAGCATACTTCTTCTTCAAAGCAGTCTGCGGAGTACCTCAAGGATCACCATTATCACCAATGCATGTTGATGATCCCACTGGCAAAGTCCTTATCCAATCGAGGCCTCAACCCGTTCATCTATGCAGATGATGTTACAATCTACATTCCCCTCAGACACACCTTGACAGAAATAACCAATGAAATCAATGATGGCCTGAACATCAGGGGCTCTTGGGCAAACTCATTCCAATTGAAACTGAACACTGAAAAAACACACTGCCTCATCCTCTCATCTCAACATAACAAGTACAAACCCACAACCATAAACACCCCAGAACACACCCTCGCTATTTCAGACAGCCTAAAAATACTCAGTGTCACAATCAACCGCAACCTTACTCTCGACAGCCAAGTAAACACAGTAATAAAGAAAATGTTCTACTCAATGTGGAAACTCAAACGAATAAAACCTTTCTTCCCAAGGGAAATTTTTCGAAACCTAATACAATCAATTGCCCTAAGCCATGCAGACTACTGCAACAGAATCTATGTGGGATGTAAAGAACAACTCACAAAAAAACTCCAGACCGCCCAAAACACAGCAGCCAGACTGACATATGGTAAAACACGATTCGAAAGTGCTAAACCCCTTCGAGAAAAGCTGCACTGGCTCCCAATCAAAGAACGGATCATCTTCAAAATCTGCACCTTGGTCCACAAAATTATCTACGGTGTAGTCCCAGGATACATGATAGACCTCATAGATTTACCAACCAGAAACAGAATCGGATCATCACTATCATACCTAAACCTACATTACCCAAATTGCAAAGGACTTACATACAAAACAACTTACGCATCCAGCTTCTCCTACATAAGTGCACAACTATGGAATGGACTCCCAAAAGCAATGAAAACAATCCATGACCACCCAAACATCAGGAAATCACTAAAAACCAACCTCTTCAAAAAGGCCTATCCCACCGATCCAATGTAAATCCCCACACCCAGCAACACAGCACAACCAATGATCGTACTGGACTATTTACAATCTTCATTCCCTTCAACCCTAATTCACACCTACCTCATTTGACCACAATATAACCTTGTATTTGTTATCAACCGATTTGGCAAACGCCTCTACAGTACTATGTAAGCCACATTGAGCCTGCAAATAGGTGGGAAAATGTGGGGTACAAATGTAACAAAAAAAAAAAATGAATAAGGGCTATTCTGTAACAGCACACTTAACTTACATCGCGCATATTTGCAGGGGGTACAAAGAGCAGAACATGGGTGGGACTCTGTCATGTATAACTTACAGAATACTGTTACTTATGTGCACCCCTTCTGCATTTAGGAACTTACACTTACCCCAGCTGTATGACAACCTAACCACCCAAGTTCCATTATAGAATAGGCTCAAACCACAGCCTTGGGGCACCTAAATGGAGGTACCCAGTTATAGAATTGCCCCCTCAGAGGGTAATTTTATAAATGGCACTTAATTTAAGAGGGCTAGTAGATGCCTAGTCAGGTGTTATTTTTTTAAATACTAGCAAAAGCAACAGAAATTGTGCCCACATTGCAGGCGTAGACATTTACATTTGCCTGCACTACACCCAAACGCATTCTTGTACACACCTACCAGCAAAGTATGCACCATCATGGCAATGCATTTATTTTTGCAAGTGGAGGAGTAGCCTAATGATTGGAGCAGTGGGCTGATTCCACTGCAGTTCTCTGTGATCTTTGGCAAAAGACATGAACCCTCCATTGCCTCAGGTACAAACGTACGGGGTTGTTTACTAAAGCTTAGCTCCAGTTATCTGCACCAGGGTCCATAGAAATAAAATGGATCACCACTGGTGTGATGTTCCAAATTAAACAGAACTGGAAGAGTGAGTAAAACTGGATTCAGATTTTAGATTTCATTACTTAACTTTTAAAAATCTGAGCTTAATGCAGGTTATATTTGAGGTTGTGAAAGTTAGTTCCCTGTCCCTAAGGGCTTACCTGAGGTAACAGCGAGGGAGAAGAGCTTTGCTCAAGGTCACAAGCAGCATCAGTAGGAGAAGTGGAATTTGAACTCTGTCGTTCAACACAAACACTCTAAGGAGAATGTGAAACCCCACTATACTGTACCTCTGGGAGAGAAAGATTCACTAGGTAGCTCTAGCAAAGAAAGCAAAGTGCTCAACAGAGGAGTCTGAAGATCTTTTGCTTAGGTAAACTGGGGAGAAGCTGTGTGCTTTCATATCCCAAGTATAGCATTTCTGAAGTTTGAATAAAATGCATCAGTGGTTTGTCTACTGGATTGAGATCAGGTTAAACCAATACTGGAAGAAAAGGTTTGCGAACTCTAATGGAATGTGGTGTGGAACCTTCTATGCTCACTACAGACAATTAAGAGCAGTGTACACTCACATTGTGCCAATGCAGAGCCTTGTAAAGAAGTCAAACTGGAACCAAAGCTATCTGAAGAAATTTCAGGTCATGATTTACATATCTCTCTAACCGGGGATAACTATACTATCTAGGAGCAAGAACACTCATTTTTTCAGGTTGTGGGAGTTGGTCCTCCTGAGAAAGGTTGAACTGAAATGCGGTCTCGCATAGAGGAGCGTAAATCTGGAGAGGAATTTTAATCAAATTTGATGCAGTCAAATGGAAGCTCTCTTCAAGCTACACTGACCCATTGAGCTGACCGGCGATTATTATTTGCGTATGGATGAAGGTTCACCTTGTTAAAGAACTATTTTTCACAAAAGCTACTCTGCTTTGCCAGTAAGGACTTTGTGCTTAGGCACAACATATATGGACTTGTTCCTGGATGGTGTTTTGCTCTAGATGTTAAATTGACCATACTAGTATTGTGTATTGTGTGAGCAGGGTAGCATGCTGAAGAAGTTAAGATGAACCATGTTTAATTAATAAGGAACTGGTGTGGAAGCTGAATGGCGCAGTGAAAGGTTTGAGAGATTGAGTTCCTGAGACTGTAATGTATGGATTAGGGGTGGTAGGGTAAAATATTGAAATAAAGGTATTGTTAAAAACTTTATTAGGGGCATTTGAGTTTGATAAATACATGATTTACATATATCACAGCTGCTACAGAAGGATCTAGTAGTCTTAAATTTTGAGAGCTTTCACCCATCGTCTGTACCACCTGACTGACTGCTCAGAGAACCCTTAGACCATCAGAAACTGAGCCCGAGCAAATTAGCTTGTATATATATAAAACAAAAAAATAACTTACATTTCAAATGTAGCACTTTTGAAAGTGCAAAACTGACAGCATTGGAAACAAATCCTCCATTTATCCACATTACAGGTACAACACGGGCAGCAGCAGTGCAAACTTCCCCAGTGTGCTTCAATCCTGGTGTAGGAAGATCACTTCTCCCTGCTAAGCTTTGGCCTCTATTGGAACTGCCAATGATGCCACTTAATGCTAAATTCTGATTCAGTATTTTAGCAATCTGGACACCTCCACTGGAAACTGAATTAAAGCCACATACCCATTTGTTTCAAGATTGTTAAATGACTTTCAGAGTACAATGGTAAATGAAGCAAGACTTGAATCATTGAGCGAAACTGGAAGCCATATATTTAGCAGAGCTACAACCCCTGCCTCTATTGCTCCAAGCATGATCAGAACTGGTGACCATGGAGTGAAAGACTGTGTAATGCTGCCAGACTTCCACTGAACCGTCCATCCAGGCCCTCCTTATTTTCAAGTTTGCTGAAGGCTGTTTAGAAAGATTCCTGAAGACAGGAGAGGCTGGAGCAGGACTTGGATCTATAAAATATGTCAGACATCTTTGAGCAGTATTTATCAAGCCAGTCCTAGAAAACCTTCTAGCCAATCAGGTCTTCAGGATATCCTGAATGAAAATGTACAAGATAGATTTGTATGGGATGGAGGCAGCATGTACAAATCTCTCTCACGTATATTCATTAAGGCTATCCTGAAAACCTGACTGTGGCATACTCCAGGACTGGCCTGAGAAATGCTGTCAGAAAAAGAGAGAGATAAAAAGGGGGGGGGGGGGGGGGGGAAATGAGATATCCTAGGAGCCTCAGAAGGAAAGGAATGTTGTGTGAACAGGGAAATGGATGAGCAAGTGGAAGAGATCTGGGATAAGTAGCTGATTTAAAAACAGGAGTGGGAGAATGGATATTTGTAGAAAGCAGAATTGACAGTGAGATTGAGAAGCTGATCAGCAGATAAGGAAGCGATAATTAGATTTTGCTTCAACAAAAGAAGAGATAAAGGTGAAACAGAGGGTCATATGAAAGGCTATTTTCTAGGGATCTGGATTTTTTCCACTTTAAATGCAGCACAGCAAAAAGTGAATGTTGTAAGCACAGTGAAGGCGCATCCAGGATACGGAAGCAGACTACATTTGAAAAGAAAATACATAATTAGCACTATCCACCTACAAGCTTGACAGGACAAACGGCTATGTCAACAATCTTGGAATATGAACATGTGACTCACCAGTTCATACAAATTTTAATTTTAGATAGTCAGTCACACGTATTTGTGGGCACATATGCTTGTAAATGGTCTGTTATACAGACTACACACCATGACATGATGGCAAGTAGTCGGTGAACACGAATGGGGCCGAGTTGGGGCACAGAACCAGTGGAATTAGGACACATGTAATTAAGAAATACCTTAATCTACACACATATGCACATAAAGTACATATCTTCATTTACACCAGCTCTCGAATAGGTGAGATCGTGCCTAAATTCAAGATGTGTTCTCTGCCATATACATTAGTATCTTATAAAGACAAGTAGGCACCTAGTTGACTCTGTAATAGTGCCAATGTAGGGAGAGCTGTAGACACCTACCCATAGTGCCCCTGTTATAAAATGACCCTCTTAGGGCTTGATTTTATTAACAGGATGCCTATGGGATAATGTCAAAAAGAAATGCCAATACACATATTTACCTGCTCCAAAGTTGGTTAAATGCACGCATGTACTCAAAAATACACACATTTTATAAAATATACATCACAGCTCAAGCCGCCACTCTACCCAAAGTATACTCCAAGTGCAGGTCAAACAAAAGTACCCACACACTTTCTGTACATGTACTTTTACACACATGTGCAATTGCAGTTTATAAAGGCCCTTTTTCTAGGTATATAATAGGCTTTACACACAGATTAAGCTTTATAAAATTATCCCCAATAGGCAATATTTATTTTTATTTCATTTTAAATTATTTATTGGAATTGATTAACCACTTTTATGAAGAGCAGGTACAGTTTGAATTAAAATTTACAATTGTGTTAACAGATTTAAGAATAGTAAAATGACCAAATGTAAGTATAAATACAATCAATCAAAAAGGTAAACTTGACAGGCAAAATGAATAACATGGTATGGTGTCAGACATATACACATTAAAACTGCACAGTAAAACAATTATATATCAAATATATGACAGCCAGCAGAGTACAAATGATACACCATAGGCAGGAGATAAACCACAGAAAATGACGAAAAACGTAAAAGGATTAAAACCTGTTACATGGACTCTTGAAGATAAAAAGGAAATAACGTACTGCTATTATTACACTATACACCCTGTATTTAGCGTTAGCAATTTATCTGAGAGGCTGATATTATATTCCACATACCCTGGCTTAGGAGTGAGGTTCATTCCTGTCATGGAATGCACAAAACTAACCCATTTGGATAAATTGCCCCTAAAAAAACCAGAATATTAAATATAACACAGATAATATGATAATTATGAGGTCAGCACAATACAAACGGAACACCTTATTAAAAGGAACATATTACAGCATTCAAATAACAGGTATGATGTTCATAATGCATGATACAATGAAACCCCTTAATAGAAACACATTTGAACATTCCTATAACACAGATATGATACTCACAATATCAGCCTAATACAAATAAACACCTTAATAGGCACACATTAGAACGCTCATATAATATATGGCACTAACACTGTACAATATGATAAAACATCTTAATAGGTAGCAGAGAGGGCAAGTGCAGTTAAGATATATCATTGGGATAAACAGGTGGCTAACTGAAAGCAAATTATACAGTTGAATAAGATATGAGGAACTGGTCTAAGTTACAGGGTGTGTAGCAAGTTAATCCAGGTGCGAAGTGAGTGGATAGTCGGTCACCACATGTAGAACAGAAAACCGAAGTGACAAGTGCAGTTGAGACATATAGACAAACAAGATGGTAGACCAAAGTTGTTTGGATACAAAGATCAGTCACTAAACTGTAGTTCTCTCTGAAATAATAATAAATATAGATTATGGCTCCTGTATAACTCTATAATGGCCCAGTTATAATTGGCAATCATACAGCCAAAAATAATGGTTGATTTTTTTTTAATACACATATATTTAGGGGCATGTTTACTAAATTGCAGTAAGTATTAGGTGCAAAAAGTAATGCATGATAAGTGCAAAGTCTTTGGCCGTCAGGGGCATGGTCAGCAAATGCCCTGCAGTTAGTACACAGGCAGCACACATACCACAAAGGCTCAAGTTTACATCATGGTAAACCATGCATCTAACTCAGGCTTCGGCACTACCGAAAAAAAAAAAAAATCACAGTGAAGTGTCTCAACCTCCTCCCCAATCACAGCTACAACCCCCATAGCCCAACACCATATTCTCTGATCACAGCTCCATACCCTCTCCTATTTCCCAATACCTGGCCCTTGGACACAGCGCCAAACCTCCCCTGAAGTCCAAAATCCTCCATGATCACAGACTTCCTCAAAGACTAACACCCCCCCCCCCATTACAGGCTCCTCCCCCAAACACCCAACCCCACAAAATTCCCCTGGTACTTACGTGGAGGTGTCCCTGGTGGTATAGGGCTCAGGATGGGAGTGATTCCCCTATGCTCCTGGCCTGCTCCCATCCAAGTTCAAAATGGTAGCTCTGGCCCCACTAAGGGTCAATCTGCCAAATAAGGCTATCACACCTTATTTGGGAAAATTGACCCCTATTGGTAGTACTGTGAGATATTGTTAGGGGGTCAAAGCCTGCATTCTGAACCCAGGCAGTAATGGGGTAGAAGCTTAAGAGGATTGCTTCTACCTCAGGCACTATATCGGCAGAATATCCAAACTAAGTTTGGGGTGGGGGAGGGGTGAAAACCAGACTTTGTGGGAGTCTGTGATCAGGGGGTGGGTTTTGAACTCTCAGGGGTAAGGTGTTTGGCTATGGGGGTGGGTTGGGGCTGGCATCAGGGGGTATAAGATCCAGGGGTTGCTTGAATCTAGGGGGAGCTTTGGTGTGTCACCATGGTTACAGTTTGTGGGGTGTTTTTTTTTTTGGCAGCAGCCAGTTTTGCTTACTCAGGCTTCCTCAAAGTATGAACTTTTGTTCACAGCAACCCTTAAGTTTTCATGACAGCGTGGTATCCTAAGCCAGAGCACCGATGGGTGTAGCAGTAACATATCTTGAGGAATCTGAGTACGCAAAACAGTTACCACTGTCGGTACTGCTACAAAGCACTGGCGCACCAGTGCAATTTTGAAGCCAAGAGTTCATAGAGATCTTTTCATAAGATATACTCATAATCACAAATTACATATATGAACGTGCAGTTTTAACATGTAAGTACAGGAGGCGTTGGAGATGTTATGATCATTGATGTTTTAAAGCCACAATACTGTGAAGTCATTTTCCTGCTATCATTATCTATGTGATAGTGAAGGCATAGCTGTGAAGGTGATTTAGATTCACTAACATCTTCTGTAAATTGTGTGAAGTTGTACATGCTGTTTTACAGGTGTGTAAATCACGTGTACTTTACATGCTAACATTTAAGTTTCCAAGTTTATTCAAGAGTTTTCTACCATGCTCAACAAGCCAAGTCTTTGAGCGGTTCACAATCTTAAAGTAAAAAAGGGGTAAAGTGCATGAGCTAATTATGCTAGTGAGAACAGGGGGGGGGGGGGGGAACTACAATTTATGATAGAAAAGTGGGGGGAACACAATAGGAATGTGCTATGTGTTGAGTATTCATACCTGGCTTGTACATCTTCAAGAGCAGCCATAAATGTCCACAGCTTCAATCTAGTCATGCCAGAAATGAAAAAGCCATCTACTTGGCCTTCATACACAGGTAACCTGTTATCATCCATATCTGCCATCTCCTTCTGGCAGTCGTTTTCTTCTCCTGAGTTTTGATGTAAGTTTCCTTACTGGTCTGTTATACTTTGTTTCATGTCCACTTCATCTTCTTCAGGATTCCCTTGTGATTCTAGCATCACTGTTCTCCTTTGCTCACTGAACTGACTCCCAGCTGTATTGCATTGTATTCAGAGCCCACATTTTCACTTTCAAATGCATCCATGAGTTAGCTTCATGTTGTTTCTCTCTTATTTGTTCTTCTCAGATATACCTACTTGCTGTCTTCTTTGGGAACCTCACACTCGGTAGACTATCCCATGTAGTCAGCTTGCGGTCTCTTCTTTATGGAACAAAATTCTTCCAGACGTCCAAGAGGCCATATGAGCAGGATCCTGTAACACACCGAGATTTTTAGCAGACTAAGGGCCCTGCTTACTAAAGCGTGTTAGCATTTTTAACGTGCCTACAATTGGCACGTAAGCTAACCATGTAGGTGCCTATAGGGATATTGTAGGCGCATACACAGTAAATGCGCGTACATGGTTAACGTGCATTAAAAATGCTAATGCGCCTATAACGTGGCTTAGTAAACAGGGCCCTAAATAAAAGAGAGAGTTGCAGCAGGGGTTCTTAACCTTTTTAAGTTCTTGCACGCTTTTAACTTAATCAGTGAAACCCTAGCAACCTCTTGTTAAACCATTTATCCACTAGTGACTACTGAGAGCTATGTATCTCACTGTTATTATTCTTATTTTTACATTTGTATCCCACATTTTCCCACCTATTTGCAGGCTCAATGTGGCTTACATAATACCGTAGGGGTACGCCAAGCTGGTAAAGAACAAATACAAAGTGGTAATATGATGGAATAAGATACATGTGTTACAGACACATTTAGGAATCGTAGAGAAGAGGAATTGCATTAAGTCTGTTTACTAGCTTTAGATAGTTTAGTTGTGTAGCAGGGTTCAAGCTTTTTAGGTTATGTCAGTAAGGTATGCTTTTTTGAATAGGTAAGTTTTTAGTGATTGCCTGCAGTTTAGATGGTCGTATGTTGTTTTCACGGCTTTTGGTAATGCATTCCACAGTTGTGTGCTCATGTAGGAGAAGCTGCTACCATAAGTTAGCCGCTCATGTCACTAAAATTACAGTAGTACACGGTTATACTTCCAATAACTGCCTTCACGCTGTCTAGAAAGCTTCAATAAGTTGTTTCAGATTTCGAGACCCTTTTCCATACCACTAGTTAAGAACCTCTGAGTTACAGAATCAATTGATAGGTCATCAAGGAGATGATGGGTAGCACATGTAAATGTAAAGGAATAAAAAGTACATTTTTTTGCAGTTCTTACTCACTATCTCGTTCTCTCTCTTCTCTCTCTTACTGCATAATGGAGCCAGTGGTAGCACAGAATCTCACTGCATGCTCCTGGACAACAAATCTTTGAGGCCTTTGTGAAATGTTAAAACAATCTATACATTATTGACTGAAAAAAAGAATGCTGAATGTGCTATAATCAGCAGTGAAGCTTGAGTTTCAAGTTGTGTTAAATTTATTTGATGACATTTTGTCTGTTGTGTTTAAGGCCCAGAACAGAATTTCATATTTCTTAAATAATATCTAGATTTCATTTTCTATGGCACTACATCTTTGTGTGTTATTTATGGATCAGAGTCTTGCTGCTGAGTGATTGCTGTACCCAGTGGTATACTTCTCAGCTTCTGTTCATTATCTGACTTTGGGGTAGATGCATCAAGCAAACGTAAAAAAATCAGAAACGTAAAAACCTTTACCGAATCTCAAATAACGAAGCATGCTCCAAAAACACAGCCCCAAAAAGTTTGGTGCGGTATTGGAAAGAACGATGCACTAATCCCCGTCGGTAATCGGCTCGTAAAGCATGTGCAAAGCAGCCAAGCGTTATGCTGGCTGCTCTGCGCATGCCAGAAACGTAAGAAAAAAAAGAAAACACAAACACGTGGCTCCCCACTTTCCCCTGCATGTCTCCACAAACATTAAAGGATCGGGAGGGGGCAAAGGCGCTCATCAGCAGCGTCCTGTATGGACGGCCTTGCCTTGCCCCCCCCCCCCCCCCCAAAGTCCCCGCTGCTCCCCGCTGCTCCGTTTGTGAAATAAAAGCTTTTAAAAATGAAACCTTTGCAGTTGCTGGGCTCCCCCTCCCTTCCTGTGTCTCTCTTCTTTAGTCGGCAATGCTCCGCCTCCTGCACTCCTCCACCTCTGTGCCACTCCCCCCCCCCCCACCGGACCCCCCCTCCACCATAATGGCCGGTGCAGCGCCTCTCACCTATGTTTGAAGGCGCTGCACAGGATGGATCAGCTATTCTTTAGCTCTTCTGTCTCCTCCGATGTCTCCTTTTTCTTCCTGTGTCCGCCCTCCTCTGACGTCAGCTATCTACGTAGATAACTGACGTCAGAGGAGGGCGGTCACAGGAAGAAAAAGGAGACATCGGAGGAGACAGAAGAGCTCAAGAATAGCTGATCCACCTTGTGCAGCGCCTTCAAACATAGGTGAGAGGCGCTGCACCGGCCATTATGGTGGAGGGGGGGGGTCCGGTGGGGGGGGGGGGTGAGCGGCGGGGACAAAATGGGGGGGGGGGCGGGGCACAGAGGTGGAGGAGGGCAGGAGGCGGAGCATTGCCGACTAAAGAGAGACACAGGAAGGGAGGGGGAGCCCAGCAACTGCAAAGGTTTCATTTTTAAAAGCTTTTATTTCACAAACGGAGCAGCGGGGACTTCGGGGGGGGGGGGGGGGCAAGCAAGGCAAGGCCAGGCCAGGCCAGGCCAGGCCGTCCATACAGGACGCTGCTGATGAGCGCCTTTGCCCCCTCCCGATCCTTTTTTAATTTAGTTTCCTTTTTTATTTTAGGCACAGGGAAGCAGGGAGCCACTTTTCTTTTAAAACATGCCAGCAATTTGGTTTTTCATCGTGCAGGGGGCAGTGGGGAGATGACAGCTCAGGCTTTAACGACAGGTCTGAGCTGACGTTAAATTTCTGGTGGTAAGTGAATCGTTGCTATCGTCGGTATGGTTAGTGCATTCCGAATTGTCTACATTTCAATGGTAGTTTCTCATTTGCATTCCAGTTTCGTTAGCTGCTACTGCCGTCGAAAAATAGGCTTTAGTGCATGGAAAGGATAGGAAATTCTTCCTTAAGGGCTCATTTAACGATGAAAAATGTTTAGTGCATCTGGGCCTTTGTGTCAACAAAAAGTAATGCCATTTAAACATGAGGGAAGGGTTAACTATCAATTATATGTGATTACAAACAAGATAACAAAAAAAGGATAATTTGCTGCTATTATTTAAAGGTTGACTTTTTTTTGTAAATAAATTATATTCTGTTTAAGGGAATATATTCACACACACACACCTACTAGAAAATCTGTTTTTATTGAAATGACAAAACATTCAAGAATCATACCGCAGTGCAACAGTTTTGCAAATAACTAAATAAACGTAAGAACCTCAATAGGATACAATAATAACCCCCCCCCCCCCCCAAAAAAAAAAAAATAAATAAAAAAAACAATCCCACAAGGAGCATACAGGACACCACAGCTGAAAACAACATCAATAAAAACCAAAGGTCTAGACTCCTATGACTTGAGGCTATGTTAATATTAGCCCAAGCATCCTCAAGCCCTGAAGATCTAAGGTGCCACCCTATGTGTATCATGAAACCTGTTCAAAACTTGACTATGTGCCTTTGGGGATATCGAGTGAATATAAGGCTCCCATATCATCAAAAATCTCTTTTGCCTTTTTAGGTGGTAATAAACAGCATAAGACTCCCACAACATCAATGTGTGGAATTTATTCCTCCAATATCAAAATGTCAGAGGCTGAGCCTGCAGTGCTACTCAAAAGCATTTTATCAGTCTACACTGCAGCAAGCCATGAAAGAGTGTGTTGTCACATAACTTACATTTCAGACATTTGGGGAGGGGGGGGTCAGCACATCCTGACAGAAGTATGCTCTATATACTACCCGCAATCGACACTCCTGTAATACCCCAGGTATTGATTTAAGCAAATCCAGAAGAGACCATACCCATAAAGGCCGCCCTATATCCTTAGCTCTTGTGTCCAATAAAGGAGTGTATATTTTAGGGAATTGAAACTTACACAATTCCCTTTGAAACAAAGAAACAGCGACTTGACCCACCATATTGCCTTCCAGAAAGTCCCATAGTAGTAGTGTACAGTTGTGGGTTTTGGGGGGCTCAGCACACAAGGTACGGGAGCTATGTACCTGGGAACAATTTATGAAGTCCACTACAGTGCCTCCTAGGGTGTCCGGCTGGTGTCCTGGCATGTCAGGGGGACCAGTGCACTACAAATGCTGGCTCCTCCTATGACCAAAGGGCTTGCATTTGGTTGTTTCTGAGATGGACGTCCTTGGTTTCCATTATCACCGAAAATCAGAAACGGCCAAGTCTAGGAACGACCTAAATTTCAAGATTTGGACGTCCCTGACCGTATTATTGAAACGAAAGATTGGAGGACCATCTTGTTTCGATAATATGGGTTTCCCCGCCCATCGGGACGTTTTGAAAGGACGTCCTCAACAAAACTTGGACGTCCCTTTCGATTATGCCCCTCATAGTGATGTTACGATACAAAGATTCAAAGAAAACTTTATCACACAGCTCTAATCTAGAACAAACCAAAGCAGACGATAATCAAAAAGAGACAAATTTTATATCAACAGATCAATTTAAACCACGAGGCTCAAGACATGATAACTGATGTATCCACCATCTTTCCACTGTAAAACAAATCATTAAGGGGTCTTTTTACCAAGCTGTAGTAAAAAAAAGGACCTGCGGTAGGTAGCCATTTTTGCCATGTGCCAGGGCCTTTTTTACCGCAGCGGGTAAAAAGCCCCTAAAAAGACATGGCCATGTGGTAAGATTATTCTTACCGCACGGCCATGCGAGGGGGAGCACTGAGGTGGCGATAAGGGCTCCCGAGGTAACCTGGTGCTAGAAATTCTGAAATTATTTTCTGTAGCACCAGAAATGGCGCACACTCGAGGTGGAACTACCGCCGGCGGTAGTTCCAGGTTACTACACGGCAACCCTTTATTAAAAGGTCCCCTAAAAGTGTGTGAAAACTCAAGGCAGTGAGAAACCCACAGTGCAGCATGATCCTGGCACTGAAGAGAACTACAATGTTCAATGAGTCAAATATTCAAAGATCTTAATGTATTCCCAACATATACAAATACACAGGGACACCAAACAGCATACATCATCTGAGAGGTCTGACACATAAAACGGCTGGAGAACCGAACAGGAATAGAATTCAAAGACAAAACAGAGCCAGAGAGGATCCACATACACTGTAACACCCACAAGGAAAAATGTCCCACAGTATATTCAAGGGTAGGAGATGTTTGCAGTGATAGTAAGAGGGAACTAAGATGTCCCAAAGATTACAGCCCTTCTTAAAAGCAAACAATAGGGAAGCAGAAAAACATCTATGCAGCTGAAGAATATGCCAATATTTTAAAACTACTGCTTGAACACAGTGAGCCTGTGGAGAATATGGTAACACAGAAGTGGGTCTCACATGAGAATCTCGAGTTGCAGGTAGTAACAAATAAAATCTCTCAGCCCACCGAGCATGTTTATACACCTTTTTTTTAGCACTGAATATGGATAACTGCATTCAGAAAAACATTGAAATAAATGAGAAGCTTGAACCTTAAAATCTTGAACTGTGAAACAAATGCTTCTCAAATGTAAGAATTGACCAACAGGAATCCCCTCACGTAGCTTACTGGGTGACAACTTGAATGAGGAAGTAATGTGTTGTGAATCTGTTGGTTTGCGATAGATGGATCATAAAAAATTATGACCAGTGTAACCGATAAATCCAAAAAATGAACGCAATGTGCATCACATGAAAAAGTACATTTTAAATTCTTATCGCAAGCATTCAACCATACAAAATCTCTTGCAACTGAACTTCAGTCCCCTGCCAAAGAATGAACACATCATCTATGAAACACCCCTCCCCCAAAAGAATATATTGGAATGGAAATGCGGTTAAAAAAAGATTCGAAATGCCCCACAGACAAGTTGGCCACATCTTGTGCAACCGTCACCCCTATCGCAGTCCCTATAACTTGAAAGAAGTATCTCCTTTGATGCACTATAAGAGGTCCTAAGATTGTGCTGATTTTATTATTATTGTCATTTTTTCTTTAGTTATCATATTTAGATATCCCATCAATTTATTTCATATAGAAGTGTATATCTTTACATGAAAATTTACATGTTCCCCCCTTTTCTCTTGTTATTTGATGTTCCACTTTTTAAAAGGGGGCAGTTTCCTCTTATTGTATTATATGAAGGGGAGAGTAGGCAGAGGAAGAAGCATCAGGTAAAAGGTGCTGTTCACTGAAAAAAAGGGGGTGCAGAGAACAGACTGACCAATGCAGGTAGCTGTAGTTCTGACCCCCTCCCTTCTTTCTGCCAGAAGCTTACTTACCCGTTGCCTTGAATTAGCACATATGAGCGGCACCCTCCATAACATTTGGGCCCTAGGCCCATGCCTAATTTACCTATGCCTTAATCCTGCCCCATCTACACACCCAGAGCAGTGTTTAGTGGGTCACACACAGGACTATAGGACAGTAAAGTGGGTGTTACCAGCCCTGACACTGCAGAGAAAATAGCATTTTATCACAATGGGTGTTCTGCTTTTCTACAGGATAGTTCTGAGTCAAGATTTCAAGGATGCACTGAAACAGCAAGGAAAATTTAACCCTGGCCTTCTACTCCAGTAAGGGAAAGGGAAATGGGACTTGATATACCGCCTTTCTGAGGTTTTTGCAACTACATTCAAAGCGACATATATTCAGATACTTATTTTTTGTACTAGGGGCAATGGAGGGTTAAGTGACTTGCCCAGAGTCACAAGGAGCTGCAGTGGGAATCGAACTCAGTTCCCCAGGATCAAAGTCCACTACACTAACCACTAGGCTACTCCTCCACTCCTTTTCTGGGCCCCTCAATGTTAAATACACCTCAGGTCAGGACAAAACTGAGGTCAGGCAGCATTTTGCAGATGTCTAAGCATGCCTCTGTCCAAGTTACAGCTTCAAGGACAGAATGAGTACAAGCACAGAGGTAAAACCAAGATTTATACAGATTCAGAAGGGCAAATATTTAGCTTAAAATATGCCAGCATCCATCTGGGCTGAAATGTGTTAGAGATAAATCTCTCTAATTAACTTTTTTCATTGTTTGTTTTTCATCATTTTGGCTATGTTACGAGACGCACTACTGTATAAATTACTATTTCTATTGTCCAGAACTGTCACCCAGACCAAGACCTCCCTAACCTTTGGTGCTGCCGTCTCCTACAGTCATCTCCTATTCCCAGGCTATTAATTTTCCCCTCAATGAATTGACCCAAATAGCTTCGCAGTTACTACAGACAGAAATATCATGTAGCTAAGATATCATCACAGCAAACTTTTATAGCTGTGAGCTCTAACCTGGGAATTTTAAAAGATATGCAGAACTAGAAAAATGCCGATGATCCACAAAATAGATCAGTTATGGGTCTCTTTTTCTTAAGGTATTAGTGGATTAACATCTTAAAGGCCTCCTGGAGATGTGCAAGACATTAATTTAAGGCTCCTTTCTTTACAGAATATAGTGCAAGTGGCCTAAAACACTTTAAGGCACAATCACTTTGCCCTGCAGCTAGTGAAAATGCTCATACCTAATAATCATCTAGAACATAAGAACAGCCATACTGGGTCACATCAATGGTCCACCTAACCCAGTATCCTGTTTTCAACAGTGGCCAATCCAGGTCACAAGTATCTGGAGGAATCCCAAACAGTAGTAAGATTTCATGCTATGGATCCCAGGGCAAGCAATGGCTTCCCCATGTCTGTCTCAATAGCAGACTATAGACTTTTCCTCCAGAAACTTTTTAAACCCAGATATGATAACTGCTGTAACCATATCCTGTGGCAATGAGTTCCAGAGCTTAACTATTCATTAAGTTAAAAAAATATTTCCTTCTATTCGTTTTAAAAGTATTACCATGGATCACGTGACGCCATGCCGGAGAGAGGTCGCATGTGAAGAACTCTCCGGCCCCTGAACTCTCCCCATGCGCATCAAACCGAACATAAAAAACCCAAAACAAATAATCTGACAGCGGGCAACGAGCGGAACGCCGTGCAGTCAAGCGGGAGAATCGGGAGCCCCGAAATGGCATCGAAAGCGGCGCAAAAAGAGAAGCTCAGAAACAAACCGGCGGAAGCCAAGATGGCGTCTCCGATGCAAAGCGCCGGTTCTTCTGTTGCCTCAGCATGGGTCGCGGAGATAACATCGGAGATGACCGCGGTGTTAGAGGAGATGCTGGAGAGGCGGCTGACACCACTAGACACAAAACTGGAGAGGCTGCAGGCGCATATGGATGACCTGACCCGAGAATGTGTGGCGTTTCAGACCAGAACCAGCCAGGTGGAGGACAGAGTAACGGAAGTGGAGGGAGAGCAGAAAAGCCTCAAGAAGAGGCTGTTGGACATGGAGCAAAAAGTGGAAGACCTGGAGAATCGATCCAGGAGAAACAACTTGCGCTTGGTGGGGATCCCAGAGGCCCTAGGGGGAAAAGATCTGGCAACTACGATGGAACAATGGCTGACAGACAAGATTGACTTCCCTGCCAGTATGGGCCCCCTCAGAATAGAGAGAGCACATCGCATAGGTCCCCGCCAGGCAGAGGGCTCCAGATCGCGAGTGATTATAATGAAAGTGTTGAACTTTGCACATAAACAATATATTCTCCAGGCCTCAAGATCGGAGGGTGCCCTAACATTTGAAAATAAAAGAGTCCTGTGTTTTCAAGACTATTCAGCTGGAGTATCAGGGAGGAGGAGAGCGTTCTCGGGCCTGTGTGCTAAACTGTATGCCATGAAGGTGCGGTTTACCTTAACGTATCCGGCTACATTGAGGGTAACATACAAGGGGACAACAAGGTCATTTGAGTCAGCTGAGGAGGCGAAGAACTTTGTAACCCAACTGGAAACAGAGCTTGCGGATAAAGCAGAAGAAGGCGCGGCGACCTGAATGGAGGGTGGAACACCGTCTGGCAGGAACCACAATCAAAATGGAGGACAGTAACCTGAATGCATAGGTTTGGGGAGTGTAAGCTATGAAAAGGGGGCAACGAGTTAAAGTTGGGTTTGGAAGCGTTAATGTTTAAGTGTTGAACAGTTGAAAATGTTTTGTTGTTTAGGAGGGATAAAATCTGATTACTATTGGGGGATATGATGAGGAAGTCTATGGGGGAACCTGGAAAAATGGAAGGAGGGGAGGGGGTGTCTACACGTGATGGTTCCCAGGCAGGGAACAAGGGAACTGGGGGGTAGGGTACAGAAAGGGGGTGGGGAGAGGGGGGGAGGGAGGGGGAGGGGGAGTCGGGGGAATGGTGGAGCTTATCAAGAATTAATACGATATGGAGATGGACGCTTAAGGGACACACAAATCTGCAGAAGGCTAAGAGGCAAGTGGAATATATTTGGGAAAACGAGCGTGGACTTGGGAGGGTGGAGGCTGGGACGCCTGCTCGAGTCTCGTTATAGAGATACTATCTTGGAGTGGCTCAAAACACCACACATATGGTAAAGTTGGTAACATGGAATGTGGGAGGCATTAACTCCCCAATAAAGAGAACAAAAATTTTACAGCACCTACAGAGGCATAAGGTTGATATTGCTTTATTACAAGAAACCCATCTCAGTCAGGCGGAACATGCTAAATTAAAAACGTGGTGGGTGGGGGAGTGTGTGGCAGCGGCAGCCCAAGGGAAGAAAAGGGGGGTGGCGGTGTTAATTCGTAAAGGGGTAGCAGCAGCGGTCAAACCCTTATATGTGGACCAGGGGGGGAGATATGTGGTGGTGGAAATGGAGAGCAAGGGTCAAAAAATCTTACTTGGGAATATCTATGCCCCCAACCAATACGATAAGAAATTTTATCAAGAGGTAGTGGGACACCTAGTGAATCATCCAGGAGTACCGGTAGTAGTGGGCGGAGACTTTAATACGGTGTGGGACCCCCAGCTTGATTGTTCTCAAGGGGCTCGCAGCGACTTGGGGGCATCAAATAAAGGCTTAAAAAGACTGGGGAACCTATTAGATTTGATTGACATCTGGCGAACTTTGCACCCCATGGAGCGGGACTATACGCACCTCTCCCGTGCACATGACACCCAGGCACGAATTGATTACATCCTAACTTCACAGGATTTATTCGGCAAAATAACTAAAACGGAAATTGGACCTTATACAATCTCGGATCATGCCTGGGTGAGCATGGAATGGGAGATGGGAGCCAGGGCTCATAGACATGGTCCGTGGAGATTCCCAGTGGAGATGTATAGAGATGTGGGGTTGAGAGAGAAGCTTAGGGAGTGCTGGCGAGCATATGAGTCATCAAATAGGGAACATAGGGACAATCCGGTATTGTTCTGGGATACCGCGAAAGCGGTGCTCCGTGGGGAAGTAATCAGCTATACACATTTCGCACGCTCAGCGCGGAACAGGGAAATACTGAGATTAAGTACCCAGATTTGTAGGGCCAGGCAACTGTTTGGTAGAACGCATAAGGGGGAGCATAGAACGCGTTTAATGGAATTACAAGTGGCGCTTAATGAGCTGTTACACCAAAGAGCCACCAAATCCTTAGCCTATTATAAATACCAGCTGTACAAGCATGGAAATAAGACAGGCCGCTTATTGGCCAGATTGGCACGTCCAAAAGGGGGGGGAGGTAGGGTGCTTCAGTTAAAGGATGGTCAAGGAGGGAAAGTGCGGGCCGATGGGGCTATTTGTGAGGTTTTCCTTAAGTTTTATAGTCAATTGTATGAACAACCTTTGGACCAGGGGCTCCAAGGGATTAATTATCTGAACAATCTTAACTTGCCCTCCCTGAGACAGCAAGATGTGCAGGAATTAAATCGCCCAGTGCAGGAAGAGGAGGTAGCGGTGGTGATAGCGAGGAGCCAATTACTTAAAGCGCCTGGCCCGGACGGATTACGGATAGAATTTTATAAGATGCTGGGGGAGGACATAATACCAACCCTGACTCAGTATTTTAACAGAACAATCGACAGGGAGGAACTGCCGCCTCATTTGGCGTTGGCGCAGATTGTAGTGCTGCCAAAAACAGGTAAAGACCCAGAACAACCAGAATCATACCGGCCTATATCCCTGCTAAATGTAGAGGCGAAAATACTGGCTAAGCTCATGGCGAATCGTATGGCAAGGGTGTTGCCGGAGCTAGTACATGAGACGCAGGTGGGTTTCGTGGAGGGGCGAACAGTAGCAAAAAACCTAAGAAAAATCTTAACAGCATTGGAGACAAGGGGTAGGAAAGGGACACCGTCCTTACTTATAAGCTTCGACGCTGAAAAGGCGTTCGATAGGGTCCATTGGGATTTCCTGTTCGCCACACTGGAGGCATATGGATTTACTGGGCGGTTTATGTCAGCGATACGGGCCCTATACCATTCCCCTCAGGCCAGGATTTTGGTAAATGGGATGGAATCAAGAACCTTTCCGATACTCAGGGGAACGAGACAAGGATGCCCGCTGTCCCCCCTTTTATTTGTACTGTCTCTGGACCCATTGATTCGGGATATTATAGATACCCCATCGGTAAAAGGGATAGAGACAGGGTCGTCTCAATTTAAAATAGCGGCTTTTGCGGATGATCTACTGGTAATGTTAACAGATCCACAGGCCTCTTTTGCGGCCTTAATGGAAATTATAAAGGAATATGGTGATTTTGCAGGCCTACGTTTAAATCTAACTAAATCTGAGGCATTGGCATCATCCGCAGAAGTGAAACGCAAGATGGGTGGAGACTTTCCCTTGAGTTGGGCGGAGGGAGCATTTAAATATTTGGGAATTAGGCTGACCCTGGACTTGAGGAAGTTGCATGTTATAAACTATACGGCTTTTATGGAGGGTACTAAGAAGCAGCTGGAGAAGTGGGGCCCTCTTCCCCTATCGCTGAGGGGAAGGGTGAATCTGATACAGATGATCCTCTTCCCACAATGGCTGTATCTGTTACAGACACTACCAATCCGATTGACAAGCAAAGACTTGAAAAATATACATAAGGCTTTCAGTAAATTCTGCTGGGCGGGGAAGAAACCTAAATTGCGATATAAATACATGCTAGGAGGTTGGAGACAGGGGGGTATGGGGATACCGGACTTGTCCTTATATAATCAGGCTTGCCTGGCCCGACATTTAGGGGACTGGTTCACACAAACTTGCATTTACACTCCCATAGACATGGAAAAGGAATTCTTTGCTCCATATGAACTTTTTTCGTTGTTACATCTTCCACGTAAGCAACTCCCACTTTGCCTGAGGAATAGTGTGATGCTACAGTCCATTCGAGAGGCATGGAAGGGACTAATACAGGTAGTGGGGGGGAGTCCCTCGACATCAGATCAGCTGACCCTTAGGGGGAATCCAGCTTTCCTGCCAGGCCTAGATAACCCAACGTTTATGGAGTGGGAGCGGATGGGAATAACCAAGATTGAACACCTATTAAGTGAAGAGGGGAATTTAATAGGGTATGAGGAACTACAATCTCGGATCGGGGTGGCTTGGGGGGCTAGATTTGCGTATGCCCAAGCGAAGCATTACATTACAGCATTAGATCCAGACTTGCTACGGCAACGATTGGGAAGTAAACTACAAGATTTTTTCGGGGAAATGGAAGTCACGGGAATGTCAGTGTCAGCGCTCTATAGAGCTTTGGTTAGACGCAAGCCCCCTAAAAGCTTTGCAGAAATCAAGCAAAAATGGGAACAGGAATCGGGGACAACATTAACGGGATGGAATGTGGGGCTCACATTGCAGGGAATTCCAGCCATCACCCAGGACGAGAGGCTCCGGGAAAGTGGGTTTAGAGTTGTTCTACGGGCCTATATGTCGGGACAACAATTGGCTCATGTAGATTTTCTGCAAGGGGCCACATGTATTAAGTGCGGCCACTACCCACACACATTATATCATGCCTTCTGGGCATGTCCCGGAGTGAAGGCTTTTTGGGGGGAGATTACTAAATTCTTAACTCAACTATTGGGGACCCCTGTGATAGGATCCTGGGAACACTTTGTGCTGAATACGCAAGGGGCATTTGGTAGGTGCTCTAAGACAGCTCGACTCCTGAGCCGTAAATTGTGCTTGGTGGCCCAGAAAAGCATCTTACAATACTGGACTGTACCGGAGGTGCCAGCCTACTGGCACTGGAGAAACCAAGTGCATTTGCTGGCTACTTGGGAAGCCAGGGGGGCTAAGGGGTCCCCGAAGAGCTTAGCGCGGTTCACACAGATTTGGGGCCCCTATTTACAGACATTGAGTCCTAAGGGGCGAAGCTTGCTTCTGAATAAGGGGTAAGAGGATACTAAAGGAGTCCCAGAGAGCGTCCAAACGATATATATGGCTTCACTAGGGGGGGAGGGGGGGGTGCCCTAGGACTATCAGAGTCCAAGCCCTGGGGCACGAGAGGGAGGGATAGGGGAGGGGGGAGGGTGTGGGAGGGGGGATGAAAAGGGGGAAAAAGCAAAGTTGATGACAGACTTATACACTAGTTTTTGTTATATATGTTATGTTGTGGCCATGTTATTCAGGCCAGATATGGAATATGTCTAATTCTGATTGTCATCAATAAAAATGTTGAAAACTTAAAAGTATTACCATGTAATTTCATTCAGTGTCCCCTAGCCTTTGTACTTTTTGAAAGAGTAAAAAAAAAAAATCAATTCACGTTTACTCATTCTATATCACTCAGAATTTTATAGATCTCTATCTTATCCCCCCTCAGCTGTCTCTTTTCCAAGTTGAAGAGCCCTAACCTATTTAGTCTTTCCTCAGAAGATGAGTACATTATAATAATCTGTAATTTCCATGCATTCATGTACATTGTGGTCATGTGTACACCCCATGCAAAGTATGCACCAGAAATTACAGTGCATACTTTCCACTAGTTGTTATTCTATAAGTAGCCACTTACGCACATAAGTAACTAAAATATCACCATTTAAATGTTTCCTTGCCACCTAAAACTAGGCAGCTCCTTATAGAATTATTCCCTCAAGGTAAATATTCAGCTTCACAGTCAAAGTGTGATTTGAAACTTCTATGTTAAGATAGTTCAAAATCATGCAAAGCTATGGTGGCAAGTCTATAAATTTAGGCACACCAATGCCATGTACTGAGCGCCAAGATGCTGTTACAGAATACTAGCATAAGTTGGCATTGGCGGCAATCATAACTGTTGGCACCTAAGTGTGCCCTGAAGTGCACATAACTTATGTGCATAACTTATAGAATCTTATATTTCGGAGATATACCCATGACCTGCCCACTTCATAAGTACTGCTATACTGGGACAGACCGAAGGTCCATCAAGCCCAGCATCCTGTTTCCAACAGTGGCCAATCCAGGTCACAATTACCGAGCAAGATCCCAAAAGAGTACAATATATTTTATACTGCTTATCCTTGAAATAAGCAGTGGATTTTCCCCAAGTCCATTTTAATAATGGTCTATGGCCTTTTCCTTTAGGAAACCTTCCAAACCTTTTTAAAACCCCGCTAAGCTAACACCCTCGCCATGTGATAAGTGATTTTGGCATCTATTTTTATGAAATAGCGCTTAGCACTTATGCATGTAAATTCCAACTAGCAAAATCATTTACACACATAAGTACACCTATTCTAGAAATTGGTGCTTGTAATCTGTGCCTAAATTTAGGCACATCTTATAAAATTGCCTTTCACCTTTTTACAAAATGCAAGAAATACCAAGTCATATGCTCACATAACAAGAACCTTCTTCACATGTGTTAAGGAGCATGTTGGAACTTCTCCCCACCTGTGGTGCTGCATCTCTCCCACCATACCCTGCTCACAATCTGGCATCTACTATACCATAAACTCACTATATTAAACTTGGGTTCAAAATAATTTATCTTTTTTTATTTTTATGTATGCACTTTTAAAAAAATGCTATAACCATCTGATGGTTCCATTGTGACACCACCACATATTCCTCTTTGGGATATAATGGGTGTAAACGGTATGGTCTGAGCACATTTAAAATAATTTAAAACACTTTATAGTATTTTTTTTAAAAGTGCATACATAAAAATAAAAAAAGATAAATTATTTTGAACCCAAGTTTAATATAGTGAGTTTAAGGTTTAACTTGGTTTGTGGATTTGTTCTTCCTGATTTTTTGTGATCTACTATACCATGCCATACTTTGTATTGTTTTAGAATATTTTTACTGCTGTAATTGCCTATAGCTCATGTTTGATCTATTCTTACTGTACATGCCTTGAATGAACTCCTTCAAAAAGGCGGTAAATAAATCCAAATAATAAATAAATTTCTCCCCCTCCACTACCCCACTCCACCCCACCACCATTCTCCTCCTCCTCCTCCTCCCTCGGCATGGGTCCAGCATCTCTCCCCCTCCACTACCCTCCCATTGCTCTTGCTCTCCCCCTACATTTACACTACCCACCCATCCCCTCCCCTCCAGTGACCTGGCATTTATCTCTCGAGTCCCTTCCCATCACCAGCAACCCTGCATCTCTCCCTTCCCTTCCCCAAAGCCCGGCATCTCTCTCTTTACTCTTTCCCTTCCCCACCCTAGCATATCTCTCTCTCCGTTTGCCTCCCCACCACCCACGGAATTTTTTTTCCCTCTCTCTGAACCCCACCTCGGTCTATCTTAAAACTTTTCATTTGTATCGGTCGCTAGCAAACGACAGTGATTTCCACGCGCTGACAACTGTCTGCTACCGACCCCGAATCACCCGACCGATCCCGAACCTTTGCTGTGTGACGCATATCTACCCCGTCGGAAACAGGAAGTTGCGTCACATGAGGGGCGGAAGAGCCAGAGGAAAGGCTCCTGCTTCAGCCAGAGACAGAGTGGCACTGCCGAATCTGAGTTACTGCCTCTGTCAGCGACCTATAAAAGCGAAAAGACGTTTTAAGGTAGATTGAGGTGGGGTAAGAGTTCAGCAAGAAGGGAAAATGCGGGATAGTGAGGGAGCGGGGCGTGGGTGCGGGATGAGATTCTGCATTATGTGAGGGGATGTAGGTGAAGAGGTGCTGCACCATGTGGGGTGGGGGAGAGAGTGAGATGCTGTACTATGGGAGGGGAGTGTTGATGGAGAGGTACTGGAGTGTGGGAAGAGAGTGGAGAGAGATATGTCGGGCCATCTTGGTGGGGGAGTGGAAGGAGACAGGGAAATATGCTAGACCTCGGGGAAAGGGACGAGTTGTTGGAGAGATGCTGGACTATATGGGGAAGTGGAGAGAGAGGAAAATATGCTGGACCTTGGAGGTAGGAGTTGGAGAAATGTTGGACCATGTTGGGGGGGGGGGTGGAGGGAGAGAGAGGGAAAGATGCTGGACCTTGGAAGTAGGAGTTGTTGCAGATCCTGGACTATGTAGGGGGAAGTGCAGTGATAGAGAAGGAGAGATGCTGGACCATTGTGGATGAATGTAGGGAGAAATGAAGCTTAGTGGAGATTGGGTGGCAGAGCCGTGGGAGGTGGGGCTGGTGCTTGGGAGGTGGGGCTAGTGCTGGGCAAGACTTCTACGGTCTGTGCCCTGAAAATGGCAGATACAAATCAAGGAAAGGTATACACAAAAAGTAACACATATGAGTTTATCTTGTTGGGCAGACTGGATGGACCGTGCAGGTCTTTTTCTGCTGTCATCTACTATGTTACTATGTTATGTTATAGTGGGAGGAGTGGAAGGAGAGGTTCTGGACCATAAAGGAGAGTGGAAGGAGATATTCTGGACCATCTGGGGGGGGGGGGAGGGAGGCGTGGAAAGAGATGCTGGACTATCTGGGGGGGGGGGGAAGTGGAAAGAGAGATACTGGACTTTTGGGGGGGAGGTGAATGGAGAGAGATGCTGGACTATAGGGGAGGAGTGGAGGGAGAGGCGTTGGACCATGTGGGGTGGGGGGAGAGTGGAAGGAGAGAGAGGGAAATATGCTGTACCATTGGGGGAGGAAGTTGATGGAGAGTGGTGGACCTATTGGGGGGAAGAGTGGAGGAAAAGAGACAGAGATGCTAGACCACGAGGAGGGGAGTGGAGGGAGAGATGCTGGACCATTGGGGGGAGTGGAGGCAGAGAGAAGGAAAGAATGCTGAACCATTGGGGGGGAGTTGATGGTTAGATGGTGGACCTTGTGGGAGGGCGAGTCTGTTTTAATCATTCCCCCAGTAAGTAGTTCCCTAATCCCTTATTTCTCCTGTTTGTCTAGAATAAATTGTAAGCTCTGTCGAGCAAGGATTGACTCATACATATTTGGTTTATAGCATAAGTAATAGTAGCATGGTTTCTGAAAATTAAGAATGGTTTTAAAGAGACAAACTTTGATCCTCCAACATATGATTGACAGGAGTAGAGGAGTAGCCTAGTAGTAAGAGCACCAGCTTTGACATCATGGGGTGCTGGGTTCAAATCCTACTGTTGCTTCTTGTGATCTTGGGCAAGTCACTTAACCCTCCATTGCATCAAGTACAAACTTTAAATTGTGAGTCCTCCAGAGACAGAAAAATACCTAGTCTACCTGAATGTACACCACCTTGATGGCTTGCAGTTGGTATATAAAAATGCAGTTTTAACCAATTCACATAAAGAATTGAAGTGTCAGTATGACCTGTAATGTGCTGATTCATGCTGACAGTGGTGAAATATCCAAATTTTTCCATGAAGTTCATCACTCCTCAGCAGTCCTAGGCCTGCATTTAGGAATAATAGGCAATCACCTCCAGCTCCAAATTTGGAAAGCTCCATCTGGTCCTTGTACCCAGGAGTTGCTTGTTGTCCCTCCTGCCCTTCCCGTGTGCAGGGTACAGGATGGGATTTTGAGGAGAAACAGGAGAGGAACAGTTAAGGCTCAGCTTGCAGTTCTCTATGATCCCAAGATTTGGGAATGAGATGAGGTCAAAATGGAAGCACAATTCAGGAGGAAGAGAATATGGAGTCAGGGAGAGATGAAGGAGAACAATATTGGGAGAATCCCCAGAGGGGAAAGAGAGTATTGTGTGAAAGAGTGTGGATTACTGGCATAGGGAGTGGGATGGAAGATGAAAGATCAGTTGACACCCTTCTCCTCAACCTGCTTATCAACAGTTCCCAAGTATGTCCTGCTGGCAAGGATCCAGTGGAGTGGAGGAGTAGCCTAAATGGTTAGAGTAGTGGGCTGAGAACCAGGGAAGCCTGGCTCAAATCCAACTGCGGCACCTTGTGATCTTGGGCAAGTTGTTGCCTCAGATTGTAAACCCTACAGAGACAGGTAAATACCCACTGCACCTGAAAATAACTCACCTTGAGCTACCACTGAAAAGGCATGAACTAAATCCAGCATCCCCTCTCCCTTCCAAATGGTCCTTTCCCTCCTTTTTTCCTGCTTCTGGCAGCAATATAAAAATATTTTGTCCCAACCTTGAGACACCCTCCCCATCTCACATCAGATCCCACAGTAACAGGAGCAGGGCTGCTGTAGGGCTTCTGAGCACGCACCTCCTCGCATGTCCAGTGCTACTTCTTGCCATTCATATCATGGTCAAGGGGAAAGAGGAGAGGAATAAAGAGAGCAGGGGGCATAGAGAGAGGAGGACCAGGGCAGGAGCATCCTAGGAAACCTCCCCCTACTGTCCAATACCTGCCCCCCTGCTCCCACCCCCACTGAATAACTGGGTGTCAAAGTCCCAAATCCAGCCCTTGCATCAGTAGGACCTGCAAACTCATTCCAGCTCCCAGGCTTGATTGTAAACTCTGGCCTCCTAACTGGAGATACAGCAGCCTGGGCTTCCAGTGGGGCTCCAGCCCCCTTGGATCTTAAGGTACAATCTCTTATGGTGCTTACCACAAAAGGAGTCCCTTTTCTCATCTGGCATGTTAAGCTGTCTGGCTCTGGATGCAGTGAGATCATCAAGGGAGCCCACTGATGCTACCAAAAGTGGTGGAGGAGGTGTGCGCTGATGAAGGGTGAATGTATCCTCACAGTCAAGAGTGTGATCTCACACAAGCCCTCCCAAACTTGCACCTTTCATCATATCCAGGACCTCTGGTTGCCCTCTGACAAGGAAATCTTGCAGCTCCATCAGAGGGAAGGCTCCAAAGATGGCCCCTTCCTCTTTCCTATCTTAACAAAGGCAAAATTCAAAAAGATGTAAAATGAAGCCTGCCCCAAGGGAGAGGGACTTATGTCCTGCATCAGCCCCCCCCCCCCCCCACCCCATTGTAAATACGCAGAGATTTTCCACCTTTTCATTGAACAATTAACTATGATGGAGATCTCTGTTGCTGGTATTCCTCTGTTTGTTTTCTCATACTGGGTTCTGTGCCTGCTTTTCATTGTGGGCAGTCCCAGAGCTTGTTCTGGGTGTGTGACAGCAGCCATCGTGGTTAGTATTGCTGTTAAAGAGGAGAGAAAATCCGCTGGCAAGCGGAGAACTCAAACGCCCCACGGTAAAGACAACAGAGAACAGAAAGTGGGAGTCGCTCTCCCACTTTCTGTTCTCTCTAGTATTGCTGTTAAACCTTTGCGTAGCACTGCTGAGACACACATAAGAGAGCTTACCATCTAAACTGCCTTGAATGGCTTTGGCCAGATCTAATGGTATAGAAAGCTTTATAAATAAAAGTCAGCTATTTTGCTGACCAGGCAGAGCTGGAGAGAGCCAAAAGCAGCACTGGAAAAGGGCCATGCCCAATCAGCTGTTGGTAGAAGAGACAGAAAATAAAATTTGTGTGACATCGTGCACCCGCAATTATCATTTCAAACATCAAACGCAGGGAAGAGACATGACATTTCTGTTCAAGACTCCTGTAACTGGGATATTCTTGTGCATATGAAAGCTCTATGGACTCTGTATATAATAAGCTTGGTAACACTGAAGAGCAGCATCTTGTGAGACGCTTTCTGTATATAAATGAGATAAAGGGTATTATTGGGAAACCTCTGAAGGTACAAAAAAGAAGCACTAGATAAAACTGTAGTGCCTGTGAAAGCCTACCTGTTCAGAATGTATTTCTCGCTTGCCCCATGTAGATGGCATGGATGGGCAGACTGGATTGGCCATGAACTGGTCATTATTCAAACTGATTGAACCAGCCAGAAATGGCCGCTGACCAGTTAAATTACTTGGTTGGGGCTATCTACTAATTTTCAGCGGCACGTACCCAGTTAGTGCTACTGAAAATGACCAGTTAGCACTTAACACAAAACCGGCTATTTTGGGTGCGTTCCGGGGCAGAGTCGGCACTTGGTCGGTTAAGTGCCAATATTCTGCACTTAACAGGCCAGGGTTACTGCATAAATGAGACTGCAAAAAAATCTAGCCTACCTTTATGCGGTAACCATGACCAGTTAACTGCTGGATGTCGACTTAACTGGCTATGCGTTAGTTGGCTCCGTAAAAGCTGGATATTCAGTGCTGAAGTCCGGACATGGCCTGGCATTGAATATCTGGGAATAACGCTGGCAGCAGTCAGTAAAACGCACATCACTGCCAGCAGAATATTGACCCCCATGGTCTTTATCTACTTTCATTTTTCTATTCTTCTATGTAATTATCTGAATCCTTTTTTGTAGCATGATGGATGTGTGCTAGTCTTTAGCCCTACTTGTTTTGCAGGTGTAAGTTGCTGGATCCTGTTGAGATGTACATTCCTAGGACACATCCTTTTTTCTCCATCCTCTCAAGTAAGCGTCAGCCACATAGTCTTATTCGGCCCGGCTGTCATCACCTTCCTGTTTGCTTGCCAATAACTCTCATGTTCCCTTAGAGATGCACATTGGTACATCATTGTGAATGGCTTTAGTGCATGTTGTGCAGTCCCTTAACAGTTGTGATTGTGTTTGTTAGGCCTGAAGACCCTCATGGCCCAGTGAATGCAGACACAAGCAACATGGATTCCTCCTCCTCTGTCACATCTCGGTCGTCTACAGTACCAGGTATTGGAGGCTCATACTGATTCATCGTCATCTGCAAGATCCTGGTTATGAGAATAAAAGGCAAAGTTTATTCTGCGTGGTTGACAAATTTATATTCCCCTGTGCATACAGCTGAATTTGAAAAAGCCGAAGGGACCTTTTGAATTGGAGAGTTAGCACAATCCTTTGGCCCTGAACTGGCCTTGGAGAGGAGGAAGCCATACAACTGGTTCCAGTCCAGATCCCCAGCAGGAGGAGGAAGTTGTGTCCTTGGTCCCCAACTGAGGCCTAGTTGGGTAGAAAGAGAACCGCAGCAGGTGGAGGAAGGAGTGGGGAGATGGAGAAAAGAGAGCGAGGGAGTTCGGGGAGGAGAGGAGAATTGGGGGTGGAAATTGGAGGAGGAGGAAAGTCTTGCATCTGGGAGAGGGGAAATAGGGGGAGTAGGGCCTGTAAGAGAGTTGAGTTGAGTGGGGAGTTGCATGTTTCAAGAAAGAAATGCACTCACTGTGTACTCCCGCTATAATCCCTCCCACTGCTCTTTCCAAATTATTCAGTGGTAGGCAGGAGTGCATAGTGTATGCATTTTAAGCCCAGTAAGGTTCTTCATATCAGTTGCTAGTGGAACTGGATTTGCTGTGAAAAGTCTTGAAAGGGGGTTAGGCAGAAGAGCTTGCAGTTCATCTGGGGTTTGTGGACAGTAAGGCTGATTTAAAGATTGTACTGAAAATTAATATTTAACATTTCTGTGTGCTTGGATTTTGTGTAACTATTAAGTAACTTCAGTTGTTGGAAACGTACCCATTTTACATAGGATGTCTAGATCAGAAAAGGGGGGGGTCTGAGTTGGGACATTGAAGATTTCCTGGGTCATTTTATAAAAAGCTCACTGAACACAGAGGTTTTTTGTAAAATATGTAAAAGGACATGCAGGAGTATATGTGCATTTGCCGACATTTACACAAAAAACATGCAGAGAAAGAGCGGCTTCAGTCGGGGTGTTAGACATGTATTTGACAGTATTTACATATGGAAGTGCTAGTAAATAAACAATGCCAGATTTTATAACATTACAAGAGGAGGCAGTTACAGATCTGAGTTCCATGCTGGAGAACTGCACGGGAACGGGGTTAGCGGGAATCCTACAGGGGTCCCCTCTGGGTCCACAGGACTCTGTGGGGATTCCCCACTAGGTCCGCAGGGATGGACGCAGGTTCTGTGGGGTTTCTGCAGAAATGTAGTGCCAGACCAGCCTACCTGTCCTTTCCATGTGTTTCTAAGCTGGCTTAGCAATTATAATAACACTAAAAAATATTAATGGATATGGTCAATAGCATTGAAATTTCCATAAGCAGTGAAAGGGGAAGTTATCAACGTGTGGTATTATATAGATAAGGCCAGATTTAGTAAACAGCTTCCAAAGTTAGATGGCATTAAGATTCACGCTAAGCTAGTATTCTGTAAAGGACACTGTGTGCAGAATGCCCTTTAATGCTACTACTACTACTTATCATTTCTATAGCACTACATACAGAATACTAGGGTAGCGTACTTTCTGGGCCTAGGCACAAGAACTTGCTACTGCCAAAAGGTGGTGTAAATCCTTGCTCCCAGCTGATGGCAGTTGTGTGCACAAATCTAAGTATTCTATAATATTGTGCCTAATTTTTGAGAATATTCTGACCCACCCATGCGTCTCCTGTGGCCATGCCTCTTTCGAGTTGCATGCTATGAAATTTAGGCGTGCATGTTATAGAATAGGGCAGATCTGCAGTTAAGTCCTAATTAGTGCCAATTAAGTGCTTGTTAACATCAATAATTAGCGCTTACTTGGCTAATTAGTTTACACGTGGATCTGGGATCTGCACCCAAATTTGGACGACCTATACAGAATCCTGGAGATAGTGCCACTCTGCACTTTCCTCCCACTGCTTCTCCTCTGACTTATCCCCCTTCGCTATCGTCTCATTCTTGACTAAAGACCCTTCTGAATATCCCCCTCTGTTTATTGTCTTTCCTGATAACTTTGCCTCTCTTCCCCTGTCTGATATAAGTCTCTGCTGGCACCAGACTTTGCGTTCCTTTTCTTCTTATCCTTCGAATCTTGTTTTATTCACTGCTCGTAGCAGTCAGCAACAGTGGTTCCATTCAGGATTACTATTACTCAAACGTCAGCTATGCAAATCTGACCGCTTGTGACGTAAATCTCACATGATGGACACCCGTCTTTCCTTCAAGAACATTTCACGTTTATACAGTTCCCATTTCAAACATGCAAAAAAGGTCGTCTTCTCTAGGCAGATTGCCACTTCCCACAACCCTGCTAAAAAACTGTTTCATATTGTCAACTACCTCCAATTCTAACACTCATGTTCAACTACTCCCTGATGCCCTTTCATCTTTGTTTTCAGCCAAGTTTGATAATCTTCTTTCGTCCTTTCCTTCAGACAATTCTTTTCCTTTACCTACTCATATACCAGACTCTACTTGCTCTGACTTATCCTCCTCTTGGTCTGGTCTACCTTCTCCCTGCCATTCTTAATTCACACAGCTATGTGAAAACCATGAAGTTGACCACCTCTTCACTTGATCCTCTCCCATCAAGGTGGTTGTTTTCCTCTAGACATGGCTTACTGCCTTTAGCTCGGCATATGATTTGTCAGAGCTTAGTCCAGGGCTCAGTTCCAGCCTCCACTGGCTCCCCGTTGAATACTCGTTTTAAGGTCCTCTCATTTACTCATAAAGCCTTACACCTAGGAGTTCCCTCATACATTTCTTCGGTAGTTATCCCATATACTCCCATCCATGCCCTCAGGTCTCTGGACTACAATCATCTCGTATTGTCCTCTCCAGAATGTGCCCACTATGAGACTACTCGGAAATCGGCATTCTTTTTCATAGCTCCTAAGCTCTGGAATAACCTTCCTCCAGAGATTTGTTCCAAACCATCCTTTGTCAAGTTCAAGATTTTGTTAAATACTCATTTTTTTTCATTCTGTTTTTGGCTCATCCCTTGAGTTCTGACAGCTGTATAATCTCCTGTAACCTGTGACTTGTAATTTTATTGTGTTTGCCTCTTACTTTTACTTACCTTTGCTTTTAATTATGGCATTCCCTTCCTTGTTTTATTTGTTAATTTTTACTATTGTTTATGCATCAATATGATCCTCTTTTTGGAAATTGCGGTATATCAAGTACTGTTAATAAACATAAACACTCCAACTACCCTGGTGCTATCTGTATAGTGCCAGCGCAGAGCAAAGATGTTGTCAGCATGCACCTCTCCGGGCTGTCTGCTCTCGATCCGACACCTCTCCGTGCTGTCCGCTCTCCACTCAACACCTCTCCGTGCTGTCTGCTCGCGACTTAACACCTCTCCGTGTTGTCCGCCTTCACCCACCCAATTGGGGCTAATCCACCTCCTAAGAGGAACTGCATCTGCTCACTTGCAAAAAGTAATTATACACAGTACTGTGGAATACAGCGGGAAAACAGTATGTCCACTGTACTACCGCTGCTGGTCTCTGTGCACCTTGCTTCACTTCTCCAACACACAACAATCAACAACAGTTCAGAACAGTTCAGTCTTAGAACTCGCCAACAACTTGGGATAAACCTGTGGATCAGTCTATGCCTCCTCTCCTTTCTTCTACTGCCTAGGAGTTGGAGGCATTTTCACCACCCTCGCTTGTCAGCCACCAGCACTCTGACAACCTCCCACATAAATGTTCAGACTGACCTTCTTCAGGTACTTAATCCCGCTAGTTCCATGAAGTCAGATCTCCACTAGGCATTGTCACTTAGCGGCCCCAAACCTCTGGCTTCTCTCTGTGCAGTCTCACCCATTTCCACCTTCCTTTGTCTAGAGCAAAAGAACTCCATCTGCTCCTCCCCACTCTCCTTCATGACATTTTCACTTCCCTCTCCTAGTTCAATCTCCTCCCACTCCATGGAGTCTTCCCCCACCCTCTCTCCCAGGTGCTGCCCCTCCCCCTGATTATCTTCCATCTCCCAATCACCCCCTGACTCTACTACCGGCTGGGAGTTGTGGTACTGTTTCTCTTGTTCCCTCCTCCCTTGCAAGTGTTGCTGGGCTCTGTAGTTCTCTTCCCTTTTCATCAGTCTCCTACTCCCTTTTCCCCTCTGAGGGTTTTTCTCCTTTCCTCGCTTACTGTCACTATCAGCTCTTCTCTGCCTTCCTTCTACCTCCTCCTTACAATGTCCTAACTTAAACCACTCAGCTCTGCTGATATGTCACCACTGTCTGTATAGAAGTGGAGGTCAGCGCTGTCTTCATATGTTCATTGCCGCTGCTTTTACAGATAGTGGTACTGACGATATGTGAATTCTTTAAACATTGCAAAATGTTGGTTATGGGGTTTTTGAATATTAGGCCCATTGATGCTTGCACAGACTGTGCATGGCCAACAGTTGACACACAAGTCAAAACTTCTGCAAACATAACCCAACACTTACAGAATGTAAGTCACATTTTAAAACATACTCTATTCAGAATCAGAGCCAAGGTGGCCAACATCAAAGATGGGACAGTGTTTTTCTTCCTTTTTTTGCTGCTTGTCAACTTGGCTGTGATTTATATTCGTTTTAGAATAAATCATGCTTTTGTTTTTTAATTTTGATTTGTGTAGGCTTATTTATGTTTTTTTACAGTGTTTGAAAAAGACATACCAAACTTACAATTACATAAAGTTTTTAAGGAAATGTTCTGTTCTTCCTGGGTGCTCTACATCTCTTTCATCCCTTGCTGAATGAATGACCAAGCAGATCATTTAATGCAGACCTCTGTGATAGCCCCTCAAGGGGTTGCTTCTTCCCCAGCAAGTAGGCTTGCAGTTCCTAGTGCATGTCAGGCCACTGTTCCAGAGTACTAGTTCCTTCCTGAGGAAGTCGCATTCCTTCTCAGAGAGCTGTGTCCTAACCACCTTAAAGGAGTAATTCAACATGTCTGATTTTATCTGATACCTCGTTTTTAAATATGTACCATATGTTTTATTGTTACTTGCCTAGAATTATAGGTTAGCAGACGATACATTTTTAAAATAAATGTATTAAGAGTTTTATTTGTGCAGCATCTTAGTAACCTGTGCTGTTAAATGAGCTAACATCAGTGCATATTTGGAAAAAAATGGCATTCCATTACTTACGTTCCCACTATTCCAGAACCAGCAGGTGGAGATAAAGAACTGAAACCTGAGCTGAGACATATGTCTTGGCATTCAGTCCAGCTCCTCAGTATTTTCTGTCTCCAGCAAGTGGATGGACAGACTTTTCAGCCTCTGGTCCTGAGTGATATGCTTCTGGTCCAGTTGGTCAACTGGTCCTCAGTTGAGCTTTGTGGGTGGCTTGAGGCTACAGAGTCAAATCTGATGGTCTTCAGATCCCTGTCTTTGACGCCCTGCAAATTTACTTCTTCTCTCCCTTCATCTCTCCACTGTTTCCTGTGGAGCTCTCCTTTTCCAGCACAACAACCTTTAAAAAAAAAAAAAAGAAGGAAAGAGGTTTGCTGGAGGGCATGGGACAGAGTATCAGTCCTGATTGTTTTCATCTGTCGTAAGATTTGTGGAGACTTTGAGCTTGGAGGGAGCAGCCAACAGTAGTAAGTCCGACTTATGTTTGACTCAAACAGCTTGGAGCTGCAAGTTCTACTTGATGCAGAGGAAGGATTCTTACTCACTACTTGAGACTGTGTTGTGCTGCACTTGTGCCAGTCGAGGTGAATGGCGACTCCCACAGAAGCAGTTAAGTGATTTTCCTGTTGGGGCATTGTAGTGCGTGCAAGCCGAAAGCCTCTGGTCGTCCATCTTCAGGGGGGCTCTTGATTTCAAGACAGCAGATGGTACCAGCTTGGTCGTTAGCAGTATGGTCAGAAGTCCCATTTTCAGGAACACCAATCTTCCTTTCGTGGAGACAGGAAGTCCTTCTCTGTCAGCTAGAGCATCCAGTGTCTCCCGAGCTTCACAATGATGTGAGGCTGGTCCGCTCTTCTCTTCTTCAGGTGGGATGATGTCTTCAGGCGCTTTGGGATGTGTGGGCCCAAATCACCTCAGACTAGTGGATTCTGGATATTCTTACAGAAGGTTACAAGTCGGAGTTCTCCTGCCCAGTCGCTCCTTTCTTCTTGAAGTCCTTCCCACTATTCCAGAGGCCCATCTGAGGTTTCTGAGATGTTTAGTTGATGCGAAAAAATGGGTCAAATAACAACTGTCACCTTGCATGGTGCTTCCTGCATATCTCTTCCTCTCTACAAGTTATCCAGAGATGGGAGAGGTCTACACGTTTGCTCGTCTGGTAAGTTAGATTAGCAAGTTGTTTAAGGTTGTTGTGTTTATTCTGAGTTTACCCTTACTGCTTGTCTACATAAATACTGAGGACCTGGACTGGATGCCAAGAGTGATGTCTCAGCTCCATTTTCAGTTCTCTTATCTCCACCTGCTAGTTGATGGACACAACTATTCCACAGGTTCTGGAATAGTGGAATGGACTAATGGGAAAAGAATTATCAGGTAAGACCTAATTTCTCCTTTGATAATGTGCTTCTTGTCCTGCAGGCCTCAAAAACTTAATAGCCACCAGTTGTGTTGGGTGCAATGTATGGAATCACCCTCATCTTCTTAGACGGAGGATATTGTATGATAACCAGAATGGAATCAGTTTTCTGTTCTTGTCTTTTTTCTTCTTTTGAAAGAATTGCCAGGTTTTTACTATGACCCAGAAAAGAATCGTTATTTTCGTCTCTTGCCTGGGAATAACAACTGCAATCCTTTGACCAAGGAGAGCATTCGGCAGAGGGAGATGGAGAGCAAAAGACTAAGGCTCTTAGAAGAAGACCGGCAGAGAAAGGTGGGCTGTAGGCAGTTTTTCCACCCTATTCTCTGTACTGAAGATTGCAAATTGTGTTGTCAAACTGTTCACCAAAATACTGTATTTGCTTGATTACAAAGCTATATTTTTATCTCTAATGTTTTGTTCTAAAATGGATAGTTGCCTATAACTGGGCTTCTGATATTGTTTTAACCAACAAACAGTAGTTGGAAAGTAGCCTAATGGTTAGTGCGGTGGGCTGAGAACCTGAGGAACTGGATTCAATTCCAACTGCTGCTCCTTGTGACCCTGGGCAAGTAACAAACCTCCATCGCCTCAGGTACAAAAACTTTGATGGTGAGCTCACTAGGGACAGAGAAAGTACCTGCATATAACAAAATGTAAACCTGTTTGATTGTACCACAGAGTGGTGGTATATCAAAGAAGCATTACTCCTGATGCAAAAAAATGAACATTGATGTTTCTTGGAAAAATCTCACTTCCCTAAGACTCTTTCACATTTACCCTGGTCTGTCTTGCATCCTCAACTCTGTTTTTGTGTCTCTTCTGTGCTGATGATTCGTAAGTGACACAAATGAGCAAATAACACATCAAAAGGGGGACAGAAACATTTATTTTCAACTGGTGAAGATCTCGCACAACAGTTGCCCGACATGGCCTCATTTTGCCTACCAGTGGGATGCATCAAGAGATAAACACAAATTAGCACAATCAAATAAGAAATAATAATGAAATCTAAATAAACATACGAATCTCTGACATTCCAAAAATAAAAATACATACGCAGTGGAGATCTAATAATCACATAAAAACTCTTAAAGCAGTTGAGGTTGCAAAAGCTAAAAACAGGAACATAATTCAATGCAGTCAAGAGTATAAGATAACATATACAAACTTGAGTATTAGTAAAATAACTCACCCAACAGCAGGTAAGTCTTACAAGCTAAAAACCCTGCTATTTATACACCATTTGTTTTGTCATCACAATTGTGAAATAAAATGTGATCTAAAAAAAAAAAATCTAACGGCCCTGTTTACTAAGCCCGCTGTAGGTGCACTAGCGTTTTTAGCTCACGATAAAAATGAGCATGTGCTAACACTAGAGACACCCATAGGAATATATGAGTGTCTCTAGCATTAGCGAGCACTAAAAATGCTAGCGTGCCTTAGTAAACAGGATCCTAAGATAATATGTGACTGTCTCTGAGATAAGGTGACTACAAGTCTCAGATCCAAAATGTTGAGACTGGCCAGTTTTTCATGTCATGTGTCCATAAGCAGTCTGAAAAAGTTACATGTTTAAACTTCTGTAACTTTTTTTTCTCCCAGAATAAAAGGATGGGGTTTGGACTATTATATTACAAATTGTTTGCTGTAACAGAATTTATTAAAACCTTATTTTTAGTTTCTGGTTATTATTATTAACCCCCCTGTTTACTAAGTCGTGCTAGCAGCTGTTGGTGCAGTAATGCCCACACAGCCTGTTCACCTTGAGTGGGCTGTGTTGGCATTGCCACGCAGCAGTCGCTAGTGTGGTAAATTAGTAAATGAGGATAAATATGTTATCAGAGATTATATATTTAATAATCAGGTGAATTTTGGCTTTTAAGTCAATTTTGCTTGAGTAGGAAGAAACCCAAAATGTGATGGCATTACATGAAAGGTAATTGGGGGTAGGGTGGGTTAGGTATACCAGATATAAAGCTTTATAATCAAGCTTGCTTACTCCGCCACCTCAGAGATTGGATATTAGATACTACTCTCTATACTGATATCTCTTTTGAATATGACTATTTTAAGCCTTGTTATCCTGTTTATTTATTACACGCTTGAATTCCTCAGATCCCCCCCCCCCCCCAAAAAAAAAAAAAAAGTTAAGCACAGTTTAATGTTGCGACCCTTACAGTATTTGTGTAGAGAATTGCTTAGATTTTGGAATCAAGACCCAAATAGCAATGTACTGTTACCTATTCTGGGGAATGCCGAATTTCAGCCTGGACTGGATAATGTGGTGTTACAGCATTGGACTGCTCAAGGTATTTGATGCAAGAAGATGGTTCTGTCTTATCCTTTGCTGAATTACTACTACTACTACTACTTAATATTTGTAGAGCGCTACTAGGGTTACGCAGCACTGTACAATTTAACAAAGAGAGACAGTCCCTGCTCAAAGAGCTTACAATCTAATAGACAAGTGAACGGTCGGTCCGATAGGGGCAGTCAAATTGGGGCAGTCTGGATTCACTGAACGGTAAGGGTTAGGTGCCGAACGCAGCATTGAAGAGGTGGGCTTTAAGCAAAGACTTGAAGACGGGCAGGGAGGGGGCTTGGCGTAAGGGTTCAGGAAGGTTGTTCCAAGCATAGGGTGAGGCGAGGCAGAATGAGCGGAGCCTGGAGTTGGCGGTGGTGGAGAAGGGTACTGAGAGGAGGGATTTATCCTGTGAACGGAGGTTACGGGCGGGAACGTAAGGGGAGATGAGGGTAGAAAGATAGTGAGGGGCAGCAGACCGAGTGCATTTGTAGGTAAGAAGAAGCTTGAATTGAATGCAGTATCTGATCGGAAGCCAGTGAATTACAACAATGGTTTTCATTTAGTTCTGTAGATAGATTTGCATACATACACATATCCCACTACCTGGCTTGTTTAAAGTCTAACTTTACGTTTTGGCAACCTGCTACGGGAATTTTTAGAAGGAGGTGTGGCAGGTCAGATATTTATCTCTTGGTTTCAGAAGGCATTAAGTAAACATCAGCTTTCAAAACTGTACACTCCGCTGTTGGATGCATGGATTAAAGATTTGGGTAGACCATTTAGAATGACTGTGTCAGGATTTGCTTAAAAGTCAATGCCTGAATTAGTTCATAATGCAGAACTGCAGGAGTGTCAATTTCAGGTGGTCCATAGGGCTTATTTTTCACAGAAGCAGGCTTTTCATGCTGGTTGTGCCAACATCCCTCGCTGTGCGAAGTGTAAGAACAGTGACAACGCCCTTTTCCATGGCTTGTGGCAATTTAGGCGAATACAGGTGTTTTGGGTTACCCTTCTCACCTTTTTACAGCATCGATTGGGGCATTCTTTGCATTTGGCAGTTGAAGGGATTGTATTATAGGTCTACAGTATATGGAGCTAGGGATAACGGGGAAAGATCTTTACTGGGAAATGTTTACATTGTGGGAAAGAAATGTCTTCTAAACTATTGGATGCAAGACCTGCCTCCAACCTTTTGGTACTGGAGAAATAAATTCCATGCCCTGATGTTGTGGGAATCCTGTGGGGCCAGATGCCATCCAAAGAGGCAAAAACGATTTTTATTGATTTGGGAGCCATACCTACAATCAGTTTCTCCAAAAGCACTTAGTCAAGTTTTGAATAAATTTCAGGGTACTTCTTTAGTCCTTCCGGAAACAGTGGGGAATTAAGCATTTGAATATTGTTGTATTGATGGTCGGGGGTCATCAGAGTCAAGATCTCAGGTCATGATATTGTGTTATTTGAAATATTGCTTTAGTTAATTTTTTTTGGGAGAGGGGTTATGGGGGAGATTGCAATTAATCTAGTTGTATATTGTTAGTGGTCTACTTTTTTGTAATGATACTATTACTTATATTCATTGTTTTATTTTCAATAAAAAGATTTTGTAATAATAATTGGGAATTTTAAACAAAACGATTAACACACATTTCAAAAAGAAAAAAACCTTTTGAATATTGGTCCCGTAGTTCTTTCCTGGTCTCTTATTTGTTCTAATTCCTGATTCTCCTTTCCTTTGTGTCAAGACTTCTAGCTCTTATATTTTATATGTCTGGGGGTAATTTTAAATGTGCTTTAGAAGTTCAGAAAATGGATCTTATAAAATTGTTTGGGGTTATACTCATGTAAAAGATGTACTGCACCTAGTCATATGGGATCTGTGTGTAAGCATTCCCTGGGGTATAGTTTGGGTAGGCTTGTGATGTATGCATGTATTTGATTAAATATGCATGAATACACATTTACACCTTCGGAGCAGTTGTAAATTTGTGACCTGCTTGGATCATTGCACAAGCCTATTTTATAAAGACACACAGCTGTCCGTATTGCTTTTGTGAAGTAGGTGTCTTTTTGGACATTTCACCTAGATGCCCTATTATGAAATTATGTTTTATGTTCTTTTATGAAATTCTTGATATTCAGTGGAATCCCAATATAATTCACCCACCAATAATATGAACCCACATATAATGCAATCATGTTTTGGCTCCCTTTTTTTTTATTTTTATAGATAGCTCCTTTGTAACAGATCAATTTTTGGTTCAATTGTGTTCATGTTCTATTGACCCCACTGTAACACAACCCCATATTTAACGCAATTATATTTTATGGATCCCAATCATAGCATTATATTGGGGTTCCACTTTACCACCTTTCTGTAGTATAACCAAAGTGTTGTAACTACTCTTGCCCCCCCCCCCACCCCTTAAGACTGAACACTGTGCACCTTCTTCTTGTACCCCTGATTTTTTTAAGTCTCTTCCCTGGAATGGCTGGTTTGACAAAAATTATATACAGTAAAGCACGTTATTTTGCTTTAATAAATACATGTTTCTTTTCAACTAGAAAGCCATCAGAACCGGTCTGAATTCCTTATTTCTGCACCAGAAGAGGCAGCTGGGTTTGCTCAGTTCCACAAGTTATTGCAGGTAAGATGCTGGGACATTGTTTCCTATCATTTCTAACGTGATTTCTGTCTCCAGATCCACATCGTGAGATTTTGCGCAAACTTCCTCAGGATGGTAAAGATGGTCACCAAATAACCAAGTGAAGTTTTGTTCATCACTTGCTTTACCTCTACAGTAGCTTCATTTAATGTACCGTCATTCACATAGAGATTACGCATCAAGGCAGTTTACATTAAAAATTAAAATCAGCCTCAAAACACAAAATACATGAGGAAGGGATTCAAAATAGCACAACAATCTCAACCAAATAACAATGAAAAAAAATGAGCAGAGATACAGTAGGAAAAATGTGTCACTATAACTAGGTGCCTGCCATTATGCACGTCTTGTGTGTAAGTTCTGAGAAAATTGGCACTTATGCCTGTAAGTGCACTATACGCTATTCTATAATGAAGCACGTAAAACTGCAAGTCTCTTTTATATATGGCTGGAGCTTGGGAGGGTCATGAGTGTGTCTCCAACTTACCATGGGTAGCTTATAGAGTTTTGTAAGTTATTGATATTGCATGGTGCACTTAGCCGCACCCATTTGTGCCTGCCATTCACCTAGCATAAATGGTCACGCCTAAAGGCACACCAATTTGGTTTACATTAGTATTCTATAATGGCATTTTGGTGCACAGATGCTATTATAGAATCGGCACACCTAACTGGAGACACCAAATTATAAGCTTGCCTCCTTATTTCTGCTATGTGTTACCAACAGAGAATTTGGAAAATATTCAGAGGCATGTAGCAGATGCCGTTTAACTGAATGAAACTGATTCCCAGAGTGTGGCAAATGCATTATATTTGTCCTATTTTTAATCACGGAATACATTGCAACAGAAGTCAAAATATAAGGTCATTTATAAAGTTAACTGTTTTAAACCACCGAGATATAAATGAGAAATATATTGAAAACTGAATCGCATGCAGCTGTGAGAGGAGAGCCTCCTCTGAACTGCCCAAGCACTGCGTGCACTCTCTAGCCTGCTGTACAGCACCCTGGGAAAGGAAGCCAGCTGTGGGCTGACTGTAGCAGCAGGCATTAGCATTTTAAAGGATTAAATGGGAAGGTACTGGCTCTTTTACAGTGGCAGTTTTCTACCCTGCTTCATTTTACATGCGGCAGCTGAAGTTAGATGGTGGATTTTTAATAATTACTAGTGGGGAGCAGAAGACGATCTGTGTTGGTGGTGCTAGAGGAGAGAGCTGTGAAAGGGCTTCCTAGTACATCCTTGCCCAATTGATGTTTTGTCACTGGCTGGAAAGGTCATATGTGGGCAAAAGGAAGGCATCTTTATGATGTCATCGACACCAGGACCTTTAAAATTGCCACTAGCATTGTTGTACAGTGGAAAAGGAAGATCTATGGTGGCACTGGTATTAGAGGAGAGAACTGTCAGAAAGCTATCCAGTGCACCTGGGTTTCATTGAGATTTTGTTGCTGACTGGGAAGATCATTTTTGAGCAGAAGGAAGGCACTCTTAAGACATTATCTAGACCAGAGGCCACAATCCAGTCGGGTTTTCAAGATTTACACAATGAATATGGAATTATTAGGATACGGATGGTAAATAAAACCAAGCATATTAGAATGCTTCTGTATTGCTTCATGTTGCGACCTCACCTTGAGTATTACGTTCCATTCTAGTTGTCATATCTCAAAAAAGATATAGCAAAATTAGAAAAGGTTCAAAGAAGAGTGACCAGAATGATAAAAGGGGATGGAACTCCTCTCATATGAGGAAAGGCTAAAGAGGTTGGGTATCTTCAGCTTGGAAAATAGATGGCTGAGGGCAGATATAATTGAGGTCTACAAAATGCTGAGTGGTGTAGAATGGGTAAAAGTGAATCGATTTTTTACTCTTTCAGAAAGTATAAAGACCACGGGACACTCAGTGAAACTACATGGAAATGCTTTTAAAACAAATAGGAGGAAATAATTTTTCACTCAAAGAATAGTTAAGCTCTGGAACTCATTGCCAGAGGATGTAGTAACAGTGGTTAGCGTATCTGGGTTTTTAAAAGTTTGGGCAAGTTTCTGGAGGAAAAGCCCATCGTCTACTATTGAGATAGACATGGAGGAAGCCACCGCTTGCCCTGGAATTGTAGCATGGAATGTTGCTACTATTTGGGTTTCTGCCAGGTGCTTGTGACCTGGATTGGCCACTGTTGGAAGCAGGATTATTGTCTAGATGGACCATTGATCTGACCCAGTATGGATATTCTTATGTTCTTATGAGATATATTTGCATACAATGGAAGCAGTGCATGGAAATCAATCTGGCAGACAGACTGAACAGAGTTTTGCAACCGCATGAGTTGTCTCTCAACATGGGCATAGCCCGCAAGATCTTCTGAGAAATGGGCACTCCCTCATGGATCTTTTTGCCACTCATCTCAACAGCAAAGTCCCCCAGTTTTGTTCCAGGCTCAGATAACACAGTAGACTACCATCAGATGCCTTGCTCCTACATTGGGTGGAGAGTTTTCTGTATGCATATGTTCCGATACCTCTCATAGAGAAGACTTTGCTGAAACTCAGACAAGAACAGGGAACTATGATCTTAATCACCCCTTATTGGCTGAGGCAGGTCTGGTTTCCTTTTCTTTTGGAGTTATCCTAAGAAGATCCGTGGAGATTGGACTGTTTTACAACACTCATCACATAGAATGAAGGATCTGTTCTGCATCCCAACCTCCAATTCCTGGCCCTCAAGGCTTGAATGTTGAGAGCGTAGAATTTGGGTCCTTAGATTTGTCTGAGGGTGTGTCTCACATCTTGCTGGTTTCCAGAAAAGACTCCATTAAGAGGTGTTACTCTTTTAAATGGAGAAAGTTTGTCATCTGGTGTGAGGGCAAGATCTTAGACCCCCTCATTTTCCCTACAGAAAAACTGATTGAATACCTCCTGCAACTCTCTGGTTTGAAAACCAGCTCTGTAAGGGTAGATCTCAGTTCAGTCAGTGCTTACCTTCATCATGTAGGAGGTAAGCCCATCTCTCAACCTCTAGTTGTTCTGAGAGGGTTACTGTTGACAACCCCCCCCCCCCCCCCCCCCAGATCAAACCTCCCACTTTGTCATGGGATCTCAACGTTGTCCACACCCAGCTGATGAAAGCTCCTTTTGAGCCACTTGATTCCTATCATCTGAAATATTTGGTGGCTGTCACTTCAGCTCGCAGAGCCAGTGAGCTTTCAGGCCCTAGTGGCCGATCCACAGTACCTTAAGTTTCATCACAATAGAGTAGTTCTCCGCACGCACCTCAAGTTCCTTCCTAAGGTAGTGTCAGAGTTCCATCTTAATCAGTCGTTCTTCCAGCATTTTTCTCAAAACCATATGACCATCCTGGTGAAAGTGTACTGCATACCTTAGATTGCAAGTGAACCTTAGCCTTCTATCTGGAGCAGACTAAAGCCCATAGACAGTCCACCCAGTTTTTTGTTTCTTTTGACCCAAACCGGATGAGGGTAGCTATCTGCAAATGCACAATTTCAAATTGGCTAGCAGATTGCATCTCCTTTACTTATGCCAGTCTGGGCTGACTCTAGAGGGTCATGTCGAGGTTCATAATGTCAGAGCCTTGGTGACGTTGGTAGCTCACTTGAGGTCAGCCTCCATAGAGGAAATCTGCAAAGCTGCGACGTGGTCTTCTGTCCACACATTCACATCTCATTACTGCCTTGAGCAGGATATTCAGCGTGACAGCTGGTTCGGTCCAACAGTTCTGCAGAACTTGTTCAGTGTCTCGAATCCAACTTCACCCACCTCAGGCCCAGTTTTGTTCTGTTCCAGGCTGCACCTCCACCGCTAGAATGTGTATAGTTTTCAGGTTGATTGACTTCAAGGCCTGTTGTCCTAGCATTGCTGTTTTCGGTGAGCCTGGTAGCTAGGGATTCCCAACTGTGAGAATACAACTGACCTGCCAGTCCTCCGAGAAAGCAAAGTTACTCACCTGTAGCAGGTGTTCTCCAAGGACAACAGTCCCGGTATTCTCACAAGCCCTCCCACTTCCCCTTGCAGTTGAATTCTTTAGCTATATTACATATGACTGAGAGACCCGTGCTTGCACATCAGGTGGGAAGGCACCAGTGCATGCGTGGTAGAACACTGCTAGAAACTTTCACAATCTTCTCACTAGTCAGCATCCGCACTGGGCTGTGTCGGATTACTTCGCCCAACTGTGAGAATACCTGGCTTGCTATCCTCAGGAAAGCATCTGCTACAGTTGAGTAACTTCGTTTTCTGTAAATACGCACATATCTTACATAGTATGTATTTGAAATGTAGACATACATGTGGGCAGAGTCTGAGCAGGATTCACACTTACATGTGTAACTTATAGAACACCAAAATTTACACACATGCCTCCTTCTAGGTGTGAGCGTTAACACCAGTTCTTTGGCTGGTGCAAGTGCTTCCACTAGCATTCCACAATGGAAAGTACTTTCCTTTACAGATTAGGCTCCCCTCTGAAAGGATAGTTGTATAGCAGGGCACCTACACATATGCACCACTTGAGCGCATAAGTGTACAAAATACTGTCACTTTCACAACTAGGTGGCAGCAAAATATCTAAGTGTTGTTCTGTAAGTGGTGTAGCGTGAAATTCATGGGTGGGACATAGATGGGGCTGTCCCGTATGCCACAACTTACAGAATACAGTAAGTTTCTGCATTTACGCAAGTTTTATGGCTGATGTGACTGGGCATCAAGGTGTGCTGATACCAGGTTATGCTAGTGTTCTGTAGCAGAATCTGGGTGTCCAGATTGCATTATAGAAAATGGCTCTCACTGCGTGGCATTGTGACACATAAATCTAGGCACACTTTATAGAATTTAAGCATAGCTGATTAGTGCTAAAAATCAGCATTTGCCAATGCAGTCCTCTCCTACCTCCCTCCCAAGCTAGTCATCTTCTCTCCTGATATATATGATTACTGAAGATCTCCAGAACCCCCCTCCCTCCCATACAATGTCACCAGTATTGAAAAGTGTTCCCAGTTTCTCCTCCATGCCCCAGAATCTCCACAGAAGCTCCCAGTATTAATCTAGGTTTGGCATTGCGATCTTTTGTAGAGGTTCTGGGATGGTAACAGAACTGGGGGGAGGAGGGGACCAGGAGCTCTTCTTTATTGCTGGCTCACCCAAGTCTAGGTGACCAGTGCTGCACCAACCTCCCCAGCCTCTCTCCATCTTGTGATACCCCTCCTGCTATTGCCTGGCACCACAAATTAACCATTCAACCCCTCCCTCCACCAAAATCCAGCAGTAAATCCCCACTCCACACCCTGGTACCCCACGCAATGTAAGCCCAACCCAGCCCAGACCCAGCCACTGATTTCCCTTCAGCTGTTTACCTTCCTTCTCTTATTTGATTCTATTTACATTTGGCGTACAGTAATTTATCCTATATAATCAGCTTAATATTTTAAGGTAGAAAGAAGTATTGAACTTGTACAGAGCAGTGATTGAGTCTGTAATAGAAACTCCATGAGAACTGGACCTAAATAGCGGCACTCAGTACCCAGGATAATCATTTAGAAGTCTATTGTTTGGCCTTTAGGATAGGACAACACATGTTTTGTTTTGTTTTTTGTTTGTTTGTTTTTTAATTTTTGTTTTTATTTATTGTGATGGTATTTTTGGGTTACTTCACTTTGAGATGTCTTGTCTTACTTATAGTAGATCATCAGTTCTAATATTAAACTAAATCAGTGTAAACTGTGTAAAGGAGCTCTCATCTGCAGTTTAGAAAATGAAAATAATGTAAAGCTGGACTAATATGAAAATGTTTGCAAGAGAACTGATGGGAATAGTTGTTCTATGGTTCATACCTTGTATGGTGCAGTGGTGCTCTAAGTCAAGGATCTTCCATTCAGACTTCTACCAGGGGAGGTTTTACCATTGCTATGGTTTTCCTACCTCTGCAGAGGTTTCCAATAACCTAGAGGTTCTCAACCCAGTGCTCAGGACATGCAGCCAGGCAGGTTTTCAGGATACCCACTATGCATATGCATAAGAGAGATTTCCATGCACTGCCTCCAGTGTATTCAAATCTATCTCATGCATATTTATTGTGGGTATCCGAAAAACCTGACTGACTGGGTGTACTCTTGAGGACTGGGGTGAGAACCACTGCTTTAGCCAAGGTATGAGGTTTTAATTGAAGGTTCCTCTCTGCTTCTGTCTTCCTGTTCAGTGAAACCATGATTAGCGCAAAGGTCATTAAGAATGGTTAAGAAGCAGACAAAGCATGTCTGGGTCCTCACCAGATGGTTTTTTATGGGTCTAAATTATGTTAATCACAGGTCAGAAAAGACTGCACATGTTGTATTTGTATTCGTGGAAGTGTTCCTATTCATTGGCCAAGTTGAAATCCTTAGATTGCCGTGGTCCCATCTCAACTCTGTAGAAATGCTTTTTCTACTTCAAAGGAGGAGTTCCACATAGCCAAGTTTCTCAGCTCTCCCCAGTTCTTGGCTTTGTAATGGCAGTGAGAGTTCAGCTCTGTTGCTCTGTTTGTTGACACAGGCGTGTCCATGAACTGAAGGTGAACTGTATGCAGAGGCAGAAGGTGGAGATTCGGAGTCCCCCAGATTTCTTTGACAGCACAAGCGCTAACCCTTTTCAGCTGCTATTGGTGAGTTGAGTCTCCATTCATTATAAATAGAAAGTGAACCTCTCTTTATTGGTTACTAATTTTGCATCAGATTTTTTTTTTTTTAATGAATAAAGTTGTGGGACCTCTGCAGCCACTTAGAAGAAATACCTTTAAGGCAATCTGAAAATTTGCCTACTTTTTGGCATGAACTTCTCCATAGAGGTTTCCATTGAAAATCTTTGGCTCAAATCTATTTGAATACTGTGGGATGTATATTGGTTTGAAGGAATAACAGTGTCTCACACTTGGTTAATTGTATATGAAAAATCCATTCAATAAAAAAGAAAATCTCTGGCTCAGCAGGGACTCTACACATGAGTTTGCAGGTGAATACACCTGTTTGGAGGTATTCATGAGTACCTGAATGTACACTGCTTCGATAGTGTCTGGGCTTGCAGGCGATATATAAGAAAATAAATATATAAAATGCCTTGCATACTCATGGCTGGAATGGTCCTGGCCTTACCTCATCCTATTTCTCCTATGTTGTGGGAGAGGGACAGTTTTCAGAAGGTATGATTTTCACAAATAAATACTTTAACTTGTGGTGGTGATAATAATAATTAAAAAAAAAGTTCTGAAAATTGCCCTTCTCCCCCCCCCCCCCCCTGCTATTGAGCTGTGTTTAACTGCAAAGTAAACGAAGCAGGTACAGAAGCATCAGAGCTTAGTCCTGGGATTTTCTTAGTCCTCTCTAGATGTTTTGAGGGCCCTGTTCCTTGCATTGTCTAGTTGAGTTGGCACTTTTTCATTGCATGACTGGCAGGATATTCACCAAGCACAGGTACATGTGTTCAGGGTGTCTGAGTTCCTCTAATACTGATTGTCTCATAGAGCCTTCCAAGCAGATCTTGCCAAGATGTTTTTCACTGTAGCCTACTAAAGTGAGACTTTTTACTTATTTATTTCGTACCAACCGTTTCCTCCTGATTTTTAGGGCTTCCAGTTCTGTCAGAACCAGGACTGGACTCTGGCACCAGGAATCTTCATTTGCAACTACCTGGGGGATTGTTTCCCCATTTTTATCTTCCAACTTATTTAGCGGCAACATTGTTCGGCTAAGGGCGATGTACCAGAACTGCCCCTAGAACCCTACCATTCTGGGCCCTACCTCTGGCCACAAGGTGTTGCTGTGGCACGATGACTATAAATTTTCTACTCCCTCTAGGCCCTGAACGCTGCCTCCACAACTTCCCTAGGCATAGCAAACCCAAAGTGTGAAAGGCTGGTCCCCAGAATTAAACCCGGGTCCTCCTGAGGGCAGTATGCAATACTGCCGCTGAGAGTATAATGAACGGTAACTGTGACTTTTTAATGATAAAAGGACAATATTCCTTTAACCAGATGGAAGGACCATCAGATATCCCAGACTGATTGGTTAACTCATTTATTGTTCTTGTTCCTAGGCAGACACAGCATGTGAAACGGTATTCACGGTAAACGCTGCTGACCGTGGACAGTGCAAGTATGGAATAATAAAGCTGGACAGTTTATGGAACGATCACCTCCAAGTAGATATGTGTGACAACTTCAATTTCACAAACCACAAGGTATGCCTTCCAGGAAGGAGTCCCCTGAACTAACATTCATGGTGAGGTATAAATGAACCCCAGAGGAGCAAGGTTAAGCGTACGAGCATTTGCATCAAACCCCCCAGCTCCTGACCTGGTGATCTTCATTAGTTTCCCAGGGACAGTTTATCCACTTAAGTGGAAACGAGAGCCTGGTGACTTGCGAAATTCTGATGCACTGCCAGCGAGATGCTCTTTGTACTGTGAGTTGAAGAGTTGCTTAATAGTTAGCACAGTGGGCCAAAAATCAGGGAAGAACCCACCTTTCCTGCTGACCTTGAACTTTTGATTTGGAAAGGTGACTAATTCTTAAAAAATGACTGAAAACCATACCATACCTCTCTGACACGTAGACTCAGTGTGGCAGAAATATGTGTTAGGAGTAAGAACAAAGCAAATTACACAAACATATAAGTTTAATAAAATAATTTAATTAAAAGACCCAACATGGCCATGTTTTCGCTCATGCAAGGGTTCCATTAAGGGTAAAACAAATACTGCCTCAGGAGCAAGGAAGTCAGTGAGGTGCCTCCAACCACCAATGCTTGCACTCCTCAAGCATGCTCAGTTTGTGCATGAACTATACATGTTCAGGGAGTGCTGGCATCGGCAGCTGGAGGCACCCCGCTGAGGAGGAAGGGGACTGCTTTGGCAGTGGATTTCTTTGACTGGCAGGACTTCAGCATCTCCACCATTAAAAGTATGATATCTAATTGGGGGGGGGGGGGGATGCATGCCCCCCCCCCCCCCATGCCTCTCCCCCAGTGGACTGCTGGCTATGCCCCACATTGAATCACAATTAAAAATTGTAATCGAACTGCAGCCCTAATAAATAGCATATCTATTGTGCCTTTTACACCTGGATGTGATCTACACATGTAAATGCTGCTATTCACAGGTGGGGATGCTTCTAAAATAACCTCCTTGGTGTAAAGATCACCTTTTCTGCATCTTTGGCAAGGAATATCAAATCATAAGCTCAAACTGAGTCACTGCAGGTGAAGGTGTGGGAAGGAAGCAAAACATATGCCCAAGGTTCAGTTTCATTGCTTTATGCTTTTTTTTTCTTGTGCTGATTGTTTCTTCAGTTTAGTTTAGTTTAATAATCATAATATGCCACCTTTTAGTTCAACCCCAAAGCAGTATACAATACTAAAATCACAATTTACGTGTTCCCGAGGATTCATGCTTATTTGTGCATCTGAGGAGTACAGTGCTTAAATTGTAGACCATGAGGGGAGAGAAGAGGATGAAAAGAATCGGCAAAAGAACCACTGATGGGTGAAAAGCTTTAATTTTAAAAAGGAAATTAATCTTTTTTTTTTTTTTTTTTTTTAAATGATGAAAAAGTGTGAGATTAGCTTCCAGTTTACTGTGACCCAGCTGGGGCTGGCATACATCACTTTCATCATCTCTCCATCCCAGCTGCCTTATTTGAAATTGTAAGATGAAAAGCTTTGAGCTGCAGTTAGTTGCTGTTCAAAGTGAAAGAGTGTGAGTCACAGGTCTTGTGTTATTTAGAACCCCGTTTTACGTAGAAAGTAGAGATCGGAATTGAGACATTCAGGTCAGGACATAGTTCCGATGGTGTTAGAAAATGATCTGATGCAGAGCCTTTTCTAAAATACCAGCAGGAGCACTCGTGTATTTTGCTAACACTTGGCAGTGAGAGCAGCCATTTTGCAAAAAGAAACATGTTGGGGGGGGGGGGGGGGGGGGGGGGGGGGGGGGGGGGGGGGGGGGGGGGGGGGAAAGGTACAAACCCACAACTTCCTCATGGAACTGTTAACTACTTCCATACAGTGGGGGAAATAAGTATTTGATCCCTTGCTGATTTTGTAAGTTTGCCCACTGACAAAGACATGAGCAGCCCATAATTGAAGGGTAGGTTATTGGTATCAGTGAGAGATAGCACATCACAAATTAAATCCGGAAAATCACATTGTGGAAAGTATATGAATTTATTTGCATTCTGCAGAGGGAAATAAGTATTTGATCCCCCACCAACCAGTAAGAGATCTGGCCCCTACAGACCAGGTAGATGCTCCAAATCAACTCGTTACCTGCATGACAGACAGCTGTCGGCAATGGTCACCTGTATGAAAGACACCTGTCCACAGACTCAGTGAATCAGTCAGACTCTAACCTCTACAAAATGGCCAAGAGCAAGGAGCTGTCTAAGGATGTCAGGGACAAGATCATACACCTGCACAAGGCTGGAATGGGCTACAAAACCATCAGTAAGACGCTGGGCGAGAAGGAGACAACTGTTGGTGCCATAGTAAGAAAATGGAAGAAGTACAAAATGACTGTCAATCGACAAAGATCTGGGGCTCCACGCAAAATCTCACCTCGTGGGGTATCCTTGATCATGAGGAAGGTTAGAAATCAGCCTACAACTACAAGGGGGGAACTTGTCAATGATCTCAAGGCAGCTGGGACCACTGTCACCACGAAAACCATTGGTAACACATTACGACATAACGGATTGCAATCCTGCAGTGCCTGCAAGGTCCCCCTGCTCCGGAAGGCACATGTGACGGCCCGTCTGAAGTTTGCCAGTGAACACCTGGATGATGCCGAGAGTGATTGGGAGAAGGTGCTGTGGTCAGATGAGACAAAAATTGAGCTCTTTGGCATGAACTCAACTCGCCGTGTTTGGAGGAAGAGAAATGCTGCCTATGACCCAAAGAACACCGTCCCCACTGTCAAGCATGGAGGTGGAAATGTTATGTTTTGGGGGTGTTTCTCTGCTAAGGGTACAGGACTACTTCACCGCATCAATGGGAGAATGGATGGGGCCATGTACCGTACAATTCTGAGTGACAACCTCCTTCCCTCCGCCAGGGCCTTAAAAATGGGTCGTGGCTGGGTCTTCCAGCACGACAATGACCCAAAACATACAGCCAAGGCAACAAAGGAGTGGCTCAGGAAGAAGCACATTAGGGTCATGGAGTGGCCTAGCCAGTCACCAGACCTTAATCCCATTGAAAACTTATGGAGGGAGCTGAAGCTGCGAGTTGCCAAGCGACAGCCCAGAACTCTTAATGATTTAGAGATGATCTGCAAAGAGGAGTGGACCAAAATTCCTCCTGACATGTGTGCAAACCTCATCATCAACTACAGAAGACGTCTGACCGCTGTGCTTGCCAACAAGGGTTTTGCCACCAAGTATTAGGTCTTGTTTGCCAGAGGGATCAAATACTTATTTCCCTCTGCAGAATGCAAATAAATTCATATACTTTCCACAATGTGATTTTCCGGATTTAATTTGTGATGTGCTATCTCTCACTGTTACCAATAACCTACCCTTCAATTATGGGCTGCTCATGTCTTTGTCAGTGGGCAAACTTACAAAATCAGCAAGGGATCAAATACTTATTTCCCCCACTGTATGTAGCTGCGTAGCTGCTCCATTTTCCAAATCTACGGACGTAAGTGCCACCGGTTAAATAGTGAGGCTGCAATTTAGGTTTCATTTGGTGGCAAAATTAAAACAATGAGGGATTAAAGAAAGACTCCCTTAATTCCTTGTGTAAAGCCCTGGTTGTAACAAGCACTTTTTTTAGGTGAAAGTATCTTTTATTAAGTCACATAACTTTCCTACAAAACAAATCAATAAATTGTCCATTGAACAACATTTGAGGAACACAGTAAAGATGACAACAGTTTTAATCATAATATGCCCCCTCCCCCAACTACCTTGGCCCCTTAATTCTTACTCTTGCCCCCCCCCCCCCCCCCTCACACACACACATCCCAGAAGAAGGACAGATCTTTTAAATCTCCAAATGCTTTAACAAGGCAGATCAAACTGGGGTGGTTAAAGTTCCTAAATAAGGATCCCAGGTCTTAGAAAAGTGTTTCTTAGACAATATATCTGCAGTTTCAACATTCTCTCCGTGCATAAGAGTTAGTGCTTCTGATTTCGCCAAAGCGTCAGAGTCGGGGTTGCTCTTTTATCCATTGCGACATAATTCATCTTTTTGCAATTAGGCATGCTTTACAGAGAAACAGAGTAGAAACTTTCACCTTCAACCACATCATCCATCAATTCAGCAAACTTCTATTGTGTGTGTGGGGGGGGAGGGGGGGGTCACAGTGAAGCACCAATCGTACATCCATCCCAAATGTTCCCATACAGTCTGCCAAAATTCAGATATGCCCGGACATTCCCACACACAGTGCTAAATGTACCACCTTCATATCCACGCTTGATATATTTCATCTGTCAACAGCCCCATTTTCTTAGCCCAGGATGGGTTAATATATAAGCAAAGAAGAAATTTAAAGTGGAGCTCCCAAAGATGGCTACTTTCTACCCTGTAATCCTTTTTGAAGATTCTTTCATATGAGGAAAGGCTAAAGAGGTTAGGTCTCTTCAGCTTAGAAAAGAGACGGCTGATGTGAGATATGATTGAGGTCCACAAAATCCTAAGTGGTGTAAAACAAGTAAAAGTGAATCACTTTTTCACTCTTTCAAAAAGTACAAAGACCATGGGACACTCATTGAAATTACACTTTTAAAACAATAAAATACTTTTAAAACAAATAGGAGGAAATATTTTTTCACTCAAAGAATAGTTAAGCTCTGGAACTCATTGCCGGAGGATGTGGTAACAGGGGTTAGCATATCTGGGTTTAAAAAAGGTTTGGACAATTTCCTGGAGAGAAAGTCCATAGTCTGAGATGGACATGGGGGGAAGCCACTGCTTGCCAAGGGATTGGTAGCATGGAATGTGGTTACTATTTGGGTTTCTGCCACGTACTTGTGACCTAGATTGGCCACTGTTGGAAGTGAGATAATGTGCTAGATGGACCATTGGTCTGACCCAGTATGGTTATTCTTATGTAAACCTCAAAATCTTGCCTCCATTTCTCCACAACCCAGTGGAAGGGAAAGCTATTAAGTCACACAAGCACTTTTTAAAAAACCTACATGTGACTTTGAGCTGGTGTAAAGCCCAACATGGATATTCTTCCCCAAACACCCATATTCCATTTATAAAATGAGGAACGTAGAGACTGATGTTCAGCCAGCATTGTACCTGGAAGTTCAATGCCGGCCAATGTCCATGCTCCAGCATTGAATTTCTAGGAATACAGAGCCAGCCAAAATTGAGCCAGTTAAGTGAGATATTCAGCACTTAACCAGCTATAAAGAGCTGCATAAAGATAGTACTGTCTTTTTGTGTGGTTAACATTTACAGGTTATGTTCCGACTTCACCCCCGGAATGCCCCCAAAGTAGCAGGTTAAGTGTCACTGAAAACGCCTGGTTAGCCCCGGACAAGAAATTCTTTTTAATCATTTTGAATATTGATCCCACAGAATTTAGTTCTGCTCAAGCAGTGCCGAAACCACCCCCAGATCTCTGCGTGGTGTGGATCGCCATATGTAAATAGTGGTTTTCTAATATTATTTATACATGCATGCGATTATACACATGTAAATGGTGCTAAAGTAGCGGCCTTAGTCTGACATACAAAACTGCCTGTTTTTCCTGTGAAGCTACTCTTGTAAGAGGAGACTGCAAGTGATGTGTAAATTTCAACTTTCCAAAGAGCACAGAGTAAATTGTTTTTGTAATCAAGAGAAAGTCCTGTGTCTGCAAAACATTTTAATCAAACTGAACCAGAGCATATTGATTAACTACTAATCACTCTTGTACTAGAAAAATACGGAGGGGTTTAAAAAAAATCAAATGCATGGCTTGTATTTGTTTTCCAGATAAATGCGGCATGCTGGGTATCGGTAACTCATCCTGATTCTCATCTGCTGTATCCTTTCAAAAATCAACAAGCGATATCTTGATTGAGTTGCTGCTTTTTAAGCATCTGCTTTGCAAGATCACCATGAAGAGGGATAATTTCATTAATGAGGCAACTATGTGAAAAGTCTAATATATGTCTACTTTACGTCTGTCTTATAAAGGTCACATTAAATACTCATCTGAAAACATAAGAATAATTAACACGATGGACCATCAAACCATGGGAATATAGTTGAAAAAATAATCAGCATTCACCATAAAATTATCATAAGTCCAATAATAGAAAAAATTTAATCCTCTATATTTCTTCAGTACACACACAGTGAAAATTATTTCTCCATGTATTACTACTTTCCGGCCGATATTCATCGCTATATAAGTGGCCAGGAACAGCTCCTGGCCGGTTAAATAGCACTTAACCGACTAAGCACTAATATTCACATTAAATACTCATCTGAAAACAAGAATAATTAACACGATGGACCATCAAACCATGGGAATATAGTTGAAAAAATAATCAGCATTCACCATAAAATTATCATAAGTCCAATAATAGAAAAAATTTAATCCTCTATATTTCTTCAGTACACACACAGTGAAAATTATTTCTCCATGTATTACTACTTTCCGGCCGATATTCATCGCTATATAAGTGGCCAGGAACAGCTCCTGGCCGGTTAAATAGCACTTAACCGACTAAGCACTAATATTCAGCGCAAGATAGCTGGTTATCTCCACTGAATATTACCATTTAGTGCATAGCGGCTAATCGGCTAGCCACAAATATTCAGCACATCGCTGGCGAAGTTTTGCGGCTAAATCATGCCACCCAAATAGCAGGCCTATTTTTGGTCACTTTAAACTTAACCAACCAGCACTGAATATTGACTCGGCCAGTTAAGTTTAAAACAGCCAATCCCCACCCCCCGAATATTCAAAACTGGTCACCAGAAACAGCCCAGCATTGAATATCCGGGCTCAGCACCAATCACAGGACTTTGCCAGCCTGCCTCCGGCCTGCTGAATATCAGCCGGTTTATCTTTAATGAAGCATGGCAGTTGAAGATATGATATAAGCTTCATTAAAGATAAGTAATAAGTGGAGAAATTTTTAGAAAGAAATATTTTTGAAATAATTCACTGTGGAGCCCTTTTACAAAGGCGTGTAAGGGCATACGCGCGTGCCCCAGGCAGTAATTCTGAAAACGCGCAATACAAAATATTTTCTAAAGCGTGGCGCTTTCCCAGCAGTTAAGACAAAAAGAATAAGGAGTGGGAACGGAGTCAGGCTCTTCATTAAAAGTTTATTATCCTCATCCAGCATCTCTGGTCTGTTTTGAAGAGCCTGACTCTGTTCCCATTCCTTGTTCTCTTTGTGTGACTCCTCGTGGGATCTCGGTGTTCTTTCCACTCCTGTGGTTTTCGTTGTTGCTTACCCGGCAGTAAACATCAGTGGGCGCGTGCTGCATACCTACCACCTGGGTAACGCATGAGACCTTAACTGCTAAGTCAATGGGTGGTGGTAAGGTCTCAGGCCAAAAATGGCCACGCTCTGGTTTTTATTTTGTAACACTTTACCATGTCCTGCATTAGGCCATTTTTCCTGCATTAACCTATTAGTGCCCAATGCTCCCATATTTGTTCCCACATATGGGAACATTGGGCACTAATGGGTTAAGCACTTATTAGCACCTATCAGTTAACACACTTTAATAAAAGGGCTCCATAGTGGATTAAGGGGGATAGTCATCATGCGGCAATATGGCCTTAACATGCATTAAAGGAATTAGTGCACACTAAATGCTAAAGGCCCATTCTATAACTATGGGCTTTTAAGTTTCCTGTTTAGGTTTATTTAATATACCGCATCAACACTAGAACTATCTAGGCGGTTCACAAATTTACAATACAGCAAAAACAATGAAAGGAACTACAATTTTGATAGGGGAGAGGAGACAGAGAGGGTGACAAGGAAGGGAGCAGGGACACAGCAGTGCATGCATATATGCTCCGACTCAGCCATCATCGGAATAGGCATCTTGGAAAAGAAATGTCTTTAAGCCTGTTTTAAATTTGTCAAGTCAACGTTGCAGTCGCAGATAGGGTGGTAAGGAGTGCCGTAGCTTTGGACCATTAATGCTGAAAAGTTTAGAACACACGTTAATCTCCTTAACTTGCATTAAGGCCATAATTCTGCTTGATGAATTTCCCCCTAAATCTTCAGCACTATTTCCACAGTTTGATGGGCCATCACATTAATTATTCTTATGTTTGAGACATGTATTTAATGTAGTGTTCATTTTTCTCAAACTATTGGAACCTTAATGGATTATTAATTTTATAAAGGCAACATAGCTACCTATTAGGCTCATTTTCAAAGCACTTAGCCTTCCAAAGTTCCATAGGTTTCTATGAACTTTGGAAGGCTTAGTGCTTTGAAAATATGCCTCATAGGCATCCAAAACCAGCCCCAATAGCACACAAATGCTTTCGTATAAATATACACCTGTTGTTGTTGTTATTATTATTATGACATATCCCACGTTATCCCAAAAGTATATTCAAGTTCATTGTGGCGTACATATTTTGTTTAGAGAATTAGATTAATGATTGCAAAAATAAAGAAAATAATATATTACAGTGTTAGAGAGATAATGACATTTTATAGAATATATAAATATAGTAAGTGAACTTCAAAGTTTGTAAACTATTAAGTCATAAAAGAATAGGAAGCTGGAATTTTGTGGTTTGTTAGGGTAAAGTTTAATGAGATGGATTTTGAAAGGAGTTTGAGAAGAAATGTGATTTTAATAATTTGCGGAATAGTAGGTAATCTAATAGATTTAGGAATAGAATTCCAATATTTGGTTCCAATATAGGTGAAGTCAGTAGAAAGAACAGATTTGTATATTACTTTTTAAAAATTTGGTGGATGGAGTAGAAGGGAGTCTCTGGCATGAAGTGAGGCTTTTCGTGAAGATATCTCTGTTAGATGGTACATGTAATCTGGAGATATCCCATGCAGGATTTGGTAAATGAATGTGCCCAACTTGAATGTTATTGTAACATAGTAGTTGACGGCAGAAAAAGACCTGCACGGTCCATCTAGTCTGCCCAACAAGATAAACTCATATGTGCTACTTCTTGTGTATACCTTACCTTGATTTGTATCTGCCATTTTCAGGACACAGACCATAGAAGTCTTGCCCAGAACTAGCCCCATTTTCAGGACACAGACCGTAGAAGTCTTGCCAGAATTAGCCCCACCACCCAAACACCAGCCCCACCTCCCAATCTCGGCTAAGCTTCTGAGGATCCATTCCTTCTGCACAGGATTCCTTTGTGTTTATCCCACGCATGCTTGAATTCCGTTACCGTTTTCATCTCCACCACCTCCCGCAGAAGGGCATTCCAAGTATCTACCACTCTCTCCGTGAAAAAATACTTCCTGACATTTTTCTTGAGTCTGCCCCCCTTCACTCTCATATCATGTCCTCTCGTTCTACCGCCCTCCCATCTCCGGAAAAGGTTCGTTTGCGGATTAATACCTTTCAAATATTTGAACGTCTGTATCATATCACCCCTGTTTCTCCTTTCCTCCAGGGTATACATGTTCAGGTCCGCAAGTCTCTCCTCATGCGTCTTGTAACGCAAATTCCATACCATTCTCGTAGCTTTTCTTTGCACCGCTTCCATTTTTTTTACATCCTTAGCAAGGTACGGCCTCCAGAACTGAACACAATACTCCAGGTGGGGCCTCACCAACGACTTATACAGGGGCATCAACACCTCTTTTCTTCTGCTGGTCACACCTCTCTCTATACAGCCTAGCAACCTTCTGGCTACGGCCACCACCTTGTCACACTGTTTCGTCGCCTTCAGATCCTCAGATATTATCACCCCAAGATCCCTCTCCCTGTCCGTAACTATCAGACTCTCCCCGCCTAACATATACTTCTCCCATGGATTTCTACTCCCTAAGTGCATCACTTTGCATTTCTTCGCATTGAATTTTAATTGCCAAACCTTAGACCATTCTTCTAGTTTCCGCAGATCCTTTTTCATGTTTTCCACTCCCTCCCCGGTGTCCACTCTGTTACAAATCTTAGTATCATCCGCAAAAAGGCAAACTTTACCTTCTAACCCTTTGGCAATGTCACTCACAAATATATTGAACAGAATCGGTCCCAGCACCGATCCCTGAGGCACTCCACTACTCACCTTCTCCTCCTCCGAGCGAATTCCATTCACCACCACCCTCTGGTTTCTGTCCGTCAACCAGTTCCTAATCCAGTTCACCACTTCAGGTCCTATCTTCAGCCTGTTCAGTTTATTCAAGAGCCTCCTGTGGGGAACCGTGTCAAAAGCTTTGCTGAAATCTAAGTAGATTACGTCCATAGCACGTCCTTGATTCAATTCTCCAGTCACCCAGTCAAAGAATTCGATGAGATTCGTTTGACACGATTTCCCTTTGGTAAAACCATGTTGTTTCGGATCTTGCAACTTATTGGCTTCCAGGAAATTCACTATCCTGTCCTTTAGCATCGCTTCCATTACTTTTCCAATAACCGAAGTGAGGCTTACCGGCCTGTAGTTTCCAGCTTCTTCCCTATCACCACTTTTGAATGGTATTGTAGTCACATAGTTTGACAAAGACACAGGTACATTGTAGTTATGTCCTGAAAATAACTACGTATGGTATGTTTATAAGTGTATGTGATCTTTCTGGCAATTTTATAAAACCCTTGTTTGTATTTAAAACAGGCTTTGCACACAGAAAAAAAACCTTCATAAAGTTACCTCCTTAGAGGGCACTTTTCAAAAGCCATTTACCTGGAGTTTAGAGAATTGCCCACCCTGGAAGCACACATTGTTCCACAAAACAAAAACATGTGCCTTTTGTTTCCTGGAGGGATTCCTAGAGCAGGGCTAGGCTGGTGAGTTTTTGCCAGAGGTATTATCTCTGCAGAGACTTTTCCCCTACGCAGTCTTGAAAGGGAACTGGTGTGAAATCTGGGGGGATAGGTACTCGGGGATCTTGCAACAACCCTGTGTTGTTTTGAAAATTGCCTTGTTTAAGGTAATGTGTCCATTTTCAAGACCTTCTGCTTTTTTTGACTCCTGTGGATGTTTCCTATGCTTTCAGGTGAAAATGTGCATTTCTGCAGGCCTCATCTGCAGTTAAAAGTGCTTACAGACAGTCTGCATCAGCTTTATACAATAAATGAGTGTGTGTGTGCTTTGTAGTGGGTGTGAATTTTTGTGTCACCATTTACATACTACAGGGCCTGGTTCTGGGTAACTAGTTATAAATGTGCATAGGCTCCTATGCTGCCATTATAAAGTAGGTGCCTTTTTTGGACCTCACATATAAAATCAGGCTGTAAGAGTGTAAATTCCATGTATTCAGTCATCATAGTTGGAATACCGAAAGTCTGGATCAGTTCATTTTTAATACTATTACACCCACCCTCTGCTTCTAACTACATTACCAGCCCAATTTTAGAGGTCATAGAATTAGGAATTGAGACGTTCAATCAGTTTGTCTCAGGTTTTTACAACAGAATCTGTCGACAGAGAGCCTGTACTGAAATACAGGAGAAATGGCCTTTAATTTGACAGACACATGCAACATAAACATCTATTTTAGAAAGAAAAAAAACATATAGAATATTGACTGGTTCGAAGCTGGTAAATAATGGTTTTCTTTGGGATCTTAGAAATGTAACCAGTTATTATACTTTTGCTTTCACAGGGACCCTTTTACTGAGGCGCATAGGCACCTAGGCATGTCAGATTGGAGCAGCCGCATGCCCCAGGCGGTAATTCCATTTTTGACGCGCATCCAAAACACGCTGTAGAAATTTTGTACCGTGTGGCGCTTACCCAGTGGTAATCAGCAGTGTTCGTACGCTGACGATTACCGCCAGGTTAATACATGAGATCTTACCACTAAGTCAATGAGTGGCAGTAAGGTCTCGGGCTGAAAATGGATGCGCGTTGGTTTTAATTTTGCCGCATGTCCATTTTAAGCTGCAAAAAAAGGTCTTTTTTGCAGGCATGCTGAAAAATGGATCTGCGCGCGTCCAAAACATGCGCCTACACCAGCGCAGGCCATTTTTCGGCACGCCTTAGTAAAAGGGCCCCACAGCGACATGTTTTTTTGCCAGTTTGTATGGGGGAGAAGAACCCGCTGGGGGGTTAAGGAGACACCCCTACTAATACCTTCAGTGGAGCACTGCTCAGTAGCAGCTGTTTCCCAAATCTTAAACATTCTTGCTAGCAGGTATAACTCCCAACATCGGTATTTTAGTACATAGACGTTTCGTCTCTTTTTGAAATGGAGAATAAATGTCTATAAATTTACCACACCTTTGTCCTATACAAAACACAAGCAGACCGTGCCCCTGGCCATTTGCACGCACTTGGGTTTGATACGGAAGGTGGTGGAGATGAAAACGGTAATGGAATTCAAACATGCTTGGGATAAACACAAAGGAATCCTGTTTAGAAGGAATGGATCTATGGAATCTTAGTGGAGATTGGGTGGCGACGCCAGTAATTGGAGAGTAAAACCAATGCTGGGCAGACATCTACGCTCTGCACCCTGATTGAGGCTGAATAGATATGGATGGGCTGGAGTGTACATTTTAAGGGACTTCGACGTTAGCTTCAGAACTTTTAGTACAGGAACAGTGCTGGGCAGACTTTTACAGTCTGTGTCCTGAGAAAGGCAGGGATAAATCAAACTCAGGTATACATATAAAGTATCACATACCATGTAAAATGAGTTTATCTTGTTGGGCAGACTGGATGGACCGTTCAGGTCTTTATCTGCTGTCATTTACTGTGTTACTATGCACATATTGTGGCTTTGTAAAATGGGGACTTAGATGTAGTGTTTAAATTCTGATGCACAAATTTACATGCACTCCAAAGCAGGTGCGCACTCTACATGGGTGTGCTTTCATGTAATGTGTAAAATACATGCATACATTGCAACTCCAGCCCCGTTCTGCCCACTAATCTTTCAGAGAAGGGGAAGCGGTAAACTACTGCAGAGGTCATGAGTTGAGGTTGTAGGATGAGAGATTTAGGAGCGCCATAAGAAAATACTTTTTCACAGAAGGAGTGGTGGACGCCTGGAATGCCCTCCCGCAGGAAGACAAAAACAGTGATGGAATTCAAGAATGTTTTGGATAAACACAGAGGAACACTATATAGAAAAAGGATAAAATCCAATTTAAGCAAAACTTAAATGACCTACTACTACTACTTATCATTTCTGTAGTGCTACTAGACGTACGTAGTGCTGTACACTTGAACATGAAGAGATAGTCCCTGCTCGACAGAGCTTACAATATAATTAGGACAGACAAACAGGACAAATAAGAGATAAGGGAATATTAAAATGAGGATGATAAAATAAGGGTTCTGAACAAGTGAATAAGGGTTAGGAGTTAAAAGCAGCATCAGAAAGGTGGGCTTTTAGCTTAGATTTGAAGATGGCCAGAGATGGAGCTTGACGTACCGGCTCAGGAAGTCTATTCCAGGCATATGGTGCAGCAAGATAAAAGGAACGAAGTCTGGAGTTAGCGGTGGAGGAGAAGGGTGCAGATAAGATAGATTTACCCAGTGAACGGAGTTCCAGGGGAGGCGTGTAGGGAGAGATGAGAGTGGAGAGGTACTGAGGAGCTGCAGAGTGAATGCACTTATAAGTCAATAAGAGGTGTTTTAACTGTATGCGGAAATGGATAGGGAGCCAGTGAAGTGACTTGAGGAGAGGGCTAATATGAGCATAACGAGACTGGTGGAATATTAGTCTTGCAGCAGAATTTTGAACAGATTGAAGAGGAGAGAGATAGCTAAGTGGGAGACCTGTGAGAAGCAAGTTGCAATAGTCTAAGCGAGAGGTGATAAGTGTGTGGATGAGGATTCTGGTACTGTGCTCAGAAAGGAAAGGGCGAATTTTGGTGATACTATAGAGAAAGAAACGACAGGTTTTAGCAGTCTGCTGAATATGTGCAGAGAAGGAAAGGGAGGAGTCGAAGATGACCCCAAGGTTACGAGCTGATGAGACGGAAAGGATGAGAGTGTTATCCACAGAAATAGAGAATGGGGGAAGAGGAGAGGTTGGTTTAGGTGGAAAGATAAGAAGCTCAGTCTTGGTCATGTTTAGTTTCAGATGGCGGTGAGACATCCAGGCAGCAATGTCAGACAGGCAGGCTGATACTTTGGCCTGAATTCCTGCTGAGATTTCTGGTGTGGAGAGGTAGATCTGGGAGTCGTCAGCGTAAAGATGATACTGAAAACCATGGGATGAGATCAGAGTATCAAGGGAAGAAGTATAGATGGAGAAAAGAAGAGGTCCCAGGACAGATCCCTGAGCTACACCAACTGACATTGGGATAGAAGTAGAGGAGGATCCACCAGAGTATACACTAAAAATATGCTGGGAGAGATAAGAAGAAAACCAGGAAAGAACAGAGCCCTGAAATCCAAGTGAGGACAGCGTGTCAAGGAGTAGGCTGTGATCAACAGTGTCAAAAGCAGCAGATAGATCAAGAAGGATGAGGATAGAATAAAGCCCTTTGGATCTGGCCAGGAATAGATCATTGGAGACTTTAGCAAGCGCTGTTTCAGTTGAATGAAGGGGGCGAAAGCCAGATTGAAGTGGATCAAGAATAGCTTGAGGTGAAAGAAAGTCAAAGCAACGACGGTGAACAGCACGTTCAAGTTTCTTGGATAGGAAAGGGAGGAGGGAGATGGGGCAATAGTTGGAAGGACAGGTAGGGTCCAATGAAGGTTTTTTAAGGAGTGGTGTGACTACGGCATGTTTGAAAGCATCAGGAACAGTCGCAGTGGAAAGTGAAAGATTGAGGATATGACAGATAAAAGGGATGACAGTAGGAGAGATAGTGTTAAGTAGATGGGTGGGAATAGGATCAGAGGAACAGGTAGTTAGTTTCGAGGAGGAAAGAAGATGTGTAGTTTCCTCTTCAGTGATTTCAGAAAAGGAAGAAAAGGAGGCAGGGGTTGGAGGGTTGAGAGAATGGATTAAGGGAAGGAGAGGTGGAGGTGACCTGGTTGAGAATTCAAGTTTGATCTTGTGAACCTTATCATGAAAGTACTCAGCCAGAGTCTGGAGAGAAAGTGAAGGGGGAGTTGGAGGTGAAGGCACTTTGAGGAGAGAGTTCATTGTGGCAAAGAGACGTCGAGGTTTGAGCAAAGAGAATTTGTCAACTGGATGTAATAGTCCTGTTTGGCAAGTAAACGAGCAGACTGGAAGGAGGTCAGCAAGAATTTGAAATCAGCATGGGAACAGGATTTTAGCCAAAGGCGTTCGGCAGAGTGGGTACAGGAACGTAGGTAGTAGATTCTAGAGGTCAGCCAAGGCTGGGGTTTGGTACATTTTACAGAACGGGAAATGGGAGGAGCAAGAGTATCCAGAGCAGAGGAGAGAATAGTATTATAGGAAGAGACAGCCTCATTGACAGACTTGGATAACATAGTGGTAGAGAAGAGATTTGAAACACTGGAGGACAGAGTAGAAGGGTCAGTAGCCTGAAGATTCCTAAATGTGTTACTTAAGATTGGATGGGACTGGGGAGGAGGGTGTTTAAGTGTGAAAGTTATCAGATGATGGTCAGAGAGGGGAAGAGTTGAGGCACTGAAACTGGAGAGTGAGCAGTTTGAGAAGAGGATAAGATCAAGACAGTGGCTGTTCTGGTGAGTAGGGGCAGTGGAGCACAGTTGAAGATTGAAAGAGGATGTTAAAGCAAGAAACTGAGAAGCATAAGAGTCAGAGGGATCATTAGCATGAATGTTAAAATCCCCAAGAATGAGGGAAGGGGATAAAGGTTCAAGAAAGAAGGAAAGCCATGCATCAAAGTCAATGAGAAAGGAAGAAAGGGATTTATCAGGGGGTCGATAAATGACTGCTACTCGGAGAGGCAGAGGAGGGAATAGATGGATGGAGTGGACTTCGAAGGAAGAAAAGTAGTGAGTGAGGTGGAAGAAGAGGTTGAAATCTACAAGAGGGTGAAAGTAGTAGCCCGAAACCCAGTGGTGTTCCTAGGGTGGCTGACACCCGGGGCGGATCGCCGATGCGCCCCCCCCCCCCCCCCGGTGCAGCGCGACCCCCCACCCCCGGCGAAAGGACACCCCCCCCCCCGGGTGCAGCGTGACCCCCCCCCACCCCCCCGGTGAAAGGACACCCCCCCGGGTGCATTTTTACCTGCTGGGGGGGGGGGTGCAGCGCGCCTGTCGGCTTCGCTCGTTCCAGGCTCCCTCTGCCCCGGAACAGGAAGTAACCTGTTCCGGGGCAGAGGGAGCACGGAATGAGCGGAGCAGACAGGCTCGTGGCACCCCCCCAGCGGCGTGCACCCGGGGCGGACCGCCCCCACCGCCTCCCCCTTGGTACGCCACTGCCGAAACCAACTCTGTGGCCAACTGGGCGAGGAGTATGGAAAAAAAGATAACCTCCATGGCATAGAGCCGCAACTGAAGCAGAGTCTTCAGGGTAAAGCCAAGTTTCAGTTAGGGCAATCAGATGGAGAGTACGAGAGATAAAGAGGTCATGGATGTAGGAAAGTTTGTTACAGACAGAGCGGGCATTCCACAGAGCACAAGTGAAAGGCAGAGAAGAAGGGGGGAGGAGAGGAACAGAAATTAGATTGGAGTTATCATGGTGTGACCTGCACAAATAGGATGAGAGCTGGTGTGGAGGACCAGGATTGGGATTAATGTCCCCAGCAGAGAGCAGCAGAAGGAGCAAGAGAGTACGGAGAAGAGTAGGAGAGGTATGATGATAGCGACGAAGGCGAGATGTACTCAGAAAGGAGAGGGATTAATGGAAGGAAGGAAATGTTGAAGGTTGAGAGCTGAGAAGAAGGAAAAGGAAAAAAGAGATGGTGAGATTGTGAATACAGAGGGTGGACAATGTGTTCCAGCAGTGTACAGTGGTTTCAGATGGAGAAACAGATTAGGAAGGGACAGTACAAAGAAGAGAAAGTGTACTGGAGCCATAAGTAGTAACTGTGAGAAAAATAAATGTAAAGAAAAAAATGCCCCACGCGCCATATGGCGTGCGGCACCTAGAGCGGAGGCCCCGAGTGGATCGGAGTGGACCTGGGAGTCACCCCGGAGAAGGCTGTAAGGATATGCAGATGACCTGTCTTCCACAGCACCTGAAAGGCAGCCAGTGGTAGAGCTGGGCACCTCTCAGCCAAGGAAAGGCGTACCATGGGTTAAACCGAAGCCAGCATTCCTCCCCCTGAGGGTCGCCTCTTAACTGGAGTGAGCTTTAACGGCAGCTTCAGAGGTTAGAAGTATGACTAATGCTGGGCAGACTTCTATTTTTTTTTTTATTTGTACCCCGCGCTTTCCCACTCATGGCAGGCTCAATGCGGCTTACATATTATATACAGGTACTTATTTGTACCTGGGGCAATGGAGGGTTAAGTGACTTGCCCAGAGTCACAAGGAGCTGCCTGTGCCTGCAGTGGGAATCGAACCCAGTTCCCCAGGACCAAAGTCCACCACTCTAACCACTAGGCCACTGCTCTCTATGGTCGTCTAGGTCTTGTAAATGGCAAAGACAGATCAGAATCAAGGCCAGAGTACGGTATGTTATATGCTTAGGTTACTGAACATTTTTACGATGAATGTAATTGTTGATGATGCTGTTCTGTATGTTTTACAAAATAAATAAAAGTGGGGGGAAAAAAAGAATGAAGGCTGGAGTGGGCTTTAATGGCAATTCCAGTAGTTGGGAAGCAGGACCAGTTCAGGCAGATTTCTATGGTCTGTGGCCCCAAAAGTGGCAGGGACAGACAGAGATTAAGTATACCTGTGTTTAATCATGAAGAAATGGAACCTGTGCAGAGTTCAAAGTTCAGTTCTGGCCACCTTGTTGGGCAGTCTGGATGGATTGTGCAGGTCTTTATCTGCCGACATTTACTATGTTTCTATGTTTATTCAAACACTCTGAAAATTCTTGGAGTTACCATTGATCGAAATCTTACACTCGAAAGCCACATGAAGAATACAACTAAGAAGATGTTCCATTCCATGTGGAAACTCAAAAGAGTAAAGCCTTTCTTCCCAAGATCCATTTTTCGTAAACCTAGTACAGTCAATGGTACTAAGTCACCTAGACTAGTGCAATGCCCTCTGTGCTGGCTGCAGAGAACAGACGGTCAAGAAACTCCAAACAGCCCAGAATACCGCAGCCAGACTCATATTTGGAAAAACAAAATATGAAAGTGCAAAACCCCTAAGAAAAAAACTACACTGGCTCCCACTTAAAGAACGCACCACGTTCAAGATCTGCACGATTGTTCATAAAATTATTTACGGAGATGCTCCGTCCTACATGTTAGACCTTGTAGACCTCCCCCCCAGAAATGCTAAAAAATCTGCCCGCACATTTCTTAACCTACACTTCCCCAGCTGCAAAGGAATAAAATACAAACTAACACATGCGACCAGCTTTTCCTACATGAGCATGCAGCTGTGGAATGCACTACCAACTAGCTTGAAAACAATTAATGAAATAACTAACTTTCGCAAATCTCTGAAAACATACCTCATCAACAAAGCCTACCCCGAGGATCCGTAGCTTAAGTATAACACTTCACTGCCCCACCCTTCCCTGAAAGTCTTCTTTTATAACTATTTGACTAGTTCTTTTTGTTATCCTGATCTTTTGTAACACCAATTGTATCTTTTACCCTGGAATGGCAATGCCACAACAGGGCTGTGCAAGCCACATTGAGCCTGCAAATAGGTGGGAAAATGTGGGATACAAATGCAATAAATAAATAAACTTTTAAGCTGTGGTTTATGCATGTATCAAATGCAAATAAGGCTTGTAAAATGATGGCCTAAATTAATACCTCCCTAGTAGCAGCTCCATCCTATTGAAAGTACTTTGCATAGAGTTAGCTCTGGTATTGTTTGGTGCTTTAGTTTCAGAAAACTTTTAAAGTGTTTTCAGTGCATGCCTGAGGTTCCTTTACTTTAGGGTTAGTGCCTTTCTGTCTCCTTTTCCTCCCCCCCCCCCCCTAAAGTATTTTTCTTTAACAGCTTTCCTCAGATTGTGTCTCATGGGCATTGCAAACACTCCGGGCTCTTCTGGATTGCTTCCAGTTTCCCAGTTCAGCAACTTCAGTGAAGGTAGGTTGTTTAGTAGCATGACATGAAGCAGAACAGTGTATTGTTGGAGGCTATCTCAGTAGTACTGTACTATGCAGGAGGTCCAGGATCAGCTCCTAAAGCCCAACTTCTGGGTAGGAGGAATGAAGTGGGGAGAAAGTGATACCAGTGTGGGGTGGAGAGATGAACACAGAGAAACATATTTGCATTTTCATGCTCCCACCCTACCCTGTTGCCACTCGCACACACAAATTGAATCTGAAGAATAGGGAATTTTTTAAATTTTTGTTTAAAAAATATACAGAACTAAATTTCTGTGTGACTCGTGTAGTTTCTTATAACTTTGCCTCATATGGACTTGAGGAACAGTTTCCTCTACTGTTAGATGGGGGAATACGCTCTAATTCTTGATTAGTTTGTGGATAGTTTCACATTTTGAGGTGGAGGTGTTTTTACCTAGAGTGTAAGCTCTTTGAGTAGAGACTGTCTCTGTGTGTCTCATGTTCAGCGCTGCATATGCCTGGTAGCGCAATACAAATATTAGTAGTAGTAGATGTCCTTGTTTACCTCTTCCTGTCTCTAGCAGTTCAGTCCAGAATGCTGTGCAGCGTGAAGATCCCCATGGCCTGGTCCTGCGCCTGGGGTCTGAACCCCCAGGTTGGTAGCTGTTTCAGCACAGGTAGGCCCGACCTTACATTCTTTCCTTCTTCTTAGTTGCTGTACTGTTGTTTTTGCAGGTTATTATTACTTTATATTGGACCAAAAAGAATCAATTAAAGATGTTGGTGTAGAAAAGTTTTCAGGTTGCATCAGTTCATTTTTCAAAGGAATCTGTTTGGTCCAGGACTGGATGTGATGCCCATAGGTGCTGTCAGCAGGGGGTAAGAGGGGCCCAAGCACCAGAAGGAAGAGTGGGTGCCCCTTTCCAAATTCTTCACTTCTGTACTTTCTGAAGTCTTTTTCGCCTCTCTTCCTCCATTTGTCTCTGTCCTGTCCATAGCAGCAATGGAAAGAAGTTGGTGTTGGGCTTTTGAGCACTGTGCACTCAGAAGCACTGCCCTTTCATCCACAAAGGCTTCCTTTAAGTAAAGAAACACATGAAAGGGAGGGGCCATCATAGGTTCTGTGAGTGTGCTTCTGCTTATAGGCCCTGTGCCAACTTCTTGCCATTTACATTCATGAATAAGGAGGGGGGGGGGGAGATTGTCCATCTGGATACCTATCAATATTCCGGATCTGGGCCAGATCAGCATACCTGCAGACTTTTTGAGTTGTGGTCATCCTGAGATTTCTGTTGATTAGTGGTGAGAGCTGAGGGACGCATGTCAACTTTCTCACTCCATTCCCCAGCCAGTCCACAGTACCACACACACACACATACTCTTTATCTCTCTCTTGTTCCTTATCAGCAGATGGTGACAGGGAATAAAAACTCAGTTGACTTCACTATCCTTATAGGAGCTGGTGGAGCCTTCGCTCCTCAGTATTTCTCTGTCACCAGCAGATGGTACAGACACGTGGCCTGGTGCAGCAACTGTGAGTAGGCTGCTCCCAGGAAGGTTTTAGTTATAGATTACCAGTGTATAGACTGAATCTGGTGGGGGGGGGGGGGAATACTTGGGGCTACAGTCCTTTGGGGATGATTTTCCCTCCCAACCCCTTAGAAACAAACCCATTTGGGATCTGATTTCCCACACTTGTGGTTCTTGTACCAGGTGGTGCCTGCTCACTTTTCACCCTTTGTGGGTCCAATAGCAGGAGCTACCAACAGCATGCACTCCTATCTTTGGAAAGGAACAAAAAGGGAATGAAATTTACAAAAAAGGGGACTTTCAGTGCAGTCTTTTCCCAAACTGTTTCCTGGTTTCCTATGGTGCTGTATCAGATACAAGCGATCACACTCCCTCTATCTTTTTACATCTGTTAAATGGAGTTATAGCACCCAGCCAAAGGTGAAGCGTCCCCAAGTTTGAGCCGTGGGGCAGGCGATGCATATGGCAGCCAATTCATTTTTCCGTGGGGTTTCTCCTTCCACCTCCCCCACTCTGTCCTGAGCTGATCTTCAAATCCTAGAATCTCGGATAGCTGCAGGAGTTAGTTTTGCCTGTCCCAGCCCCCTCCCCTTCATTTTCCCCCACATGCTGCCTGTTCACTTGGGAGGAGATGGGGTGAAGATAGAATAGACACATCAGTGGAAAAATCAGTTGCTCTGCTCCATTCTTCAGTCCCCCCCCCCCCCCCCCCCCCACAAAAAAAAAAATTCTTTGCCTTCTACTTGAACGCGAGGGCCCAGAGCATTATACAGCAAGGGCTGTCCAGTACATTGTCTCCTGGTGAAACGGGAGAATTTCCAGGTATAGGGATCGGATGGCGCTGGATACAACTACCTACATTACCTGTGCATATAGGGAGCAATTCTACAAAGTGTGCCAAAATACTGGGTGCTGAGCACAACTTCTATAATGAAATCTGAGTGTCCACATTCTATTGTAGAATACAATTGTAAGGTGGCATTTATGCACCAGCATATTTAGGTGTGACCACATACACCATGGCTATGGCAGATGTAAATATGTGCACATAAATGACACTATTCTATAAAAAGTGTGCATAATTATGGGAAGTGCCTATGCTGTTTCCAAAAGTGTGCTGTGCAAGGTGCATGCCAAGATTCTATAATAGCGCTTTTAACACAAGAACATAAGCATTGCCATACTGGGACAGATCAAAGGTCCACCAAGTCCAATGTCCTGTTTCCAACAGTGGCCAATCCAGGTTACAAGTACCTGGCAAGAGCCCAGAAAAGTAAAACAGATTTTATGCTGCTTTTTTAGAAATAAGCAGTGGATTTTCCCAAGTGCATCTTAATAATGTCTTATGGACTTTTAGGATATTTGCTAAACCTTTTTGTAAACCCTGCTACGCAAACTGCTTTTACCACATTCTCTGACAACAAATTAAGATTAATTACATTGTGTGTCCCCTAGTCCCAGTGTTTTTGGAAAGAGTAAACCAGCGATTCACGTCTATCCATTCCACTCCATTCAGTATTTTACAGAGCTCTGTCATATCTCCCCTCAGCCATCTCTTCTCCACGCTGAAGAGCCCTAGCTGCTTTAGTCTTTCCTCATAGGGAAGTCATTCCATCCCCTTTATCATTTTCATCACCCTTTTCTGTACCTTTTTTAATTCTGCTATATCTTTTTTCAGATGTGGTGACCAGAATTGCACACTGTTTAAGGTGCAGTTGCACCATGGAGTGATACATAGCTAGTGCTTACACAAAAATCTGTAACATTCATATGCGTAAGTGCTAGTATTCTATAATCTGAGCCACAAATGGTGCATAGATGTAAGCACTCACGTATAGAATGAGGGGGGAAATCCAGGCTTGGTCTAACACTGATTTATTTAGGGTTAACTGAGCCTTTTCTTTGATAGTTCAGGATGGATTGCATTGAGGAACAGTAGGTGTTTCCTTGTCCCCAGAGGTAGGTGTTTCTTTGTCTCCAGAGGGCTTATAGTCAATGTTTGTACCTGAGGCAGTGGAGGTGAAGAAATTTGGCCAAGGTCACAAGGAAAATCAGTAGGATTTGAACCCTGATTTCTCCGTTTCTCAGACCACAGTTCTAACCACTAGGCTTCAGCTCCACTGTTGTTAGCTATACCAAGCCTGATTAATTCTCTCTACTCACACTTCTGACTGCCTCAAGAGGCCCATGCAGCACCATGACCTTCTGATTTTTATTTTATTTTTAAGGTTCGACCCGACGGGTGTATGTGACCAACATTGTGACAGGCCTTACGCAGACTTTTTCAACCGAGAGTGATGTCCTGGCACAACAGTTTGCCACCCGGGTGAGAATGAATTTCCATCCATCCAGAGTGCCGCCCCCCTGCCCCCCCCCCCCCCCCCCCCCCCACCTTTGATTAGCTTAATTTTCCCCCAGCTTGTAGTGGCTTCTGAACTTTAGTGTGTGCTGTGCAATATGTTTAGAAAATTCTGTAATAATGTCTTGCTTGGTTTTACACTCGTTTGACCACTCTGAAATTTTTAGTATAATTCTAATTGTGAAATGTTTGAAAGTCCTAAGAAAATAGTATAAAACTGTGCAACCAGAAGCAGTGCTTCTTGTGAAGGGATATCCTGATAACACCTCAGTCATTATTGTTTAAATGTGATTACATATTCAGTAGAAATTGAGCAAAAGACAAACCCCCTAATTCTATAAAAAGCGCTAAAAATTGTGTGTGCAAATTTGGGCATGTACCCAAATTGCGTGTGCAATTTAATTGAATAACAAGCCAATTAGCGCCAATAATTGGTTTTTTAACAAACAGTTATTGGCATTAATTGAAATCAATTAAGATGTAAATTTAGGTTGTGTGATCTGCTTGTCCCAGAAAAGTGGGTGCAGACATGGGAGGTTCATGGGCATTTTAGGGCGGAACATGGGTAGAATAAGGGGGTTCTGCGTGTAAATTTAGGCATGGGTATTTACATCACGTTTTTGTTGGTGGAAATGGACATGCTTAAATTTAATGTGCGGCCCCTGCATTTGAGCACTGTTCTATAAAACAGTTAAGGAAATAACTACTAAACATTTGCAAGGAAATTATAAATGAAAGGTTCCATCCATGGATTGAATCGGTGTGACATAGAGGGGCATAATCGAACGCGAACGCCCATCTCCATGGGCGTCTATGTCCGAAAACGGGTATGTGAAGAGGCGGGACAGACTGTATTATTGAAAAAGATGGGCGTCCATCTTTCGTTTCGAAAATACGGTTTGGACGGACCAAATGCCATGGATTTGGTCCCTTCTGAGATGGGTGTTTTGGTTTTTTTTTTTTTTTTGCGATAATGGAAACTAAAAACACCCAGCTCAGAAACGTCCCAATCCAAGCCATTTGGTCGTGGGCAGGACAAATGTACAACACTACCATAGCTCTTAGGGGTGAAGGGGGCAACTTGTCGCATGCTCGAGGACCTTGGCATACTGTCAGGCTTCTTCCCCAGGAGCACTGGGTTCGTGAGCCCATGGGCCACTACCGTGGAGCGGCAGTGGCAGGCAAGATCACCTCCAAGGTAGAGATGAGACAAAACTGGACCGGAACCCCGGACTGGAGTTCTACACCGGAATACACGGAACTGTAACGCACCGGACGGGTGCGCACTGGAGTGGAGCCCGCTGGACTGGCACACACTGGAGGGCCCACAGGACTGGAACATACAGGAGTGAAACCCGCTGGACTGGAACACACTGGCCCTAGGCTTCACCTACGCTTGACCACCTTTCCCCGAGGGTTGAGCCCTCAGGTTCTGGCAGCCGGTAGGACTTACATGAAAACCCGGAACTGGAACTTGCAAGCAGGAACAGCAGGAATGAAGATCCAGGAGTGCCCCCTGGCACCTAGGCGCAGGCAAGGCCGACAGGCAGGGACTGTCCGGGTTCTGGCAGTCGGCAGGTTTAAACACAATGACTAGTAAACTGTACCTAGGCTAATAGAAACGCTATACCCAGGCAAACCAGTCATACACAAGAAACATACACAGAGCACACTCAGGAGACTTGAAAGCTATACACCAGCTAACAACAAAGCTGTGCCCAAGCTAACAAGTCATGCACTGGAAACAAACACAGAGCACTAGCAAAGCTATACACAGGCTAACAAGCCACACGGTGCCTAAGCTGGCTAGTCTAAACAAACACAGAGCACTAGCAAAGCTATACACAGGCTAACAAGCCACACGGTGCCTAAGCTGGCTAGTCTAAACAAACACGGAGCACTAGCAAAGCTATACACAGGCTAACAAGCCACACGGTGCCTAAGCTGGCTAGTCTAAACAAACACAGAGCACTAGCAAAGCTATACACAGGCTAACAAGCCACACGGTGCCTAAGCTATCTAGTCAAACATAGAAACTCACACAGAGCAAACACTGAAACAGTGTACAGAGCACTCTATACACCAGGGCCCTAGATGAAATGCAAAGGCCAGGGCTGTAGTCTCTAAGTGATTAATAAAGCCTTTCCACACCAGAGGCACAGCTGCAGCAATCACCTTGCATCCAAACAGAGGCTTGACACAGAGAAGTCAGCCCAGCGGGAGCCATCTTGGATACTGGCATAGAGGAGTCGGCGGCAGCCATCTTGGAAAAGGCATAGCCCACACAGGTGAGGTTCAGTAGGGCAATCAGCACACAGAGCCAGAGAGAAACTAAGACAGACACAGAGACAAGCAGAAGCCAGCACAGCCACTGACTCCCAGAAACAGGGTAAGTCTGAGGGTGGTCACGGCCACAGACGTAACACAACTACATGTGGGTATAGTGGGTTTTAGAGGCCTCCCATTTACCACCACAAGTGTTACGGGTGGGGGGGGGGATGGGCCTGGGTCTGCCTGCCTGAAGTGCACTGCAGTACCCACCAAAAGTGCTCCAGGGACAGGACTTGTTGCTGGTGTATAACCTTGGCACAGCAGTTCACACCTGAAGATTAATCTTGCTGAAAACATCCTTTATTTGAATAAGCACCTTTACTCACAGTTAACTGCAGATCAGAGGTTGTGCCCCACTGGCAACGAGTCTCGCTGGTGCTGAGATTAGCAGTAGGTCCGAGCTGGCAGAATGGTGTACATTGCCCTCTTTCAGCAACATCCAAGGTAAGAACTAAGTGCTGTAACGTGGCTAACACATGAAAGGGATCTAAAAGTGTCTTACACAAATGGCCACTACCTCATGGACTACCGGAAACAAAACAGGGCACACTGACCCAGTAAGCAGAGGGGAAAGCACCATGGGAGTAGAGCCTACCAACTACCAACATCGTGAGCATTTAACACAAGCTAGTGGAATCACAGAGCCCAATACCCTACACCCACCACAATGCATTGCTGATGTGACTCTGCAGTGCCCTTAACAGAAAAGGTGTCACACTCACCCGAGACCCACATCAGAACCAGGGAAAACCTGTCAGAGGATAGAACACATTCTGCTGTCATGGAGGTGGGTACGGCATTTGAGGCTGGCATACAGGCTGGGAAAAAAAGTTTGTAAAGTGGGGTTTTTTTTGTGGGAGGGGGTTAGTGACCACTGGGGGAGTCAGGGGAGGTCATCCCCGATTCCCTCCGGTGGTCATCTGGTCAGTTGGGGCACTTTTTTGGGACTTGGACCTGAAAAAAAAAGGATCCAAATAAAGCGGACCAAATTCTCGTCAAAAACGCCCTTCTTGTTTCAATTATCAGCTAAAGATGCCCATCTCTCCTTGGCCGATAACCACGCCCCAGTCCCGCCTTCACCACGCCTCCAACACGCCCCCGTTATCTTTGTTCGTCTCTGTGACGGACTGCAGTTGAGGACGCCAAAAATCGGGTTTCGATTATACCGATTTGGGCGCCCACGGGAAACGGACACCCATCTCCCGCTTTGGGTCGAAATATGGGCGTCTTTCTCTTTCGAAAATAAGCTGGATAGTAACATAGTAGGTGACGGCAGAAAAAGACCTGTATGGTCCATCCAGTCTGCCCAACAAGATAAACTCATATGTGATACTTTATATGTATACCTGACCTTGATTTGTATCTGCCATTTTCATAGCACAGACCGTAGAAGTCTGCCCAGCACTAGCCCCACCTCCCAACCACCGGTGATGCCACCCAATCTCTGCTAAGCTTCTGAGGATCCATTCCTTCTGAACAGGATTCCTTTATGTTTATCCCACGCATTTTTGAATTACGTTACCGTTTTCATCTCCACCACCTCCCGCAGGAGGGCATTCCAAGCATCCCACCACTCTCTCCGTGAAAAAATACTCCCTGACATTTTTCCTGAGTCTGCCCCCCTTCAACCTCATTTCATGTCCTCTAGTTCTACCGCCTTCCCGTCTCTGGAACAGATTAGTTTGTAGATTAATACCTTTCAAATATTTGAACGTCTGCATCATATCACCCTGTTTCTCCTTTCCTCCAGGATATACATGTTCAGGTCAACAAGTCTCTCCTCATACGTTTTGTAACGCAAATCCCATACCATTTTTGTAGCTTTTCTTTGCACCGCTTCAATTTTTTTTACATCCTTAGCAAGATACGGCCTCCAAAACTGAACACAATACTCCAGGTGGGGCCTCACCAATGACCTGTACAGGGGCATCAACATCTCTTTCTGCTGGTCACACCTCTGTCTATAAAGCCTAGCAACCTTCTGGCTATGGCCACCGCCTTGTCACACTGTTTTGTCACCTTCAGATCCTCAGATACTATCACCCCAAGATCCCTCTCCTTGACTATACATATCAGACTCTCACCGCCTAACACATACGTCTCCCATGGATTTCTACTCCCTAAGTGCATCACTTTGCATTTCTTCGCATTGAATTTTAATTGCCAAACATTAGACCATTCTTCTAGCTTCCGCAGATCTTTTTTCATGTTTTCCACTTTCTCTGAGGTGTCCACTCTGTTACAAATCTTGGTGTCATCCGCAAAAAGGCAAACTTTAGCTTCTAACCTTTCGGCAATGTCACTCACAAATATATTGAACAGAATCGACCCCAGCACCGATCCCTGAGGCACTCCACTACTCACCTTTCCCTCATCTGAGCGAATTCCATTAATCACCACCCTCTGGCGTCTGTCCATCAACCAGTTCCTAATCCAGTTCACCACGTCGGGTTCTGTCTTCAGCCTGTCAAGTTTATTCAAGAGCCTCCTGTGGGGAACCGTGTCAAAAGCTTTGCTGAAATCTAAGTAGATTACATCTATAGTACGTTCCTGATTCAATTCTCCGGTCACCCAGTCAAAGAATTAAATGAGATTCGTTTGGCATGATTTACCTTTGGTAAAACCATGTTGTCTCGGATCTTGCAACTTATTGGCTTCCAGGAAATTCACTATCTTTTCCTTCAGCATCGCTTCCATTACTTTTCCAATAACCAAATTGAGGCTTACCGGCCTGTAGTTTCACAACTAACAACTTCTGAGTCAGTTTGTTCCAGAAATGCAGTTAGGCCCAAGCTGTCTATGTTTGTTAAAATCTGATGGATCACCTTTTTTAACATGTAAGTCAAGGCAACTTACATTAAAAATTCAAAAAAAACGGAAGAAGAAAGGAACGCCATAAAATTATAGGATAAAAAACAAACATACCAAAGATCAGACATACATTAAAAAGTCCATAGGCTAACGCTAGAGACACGCATATTTTCATATGGGTGTTTCTAGCGTTAGTGCGCACTAAAAACGATAGCGTGCATATGGTACAGCTTAGTAAACAGGGCCCCATGTTTCTACACTGGGATCTCGGGTGCCTGCCAGATTCACTGTAGAAATGCCCTGGAAAAACAGGTAGGTCTTTAATTCCCCCCCTTTTACAAAGCCACGCAGCAATGCCGACACTTTGAATGGGATGTCAGCATTACCATGTGGCTTTGTAAAGTGGGGGGGTGTAAGTTAGTCTTGAAAAATTTTCAAGAATGATTCTGCTTTAAGGTCAAGGGGAAGGCAATTCCACAGATAAGGGGCCAAAAAATAAAAAGCACTTTTACAGGTTACTTCCCAATAGGTTTGACGTAGACTAGGGAACATTGAACGCAAACAACAAAAGGGAGCATAGGGAACAGCTATTGTGCCAGATATCCCAGAAGTCCAGTATGAACAGCTTTATGGGTTAACATAAGAATTTTGAACTTGGATACGCTCATGAATGGGCAACCAGTGTAGTCTCATCAACAGGAGCGTTGCATGATCCCAACACTTTGCAGACCCTTCAGAACACAGCTGTTCGTCCGCTGTGTTTTGCGATCTCTTAACTGTGTAGTTTGGGATACCAGCATAAATTACATTGCAGTAATCTAATTGCGAACCAACAAATGTGTGGTACAGTGTATGGAGCACATTAAAGTCAAGAATACACCTCCAGAGTGCAAAGGATCCTTACTTAAGAACTGTAGAAATATGAATAGAAAAACTTAGCCGGGAGTCCAGGGTTACACCTGAATATTTAAATTGTGTTACTGGCTGAATAGGGGTACCAAATAGTACAGGAACCAGAGTTGGCACTGGTTCATGGCCAGTTAGCGAACAAGCAGTTTTATCTGGATTTAAAATCAAACTGTTTTCTATTAACCATGATGAAACCTGGTCTAAACATTTCTGAAGAGGGGTAAGATCTGGTAAAAGTCTGGATACATAGTGAATGATGAAGATGTCATCAGCGTAGAAATATGTACTAAGGCCGATAAGTTGAATAAGGAATGCAAGTGGGCTGAACTCGGTATTAAATAGGATGGGGAAAGGATAGAACCCTGTGGGACTCTGCAAGTCAGAGTACGCAATTCAGATTGACCACTTGCAATAACTACCCTGAAAGAATAATCTTGGAGGTAAGATATAAACCATTTCAGGACAACGCCTGACAATCTACAATCAGCAAAACGTTGAAACAGGAGGGCATGGTCAATGATATCAGACGCTGCAGATAAATCCAGTGGCACACCCAAAGCAATATAATCCTTCATCTAGTTTCTGATAATACTTCACTTACTAAAGAAGTCAGAACTGTCTCTGTACTAAAGCCAGATCTAAATCCTGAATGGCGAGGATGAAGAATTAGAGTTGATTCAAGATGGGCCTGTAACTGAACAAAAATAGTGCTTTCAATCAGTTTAGATAAGAAAGGTAGGTTTGAGGTAGGCTGATAGCTTGATGGAAGGCAAGAATCGAGGGAAGGATGTTTTTTTTTTAGAATAGACATAATTAGGGATTTTTTTTTTAGAATAGACATAATTAGGGCACTTTTAAGGGATTTTGACAGTTAACCTTCACATAAAGATTTGGAAATACACTGGTGAACCATGGGTAAGAGACCAAGAGTCGAAGTTTTAATCCAGGATGAAGGAATGGAGTCTAGGGAGCAGGTAGTGACATTCATTTTGTGTCAAATCTGCATTCGTCTTAGTAACAACTTCACTGTGCACCAAGTCCAAAGACTTTTTCTGAGGTATATAATACACCTTAGCAAAGGGGGAGGGGGGAGAGTGAATCTTTAGGCACATGCAGAACTTCTACCAGATATTTATTCAATAAATTTGTAGCAGACGTAATAGAGTGCTTTGAAAAATTTAAGAGACGCAAATTAAGGTAACACTTTACTTTTTTTTACACTTTGAATTTTCTTTAATCTCAAGCTTTCTGTGAATGTGACTCTTATCTTTACTTAAATCTAGTTGAGCAGTACGTGTCTCAGATATTTGCCTCTCTAACTTATCCAGTTTCTCCTGGGTGGTAGTAAATGTTCCCAATATTTCTGAAGAACTTTTCAGATTAAGAGCCACAGCAACTGTAAGAACTGTAATAGATTTGTGCCATTAGTGTCCCACAAAGAGCTCAGTATCACAGTAGATGGTTTCTCTAAAGGAGAAATGCTTCTTATAGGCTCCAGATTATCCTGCCCTAAACAGGACTGCTTTGGTGGCATCCTCTCTGTTCTTCCTGCCATTCCCTCAATTTCGGGAGCCCTCTGTTCCTTGGGAGGTGTTCCAGGCTTCTCTGTTCTCAGGCAGTCACTCACCTCAGCAGCCAGCCTGCCGTCAAGCGAGAGGCTTTGCTGAAGTTCCAGCTCTGAAGATGCCGTCCTTGGAGGAGGTGGAGCTTCACACAGGACCAGGCTCAAAGTTGTTTCTGCCTCTCCAAGAGACACTGCTTTAGTCATCCCACAGTCATCCAGTGACGATGGTATTCTGGTGAGTAGCTCCAGGATAGTTGCCTGCCTAAAAGGCAGCGCTTGCTAAGGTTCTGAGGGGAAATATCGAGTTTTCCCCTTATATTTCTTCCCCATTCCATGGGAAAGCCTCAAAGCCAAACTCCTTCAGGACACCTAATGTGTGAATTTAATGTCTAGATGGAACAGCAGGGTCATCATTGCCCTTAGTTTTGAATTTGACCAGCTCTGCATTTCAATGTATAAGAATTGCTCTTTCCCATGTTGCACATATCTAAGTGTGTATAAATTGCATGTATATGTTTATTGCAGACTCCAGTACTGTACAATGGCTGCCGTTCAGGTGAAATTTTTAGCATTGACATCCGACAACATGCAAAGAAACGTTGCAGAAGGAAGCGTGTCTGTTTCTTCCACAATTCTGCTGTTACGTCTTTGAAGATTTTACAAGATGAAAACTACGTGATGGCAGCAGACATGGCTGGGAAGGTAATTAGACGCATTTCAAATGATTGAAAGTACCTATTGGTTTTGGCTGGTTTACTGGCTGTCCATCTATTGTCATCTGTTTCAGCAGGTTTGTGCTAATTTTGGTGAGATAAACCAGTGGAGGAGTGAGAAACCAAAATGAGACGCTTCACGTTCAGAAAATGTATCTAAAATTATCTTTTAATTTAGAAAAAATATCATCTCCAGAGCATACAAACTGGTGGACAGTCTAAAAACATAGTAATGACAGACTACCACTTACAGGATAATTTGCAATATACGTAATAAAATATCACTAAAAAAAATAGAAGTTCCACTGCTTATCTTATATACTTGTTCTTGACTATTTGTAGTATTTTCAAACAGCCAAGTTTTTAATAGGTGACCTGGTGGCTGGGATTTGTTGAATCCTGAAGTTTATAGCTGTCCTTTCTTTAAGTTCTGTAACGGGTATGTACCAGATGCCGTGTTTGAACAACCATCCCTTCTCTTCCCCTGCCCTCCCGTTGATTCTGAAATATTTAGACTTAGAGATGGTGCAGTCTCTTAATTTTTTTTTTTGCCATGGTACGTGTGTAGATGACCTTTTCATCCTGTCCCGATGCTGACTTGTGCTCAGCCCAATCTTTCTGAGCTTCTTCTGCCCCTCCAGACTTTTGAGTCTAGTAAGATTCCACTAGTGTGCACTTTTACAGCTGATCACATAACTGCATCACCTGATTGATTTGCTGTGGTTTGTAGCTAGTCTTTTTATAGTAAATAAACTCTCGGGTTGTTGGTCTTCTAAAAATGTAAAGGCGTTAAGGAGTCAATTGTCTAAGTGGGCATCTCCATTTAGACTCCCCAATTCTGCGCCTTAAGAGCCTGTTCTCTAACAGCATCTTGACACCCAGCCCCACTCTATATTGGTGAGCTGTACATTAACACACTCGCAGTTACACCAGCCATACACTTGGTGTAAATGCAGCAAGGACGCAAGTGAGAACCCCGCCCCTGTATCCTCCCACCTTGTATTTACGTACCATGCCACTGCCCTTACAAATTAGCACTTACTGGCCATGCTGTCGCTGTCACTAGTAAGCAGCAGTATTCTGTACATTTATGCACTCAGGCAGCACATAAATAATCAGTTTTTGTATACCATCACAACCGGGGGAATTCTATAACTCCATCTCTATATGGGACATATTCTATAAAGGAAAGTAAGCGCCTACTTTCCTGTATGGAATATTAGTTTAACTGGGTGTATATGCAAATGAGTGCTTTAGATATGAGCTGTGGCCAGAAGAGTGCTAGGCTGAATAGAGAGGCATATAACCAGCAGAAGAAAGGAGGTGTTGATACCCCTCTACAAGTCGTTGGTGAGGCCCCACTTGGAGTATTGTGTTCAGTTTTGGAGGACGTATCTTACTAAGGTTGTAAAAAGACTAGAAGCTGTTCAAAGAAAAGTGACAAAAATGGTATGGTGTTTACGTAGCAAGACGTATGAGGAGAGACTTACTGACCTAAACATGTATACCCTGGAGGAAAGGAGAAACAAGGGGTGATATGATACAGACATTCAAATATTTGAAAGGTATTAATCCGCAAACAAACCTTTTCCAAAGACGGGAAGACACCAGAACTAGAGGACATGAATTGAAGTTGAAAGGGGGCAGATTCTGGAATAGTGTCAGGAAGTATTTTTTTCATGGGAGAGGGTGGTAGATAGCTGGAATGCCCTCCCACGGGAGGTGGTGGAAATGAAAATGGTACCGGAATTCAAAAAGGCGGATAAACACAAAGGAATCTTGTTTAGGAGTGGTTCCAAAGAAGCTTAGCAGAGATTAGGAAGCAACACCAGTAATTGGGAAGCAAAGCTAGTACTGGGCAAATTTTTACGGTCTGTGCTCTGATCGTGGCTGGACAGATTCAGCTTCAGAAGTTGGGGAACAAGGACAGTGCTGAGCAGGCCTCTACAGTCTATGGCCTGAAAATGGCAAGGACAAATCAAGACCAGGTATATATATGATGTATCACATACCATACGTAATGAGTTTATCTTGTTGGGCAGACTGGATGGACCAAACAGGTCTTTAGCTTCTGTCATCTACTATGTTACTATGTCAAACCAGCCACAGAGCCAGTGTGTGTACATCTAGGTGGCAGTGATAAGTGCATAGGTTATAGTATTCCATATGTTACATGCGTAAATGTACGTACACACCTGTAAAACATGCACTCTGTAAGATACACACACACACACATATATATATATATATATATATATATATATATATCAAACATACAAATTGTGAGTGACCGTACTCACCCGCAAATGCGCAGTAGAGACTTCCCTCTCTGTCCCGCCCTGCAAATGCGCAGTAGAGACTTCCCTCTCTGTCCCGCCCCCACGTCAGTACGTGATGACGGGGGCGGGACAGAGAGGGGAACTGTGCAAAGAGGAGGGAAGAAGGGAACTGCCGCGATCGCTACCGCTCCCCCCTCCCCCGAGGTCGCCACCGGTACCCCCCCCCCCCCCCCCCCCGGAGTCGCCACCCCTCCACCCGGCCCGGGCCCTCTCTTCGCTATTCAACTTATATCACCGCAGCATGCAGATCAGCTGAGCTCCCGTCGGCCTTCCTTCCCTGCCTGTGTCCCGCCCTCGCCCCGGGGGGGCACTGGTAGCAGCGACCTTGGGGGGGGGGGCCTTGGAAAACCCCCCATTCCAATACTAGCCCGTTTTAACGGGCTCAACGGCTAGTGTGTATATATATATATATATATATATATATATATATATATATATATATATATATATATATATATATATATGAATATACATACACACACATACACACAGAATAGCACATAGGCGTACATCTAGCGTATGTGCGCCATTATTCTAAACATTTACGTATATAACCTGTTTTATAGAATTACCGCTTCTCAATTTGTCTATGAGTGCTGGCCAATTTTGCGCCTATTTCAAGCCTGTTTTATAAAGACATAGGTGCCCTGTAAAACACTAGCGGCAAAGTGGCAGAAATTGCAACTGGATTGAAGCCATAGACATTGCAGTGTTTGTGCATAAAGGACACACATGCATCCATATTTGATAAACAACTTGCATAAATTGTGATTCATCTGTGCTCCACCACTGAACATGTTTATGTTTATTAAAAACTTGATACCCCACCAACATTCCAAAAAGGATGGGACTGAAATCAATGCCAAAATCAGATAACAAACACTACCAAAGCTGGAACTAAAACTAACAGAAGCAATAGGATTAAAAACAAAAACAGCTGTTCTTATCACTCTAAGAAAAGTGAAAAGCAAGTTGTACTGGGCTCTTAGATTGTAAGCTCCTTTGAGCAGGGACTGTCCTTCTTGTTAAATTGTACAGCGCTGCGTAACCCTAGTAGCGCTCTAGAAATGTTAAGTAGTAGTAGTGGTAATTTGTGGCCAAATGCTAACAAAAAATGAGGTTTAAGAAGTGATTTAAACTTAACAACGGAGAGCTCCATTCGAAGTTAAGGAGGCAAATTATTCCAGAGAGAAGGTCAAACGACGGGTAGATTCACAGTGTCCATATGCAGGGTCATGTAAAAAAGTACATACATACTTCTTGACACTGTCTATATTTTTACATGTGAAATCTTTGGGGTAATTTTATAAAGACTTCTCACACATGTAAACAGGTCTTTACATTCAAAAAATCCTATATAATGTTATCCCCTAAAACAGTAAGTTTTTCCCAGAAGTTTTGGAACTCTTCACTTAAAAAAAAAATGAAAAAAGCTGGAGGAACACTCTGTAGACATTAGAGTTGAAATAGTCAGTGGCATACCAAGGTGGGGGCGGTCCGCCCCGGGTGCACGCCGCTGGGGGGTGCCGCGGCGCGCGCCTGTCAGCTGAGTTCACTAACTTCGCTGCAGCTCCCTCTGCCCCGGAAAAGGTTACTTCCTGTTCCGGCCGGGGCAGAGGGAGCTGCAGCGAAGTTAGCGAACTCAGCTGACAGGCGCGTGCCGCGGCCCCCCCCCCCCCAGCGACGTGCAACCGGGGGTGTGTGTGTCATTTCGCTGGGGGGGGGGCCGCGCTGCACCTGGGGGGGGGCGCATCGGCGATCTGCCCCGGGTGTCATGCAGGCTAGGATCGCCACTGGAAATAGTCATATAGACCATCCATGATACCAACATTTCAAAACTTTTTCTGGCATCCTGATTTTGGTTTTGAATGGCAGCTCATAAAGAGGGCATTATTCCTTGTCTCAGCTTTTAATTAGTCTTGGTGATGGTATATTTTCAGATCAAACTCTGGGACCTGAGAACCAGGAAATGTGTAAAACAGTATGAAGGTCATAACAACCAATATGCACATCTTCCTTTGCATGTTAATGAGGAAGCAGGGCTGCTATTAGCAGGTATGGATGTTACCTTGTTTTCTTACTAAATACATTTATTTTATTGTTCCCTGGCACATCCCATTTTGATGTTTGGTTTTGATATCTGACCACCATGGGATAATTACAATGAGGCCCTATAAAGAAAGTGACATTTAAGAATTATTGTATATGTGAAAAAAATGAAATGAAATTATTTATTTTTAATGCTGTTCTCTAGTTGGTCAAGACTGCTACACAAGAATTTGGAGTCTTCAAGACAGTCAACTGCTCAGGACCATCCCCTCTCCATACCCCGCTTCGAAAGACTCCATCCCAAATGTGGCATTCTCTTCCCATCTTGGAGGCCGACGAGGAGTTCCTGGGCTGTTGATGGCTGTTAAACAGGACCTATTTTACTTCTCTTATAATACAGACACTTGGTGTGAACACTAAAGAAGAGACAGAAAGTTTGCAGAATGGCGATTCTCATATTAAATTCTGATTTTCACTTTTGCTTAGAGAGTTTTGATGCCCATCATATCTGAAGCCTGGTGCACTTGCTCAGGTTATACCTTTTCTACAATTTTTTTCCCTTTTGAGCAGAACTGAAGAAATTAAGAGATACAGTGGAGGGTCACTCATGCCAACAGATTCTCTCTCTAGAGACAAATCTCTGCAGTTTAATTTCTTGGTCTGTACATGTATTGCTACTTAGAACTAATACATGCTAACTGGGAATAAAACCGAAGCAAGGAGAACCGGAAACCACCTCTATGAGGATACAAAGGCAATAAAACAAAGTAGAGGAGACAACAAAAGTAGCAGCTCTGGGAGTATATACGAAAAAATCCCATACATGTAATTGTCCAGGAGAAAACCTTTATTTGCACCAGTATGGACCAGACACGGGACCGTGTTTCAGCGGGGAAAACGCACCTGCCTCAGGGGTCATAGAGACACCGATGGATGTTGGAAATCAGTACAGTCAAATAACCTGGAGTAAGTACCTTTTCATTAGCGTCCCTCCGGACCAGACCAGGATTGGACTGATGGGTTGTGCACGCCTACCAGCAGGTGGTGACTGAGAAAATTCTAAGACTAGGAGCCTTGGCCATGTGAACCTAGCCTCAGTATTTTCTCAGTCTCCAGCAGGCAGGAGGTGAGCCCACCAGTCTCCACCTGCTGGTAGGTGTGCACAACCCATCAGTCCAATCCTGGTCTGGTCCGAAGGGACTAAAGGAAAGCAAATTAGCAGGTAAGATCTAATTTCTCCATATACATGTAGACAGACGCTGCTCTCCGGGAATGGTAAGACAAAATGGTGCTGAAAAAGCCACAGTGTGTCATGGAGTCTCAACAGGACGCCACATCAAAAAGCAAACCACTCTACGACCCCTGAGGCAGGTGGGTTTGCCCCGCTGAAACACGATCCCGTGTCGCGTCCATACTGATGCAAATATAGGTTTTCTCCTGGACAATTACCTGTGTGGGGTTTTTTTTACACATACTCACAGAGCTGTTAACTCTTGCTGTCTCCTCTACTTTGTTTTATTGCTAACTGGGAATAGCATCTGCTTGTTACACACAGGAGCGCAATTCTATAATGAGTGCTAAAAGATGCCAAAAATCTGAGTTCAAAGCTAGTATTCTGTAATGGCAAATTTGCAGACTAAAGCCATTATAGAATACTGGGGCAAGTCTGCAATGACATGCCTACTTAAGCCATGTACATAGCAGGCATAAACATGTACACCTAAATGTTGACATGCACTTAAGTGTATAAGTTTCGCACATAAGTGTATGAGCTGCACACAAGCATGCCCCCCTTGGAGTTATGTGCTTCTTTATAGAATAGCACCTCCGTTATGACACATAACGTGCATTTTGGCGGGTATATTTTGGCACACTGTCTAGGATTAGGGGGATCGTGCATGCTCTGTATAGTTCACATGCGCACAAACACAATCGGCACCATCTGTGAAGAATTGTTTTCCTTCTCCGTTTGGAACTTGTCATATAATCCAGGGAAAGCTATCACCTTGAGGGACAAAGGTCATACCCGATCATTTCTGTTAAACTACCTGCAAAATTCAAAATTGTGGCTGCGAAACCTTTTGCATTTCAGTGCCAGTTGGGCAAGGGTGATTGGGTATTATTTGAGTCTCTGAAGATGTCAGCTTGACCTGGAATGAGGAGAGGATGTGGCAGAATAGGGGATGTGATTTTATTTTCCTGTCATATAGGACAGGCTTTCTCACTCATTTATCTTATAATTCGAATTATACTGATTTTTGAAAGAATATTAAAATCCACCATGTGCTCTGTAAAAAGTCTTCATGGCAAGTAATAATACCTAACCTGTATCATTTGGAAACTGTGCTTTTGCGTTGTTAGAATTGAAATTATTTAGCCAGCTCGCCTTTGGGGAAAGTCAAAACTGCCATCTCATCTGATCACAAATGACATCACCAAGAATGGAATTTGATTGGGTCGCACATATATCTGACTCTTTAAGACCATAGGTGGGAAACATCAACTGTAAGTTTGAAAGTAAAACTTAGAAACAGAAATTATTAGAACTGTATTTCAAGTACCTGTTTTGTGCACTGGAAAAGTTATACAGTTCAGCTTGTGAATGGTTTGCTTTCATAGCAATGTTTCTATGTAGGAAACTACAAAATACTTTTGTGTTGGCTATGTACAAATGGATTCTTGGCATATTGATACCTTTTATTGGACTAGCATAAGAATTTGAGTTGTTGCTTTACAACGAACATTCAAGAGCAGAGCAGTTTCCCTTTCCCAGATGTCAGAAATTTCACATTTGTGTGTGTTCGGTCTATAGTGTGAATTGATTTGAGCACTCAACTTAATGCCATTTTTTATTAGGAGTTGAATTTAAATTTATCAAACAGCTGATTTGCAGATTGCCACCCCTGGCATTTGAGCTACAGCCAGTTGAGTTACACATTTATGTGAGCTTTTTACACTCTGAGGCCCAGGCTTGTAGTTCAAATTGATTTCAGCATTCAGGTTTGTGCCATTTTATTAGGAGGTGAATCTGTGAATTTACTACTCACACACAGGAACTAAAGGCATAAGGTGAATCATTTTTCCTCCCTACTTGTCAGAAGGTTATGGGAGAAATACAGTGGGAAAGATTGTAAGAGAAGGCAAGAAGGAAAAAGGGCTGACTGCATTAAAAATGCGCTAGAGATGGGGGAAGATGTATTATAAATCTGAATTCTGGACACTTCACTGAACTGTAACATTACATGGCAAAACTGAAAAGCACATAAAGAAATTCACGCACTTTTTTTAACCGGTGGATGTTATTTGATACTGGAGTAATATAAATAACTGTTTGAGAAGTGAGTTAACAGCCCTGTCATTCTAGCACACTTACAATAGATCACGGTGGGGTCCTTTTACTAAGCTACATTAAAAAATTGGCCTTAGTGCACCCTCATGCGGGTCATTCCCGTGCGCTAAGGCCATTTTTACTGCCACTGTAAAAAAAAAAAAAAAACAGATTGTTTTTTTTTTATTTCACTAATAGTTGTAGGTTAATGTTGCCATTAGCGAGCAGCTATTTTTTAAAATTATTGTGGGAGCATTTATCGTCACCTATTTTGTAGGCGGCAAGGGCTTCTACAGTATCTGTGTGCTAACCAGTTAGTACGCTGTATATAGATGCACTAACTCGTTAGCACAGGAATGCCCATTCTCAGCCCCTGACATGCCCCCTCAAAATAAAATACAAAAAAATATTTAGCAAACGGTTAGAGTGCACACATGGCAAAACTAACACAGAACACTTTATCAAAGTCCCATATTAGGGCATTTTTTGCTGTGTTAGCAACTAACACAGCTTTGTAAAAGGGCCCCTTAGACCAATGCTTCTCAACCCAGTCCTTGAGGCACATCTAGTCCCATCAGGTTTTCAGGATATCCATAATAAATATGCATGAGATAGATTTACATACCAAGGAGGCAGTGCGTTCAAGTCTATATCATGCATATTCATTGTGGCTATCCTGAAAATCTGGTGGGACTCGGTGTGCCTTAAGGACTGGGTTAAGAAGCAGTGGCTTAGCCTAGTCAAAATATTTATTTACAGTTTCTTATTATAGCGCGATGAAACAATAGCTTCCACACAGTTTACAGTACTAAAAATTGAGGGGGGAGGGAAGAAATAAATAATTGTACTTGAGTAGCAATATAGTATATGATGCATATACATGTTTAATCATTTCTAAACCACCCAAAATGTTATCCCCTAATCTATTATGATCCACCCTCCCCTAGCAACCCCTAAGAACATAAGAATTGCCATACTGGTTCAGACCAACCGTGGCCAATCCAGGTCACAAGTATCTGGCAGAATCCCAAAAATGTAGCAAGATTCCATGCTAGGGATGCTAGGAATAAGTAGTGCCTTCTTATTCATTTTGATCACCCTTCTTTTTACCTTTCTTAATTCTGCTATACTTCCTTTAGCTGTCTCCACTTCCATATCCATCTAAGCAAAATTCTGACTGATAAGTCACATTTTTTACTTCTCTCTAAAAGTTAAATTACCCAAATTGCGAAGGACTCAAATACAAAACAACTTACGCATCCAGCTTTTCCTACATAAGCGCCCAACTATGGAATGGACTCCCCAAAACTGTGAAAATAATCCATGACCATCTAAACTTCAGGAAATCACTAAAAACCAACCTCTTCTTGGAACAATCCCTAGATAATACCACAGAAAGGACTACACTCATTGTTTCTTTCATATTTGAACAGGATCTTAACTCTGTTATGAGACTTTACTTTAAGAACGCTAATATCCTCTTGGAGGTGAGAAGGTGTGGATATATCCTGATGTAACAAAACAAACACAACAGAAAAGAAAAGCTTTTTTAGCTATGAAGAAAAGGACAGTGGAATTGGGGCATCCTTTTTTCTAGCTTATCCATGTAAGTGCATTGTAAAGTTGGGTATGACGAAATACGTTATTTATTCACCTGATCAGCTAAAATCATCTATATATATAAAAGGCAACCCCAACGTTCTGAAGCCTCCACGGAAGTTGAGGCGCCCGAGATATCCGGTGTGCCCTGGAGTGTCTGCACCGCCCTCGCGTCAAAACGTCATGACGTCGAGGGCGGAGCTATTGACACTCGAGGGCCGAAACGGCCCACAGCGAACAAGGCAAGTAGCTTCGAGGGACGGAGGGAGGGCGAACAAGGCAAGTAGCTTCGAGGGACGGAGGGAGGGGGCCCCTTGCTAGCGCCCGTTTTATTCCGCTCAGAAACGGGCATTTTTTCCTAGTTTCTAGATATGAAACAACTGAAATAACATCTTTAATATTAAATTGGAGGAATACGCAGTTTTGCCTAATTAATAGTTATATGTAATGTAATCTTCTCTATTCGTTCCCCCCCCCCCCCCCCCCCCAATATTGTGGTCTGAGAAAGCGTAATGTTTAAAATGCTATAATAGTTGATTTAATTTCTTTTTCAGCTGAAGTGGGATTCCGCCGCCGTGCTTTTATTTTATGTTGCTTGGAAAGAAAAATCTTTTATAATTCTTGGCTGTATTTCATTTGATAAGTGTACTCTTGTTAATAATTTGAAATAAATACATTTTTTTTAAACCTCTTCAAAAAGGCTTACCCCATCGATCCAACGTAAATCCCCACACCTAGCAACACAGCATAACCAGTGATCATACTGACAATACACAATCTTCACTCCCTCCAACCTTCATGGTACCTGATACACAACTACCTCATTCGACCACAACATAACCTTGTATTTGTTATCAACCGACTGGCGAACGCCTTTACGGTATTAAGTAAGCCACATTGAGCCTGCAAATAGGTGGGAAAGTGTGGGGTACAAATGTAATAAATAAATAAATAATGCTTCTCACACTTCAGCTCAGCCAACAGTGCATTCCACAATTTGGAGCCACACACCATAAACACACATGAACAAATAGACTGTATCGCTGCTGTTGGCAGTGCAGGTGCAGCCCTGCCCCCGGTAGTATCATCAATGTCTGCGGCATAACAACAGAGCATAGTATTTCAGTGGGTACCTTCCCAGTGGTTTTTTTACCCATCTTTAGTTCAGATTTGGACTTTTCTCTGCTCCACCACTACCCTGAGAAGAGTTCGGTTACCTGCAAAGCGGTGTGGTGTGTAGCCCAGCCTCCTGGTGATGTCATCAACGTCCTTGGCATACCAATGAAGCACAGTATTTTAGCAGGCATCTTCTGGGGACAAATATTTGATAAGTTTTTATTAATTGTATCAGCGAAGGAACAATGTCTTGGATTGCACTGTTGATTTTTATTTCATTTTAGTTTGGGCATGTTGGGTGGGTATCGGGTGGAGGATTTAGGGTATGTTATTCCACTACAGGCAGTTTTTTTAAATGAAACTAGGAACCTTAATGTTTTGATTGTGCTAAGTTTTCTTTGTTTCATCCAGAAGTGATAATTGGAAAAAGACCACAGCCAAAATTAAAATCTTTTATAGGTTAGCTTAGAGGCAGAGATGTTAGCAGTTTGAGGCAGCTGACTTTGCAACAAATGGTTATTAGCGATGAGGATGATATCCAAGTTGAATGCTTGCATTTTAATGCTAGATCAATTTGTAATAAGGCACTTACAGTTAGAGAATTGATTGGAGATTCACAAGCAGGCTTGGGTTTTATAGTTGAAACATGGTTGCCAGATTTTAATTCACCTTATATTTTAAATGTATGCCCACCAGGTTATGAAGCATTGCATTACATAAGTATTGCCATACTGGGACAGACCAAAGGTCCATCAATCCCAGCATCCTGTTTCCAACAGTGACCAATCTAGGTCACAAATACCTGGCAAGATCCCCCCCAAAAAGTACAAAACATTTTATGCTGCTTTTCCCAGAAATAGTGGATTTTCCCCAATTTAATAATGGTCTAGGGACTTTTCCTTTAGGAAGCCGTCCAAATCTTTTTAAAACTCTGCTAAGCTAACCACCTTTACCACATTTTCTGGCAACAAATTCCAGAGTTGAATTACACGTTGAGTGAAGAAAACTTTTCTCTGATTCGTTTTAAATTTACTACTTTGTAGCTTCATCACATGCCCCCTAGTCCTAGTATTTTTGGAAAGCGAGAACAGACGCTTCACATCTACCCGTTCAACTCCATTCATTATTTTATAGACCTCTATCATATCTCCCCTCAGCCGCCTTTTCTCCAAGCTGAAGAGCCCCAGCCTCTTTAACCTTTCCTCATAGGGAAGTCATCCCATCCCCTTTATCATTTTTGTCGCCCTTCTTCACCTTTTTTAATTCCACTATACCTTTTTTGAGATGCGGCAACCAGAATTGAACACAATATTTGCGGTGCGGTCGCACCATGCATTATCGAAGCAAGAATCAGAAAGGAGGGGGTCTGACTTTCATTTACAAAGATTTTTAGGGCCCTGTTTACTAAAGTGCACTAGCGTTTTTAGGAATATTTTGGGCATCTACACGGTTAGCGTGCGCTAAAAATGCTAACATGCCTCTAGCACGGCTTAGTAAACAGGACCCTTAGTCTATCAAATTACTGGATAGCTCATATTGGCAAAGGTTTATAGTATATGGTCTGTCAATTTTTGCAGCCTGTAACTAGTGATACTGTGAACTTTATTATTATTTATAGGCCTCCTGGGAAATGGAATTTAATCAGCCAGAAGTTATTTGAATTAATAAGTTATTATTCAACCACCTTTAAAAATATGGTTATTTTAGATGTTACTAATATATATCTAGTGGATGTAAATAATTCTGTCGGGTCAATTTTTGGAGTTTTTAAATCAGTCAAACTTACAGGTAGATGTAGTTAATTCTACTCATGAGAAAGGTCATATGCTTGATTTTATTGCTTTTACTAAAAGAGAAGGTTTGTACACCGCTTATTGACCAAAGATGAGGGGACCCTGTTGTTTGGTCAGATCACTTTTTGGCAAATTTCTATTTAAAACTTCCTAATGTACAGGTTCTGAAAAAAGCCAGCAATACTTAGGGCCCTGTTTTCTAAGCAACTCTAAGGGCACGCTAACGTTTTTAGCGCATGTTAAATGCTAAAGACTCCCATAGGAATATATGGGTGTCTCTAGAAAATGCTAGTGCATCTTAATAAACAGGGCCCTTATACTTTTAAGCATAGTAAGGTGGATACAGAGAATTTTTGGAAAAGGTTGATAATGAGGTAGTTTGTGAGGAGGGCAGTCCAGCTTTAAATGTTGCAATCTTGGAATAATACTATACTTTCAACTTCTGGCTATAATAGCTCCAATGAGGAACAGTAGGATTAAAGCCAAGCATAACCCTTGGTTTACAGAGACTTTGTTTATTTTAAAGAAAAGTTGTCAAAAATTGGAACATCTGTGGAGAAAGGTAAGAGACTTAGGGCCCTGTTTACTAAGGTGCACTAGCATTTTTAGCATGCACTAAAAATTAGCACACGCTAACGCGAGAGACACCCATAGGAATATATGGATGTCTCTCGTGTTAGTGCACGCTAAAAACAGTACAGCTTAGTAAACAGGATCCTCTCAGTCCTATCAAAACTGGAGATCATAGATTAAACAATATCAAGTGACAGTGCAGGATGCTAAAAAGAAGCATTTTGAGCTGCAAATTAATAAGGCTACTAACTCATCTAAGAGTTTGTTTCAGATTTTTTTTCTACTTTAACTTAAACAGAATCAGTTCTCTCAACATGTTTAGTGCTTTAACCAAGTGTGAATCTGCTAGCGGAGCAAGTTTTCTTTGAATACACAAAATTATTTGGCAGAAAGGGAAGATATTTTAGTTGACATTAGTGGAATATCAAGTGATAGAAATTGGGCACAATTCTCATTGGTGTATGAGGCCACAGTTGAGAATATTTTGAAGAGGCTTTCCCCAAAATATGGTGTGTTAGATGTTTGTCCATTGTATTTGCTAAATAATGTTCCAGAAAGTTTAATAGTATGATTAAATTTGTGAACTTGGTCTTATGTGATGGAAATTAGCCAAATGATTTGACACAAGTATTTGGCCACCATTCCAAACTCATTAGGGCAGATATAACCAAACCAGAAAACTATAGACCTATTGCTAGGATGTTAGAGTTTGTAGTGCTTTCTCAATTGACTGATTACCTTTCATTACCAAATTCTTTTCATTGTTCCCAACATGAATTTAGGTCATTGCACAAGCATAGAGACTGCTAGTGGAGCTGGTTTCTGAAATTAGGATTTTATTTAGTAAGAGTAAGCAGGCAGTACTTTTAACAGTTTGATATCTTCTGCTTTTGATGCAGTTGACCATTCCTTCTGTATATATTGAATGAGTTAGGAATTCAAGTATTGAACTGGTTTGAAGGATTTCTATGGAAAAGATCATATAAGTTTCAGGAGGGAACTAGTATAACCAAGATGGCGTTTTAGCAGGATGTTTAGCTGAGGGCTCCCGCTTCCTTGGCATTTTTTCTTTGGTTACTTACTCAGTTTTTGATTTTCTATGCCAAAGAGAAGAGGAAAGCAGAGGGTTTTCCCTCCAGCCATTTCTGTGATTTCATCTCCTTATCAGACGGTAATGACATTATTTACCGTCCCTGCAGGCTTGGGTGTATCCACTGCTGGGCTAGAGGAAGAGTCTGGCATGGACGACAATGTTTTGCTGAGCCCTGGAACACCTTGTCCCCCCTCCCCCTTGACCTGGTTCACTGTTGGTGTCCTCAGTGCATGAAATGGAGGATGAGTTGCGGTCAGCCCTGCGGGGGATGTACAGCAAACCTGGGGGGGGGGGGGGGGGGTGAACTGGAGTCAGTAGCTCGCACTGGTAAGTGAGTGGAGCAACAGGAGACCCCAAGGAAATTCTGGCTCTCTAGCTTCTGTAAATCTATCCATATGATTCCCTCTTAAGCCACTGGAGAGACTGATGACAGTCACTATAGATGCAATGTGGTTTGCTATGGAAAACCTTTACTTGGTATATGCAAATTTTGTGACTGTCTTTAAATTCATCAACTAAGCTGCAAGCTCTTGAGTCACTGGTTCAACAGCACTCTTCTAGGTTGGATCAGTTGAAGAAATCTTCTTTGGATGTTCAGAATATGATGGCACAAAAGGCTGATGATAAAACTTTGTTTTTGAGAAAGATTGAGAACTTGGAGAACCAAAATAAGTGTTTGAATTTAAGGTTTCTTAATTTTCTAATTTCTAGACTGTTGGGGCCCCAGGAATTCTTTAAAAAGTTCCTGATAACAATTTTAAAGATAGCAGCAACTAGCATTCCTCCTGGTCAGAAGATTTATTTGCAACATACTGAATCAGAATCAAAAAGTGATTTGAAGGAAGGATTTGAACTTATCTGAATTGTTAGAATCATTGCAAATAGAAGTATCTAGAAGAGCTACTTTGCTTGTTTCCTTTGTTTTTATACAGGATAAGGAGATGGTGTTACGACTTTACTTTGGGCTGAAGAATGTCACCATTAGTTTTTCCAGCTGTCTCAAGATGGACAAAAAATTATGAGCAAGTGATTTCTATCATATAGACAAGCTACTATTTCATTAGGAGCAGTTTTTCAATTGCGGTTTCCTTGTAAATGTTTTGGTACCTATGAAGGGAAAAGATATATATTCTATGAACCTGCCCAATTATTGTTCTTGTTGGAGGGTAATGGGGTCACTGTAGCTTCTTGAAGTGCAGGTAGGTTATTTAATGTTATCTGTAGGGTACTGCTCTTTTCCTATCTTAATTCTTATTTTCTCCATTTTCTCATGGAGCTTTCCTTGGTTCCCCCTTCTTTGTTTGTAGACTATATTGTTTTGTTTATTTCTGTTTAAATAATGCCTTGCTAATGATGTCAGCAAGTTTGGAATTTTATTTCCTTCTTTTCTTTATGGGTACTTAGCTAATGCTATTAATTGGCATGTTAAATTTTCTTATTATTCCCTTTCAAAGTTGTTTTTCAGGCTTTGTATATTATAACTGCAAAAAAAAAAAGGAAGTAGTACAGCCTTCTCATGGTGGCATTTTGTGGGGTATCTCAAGGTTCCCACTTTTTCCCACTCTGTTCAATATCTGTCTTAAGGCATTAGAGGACTGCTTTCTGAATTTAGTGCCTTTTCACATATGCTGAGGACACATTTCTGTTACATCCAGAAATGGATAAAATTGAAGTTACTCTGACATTTTTGAAACAAATTATATCTGACGTAGGTATCAGGGGTGCAATAACTTTCTGAAATAAAACCATACAAAGAAAAAGTTAGTCTGGTTTGGCAATTATGAGCTGTTGGGTGAAGTTTTAAATATGGACGATAGATCTAGCAATCTTGGGGTTGTAGATTCATAAGTATTGCCATACAGGGAAAGACCAAAGGTCCATCAAGCCCAGCATCCTGTTTCCAACAGTGGCCAATCCAGATCACAAATACCTGGCAAGATCCCAAAAAGTACAAAACATTTTATACTGCTTATCCCAGATAGTGGATTTTCCCCAAGTCCATTTAATAACGGTCTATGGACTTTTCCTTTAGGAAGCCGTCCAAACCTTTTTTAAGCTAAGCTAACAGCCTTTCCATATCATCAAGCTGATCAATCCATAGACTGGTGGGTTGTGTCCATCTACCAGCAGGTGGAGATAGAGAGCAAACTTTTGCCTCCCTATATGTGGTCATGTGCTGCCGGAAACTCCCCAGTATGTTCTCTATCTCAGCAGGTGGTGGTCACACACAGCAGCAGCTCTGGCTAGGCCTCCAAGCCTAATCCTTAGGTTTTGTTGAGGCCTGGGTTGAGGGCTCTTTTGAGCAAGTGCAAACCTGGTGGTGCCAGGTCCCTCCTTTTCTCCCCCCTCCCGCTGGCTCCGTTTAAAAAAAAAAAAATTTTAAAACGTCTTTAAAGGCGTTTAATTCGACGTTTCTTTAAACGTTCATTGCAGCTACTCACTGGGACACCAGTTCGTTACAGCTCGGAGCGGCAAGCAGGTAATTTTACCTTTTTATAGCGGGCAGGGGGTTCCCCGATTCTTCTCCTCGTGGCAATGGCGTCGGAGGGCGAGGGCGCAAAGGGTCGCTCCCCGGATCGCTGGAGCGCTTCTAGAGGGGATGCGGGGGTTTTACAACCTGATTCGCCCTTGATGGGTGATAGTTTAGTGACCGATGAATGTCCCGGTCGTTCCTCCGGCGTGGCGGTTTTTTCCCGCCATAAACGCCCATCCCCCGCTCCTCGCCTCCGCCATCTTGGCCGGCCACGCGGCTCGGACGGCTTCTTCGGGGCCGCCCTTGAGGTTGGAGACATTAATGCCATGAACGCCCTTAATTTGGGCGACGGCACAAAAGCGGCTAAAGTTAAGCGCCGTTCTTCCCGCGCGGCTCCTTCACGGAGTTTCGCGCCGGACGCCATTTTGGATGCGCAGCATGTCTCTCCCCCGCTATTGCGAGCGCCGGTTGAGGGTGCGTCTAGGGCTGTTGCCCAGGCTGCGGAAGTGCACAGTCTGGGGGGTTTCTCCCCCGAGTTTGTTTTGCTGCTGCATCAGGCTTTCCTCATGCAAAACGCTGCCCCTGCTCCCTCTTCTGATAAAGAGGTTGAGGTTCCCAGAGGTAAACGCCCTCGGGTTGATTTCCAGGCCTTGGAGGACTTTTGTCTCCTCCGATGTAGATGAGGGCAGCGTGTCTGAGGTCTCCCAACGATCCTTTGCGGATTCCTTGGAGGAGATAGATCCCCGCTCGGCTGGAGCGGATGACCCCTCTGCAGCGCGGCTTTTTAGCCCAGAGGATTTGCCCAACCTGTTGTTACAGGCCATGGACACTTTGAAGATTTCCTCTCCGGAGGACGTCTCTCCCTCAGCCCCTGTTGGCTCTGCCATTATGCTGGGGACGAAGCGCCCGCCTAGAACCTTCCACGTGCATGATGCCATGCACACCTTAATTGCGGCTCAATGGGATGTCCCGGAAACGAGCCTTAAAGTGGCTAGGGCTATGTCCCGCCTCTATCCTTTGGCTGTGAGTGAACGTGAGGCCTATCTGTGGCCTACCGTGGATTCTTTAATCACTGCGGTGACTAAGAAAACGGCGTTGCCGGTGGAAGGTGGCACGGCCCTAAAGGACGCCCAAGACAGAAGATTGGAGGCGGCCTTAAGGTCGTCCTTTGAGGCAGCTGCTTTAAGTTTGCAGGCCTCAGTTTGCGGCTCCTATGTGGCCAGGGCGTGCCGGACTATGGTGCAGCGGGCTTCCCCCTCGGATCATTCCTTGAGGGCTGATTGGCCGGCCCTGGAATCGGGCTTAGCCTATTTGGCAGACTTGCTGTATGATGTCTGGAGAGCCTCAGCTAAAGGCATGGCTCAGACAGTCTCTGCGCGGCGGTGGCTTTGGCTGAAACATTGGTCTGCTGACCACGCCTCTAAATCCCGCCTGGCTAGATTGCCTTTTAAGGCAAGCTGCTCTTTGGGGTCGAGCTGGACAAAATCGTGACCGATCTCGGCACGTCTAAGGGCAAGAAATTACCAGAGGTCAGGGCTCGGGTTAGTACTCGTCCCGATACCTCCAGAGGACGGTTGCAGGAAGCCCATCGGTACCGCCCGGGCAAGTCGGGTTCCTCTGCCCCCTCTTCCTTCAAGAGGAATTTCTCCCCCAAGCAGCATTCCTTTCGCAGAGACCGCCGTCCCGGAGGTGCTCCCTCCGGTCCTCCCCCAGGGTCTCGTACCCAATGACGGGGCCTTGGTCCACGCCCCAGTGCAGATTGGAGGACGGCTGTCCTCGTTTCTGGGCGAGTGGACCACTATAACTTCAGACGCGTGGGTGCTGGAAGTCATCAGAGACGGCTACAAGCTAGAGTTCTGCCAACCCTTAAGAGACGGGTTTGTACTCTCTCCCTGCAAGTCTCCGGTCAAGCTGTGGTAGTGCAGCAGACCTTGGACAACCTGATCCGCCTGGGTGCGGTCGTTCCGGTGCCAAAAATCAGATTGGCAAGGGACGTTACTCCATTTACTTTGTGGTTCCAAAGAAAGGAGGTTCTGTCCGGCCTATCCTCGACCTCAAAGGGGTCAATCGGGCCTTGAAAGTGCGGCACTTTCGCATGGAGACTCTCCGCTCTGTTATAGCGGCAGTGAAGGCAGGAGAGTTCTTGGCTTCCTTGGACATCAAGGAAGCGTACCTGCATATTCCCATCTGGCCTCCTCTCCAACGCTTTCTGCGTTTTACAGTCCTGAGACGACACTTCCAGTTCAGAGCCCTCCCTTTCGGGTTGGCTACTGCTCCGCGGACCTTTTCCAAAGTAATGGGGGTCATAGCGGCCTTCCTGCTAAAGGAAGGAGTACAAGTCCATCCTTATCTGGACGACTGGTTGATCCGAGCCCCCTCTTATGCAGAGTGCGGCAAAGCTATGGACCGGGTAATTGCTCTTTTGAGCTCCCTGGGATGGATCATCAACTGGAAGAAGAGCCAGCTGCGCCCGACTCAGTTCCTGGTGTATCTGGAAGTTCGATTCGACACCCAAGTGGGCAGAGTGTTCCTGCCAGACAATCGGATTGTCAAGCTTCAGGCTCAGGTGGACTAGTTCCTAGTAGCCTCTCCTATTCGGGCTTGGGACTACGTGCAGCTGTTGGGCTCTATGACGGCCACGATGGAAGTAGTGCCCTGGGCCAGGGCTCATATGAGACCACTACAGCTATCTCTGCGGCTGCGCTGGACTCCGATGTCGGAGGATTATGCTGTGCGCCTTCCCGTGGACCCAGCAGTGCGCAAGGCGCTGAGCTGGTGGACGCAGACAGACAAGTTGTCTGCAGGATTGCCTCTGGTGACCCCGGAGTGGATTGTCGTCACGACAGACGCCTCTTTGATGGGCTGGGGAGCCCACTGCTTGGGAAGGACAGCGCAGGGGCTCTAGTCTCCTGCAGAGGCAAGTGGTCTATCAACCTCCTGGAACTCAGAGCCATTCGGTTGGTGTTATTGGAGTTCATCCCGGTACTGGTGTTGAAGCCTGTACGGGTCCTGTCGGACAATGCCACGGCTGTGGCCTATATCAACCGCCAGGGAGGTGCCAAGAGCGCCCCTCTAGCCAAGGAGGCTATGAGTCTTTGCCAGTGGGCGGAAGCGAACCTGGAGCAGCTTTCAGCGGCCCACATTGCCGGAGTCATGAATGTCAAGGCGGACTTTCTCAGTCGCCATACCTTGGAGCCCGGAGAGTGGCAACTATCTGCTCAGGCGTTCTTGGACATCACGAAGCGCTGGGGCCAGCCGAGCCTAGATCTGATGGCGTCATCGGCCAATGGCCAAGTGCCGCGCTTTTTCAGCAGAGGACGGGACCCTCGATCTCTGGGAGTAGATGCTCTTCTCCCAACAGTGGCCGACACAAGAGCTCCTCTATGTGTTCTCGCCCTGGCCCATGTTGGGCAGGGTGCTAGACCGGGTGGCAAAGCATCCCGGCAGGGTAATCCTGGTGGGTCCGGATTGGCCCAGACGGCCCTGGTATGCGGACTTGTTCAGGCTCTGTCGACGATCCTCTGCGGCTGTCAGTGGAGCAGGGCCTGTTACATCAGGGTCCCGTGGTGATGGAGGATCCCTCCCCCTTTGGTCTTACGGCCTGGCTATTGAGCGGCAGCGTCTGAGGAAGAAGGGCTTCTCAGACAAGGTCATCGCCACTATGCTGAGAGCGAGGAAGCGCTCTACTTCTACTGCTTACGCCAGGGTTTGGTGTATCTTTGCAGCATGGTGTGAAGCAGGCTCACTTTCTCCCTTCACTGCTCCAATTTCTTCAGTGTTGGCGTTCCTGCAAGAAGGTCTGGAGAAAGGCCTGTCGCTCAGTTCCCTTAAAGTCCAGGTAGCGGCTCTGGCTTGCTTCAGGGGCCGCCTGAAGGGTGTTTCCCTGGCTTCGCAGCCAGATGTGGTGCGCTTTCTCAAGGGAGTTAATCACCTGCGCCCTCCTCTGCACTCAGTGGTGCCTGCGTGGAATCTCAACCTGGTGCTAAGAGCATTGCAGAAGCCGCCTTTGGAACCCTTGTCGAGGGCATCTCTGAAAGACCTGACGTTGAAAGCAGTCTTTTTGGTGGCTATCACTTCAGCCAGAAGAGTTTCCGAGCTCCAGGCGCTCTCATGTCGAGAGCCTTTTCTGCAGTTCACTGAGGCAGGAGTGACTATTCGCACAGTGCCTTCCTTCCTGCCCAAGATTGGTTCTCGCTTCCATGTGAATCAGCAGCTCTGTCTCCCTTCCTTTCGTAGGGAGGACTACCAGAGGAGTACTCTGCTCTTAAATATCTGGATGTGAGACGAGTCATCATCAGATACTTGGAAGTGACCAATGATTTCCGGAAATCGGATCATCTGTTTGTCCTGTTTGCAGGTCCTCGTAAGGGTCTGCAGGCTGCTAAGCCTACAGTGGCAAGATGGGTCAAGGAAGCCATTGCAGCGGCTTATGTGGCCGCGGGGAAGGTGCCGCCTATCCAGCTGAAGGCTCACTCCACGAGAGCTCAGGCGGCCTCGATGGCAGAGGCCGGATCCGTCTCCTTGGAAGAGATATGCAGGCGGCAACTTGGGCTTCGGCTCATACATTCTCCAAGCATTACCGTTTGACTGTGGCTGCACGGGCGGAGGCCCGGTTTGGAGCTTCAGTGTTGAGGTCAGGGATTTCTATGTCCCGCCCTGGGTGAGTACTGCTTCGGTACATCCCACCAGTCTATGGATTGATCAGCTTGATGATATGGAAGGTAAAATTATGTATAATCATACCTGATAATTTTCTTTCCATTAATCATAGCTGATCAATCCATAGCCCCTCCCAGATATCTGTACTGTTTATATTCTGGTTGAATTTTAGGTTCAAGTTTAGCCTTCAGTTACTTCAGGAGGACTTCGTGTTCAAGTTCTTCTTTCACTTGGATTCTTCAAGAGTTGAGACGAGTTTGTGTTACAGTGAGCTGCTGCATTCCTCTCCCCTCCGTTTTACGGGGCTGGATTGAGACATAAATTCTGCCGGCACTCCCTCCCGCTTCGTGCGGCTGTAGGGCAGCTTTGTACCCCTCCCGCTTCGGCGGTGTTAGGGTCAGTCAGCTCCTCCCGCGGTTGCGGTTGCAGGATAAGCCAGATCCCCCGCATCGGCGGGTGTGGTGTCCCTCCCCCGCTCCGCGGGGATGAGCTGGACGGATTCCCCTCCCCCACTTGTGTGGGGATGAGCTGGGTTAATTCCCCTCCCCCGTTTCGGCGGTGGTGAGCTGGGCAGAGTGTCCCTTCGTGGGTGTAATTCTCTAAGTGCTGAGTCCTGCGGATGGAGCTTTGATATCGACATACTGAGGAGTTTCCGGCAGCACATGACCACATATAGGGAGGCAAAAGTTTGCTCTCTATCTCCACCTGCTGGTAGATGGACACAACCCACCAGTCTATGGATTGATCAGCTATGATTAATGGAAAGAAAATTATCAGGTATGATTATACATAATTTTACCTTACCACATTTTCTGGCAACGAATTCCAGAGTTTAATTACACGTTGAGTGAAGAAAAATTTTCTCCAATTCGTTTTAAATTTACTACATTGTAGCTTCATCGCATGCCCCCTAGTCCTAGTATTTTTGGAAAGCATGAACAGACGCTTCACATCTACCCGTTCAACTCCACTCATTATTTTATAATCCTCTATCATATCTCCCCTCAGCTGCCTTTTCTCCAAGCTGAAGAGCCCTAGCCGCTTTAGCCTTTCCTCATAGGGAAGTCGTCCCATCCCCTTTATCATTTTCGTCGCCCTTCTCTGCACCTTTTCTAATTCCACTATATCTTTTTTGAGATATGGCAACCAGAATTGAACACAATATTCGGGGTGCCGCATCATGGAGCGATACAAAGGCATTATAACATCCTCATTTTTGTTTTCTATTCATTTGCTAATAATACCTAACATTCTATTTGCTTTCTTAGCCGCAGCAGCACGCTGAGCAGAAGGTTTCCATGTATCATCAATGACGACACCTAGATCCCTTTCTTGGTCCGTGACTCCTAACGTGGAACCTTGCATGATGTAGCTATAATTCGGGTTCCTCTTTCCCACATGCATCACTTTGCACTTGCTCACATTAAACGTTATCTGCCATTTAGACGCCCAGTCTCCCAGTCTCGTAAAGTCCTCTTGTAATTTTTCACAATCCTCCTGCGATTTAACGACTTTGAATAACTTTGTGTCATCAGCAAATTTAATTACCTCACTAGTTACTCCCATCTCTAGGTCATTTATAAATATGTTAAAAAGCAGCGGTCCCAGCACAGACCCCTGGGGAACCCCACTAACTACCCTTCTCCGTTGAGAATAATGACCAGTAACCCTACTCTCTGTTTTCTAACTTTTAACCAGTTTTTAATCCACAATAGAACACTACCTCCTATCCCATGACTCTCCAATTTCCTCTGGAGTCTTTCATGAGGTACCTTGTCAAACGCCTTTTGGAAATCCAGATACACAATATCAACCGGCTTTGAATATCAGATGCAGGCATTGTCAAAACAAGTTTGTTTCCCCCCCCCCCCCCCCCCCCCCCCCAGATTGAGACAATTGAGATCTGTGCTAAGTTCCCACAGTTTTCGAATCAATGTACAATCTACTGTACTTCCTTATCTGGACAATTGTAATTCAATATATAGTGGTATGGCTGATAGACTGCAGTTATTACAAAACACTGCAGCAAGATTAATTTTTTTTGTATGAGTAAATTTGAGAGAGCGGCTCTAGTATTGAGAAGGTTACCTGTGAGGTCTAGAATTAAATTTGAAATTGCATGTCTAGTATTCAAATTAGTTTATGGTCTTACTTTGGAGAGATTAGCTCATTGTTTAAGAATTCCTATGCATTTTTTAACTGCACGGAGTACCTATTTATTGAAATTAGATTTTCCTTCTTTCAAAAGTATTTGTCAGAAGATGCAATTGGGACTCACTATGAACTTCAGTCTGGCATCAGCTTCCTCTTCAAATTAGACAAATTGATATTTATTTGTATTTTCAAAAAGCTCTTAAAACAAATCTGTTTATATCAACCCCCAGATTCTATATAGCTGAACGTACGTTGCATGCACAAATCTGGGCGTATTTTGAAGTTGCACATGCAATTGAATTAGTTAAGCCAATTAGCATTGCTAATTAAGCAATTATTGACAGTTGTTGAAATTAATTAGAATTCATATGCACAACTAAGCATATTCTGTAATGTGATGTGCATATATTTTAAGTTGCATAATTGAAAAGGGGTGTGGGCATGAGCATTTCGAAAATGTATGCATGTTGTTATAGAATACACCTAGTCTGCATGTAATTTAGGCATCGGCATTTAAACCAAGTAACTTCCTGTAACTAAATTTAGTTGTGTGGATGGGCGTTTGGCATAATTCCATAAACTGCATACTGCATGGAAATTTTGGCATGTTTTTTAAGGCATGATATGTAGAATCTAGCCCTAAATGTTTAATGTACTTTTGAATTTTAGATGTCTGTAAGCTCCCTCATATGTTAAGGTTATCTTGATTGTAATCTACACTGAAGTTAACAGGATAGAAGCATAATATAAGACCCTGAATAAAATTCTCATGCACTAAAGGAAAATCTACTGGGAGGATCTCAGCCTCCATCCAGCTGTAAGAAGTCTCACAAGCATAAGGGTCCTTCCTGAAATAAGGCTTGGCAAACCAGACAAAGGACCTTCAACTGGACCTGGTACTCGATTAGCAATCAATAGAGCACATGTGCAAACTCTTAGATGTAGCTGGGTATGGTGAAGCAGATTTTCATTCCGGCAGCCTGGTGAACTGTCTGTCCACGTTGCATATACCTTGGCAGAGTAGTCTTGAAACATTTGATATCATAACTTATTTCTTTTCTTCTATTCTTACAGAAGGACTGGTTTATGGGCAAAGTTCAACAATTTAGCAATTATGACTTGCAGTCAATTGGATCTGTATTTTTCCTCCCCAACTGGTAGGCTGTCTCTGTTCACATTTTGCCCAGATTACTGTTCAGTGATAATTTGTCTGCAGCCAGTGCTCAAGGAAGCCCACTAATTCAGCATATAGATGAGTTGGGCAACCCAACAAAGCAAAGATTACTTCTCCGCAACCTATTTTCCAGTTCATCAAGCTTTCTTTTATAGGCTGCTACAATCTTTTTTTTTAAGACAGTTATTTATGTCATGGCTTCATGTGTAGTATCCGCTGTTCTATGCCTGTGATCCTTATCCCTTATTTAGATAATTCTTGGGTCATGGAAGCTAATTGATCTGAACAATAGAGAAAGTAGATTACTGCACTAATGAGTTAGCAGTACTTACTTTGTTCTTCTCCCAGGCATCCACAGGTTTGGCCTTGTCCCTCTGCAGATTTTGTAGCCATAACTGAGGGGAGCTTAGTGACCAGTTTATCCATGTACTGTGATATTAAACTGTGGCAAATTAGATGCAATTTTGAAATCTACCACAGTAGATGGGGTCATAGTTGTGTCAGAGCAAGAGAAAAATTAACACACTGCATGCCCTCCACCTGAAGCCCTTTAAGTTTATTTCATATATATTGCTATTGTTCCTGTGTAGTACATTAAGAAACTAACATTTATTGATAACAGCAGGTGATCAGCAACCAGCTTGTGATTTTGAAATGCTTGATATGTTGGCATAGACCATATGAAATGGTCAGTTACTGAGAGAGGTGGAGGAAGGGCAGTGGATAGTTTGGAAGAGGAGGGTAGGAGGCATGCGGCAGAAGATACATAAGGGAGGGAGAAGGATGATGCTGGGGAAGAGAGAAAGAGTTGGGAAATAGAGAACAGGCATAGGAATGGGAGTGAGGCATGAAGCTGTTATGGCGGCATAGATAGGGTTAGGGACATGGGGGAAAAATAATTGGTAGAAGAGAGAAAAATGGAGCATGTAACTGAAAGGATGTGATATCAATAAGCTGAACAGCAGTTTAGAGGGTGAATTAGCCATGAAGCCCAAGAGAGACAGACAATGCAGTCCACATGGCAGACATGTAGTATCAAGAGCTGGCTCACGAGCTGGGAACAGCTGCCATGGCATACAGAGCTGTGCCAATGATTTGACAAGAGCAAGTGATCTGGAAGAACTGTGGGCAGATATTAATGAAACAGCACAGGATAGAGGAAGCTGAGGGTACATTAGACTATAGAGAGAATATTACAATAGCAACTAAACAAATTGACAAAACCCAACCATAGATCCTCCTAAAAACTGAGGATCTGGAAAACTAGTCCAGGCAGGACATGTTACCAGAAAGGGAGCTCCCTGAAAATATGTGAGGAGAACTATATTGAAATAACGCAGAATGTCTGTTCCGAGTTCATGCAGGTGGCTGGGAGTTAGGAGAAAGGGCTGTGAATGAGAAAGTGAGCACATGAAGATATTGGGCCCAGAAACAGTAATAGATTGAGGAACATTATTGCATGCTTCCTTAATTTCTTTGATAAAGAGGTCTTCAAGTGGCTCAGCAAGTCAGACATACTAATTAGCACACGGTAAACATATTTGCAGACCTTTCAACTGTGCTGCTGCACAAAAGGAGGGAGTTTGACCAGGGCATCAAAAAACTGCCAGGTGAAACATGTGCTACAAAGGAGGGGTTTTTATTTATTTAAAAATATGTATAGCTCACACTAAAAAATCTAACCAGGTTACAATACATATGAACAACATAGGAAATGTCAATGACATTTGACCTGAAACGACAGGGGAAAATATTTCTCAAAACAGGAAAACAACATTTTAGGTTTTATCCTGTTTTGTAAATGGTTCACCCTCTTCACAAATAGTATGTACAAATAATATTGCTCCCAGAACAAAATTAAAATTTTTGAGCTGCACACCCATACTGCAAATGGCTTTACCCCCTTCAGTTTAAACTTTTCCCTTTAAAGAAGAAGCATTAAAGAGTTTGCATTGTAGTAGAAGCAACAAAAACCCTTATGCTGGTGGATATGGAAGGATTACAAAAATCAACCACTGCACAAGGAGATCGGCCTGAAATGGCAGAGAGTAGACAAAGGCAGGAGACTGAAAATCCAGTGCCATCAATATATCACAGAGAGTGGGGTTAAATGGGCAGTATTCACAATGGAGAAGGGTAGTTAGTGGGGTTCCTCAGGGGTCCGTGCTAGGACCGCTGCTTTTTAATATATTTATAAATGATTTAGAGATGGGAGTAACTAGCGAGGTAATTAAATTTGCTGATGACACAAAGTTATTCAAAGTCATTAAATCGCGACAGGATTGTGAAAAATTACAAGAGGACCGATGCCTGATATAAAACAATATAATTGGGCCTGTTTGACAAGACACTTAGCAGATTGGATATTGGAAACGGAAGAGTATACGGATTGGAAGACTGAGTATGAAATATTCAGTCCCTACCATCCATATTATTTGTTACATCTTAAGGGTAAAAACCTGCCTAAGAGTTGGAGGCAACATATTTTATTGCACCCGATGCGTAGTATGTGGCAACACATATTAAAGCAATTGAATAAGAATCCACATTGTACCGACCAGTTGCCATTAGTGGGGAATGCAGATTTTGGCCCGGGGAACATGCAAAAGAGGGTTGCTAATTGGGCACAGGAGGGGGTGATCCTGGTGGCGGATGTTATGCAGGACTCGGGGAAGGTTATAGCAAGAGAGGCTTTGGAGGGCGCAAAGAATGTGACATGGTATGAGTATCATCAGCTACATAGCTACATTATGCAATTAATTAGAAGTAAGTGTGATAGAGGAATCTATGATTTATTGGTGAACTTATTTCTACCACAAGGTAGGGAACAGACTTCGGTATCAATACTTTATAAACAGCTAAGAATGATTGCTCCACCCCGAAGTTATGAGGTAGTGGCTCAGAAATGGTCTACTGACATGCGAGTGGAGATAAGAAGTGGGGACATAGTTAAATACCTGAAGGAGATAACACATAAAGTAACCAGTGCTCGACATCGAGAGATACAATTTAGAATCATATTGAGAGCATATTTTTCCCCGGTGCAGGCCTATTATGCTGGAAGAATTCAGGAGCCAAACTGTAGTAAATGCAATTTTCAGAGAGCGTCTGTATTTCACATGCTATGGGAATGCCCTGTAATTAGGCAGTTTTGGGGTAAAATCATGGAATATTGTGAACTATTGTTAAAAAAGAAGATAAGTCTGCCACCCAAGAATATGGTGCTGGGACTGGATGAGAGTGGGCTAGCTATTTGGCAAGGGGAGCGTCTATTAATATATAAGGCTTTAATCATTGGGAAACAATGTATATTGCAATATTGGACTTTGGAAACAGGGCCATCTTACTGGCTGTGGAGGAATATGTTTCACTCACTGGTGATGATGGAGGCATATAGAGCGAGTCGGGGTCCTAGAAATAGGCAACGATTCTGGGAGATATGGGAACCATATGTGCAGGCCCTGTCTAGCAGAGCTCGTAGTTTACTGATGAATACTCTCACGTTGTAGTCTGGGGATTGGGGAAGGGGGGGACGGGGTATAAGATCATTTTGTGGGGGAGACCTATAAGGAATGGGAGGGGGAGGGGGGAAGAGTACTCCAAGTTAACGATTTGTGTAAGGTGGCAATTTGTATGGGTGAGGCAAGCCTCATATGGAAGTGTTGATGTATATGTATTAATTATATATGAGTGTCATTTTCAATGGGTCAAGAGGAAGGGAATTGTGAATACTCGGAGAGGGGGGGAGAAAATTAAAAGGTATTGACGTTATGGAACTAGTTAAAGAATGTTATGGGTTTATGATGATAATGTATATGTGTCTTCGTATTGGCTGTATTACTATGATCGTCAATAAAATAGATTTCAAATAAATTACAAGAGGACCTTACGAGACTGGGAGACTGGGCGGATAAATGGCAGATGATGTTTAATGTGAGCAAGTGCAAGGTGATGCATGTGGGAAAAAAGAACCCGAATTATAGCTACGTCATGCAAGGTTCCATGTTAGGAGTTACGGACCAAGAAAGGGATCTGGGTGTCGTCGTCGATAACACACTGAAACCTTCTGCTCAGTGTGCTGCTGCGGCTAAGAAAGCGAATAGAATGTTGGGTATTATCAGGAAAGGTATGGAAAAGAGGTGTGAGGATGTTATAATGCCGTTGTATCGCTCCATGGTGCGACCGCACCTTGAGTATTGTGTTCAATTCTGGACGCCGCATCTCAAGAAAGATATAGTAGAATTGGAAAAGGTGCAGCGAAGGGTGACTAAAATGATAGCGGGGATGGGACGACTTCCCTATGAAGAAAGACTAAGGAGGCTAGGGCTATACAGCTTGGAGAAGAGACGGCTGAGGGGAGACATGATAGAGGTATATAAAATAATGAGTGGAGTGGAACAGGTGGATGTGAAGCGTCTGTTCACGCTTTCCAAAAATACTAGGACTAGGGGGCATGCGATGAAACTACAGTGTAGTAAATTTAAAACAAATCGGAGAAAAAGTTTCTTCACCCAACGTGTAATTAAACTCTGGAATTCGTTGCCGGAGAAAGTGGTGAAGGCGGTTAGCTTGGCAGAGTTTAAAAAGGGGTTGGACGGTTTCCTAAAGGACAAGTCCATAAACCGCTACTAAACGGACTTGGAAAACTCCAAAATTCCAGGAATAACATGTATAGAATGTTTGTACGTTTGGGAAGCTTGCCAGGTGCCCTTGGCCTGGATTGGCCGCTGTCGTGGACAGGATGCTGGGCTCAATGGACCCTTGGTCTTTTCCCAGTATGGCATTACTTATGTACTTATGTACTAGGTAGTGGCACCTGAAGGAACTGACTTAGTGAAACAATATGTATGATTGCGAGGAAGGCAACAAAGCGTAGTGGTAAGGAAAAAGGCGTTACCTGCGCTGCAGGGATCAATTATAGGTCTGGCTCGTTTTAACATTTTTGTAAAAAGGTTTGCCCCTTTGTAGATGATACCAAAATCTGTAATAGGGTAGACAACAAGAGGGAGGGATCTAGCAAAGCTTGAAAAATGGTCCAGAATTTGGAAGCTAAAAATTTCAGTTCTAAAAAAAATGCAAGATCATAGGTGTGAGCTGCAAAAACCAAGGGAGCAGAACAGTACAGAGGGTGAAGTACTTCTGGACGTAAGAGTGCTACTTTGGGGGTTCATCTAGCTGATGATCTTAAGGTGGCCAAACAGGTAGAAAATGAAATGGCAAAAAAAAGTCAGAAGGATGCATGGGGCATAGGGAAAGGAATGGCCAGCAGCAAAAAAGAGATGACAGAGGCTAGGTATCAGTCTCTGATGAGACCTCATTTAGAGTACTGTGTACTACTTTGGAGACTAAGTTTTTGCTGTCCTAACTTTATCCACTTAACTGGTTAGTGAACTGTATTTCACTGCTAACTAGTTAAGTTCTGGTTTTGTTCCCAGACTGTGCCAGTCCTAACCAGACAGAGCCTGGGTGTTCACAGGCAATATTCAGCAAGGTTTAACCAGCACCTAGTACAGTCTAATCCAGTCTGCCAACTGGATTAGACTTTTAGGACAGGGTTGATCCAGTCCAGGGTTTATCCTATTGCTTGCAGGGACTCGCAGTTCTGATTTCTCTATTACATGCCCTTTAAAAAAAAAAACCACAAGACTACAAGGCCCAGTATGCACTGGGGTAAACCCAGGACTGGACAACCCTGTCCTGTGAATCAGCCTGAGTCTAAATCCAAGGTTCTCACCCCAGTCCATCAGGTTTTCAGGACATACACAATGAATATGTATGAGATAGACTATCTCCATTCTATGCAAATCTGCTATGCATATTCATTGTGGGTATCCTGAAAACCTGACTGGCTAGGTGTGTCCCGAGGAATGGGTTGATAACCCCTGTCTAAATGCATCTGTGCATTTGATGCAATAAATAACAGGTTTTGCAGTGAAGAACAAAGGGTTTAAGCCTTCCCTATCAAACATATAAACAGCAAGTGACCGACTCACCTGCAAATGCGCAGTAGAGATTTCCCTCTCTGTCCCGCCCTCATGTCAAGACGTGATGTCAGAGGGCGGAACAGAGAGGAAAACAGAGTCGGAGTTACTGTCGGACGCTGCCGCCTGGAAACGAACATCGCATGCACCAACTTCCACCCTCCACCCCCATCCCCGCTCCCTCCCCCCTCCGTGCCGGGCCCCCTGCACTGACCTGACAGCGCCTCTCACCTCCATGTGAAAGCGCTGCAGGCAGCGGCGGCGAGGAGGGTAGCTGGAAATCTTGCCCGTTTTTACGGGCTTAACAGCTAGTACATTATAAACAAGAGGCTGCTCAAATAGAAATCCTAATGAACAATGAGGATTTTAATTGGACTATAAAAAGAAATTGGAAGCCAGTGTTCTTCAACCAATTATTAAGTAAAGTAGTTATATTTCTTGGTTCCAATTTAACAGAAGCATTTTGTATCAGTTGCAGCCTTCTAATAAGTGAAATTTTCAAACCTTGGTACAAATTGTCTTAGTCCAGCCATAACACTAGAGATTGAGAAAGACATACTGCTCCATGGTCCAGCAGTGAACAGAATGAAGAATGAACTTACCATGTTAAGCACTGATGATATCCTTTACTTGTGAAACTGATAAGTTTCATATTCAAAATATGTTATTTCCTTCATTGAACTGAAATGTTTTTGGAGAAGAAACTTTGGTGTTTCCCAAATGTATGCAAAGAGATTCAGGAATGCCACCAGCAATTTCTAGTTCAACATACTAGAGGGATTCAGAATGGAAGTGTCTTTTTCTTCAATTTCCTGTGAAATGCTTGATTAAAGTGAATAATGCAAATACAAACATAGGGGTCTAATGGGTATTCGTAGAATGCTGGGTATTTGAACAATACTTGCTTTATGCCTTATTCCTTGGTATAGATTTATATAGTAATTCCTTATATTCCTCCTTGGTTTCTGGTTATCTCACCTGTTGAGGGCTAGGAAGAGTGAATTCTCTGTATATACTTTTCCTGTAATCATATACTTTTTGTTGATGGACTATGATCTAGAGCTTGTCCTTTTTTTTCTGTATCAAATGTTTTGCTTATGAACTTTATTATGCATACATTTGTATAAATAAAACTTTAAAAAATATTTATGTTAAGTGCAAATTGGGTCTGGTAAGCCAGAAAACCTTTGAGCACTTTGAATTTGAAGAAACCCATGCAGGTCTGTATGATCAAATTTTGTGTCTTGCTCTTTCCAAATTGCTGTAAGTGGTTATAATAATTACTGCATCATCCCCATTTTGAATTTTCTGAGTCACTTGTGATGTTTTGGAGTCTGACACACATGTATATCTACATGTACATGTTAAAGTATAGGTTAGTCATATATTCTATTGACTATAGTCCCACAATAATTAATTCACATGTAACTAATTAGGTCCAACGCATTTGGATTTCCCACTGGCAGACAAATTTATTATTATTATTGTTTATTTTCTATACTGTCACTTCTTAGATTTTCAGAAACATAGCTGATGCGAGCCGCTAGGCAGTCACCTACACTGTGAGCTGTTCCATATCATCAGGCAGATCAATCCATAGACTGCTGTGTTGTGTCCATCTACCAGCAGGTGGAGATAGAGAGCAATCCTTTTGCCTTCCTATATGTGGTCATGTGCTGCAGGAAACTCCTCAGTATGTTCTCTATCTCAGCATGTGTGTGGTCACACAGCAGCAGCTCTGGCTAGGTCTCCAAGCCTATTTGTTTAGGTTTTGTTGAGTACCTAGGGTTTGAGGGCTCTTCGTGAGCAAGTGAAACCTGGTGGTTCCAGGTCCTTCCTTTTCTCCCCCCTCCCGCTGGCTCTGTTAAAAAAAAAAACAGTTTGAAGCAGAACAGCTTTCCTGGCAGCTGATCACTGGGACACCAATTTGTTGCAGCTCGGGGCAAGAAGCAGGTAAATTTTACCTTTCCTAGCGGGCAGGGGGGTCCCCAAATGTTTTCCATGTGGCTAATGGCGTCGGATAGCAAGGGCGCGAAAAAGTGCTTCCCGGACCGCGTGCGCGCGGGGATCGGAGGCAGAGACACCTTTTTTGGGCGCTTTCCAGGAGTTTGGCAAGTTGGCCGGTTTTTCCTCCGAGGGGGCAACGGTGTTTTTTCCCGCCTTAGCCGCCCATCCCCCGATGGCCGCCCTTCCGGTGTTGGCCGGCCACGCTGCTCGGACGGCTACTTGAGGTGGGAGACAGTAATAAGATGGCCACCCTTGACTTGGGCGGCAGTAAGAAGTTGGCGAAATTGAAGCACCATTCTTCCCGCGCGGCTCCTTCGCAGAGCGACGGGTGCCATTTTGGATGCGCAGCGCGTCTCTCCCCCCACTCCTTGGAGCGGAGGATGAGAGTACCTTTAGGGCTGTGGCCCAGGCTGCAGAGGTGCACAGACGGGAGGGGGGGTTCTCCCCTGAATTTATTTTGCTGCTGCATCTGGCTTTTCTGCTGCAAGACACTGCTCCTGCGCCCCTGTCAGACAAGGGGGATGAGGCTTCCCTGATCAAACACCCTCGGGTGGATCTTCAGGCCTTAGGGGATTCTGTCTCCTCTGATGTAGATGAGGGCAGCGTCTCTGAGTTTTCCCAAAGGTCCTTAGGGGATTCTTTGGAGGAGGCTGATCCTCGCTCTGATGGAGCTGATGACCCCTCTGCAGCACGACTTTTTCGTTCAGAGGATTTGCCCAACCTGTTATTGCAGGCCACGAGCATTTTAAACATTTCCTCTCCGGAGGAAGACCCTCTCTCAGCCTCGGCAGGCTCAGCTATTATGCTGGGGACAAAGCGCCCGCCCAGAACCTTCCATGTTCATGACACCATGCAGACTTTAATTTCGGCTCAATGGGATTCTCCTGAAGCGAGCCTTAAAGTAGCCAGGGCCATGTCCCGTCTGTACCCTCTGCCGGAGGGGGAACAGGAGGTTTTTCTCTGGCCCACAGTAGACTCTCTAATCACCGCAGTGACAAAGAAGACGGGCCTGCCGGTGGAAAGTGGCACTGCCCTGAAGGAAGCTCAGGACAGGAGATTGGAGGCGGCCGCCCTGAGTTTGCAGGCCTCGGTTTCGGCTCTTATGTGGCCAGGGCATGCTTGACCATTTTGCAGCGGTCCTCCCCCTCGGATCCTTCCTTGAGGGCGGATTGGCCGGCCCTGGAGTCGAGCTTGGCCTACTTGGCAGACTTGCTGTATGATGTCGAGAGCCTCGGCTAAAGGTATGGCTCAGACAGTCTGCCCATCGGTGGCTATGGCTTAAGCATTGGTCTGCTGACCATGCCTCAAAATCTCGCCTAGCCAAGTTGCCTTATAAGGGCAAGCTGCTCTTTGGGGACGAGCTGGACAAGATCATGACGGAGCTTGGCAGTTCTAAAGGCAAGAGGTTGCCGGAGGTCAGGGCGTGGGCTGGCAGTGCTCGCCCTGGTTCCTCCAAGGGCCGTTTTCAGGAAGCCCGTCGGTATCGCCCGGGCAAGTCAGGCTCCTCTTCCTCCTTCAAGCGGAACTTCTCCCCCAAGCAGCATTCCTTTCACAGAGACCTCCGTCCCGGAGGTTTGTCCTCCGGCCCTCCCCCAGGATCTCGTACCCAATGACGGGGCCCTGGTCCATGGCCCAGAGCAGATAGGAGGACGGCTGTCCTCATTTCTGGGCGAGTGGACCAGGGTAACTTCAGGCGCTTGGGTTCTGGAAGTCATCAGAGACGGCTACAAGTTGGAGTTCTGCCGGCCCCTGAGCGACGGGTTTGTGAACTCTCCCTGCAAGTCTCCTTGCACAGCAGCAGCAGTGCAGCAGACTCTGGACAACCTGATCCGCCTTGGCGCAGTGGTCCCAGTGCCAGAAGATCAACTTGGCAAGGGACGCTACTCCATTTACTTTGTGGTGCCAAAGAAAGAAGGTTATTCTCGACCTCAAGGGAGTCAATCAGGCCTTGACAATACAGCATTTCAGAATGGAGACTCTCCACTCCGTGATAGCGGCGGTACAAAAAGGAGAATTCCTGGCATCCTTGGACATCAAGGAGGTTTACTTGCAGATTCCCATCTGGCCGCCTCATCAGCGCTTTCTGCGCTTTGCAGTACTGGGCCGGCACTTCCAGTTCAGAGCCCTCCCATTCGGGTTGGCTACGGCTCCGCGGACCTTCTCCAAAGTAATGGTGGTCATCGCGGCTTATCTCCACAAGGAAGGAGTACAAGTCCATCCTTATCTGGACGACTGGCTGATTCGAGCCCCCTCCACTGCGGAGTGTGGGAGAGCTACAGACAGGGTCGTTGTTCTTCTGAGCTCCCTGGAATGGATCATCAACTGGGAGAAAAGTCAGCTGCACCCGACTCAGTCCCTGGAGTATCTGGGTGTTCGGTTCGACACCCAAGTGGGCAGAGTGTTCCTGCCAGACAACCGGAGCCTCAAGCTTCGGGTCCAGGTGGACCGGTTCCTAGACTCCTCTACTCTTCGGGCTTGGGACTATGTGCAGCTGTTGGGTTCCATGACGGCCACAATGGAAATGGTGACCTGGGCCAGGGCCCATATGAGACCACTACAGCACTCTCTTCTGCGGCGTTGGACTCCGGTTTCAGAGGATTACGCTATGCGCCTTCCCTTGGATCCAGCGGTGCGCAAGGCACTGAGTTGGTGGCTGAGGCCAGACAAGCTGTCCGCAGGAATGCCTATTACGAAGCCAGAGTGGGTTGTCGTCACGATGGACGCCTGCTTGACGGGCTGGGGAACCCACTGCCTGGGAAGGACAGCGCAGAGGCTATGGTCTATCAACCTCTTGGAACTCCGAGCCATTCGGTTGGCGCTTCTAGAGTTTCTTCAGGTAGTGGTGCTGAGGCCAGTTCGGGTCCTGTCAGACAATGCCACGGCTGTGGCCTATGTCAATCGCTAGGGAGGTACCAGGAGCACCCCCCTAGCCAGGGAGGCCATGAAGCTATGCCTTTGGGCGGAAGTGAATCTGGAACAGCTGTAGGCGGCTTACATCGCGGGGGTCATGAATGTCAAGGCGGACTTTCTCAGTCGCCATACCTTGGATCCTGGAGAGGGGCAGCTGTCTGCTCGGGCGTTCTTGGACATCACGAAGGGCTGGGGCAAGCCGAGCTTGGACCTGATGGCGTCCTCGGCCAATTCTCTACGTGTTCCCGCCCTGGCCGATGATGGGCAGAGTCCTAGGCCGGGTGGTCCTGGTGGGTCCAGATTGGCCCAGACACCCTTGGTATGCGGACCTAATCAGGCTTTTAGTGGACAGACCTCTGTGGCTGCCAGCGGAGCGGGGCCTGTTGCATCAGGGTCCCATGGTGATGGAGGATCCCTCCCCCTTTGCTCTTACAGCCTGGCTCTTGAGCGGAAGCGGCTGAGGAAGAAGGGCTTCTCAGACAAGGTCATTGCCACTATGCTGCGAGCGAGGAAGCGCTGTACTTACGCCAGGGTGTGGCGCACCTTTGCATCGTGGTGCGAGGCAGGCTCTCAATCGCCCTTCACTGCTCCAATTACTACAGTGCTGGCGTTCCTGCAAGAAGGTCTGGAAAAAGGCCTGTCGCTCAGTTCGCTTAAAGTCCAGGTAGCAGCTCTAGCTTGTTTCAGGAGTCGTCTGAAGGGTGCTTCCCTGGCTTCGCAGCCGGACGTGGTGCGCTTTCTTAAAGGGGTTAATCACCTGTGCCCTCCTCTGCACTCAGTAGTGCCTACGTGGAATCTCAATCTGGTGCTACGGGCCTTGCAGAAGCCGCCCTTGTCGAGAGCATCACTGAAGGACTTGACGTTGAAAGCGGTCTTTTTGGTGGCTATCACTTCAGCCAGAAGAGTGTCTGAGCTTCAGGCACTCTCGTGTAGCGAGCCATTCCTGCGGTTCACTGAGGCAGGAGTGTCGATTCGCCCAGTGCCTTCCTTCTTGCCCAAGGTGGTTTCTCGCTTCCATGTGAATCAGCAGCTTTGTCTACCCTCCTTTCGTAGGGAGGATTACCCAGAGGAGTACCCTGCTCTCAAATGTCTGGATGTTAGATGAGTCATCCTCAGATACTTGGAAGTGACCAATGATTTCCGGACATCGGACCACCTGTTCGTGCTGTTTGCAGGCCCTCGTAGGGGTCTGCAGGCATCTAAGCCTACGGTGGCACGTTGGGTCAAGGAGACGATTGCGGCAGCTTATGTGGCCGCAGGGAAGATTCTGCCTATTCAGCTGAAGGCTCACTCCACTAGAGCGCAGGCGGCCTCGATGGCGCAAGTCCAGGTCCATCTCCTTGGAAGAGATTTGTAGAGAGGCAAGTTGGGCAGCGGCTCATACCTTCTCATGACATTACTGCTTGGATGTGGCGGCTCGGGCCGAGGCCCAGTTTGGAGCTTCAGTGTTGCGCTCAGGGATTTCCATGTCCTGCCCTGGGTGAGTACTGCTTCGGTACATCCCACCAGTCTATGGATTGATCTGCCTGATGATATGGAAGGTAAAATTATGTATCATACCTGATAATTTTCTTTCCATTAATTATAGCAGATCAATCCATAGCCCCTCCCAGATGTCTGTTTTGTTTGTGTTCTGGTTATATTTCAGGTTCAAGTTTCCTGTTCAGGAGGACTTCGTGTTCAAGTTCTTCCAATTGAATTTTTCCTGAGTTGGGACAATTTTGTGTTACAGTGAGCTGCTACTTCTTCTCCCCCCGTTTTGACGGTGGTCGGATTGATATCTAAATTATGCCGGCGCTCCCTCCCGCTTCGTGCGGCAGTAGGGTAGCTTTGTATCCCTCCCGCTTCGGCAGTGTTAGGGTAAGCCAGCTCCTCCCGCGGTTGCGGTAGCAGGATAAGCCAATTCCCCGTCGGCGGGTGTGGTTCCCTCCCCCCCCCCCCCGCTTCAGCGGTGGTGGGCTGGAATGCTTCCCCCCCCCCGGCGGTGGTGGTGGTGAGCTGGGCAGAGCGTCCATTTGAGCTTTGATATCGTCCATACTGAGGAGTTTCCGGCAGCACATGACCACATATAGGGAGGCAAAAGGATTGTTCTCTATCTCCACCTGCTGGTAGATGGACACAACCCACCAGTCTATGGATTGATCTGCTATGATTAATGGAAAGAAAATTATCAGGTATGCTACATAATTTTACCTTCACGCAACTAAACCACAGCCTCTACAACCTGCCAGCTAGACAGCCTCTACTACAAGCTCTCAGCTGCAGTCTATCCTGCCTTCCCAATATGGGTCATGAGGCAGCCCGCTGTAAGCTTGGCTATTACACTTCTTTAAGTTTCCCAGAGATGTGTAGATAACACTCAGACATTTAATATAGGTAAAATAACATATTTGCATACTGTAGATCAATGTATCTCATAGGATTAAGGTGAGCAGGTATCAGGAATACAGCATACATGTCAGAAGCCAGGAACATATAGATACAGCATCCAAAATCCTTCCTGTCTGTCTTTGGAGCTCTGCCTAACTGTAGAGCTTCCTTTGCATGAAAAAAGGCGAACAGTCCCAACAAAAGAGATGAAAAGGCAGAGAGTCAAGGAGAAAAGGTGGAGGGGAAACATGAGCACCAAAATAAAGGCACTAAACCACCCCAGGCTGGCTACCAGCCAATAGGGAAATCCCTGACCATATAGGGAAAAAACTGGTTTGTTGAGGCCTCTTTCCTTATCAGATGGGCAGGAATGTGAGGACTCTGGCTTTTACTCTGACAACCATGCAGTTTACTAATATTAGCTAAAATAATGTAATACATAGGAATACAATGCCATGCCTAGGCAGCTGCCTGGGCCCAGTTAAATTAGGTTACTGGATTAATAACATTACAAACTAGGATATGTGTGTATATCTATATATGCAGATCAAAAACAGGTAATTTGGTATTTCTTAGGCGACTGCCTAACTTCCACATAGGTTGATTTTTTTGCAGTTCCCATTAATAGCCATGCACTAAGATTTATTTCAACATTAGACATAACCACAGATTGCCTTAAATTTACTTAAAGTTTTATTTCAAAGCTCAAAAACATGAACTTGACCTGCTGAATAAATTGTGCACAGCTGGATTCAGACAGTGTGAAGTAATTCTTATGGGCGAGTACTGCAGTGTCATGAATACAGCTGGCAGTTGCTCTGGACATCCAAGAAAGTGAAGCTAAATGGTACTTGAGCTTTTTGCTGCCAACATTGGTCATGTTGAAAATGAAGCTAACTTGATAGACCTTTGGTTGATGCACTTCGTGGGTTCAATTACAGTTCCAGTCCTCAACTAAATATATGCTTCTGACTACAGTTATGTTGCCACAGTTTCATCTTCATTGTGCTGAAGGTAACAAAATGAAGAAATATAAAGAACTTTTAGAAGCAATGAAGACAGTAAAGCTGTCATCAGAACAAACTGCACCAGCCTCATCAGACATTGATTGTGGTAATGAGAATGACTTCTCTTTTCAGAATGTTGACAGAAGTGATGCTGCTGAATTGGACTTATTTCTAAATGACAATGCTTGTGAAATAATCAGTGTATCACAATTTCCTCATATCAAGACACTGTTTTTATAACACAGGTGTTTGCCTTCAAGTGCTCTTGTTGAAAGGTTTTTCAGCACAGGCAAATTATGACTCAAGAAGATGCAGAATGACAGATGAACATTTTGAAATGCAATGGCTCCCTCATTGTAATAGGAAAATGTTTGGTTAAAGCATTAGTAGGGGTGTCTATGTGCCTTATGACTGATTATATTAACTACAATCACTTCATTATTTTCTATGCTTTGACAGTTGTGGGTTGTGACAGAACAGTGTTTTAAGCCTGTAAAACTGCCTAAATTAATTCTGATGTTATGTTAAGCTGTTGCAAAGAACTGAACCTTCTTCTTCTTCTTTAGTTTACACAAAGGCAATGGCTACAGTGATGTAACCAGCTTTTTAAAAAATTTTGTTGCTGACTGGGCTCTGATTGGCTCAGGAGCACTTTTCATTTCAATTGAACTGGCTTTTGCCCCAGTTTGAGCCCGGGAGAAGAGAGAGAGAAAGCTCTTTACTGAAGCCCTGTAAAACACTTATATTTGGTAACTGGTGAGCAGCAATATGTCCTGATTTCCCCAGGTAATTTCTAGGAAGTAAACAAATGTTTAGTTAGTGTTATAATTGATCCATATTTCAGTTATCTGTTATTTTTGTGATTGCACATTTTCTGTCCACTCTTCAATATATATATAAACATAATTGTTTGTTTGCCCTGTTTGTCTGGACTGATAAAGAATCCTGGTTGTTTGTGTGTTGGGTCTGCGAGTGCTTTCTGAGAACTATTGGACAACTGGGAGTGACCCCAGTAAACTAGAAATCACTGGGGATAACTTGAGAGCGAGAGATTCACCCAGAGGCGGTTGTGACCCAGTCGGTAGGAGAAGGATGCTAGTGTAGAGCACAAGCAGCAGGTGGACCTGAGCTGTGCTGGGGATAGACCATCTAAGTGGCTGCAGGGTAACCCCAGGCAGGTAGCTAGGCGTTTCATAACATGCGTGCTTGTGCGTACTTTCCATCCATCTAATATTGGAGTTCCTTTCTTTTACCTTTTTATGTGCACAGTCTTGACCATTTTCAAATTGTGCGGTACATTAAGTATAATTAAACAGAGTTGAATTCATTATGATTTTGAAGTTAACAAGTTATGAAGTTTCTTTCAATAACACAATTGCTAGAATTAAGTTTATATAATGGCGAAAATTATTTATATCCAACATAAAGTAACTGAAAGTAATATTTTACTTTTCACAGTAACATTACTAGTAACTGTAATATATTATTTTTTCCTTGCAGAAACTAGTAACTTTTATATTATTTTCACAAAGTAACTTACCCAACACTGGGTAAAAAAAAAAAAGAACTTGAAGTGTGCCGCTTAAAAAAATTCAAGCTAATGTTCAACAGGAGTTATGTGTTTGTTGCTGGATGGTAAACACAACATCCTATCCATATATTTAAATAAATTTTACAAATTTAATTAGACCATTTAAATCTTAAACAGCCAGATATTATCTCTGAAATTATAGGCCAGGGTAGGAAGGGAAGCATAAGCTGTGCCAGAATGTATCCTCTTAGGAGATATAAATGGAATAGTGCCAGCAGTCAATCTCAATAAATATATTCACTACATGGATAGTGGCACTGGAGATACATATTAAGTAACAGGGCCAGCACTTAGCTTAAGCAGGGGCGTAGCCACGGGTGGGCCCAGGCCCACCCAGTTTTGGTTCAGGCCCACCCAGCAGTGGAGGCAGCGGAGCGGAGGGAGCAGGCTGAGCTCCGATCCCGCATCTGCCTCCCCAGCCCGCCACTGCCCCGCCGCCCGCCGTACCTTTAAATATTACAGTTTTGCTGGAGTCGCGGGCAGCCGGCATTGAAGACATCGGCAGGCTTACGCCGATTCCAGCAGCCTTCCCTTGAAGTTCCCTCGTTGCAAGTCGGATGATGGCTCCGCCCTCTTCTGACGTATTTCCTGTATCTACGAGGGCTGAGCCATCATCCGACTTGCAACGAGGGAAGAGGGAAGGCTGCTGGAACCGGCGTAAGCCTGCCGATGTCTTCAATGCCGGCTGCCCGCAACTCCAGCAAAACTATAATATTTAAAGGTACGGCGGGGGGGGGGGGGGGAGGGCCGGAAGGAAACAGGGCAGACAGGAGAGGAGGGTTGCTGCACATGGTGGAAGAAGAGGAGAGGGCAGGGGAGAGGAGGGTTGCTGGATGGAGGGAAGGGGAGAGGAGGGTTGCTGGACATGGTGGAAGAAGGGGAGAGGAGGGTTGCTGGATGGAGGGAAGGGGAGAGGAGGGTTGCTGGACATGGTGGAAGAAGGGGAGAGGAGGGTTGCTGGATGAAGGGAAGGGAAGGGGAGAGGAGGGTTGCTGGACATGGTGGAAGAAGGGGAGAGGAGAGTTGCTGGATGGAGGGAAGGGGAGAGGAGGGTTGCTGGACTTGGTGGAAGAAGGGGAGAGGAGAGGGCAGGGGAGAGGAGGGTTGCTGGATGAAGGGAAGGGGAGAGGAGGGTTGCTGGACATGGTGGAAGAAGGGGAGAGGAGAGGGCAGGGGAGAGGAGGGTTGCTGGATGAAGGGAAGGGGAGAGGAGGGTTGCTGGACATGGTGGAAGAAGGGGAGAGGAGGGTTGCTGGACATGGATGGAAGAGAGGGAAGGGAGAGAGAAGAAATGCTGGACATGGATGGATGAAAGAATGAGGAAGGAGATGAGATGAGGGAAAAGGAAGAGAGGAGAAAAACTGCACATGGATGAAGAAAATAGGCAGAAGCTGGATCCACTAGACAGTCAAGTCTGCAGAGGACCCAGCTTTTACTTATGGATATAGAGCAAGAAATGAAGAAGAAAGGAGGAAAGTAAAGAAATAAATGGAAAGGAAGCCCTGGAAACGGAGTTAAGAGGACAGATAGCAGCAGAATCGGATACTGGGCCAGCATGATCAGAAAAACAGTCACCAGACAACAAAGGTAGAAAAAATCATTTTAACAATACAACCAAGAAGATGTTCTACGGCATGTGGAAATTGAAAAGGATAAGACCATTCTTCCCAAGATTCGTCTTCCGCAGCCTAGTGCAATCCCTCGTCCTCAGCCACCTGGATTACTGCAACTCACTATACGCGGGCTGCAAAGAGCAAATAATGAAGAAACTTCAAACAGCCCAGAACACAGCAGCCAGGCTCATCCTCGGAAAACCAAGATACGAAAGGGCGAAACCACTACGAGAGAAATTACATTGGCTTCCACTTAAGGAACGCGTTACTTTCAAAGTTTGCACACTAGTCCATAAAATCATCTACGGCGAAGCCCCAGCGTACATGTCTGATCTAATAGATCTACCACCCAGAAACGCTAAAAGGTCATCCCGAACATACCTCAACCTCCACTTCCCCACTTGCAAGGGCCTGAAATACAAGACGCTACACGCGTCAACCTTTTCCCACATGAGCATGCAGGCCTGGAATACACTACCGCGCAACCTAAGAATGATTAACGAACAAGCTTCCTTCCGAAAACGACTGAAGACGTACCTGTTTGAACAAACTTACGGAAAGAACCAAAACACATAGAGTCCATACTCACTGTTCACCAATGCAACATACATCCACTTCAGATCCCTCATCCTGTAATCAATTGTCCCACTGTCTCCTCCCAATGTTTCTATGTTGATGTCCCAATGTTATATTCCCAATGATAATCGAATGTCTCACACAACTCTGTACAATGTATTCCATATTCAAGTTGTTACAAATGTATTTCTATTATTCATATCTTATTGTAAGCCACACTGAGCCCGCAAAAAGGTGGGAAAATGTGGGATACAAATGCAATAAATAATAATTTTATTTTCATTATAGTATTTGGAATATGTCCACTTTGAGAATCAGGTGCTCAACATTAAAAGTTTATATTTATTTACTTATTTATGGCATTTTATCCCACATTAAACATGAATTAAATTGGAACCTGGGATCATTTAATTTTTTTTTCCTGGAGACAGTAATGCATTGCCCCCCCCCCCCCCCCCAGGCTCTCTCCCCGGCTATAAGCCAGCTCTGCAATTTTGAGGGGAGGTGGACGAGGGGGGGGGGGGGAGGTGGACGGGCGCAGAGGTGGACCGGGGAGAGAGCCTGTTGTTAAACATTTACCAGCACACCACTGTCTAGTGCCCACCCATCCAACCTGTTGGCCCACCCAAAAATTGACTTCTGGCTACGCCACTGGCTTAATGCATGTTCTAACTGAATATTGACCTGACAGAATTTAATGGGCTGGCAGTACTGGAATCATCATCAGACCATGAGTTTCTATGCTTTTAAGGAAATGAACTGGGGGGGGGGGGGGAGAGGACAGGGGTAATAGCATGAGACCAGTAGGCGTGCCACATAGGAGGCAGTGCCAACTGAAGAGGGATCATTTCTATCTGGAACCCACTGGACCACCAGGTAAAAACCCCCAGGCCCTTGCTAAGCATCAATGAGCTTGGATTGGCGAGACTAACAGCAATCCTGTGGCCCCTTTAAGATTAGGCATGATGATCCCACTATGGCAAAAATGTTACCGTGAATTTGGGACCATAACATAACTTGCAGTGTGCATCTGGTATACCCCACCAAGTTGTGTTACAGCTTTTACATAGCAATGAGCTGCTTTACATACAGTGCCAGCTCGCATTCCATTGCTCACTAAATTGGTGGAGTCAATTGTTGCACAACTCCTCTCAAGCTACCTAGAAAATTATCAAGTTTTGCTGTCATCTCAATGTGGATTTCGAACATTACACAGTACTGAGACACTGCTACTAACATTAGTGACCAAGGTTAAGACTTTCCTTGCAACTGGGTCACAGACTATATTGCTCCAATTCAATTTGTCAGCAGCATTTGATGTGGTGGATCATAAATTGTTAATTGCTAGTTTTGAAGAGTTAGGTATTACAGGATTAGTATTGAAATGGTTGGAGAAATTCTTGGTTCGGTGGAAATATGTTGTGAAGTTAAAAGGGAACCTTTCAAATGCTTGGGTACCTCACTATGGAGTGCCATAGAGGTCTCCATTATCACCTATTCTCTTTAATGTGCATATCAATTCCCTTAGGAGTCCTTTTACAAAGGCACGACAGCACTTTTAGAGTGCGCTAGACGCTAGAGACACCCATATATTCCTATGGGCGTCTCTAGAATAAAAACACTACCATGCCTTTATGACCCACCTTAATTCTTCATCTCTGGCACCTCATGAAACAATCTATTCTTACATGGATATTTTTATTCTGGTACCTGTACTTGGTGATATTCAACATGCTTTGAGTAAAGTATCTAAATATATAGAGAAACAAAGCTTGGACAAATGCAAATAAAACCAAGGCTCTTTGGTTTACTAACCATGTGGAATGTTTACCAGAAGTTATTAAAATAGGGAAAAATGATAATTTGAAGGTCGAGTAGTCATCTAGGGTATTAGGAATGATATGGACTCATCTTTGTCTTTTGAAGCATATATTGATAGTTTATTTAGGAAGATTTTCTTGAAATTAAGAGAATTATTATCAGTATGATCCTATTTTCATGATTATCATTTTAAATTGTTGGTCCAGCCTAATTGGATTACTGTAATGTTTTATATTTGGGCATTTAAGTGAAATTGAGGAATTGTTTGCAATTGCTGCAGAATATGGCGGCTTGTATGATTTTTAAGAGGAGCCAGTTTAACTATGCCTCTCCCTTGTTGAAGGAATTACACTGGCTACCATTGCAAGCACAAATACATTTTAAAGCTTGCTGTATTATTTTTAATATTTGGCATGGTTTAATAGCAATTCAGGTCACTCAGTCGGTCTTGCATTCATCTAGACTACGTTCTAATCGGTCATTACATCAGATGAATCTTGTTGGCCCATCATTTAAAGGAATTAAATTTTAAAAAGTTTGAGACTTCTTTTTCATATCAGACTTCTCAGGTTTGGTATAATCTACCACTTGATCTTAAGTATCAACCTTCCTATGTTCTGTTTTGGAAGGATTTGAAAACTTTTCTATTTAAGGAATTTGTGAATTTAGATACTTAAATGGATTTAACTATGTAAGTTTTATAAACGCTTGTAACTATATAACATGTGACCGGAGGTCGCATAGCGCTTCAGGTCCCCGACAAGCACAGATGCACTGGGCAGGCCGGTGGGCTCCCCACTGGTAAGGGAGAGACATGGCGGTGGGAGGACTGTTGCCGATGCATCCGCTGAGGAAGCGGACAACTGAAGTGAGGCACAATTCCTGCACTGCACATTGGATCCCGACTGGCCTGAACACCTCGGGCTGGGCGCTATGTACCCTTCCGGCAGGGGACACAGCAGTAGTGGGAGAAGCTGCTGCTCAACACATCAGCTGGAGCGGAAGATGATGAAAGCGGCTGGTCACCAGGCACTTCTCTGGCAGCAGAGAGATCAGTAGAAGGAGAGGTTGTAGCACAACACATCAGCTGGAGAAGCAGACGACGAAAGTGGCTCCAGAACAACCCCAACCAGAGTACGAAAACACAGCCACGCATCTACTGAGGTCAGAGGGAAAACACGCAGAGGAGAAGGAGAAACAAAGTAAGACCAGGCCCCCCATATTCTGACACACACACACATACAAATAAAAACACCCCCGAATCCCAAACAAAAACACACACACCTCTCAAAAAAAAAATCAAACCTGACTGGGAGACAGAAATACTGCAAATAAAGTAAACAAATTAACCTAACCACCAGGCATAATGGCAAACCTAAGAATATGGATTCTCTATTACATGATCACAATATGGATCATGGGGATACCAGCTGCTTCGCCAAAAGATTGGAACAAAATTCCCATATACATCACTGACAGACAACTCTCTCAACAACAATTAGAACAGCCTAATCATATCCACCACAACAAAGCAGAGACCAAACCAGCAACCAAAAACACCAAGCTAAATCAGAATAATCAACAAGACCACAATCCCAAAACTGACAAACTATTACAGACAACTACAAACGATTAAACACACCAACACCAAATACGTCTCAATACCAATAGGATACATAAATGCAAAATCGGCAGTAAACAAGACAACATTACTCAGAGACTAGATAGAAACTGAACTAGGAATACTACTCATAACAGAAACATGGCTACATCTCCAAGATGACCCAGCACTAAAAGACCTCTGCCCACTGGGATACAAAACAATACACATTAATAAAGCCAAAAAGAAGGGAGGTGGATTGCAATAATATATAAATCTTGCTTTAGGGAGGAGCCAGTCACTAAAAATATAACCTCAGCAATTGAAATTTTGGCATGCAAAATCACAGACAACATTAGCTGATCAAATATACACTATAATGTTCTATCGCCCCCCAGGAAGCTAGTCAAACGCTCAAGATGACTTCATGGACTTCGTATCAAACATATGCACAAACCAATCAAATATTCTACTTATAGAAGACATCAACCTGCACCTTGAAAAACAAAATGACACCAACACAATAAGGAACTTCATAAACCAATGGAATTTCAAAACAACTCAAGACACCTCAACTCAAAAACAACTCAAGACACCTCAACTCACACAAAAGGCCACACATTAGACATACTAGCGCATAGATTCTCAACAAACCACATACTAAAAAACCAGTAGTACCATGGACAGACCACAGCAAACTCACTTTCACACTACTATGGAAAGAACACAGCAAAAACAGAGAAAACAGAACACCACACAAATACACAACCAGTGGGAAGGTGGAAAACAGAACCTTCTAGACAAAAGCGATGAAGAAATATCAACATAACACTGAAGGACATCCACTTCATGAGAAAATGGGATGAAACAAGCAAAAATATACTAAACGAAATAGCTCCACTTAAAACGAAAACAAGAAATAAAAAACCAATATGATCCTGGTTCAATGAAGAACTATTACAAATGAAAAACCTATGCAGGAAACTTGAAAGAAAATGAGCCAAAAATAAAACTGATACAAACAAAACCACATGGAGAAAAGCCAACATAACAAAGAAAGCAAAGCAAACTATTACAGCATATATGTCAACCCAGAACAGACCAACACGAAAAATATTCAAAATGATGTATAACCTAACACACACCCAAGATGTACTAGCAGCAAAAGAACCACCACCCACAGCAGATGAACTTGCATAATACTTTGAGCACAAAATAACGAAGACAAGATCAGATCTAAAAAACCCACAAACATCCATACTAGACTTCTTACAAGACTGCGAAACAAACACCCAAACTGCAGCAGACAGGATATGGTCCTCCTTCAAAATACTCAGTGTAAAAACTGTAAAGACATTGATGACAAAATATGCACATGCACACTGCATGCTGGACAACTGCCCAAACTATATGATGAAAGACCCACCGGAAAGGTTCAGTGAATGCTTCACTAATCGCATTGCATATATGTTTTCAAAAGGTCAATTCCCAACAGACAAAGATAACATTGTTCTCACACCAATCCCCAAAAAACACAACCAACAAGATCAACGATACCACAAACTATAGACCAGTGGCTTCAATACCATTAATGATCAAAACAATGGAGGGAGTAGTAGTCATGGAACATCTAACACAATTCTCAGTACTTCAACTCCCAATCAGGTTTCAGACCACAACACAGCACCAAGACAGCCGTAACCACCCTGATAACAAAGTTCAGAAGCCTAATATGCCAAGGGCAGAATATACTACTGCTACAGAATATACTACTACAATTGAAGATGTCAAGCATGTTCGACCTAGTAGACCACACAACACTGACGACTTTACTTGACTACATATGAATATGGCAGGATGGTTCAACAGATTCCTAAGAACCAGATCCTACATTGTAAAGATGTCGAACCAGATATCAGCTTCTTGGAACCCGGAATTTGAGGGTTCCACAGGGTTGTCAATCCAGTCCTAAGGGCCTACCCAGCCAGTTGGATTTTAAAAGATATCCACAATCAATATGCATGACAGATTAGATACTGGTGAGGCTGTGTATGTAAATCTCTCTTATGCATGATCATTGTGGGTATCCAGAAAAACCAACTGGCTGGATGTACCCCAGGAACTGGGATGAGAACTAATAGATTAATATTTAGATGCCTAGTGAAAACATGAATGTTTTGAGGCTTTGATTTCTACCTCTTTTTTTTGTTGTTTGATATTTTTGAGGCTATTTTATACTTTGAGGTGTTTTATCCAATTTCATTATTTTAAAAAAAAAAATGTTATCACTTATTTCAATTTTATCAAGTGAAAAACCACTTGTACAGAAAAGTATGTGTAACACTTTACATTATCTAAATACCCAATACTACTTTAAAGGAAAAATCTCATCAATCATACTGAAGCCCACTATTTTTGAATCCAAGATTATAATCAATGGAAATTCTAATTTAAGAAAACAACAAATAAAGGCAAATAACCTAACGTGCCATTGGATTCCTATTTCCAAAAGAGAGAGCAAATTCACTAGGTATTAGGTACAAATTACCCCCCCCCCCCCCCCCCCCCCCCCCCCCAGTGAACCATTTAGTTGACAAAAAGGCAGTAAGATGAGAAGGTTCATAGAAGACATTTAACTGATTGGTATCGGACTATACATTTACACGGATATTGAAGGGGAAAAGTAGCCCCTAACTGAAGAACACCTGGCTTCATGAATAGGAATTGCTGACGTCTCTTCTGGGTGTCTCTAGAAACATCTGGAAAGATTTGAATTTTCAGTCCCAAAAAATTTGTTTTCCTTATTTTTAAAATACATTCTCATTAACCAGTTTTTATCAGGCGCCAGTACCACAGAGGCCACACTAAAGTTGACGCAGTAACTAAATCAATGTCTGGGGACTCCAAGAGAGCAGAAACACCCAATGATTGAGTTTCTTGAACTTGCTGATCAGTGACTAGTTTAATAGGCAAATAATATACTTGTGAGAAAGGTGGAATAGATTCTTCAGGAACTCCCAATATTTCCTTAATATATTTTTTAAGCATATCTCAAGGGTAACTGCAAATTGTTTAGGAAAATTAAGAAATCAGAGATTATTACTCCTAGAAAAATTTTCAAGTGATTCAGTTTTCCTCCTCAAATTAGACAAATCTTTGACTATATTGGTCTGAAGAACCTATAGATTCTGTATATCTCTTTCTTGTATTTTAATTTGTTAAGTCTTCTAATCCTACATCATTTTTCGTCAACTTCCCAAGGTAGTCAGATCTTGACCCAATTTTTGGACCTGGGAACAAAAACCTTTAACCAGGTCTGCTATAAGAGACCACAAACTGTCCAGAGTGACTTTAGCAGGTTTAGTAATCTATTTATTGCATTTGTAGCCCACATTTTCCCACCGTATGGCAGGTTCAATGTGGCTTACATATAGCTAAAAAAGGCGGTTACAAAATTTAGATTTGTAGAAGTCTAGTACTTGATACAGAAGTACAATATACGCTTAGGTTGATATATTAGCATATTGTGAGAGAGGTTAATATTATTATTTTCCATTTCTGAACTTTTTGTGATATATGGTGGTGTGGGATTAGGCAGATCCAGGGGGGGAAAGACTTCTTGAAAAGATGTGTTTTCAGTTTTTTTCTGAATTGTAGGTAGTTTTCTGTGAGTTTCAGGTCTTTAGGTAGTGAGTTCCAAAGTTGTGAGCCTATAAAGGAGAGGCTGGTGGCATGTGAAGATTTGTATTTTATACCTTTGCAATTGGGGTAGTGAAGGTTTAGGTAGGTTCTTGTTGATCTCGTCATGTTTCTTAATGGTAGATCTTTAAGTTCCGTCATGTAATCTGGTTCGAGTCCGTAGATGATTCTATGGACTATTGTGCATAATTTGAATGTTATGCGAACATTAATAGGAAGCCAATGTAAGCTTCTTAGGAGGGGTTTCACGCTTTTGAAGCGTGGTTTTCCAAAAATGAGTCTGGCAGCCGTGTTTTGTGCTGTCTGTAGTTTTCTTATGATTTGATCTTTGCAGCCTACGTCAATACTATTGCAGTAGTCTACATGGGTTAGCACCATGGTTTGGATCATGTTGCGGAATGAATCCCTGGGAAAGTAAGGTTTTATACGTTTGAGCTTCCACACAGTGTGGAACATTTTCTTGGTCGTGTTCTTAGCTTGGCTTTCTAGCGTTTGGTTGCGGTCAGTTATGCCTAAGATTTTCAATTGGTCTGAGATTGGGAGGGATGAACCCTGTGCGTTAATTGCTGAGGGGGGAACAATATTGTATTGGGATGATAGAATGAGACATTGGGTTTTATCTCTATTGAGTTTTAATTTGAATGCCAATGCCCAGGATTCCATGATGGTCATGCTGTTTATTATTTCCTTGGTGATTTCTGTGGGGTTCTGTTTGAAGGGAATATAGATGGTGATGTCATCTGCATAGAGAAATGGATTGAGGCCTTGTTTGGATAGAGATTTAGCCAGTGGTGTCATCATTAGGTTGAATAATATAGGTGAGAGCGGTGATCCTTATGGTACGCCACATTCCGCTTTCCAAGGTGGAGTGAGTTTGATTTGACTTGGTTATGTTCTGGATGTCAGAAATCCCTTGATCCAGGAGAACAGGGCCGATCTTAGGCATAATTGATAAAGTAAAAGGCATAGACAGCACCGTAGGCTCCATATTAGTTTTATCACTCTCTACTCACTGTGTCCAACTCCCCCTTGGTGATGGAAAAAACCGCGGCAGCCTCTGCTGGTAGAGCCGGCATCTCCCAGCTCCCCAGAACTCCCACAGGCTGGTCCAATGCTTCTCGTCGTTCATCCCCTGTGGAACATTCCATATGCAGGGTGGAGGGCGCTAACATCGGGGAGCTGCTGCTTCGTGGTTGAGGGGGGAGGTGCTCTCACATTGGGGCTGAGTGTAACCTCTAGCCCATGGTGCGTTCTGGGACCTCCATTTTCCCCTTACTGCTACTGCAGGATGCTCATCAACACAACAGGATTCCCAGTTCTCTGAAGATACGACTCCATCAAGCCAGTAACAGTAGGAGGATTCTGCCGCTGAGAAGCACCTGCAGCGGCTTGTCCCCTTCTCTTTGGCATCGCAGCAGATAGCAAGGATCACAGAGCTCACTCGCATGTCAGGTTCAAATGGCAGCCATCTTGGATCCCGCAGCCAGGAATGGAGGCAGTCAGGTACTGGATGCTGTGGGTTCCAGTTTACAGGTACATGTTGAAGGCATATGCAGTAACCTTCACTCCTACCTTCTAGGCCCTCCAATTTCATTATTCTATATCCTATTTTATTTTAATGTTTTGGGTATCTGATCTAGTCTGGATTGTTGTGTTTGGTCTTTTGTTTTGGATTTTAGTTCTTTTTCACAGTTAATGTTAATTTTGCTAATCTAAGTTATTTTAACTATATTACTGTATGTTTATATATTTGTCATGTTGGTTGGAACTGTATTTTATTATTGCATGTGGCATAGAGTTTCACAGAATTTAGGTATCAAATGGAAATTGATCAATAAATTCTGTGTTTTCAGATAGCAATTTTATGTAATACATGGTTGTATCTAACTTGAACATTTTGGTGTAAAGGTGAGTTAGAAATTGCAAATTATTTTTAGGAATATTTTGACACTGAAGCTAAGTGTGCATATTTTCAGTCCTAAACTGGAAAGACTGAGGACATTTAATCACATGGCAGTTCTGCGTGTAGCATGAAGTCTAATATTCCTGTCTAATAATATCATACGCCAATTCAGAAGGCTGAACTCAAGAAGAGAACCAATGACAGAACCATTTCCTTTACCATTCTCTTTCACCATTAAGTGATCATTTTAACTAATCAATATCCTAATCAAATGATGGCCATCATATCTGAAATTTGGTTCGGGATTGTTCTGAATAAAAGGGCTGTGTTTACATTTATCTGTTTCCACAATTAAAATGTTTGACTCAAGTTGTCATGCAAAGGCAAACTACCAGCCCTAGCACATACAGCACATGGAACAGCAGACCTTTAATCAAGGACAGATGATTAATGCAATGCAGCTACCTCATGCAATAATAATAACACCCTCAAGAGAATAGTCCCTTTGCACTGTAATAGCAAAGATCCCCGTTCTAGTTTTCTGCTCAAGTTGGCTAGGGATGCTGCAGAAAACACCTTACACAATACACAGTCTCCTGGGGGAATGAAGGAAGGCAGTGACACCTAATGGTGAGATTTGGCACTCATAATTGCAGGGTTCTGAAAAAGCCCCAATGGCACAATCCCTAGCCAATCACCAGAAGTTGCATTAATCCACTAGTCAAGTTGTGGGGTGTGGAAGGGGAAAAGTGTAATAAATAGAGTATAAAAGCCCTTATTAAGGTCAGAAAAGATTTTTTTTGCAGTCTTCATTATGGCAATTTAATGTGCCAGAAGCTAAAATGGCTTTTAATTCTTCATCACAACTCACTAACAATTGTGTAAGCTACCATAATACAGAAACTAAACCTGATCCCTGAACAGTATCAGAAAAAGAAGTGTCACAACAAATGACTCTCAAGTCATTCTAGTTCCATAATGTAAATGAACATTCAATCAGCTAAAAAATAAATAAATAAACCCCCCAAACTAATTGCTCTCCTTTATTCCACTTGGGTGGAACTGACTCCTGGATATATTACTGAACCTAAAACGGTTCAGTAATATAAAACAAGCAAAACCCCCATAGTGTCCCGTAAAAATTCAATTAATTAAAATAACCAGTCAGATGGAGATGTAGAAGGGAAGATTTTATACAAGGAATGCCAAGTTATTGTCTTTTTTTTCCATTAAACATTATATGATAAAGCTACATACAAGTTCACACATTAGTATAACCTACACACTAATAAATAGAACATTTAATCTGTATAATTCGCTAACTATTCAAAAGAAATGAAAACACAAAGTGCTTAATTATCCCATAACTGTAATTTCCTAGTAAAGGAAAAATTACTGATTTTTCAGGACAAGTTTGTAATGAAGGAGAAAGGGTGGGGAGGGTTGAGGAAGGAGGCAGAACGCAAGGATTTAAGCTAACTGCTACCTTGCTCTGAGGCCTAGAGTTGCAAACAACTGTCCTGCAGGTTTCTCCCCTAGTTCTACTGTTGTTAAAATTTACTGCATACTCTTCCATGTGTAGCCTGGGGAAGTAGCTGCAACCTGCAACTGACAACCACAAATTATAAAAAGTAAACATGAAAACTGTGGTACACACAGGAGACAGGTCACAAAAGAAACTCCGGCATATCTAAATCCCACGTTCTCTTTCTAAAAGTTAATTTTGTTCTGCAGGCATGGGACAGACTTAGTTCAGTTACCAAAAAGGGTAGTTTAAGTGTTCTTGGTGAACATTTTTAGGAGAAAACAAAACAAAGAGCGTATTCTAAAGTCCTGTGCCAAAGTTCCACTCACTGAAATGCGGCTCCAAAGTAGGTTTGCCACAACCTACAGACACACAAGAATTTCTTTTCCTCCACCTTTTTGGCACCAATGTCAAACTCAAGCCAATGAATTATAACACAGAAAAGTACAAATACAGCCTTGAGACTGAAAACAGATCAGTCTGATGCAAACATTAATGTACACCAGGATCTGTTTGATCAAAACTGGATAAGCTAATGACAGGATCCAAATGTTTATAAAATAAATAAAATACATCCAGTCAAACCTAGCATGCCCAGTGCTCGGGTTCTGTGAGTGTGTGATGTATTTAATACTAACCAAGGGAGTGAAGAGCATCATTAGAGCCAGGAAAACAGTAAAAGGGATAGTCATGTGTCCCCTCCTGGATGAGATTCACTCACTCAAAGCAGCACTTAATATCTGTTACACACGTTTTGGCCTGATTGATTTATACTACTACTCAGTAGCACTATACATTTTTGACCCACAAATTATTATATGATAGTTGTTGGACACTTAGATTTGGAGAATTAACATTCCACAAAAAAGCATGGAGCTGAATTTTGTTGATAAAACATTGCATAGCCCACAATTAACTTTAAAAGGAGTAAAGTTTGTCCAAGGTAATTAGAGGATTAATGGACTGTCTTATTAATGGAACAAACACTTAGGAGTTCAAAGAAAACTTGTCTTCCAAACAGACAAGAAATATGCATCAAAAATAGTCAAACCACCCAAACTGATTGCACAATTTCTATTTTTCACCCACACTAGCTGCAAGAGTATGCATCCACATTTTACTCCTTGGAGGTCATCATATGGTTTTCTGGTAAGAATCCATTCAACATGCAGTAGATGCACTGCACTGTATAGAGGATTCTCAGAAAAAAAAAGTCCATCAGTCTTAGTTGCAAAGAGCTATTTAAAACATAATACAAAAATAGCAAAAGGCCATGAGAAAATCTTTGCAAACCCACTGACAATAAAAAGGGCTTGGTTTCCCTCATGTTCAGATGTTCTTGGAGCACTCATTCCGCACATGATTAAAGCCACTGATCAAGAACCAGTCATATCCATAAGACCCAGAACTTGACAAAATGAAAGGACATTTTTTGGTATGCTGTGTACATTAAAAACTCAATGTCCCTTTTAAAAAACAAAGTTTTTAAAAACTAAACCCTGTGGTCCATAGCTACTTTTTCAGGATGATGTCATAGTATTTCCAAAGGGCATGAGGATACAATATATGGAAGTCAACAAAGGTAGTGTGACCAGGCCAAAGCACTCACTGGCTGGAAGAGGCAAGAGGTGAAGGAGAGATGCTTTTTTTTTTTTTTTCTAACCCTGAGAACCTAAGGAACTGTGACGGACCAGGCGAGGAAGCTGAGAGTGTTAAAGGTCACCGGGTTTTTTATTGCAGATACAGCAGACGCGGACGGGGTGGTCCCACCCACGGGATGGAACTGGTCTCCTATCATGTGAACACTCATCACAGAATCCTTGCCCACAGGCCCGGCAGTGGTGCTTGGAGAGCTTCGCATTGAATTCTTTCTGGCAGTGATAGCAGTGAAGGATTTCGTGATCTGGCACCCAGTAGGCAGGTCTGGCTGCATCCTTAACAAGGCCTGCAAGGGTTAAAAAGAGAATTTAAATTCCTATTGCCTTTGTTTTCTAATAAGACTAACAAGTGGTTGTGTAGCATGTGTATTCAACTAGTCCCCTTTCTAATACATTAGCAAGAGTGGTTGAAACACCTGTACACACCATCCACAGAGATCTCCACAGGCAGGGACAGCTCAGACAGTACACACAGCTGCACAACATCACATACAAAATGCTCCCTTTAACTGGATATAGAAAACTTTACTTATTTACAGCACACACACAAGTTATCAACCATACTTTTCTGGCTACACAGTATGTTGTCCATATATGAAGTTAAAAATTTACCCTCTGTGGAGTCTCAGGCATTCCCTTATAACTGAAAAGAATCTGCATCTGTTACAGTCAACCCAGGCCACTCATGATATATCACAAAGATTTTCCAAGATGGAAGTCTCACCCATCACCATTTCCCCTCCACCATTCGCAAAAAATATCAGATTTATAGTCCAAGCTCAGCAATTAAGTTAAAGAGCGAGAAATCACATAGACCAGTCAGGGGGGACACAAAATAGGCTTTTCATGTTGACTGATAAGGTGCAACAACTGAAAAGGCTCTGGTTTACCATGGGCCACGCGTATCCCATGCAGAGAAGGTAGTCTCACAAGAGTTCTCTGGCTCGATTAAGACCAGAACAGGACTATACCAGTGGCAGTGTTTATGGTAAAGGGAAAATATAATAGTTATTTCCTATCGAGTGCACATATTCCCCCGGATTCTATACAGTGCAACGTGAGTTGCGCGTGCAAATTGAGTCGTAACTTAATTATCTTGAGCTAGTCAGCGCCAATTATTGCCACTTCACAGGCAATTGACACTAATTGGCATTAATTAGAATTTACACAAAGAACTTGCTAAGTATACTCTGTAAAGTTCTGCACGTAAAAACGGAAAAGGGGAATGGTGTGGCCACGGGCGTGGAATGGGTTGGTCATGAATGTTTCTAAAATCTATGCACACTGATTTAGAAAATACATCCACTTCACATGTATCATGGCGTAAATACCTGCAACTATACTTAGTTGTATGGACAAGCTATAGATATATTCTATAAACCGCGCCTAACTTTAAGCATAGTTTATAGAATATGCCTAGGTGTATTTTTTTGGGTGCTATATATAGAATCTGGTCCATTATGCTTATCAGCAGCAATAAAAATCAGTGATCCCCACAGGAAGTCTGTGGATCCCAAAAAAAATAGGAAAGAGATGGGATTTGACATACAGCCTGTGATTACAACCAAAGCACTTTTCTATATTATATAAAGGTACTTATTTTATACCTGGGGCCAGGGCCGGTCTTAAAGCGAGGCGACCGAGGCGGCCGCATAGGGCCCCACGCTCAGGGGGGCCCCGCGCGCCTAAGGTTGCCCCGCCCCGCCCCGACCGCCCGAGTTCCAGTACTCCCTCCCTCCCTCGGATGGCGCGCGACGGCGGAGTGGTGGGGGCTGTCAGCGGGTGGGGGGTGCCCTGCACCCGCTGCTCCCACCCTGTCCTACCTTTAAAAAAAGACTGTGGAAGCACCAGAGGGACAGGCAGCGCCTCGGGTCTGCCCTCCCTGCTACTAAAAATGTCTTCGACGTCGTCATTGGGCCTTCTCACATTGAGTCCCGCCCTTCTCTGAGGTAACTTCCAATTACCGCGAGGGTGGGCGGGACTCAATGTGAGAAGGCCCAATGACGACGTCGAAGACATTTTTAGTAGCAGGGAGGGCAGACACGAGGTGCTGCCTGTTCCTCTGGCGCTTCCAAATTCTTTTTTTAAAGCCAGTGAGGGTGGTGGGGACCGGAGAACAAAGCTAGTAGGTAGGTTGGGGGGGGGACTCAGATGGGAGAAGGGTGTGTGGGGTGGGGGTTCTCAGGTGGGGGGAAGGGTGGGGAGGGGGTTCTCAAATGGGAAGGAGACTACTACTTAACATTTCTAAAGCTGAGGTGGGGAGGGGGTTCACGGATGGGAGAAGGGGGTGGGGAGGGGGTTCTTGGATGGTTAAAGGGGACGGGTGGGGAGGGGACTGGGGTTCTTGGATGGGAGAAGGGGACCGAGGTGGGGAGGGGGTTCACGGATGGGAGAAGGGGGTGGGGACGGGTTCTTGGATGGTTAAAGGGGACGGGTGGGGAGGGGACTGGGGTTCTTGGATGGGAGAAGGGGACTGGGGAGGGGCTTCTCGGATGGGAGAAGGGGGCAGGCACTGGGGTCTGAGAAGTGGCCATATGGGAAAATGGGGGCCATGCCTGGGGCTGGTGTGAAAATGGGGCATGCGTGGGTCAGGTGGGAGAATGGTTCTGAAAAGGGGGCCCAAATACAAGGCATGTGGATGAAGGGGGCTGGAACTGGGGGCTGAAAAGGAGGGTAGGTGGGATAAGGGGGCTAGTACTGGGACTGGAGGCTGAAAACGGGATAGGGAGAAGTGGCTGGGGGGCTGAAGCTCGGGACTGGTGGGAGAAAAGGGCTGGGGCTGAAATGGGGGACTGGTGGGATAGTGGGGCTGGAACTGGGGACTGAAAAAGGGGCGGAGAGAGGGGCAGATCCTGGATGGGGTAGCGAGAGGGAGGGCAAACCCCAGATGGATGGGAGAGGGAGGTCAAATTGTGGATTGAAGGGGCAGAGAGAAAGGGCAGACAGTGGATGGCAGGGATAGAAAGGGCAGACAGTGAATGGATGGGGGAGAGAGAGAGGGCAGACAGGGGCAGATGGTGGATGGATCATGGAAGGGGCAGAGATAGAGGGCAGATGTGGATGGAAGGAGCAGGGAGAGAGGGCAGACATTGGATGGAGGAGACAGCAGAGAGGGCAGACACTGGATGACAGATGCTGGATGGAAGGAAGACAGTGAAAAGAAGATGAGGAAAGCAGAAACCAGAGACAACAAACTGTAAATAAAATATATATTTTTATTTTTTTGCTTTAGGATATAGTATTGTAGCTGTGTTAATAAATGTTTATAAATAGAACATGTAAATAAGGTAATCTTTTTATTGGACTAATTTTAATACATTTCGACTTAACTTTCAGAGAAGAAAACCCCCTTCCTCAGGTCAGGATAGGATACTGTAACAGTACTATACTGTATTGACCTGAGGAAGGAGATTTTGGCCTCTGGAAGCCAAATGTATTAGTCCAATAAAATGGGATTATTTTATTTTCTGTATTTGTTTTATTTCTATTTGTTAATTTGTAAAGTGGTGATTGGTATTTGTTAGTTTTTTCAAATTTACATCTGCTGTCTTTATATTTTGCACAGTACTAGGGGTCATTTTCTGTTTCTGTGGTGTTGAATTGTATGCAGAGTCTGGCATCTTGGGGGTTCAGTTTAATTTTTGTCTAAATAGAAAGTTTAAATATTACTACTTATTCTATAGTGGATTAGGGTGTATCTGTGTTTGTGAAAAAGACATGGCTTTCAGTTGGCATTGACTGTGCAGGATCGACGATCTGTACTATTCTGTCAGGTTTCATTTTACAATAGGTGAATTGATGTTCTAGTGCTCACTGTAGTGTTTTAAGATGTTTTCCTTTTCTTTGTGTGATTCGTAGAAATGACTGCTTATAGTATGGTAGAATTGCTCAATAGGTCCTAGAGTGTTTTGTATTCTCGGCATACCTAGTACTGGAATTTGGAGGGGGTGTTAAAAAATGACCGGGAGGGAGGGGGGCCTTGGAGCTCAGAGGGAGCAGCCCGGGAACTCAGAGGGAGGGGTAGCCGGCCCTGGAGCTAGGGTGGGGGCGGAGTTAGGTGGGGGCAGGGCTAGGGTGGGGCCCCATCAAATTGGTCTGCATAGGGCCCCGCACTTGCTAAGACCGGCCCTGCCTGGGGCAATGGAGGGTTATGTGACTTACCCAGGGTCACAAACAGCTGTAGTGGGAATCAAACCTGGTTCTTAGGCCACTGCACTAACCATCAGGCTACTCCTTCATGGCCAAGCAAGACCAAAAAAAAGGATCATCATCCATAAATAACAAATAAATACACATGCTCATTTTTTGTCAGATTGCACGTGTGAGAGATAGTGAGCAGATTTACATGGAGTCTCAGAAATGTATCAGAATGTCAAATTGTTAAGATCTGAACTTTCTGAACATTATTACTGCATTTCAGAGGCCACGATCATCAATGCAGGCAACCAGGATAATCTGAAGGTAGTTTGGGGCGCTGAGGGACAAGCTGGAGTTTACAGGGAATGAGTGCATGATACAGGGCACCCCTCAATCTCAGCACTCCAAAAATGTCAGTTATAGGTGGGCAATTTTCATACATAATAAAAGGCTGTGTAAATCAGCAGTCTCAGAATTGACTGCTATGTATGCTGGTGAAAGTACATGTACATTTCCTTAACCAGCATACTTTACCCTGTCTTTAGAGGACTTGTTCCTTAGAAAGCATAGTTAGGACTGGGATTGCAGCAATACAGGTTTTCAAAAGTATAGTGTTTTCCTGAAAAAACAGTGCCTGCAGAAAAAGGAGCTGTAAGCTTCAAAAATGATGGCAAAGTCTGTGGGTAAAATGTATCCATAGGTCTTTCCAGCTAGGTGGACAGGATGAAAATCATCCCCTTTAAATGTGGGCTTCAAAATTAGGGTAACACATTTTCAATCCTGGTTACATTTAGACATTTGTACCATCATTGGTTGTCTCTATGGAATCTCTGGTTTGTGTTTTCTTCTACATCAACAAAAATCTGGATTCCATGTGTGTGCTTGCTCTGTAACTTTAGGTCACAGTTACTTAGTTTTCTAAACCAGAAACTTTAACCCATTAGTTCTCAAAATAAATATCGGTTCCAGCTATGCTCTCCCTGTTTAGGGGACAATTTCTCAATGGGCTGATAATTGCCATGTGAAGAACATAGCCTGAACTGAACAATCCATTTCCAGTAAACAGTAAGAGTAAAATGAGGATTTTATTAACAGAACTATGCAAATACGATCTGGAATTCATATTGTAGGTATTGACATGGAATCCACACACCATGTTCTCACAAAAGGACTTTACAGAAAAAGTGACAATTTAAAGTAGAAAAAAAAAGTCAATGCAGAGGAAAGGAAGATGTTCACAAAGTCTGAGATCTAAGAAAAATCAGAACAAAATAAAGTATTCTCACCTAATGGGATGTCGATGGCTGTCACTACGGCACCAAAAGTGTTCTGCACAGCCTCCCCAACCTTCCTTGCTATCAGTGTCCCTCCTTCATCATCTTCCTTTAATTTGTCAACATCTGCAGGAGAAGATGGGCCCAGTGTTTAATAACAAATAGAAAACCGGGTGGAAGTAACAGAATAGATTACATAGGTAATGGATAATGGCTGCTAATTTTGTTGTGAATGGCCAACAAAACTGGAATTAACTTAACGGACAAATCAGATCATCGAGAGCAACATTCATGGTGTGAACAAAGTCTATCTTACAATTGAGCTTAATTTTTTTTGGATAAATGTTTTTATTTTCAAGAATTCTAGTCAACAAAAGAAAATTGTTTTCACCGAATATCATATACCTTAAATATAAATGCCCTTTAGTGCAAATTTCACATATGTTATGGCTAGCTATGAAGGCAGTCTATTTCCAGTACAAACTCATTCTTGAACAAAATGTTCTTAAATAGGTTTTGGAACTAAGCTCTTCAATTACAGTAGACTTTCAACTGTGATAAGGTAGCTAGCTCACAGTCTGTCAGACTCCAGAATAGTTCACTTAAAAATGTTTTATCAAGTGACCCCACCTAAAAACACATATGCATGCTTGAAATGCTCCTAGGAGGATGTAACCGCACTACAAGTTGAGCAAAGCTGCTCAATAATGGGTGTTTTCTGAAGAAGCAATTCACCAGTCACACACATGGATGAAGTCCTCTAACAGAGTATATGTTTCCAAGACGTTCCAGGGAAATCCTGAAGGTCCTCTGGGTACACGGAACTGTTCTTGTGCTCATGCAGTGTCTCAGTTTTATAGTTAAACTAATGAGCTCCACACCAGAAGAGGAGAAATGAGGGTATATGTGAGACTAGTGAACTACTGTCTTCAGAGAACTCTTACTACAGGTAAGCAACTTTGCTTTCTCTCAAGAGAACCAATCCACCATTGTCACATGCATGGGATTTCACAGCTAGGGTAGTCTTAACAAAACAGGAGAAGTAACAATCCTGCCAACAAAGTAACAAAACTTTTTTTTTTTTTAACTAGAATTCCTTCTTTTGTTGTTTTTGAACCAAGTATTTAGTAAAATGCAGAGCTTAGTATGAGATGAGAGGTAACAGTGTTGGGTCCACTGGGAAACAGTGATCATAACATGATCAAATTTGAGTTCATATCTAGAATGAAGTCACTAAGGAAATCTACTGTAGCCTTTTCAAAAGGGCAACTATGATAAAATAAGGAAATGGTTAAAAAGAAACTAAAAGGATCAGTTGCAAAGTTTAGGACTTTAAATTAGGCATGGATGTTGTTTAAAAATGTCACCTTTGAACCCCAGACCAGATGTATTCCATGTATTTAATAACAGTGGAAAGAAGCGCAAACGACAGCCAGTATGGTTAAAAGGTGACGTGGAACATAAGAGCCAAAAGAACAACTTTCAAGAAATAGAAAAAGGATTCAAATGAAGAAAATAAGTAGCATAAGCACTGAAAGTTAGATATAAGCATTGATAAAAGAACACTACAAGAGAATATGAAGAGAAACTTGCCACATAAGCAAAAACTCATAGTAATAACTTGTTCAGATACATCAGAAGCAGATTAATTCTTTGCTTCAGCCTTTACTAAAGAAGATGTAAGAGATCTATCTGTACCAGAAATGGTTTTCAAATGTGATGATGTGGAGGAACTGAAAGAAATATTTGTAAAGCTGGAAGACGTACTGAGCCAAATGGGCAAATTAAAGAGTAGTAATTCAGCTGGACTGGATGGTACTGAAAGAACTCAAACATGAAACTGCTGATCTGCTGTTAGTGATCTGTCATTAAAATCGTCTGTCAACCTGAAGATTGGAGGGTGGCCAATGTAACACCGATTTAACAACAAAAAAATAAGGAATTCGGGGTGATCTGGGAAATTACAGACTGATAAGCCTGAATGCAATGCTGGGCAAAATAGTGGAAACTGTTATAAAGAATAAAATTACTGCATAGACAAACATGGTTTAATGGGACAGAGTAACATAGTAACATAGTAGATGACAGCAGAAAAAGACCTGCACGGTCCATCCAGTCTGCCCAACAAGATAACTCATATTTGCTGCTTTTTGTGTATACCCTACTTTGATTTGTACCTGTGCTCTTCAGGGCACAGACCGTATAAGTCTGCCCAGCACTATCCCCGCCTCCCAACCACCAGCCCTGGCACAGACCGTACAAGTCTGCCCAGCACTATCCCCGCCTCCCAACCACCAGCCCCGGCACAGACCGTACAAGTCTGCCCAGCACTATCCCCGCCTCCCAACCACCAGTCCCCGCTTCCCACCACCGGCTCTGGCACAGACCATATAAGTCTGCCCAGCACTATCCCCGCCTCCCAACCACCAGCCCCGCCTCCCAATCTTGACTAAGCTCCTGAGGATCCATTCCTTCGGCACAGGATTCCTTTATGCTTATCCCACGCATGTTTGAATTCCGTTACCGTTTTCATTTCCACCACCTCCCTCGGGAGGGCATTCCAAGCATCCACTACTCTCTCCGTGAAAAAATACTTCCTGACATTTTTCTTTATCTCAGCAATTTGCTTCAATTCTTATTCAATTTTCTTTTCCATGTTTTATTTTGTTTGATTTCTATTGATAACCTTTAAGAGTGGACTAACATGGCTACCACACCTCTCTACTTCAATTCTTTGAAGGCGTGAATAAGCATGTGGATAAAGGTGAGCCGGTTGATGGAGTGTATATAGATTTTCAGAAAGCTTTTGATAAAGTCCTTCATGAGAAAATCCTGAGAAAAGCAATGGGGATGGGGGCAATGTTCTGTTGTGGATTAGGAACTGGTTAATGGATAGAAAACAGAGGGTGGGGTTAAATGGCCATTTTTCCTCAGTGGAGGAGCGTGACTAGTGGAGTGCCACAGGGATCTATACTGGGACCAGTGCTATTTAACTTATTTATAAATAACCTGGAAATCAGAATGACAAGGGAGGTGATTCAATTTGCACATGACACAAAACCTATTCAAAGCTATTAAAACTTGGTCTGTGAAAAATTGCAGGAAATTTGAAGACTAGGCATCCAAATGGCAGATGAAATTTAATGTGAATAAACGAAAAAGTGATGCACATTGGGAAGAATAATCCAAATCATATTTACTTGATGCTAGGGTCCACCTTAGGAGTTGGCACCCCAAAAAACAAAAAGATCTATGTGTCATTGTAGATAATACATTGAAACCTTCTGCCTAGTGTGTGGTAGCTGCCAAAAAAAAACCAAACAGAATGCTTGGAATTATTAGGAAAGGGATGGAAAATAATAGTAATATTATAAAGCCTCTATTGCTCCATGGTGCAACGTCACCTTGAGTATTGCATTCAATTGCCATATTACAAAATATATATATAGTGGAATTAGAAAAGGTTCAAACAAGGTTGACCAGAATGATAAAGGGGCTGGAACTCTTCTCATATGAAGAAAGCCTAAAGAGGTTAGGCCTCTTCAGCTTGGAAAGCAACGGCTAAAGGGGGATATGATTGAGATCTACAAAATCCTGAGTGGTATAGAACAGGTTAAAGTAAAACGATTTGTTTTTTACCTCTTTCAAAAAGTACAAAGACTAGGGGTCACTCTCTGTGAAGTTACATGGTAATACTTTTAAAATAAATAGGAGGAAATATTTTTTTCACTCAATGAATAGTTACGCTCTGGTTAGCATATCTAGGTTTAAAAAAAAAAAGGTTTGGACAAGTTCCTGGAGGAAAAGTCCTTAGGCTGCTATTGAGAAAGCCATAGGGGAAACCACTGCTTGCCCTGGAATCGGTAGCGTGGACTGTTGCTATTATTTGGGATTCTGTCAAGTACTTGTGACTTGGCCACTGCTGGAAGCAGGATACTAGGCTAGATGCATTATTGGTCTGACCTAGTATGGCTAGTCTTATGTACTTCATCTCTTGATGACATGGGGCCAACTCTTGTGATAAGAGCTGTGAAATCACACAGCTTTTACTGTGATACTTGGCCCTGCAGCAGAAGCACAAGATGAGCTTAAGCACTTATGCTGCTGCTTGGCCCTATCAGGTAATTCACAGAGAGGTCAGGAGAGGTGAGACAACACTATCAGAGAGAAGTACAATGTGTGCCACAATGTGACTACCTCTGTAGTTTGCAGATTGCCAAGTCATTCTTGACTGGGCTCAGTTTGGAGGTTGCTTGGGCGATATTTACATCATTGTATCTGTAAGTCCCAATTTCATGTATTCCCTATGCTGTCTATTAAGATGATTTATTTATGTTCTGCTGAAAATGTATCGTATTGTATTTCTGTCATGAATATTTTACGGTGCTGTGTGTACGGTACTGACAGTATCATATTATTGCTATTACTAAAATTGCCTATTTCCAAGTTTACCTCACTGTTCTAATTCTGTGTTAAGCTGACATTTGATCATTTTATTTATAGTCATACTGTAAGTTACTTATATCTAGTCACATTTGCTGTAGAATCTCTTCATAAAAGTGGTTAATAAATGTTAATAAGGAAAATATATGGTTTTATATCTTGAAATGAAGAACGTCACAAGGTTAGTGGCTTTGATTCTAGTCAGCAAAGGGTTTTTGTCTAACTCCTCTCCCAATTCCATGAGGTCTTTACGAGGGTTTTGTTGCTATCACAGTGACGCATTGGTAAGCTTTTCTGAGGGTTGAACAATGGGCAGATGTACAGTACATAGAAGCAAATCTGTGCATTATGAGAAAAACAATATATAGTCACACACTTGGGAGACATCATCTGAGGCCACCAACATGGGACAGATTTCTAGAGCTTTCCAAGAACATCTTAAAGGTCCCTCTGGACATGCATGGTAGTTTTTGTGTTCCATTGCTAACACACTGTGGCTCAGTTCATCTTTTTCCCAGTGAGCATAGTGTTTTGCTACTGACTGTGATTTTGCAGCTTTTTTAATCTTAAAGCTATTTCTCCCCTCCTTTTTTATTAAGCTTTATCAATTTACATCAAATATAACTTGAATTAACAACCCGGAAAAACAGTATATCGATATATGGTAATGCCAAATTAAAAAAAAACAACCCATGGGGGTCACGTGATGCTCTGAACAGGAGAGGACGTGATTCTGTGCTCTCTGATGCCCCTGCTCGATTAAAGACACTATTAACCTATAAAACTTGCAAGGAGACGATATAAAATCACCTTACCAGAAGGAGAAGGTTACATAGAAAAGTACCTGGGCACAACAGCTTCAAGTATGGCCAGCAGAAGCGCTAAAAAGGACAAAGAAAAAACGAAGGCAGCGAGCGCAGTGGGGGAAGGCCCGGCGCAAAATGGCAGCGTGCAGTTCACAGAAGAACAATTGAGGCAGCTCACAGAGGCGGTCGGAGCAGCGCTGGCACCAAAGCTAGAAAAACTGAGCGAACGGAGCGCGGAATTTGAAGCGCTACTTACAGATACGATCAGAAGAACAACGGAACTGGAAGCAAGAGTATCAGCAGCGGAGGATGAGATCGGGCCCACCACGCGGCAAGTAAGCGTGCTCGAAGCCAAAGTAGAGACGCTGACGGCAAAGCTGGATGATATTGAAAACAGGTCGCGGCGTGGCAATCTCAGGCTGGTGGGCCTGCCTGAATCTGTTAGTGATCGGGTGCTTGCCTCTGTGCTAGAGACTTGGCTGGCAGCTGAATTCGCGCTATCGGATCATGCGGGGAAAGTTTGCTTAGAGAGAGCGCACCGAATAGGGCGATTTCAAGATGGAAGACGGACACCCCGCACAGTAATTATAAAGGTGCATAATTATGTGCACAAAACAGAAATTATGCGAGGATACAGATTAAAACGCAATGAGGTACGCTATGATGGACATCAGATCAGAATATTCCAGGACTACTCAGCCGCGTTGCAGGAGAAGAGGAAAAAATTCACACCTCTCTGTCAACGACTGCATGATCAACATGTTCCATTTATGCTATTGTACCCTGCACTGCTGAAGATCAAAATGAACGGAGCATGGAAGCAATTTGACAATGTTTCTACAGCACAGCAATGTGTACAAGACATAAAGGAAAATGGACGAAATATTGAGCAGAAAGAAGGAGACGTCTGACATGTTTAAAAAAGAGTAGAATTGCTGGTTTACAAGGTTTATGGTAAGGTGTTGTTACCATGTTAAATGTGAAAATTGCAAGAGAACTGTTACTTGTAAGGGCGGGGGCCTGGAGGCGCTGAACCCCTAGAACCTATCTTATGATGATAGGCGGGGCACTGGGGGAGACACGGGGCAAGGAAGAAGAGAGGGGGGAAGGGAGGGGGGAAGGGAGTAGCCGGGGAGGGGGGGGGAAGGGGTAGAGGGAGGTTAGAGCCCCAGAATCCGAGGGAAATTAGAAGACAGAGCTATAGAAAAAGAGATCATGCTGCTCGACACAATAAGAGAAGACACCAGGTGGGGGTGGAGACCCGAGGGGGGAGGCTGGGCTCCCCGAGGGGTGTTAAAATGGATTTAGCTGAAAGGGGAAATATAGTTGATGATTATGGTTAAAGGGAGTAATAAGGGGATACGATTAGCCTCCTGGAATGTGGGAGGGATCACGTCCCCGATAAAAAGAACAAAAATATTAGACACATTGAAAAGACAAGGGGTAGACATAGCTTGTATCCAAGAAACGCGCCTGCCACAGGAGGAGCAGAATAAACTTAAACGGCACTGGGTGGGAGAAATTTTCGGGTCTCCCTCTAGTGGTAGAAGGGGAGGAGTGGTAATTATGCTGCACAAAAGTTTGGCGGCCCAAGCTAAAATGTTGTTCGCAGACAAAGAGGGACATTATGTGGGAGTTAGCCTGAACCTGCAAGGGCAGTTGTGTACGCTGGTGGCAGTGTATGCACCACAAACAGGTGGGAAAAAATTCTATGCTCAACTGATGGCGGAGTGCCAGAGACATGGGAGAGACCCTTTAATAATTGCGGGAGACATGAATCAGGTACTGGACATCCAGTTGGATAGGTCAAACCCTAGAGGCGTGAGAGGAGACGATGAGGTCACATTGCTGGCGGAGTTCTGCGACTCACTGGGCTTGGTGGACCCGTGGAGGCTATTGCATGAAGAAGAGCGTGATTTCACGCACACGTCGCGGGCCCACCGAACCCAGTCACGAATAGATTATATTTTGATGGCACAGGGCCTACTCCCCCAGATACTTACAGCGGAGATAGGCACAGAAGGGGTGTCTGATCATGCGTTAATATGGGTGGACCTGGAGAGGCAGTTGTATTATCAAAAACCCAGGGGGTGGCGCTTCCCGGCCTACCTATTTTCGTTACCCGAGTTTAAATCTTTTCTAATAGACAAATGGGAGGATTTTGCAGCAAATAATAACCAACATTCAGATAACCCCGGCCTGTTCTGGTCGACCGCAAAGGCGGTGATCAGGGGAGACCTGATAGCATACACTAGCTTCAGAAACCGGAAAATAGCGCAGAAAATTATGGAATTAGAACGGCGGGTTAGGTTGATGAGAAGGCGTTACACCAGGGGCCCCACGCAGGTGTCTTTTGAAAATCTTATAAACGCAAGGACAGAGTTAAATAGCTTACTCCATGAACGAACCATGAGATCTATGGTAATGCGGAAATATGCTCTTAAGCGGTTTGGAGATAGACCTGGGGGGATGTTGGCACGCTTGGTAAAAGGAACACGAAAGCCACATTTCATAACACGGCTCCGTGGGAGAGCGGGGGGGATTGCTACCCATCCAGCGGATATTGCGGAAATATTCCGGAAGCACTTTGAAGAGTTATATAAAGGGGAGCCCGAGAGGGACTTTAAAGAGAAAATTCGAGACTACCTGTTAAGATCCAACATGCCCAAACTCACTGATGCACAGATAAAAGAACTAGATTTACCCTTGACAACTAAAGAGGTGGGGGTAGCGATCCAGAAACTAAAATTGCACTCGGCGCCTGGCCCAGACGGCTTCTCCAGTGAATTTTATAAACTCTTAAGAGTTCAGCTAGAGGGGCCCCTGGTTAACCTTTATGAAGAGGCTGTGGAGGATGGTAGATTCCCTAAATATGCGAATGAGGCTATGATAAGCTTAATACCAAAGCCGGGAAGAGACTTATTAGATCCAGCTTCATATAGACCCATATCGCTGATCAACGTAGATATTAAGATATTGTCGCGGGTCCTGGCAGAACGTTTGGCGCCGGTGCTGCCATCTATGGTGAGAGCTGAACAGGTGGGATTTGTCCGTGGGAGGCAATCTGTGCTGAATGTACGTCGGTTGATTGCGGCTTTAATAGAAGCCCCTGCCAGGGCACCCTCGAGTTTGGTGATAAGTTTAGATGCGGAACGTGCCTTTGATAGGGTGCTTTGGCCCTTTATGTGGGAAACATTAAACTGGATGGGCTTACAGGGGTGGTATTTCCATGCAGTGCAGATTCTTTATGCAGACCCGGCGGCATGCCTGTTAGTAAATGGGGTGAAAACACAAGGATTTAAGATAGAGAGAGGCACGAGGCAAGGTTGCCCGTTATCCCCCTTGCTGTTTGTACTTACCTTGGAACCCCTGATAAATGTCATAAGAGAACATCCGGACATAGCAGGCATTGAGGTGGGAAATGAGGTTTTGAAAATCTTAGCATATGCAGACGATTTGCTACTGGCAGTGGATAAACCGCAAATATCAGTAAGACACCTGATGATGGAACTGCAAAACTATGGGGTACTATCGGGATTTAGATTAAATTACAGTAAGTCTCTGGCACTCCCAATATCAGAGTCCACAAAAACGCAGTGGAAGGGATCATTCCCATTTCAGTGGGTCGTAGGGCAAATAAAATACCTGGGGGGTTATAATACCCATTCAGTTGGACACGGTATATGACAAAAATGTGGCCCCCCTGTTGGCAGAAACTGCGCGGCTGCTGGGATTGTGGGGGTCTTGCCCTCTGTCACTTGCAGGGCGAGTAGCGTTGTATAACATGGTGGTGGTGCCCAAATGGCTTTATAAGTTCCAAATGCTGCCATTATATCTGGGGGGACGGGAAGAGAGGAAATTGCAGGCTGTGTTAAGGAGCTTTCTTTGGAAAAACAGGCGTCCCAGGCTTGCTTTAAACATTTTGTATAAGCCAAAAACGCATGGGGGAATGGGACTGCTTAATATGAGATATCTTACTGTGGCATGTGCCATGCGCCACGCGAGAGACTGGCTAGTGGGCTGCCAGCAGTTCACAAATGTACAATTAGAGGCCTCAATGCATTCCAAAATACACCTTAGCTGGCTACTGCATACGACCAGAACGAGATCCGGAAGTCAGCCACGGAAGAATCTATTTATTAACTCATTGAGGGCAATGTGGCGGTGGCTGTGCCGCAGACACGGATTCTCAGCGAAGGCCACTCCATTCCTGTCCTTAAACTTGAACCCGGATTTCCCAGCCGGAACTTTGCAACAGACCTATGTAAGGTGGAGGCAACAGGAGATACACTATCTTTATCAACTCCTAAATGAAGATGGGCAGATAAAGCCGTTTGAGGAGCTGCAGGCAGAACATCGGTGGCCACAGACTGATTACTTCGCCTATCTGCAGGTACGACACTACATAACATCTTTGGGGGCTGTAAATCTCAGTGAAGATGTGCAGGAAGTCCTGGCCACGGCACTAACATTGGGGTCACAAAATGTAGTGCCTTTACGTTATCACCATAGATACTTACTTGACTCCACAGAGGATATAGACTATCGTGGATTAGCCAATAGCTGGCAGGAAGATATTGGAGCAGAAGTTACGGAGGATGTGTTACAGAGGTACCTAAATTCAATACTACAAAGATCAGCCTTTATTCGAGACTGGGAACAACAATACAAATTTGCGGTGCGCTTTTATATAGCACCGGCCCGTGCAAAGAAAGCTGGATTTGGAACTGGCGAGTGTTTGAAATGTGGCGCTGCTCAAGCCTCTCTGGGTCATATGTTTTGGGCTTGTCTCCACGTTCGGCAATTTTGGACTCTAATTTTTGAGGAACTTACACGTTGCTGGAGTAGACGGCTGTTGGCTGACCCTCTGATTTTGTTTGACATTTTCAATCTCAAAAAACCCGCCCCAGCGGGATTAACAGGGTTTCTGCAGAGGACCTCAATGATTGGAAAGAAAGTAATACTACTTCTGTGGAGAGAAGAAAAACCCCCATCGAAAGATTTGTGGCGAACTAAGATGATAGAACTTCTACACACTGAACTTTGCGGAATGAAGGTGGCTACAGCACAAGATATCAGCTCCTTTAGGAAAGTCTGGAGAAGATTTATATATACTTTACATCCAAGCGCTCAACGGCGGATCCATCAAAGACTGAGAACTAGACTTGGGCAGCTAGAAAACAATAGACCTTGGAGAAAATAGCCTGTTTTAGATATTAGTATGAACTTGGCTGTTGGGGGAGGGAGAAAAAGGGGGGGGGAGGAGGGAGATGGGCGGGACAAAAAAGTGAATGTACAAAACTGTGTAGTTACCAATGCTATTGCATTTGCATGATAAGAGCAGTGTTTTAAGAGATGGTTATGATATGTATCTGTTAATAAAAATGATTTAAACATAAAAAAAAAAAAAAAACAACCCATACCCCACAGAAAAAGTTATTTGTAAAAGGAAAAAAATAATAATTTTGCATTCCTCAACATGGAATAGAGCAGTGATGTTTACTATTTTTCCAGTGAGGGCTACTTTGGTGCAAAAAAACAAAAATCCCACAAAACCCCAACAAACCCAAAACTCTCACTGTGACGAGATCGTCATTAGGCAAAATGAACAAGATATTGAGCATTGGGGGAGGGGGGGAGATGCTGGTGGCTTCCCCTTCTGATGATTTATTGGCCTGGCTGTTTACATTCAATTTGAATGACTTGTGTAACTAAAATAAACTAACTCCTTTACACCCTCTTTTTCTAAGTTCATTCCTCCCCCCCTCCACATTCTCTATCCATGTCCTCCAGCCCATCAACTCCCTCGCATATCTTATTCCCACCTTCTATCCACTATATGCTCTTCTCCAACAAACCAACCCGTCCCAAGTAACAGTTCCCATTCCCACTAGTCATTCGTCTGTCTCTACCATCAACCCTCTTCAAGCTGGATCTCATTCAGATTTTTTTGTTTTTTATTTCTTCCTCCTGTATTTTCTATAGGTGCTTATTGATCTGTGGAACAGCTATTCTGTTTTCTTCCAGCAACACATGACTCTGCAGTGAGTTTATACTGCATGGAGCCCTGACTTAGAGTTACATGGTGCAGGAACAAACAGTTCAGCTGTTATGAATGTATTGCCAGCAGCAAGTCTTGGGACAAATTGGGGGTGGGGGGAGGAAGTGTGTATACAAAAGAGCCAGGGGACCACACAGGCAGAGCAGGAGGAAGTGGTCACCACTGGCCCCTAGGCTTTGCAGTGAAGAACACTGGAATAGAGAGAACCAAGACAGAAAGCTCTGGAGGGAGTATATACAAAGAAAACAAAAATAGGAAAACTAACCCAAAAAGCATACTCCCCACCCTAAACATCTAATGAACTCTTAAATCCTCATTTATACCATCTCTTGTATCAATTTTTTTTAAATCAAGAAAACACTGCAATTGTGAAGGGTCAAAAAATGTATAACTCATGGCTAATTTTAGTAAACCTTTACAAAAAAATTTTCAAAGAAAAGATGCACCAAGAGACACAGCTGCTGGGAACATAGCAGTAACCACTTACAATGTTCTGGAGTAACTTTATTCAGGTTTGTGAAAATCCATAGTTTTTTGACTCATAAATGGTTGATGTTGCCAAAAAAAAAAAAAAAAAAAAACACAGACACAGCTGAACAAAGTCTCTATCCTGCGGAAAAACAAAGCTAACCAGGAGTGTAGCTCTTCTGCTTGCAGGATTGAAGATTTTAGGCCCTAATAATGTAATCACCTTATGCTATGTTTCATTGCAATAAGATGATGGTAGGCATACATCCTAAGCTTTTAGCTAAGGTAGTCATGGATTTTTACCTTAGTCAGTCATCCTTCCAACTTTTTCCAAGGACCCATGATAAAGACAAATGAATTCTTCATGTTTTGGGGTGCAAGAGAGCAGTTACTTTTTGTTTGGAGTAAATAAAAGACCTTAGACTTCACCCAGGTCTTTTTTGCCTCAGCAAACCTGGCATTGTTGTATCAAAAAGGCTATTTGGATAGTAGATTGCTTATCCTTCACTTACACCCAAGCAAACGGGTTTAGATGGGCATGTCAAGGGTTACACTGTCAGCATCATGGCTTCTATGTCAGTAGCTCATCTAATGTCAAGCTCTACTGAAGAGATTTGCAAAGCTTGACATGGAGTTACATACATATGTTCACATCCCATAGATACTGACTTCTGCCAAGAAGCAGGTTTGAGCAGACTATTCTTCCTGGGGGAAAAAAAACCCCTCTCACACACAGTCTCATAGCTGTTTTGTGTTACAGGTAAGCAAACTTACAGGGACCTCCCTGCAAAGAAACCGCATGCGTGTGTGGGAGAGGGGTTTTCAGAAACCAGCTCTGCAGGGCACGACCTCATACAAATGTCTTGAAAACAGGAGAGGATTGACAAGGTGTAGATGTGCACACTGGTAGGCTCTACACTCTATCAACAGCTGCCTGTAGGAAAGAAAGGGAGGAGTTGTATGGACAGGGGTTTGTGGATTTACACAAAAAACAGGACATCGCTGAAAAAAAAAAAGATGATTTTGCTAAATACTACGTTGTAAGTTTGCTTTACACATTCAACACAGGTTTTTTTTTTTTCCCTTTTCCTTTTGAACTGGCTGCAGAGAAAACCAGCTCTCTCAGGAGAGGCTCATGGGCTTCTGCCTGTGTGAACAGATCTGAAAGCCTAACGAGCCAGACTCCCCTACAGTTTCTTGTGTAAGTTAATCTTAAAACAGCTTAGCTTTTGTCTATATGTGCCCTTTAAAGCAAAGAGAAGGAGGGGTCAATCCTTTTGTTTTAAAACCTAAAAATGCCTGTCATTCAATAATCAGTCTGTTGTTCTTAAAAACAGATGGTTCTAATACAATCCAAATTAAAAAAAATAAGCACAAGGTATGCTTTTGAAAGAAATATTATATGAAAAAGAAAACAAATGTCTATTTTCTTTCCTGTGAGAAAAAAAGGTTAAGCTGTAAGAGGTGGTGTCGGGTTTTCTGACATCACTACCAGCAGTAGAAACAGGAAGTGGTGTAGTGTGACCAATTGTATCCGCCATCTTGGGAAAGGGGTGTGTGGCTATGACATCACTTCCTCTGGTGTCACTAAAAGGAGTGGGGTTTGGGGGTTATACATCAAGGAGGAGGGTGTGCTTAGACCAGTAGTGAGCATGGCTTGGGCATGTCCTCACTTCTGGTTGGCTGTTGGACCAGAAGTGGGCAGGCCACCTACCTAAAAATATGCAACTTAGCTTTGACAAATGCTGGTGAGATTAACTACTCATAACAATCTTCTATAAACATAGATGGTTCATCATTTACCCAACTTGAATCAAGTTTATCCCAAAATGAAATACGGTCAACTTTCCCCCCTTGTAAATTACTTAGTTTTATAACTCTTGTGTTTCTTGTTAAATTGTCTCCAGTTTAAATTAAATTTACATAAGACATGGTCAGACCATAAAGTAATGGACCAAGAAATGTCCGACAATGTGATATGAGTAGCCATTCAGTCATTCTGAGTATATGCAATTAAATCTAGCTGATGTCCTTTATCATGAGTAGTAGGCTGGGGGGGGGGGGGGGGGGGGGGGGGGGGGCGGGGGGAATAGTTTAATGCAAACAAGAAAGCGCATAATTCTTTAACTTTTGAATTATCCGTTTCCTCTAAATGTACGCTGATATTTCCTAGTATGAGATTATACATAGAATGGACTGAATTTCTAAGAATAAAATCAAAAAAGTAATTTTTGTTAGATGCCACTTCCCAGGAGAACAATAAAATAGTATGCAGGTAACAGTATCCATGAATGTCTCATCCTTCAGTTGAACTGCAAGTATTTCAAGCTCTGGGGTATTCAGTGTCTCTAATAATTTTACTACAAAAATATCCTTACATATAAAAGCAATATGTCACCTTTTTTTTTCTCTCTAGATAAGGAAATAATTTTACAACCTAATGCACAATGTCATTAATCAAAGGATCCTCATCTGACTGTAACTATGTTTCAGTTAAAAATAAGCAACCCAGATAAGTAACTTCCAGTCAGTCTTTTATGTGTTTTATTACCCACAGATCAGATATATATAGTAGCACAGGATGAGCACTGCCATATTATTGAGATTTATGTAACGAGGAATCTATTTTAACAATAGACTATATAAAGTTTTACGTTTCCCCTTTAAAATATGTACCATGTCTTAAAAGAAGGATATCGTGTACCGACATTAACCTCAAACGCTTTAGGCATAACATCAGAACAGTCTAATAATGTCTTAGGTCAAAATGATCAAACAGTGGTTTGGAACAACGAATAGTTGTTTAAATTGTAGGAAAAAAAAGCCAAAGTACAAAGCATGATTTAGCGTACCACCCCAGCCACCAAAAATAAGAAAACATATCAGATAAACCTGTAACCACCTCGTCTACTTACCTCTTTTAGAACAATTCCAGATTGAAACACTATTATTAATAAAATACAATTAACAACAAAAAAACAATTCTATTCAATGCACAGTTGCGTACAAACTTAGGAATGAAGAGGCGCACAAAGGGGTCGGGTGTACCCCTTTGGCACACCCCTTCAGCACAATGCCTCAAAGCAGCATCTATTAAATAGGAGAGCTTACGATGTCACAATCGTCCGATCCAGAAGTCACTGCTGCTTCTCCTACACCGGCAAATGGTAAGATTTCAGCACAGAGTAATATGAGCACAAGGTTCAGATCCCAAACAGCGTACTAGATAGCGTCAGACAGGTAATGGCATATGACATCAAAGACATAGATGTAAAATTCTGTGTCAATCAAAACAACTCAGCTAAAAGCTTGAGGTAGATATTACATACATGACAATATATATCCCTTACTTGCAGGGCAGTACTCAAGGTAATGGAGTGTTTATGAACAGAATGAACTGTTTGCCTGACAGCATTTGAACCATGCAAACAGTGTGCCACTTATATCTGTTCTTGCCAGCCAAGCAAGCATGACATTGTGCGCTACAGTGTCAAAAGCTGCTGAGAAATCCAGCAGTATTAGTTATCAAGGCAGATCCTCTGTAACAGTTTTCTGGAAATTGCCTAGCAGGGATTGGAAAACAGTCTTTATTCTATACCCAGGTATCTATCCAAGCAGACATGGATCTAGATAGTTTCTTGTAGCCATACAAGTCAGGGGTTTTCAACCAAGTCCTCAGGGCATATCCAGCCAGTCGGGTTTTCAGGATATCCTGAATGAATATGCATGAGATAAATTTGCATACAAAAAAGGTACTGCATGCAAATCTGTGTCATGCACATTCATTGTGGATATCCTGAAAACCTGATTGCCTTGATTTGTACTGAGGACTGGGCTGAGAACCAATGCTATAAGTTTTCCCCAAACCCAATCCCAACCAGAAGCAAGCACTAAGAAAGTAATAAAGAAGGGGCACCCTCAGATATATTAATTACCAATATGGGGGACCAAATTAATAATGACTGCTAAAAGGTGAACAATTGCATCTCTTTCATCGGGCCACCCTCTTCAGTGGATATATAGTGCAATATGTGCATAAATTTGCAACATCAAGGGGCACATTTTCAAAGCACTTAGAATTACAAAGTTCCATACGTTACTATGGAGCTTTGTAAGTCTAAGTGCTTTGAAAATATGCTTCCAAGTGAATGAAACGTAATCTTCAACATCACAAGATGGCGAACTAAGATACTTATATTATGAAACCGGTACCAACCAACAAAGGACGCTAAGAGCTCAGGAGGTAACAAGACTCTCTCCAAGAGATCACACCAAACTCCCCTAGTTAAAGATGCCCGCCACAGCGGGTTTCAGACCGGAGCTTTCTTCAGGGACTGGGGTGAGGGTCATCTCTTTATTGTGGAAACCCACGGTGGCGAGCATCATCAAATAGGTAAGTTTGGAGTGATCTCTTGGAGCGAGCCTTGTTACCTCCTGAGTCTTACGTTGGTGATTAATATATCTGAGGGCACCCCTTCTCTATTATTTTCTTAGTGCTTACTCCTGGTGGGATTGGGCTTCTATTATTCATACCAGCAATTAATTTACAGTAGATGGTGCATCACAGCCCTTTTTAGTGCTGTTGGCTGCTGCCAGTGAAAAAGGCGTTTATAATTTTTGTTGTGCCTTCTGTTCCCTGCTTGCCAGTTGCACTAAACTTTGACGGGCAGCAGTCACGGAGACAGGATGACTACTATTGTAGGCCTTTCAAGATTTTTTTCAAGGTCTTCCTGTTGGCTAGTTGAATGAGTCTTAGTTGGCTGCGTACAGTGGGAGGGGAGTGAGGATATGTTCATGTTAACTGTTGAGAGGCATAGTGGAACTGTCTTTATGTCTTGATGGAGATCTTTCATTTTGTTGGCAAAATATGCGGTAAATTCATTGCAAGCAAACCTTTGATGAATCCTTCTCCTTATCTAGTTTGTAAGCAGTTGGTTTTTTTCACTATATGCTAACTTTAGAGTCATTTGAGGCTTTGTGGAATCCTGCTGCAGTGCCCTCCTCCTACCCCTATTCTCTCCCCACCCTACACACATATACTTTCCCTCCTTTGGTGCACACTTTCCCTTTCAGTAAATGCTGTGTACTTGGCTGTGCTCTATTTGCTTCTAATTATTATGACACTGCCGGTACAAACAGCTCTGCCAGCGACAGTCAAAACATCAAGTCCATTTAAAATACAGCACTGGTCTTTAAAAAGATTACAATTTGCATACACTATCACCTGACAATGAAAACATTTTCCAGAGACCCAACTCAACCTTTGACTTTAGACACAATTTAATCTGTCATCCCTTCACAATATATTTATAAATGATTTAGAGATGGGAGTAACTAGCAAGGTAATTAAATTTTCTGATGACACAAAGTTATTCAAAGTTGTTAACTCGCGACAGGACTGTGAAAAATTACAGAAGGACCTTACAAGACTGGGCGGCTAAATGGCAGATGACGTTTAATGTGAGCAAGTGCAAGGTGATGCATGTGGGAAAAAAGAACCCAAATTATAGCTACGTCACGCAAGGTTCCACGTTAGGAGTTACGGACCAAGAAAGGGATCTGGGTGTCATCGTCGATAATACACTGAAACCTTCTGCTCAGTGTGCTGCTGCGGCTCGGAAAGCGAATAGAATGTTGGGTATTATTAAGGAGCCTGGAAAAGCTTGAGAGACATGGGTTGCACGGACATTCCACAGGATAAGGAAGGAGTACAAAGGCAACAACAAAGACAGCAGACCCCAGAAAAACAAGGCTGGAGGAAAATCGGAGGAGAGAAGAAAAACAGATCCCCGAAAAAAGCCAGCCTAGAGGCAGAACTGAGAGGAAAAGACTGAAATGTTAACCAGAGGACTGCTAAATGAAACTGTGGTAGTATGATACATAAGAGTTATATGGTTGGTTAAATGACAAATGATGCTTGGTGAGGGTATATATGGAGATGTAAATGGGGGAGGGGGAAGGTAAAGAGGATGTAAATGTAAGGGGGCAGCTCTCTGGCGCAGATGCACTACCTCCAGGGTAGCACTGGCCAGAAGAGTCCAGGGCCAAAATCAGGAGCCCACTGGGGGTGAGGGGAACAGAGGGGGAGGGGGGCGGGAGGGTGGGGGGAGGGGGATAAAGGTAGGATCTTGGAACGTTAACGGTTTGAATAATCCCGGGAAAAGAAGCATAGTTCTTAAAGAACTAAAAAGATTGAAGTGGGATGTGATAATGCTACAGGAAACTCATATCCAAAGACGAGATGAACATTTGATCAGCTATAAGACACTGGGGCAGGGAACCAGGTTGGCAAATCCCAAAGGAGGGAAGACGGGTGGGTTAGCGATCTACATTAATGAACATTTAAGATTTGTACAAGAAGATATATACAAAGGAGAGGATGGGAGAAGCTTAGCAGTTAAAGAGAGGATAGGAAACCACTTAATTACCTTCATCAACGTATATGCACCAAATGAGGGGCAGGGAACATTCTTTACAAAACTAGGCTTAGGCCTAAGTAAATTTGTCAGGGGACAGATAATTATGGGAGGGGACTACAACATGACTGCCTCTAGATTGGATCATTCCCAGGGGAGAGAAAGGGGAACGCGAGCACACAGGGGGAAATTTCTCAAATTAATGAAGGATTTAGACTTGGTCGATATATGGAGGATACAACACCCCGGTCAAAAAACATTTTCTTTTTATTCGCATGCCCAAAAATCATACTCACGGATAGATGCGATTTGGGGGAGTAGATCAATATGGGGGGACATGAAAGACTCAGACATAGAAAGTATACATACATCAGACCACGCACCAGTACGGGTCTTGGTGGGAAAAATAGAGATAGAGAGAAAGGAAACGGTATGGAGGCTAAACGAATCTCTGATAGCAGATGAAAAAGACTGTCAAGATATACGTAAAATAATAATAGACTACCTCCAAATTAACGATAAGGGAGAAGTGTCAGAGGGTATATTGTGGGATGCACTGAAGGCGGTGATTCGAGGGCATCTGATAGCAAAGGGCACATACAAGAAAAGAAAAAGAGAAGAAACAGAAATGTCAATTAGGAAAAAATTAATCCAATTAGAAACGCAGCATCAACTAGATAGAGATGCAAAAACCCTCAGGGAATTAGTACAATGTAGAGGGGAACTCCAAAAAATACAGATGAGTAAGATGGAATTTCATAGGATCCTGATGCAACAAAAATTTTTTGAATTCAGTAATAAAGCTGGAACCATGTTGGCACGCAGTTTAAGACAAAAACAGACAAGGAGTTTAATAACTAAACTAAAAACACAGGGGGACAGACTGGTATACCAAGATAAGGATATTAGGAAAGCCTTTGTGCAATACTATTCTAAATTATATGAGGCAGGGGAAAAAGCTTCCAAAGAGGACATACAAAGACAATTAAGAGATTTAGGACTTCACAAAGTAACGGAGGCCCAGAAATTGGAACTGGAGAAGGCCATAACGTTGCAAGAAGTATTAGAGGTGATCAAGGGGCTAAAAGGAGGGAAAGCACCGGGCTTAGATGGATACACCGGGAAATTTTATAAAGTATTTGGGACTTAGCCCCATTATTGGTGAGGGTTGGAAATGCGAATTTTGGAGGAAATGGGCTCCCTAGCAGTATGAAAATAGCGGGTATTACAGTATTACCAAAACCGGGAAGGGACCCAACATGTTGTGGATCATATAGACCTATATCATTATTAAATATAGATGTTAAAATTCTTGCAAAGGTTATGGCTGATCGTCTAGCCCTTATAATGCCACAACTTATACACACAGACCAATCCGGATTTATACTAAATAGAAAGGTTGCTGATAATATTAGACGTACATTGAATATTATATGGGGGGCGCAGAGAAGAGGAGATTCGTTGACGCTGTTGGCAATAGACGCCGAGAAAGCGTTTGATAGAGTGGAGTGGGAATACCTATGGGAGGTAATGAGGGCAATGGGCATGGGAATACCGTTTATAGAATGGATAAAAGGGTTATATTCATCACCGATTGCAAGATTAAAGATAAATAGGGGATACTCTGAAGCTTTTCACATTCAGAGGGGGACACGCCAGGGGTGCCCGCTTTCACCCCTGTTGTTTGCGTTATCCATTGAACCCCTGGCACAGAGAATTTGAACCTTGAGTGCGGTGAGGGGAGTTAGACTAGGAGGAAAGAAACATAAAATCGCATTATTCGCAGATGACATTCTATTCTATGTGGGCCAACCGATACACACATTACCCATCATAATTAAAGAACTCGAAACTTACGGGAGGCAAGCAGGATTTAAAGTAAATTACGATAAATCCGAAATAATGGGCATTACAACAACAGAGGCAGAATACACCTATTTGAAGGAAAGGTGCAATTTTAAAATAACGGAATTGGGATTCCGGTACCTAGGAATAAAAATTCCCAAAGATTTAAAGAATCTATATGCCTGGAATTATGAACCCCTGCTTAGTTCAGTGAGGAGGGATTTAAACAGATGGGGGTCAGGGTGGTTGTCGTGGTGGGGGCGGATAGCAGTAATAAAAATGAATATAATACCGAGACTTCTCTTTCTGTTTCAAACATTACCCATATTAGTACCGAATAGGGAGCTGACAAGATTACAATCAGAACTAGGGAAATTTGCCTGGGGTCGGAAACCGGCTAGGTTATCAAAGAAGATAATGTGGGGAAGAGTACAGGAGGGGGGGAGAGAAATGCCAAACATGCAATGGTATTACTGGGCAGGACAAATCACACAAATAGCAGAATGGTGTAAGGTAGACTTGTCACACATAACCACATTAGAGCAAGTGTTTGTCAGAGAGGGATACCTAGAGGGTCTCCTATGGGCCTCCATCCCAGAACAGAAATATGGGAAAATGACATTAAACCCGTTTATAACACACCTATTGACTCTCTGGGGAACCCTAAAAACTAAACTACGGGGGAGACAGCAGAGATCCTCTTATGCGTGGATTACGCAGGAGGAGGGATTCCCGGCGGGGAAAGAATCGGGGGGTCTTCTCCACATGGTTTCAGAAAGGTTTAATCAGATTTCGTGATTTTCTGGATGGAGGTCACATAAGGACATTTGGGGAGCTCCAAAAGAAATATGATTTACAAGAGTCAGATAAATATGCATATCTGCAAGTTAAACACTTCATTGTATCAGAGAAATGGACAAAACACCCACCAGCAGACCATGAGAAATTTGAAAACTTGTGGGGAGAGATAGATGTGACAGGCAAGGGAATTTCTAAGATATATGGACACCTTCGGGGCCAAGATTTTAGAAAACATGCTTTTATGGAAGCATGGGAACAAGACATGGGTCAGACTTTAAGCGAGGCCGAATGGAGGAGGGTGTGTATAGAAGTTAAGAAAACATCAATTTGTGTTTTGATCAAAGAAAATGCTTATAAAATATTGAGCAGATGGTACTATACACCAGACAAAATTAATAAAATGTACCCTGGGGCCTCTGCGGAATGTTGGCGATGCGGGAAAGGGAAGGGTACATTTTATCATATATGGTGGGAGTGTACCCAGATACAAGAATATTGGAAAGAGATAGTGAAAGAACTATCAATAGTTTTGGAAATTCCCTTCCCACATGAATCTAAATGGTGCTTACTTGGATGGGGAAATCATAGAGGGCAAAAATGGCAACAAAGAGTCAAACGGATGGGGCTAGCAGCAGTGAAAACGGTTATAGCACGCCATTGGAAAAGCAATCTGGGGCCCACAAATAATGATTGGAAGGTTAAGTTGAGAGAACTCATAGAACTGGACAAATTAACAGATAAAAGAATAGGGAGATACAACTCTGAGGCAAAAGAATGGGTACGGGTGCAGGAAATACTGAGAGATAAAGGGAAAGAAGAAAACGGTATGACATCCTGAGGATTAAAGGAGGGTGGGGGGGTTGAGGGGAGAGGGAGGAGGGTGGTAGAGGGACGGGGGGAAAATTGTTTAAAATGTAGATGAGCATTGTTACACTATTACGTGAAATGTAATGTTATGACAAGATATAACGCAGTTGTGATATTTTGCTCTCAATAAACTTTACAAATTTAAAAAAAAGAATGTTGGGTATTATTAGGAAAGGTATGGAAAACAGGTGTGAGGATGTTATAATGCCGTTTATATCACTCCATGGTGCGACCGCACCTTGAGTACTGTGTACAATTCTGGTCACCGCATCTCAAGAAAGATATAGTGGAATTGGAAAAGGTGCAGCGAAGGGCGACTAAAATGATAGCGGGGATGGGACGACTTCCCTATGAAGAAAGACTAAGGAGGCTAGGGCTTTTCAGCTTGGAGAAGAGACGGCTGAGGGGAGACATGATAGAGGTATATAAAATAATGAGTGGAGTGGAACAGGTGGATGTGAAGCGTCTGTTCACGCTTTCCAAAAATACTAGGACTAGGGGGCATGCGATGAAACTACAGTGTAGTAAATTTAAAACAAATCTGAAAAAATTCTTCACCCAACGCGTAATTAAACTCTGGAATTCGTTGCCAGAGAACGTGGTGAAGGCAGTTAGCTTGGCAGAGTTTAAAAAGGGATTAGACGGTTTCCTAAAGGACAAGTCCATAAACCGCTACTAAATGGACTTGGGAAAAATCCACAATTCCAGGAATAACATGTATAGAATGTTTGTACATTTGGGAAGCTTGCCAGGTGCCCTTGGCCTGGATTGGCCGCTGTCATGGACAGGATGCTGGGCTCGATGGACCCTTGGTCTTTTCCCAGTGTGGCATTACTTATGTACTTATGTAAGAAACTTTATTTTACTGTACTCATTTAGTCGCATTTAGTAAATATATCCGATTAGTTGCACTCATCAGAAATGTTCATAAAAATCTGGAAAACTCATTGACAAGCCACAAATCTAACCCAAGTATATTTCTTTTCTTAAGGTCTTAAAGACCACAGTCTTCTGACACAACCATGGCTCCATTTGGTAAGACTGAATCTTTATCTGCAATTTCAGGGTCATGCAGTTATAGTAGAGAATCAATAGCTGTCTTCATCTGACAAGCTGGCAAGGATATAGACTTTAGAAGATACATGCCATACAATGTTAACCTGTCTTACTTATTTATACTAGCTGGTTGGATGGAACAGTTCTATTTCTTCCACATAAGTTTTCAAGCAATGAATAAAAAAAAGGTCTCCAACTTCCCAGACCACCTGTTTCATACCACTGATGTGAAGGAAGAGATAGAAGAGATGTACACTATATGCTCACCGCAAGCAAGTGTCCTCAGGATTACCTGTTTGGGCAGCTTTCTGGTCATAGCAACTGTCACACACTCTGACTGGTGTAGGTCCCCAACCTCGCTCAGGAACAGGACAGGTCTTGGATGAGCAAGCATCACAGAAGCCCTCTCCACAGGCTCGGCAATGATGTTTGGTATCATTGTCTTTAAAGACTATTCCACACTTATTACATTTCTGTACAAATGAAAAGAAAATCACTTGGGTCCATTTTCATACCAGAACTGAAATGCCACACAAATAAGAAAAAAAACCCACACACCTGTAGAATTTCTTCTTGTTAACGTGCTTATTATAGTTCTGATCTCTGAAAACAGTGGGGTAAATATTCAAAGTCATTTACCAAGTTAACTTAAAGAATGAAAAGGGTAAAGGTCTCCTTTTCAATTTCAGGGCCCACATTCAGTTGTTAAACTTTGACTTGACAACCCATGTCTGGGCCAAAATTTAACCAATTAAAAGTAGCGCTTAGAGGCATGCCCAAGACAGTAATTAAAGTTAACCTGATAGTGTGAATATTCAGTGTTATCTGGCTAACTCAGAGCAAACAAATATGCTGCCCTAACATTATGGAATGTACGTATTTATTGGGATTTATTAACCACCTTTATGAAGAGATTCACCCAAGGTGGTATACATGAACTACAGTTCAACAAAAAACTTACAATTTTGTTAATAGCATAACAATAGTAAATGACCAAATATAAGCACAAATATAATCAATTAGTTACATTTGGAAACAACAACAGGACTAATATCAAACAGTATCTGAAATAAACACAGTTAACAGCATGGTGGAACAATCATATAACAGAAATATGATAAACATCAGTACAATACAAACAGTACCATAATAGACAACATGGGAAAACATTCAAACATCAGACATATAATACAATGTCAGCATACTAGGCAAAGGAACACTTAATATGCACACATCAGAACACTCAAATAACACAGATACAATGCTGTTCCTACAATATGAGACATCTTACTATGTAGGCAGGAGCCAAATGCAGATATATATATATATATATATATATATATATATATATGGGAATAAGACAGGCAGTACACAAAGTCAACTGGAATAAATAGATGGGTGACTAAACTCAAGAAAGTTCTATATACCAGGGCCAAGGGACAGTGGCGCACTGAGCCAACTAGCATTGGTGGCACCCCCTCAAATCGCATCATTTCTGGTCTCCCCGCAACACCCCCCCCCCACCCCCCCACACACACAGATCCAGCATGTCTCTTTCCCCTCGGGCCAGCCATTCTCCTCACACCCCTTTCAATCCTTTTTCCTCCCTCCTGTGTTCCCTCTCAACCCTGTGGGTCTGGCACTGCTCCCTCTCCGTTCTCACTCCCCTGCGGTCCTGGTAAGCAGCAGCAGCATGATAGGCTGCCTTTGGCCATCCCCTAGGTCTTCCCTCTGCCACATCCTGCCTCCTCTGCTGCCTCCTATGTGGATGGGATGCAGCAGAGGGAAGACTCAGGGGCTGGCCAAAGGTAGTCTGTCATGCTGCTGCTGCTGACAGCAACTGACAAACTTTACAGGACCATGGATTGTAAAAAGGAGAAGGAGAAGTGCCAGCCCACATGGAGAGACAGGACTGAGGGGCAGGGGAGAAGAGAAGGGGAGAGACTGGACCAGGAGGAGGCTGATGTGAAGCCCCGCCCAGCGCATCCCAGGATACACTGGGCAGGGCGCCACCATTTTGCAGGCGGCGCCTGTATTGGGGGGAATGGGGACCAGCTAGCATGCAAATGCATGCTGGACAGGACTCACCATTCCTCCCCAATAATCTGCAAACCCTAACACCAGCTCTGAGCTGGCGTAGGGTTTGCCGCAGCCAGTGCGCCAATCTTTGGCGTGCTGGTCGCTGATCATTGGGGATGAATAGGTTTTAGCATGCATTTGCATGCAATTTGCACTAAGCCCTGTTTTGCATGCATTTGCATTCTAGTTGCATTCAGACCCCGCAAGCGCGTTGTTTCACGCACTCGGGGGCTCTGATCATGGGGTGGTAGCAAACGCACACGCTAGTATGGCGCTACTAGCATCTAGTGCCTGCGTTTGCTTCTGATCATCGGTGTGTGAATGTGTTACTACTGTGCATCGGCCCCAACACTTGCAACCTGAGAGAAAATAGAGTAGCTCCCTTTAGATAAGCATTTCTATTGTTTAGACTTCTTACACTTCCCTCTCCCTATATTCAGGTGCCAATTATCAGGTCTGCATATTGCTACTGTATTCATACCTCCAGCATATCTTCTGGAAGGGGATTTGACTATTCTGGATCTGACAAACATGGATCAAAGGTTAGAAATGTGACAAAGTAGCTGAAATACAGAACTGTGCATCTTTTTTATCCACCAACCACGGAGCTTATTTACTAAACATTGTTCGTGCCAACCCCAGGCCTTAATGTGCTTTAAATAGCACAGACCTCCACATCAGTGTGCATTAGAAAGGAGATAACACAGCTTAATGCTGCCATTTGTATTCAGGAGATTTGAGTTCCTATTTATCCCATATCTGAAGCAACACCAACTCACAATCTTTTAAAATTTGAGATTCTTTGCATAGGCATGTCTCCTCTTACGGCTAGTTTGGACTGTGCTGTCTTCCCTATAAAGGAAGCTGTTTGGGATCTTGGTGTTTTGTTAGATTCAAAATTAAATTGAAAAATCACAGGTATCATCCATACACCTACAAATAGGTGGGAAAATGTGGGATACAAATGTAACAAATAAATAAAATAAATTATAACTTTTTTTTTAGTATACTACAAATAATCTGTCACCTTTAGTCATACCTTTTAACACCTAATTTGATGAAGGTGGCATAAGCACTTCTGATCTTCAGGTTAAATTATTGTAATTTGCTTCTTACTGGCCTGCCAGATCAGCAGACTAAGCTATTACAACTGATCATGAAGACTGCATCAAGAATCTTTGCAGGGCTGAAGCATTTTACACTGGCTACCAAATGAGGCCCATATTGTGTTCAAGATGATTACACTGATATTTCAAGTTCTGTATGATATGAGGCCTAGCTATCTTCGCAGCAGGTTAACTTATGTGCCTGCTTACACCTTACATTAGGCTCAGAGGGGGCTTGTTAACTCCAACTTGTGTCACTGCTCCTTTGGTGTGAACTCAGGCAAGAACCTTTCCAGTTGTGGCTACCCCGCTATGGAATTCCTTACTAGAGAAAATATGGCTCCAGGCAGACTATTTTATGTTCAAAAGAGTAGTAAAAGGCTGGCTGTTTAGGCAATTTTATCCAGGAAATTGATAATTTTTTTAAGGCAATGTAAATGTGTCAAACTGAATAAAAGTTTGACAAGTATGCCCTTCTCCTGGACTGTTAGCGTTGAGTATAGACAGATAACATTACATTAGGAAGGTGAAAAATATGGAATGAAGATATACAAACTAAAATTAGGTACACAAAAAGAGTGCATCTGGATCTGTGTATAAGTGTTCCCAGGGGTGTAGTCTGGGTGATGATTATATGTGTATATTTACAAAATACATATGCACACGTGCAGAGTACATAAACACATTTACACCTTCTCTGAAGCGGGTGTAAATTTGTGTAAGTGCTTTTGTGCAGTACTAGGTCTAGTTCTTGGTGTTTATTTTATAAAGACACATAGGCACCTACACTGTCTTTACAAAATAGGCATCCTGTTATACAATTAACCTTGATTTATATATTTGAGGAAGTCTTATTGAGTTCCTGTTTATCCTGTTCATGTTTAATGAGGTGATTGTAAATTGCATCAGGTATGGCAGGGCACGACTAATAAACCCAAATACATACTGCAAAAAAGCCAGAAATTAACTGTTCAGCTTGCAAATACATACTTAGCAGTTCATAAGTAATTATGATAAATTAGTACAATTCATATAAAGATGATGCAATTTATGTTAACCCGCTAGGTACAAACTTAAGATTGTGAGCCCTCCAGTATACCTGAATATAACTGACCTTGAGCTACTACTGAAAAGGTGTGAGCAAAATATAAATAAATGTAAATGTAATAATGTAAGATCTTACTATGCCTCAGAGCAGTGGCAGCATAGATTATTGGTAGGCCTTTTAAGCCTATTGTTTCTCCCCTTCTGTTAGGTTCCCCTATTATCCTGGTAGACTTTTTCAAGTATTTGGCTGTAACACCACTGACCTCTAGTTAAAATTTGACATTCAGGTTGCTCCCATTATTTGGGCTTCTTTTTGTGCCCTGACAGTTTTCTACCATCAGATGCTCTCTTGATTCTCCTACACATCCATGCGCTTCTCACCCCAAACCTTGTCTACTGCTATTCTGTGCACTGTGAACTCAGAGTAGTGGATATTAAAAACACCTTCAGAGAATCCAAAATACTGCAATTAAACTCCTCTGTTACACTTCTAAACATGATCCTATTACTCCTCTGTTATCTGAAAATTAGCTCTTAGGATACAGTTCAAGATTCGCCTCTTAACCATAAAACCTTCTTTATCTTGCTGTTTTTAGCTCTCTGCAAACTCCCTATTCACCCTTCACGCTTTCTGGTCACAGGATAGTAATTTCTTAACAGTCTCCAATAAGGCAAACTCATGTCTAAATTTCACTAGATGTTCTGCTTTTTATTACCTGGTACGCTCTCTTTCAAACTCACTGCCACCCTCTCTTCGCACTGAACCCTCTTACAAGAAATTTAAGGCTGACCTTAAAATGTACCTTTTCAGTTTGGCCTTTAGCAGTAGTTTCATACATCCCCTTGAGTCCGTAGATAGGCACATTTAAGTATCTGGGTTGCACACATTAAGTCTCTGAATGACTGTTTTCTTTCTTTCTTTGATTACTCTTCTTTTCATGACCCAAGAATAGAAGTTCCCTTTTCTTTCTTCACCTTCCTCACCCTACTATATTTTGTTATGTAAACTGCTTTGCTATTATTACTTTGAAGGAAAGGTAATATGCTCCAATCCCCACCCATTACCAAGGCAGGCCCTTTCCCCTCCTACCTTTTCGGACATTGCCCAAATGAAAAGTGAAACAGCAGAGAGTTCAGTTTGATGTCAACCAGAGTCATTTTGAATTTGATGTCAGCTGCACTCATTCCTGCTTTGCTCTTTGTTTGGACAATGTCCATAATATGCGAGTTAGAGATTTAAAATCTCATTAGTAAATCTGATGTTGCCCAATATTAATAACCACATTAATGGTAGATTTTAATACTATTTAAAAAAAACAGAATCTTGCAAGACCTTAAACAAGTCACTTTACCCCTCTGTGATCAATTTCAGATAAGTTAAAGAACAGAGATTTTGGTAACTGTACAATTTATCTTTTTTGGTGTTCTACACACTAAATATAATGTGCAAATAACAGATCCATGATACCATGATCACCATCATTTAGTTGGAGAGATGCAAAAAAGAAGGGACAAAATTCATTCTTTGTCTCTGCATCCCTCTTTTCCCCTGTCCATTTGAAGTTTGATATTTCCTCCTGACTCTTCCAAAATCAGTGAGAATTTCACAAGAATGCACCATTAACCACTTTTAAGTTATTCTAAAACATGAGATTAAGTGGAAACGCTGATAGTTACCACTATCTGGGAGTTTGGTCTCCAGTAGGCAGGGGCAATCTGGTCTGTCAGCCAGGATGTCACAGCTTTTGTGGGTCCAATGCTCAGCTCAGATACAGACTGGGCCATGAAGTTCATACCATCCAGCAAACGCTGAGCTGCGTTGTTGTTATCTTTCAAAAACCCATCTGTCTAAAATATAAAATTTTACAAGTTGCTATTAAATCACACCTAAGCAAAAATGTTTCTCCTTAGAATTTACTAGGCCTTGCTTCCTGTTAAAACAAAAAATCTATGCTGTGACAATAAAATCAATGCTTTAATTTTAAAGACCATGGAGAACTTAATTCTCATGTTTTCTTAATCCAACAATTAATATAGTTATAAGAAATAAATGAAAAAGCAGTGATAGATATCACTAAAACTATCAACATGAAACATACAGGAACTGCTGCATAAGGATTATTCATACAGTAAACATCAGATCTGAACAATGCACATGGTTGGCTCAGCAAGTCTGTGAATCTTCAATGCTAATGGTGATTTTAGTTCTATATTGGATTTAAGGATGTAGTTATCAACCTGGGCTACTGGGTTACGAAGTGTTATTTTATCACTGACTTGTGCTATTTTAGTACAGGTCCCATTTTATGTATGAAACCAAGTTACTAATAAATGGGGTCAACAATAACATAGTTTAACGGTAGCACAAGTCAACAACTCCCCCCACCCCTGACCTTAGTTATCTGTAGAATTATATTCACTTTTGTAGTTTTATGTTTCTGAACTTGCCATTCCATTGACAGCAGCATTTCATGAAAGATGCAAGGAAGGAAAGATTCTGGACTACCTGTGTACTACCAGCTCTTGCTTGGTGAGACTTCAGCACACCTGTCCCACTATACCACCACCACACCACAGGCTAGGTACATGTTCATGCTTTCTTTGGGTGGCTGTACATGCTAATCCACATCACCAGCTGATATGAATTAATCACTATGACTGATGCAATTGGTCCAAACTTTTATAAGGATGTAGACTTTATTGTCGACTACTGTAATATTTGATCGACTGCAATTTAAGTGTAGTATTTAAAAAATAACTGATGTTAAGCCTGTGGCAGGCTTAATGCCAAAAACAGCCATGTAGGTTTTTTTTAAATCTACTTTGCGGTAAAAAGATATTCGATCGTGTTCCACTGTTAATACATAGTGAACACTGGCTCCCTATAGTTTACAGGGTTCCTTTTACAGTTGATGACTGTTTATCAGGTTTATCATATTGGTATCCAATTATTTTTTTTAACTTTTATTTATCAATTTTAAAGTACATAAATGACAAAAAAAATAGTCATAATGGAAACACAATATAAATGCAATGAACATCAGGCATATTAGGAAAAAAAAACAACTACTAAATTCCATATATTGCTATCAATCCACAAATGGAAAACAGAAATGTGGAAATATACTCTTACTACATATTTAAATAAAGAAGAAAAAAAAAAAAGATAAGGCTATCTAGGCTATCCGGTGGCTTGGCCTAACATACTAAATGGAAGTTAGCCAGAAATGCTTTCAGGAGTGCTAGAAGCAACTACCCCCTTTACCAGAAAGAAATTTTGTAAGCTACATAGAATTTTTAAAAAACATATTTATTTTAAAATTTTTATACCACTTATAACCTAGGAGGTTTCTATATAAAACGTGCATAATAAAAATCAAATATAAGACTATAAAACAAACACAAAAGCATGATACACAGAGTTTTGCTTCCAATATCTCACCCCCTGGTGGGTGACCAAACATTTACAAGGGTACCTAAGAACAAGTCACTCCTGAGAACCTGGGGTCTTAAAAGTAAAAACTGTCTACGCTTCGTCTGGGTAACTCTAGAGACATCAGGATACATTCAAAATTATAAGTCATATATACAAATTAACTCTGTGCTTAACAACTTAAGCAACCAGTCCCTGTCAGAATCTAAGGCTAGTTGAACCAACAAAGTAGCCGGAGCCATTGCCTTTAAATCAAGTTTGTTCAGGGGAAGATTTCTTCTTCCCTTCAGGCAAGCAGTAAATCTTTGAGATCAGCAGATAAGAGGCTTCAAGAACCTTTAAGAGCTCAGAAAGATATATTTTAAACATGTCTCGAGTGGAAACAGCACAGGCTTTAAGAAAATTAATCAATCTGAGGTCCTACCACCTGAGCGCATTTTCCAAATTCTCCAACAAAGCGGATACTCCCACTATCTTTCATTCATGTTTTGACTCTGGGTCTCAAAGCTTCAAGTCTGGCATTGTATCTTCCAATTTTCGTTTCAACAGTACATAAGCTTTGTTTGGTAACAGTAAGATCAGTTAGTACAGTGGGAGACCAAGGTTTGTATCTGAGTGCCCAATTAACCTTGCAAAAAAGAAACTGCCTCCCAAATGGTCTCAAGTGTAAAAACATCCGGTATTGAGATAAGAACAAACATCAGCTTAGGCCCCAACAAAGAAACCTAAGTATCTGCAGTCCCAGAATACATGACCTGCTTCAACACATCCTCCTCTGACTGCTGACCAAAACCCACAGGTGGCAACTTCAATGACTGCCCCTGATTCCCCAGAGCACAGGTTCTTCCACTGCCATGTGGCTCTGTAGCAGGGCTGCCGAACCTCACCCTCTGAGAGTTCTCAGATGATGCCGCTATTGGAAACAGCTGCTCTGGTGGGTCCCGCTGTTCTGGGGGTAAATTGACTGCCTCAAAGGAGGTAGAACTAGCCTCCGCATGCTTGCCTCCTCTGGAATCTGAACAGCTGCACCATGCTTAAAGGCATCCATGGGTCCCACCAAATGCGGTGTCCAATTATTTCCATCAGATTTCTCGATACTCTACCTGCACCAGTTCTGCATCTTCTCGGTTAAACCCAAACGACTCTGCTAACCATCCAAACCCATCGGAAGCATTCACAAGAAAGTCTTGCTTTACTGTATTAGCACCAACCCTTTGGACACCCTGTCACTGGAAATTAGACTTGAACCTACTTTCACAAAATTTAAAACTTCTTTAAAATGTTTTTTTTATTTTTATTACATTTGTACCCCGCACTTTCCCACTCATGGCAGGCTCAATGTCATTCTCAGGCATTTTTCAATACTGACCACTTTCTGCCTTTTTCATTTACTGGCATCTTATGCTGTCTTCCCCTCGATGTCCAAGTCAGATCCTTCTTTCTGACTGTAAGGGAATCCATGGGACTGTTAGATCACAAAGGAGCAAAATGGGCACTCAAGGAGGTCAAGGCCATTGTGGAGAAGCTGAATGAATTCTTTGCTTCTATCTATACGGAAGATGTAAGAGATCTACCTGTACCGGAAATGGTTTTCTTTTTTTTTTTTTTATAAGTTTTACAAATTAAATCCAAACAATTTCACTTGTACAGAAAAGTGTTATACAAGAAAATTATAACTGCTCATAAAGAAACATTTTTAGAGAAAATATAATAAACACTCAAGTCCACAATATTAGGATCCAGGACTAAATAAAAGAAAGAAATAAAGAAAAATTAAAGGCAATATTATACCTGAGGAATATAAGCTATAAATTAATTATATACAGAGCTTTACTTAATCTCCTGAAACTCTTTTAGCTGCTATAAAGGCTGACAAGTGAGAAGATTCAAAGAAAACATATTTAACAGCATTATATCTAATACATTTACATGGATATCTCAAGAAAAAAGTTCCACCTATTTGCAGAACTCCAGGTTTCAATAATAAGAACTGTTTACGTCTCTATGTTGAGTATCTCTTGATACGTCAGGAAATAATTGAATCTTAAAGCCTAGGAACAATTTCTCTCTAATTAAAAAAAGCCCATTTGAAATAACAATTGCTTATCAGGGGACAATGCCACTGAAGCAACCAAAGTCGCTACGGTGGCTAATTCTGAATCCAGTTTAGCGGAAACATCCAAAGAATTTTGCTGCTGTTCCACTGCTTTTCTTGGTAAATATTAAGCTTGTGTAAAAGGAGGAAATATATCTTCTGGAATTCCTAAAATTTCCTTCATGTAATGCTTCACCATTTCCAAGAGCCTAACCGTAGTTACCCTTGGAAAGTTTTAAAAAACGAAGATTATTGCTCCTTGCAAAATTTTCAAAAGTTTCACACTTAGTTCTCACATTAGACAAGTCTTTAACTAAAGAGATCTTTACATTTTGAATATTAGAAAAATCCTTGTCAATTTGATCCATTCGAGAGTGCAATTCCTTCACCTGTATTTCAACATTTCCCACTCTGTTCTACTTGAGAGCTTCTGTGTAAGAGCAGCAGTTTTTGTAAGAAAAGTCTTAACCTAGATCAGAAATTAAAGACCATAAAGAGTCTAAAGTTACTTCAGTAGGCTTCTTTCTTAAAAATTCAGGAAAAGAACCCAGCACAGATTGATAAGTATCACTTGTCATTTCACGTTCAGGAGCACTTTGATCCCCCATCTCACTCACAACAAGTTTGTTTTCCCAGGACTGCGCTTCCAATCCATCTCCTCCAATCTCCCCCCGATGTAAGTGAGCCTCACTCAAAATGGTGCCTTGCATACTTCTCAGAGAAGGCACCATCAATTCAGAGAGGGGAGAACTCGAACCTTGTGGTTGCGGGGGAGGAGCTCTTTCATCAGGGCTCAGCATCATCTCAAGCCCAGGAGACGACGACGCCTCCTCTTTCAAGTCGGCATCTCCACTGGGTACGCTCCTGACTTCTCCTTCAGCCCCCAAGACTCCTCAAATGGCAGGTCCATTGGACCCACAATAGGGGAAACAGGCAGTGGGGAGACTCGAACCGCTGCTTTACCACGGCGTTTAGGCATTTCTCAGAAGAAGAAAAGGGGAGTCTGCTGCTCCTCAGGTAAGTGCGGCCATCTTGGATCCAACCCCCAGAAATGGTTTTCAAGGGTAATAATGCGAAGGAACTGAAAGAAATCTCAATGAACTTGGAAGATGTACTGAACCAAAATGACAAATTAAGGAGTAGTAAATCACCTAGACCAGATGGCATACATCCAAGTGTACTCAAAGAACTCAAGCATAAAATTGATGATCTGCCATTAGTAATTGTGCACAGGGAGACCCCTGCATTTGAAAAGCAGAGAAAGGGATCCTGACAAGAGAGGGCCTGAAGCTCTTACGTGCCAATGCAATAGCCACCAAGAATGCTGCCTTTAGTGCAAGAGTTTTCGAGGAGGTCTTTTGGAGTGGCTCAAAAGGAGGCTTCTGAAGAACGCAAAGGACTAAATTAAGGGTCCACTCTGGACACGGTATGAAAAAGGGAGGCCACAAGCAGCCCACTCCCTGCAAGAATCAAAAGATATCCGGGTGAGGCTCAAGAGATGTCTTCTATAGTCAGCCCCTGAAACAGGCCAAAACCGCAACCTGAACTTTTAGAGAAGACATGCCTGAAGAAACGCTAGGATATGCACAATCTGAGCAGAGAAGGGAGAAAGTCCACACTCAGAACACCAGCCCTTGAATGTCCTCCATACCCTCGCATATGCCATGGATATAGAGCCATTTCCAAACCTGAAGGTAGCAATGACTAAATCAATAAGTTTTTCATCTTAACCGAGCCCTTTCAATTGCCAAGCCAAAAGACCAAAAGGGCACGGATCCTCCATGAGCACCAGACCATACATCAGTAGGCTATGTGCCTGCAGAAGACAGAAAGGATCCTCATCCAGAAGCTGAATTGGGTCAGAGTATCACGGCCTCCATGGCCAACCCGGGGCTATGAGAATTATTCGACTCCAGTGCAAACAATCCTTTTCAACACAACCTACCACAGGCCAAGGAGGGAAGACATACAGTATATCGTCTCCGGTCAGGACTGCAGTAAGGCATTGATCCCCATAAGCCTGGTTCCTTCCAACAGCTGAAGAACTTGGGCAATTTGGCATTCCTTTTTTGTTTGTTTGTTTTTTAGCTTAATAGAGACGTGCTGAAAGAGAAGATGCCCTTGTTCTGTGAGATGCGCCGAAAGAAAAGGTGCCCCAGTTTTGAAACTACAGGCACACAAGAGTGAAGGCTGGCGTTGTGAGATTAACTATGCAGCTGTAAATACTTATTAAGCATGTGATCAGAACTCTTCCACCCTCTGAAGAAGCTGAGGTGAAATGGAAGTCCCTGTCAGGAAAGATTATAAGATAAGTGATGTTTTCAATTCCAACTTCAAGCTTAAAGGAATTAAAAACTGCTGATCTGAGATGCTTATTTTTGAATTGTATGTCATGTTAGCCAGTAACATTTGAATGAGCCATAGTTTGTACGATAAGGCACAGGAGTTGCATTATGATATATGGACATATTTTTGATTTTGATATTATAAAATTACACACACACACACACACACACACATATCTATATCTATATATATCTATATCTATATCTATATATATATATATATATATATATACACATATACACACACATATCTATATATATAGATATATATTTTTTTTGAACAGCAGGTTCTTTGAGCATTGATTATAATTAGGAGTCTGAATGCTTAGAATATTAGTCTTTTGTCCAATTACAGCTGACTCACTGAGATCTTTTTTCTCTTTTTATTATTTGATTAGTGCTTTATGAAAGAATATATATTTTTTGTTTGGCACTATTGATCCACTAAGAGTTCATTTGTTGCTACACATTTTGAATTTATGGGAATTTTTTCTACTACTACTACTTGTTTTTCAGTTAAAATATTCCTTTTGGACACCCTCAAGTTCAGAAGCAGAGAACCCCCATCGGGACACTATCAGCTGAAAACTCTGGCTGGATAGTTCCCATTCTCCCAGGTCCAAGGCGTGCCTGCTTCCAGGAGTGGTCAATCCATGTCACAAGTGCCTGGCTTCCCCTATGTCCATGTCAATAACAGACTCAAAGAATAGTTAAGCTTGACAAAGGATGTGGTAATGGTGATTAGCATATCTGGATTTTAAAAATGTTTGGATAATTTCCTGGAGGAAAAGTCCATAGTCTGTTAATGAATGGGCATGGAGGAAACCACTGCTTGCCCTGAGACTGGTAGCATGGAATGGTGCTACTAACTGGGTTTTTGCCAGGTACTTGTGACCTGGACTGACCACTACTGGAAGAAGGATACTGGACTAGATGGACCATTGGTCTGACCCAGTATGGCTATTCTTATGTAATAATTCCTAGCATCCTGTTCGCTTTTTTGGCTGCTGCCACACACTGGGCAGAAGATTTCAACGTATTGTCTACAATGACACCTAGGTCTTTTTCTTGAGTGCTGACTCCTAAAAGTGGACCCTAGCATCAGATAACTATGATTCGGATTATTCTTCCCAATGTACATCACTTCATATTTGTCTACATTAAATTCCACCTGCCATTTGGATACTCAGTCTTCCAGTTTCCTAAGGTCTTCCTGCAATTTTTCAAAATCCGCATGAGTTTTGACAACTTTGAATAGTTTCATGTCATCTGCAAATTTAATCACCGCACTCGTTCCGATTTCCACATCATTTATAAATATATTAAATAGCACCGGTCCCAGTAAAGATCCCTGTGGCATTCTACTATTCATCCTCCTCCATTCAGAAAAATGGCCATTTAATCCTACCCTCTTTTCTGTCCAATAAACAATTCTTAATCCACAGAAGCACTTTGCCTTCTATCCCATGACTCCTTAATATTCTTAAGGAGTCTCTCATGAGCTACTTTGTCAAAAGCTTTCTGAAAATCTAGATACACTACATCAAACTGGTTCACCTTTATTGACATGTTTATTCACAACTTCAAAGAAATGAAGCAAATTGGTGAGGCAAGACCTCCCTTGGCTGAATCCATGCAGACTTTGTCCTATTAAACCTTGTTTTTCAACGTGTTCTGTAACTTTACTCACCTCCACATTCAAGGACCCAGCGATGTGAGCTGCTGACAAGCACAGAAGAATTTTCTCTGCCCAACTCATGAGGGAGGCTGCCTCCACCACCATTAGATGGCTGAGGTTCCAACCTTGCTTGCTGATATAAGCCACCGCCATCACATTGTTGGAGAAACTCAGACCAGGGCTCCCGCCAGAAAGAGAACAAAGTCACATAAGGCATTCCAAACTGCCCTGAGCTTGAAACAACTTATCGACCACTGAGATGCCTGTTCTGCCCAGGTGCCCTGTGCCAGATGTGACTTGCAATGAGTTCCCCAAGCTGACTTGCTGGTGTCACCATCTCCCATTGTGTTATTGGAAAGGGAGCTCCAATAGTCAAGTTCCTAGGTGACAACCACCACTGCATACTCTATTTGGCAGCCAGCGTACAAGAAAAATGAAGGTTCCACTTCTGTGACACTGGAGACCAGTGGCTTATACGGGAACTCCTGCAAAGGCTGCATATGAACCCTTGCTGATGAAACCACTTCTATCGCCGCCGTCATTGACGCCAGAACCTGAATGTAATCCCAGACCCTAGGCCTGCCTTGTCTGAGGAAAAGGCGAATCTCTTGAACCAGCTTCGACTGTGAGGAGGATCCTCTCCCTTGCTGTGTCGAATAAAATGCCCAGATATTCCGGGGTCTGAGATGGAGTTAGTCTGTTCTTCTCGAAATTGATCACCCAAGCTATCGACTGCAGAAGACTAACAATGCACGAATGAGCCAGCCGTTGAGATACAGGCAATTCCCTGACATTGAAGGAAGGCCGCAACCACCACCATAACCTTGGTAAATGTTCTTAGTGCAGCAGGAAGACCGAAGGGCAAAGCCCTGAATTGAAAGTGATGGCCCAGCACCGCAAAACATAGAAACTCTGTTGCAGCCATATGAGTATATTCAAGTATACCTCCTTGAGATTGAGGATGGTAAGAAATTCTCCCGCTTGAACCAAGGCTATGACTGCTCTTAGTGTTTCCATGCTAAAGCGAGATCTAAGACCAGATGAAAGATGCCTTTCTTGTTTGGGACAATGAAGTACATGCAGTATCTGCCTTGTCCCTGCTCGGCCTGGGTAAATGGAACAATGGCCCAGAGAGCCAGCAAGGACTTTATGGTAGCCTGAACCTCGACCGCCTTGGTTCTCTTTTGACAAGGAGACTTCAAGAGAGGAGAGAACTTCAACTTGTAACCCACTGGTCTGAAGTGATTTTGGCCCAAACCTCCTGAAACTCCTGAAGACATCCTTCCCACCGGAAGAAGAGTGGACCAGCCTCACATCACTGCGAAGCCTGGGAGGCTGAGCACTCTAGCTGAGAGGAGGACATCCTGACCGCACAAATGGAAGATTAGCATGCGTGAAAGCAGGGCTTCTGACCACATTGCCGACAACCAGACCAGTACCGTCTGCTGTCTTGAAATCGAGAGCTCCCTAAAGACGGACGACCAGATGATTTTGGCTTAAACTCCAGCAACCGCTGTGGCTTAGTTTCCCCCCGTTTTTTCCCCCATGTTACTGAGAACCTCTCCAAATAGTCACTTGCCGCGAAAGGGCAGGTTAACTAGACACAACTTTGATGTTGTACCCCTACCAATGCTGCAACCAAAGTTGCCAACATGCCATGACAGCCAAAGACATACTGCAGGCCATAACTCGTAACATATCATAAATAGCATCCACCAAGTAGGCCAACCCCACTTCCAGCTAGGCATTATGGCGCCCATCTTGTACTGCAGACTGCTGATACCACTTCAGGCATGCTCTAGCCATAAACAAGTTGCATACTATCGCTTAAAGACCCAAAGAAGCCACTTCAAAGGCTTGTTTCAGCAAGCATTCTAGTTTCCTATCCTATAGGTCATTAAAAGTAATGCCCCCTTCCAACAGCAAGGTAGTGTTCGTCAGCACCGAATCAAGGGAGTCCACCTTGGGAAACTGCAATTTCTCTTTCTCCTCCAGAAACAGGGATGGCACAAGGCAGGATGCAGCCTGAGGTGAGTCCGAGATGCCACGCCACCCCCCCCCCCCCCCCCCGGGCCAAGTTCTGGCATCTCCCCCCTTCATTCCTCCACCGTGTTCCCCAAGTTTACCTTGTTCTTCATTTTCCAAAAGCTGCCAGTGGCAGCAATTCCTACAAACTGCCCTGCCGCCGGCACCAGCCTCTTTACTGTAGCCACCTCTGAGGAAACAGGAAGTTATATCAAAGAGGTGGGCCACAGTAAAGAGAAGAGGTGAATGCCAGCAGCAGGGCAGCATATAGGAATCGTACTTGCTGCCACCGGCTTTTGGAACATGAAGAACAGAAGGTAAATTCAGGGAAGGGAGTGGAGGAAGGAGCAGGGAGATGGCACTCCCGGGAGATGCCACTCCTTGAAGAGTGCTGCCTGAGGCCATCACCTCAGGTGGCCTAAAGGTCAGGCCACCCCTGTCCAGAAACAATGGGTAGAGTTGAGCCATGGCTCTTCTCACTCTCAGCCCTGCATCTGGCGAGACCCAGATGGATGCATCGGGAAGGACCTCTAAGCCCAGTCACAATAGACGAAGATGGAACTCCTGACACCAAAGCAGAAGGCTCCGGAATAGAAAGCACCACCAAAGCCTCAAAAATAAGAATACTGAGTTCCTCTATATGAAACATTCTCAGTACTTTCAGGTCATCTCCCTCCTCTAATGGCTCCTTCAATGATGGCTCCTCTAATAGACCGAGGCCACATCAGATTAGGAGGGAGAAGCAGAGATAGACCTCCAGGAGTGGACAGATGAGGCTAACGCGATCTCCTAGGAGCAGGAGGGGCAAAAAACTGAAACACATTGCAGCAACTCTGACTGTTCCTGCTACACTAAATAAGCCCGGTGTAAGAGCAATATAAACTCCGGAGAAAACAAAGATACTGATGCAGATGAATGCTTTGTCGGGCTCTGAGGTTGTAAAATGGTGGCTGTGTTCTGCATGTTATCTGATAGAAACTGTTCCTCACTGCCAGTTGGCCCCAACAAAACGGTGCCCATTCCCAGGCTCTCCTGCATCAAACTGCACACTGGTCCTGCCGGAGATCCTAAAGTCCCCGGCACATTCAGAAGTTGAATCCAAAGACATGCTGCCACCGACCGTTTCCCCTAAGTCCCATGGGATTCCCGGCTTGAATGCACTTCAATACTCTGATGCCAGCCAATGGGTCCCACAGCGGGAAAACCACTTAACTGCGACCGCAGGAGTTGCCATTGACCGACTGGCACAAACGCAGCACAACGCAGTCCCAAGAGGTGCGTCAAAATCCCTCCCCTGCATCAAGGAGAACTTGCAGCCCTCAAAGTAGTTCAGAGTCAGACTTACATTGTTGGCTGTTCCTCCCAAGCCTTACCCCAGCTAAGAAAAATTAGGGCTGATACTCTGTCCCAGGCTCTCTAGTAAAGTTCCTTCCTTCTCCTTTCTTTTTTTTTAAAGGTTGTTGTGCTGGAAAAGGAGAGAGCACTACAGGAAACAGGGGAAAGGTAAACGGAAGGAAGAAGAAAATTCACGGGGCACCAAAGACAGGAATCTGAAGACCTCCAGATATGATTCTGAAGACTCAAGCCACCCACAAAGCTCAACTAGAGCCAGTATGCCAAGTGGACCAGAAGCAAATCACTCATAACCAGAGGCTGAAAAGTGCGTTCTACATGCTGGAAATAGAAAATATTAAGGAGCTGGACTGGATGCCAAGAGAGATATATCTCAGCTCAGTTTTCAGTTCTCTATCTCCACCTGCTGGTCAATAGACACAACTATCCCACAGGTTCTGGAACAGTGGGAAGCTACATAATGGAATTTCTCTTTACAACAAACCCTATGGAACAAAAGCTAAATACATTCTTGTAATAAGAGTTCGCTAAAACAGAAAGTGGTTGTTTTAAGCGAATAAGACATATGAATTATTTCTGGGAGCAAGTCCTTAGTTAATTAAATCCAGAGCCAGATATCAAAGGGTTGGTTATACAAATGGACTACCGTATAACTATTGAAAACAAGTCTTAACCTAAAAATTTGAATGGTTAACGCCTCACTAGAGACCTGCATGGCAACAGGGTTTGCAGGAATCCCACAGAACCCACGGGGATAGAAGCAGCTCATGCAGGGTTCCCATGGAAATGTAAGCTGCACCTGCCTCTCACATACCAGACCTATGAGTGCTGTCTTCTCCTCCTTGCTTTAATAGCAAAGATGTGGAAAGTCTTCCATTAAGGAGGTGGTAGAGACACAAATGGTGACAGATTTCAAAGCGGTGTGGGATGAACACAGAGGATTTCTAATTAGAAAATGGAAGTTATAAAAAACCTAAATTTAAATAGCTGCATGTGTCTGAACGTGTCAAATGACGCTTAGATGGCAACTCCGGATGTGATGAACTAGGGCCGATACCAGGCAGACTTGTATGGTCTGTGTCTCATATATGGCAATCTGGTTTAGGACGGGCTGGAAAGGGCTACAGCAACTTCAGTGGCTGGAACATGAGGTCAGTGCTGTACAGACTTTTACGGTCAGCGTCTGGCAAATGAGAAGACGAATAGGCTGGAGTGGACTCTGATGGCAACTCCAGCAGCTAGAACATAAGGATAGGACCGGATGGACTTCTATGGTCTACATCCCAAAAACACCAAAGAAAGACCATAATCAAGTATATAATATCATGTTTATTGTTGATTTAATCATGAATTGATAATGAGTGTGACTACTGGACAGACTGGGTGGACTGTTCAGGTCATCTGCCATTACTTACTATGTTACTATTAATCCTCCCTGCTGATATGCAGACCTCAACTCAGACACAGGCACGAGTATCAGATGTCACCTGACCTATTGGTGCTTGCATGTGGCAACCTCTCAGCACACAGTGCCAGTGAATCTTACGTGTGCGTACCAGAGTGTTCCAAGTTCCAACTTCCGTTCCTTCCTTGTCTGCAGTGCTACGGCTTGAACCCAGAAAGAGACCGAGAGACTACGAATTTTTTTTTAATGTACCATTAAATTCTTGTGGGAAAGGGTTAAACTCTTGCAAGGAAGGGTGGAGATGGGTAAGACTCCAGTGGGTGGGTGAGGATGGATAAGATTCCGGTGGGGACGGGTAAGATTCCAGGAGGGACAGGTGGGGATGTGTAACATTTCTATCCCTTGCAACTCACTCAGCAAAGAAATAGTAGACCTCTATGGAGTAACAGAAGTATAACTAGACAAGTACTTTCTTAAGGTTTCCTATTATTCATGCAAATTCCCCATGTAGACAGCACCCTCACCAACCTCAAGGACTGGAGGTTGGCAGAGATCACTGCAATAGCAGTGGCCATCCTCGTACCCTCTGAGCAACAATGCATCACACTTCTCTGGTATGCCTCAAAAGATAACAGATTAAAAAGTCTTTTATGCTTGAGTCAAAGGGAAAGTTCAGAATTGATTATATTATATTCTTTATTAGGGAAGTTTTAAAATTTTTTACTCAAGTAACTTGGCCTGTTTGAAAAGTACTCTCCCCTATCTACACATATTTTAAATTGTGTAAAATGTGCTCCTGGGTTTCTGTTTATGCCAGGAGAGGAAATTAGGTGCGTACTTGGTATATTCAAAAGTAAGAATCCCATTTCCCTCTCCTCCCCTCCCTTCCCCTAAGACCACACACACTCACTCCTCTACTCCCCCCCCCCCCCAACACCCCACACACACTCCTCAGCCATTTGCACAAATAGCAAGTTGGTGCTTTCAGTATGCATACTTTAAACTAAATTTCAAAGACAAACCACCTGTATCATTTGTCTTTGAAAATCAGCAGGAAAGTACATGTGATAAAAGTACCTGCATACTCTAAAAGGTAAAATTATGTCTTACCTGATAATTTTCTTCCCCTTAATCGCAGCAGATGAATCCAGAACTGGTGGGTTATATCCATCTACCAGAAGGTGGAGACAGAGATGTCAAAGTGAACACAGTGACAGCAGACTGTCAGCCCCTCCATCAGTTAGTATGTCACATTTGAAAGTGGTAGCAAAAAATAACACAGAACTGAAGACCTTCCTCACAACCGAAAGTCATAACTCGGCAACGCAAACAGAACCCAGGAGGCATATTTTCAAAGCACTTAGCCTTCCAAAGTTCCATAGGTTTCTATGGAACTTTGGAAGGCTAGGTGCTTTGAAAATATGCCTCCAGGTTGCCCAATAAACTTAAGAACACATGGCCAGATGATCGAAAGCCCCGCACTGTTCCAAACTGTGCTCTAAAAATAGAGCTAGAACAGTGCAGGGCTTTACTGCCCCTATGATCAGAGATAATAGTATGCAAATAGGATAATAGGATGCACTGGCAGGGCTTGACCATCCAAAATGTAGGCCAACACGATGGTTTCCTTAAGCCAGCAAGTAATAGTCACCTTAGAGGCTGTGTTTCCCCTGCAAGACAGAAAGCAGCACAAAAAGATGATCCGAGCATTGAAACTCATTAGACATCTGCAAGTAGCGGAGGAGAACCCTCCGGACATCCAGCAAGCAAAGAGTCACAAAGTCTGCAGGAAATTCCTCCCATTGAAATGAGGGAAGAAAAAAGTGACTGATTGACATGAAAGGCCAACACGATCTTCAGCAAAAAGGACGGGACCATACAAATGGAGATGACTGCCTCCAAAATCTGAAGAAATGGATCTCGACATGACAAAGCCTGAACCTCTGAGATTTGGCGAGCCAATGCAATGGCCACTAAAACACCGTTTTCAGTGAGATCCTTCTTCAACGTCCCCCTGCACAATGATTCAAACGGCGCCCTCTGAAGAGCTCGAAGCACAAGGTTCAGCCACCACACCGGGCACGGCTGATGAAGAGAAGGGTGCAGGTGTAAGACCCTCCCCAAAGAAAACGAACCACATCCAATACAGGTCAAGCTCTTCTGCAGACAGTCCTACAAGAAAGCCAACATCTGAAAAACGGACAGTCAAGGGAGATCCAGCATGAATAGAACACCACGCCACAAAGGTCTGTCACACCTGTGCATAGGCCGCTGTGGTGGAAAGCTTCTGAGCCTGAAGCAACGTGGTAATCACCGAGTCTGAATATCCCTATTTCCTTAATCTGGACCGCTCAAAAGCCAGGCCAAAAGACCAAAGTAGGAGGGATCCTCCATAAGGACCAGACCCTAATGTAGGAGGTTCGGGGTCACTGGAAGGTGCGTCGGGGTCAGAAATATTTAAGATCTCCAACACATCAGAAATCAGAGACAGAAATTCCCCTCTATGAAACAGATGCCACCAAGGGGATCATCTGGTTCCTCCTGGAGGAGCACACCCTCCTCAACAGCTTCCAGCCCCGCGCACTGCAACGAGCCCTCAGAAGCAGTCATCAAAGAGGGGGCAGATATTACAGGTACTAGGGACCCCACCTCCAAGGAGGAGACCATCCGCCTCCGCTTAAGGGCTGGATCTTTCCCCAGGAAACAGGACAGCTGACCCAGATCTCCAACGGGGCCCTCCAGGGCCACTGGAACCAGAACTGAAAGGGACTGAGGCAGGACACATTTTAAAATATAAGCTTGGTGCTTAAGAAGCACAAATTCTAGAGAGAAAAAACCTTTTGAGTCTCCAGTCCCTGCAGCCCCCCCCCCCCCCCCCCCCCCCCCCCAGCACAGACCTCAAAGACTTCCCAACTACCCCCTCCAGGATGCTGAAGTGAAATGGTCATCCGCTCAAAATCTCCAGAAAGTGGAACATGGCCCAAAACCGCAGCACAGGTGGTCAACAAAATAGTATGTGCGCCATGCAAGTCAGCGCTGGAAACCGCAGCTTCCACCACTGAAAAGGCACCGTCCCTCCTGCTGGTATCAGCGCAACCTGTACTGAAGATATCGGCAGCCAAACGCCGACTGCCACATCGGGAGCAGTGTTTAGCTGACTCAGCTGCCATTTCCTGCCGCCCCGGGAAGAGGAAAAAAGAGCCGGCACGAAACAAAGAAGGGTAGTGTGGTGCACCAAAGTAGCGTGGCCTTCCAGCAAGATCAGCCACTCCAGCTCCCTGACCCAAGGCTGTTGTTCAAGCTCTGAGCACAGAGCTCTGTGCATTAGTGTCTGTCTCTGTTTAAATGGTTGGTTTTTTTGTTTTTTTTATACTGGCAGAGGTTTTTTTTTTCCTCCCAGTTGTGAGGAAGGAAACCTCAGACACAGTCAGTCAAGTAAGGCACTGGGAGAAAGGGGATATTGGGGTGAGGCAGGGACCCAAAATTCAGTTATGCCCCCAAAGAAGGCACCCTCTACCAACCGCCCCATCTTAACTAGCTATACTGCCCAGGAGAACCCCCAGCTACGTCGAATCGAGGAGCTGATGAGAAGCCATCCACCACCTGCTGGAGAGAGATATATATTAACTGATGGAGGGGCTGACCATCTGGTATCACTGCCTTCAGTCTATCTCCATCTCCACCTGCTGGTAGACTGATATAACCACCAGTTCCTGGATTCATCTGCTGCTGGCGATAAGGAATGCATGGCTACTTCAAAATCCTCCCAAGAAGTTCCATCAAGCAAACCCCTTCTACAAGATGGCATAACGCCAGCAGAATTTGTTAACTTTACTCTACTTTTTATTAGTCGCCAATTATCTCATATAGAGTTCAATGTGACTTACATGAAGAAAAGAAGTACATTCTTCAGAGTTACATTGTGTTAACTAAATGTTAAAATTAAAATATTCATTTTAGAAGCACTTACGCCAGGCCAGACATGTTCAATTTCTGTTCTCACCACAGTGTCCACTGGATCCTGGTTCCCAAACCAGTACTGACGACTACGGTAGATGACTCCACAGTTAGGACACTCAATCACATACCTACAAGAAAGGGCTCAGAGAATGATGTGCTGGAAACATAGGGTCTCAGCAGGACATGGCAATACATGCCATGAATCTAAGCGAACAAGTTCTCTGCAAACTGAATTTTGTTTTTCATTATTGCTCTATTTGTTGGCAATGTGTTAGGAACAGCCCGCACATTAGTGCTACACAAATTACTTGATCAAATATTCTGAAAGAAAAAAAATACCCATTTCAAAAGAGAGAAAAAAGTTGCTTGTGATGATTTTAAGTTCAACCAGTGGTGGATCTTTGGCATTTCATCCTAGAATTCACTTATACCAGTGGATTTCAACCTAGTTCTCAAAACATACCCAGCTAGTTTGATTTTCAGGATATCCACAATTTTCAAGTTTCCATTTTATTAACACTCCACTTTCTTGTAAAAGACAAAAAGCTACTTAAATTAGAATTTAATTAATATGCATGGGATAGATTTCCATACAATAGAGGCAGCACACATAAAACCATCTCAGGCATATTCACTGTGGATGAACTGGCTGGGTGAATCTCAAGGACTAGGTTGAGAACTAGTACCTTACACAGATATCAAAATAAGTGAGGAAAAATGGTCATCAGATTATCAATAACTGAGGGAATCTAATTCCCTCAATTAAGCACAAGGTTTGAATTAAATGTATGACAAAAGCAGAATCCAGGTATTCAGCAAAGCCTTTAACTAGAATAAGAAATTTCAGCTCCAAATGCACTAGCCAACTTTCCGTTTTAGAGAGGGTGAGATTGGCAGAGTTGACAGCTACGTATACAGTGAATGCAGCTCTATGGCTGTTTTTTTGTTGTTGTTTATTGGTTGCCGGGGGAAAAGGAGAGACGCTGATTGGAAGGGGATTGGAGAAAGAGGGGAGATGCTGATTGGAGGGGGGGGAGAGAGGGAGACGCTGATTGGAAGGGGGGAGAAGGAGGAGAGACACTGATTGGATGAAGGAGTGAGAGAGGGGGCATGCTGGATGGAGGGGAGGAGAACAGGCAAGGATAGAGTTAGTGAAAGACTGGGGAATAAGTGAAAGGGGAATGGAGGGCCGGGTGAGGAAAAAGATAGGAAGCCATAAGCTTTTGCTGTTAAAAAAAAAAGAGGAATTGAAGAATGAATGAATGAAGACTGTAAGAATGAATGAAGATAGGGAAAAAATACAATTAAGGAAAGCTGAGAGAAAAAGATCAGTGTAGGAGATGAAGGAAGTGGAAGACATGAAGACAGGAGGAGAGAGAAAAATGACAAATGGACATGAAACCCTGGTATGAGAGTCAAGAAACTGTAGGGGGGAAAAAATCAGAAAACAGAGATTGGGACCAACATGATTAGAAAAACTAAATGGCTAGGCAACAAAGATAGAAAAAATAATTTTATTTTTAATTTAGGATAAAGTAATGTGGTAGCCATGTTATTCGCTCTAATAAATAAAACAAAAAATGGAAAATTAAAAGTTAGCACCTTATTGGTCTAATATATATATTTTTTTACTACATTTGGAAGCTAAAACCACTTTCCTCAGGTCAGGACCATAATACCACAACAGCAGCATACTGTCCTGCTCTAAGGAAAGAGGTTTGGACTCTGAAAGCTAATTGACAAATATATTACATTAGTCCAATAAAAGGAAACACCTTATTTTACATTTTTTTTTGTTTTATTTTTATTCATTTGTGATGTGGGTGGTTAAGTGTAAATTTTTGAAATGTACACCTATCTTTATATTTTGCACAATACAGGGGGGCACATAACACTGTTTTCTCTTTCTCTAGTGTTGCATTGTAGGCAGAGTCTAGCTTCTAGGGGTTCAGTTTAATTTCAGAAGTTATTAAAACCATAAGTGTATTTTTAAGAATATGGGTAATATAAAATTGATTTTAATATTTTATATTTGACTGTACATCCTAGATGCCTAGTTATATTGCCATAATCCACCTCGAACCTTTAAGTATGGTGGAATACAAATGTTTGTATTTTTGTCTACATATTTCTATTTTTAGTTTGTGGTTACTTATTTTGTACTTGGTGAGGGTCTATCTATGCTCTGCGTATGTGAAGAAAAAAAAAAACAAGTATTCTGCTAAAACCAAATGTCTATGTAGGATCAATCTGTAATAATCTGGTTTGTTTAGTTTTTCCAATAGATGATGTATTGATGTTCTAGTGGCCACTCCAATATTTTCAATGCTGCCTTTTTGTAGGTACACCCTTGTTGAGTGACTCCTAGAAGTTAGTGCTATTATGGTATAGAATTGCTCTATAGATCCCAAGTGCTATTTGTAATGTTTTGTATCACTTCACATTATGTGTGGTACTGGATTTTAGATTTGAATGTATATAACACCTTTCTCAGCAGTAGCTCAAGATGCGTTGCATTCAGGTGCATTTACTTATTTCCTAGCCTTCCTTTCCTTTCCTCGAATGGCTTACAATCTACATTTGTACCTGAAGCAGTGGAATGTTTAGGGATCCTTTTATGAAGGCATGCTAGCGTTTTTAGCACGTGCTAAGAATAAGCTGCGCTAAATGCTAGAGATGCCTGTATATTCCTATGGGCAGCTCTAGTGTTTAGCATGCGCTAATTGTTAACGCACTAAAAACAATAGCATGCCCTTGTAAAAGGACCCCTAAGTGACTTGCCTCTGGTTCTCAAGCAGCAGCAGTGGGATCTGAACCCTAGCTTCACTGGTTCTCAGACTGCGGCTCTAACCACTAGACTTAGCTAATACTGATAATATGTACACCAAACATGTTTGATAACTCACTAGTAAACTAAAGGCCAACAGGTCTGAAGTCTGGTGACCATCTGGCAACCTACAAAAAAGAATTAAGGAAATCATTTCATGGATTGCCTGTAACAACAGGATTTCTGTTACAGTGCTGTTGAACACCACTGTTCACACGGCCAACAAAAAAATACTGTACTGAGAAGCTAGGCAGCCAAATGTTAAAGTACTTACATATACAGTATTTTTAGAATACTAAAAACACTGTTCTGTTTAATATGCTGTACTATTTTGGTGCACATTTTGACTTTTTTTTGGCACACAATTTCTTGGAGTACATTTAACATGCATATTATCATTAGTAGAGGGGAGGGGGGCAACTGGTACATTTGCACCAGAGACACCCATGAAGGTGTCTTAGCCCCGCCTACCTTAGCCTCCCCAAACAGTTGAGACACTTACTGCCTATGCTTTGAACTCTATCTCTTCTTTTACTTCCTGCATTGTTACAAAAGAATGAAACCCATTGGTACAACAGCTTGAGTATTTTTTGTTTTTATTTTTGTTACAGTTATACCCCGCGCTTTCCCACTCATGGCAGGCTCAATGCAGCTTACATGGGGCAATGGAGGGTTAAGTGACTTGCCCAGAGTCACAAGGAGCTGCCTGTGCTGGGAATCGAACTCAGTTCCTCAGTTCCCCAGGACCAAAGTCCACCACCCTAACCACTAGGCCACAGCTGCAGTGAGGGGTGCACAGGGGTAGGGAAGTAACAGAAGCTCTTCTTTCAATTACTACTACTTCTGCCCCCTTCTGGAAAGTTGTTAGCACACCTGGCAGCTACCAATAATGGGGAAAGGAGGCGATGTGCCCCTTGTCTGCTTCTACCACCCACATGGTCACTGTATCATCAGCATTAAACTAAGAAATTCACTCACTAAATATTGGTCAGCTAGCGAGTGAGCATTTTGCATCCTACTTTAACAAAAATATAACTTCCAGCGCTGAGTAAAGCCATGTAAAAACGTATTTTAATGTCAATCCACAACTGGGTGGACAGTTATAACCCAAGTCTTTCTGTGCAAGATTAAGGGACACAGAGAGTACTTTTTGCATAAGAGAAAGACTTCAGCAAGACTTTTTTAGGTGGTGGATTCAAATTGAATTGAATTGAATTGAATCAGATTCAAATTAATATCTTCATGGAAAGATGGATGCAACGTAGTAGGAGGGAAGTCAGTGATTAATTGCGTTCCATGCCACTGCACCAGGAATTAAAATGAATGGACTGTTCTCGTAATGCTCAAAGGGCAGCCATAATCTTATTTTACTGCTGTCACTATTACTTTGTAATAGTATGTCCTTCTCACTTTTTTTCTCTTTTCTTTTTACCTTAACTGCTAAATTAGTTTGGTAAAACACGTAAAATTGTCAAAGTTCTCTGAATCTACAAAAGTTTTCTTACTTTTAGGACTCTCATCTAACATTCCCTTGACTATAAATGTTTTCATACATTGCTCTCTCCTATATTGCCATGTATTTTGGAGCTAAGTTGTCTATTTATGCTGCTTTAAATCACAAGGCAAAAACAAGGAGTAGAAACTGGATCAGGCTCAAACAGACGATGGCCTTTGCAAGACATATTGCCAAGGATAAATGTGAACATCAAATATACGCATCAAGACTCTTGAGGGAGGCACGTGTGAGCAAAACATGGTACCCGTGTCAAGTCAACTTAAATAAACATCTTTAATTCTACATTTTGAGTCCGTGGTCTGTTTTGAAGAACCTGATCCAGTTCCCACTCCTTGTTTTTGGCTCAGTCTATCCCATGGGACTTGTGTTCTTTCCACTTCTTGTGGTCTTTTTGCTTTAAATCACAATATACCAATGGAGCTCTTGCACAATGCTTCCCTGTTACATTTGACAAGCAAAGATACTTACCTGTAGCAGGTATTCTCCGAGGACAGCAGGCTGATTGTTCTCACGTGGGTCGACTTCCACGTCAGCCCAGGAATCGGCATTTTGCAAGCAAAAATTAAAAAGTTTGCCAGTCTTCTGGCGCGCATGCGCAGACTGATTTCCCGCCCATCGCATGAGCACTTCTCTTCAGTTAAATCAAAGAGCATATAGAGAAATAAATAGCAACTCCAAAGGGGAGGTGGGCAGGTTTGTGAGAACAATCAGCCTGCTGTCCTCAGAGAATATCTGCTACATGTAAGTATCTTCGCTTTCTCCGAGGACAAGCAGGCTGCTTGTTCTCACAAGTGGGGTATCCCTAGCACCCAGGTTCACTCAAAACAATGAATATTGGTCAATTGGGCCTCGCAACAGCAAGGACATAATTTAGATTGACGCAACAGCGAGGACATAACTTAGATTGACCTGAAACCATAAACAACTAAGTGAGAGTGCAGCCTGGAACAGAACAAAAATAGGTCTAGGGGGGTGGAGTAAGATTCTAAGCCCCAAACAGATTCTGCAGCACCGACTGCCCAAACCGACTGTCGCGTCGGGTATCCTGCTCAAGGCAGTAGTGAGATGTGAATGTGTGGACTGATGACCACGTTGCAGCCTTGCAAATCTCCTCAATGGAGGCTGACTTTAAGTGAGCCACTGACGCAGCCATGGCTCTAACATTATGAGCTATGACATGACCCTCTAGAGTCAGCCCAGCTTGGGCATAAGTGAAGGAAATGCATCTGCTAGCCAATTTGAGATTGTGCGTTTTCCAATGGCGACATCCCTCCTGTTGGGATCGAAAGAAACAAACAACTGGGCGGACTGTCTGAAGGGCTTTGTCCGCTCCAAGTAAAAAGCCAATGCTCTCTTACAGTCCAAGGTACGTAAACTGCTTTCGCCAGGGTGGGTATGAGGACGGGGAAAAAATGTTAGCAAGACGATAGACTGAATGAGATGGAACTCCAATACCACCTTCGGCAGAACTTAAGGTGCGTGCGGAGGACTACTCTGTTGTGATGGAACTTAATATAAGGTGCATGCACTACCAAGAAGTGAAGCTCATTGACTCTACGAGCTGAAGTAACAGCCACCAAGAAAACGACCTTCCAGGTCAAGTACTTCAGATGGCAGGAATTCAGTGGCTCAAAAGAAGCTTTCATCAGCTGGGTGAGAATGACGTTGAGATCCCATAACATTAGTGGAGGCTTAACAGGGTGCTTTGACAAAAGCAAACCTCTCATGAAGCGAACCACCAAAGGCTGTCCAGAGATAGGCTTACCCTCTACACGGCGATGATAAGCACTAATTGCACTAAGGGGACTGAGTTGGTCTTGAGACCAGACTCTGACAAGTGTAGAGAAAGTATTCAAAGCAGGGTCTGTGTAGGACAAGAAACAGGATCTAGGGCCTTGCTGTCACACCAGACAGCAAGCCTCCTCCATTTCAAAGAGTAACACCTCTTGGTGGTATCTTTTCTGGAAGCAAGCAAGACTCGGGAGACACCCTCTGAAAGACCCAAGGGGGCGAATTCTAAGCTCTCAACATCCAGGCCATGAGAGCCAGAGACTGGAGGTTTGGATGTAGAGTGATGAGAGTTGGAAAACACTCCAATCTCCATGGTTCTTCGGAGGACAACTCCAGAAGAAGAGGGAACAAAATCTGACGCAGCCAGAAGGGTGCAATCAGGATCATGGTTCCATAGTCTTGCTTGAGTTTCAGCAAAGTCTTCCCTACTAGAGGTAAGGGAGGATACGCATACAGAAGCCTGTCCCCAAATGTAGGAGGAAAGGCATCTGACGCTAGCCTGTCGTGGGCCTGAAGCCTGGAACAGAACTGAGGGACCTTGTGATTAATCTGAATAGCAAAAAGATCCACCAAGGGGGTGCCCCACGCTCGGAAGATCTTGCGGACTACGCCCATGTTCAGTGACCACTCATGAGGTTGCATTATCCTGCTCAACCTGTTGGCCAGTCTGTTGTTTACGCCTGCCAGATAAGTGGCTTGCAGAAACATGCCATGACGGCGCGCCCAAAGCCACATCTGGACGGCTTCCTGACACAGAGGGTGAGATCCGGTGCCCCCCTGCTTGTTGGTGTAATACATGGCAACCTGATTGTCTGTCTGAATCAAAATGATTTGGTTGGACAGCCGGTCTCTGAAAGCCTTTAGAGCATTCCAGATTGCTCGCAATTCCAGGAGATTGATCTGAAGACCTTTTTCCTGAAAGGACCAGGCTACTTGAGTGTGAAGCCCATCTACATGAGCTCCCCACCCCAGGAGGGATGCATCCGTTGTCAGCACTTTTTGTGGCTGAGGAATTTGGAATGGACGTCCCAAGGTCAAATTGGATCGAATCACCCACCACTGCAGAGAATTCCGAAAGTCAGTGGACAGTTGGATTACATCCTCTAGGCTCCCCGCAGCTTGGTACCACTGGGAAGCTAGGGTCCATTGAGCCGATCTCATGTGTAGGTGTGCCATGGGAGTCACATGAACTGTGGAGGCCATGTGGCCCAGAAGCCTCAACATCTGCCGAGCTGTGACCTGCTGAGATGCTCTGGTCTGAGAGGCAAGGGATAGAAGGTTCTGCGCCCTTGCTTCGGGAAGGAAGGCCTGAGCCGTCTGAGAATTCAGCAGTGCTCCTATGAATTCCAGAGATTGGACTGGCTGGAGATGGGACTTCGGGTAATTTATCACAAACCCCAGCAGCTCCAGAAGGTGGATAGTACACTGCATGGACCAAAGAGCTCCTGCCTCTGAGGTGCTCTTGACCAGCCAATCGTCGAGATACGGGAACACATGCACTCCCAGCTTGCGTAGATACGCCGCAACCACCACAAGACACTTTGTGAATACCCGTGGTGCAGAGGCGAGCCCAAAGGGCAGCACACAATACTGAAAGTGCCGTATTCCCAGACGGAATCGGAGATACTGTGAGCTGGCAGTATCGGGATGTGAGTGTAAGCGTCCTTTAAATCCAGGGAACATAGCCAATCGTCTTTCTGAATCATTGGTAGAAGGGTGCCTAAGGAAAGCATCCTGAACTTCTCTTTGTTTTTTTTTTTGCAAATATTTTATTGATAATATAGCAAATTACAAACATAACGAAATAGCATCATATATCATCAACCAATATCTAGTTTATGGTCCCACTCCCCCCCTCTCTCCCTCAGTCAGTGGCGTTGATTCTGGTTCTTGAGATTGTTCATATATTGACCAGATGTTCGTGAATATTTTCGTGGTGCCTTTCCTCTTAGCAGTCAATTTCGACATCTGATATAAAAAGTCTACTTTGCGAGTTATCAGTGGCAATGCTGGTGTTTCTGCTTGTTTCCAGGCTCGAGCTAAGGCTATCTTGGCCGCTACAAAATATTGAGTAGCCAATCTATGTTGTCCACTGGGAAATGAGCTGGGTCGGAAATGGAGGAGGCAGTACTCTGCCTTCTTTGGGTATGGGTGAGGCAGCACTGTATTTACCAACTTCACTACTGCCTCCCAGAACAGTTCCACTTTCGGACATGTCCACCAAATATGGTAGAACGTACCCTGGAGACCACAGCCCCGCCAACATTTTCCCGAGGTTCCCGGATATATCTTTTGCAATCTATCTGGGGTATAATGCCACCAGTACAATAACTTATGTCCGTTTTCATTGATAGATTGTGCTGGGGATGCCTTGAGTAAATATTTATAATTGCTCATCCATGTTGTTCTAGGATGCGCACATTGCAACACCCTCTCCCACTTCTTATGATAAATAGTTTGAGGGTCTGTCCTACCCAATAATGCAAGATAGATCCGGGATATACTACCTCTGCCCCCTCCCCTGCGCATTGCTAGTTCGAGGGTCGTCTCTTCTAAATCTAGTTCGTCTTGTGCTAGTCTTTTAATAAAATTACGTAAACAGCAATAATAAACAAGATCTTTCTCCGTTAATCCATATTCTTCCTGAAGTTCCTGAAAACTAATCATGTTTCCCTCCGACCATACTTGCCCTAGTGTGTATAAGCCTGCTTTTGCCCAGCTGCCAAATATCTTTTCTGATCTCCCCAATGGGAAACCCTCCGCCCACCGTATTGCTGTTCTTCGATAATATTTCCTTTCCGGGAACATATACCTTCTAATTTGCAGCCATGTTTGGAGAGGGTGTTTTAGACTAATAGGTAGTCCTTGCAGTATATATGCCAGTTCTCTCCCTGATATCCACAATATATCCTCTATCGTGTATCTGCCTATCCATGCTCTCTCCCAGTGCATCCATTTCTTTATTGCCCCTGGAGCCCACTCAGCTAGTATTCTTAATTGTGCTGCTTGGTAATATAGGTAAAAATTGGGTGCTCCCATACCCCCTCGGTCTAGTGTCTGATACATCGTGGCTCTATTAACCCGCGGAGGCCTCTTCCTCCATATATATCGGAACATTTTCTTATTTAGTTGCGAAAAAAAGGAGGCAGGGATCAGTATGGGCAGCGCTAGAAATAGGTATAATAATTTGGGGAGCAACATCATCTTGATAGCATGGATACACCCTTTCCAAGATATATTGAGGCCCTCCCATCTATCTAGTTCCTGAAAGAGTCCTGAACTTCTCTTTGACCAGGTATTTGTTCAGGCGTCTCAGGTCTAGGATGGGGCGCATCCCCCCTGTTTTCTTTTCCACAAGGAAGTACCTGGAATAGAATCCCTGCCCTTCCTGCCCGGGTGGCACGGGCTCGACCACACTGGCGCTGAGAAGGGCGGAGAGTTCCTCTGCAAGTACCTGCCTGTGATGGGAGCTGAAGGATTGGGCTCCTGGAGGCCAAATTCAGGGTGTATCCGCACCGCACTATTTGGAGAACCCACTGGTCGGAGGTTATCAGAGGCCACCTTTGGTGAAAAACTTTCAACCTCCCCCCGACCGGCAGGCCGTTCGGTACGGACACTTTGATGGCGGTTATGTTCCCATGGATCCAGTCAAAAGCCCGTCCCCGGCTTTTGCTGTGGAGGCGCAGGGGGCTGCTTAGGCGCACGCTGTTGATGGGAACAAGCGCGCTGGGAGTGTCCCTGTGCCTGAGGAGGCCTTCGGGCCGGCTGGGTGTACCTAGGCTTGTTGTAGGCGTAGGGCGCAGCCTGCCTGGCCCGGGAAAAACGTCCACCTGCTGAGGTGGATGCTGAAGGTGCCCGGTGGGAGAGCTTGTTGAGAGCGGTTTCCCGCTGGTGTAGTTGGTCCACCAACTGCTCGACCTTCTCGCCAAAGATGTTATCCCCCCGGCAAGGGACATCCGCCAGTCGTTGCTGGGTGCGGTTGTCCAGGTCAGAGGCATGCAGCCAGGACAGTCTGCGCATCACTATACCTTGGGCTGCAGCTCGAGATGCCAAATCACAGGTGTCATAGATACCCCTGGACAGGAACTTTCTGCACACCTTCAGCTGCCTGACCACCTACTGAAAGGGCCTGGACTGCTCCGGAGGGAGCTTGTCAACCAGGTCCGCCAGTTGCTTCACACTGTTCCGCATGTGAATGCTCGTGTAGAGCTGGTATGACTGGATGCGGGTCACGAGCATGGAAGATTGGTAGGACTTCCTCCCAAACGAGTCCAGAGTGCGAGACTCCCGCCCCGGGGGCACTGAGGCGGTATCCCTCGAACTCCGTGCTCTCTTGAGAGCAGAGGCACCCCCGCGGCTAAAAGACGACAAGGGGACAACTTTTTCTTTTCGTTTTTTTTTTTTTTTTACAGAAGAAGGAAGAAAAAGACGCGAACGTGTTCGTAAAAAGAGAAAAACTCGCGGCTAGGCCGCAATCCAGTTTCCGGGGCTGATAGAGAGAGAGACGGAAACACGTCTCTCTCCAGCGCAGAATCGAAAAAAACTGAGCGGGAACGGTTGCGCACGGGCGGGAAGACGGCCGTGCATGCGCGGTGGGTGTGCCCTGCGTGCGGGACCGCCTGCGGAGTTTTGTTCCGGTTGGTGGGGGCTGCCATGGACGTCAACCCAGTCGTGAGAACAAGCAGCCTGCTTGTCCTCGGAGAAACAGATGTACACAGAGTAGGTATAACTTTTCATAGGTAGAGTGTTAATTGTTATAAATCGTAATCAGTGTGTCATTTGGGGCGGCTGGTTATAGGGACACCCAAGCAATGTTATATTTGTGCAGAGAAAATATGGAGACCTGTATGGTCGAGGGGAGGGGGGGGGGGGGCGAGACCTATATGGACGAGGGGGGAGAAAGAGGGGGGAAGGGGGTGGGGTCAAGACCTGTATGGCCGAGGGGGGGAAGGAAGAGAGCCAGACTTGTACGGCCGGGGTGGGGGAGGGGGGAAGGGAGGCCAGACCTGTACGGCCCGGGGGGGGAAGGGGGGGGAGACCTGTATGGCCGGGGGGGGGGGGGGGGAAGGGGGGCGAGACCTATGTGGGCCGGAGAGGTGGCGGAGACCAGTGTGGCCGGGAGGGACAAAGATTGTTGTGGCTAGGAGGGGGGTGCTGTGAAAATTTGCTCGGATACAAAGGGTGCTGTGAACCAAATAAGTTTGGGAACCACTGTACTAGACCGTAGTGACATATCTGAGTGCAAGGAGTGCAAGAATAATCCTTTTATAAAATTAACAGCTCATGAAATTAACAATGGACACAGAGGGCAAGTGGTTATGCTTATTTTCTTTTCCTAGGATGCCCTGTAAGCCACTATACAATACTTACCCTGACCAAGCATATTTTGCAAGTCCAACCCATGGAGAATCTGAGGAAGCTGATGTTTTGGGCACCACGTTTACTTCTTTTCCACTTTCATAACAAGCCTGGAACACAAAACTCACGTTTATATATTTCAAGTTGGGTTTTTTTTTTTGCCGGGAGGGACGGGGAGGGGAGGGAGGAGCGAGGTGGAAAGAAGGAGGGAGATGGTAGTAAATGCAGCTCTATCATCAAAGGAAGAAGGCATTAAAGTCACCAACTAGAAGCAAAGATTATACACCAGCAAAGATAGACAAGAGTTTGGCAGGAGAAGCAGTACCAAAGGGGAAAGAGAATACACAAATATCTGTAATAGTAGTGTTCAAACCAGTCCTCAGGCCCCCGCCCCAGCCAGTTGGACTTTCAAAACATCCCTAATGAATATGTAAGAGATATTTGCATGCATTGGAAGTGAAGTATGTAAACATTTTATGTATTTATTTGGATTTAGCTTACACCTTTTTCAGTAGTAACTCGATGTGAGTTACATTCAGTTATACTGTGCATTTCCTTGTCCCCTGAGGGCTTACAATCTAAGTTTGTACCTGAGGCAATGGAGGCTTAAGTGACTTGTCCAAGCTCACAAGCAGCAGCAGTGAGGTTCAAACTGGGCTTCCCTGGTTACTCTTAACCACTTGGCTACTCCTCTAGTCAACTATAACGGGTATCTTAAAACACCCAACTGGCTAGAGAGGGCCAGTGGACTGGTTTGAGCCCTGCTGCCCTACATCATACATTCTCCTGATCACTTTACAGCAAAAAAAAAAAAAAAAGTTGCTGCTGGAGGGTTTTACAGCATAGATCGATGGAGCTTCATTCAAGTGCAGCCATCCACACCAGTAACATTTGCATTTATTGTTTTTTAAGGATCTTCCATTTTTCCCCTATGCACAGTACAGCACTGACACTTCTATTAGTAGTCTAAAAAATAAATATTCCCCCCTCCTAGTGATCAATTACACTGCATGATAATTGTTTTTTTATTCATGCAATCTGTCCAGCTAAATAGGTCTTGAAGGTTAGAGCCTACTCTTGCTGCAAAGTCTTCTCTCTAAAATTTATGTCTGGCTTGTTGAATTTGAAATTGCAATGCATTATCCAAAATTTTGGGATATTGCTTGTAGTTTATAGGTTTGCACTTGAGTTCTTATTATAAAGTTCCTTTTCTATTTTTTAATGAAATTTCACTGTATATGCCTTACAACACATGCACAAATGGAAATAAGAACGAACAACGCAAACAAAATCTCTCAAACAATTCTATAATTATTAGTCCACCAATAGTGGATCCAAGATTGGAAATAAAATTAAAGGGAAAATATTCCAGATAAATCAGAAATATTTCAAAAAGCAGTGTGTAAGAGTTTTCAAACTAGCCGGCGGAAGCAGATAACATTCTACTTAACAGTGCCATTGCTACTATAAAGTTTCTTTACATCCATCTTCTTTTTTTTTTTTTGCTTAAGGACATGAGAAATGTTAAATGGTGCTAGCTGTTACACAACTTCATTTTTCTGTTTACAGCACTGAGATCTATTGATTTCTCCTTATGTGTAATATAACAAACCAACAATGCCCATTCCCTTCACCACTAAGAACCTTAAAACATTCATTTCAATCAATCAATCAATCATTTTGTAGTCATGGAAGGCAGAACACCAAGTAATGAAATATGAAGAAGCTATATGAGAAGGAAGCTTAGTCATCTGCAGTAGACACACACTTCTCCATTAGCGCTAGTGCTGGTTATCACAGTCCCTTCCTTTCTGTATAGCCATATGCAGGGTCTGCCACTGATTCTCTGCTCACCTTGCACGTGAAGACTCTATTATCATACTGATGGGAGTATCTACAGCGGCTTTGAGCTTCATGAGGAAGACCTTCTTTTGAATGGTTCATGCTGTTCTTACACCCAGCCCTACAGTGCAAAAGAGAACAGTCATGACATATGCCCCTCAACAATTTATAACAGACCTAACGATTCACTTGACCTATGTGTTACAAAATGGACTCTTCCCGAAGGAGAAAGGAAACATCCTACTCACCCTCATACCCAAAGACGCAAAGAAAATTGGTAGTGAATTAACCAACTACAGGCCAGTAGCATCCTAATTTAAACGCAAAGACTTCCACATCTCAGTTGGTGCATATGGCCGCTTCTACATTTACTTGTTATTCCTGGGCGTCAGTGCTATTCTACTTTTTGTTATATAATTCTTGCATTTATTACTGTTGCACTGTGGTTTACTATCCACTATTTGAAGGGTGATACAGGGCTGGCATAACCCGGTAAGTGCGGTAAGTATGGCAGGGGGGCGCCGACCTCTGGGGGGGCGCCACAAGCCATGCTTACCGCTGTCGGGAGAGGTCCTCACGATCCTCATCTGCCCCGTCCTCAGCTTCCCACAACAGCCCTCCTTTCCTTCCTGCCGCCCTGCCTTTGAAACTTTTATTTTACCTGAAGTCACAGCGCCGGCAATGAAAGCGGCAGGCTCGGCTCCAGCCTTCCCTTTCCTTCTTTTCCCTCTCAGTGTCCCACCCTCGCGGAAAGAGGAAATTACGTCAGAGGAGGGTGGGACACTGAGAGGGAAGGGAAGGAAAGGGAAGGCTGGAGCTGAGCCTGCCACTTTCACTGTCGGCACTGTGACTTCAGGTAAAATAAAAGTTTCAAAGGCAGGGCGGCAGGAAGGAAAGGAGGGCTGTTATGGGAGAAAAGGGTGGGCAGGTGAGGGCTGGGGCTGAACTGGAACTCGGGGGCTTAAAAGGAGGGCAGGTAGGGGCTGGGGCGAGTCACTGGACATGAATGGGATGGGAGGACAGGGCAGAGGAGAATCGCTGGACATGGATGGGATGGGAGGGCAGGGCAGGGGAGAGAGGAGAAATTGCTGGCCATGGATGGGAGGGGAAGGCAGAGGAGAATTGCTGGACATGGAGGGGAGGAGAGGGCAGGGGAGGGCAGAAGAAATGCTGGATATGGATGGAGAAGAAGGCAGGGAAGAGAAAAGAGTTGCTGAACATGAAAGGATAGAGGGGAGGGCAGGAGAAATGCTGGACATGGATGGAGGGGAGGAAAGACAGAGGAGGAGATGCACATGGATGGGGGGGAAGAGAGAGGAGAAATGATGGACATGGATGGAGGGAGGAGAGAAAAAAATGCTGGACGTGGATGGAGGAGAGGGAAGAAAGATGCATGCTGAACGGAGATGACGGAAAGGGAAAAGAGGAGAAAAACTACACATGGATGGTGAAAATAGGTAAAAACTGGAAAAACTCTATACCTCCTCCAGTCAAGTCTGCGGAGGACCCAGCTTTTACCTATGGATGTAGGGCAAAAAATGAAGAAGAAAGAAGGAAAGTAAAGAAATAAATGGAAAGGAAGCCCTGGAAACAGAGTTAAGAGAACAGATAGTGAGCAGCAGAATCAGAGACTGGGACCAACATGATCAGAAAAACAAAGTCACCAGACAACAAAGGTAGAAAAAATCATTTTATTTTCATTTTAGTGTTTGGTATATGTCCAATTTGAGAATTTACATCTGCTGTCTTATTTTGCAATGTATTTCTTTCTGTTTTTCTGGTACTGTGCTGCATGCAGAGTCTAGCTTCTTAGTTCAGTTTAAAATTTGAAGAGGGGATATCTCTGCTCTACATGTGTGACTTCAAGACCAAGTGTCTGAATAGGGATCTGTTTGTTAGGTTCTGAGATTTCTGATAACATATTGTTTCAGGTTTGACAAGACTGTTCTCCCAATTCCTGGTCTGTATGCTAATTTGGTTTGAGTCATTTTGGTTACACTAGAGCTGTAACAGCTTACAGAAATTATTTCTAATGAAAAAAAAAAGTTATTTTTCTTCTCCTATACTGGTGTAATATTTTCAATGATGCCTGTTTATATGCACCATGGCCGGTAAAGGGGGTGTAGCTACTGTAGGGTGTGGCTATTGTAGGGGCAGAGCCACAATGACCCCACCCATGGGTGGGTAAGGGGTGCCGACTAATAGGCTGCAGGAGGGTGCCAGAAACCCTAGCAGCAGCCCTGGGGCAATGGCTATATTGCAAGGAAGGGGTGGGGATTATGCATATTTGTAACGGACAGTGGGATGAATTGAGGTGCCATGTCAACATGGACCAGTCCTTTTGTGGAGGATTTCAGGATTATGTATAGGTGTGGGTTGGAGGTATGGGATTAGAGTGGGGGGGGGGGGGGGGGGGTGGGGGGGGGGGGGGGGGGTGGGGGGGGGGGGAGAAAGGTCTTGCCTCAGAATAAGTGGCATGTGTCTCTCATTATTTTTTCTATTTTTTTCTCTGTTTTCTAGGAGGGGGAGGGGTGGGAGTGTGGACATTCCAATTCAAACACACCATATAGCTACTGGACTTTCGAGGTACCCAGGATGAGTAGAGACGGACATTCTCCCTGGTGTTTGGAATTTTTTTCTCTTTTTCAGATATCTTTCTGGTACTAGGAATAACTTAATAGCTTTAAATTGATATCTTGGAATGTTGGAGGCATTAGCTCTCCCATTAAAGAGAAAAAATTCTAACAGTCCTAAACAGATATCATGCATCTATAGCATTTCTGCAAGAAACACATTTAACCACCACTGAACATAATAAACTGATTAACTGGTGAGTGAGGGCATGCTATGGCTCCCCTGATTTGGGAAAAAGGGCAGGAGTGGTTATTTTGTTAAGTAAAGGGCTGGATGCCACCATACATCAAGTGCTAACGAATAGTGAGGGCAGGTATGTCATACTCTATTTAACTTTTAATAGATATACATACGTTTTTTGTAACATACACACCTCTAATGTTTATGATAAAAAAAAAATTCTATGCCCAACTTCTCCATTCTCTCCAGGAATTTGTCTTCTCCATTTCTTCCGGGGGGGGGGGGGTTGATTTTAATGGGGTGTTTGATTCCTCAATGAACAAGTCAGTGGATCCGGCTGTTGCCCAGACTGATAAAACTAAGGGTGTTCCCATGCTCTGCGATTTGCTGGACTTATTGGATGTGTGGTGAATGCTGCACCCAACTGAACGAGACTACATTCTCGAGCCCATGATTCACAAGCCAGTATTGATTATATTTTACCATCTAGTGATCTTTGAGCCCAAGTAGTGGCAGCAGAGATAGGGCCAAGTGAAATGTCAGATCACTCCATGGTGTGAAATGAATTGCGACTGCCTCGAAGCTCAAATACTTTAGTCCCCTGGAGGTTTCCACTAGAACTTTATAAAGATTCCCAATTACAAATTTTCTTAAAACAAAAGTGGGCTATGTAACCATTCCCATCTTGATACTCCAATTTTATTCTGGGAAACAGTAAAGGTGGTCTTGAGGGGAGACATTATAGCCAAACGTACATTCTATACATATTATTCCCGGAATTGTAGATTTTTCCCAAGCCCATTTAGTAGCGGTTTATGGACTTGTCCTTTAGGAAACCGTCTAACCCCCTTTTAAACTCTGCCAAGCTAACCGCCTTCACCACTTTCTCCGGCAACAAATTCCAGAGTTTAATGACGCATTGGGTGAAGAAAAATTTTCTCCGATTTGTTTTAAATTTACTACACTGTAGTTTCATCGCATGCCCCCTAGTCCTAGTATTTTTGGAAAGCGTGAACAGACGCTTCACATCCACCTGTTCCACTCCACTCATTATTTTATATACCTCTATCATGTCTCCCCTCAGCCGTCTCTTCTCCAAGCTGAAAAGCCCTAGCCTCCTTAGTCTTTCTTCATAGGGAAATCGTCCCATCCCCGCTATCATTTTAGTCACCCTTCACTGCACCTTTTCCAATTCCACTATATCTTTCTTGAGATGCGGCGACCAGAATTGAACACAATACTCAAGGTGTGGTGGCACCATGGAGCGATATAACGGCATTATAACATCCTCACACCTGTTTTCCATACCTTTCCTAATAATACCCAACATTCTATTCGCTTTCCGAGCCGCAGCAGCACACTGAGCAGAAGGTTTCAGTGTAGTATCGACGACGACACCCAGATCCCTTTCTTGGTCCGTAACTCCTAACGTGGAACCTTGCATGACGTAGCTATAATTTGGGTTCTTTTTTCCCACATGCATCACCTTGCACTTGCTCACATTAAACGTCATCTGCCATTTAGCCACCCAGTCTCGTAAGGTCCTTCTGTAATTTTTCACAATCCTGTCGTGAGTTAACGACTTTGAATAACTTTGTGTCATCAGCAAATTTAATTACCTCGCTAGTTACTCCCATCTCTAAATCATTTATAAATATATTAAAAAGCAACGGTCCTAGCACAGACCCCTGAGGAACCCCACTAACTACCCTTCTCCATTGTGAATACTCCCCATTTAACCCCACTCTCTGTTTCCTATCCTTCAACCAGTTTTTAATCCACAATAGGACTTTTCCTCCTATCCCATGACCCTCCAATTTCCTCTGTAGCCTTTCATGAGGTACCTTGTCAAACGCCTTTTGAAAATCCAGATACACGCTGAGGCTCATTTTCAAAGCACTTAGCCTTCCAAAGTTCCATAGAAACCTATGGAACTTTGGAAGGCTAAGTGCTTTGAAAATATGCCTCAATATCAACCGGCTCCCCTTTGTCCACATGTTTGTTTACTCCTTCAAAGAACTGAAGTAAATTGGTCAGGTAAGATTTCCCCACACAAAAGCTGTGCTGACCCGGTCTCAGTAATCCATGTCCTTGGCTGTGCTCTGTAATTTTGTTCACAGAAAGACCCAATGAAGAAGACTGTGTGCATCACTGCGGCTCCGGATGCACAATTTTCTGTCTGCACATTTTCTAAAGCTGCAGTAACTCACTTGTCATTAGTTTACTGCAGTAGAAGTGATTATTTTTAACCTGTGCACTGATTTTCAGCACACATTCTTAACACACAGCTTATTACATTGGCTCAAATGAGTTCAATTACTCTCCCCCACCCTTATTAAATTTGCCACTATCTCCATGAGATTAAGTTCCTTATAAGATTTAGGTATCTACAACAGAACCAACAAAGTAACAGTGCTGTATTCTGGAGGACAACCACTTACCCACAACTAAGGCAGATTGAGGAGCAGGTAAAGTATTCATCCGGGAAAAAACAACTGTGAGCCATCTGATCATCTGGGATCTCTCCACTGAAGCGGTCACTTAAAGCCTGAAAGAGAAAGAGCAAGAAATCCCAAGATCAATATTGACAAGACAACAAAGTAAAGCTGCTATTGGAAAACTTTACATTTCTGAAAAGATATTATTATACGGAAGGGCCTGCATGGAATTCATGAGTGCAATACCAAGTGGGAAAAAGAAGAAATCAGCCAAATAGACCACATAAAATATATTTAAGAAAAATGACTCCGATACTCTCTCCTATTCTTCTATATGGGCTAACTCAGCAAGAAAACAGAATGTGGAAAGGGAAATTGGCATGGTACAAGATAAACAATGTATTGAACTAGTGTTTCTTTTACTAGCAAAGAAAAATATGAGGCAATGTAACATTTACTGCATCAACTACATATTACCCAAGTCAGAAGACAAAAACATGCTGTCCTCACATATAGCCAAACGTCTTTTGACCTACAACCCTACTTACAAAGATTTTTCCACAGACATAAAATTGCATATCCAAGTCCACTCCATTTTTCAGTTCTTGCCCATGCCAAAACAAAATAGACTTTCAGAATTAAATTGTCATCTTTATCTTCTGCCATAATGGTTCAGTTGTCATGAAGTTAGATCAAATGTCTGGATAACAAACTCCCTCCCACAGTCCCAGGAATTGTAGAATTGACCCTGAATATCGCTCAACTACTGAATACATTAGTACATTGCAAGTTACATATAAAAAATAAGTTCACAGCTTATGAAGTGTAAATTATCAAACTCAAAAGTGCATTTTTATTACATGGAAACATTTTACAAAAATACAAAAACTAGGATGGTTATCAATGATTTCTCTCAACAGAGGAAAAGCAATGTCACATGATTATTATTAATTAAAAAAAATCCCACAACAAAAAGATCTTGATATGGACCCTAAATGTCAACTGATTGCAAAAAAAAAACAAAAAAAAAACAAACAGAAAACAATTCACACTAACAGGAAAGACTTCAAAATCTCCACTGCCTTATGCACTTCTCCCTGACCTTCATAACAAAATATTTGGTAAAATGAACTGCACATAAATTTAAGTTATGCCACAAGTCATGAGTAACAGATTCAAGGCTTAGTTCTCCTACCCCTATCCCCCCCCCCCCCCCCCCCCCCAACCCAGGTCAAGCATCTTGTCTCCTATACAACAGGGCAAGGAATTTCTAAGCCTGCCCCTCATGACAGATCAATATAGAATTATTCATGCCTTATTTGCATGTCAAGCACCTTAGCATGTGGCCACCACTACAAAGATTTTGAATGACTCACCTTCAGCGCTTTATAAATCACACCTGGTTGGCGAGGAGAACGTGTAGTATTGTTCTCAAGATGTTGCTCCACAGCCCGCCTCAACCCTGAAAAGTCTGTTGGTGGGTTATATGTCCGTGTTCCTTTATAATCAATAGAGCTGAAGGCTTCAGGGAAGCGGCTAAGTTTCCGGAATCTTTCTTGGATGAGTTTTTCTGGCATCTCTGAGGGGTGTTCTGTACATTTTTCACAAAAGGACAGGCACAATAAGAAACATTAATTAATAATAATTTGTAAAAGGGTGAATTGAATAGGGTAAAATTAGCCTATTCATTTAAATGGGTGGATAAGTATACATTACCTCAGGGTTAACATAACTACGAAACATTCTAATCTCTTTGTAGCAAACTACCCTCAGTTGATTCACAAGATTAAATTAGATTTGGAGAAAGGGGATTCCCTTTTTCTTTCTTTGTTTGGTAGAATTGATGCTGTAGAAATGAGTATTTCACCTAGACTTATGCACTTATTCCAAATTTTACCCAATTCACCCCCCCCCCCCCCAAAAAAAAGAAAAATGTTAATCTACTCTACAACAGTGCTTGGCCAAATATACTATAAGCTGAAATTTTTGGGACCCAAAAAAAAAGCCCCAGAATTGGAGTCTCCGCTTATAGTTAAGTCTATGCTTTCCCCCTCCTCCATGGTAGCTTCTCTCTCACTTTCCGCTCCCCCCTGCCGCCACCACGGTTACTGGTATTTTTTTTAAAGTTCCTTCCTGGCTGCTGCTACCACTGCTGCCAACAAAAGATAAGGCAAGTTGGGCTGGTATGGGGCCTTGAGCATCTGCAAATGCTTAAGGCCTCTCCGAGGTGACAGGAGCCGGAAGGACTTGAGCATGTGCAGATGCTCAAGGTCCCCACACCAGACCAGCTTGCTTTGTCTTCTGTCAGCAGTGGTGGTAGCATCAGCCAGGAAGGCGGCAAGAAATGGGTGGGAGAGCGGGCTGCGAGAGAGAACAGTCACTGAAGGGGGAGAGGGGGAGAAGTGGCAGTACTTGAATATAAGCCCCTGCAGCTTATACTCAAGTTAACAGATTTCCCCCTTTTTCTGGGGAAAAACTTAACTCAGCCTATACAGATAGGCTTATATTCAAATGTATATGGTATATTTGGAATAATAAATCTCCTTGGCTTTCTAAGAATATACTGTATCGTGGCAGAAAGAAGGAAAGTCTGGGGGTACCTAATCTTGTTCTGTATTACAGGATTACTCCTATAGCTGGTAATTCCCTTTCTCTCTCCCCCAGGGTTGGGCTCTAGTGTGTTTAGTAAATGGGGAACATTGGGACTATCTTGTTGTGGTAAGTTATTCAATGACAATATTGTTGTCTCCTTTGAATCTTTGCAACATACATATCAGCAGCCCCCTCAGGACAGATGCTCTTATCTGCAACTATTACATTTATTATCTGCCCCATTTTAGAAGAGATCTGTGAGGACTTTATAGGAACCAAATGTCTATATAGACATGTAAAGGATGGGCTGCCTATCCCCATATTTCAGAGACTTCAAAGGGAGACGGAACTAGGGACTATGAGAGGGTTTGGCTTAAAATGGAGTCTGCCCTATCTAGGGTTTTAAGGGCTGCTAATGTGCAGGAGAACAGTACTAAAGTCATGTATCTTTGGTACTTGGTTCCAGAAAGGCTTAATCAACAGCTCCCTGTGGTTCCACTACTATGATGAATGTGGTGGTCCTGTTGTAAGATTATGGTACACTTGTACAATGGAAAGATTAACAGCTGAACATAATAAGGTATTGCCTAAGTGGGAAAGGTATGTAGACCTTTCCTCAGCAAAAATCAGTAGTGGTTAAGCTTTTCTCTATTATATTTTAAGTAATGTCCCTTGTATGATATTAGTATCTGTTGAATACCTTCAGTCATGGCTAAAAGTTTGCATTCAAGTAGTATTCAACTGTACTACACTGGGTTCTTGATTACTAATATTGTTTTGGAATACTTTGGGCTATAGTATTTGTTTTGGGCTAAATATTTCCTTTTTGTAACAGTTTCAGCAATCTTTTTAATAAATCTCACTTAGAAGGTAAGAATTTGATGGGGTATTTTCATAGTTACATGTTGAATTTTGATTTCCTGCAAGAAAAGTATGCGCCACCTTACAATATTCCTACTTGTATAAATTTTTGTATAATCAAACTTTTGTTGTTTGTCAGTATATAGATAGCAGTCACAGCTAGGAATGATAAAAGAGGTTTAATGATCTTAGACAACTACATTAGCATTGTTTGATTAATTTGACTGCAACAAAGAATCAGATCCATTAAAATTTAATACAGAGTTGAGTAAAAAAAATCTATTGTGTTAAAGAAACAAACAGTATACATTATTGTATTCACCAAGTGCAACAAAAAGAAAATCTAAGGCATCTTTACAATGTCTACTTATAATATATTGTATATATTTGGTTTTGATTTGCTTCAGGTTTTCACTTGCATACAGCAGCACGGGGTACATGGGAAAGAGCTTATCCCAGAGAAACGTGCACAGATCATAATTCTGTACAAAGAAAAGATATTACTAAGAACAATTACAAAGAAGTTCAAAGTTGCTCATTCAACTGTCATAGCAATGGTCAGACAAAATGAAGAGCTGAACAGTTTTCCGTCTCTGGCATGCTCAGATTGACCAAGAGTTACAGATGTATGAATGGACAATGTGATCATAGAGGCAACTAAACATTCCCCAAGAGCATCATCAAGTGTTGTTAGAGACAGAATTACAAGTAGTCCACTAAAGAAACCAAGCAACAGGACATTATGTGAGAGATTATTTGACTTCAATCTTATCAGCCTGCTCGAAAACCGAAGTTGTCTGCCAAAAATATCAAAAATCAGCTTGCTTTCTGTCAGAAGTGCAAGCAGTGGACAGCTAATCAATGACAGTGAATTATGTTTTCAGACAAAAGTATTTTCACTAAGATTCTGTAAACACGTAAGGAGACCTTTAAATCAGAGACATAACCCAAGGTATGTTACACCCACAGTGAAACAAGCACCAAAGGTTATGGTTTGCAGTGCAGTATTAGGATCTGGTCTAACAGGGCTGTGGATTATGCCAAAGAATGCCACAATCAACAGAACTGTTTATTTGAATGTTTTGAAGGAGAAACTGCCAACTTTATGCTAATTCACAAAATAACCCATTTCCAACAGGATGGTTCATGAACAGATACAACTGATAGAACCTTGGCTGGGCAACAGCCCAGATTTAACATTATTGAAAATGTGTGAACCATGATGAAGCAGAAGTGGCCATACACAATCCAACTCTGAAGCAGACCTTAATACACTGGATCAAAGCTGTGTGGACTCAGGAGGTAACGCCAGAATTCTGCAGAAAACTGGCCAGATCAATGCCAGAAGTATGTAGATAGTTATTACGAACAAAGGAATCACTGTAAACGCTGATATCTAGCAGAAAATGTCTGCAATTACTTTAGATGCTAAATACAACAGAGACAATTTATAACTTTAATATCTGATTTGTTTCATGTTTATTTGGTTAAATATCAGTCATAAATAATAAAAACCGGTGGTGGTCACAAACTTTTGGCCATGACTGTACATATGTACAGTTTGTTGTGTTATATTCTGTATTCTTGTTCTCTCGTTCTTGGAGGCAGGGGTGAAGCTAGGGTTCCCCTCCTTTTCTTTTGTATGTTTTATCAGTTTTTATGAGGGGGGGAGGAATTAAAGGCTGCAAATATGTCTCAGGTGCATGGCTACGTCATGTGTATATAATAGCTTGTGGGACATTCTTGATATTCGTTTAATTTGCTAGCACTTGCCTGTTTTGGGATTTTAGCCTGGTTTTACTCTGGAGTCATATTTGTTCTTGTGTCTGTTTTGTTCTCAATAAACTCTCTAAACGTTAAAAAAAAAACATTCATTTTACATGTATCATTTAAGAAGGTTACTTCATTTTGTTACAGTTTTCAGAAATAGGAATCTTATCTTACTAGGGAAAGCAGAGAAAGCTGTTCATTAAGTTGTATTTAAAACTCTTCAAGTTACATTTTGCCTAAGAGAACCCACAAAGAAAAGGAGAAAACAATTTTAATTTCAATGCAATAATAGTTTATACATGCATAAGTACCCCCAAGATAAATTTAAGTTATAGAATGTCATACATGCAGTCTGTGATACGGAGATTAGTCTAGCACGCTAATCAGTCAATAATACAATATAGTATAGGGATAGTTCCTTCCTTTAATTATTTTATATACCAATACCCTAATTTATAAGAGCTGCACACTCTCCCCATGAATAATCTCAATTTGCACATGCAATTACAGTATCCCCAATCCATCAAATATAGAATTATATTCTAGCTTCATTTTGGGTCTCCAAGTGGACCCAAATATTTCTATATGGAGAGAATTATATCTGTAATAATTTCCAATCCTTTTTCTCATCTGTTAATCTACCTCATCATGTATTATGAGAACGGAATCCTTGCCATACCACAATCCTATATTTAGCAATGACTGCCAATCCTGATTACCCAGCTGTGGAACTTGACCAAGAAAAATTCTTGTTCTACTATGCATGCACACATGATTACTTAGCAGTGTCACAAAGAGATTTATGATGCGCTTTCCCTGTACTTCAAGGAAGGAATGTCAGCATGACTATGTGATGTAAGCTGACAAAGTCAACCAGGTTCTAGAATTATTTTAATCATTATGAAACTAATTTCAGACACTCTTTAAAATATAAGACTATGGTATGCCCCTCACAACTTTAAATGTCATCCTTTTCCCAAAATCTGCACACAGTAAAGTGCATGGTTTTGTTTTTTTCATACACACGTGGAAGTAGAACACACTGTACCTCATCTCTGAAGACTGGATTCCAATATGGCTTGGAAAACAAGTAAAACAGGTTATATAGGTCAATATTCAGTGTCACTGGATATACAAGTAAAACTTGTACATATAATTGTATATATCGATATACACAAACACCGAATATTAGGACTTCTACCTATAAACTACACACAGGAGCCCCACCAAATGTCCACACAATATAAGTTAGCAAGATACGGCCTCCAAAACTGAACACAATACTCCAGGTGGGGCCTCACCAACGACTTATACAGGGGCATTAAAACCTCTTTTCTTCTGCTGGTCACACCTCTTTCTATACAGCCTAGCAACCTTCTAGTTATGGCCACCGCCTTGTCACAATCCACATGTATACCCTGGAGGAAAGGAGAAACAGGGGTGATATGATACAGACGTTCAAATATTTGAAAGGTATTAATCCACAAACGAACCTTTTCCGGAGATGGGAAGGCGGTAGAACTAGAGGACATAAAATGAGATTGAAGGGGGGCAGACTCAAGAAAAATGTCAGGAAGTATTTGTGTGGGATAAACAAAGGAATCCTGTTCAGAAGGAATGGATCCTCAGAAGCTTAGCCGAGATTGGGTGGCAGAGCCAGTAGGAGGAGGCGGGGCTGGTGGTTGGGAGGCGGGGCTAGTGCTGGGCAAGACTTCTATGGTCTGTGCCTGAAAATGGCAGATACAAATCAAGGTAAGGTATATACAAAAAGTAGCACATATGAGTTTATCTTGTTGGGCAGACTGGATGGACCATGCAGGTCTTTTTCTGCCATCATCTATGTTACTATGTATAAGTTATATGTTTAGCTTAGATACCCCAGGTTATACCTGATTTTCCATGTCTGAACCAAAACACACAGTCTTAGACGTGTAGGCACTGAATAACATGTCTAGGTCAGTGGTTCCCAAACCTGGTCCTGGAAGCCCCCTAGCCAGTCAGGTTTTCAGGATATCCACAACGAATATTCATAAGTGAGATCTGCATGCACTGACTCCACTGCATGCAAATCTCTCATTAATATTCATAAATGTATAGCATAAATGTATGTGCCTCAACTTCCGGTGGAGCTGCTAGGCAAGATGGCCACAAAACACTGAACTATCAATTGTCAGCTGCTGAACAACCAGCACTCGTTACCAGACAAAATGCAGGCAGAAAATTTTTGATGTGGACTTCGTCACTTAGCAGTACAGAAAGGTGCAGCCCCCAAGAAAACAGGCCATCGGTTCTGCAATAGACTGTGCAAGAGCATATTTCCCAGGGGCATTGCAAGAAGCCCTTAACAACAAGGAAGGCATCTTCATAGTGAATATATGAAAGAGGCTCCAGCGAGACTCCTGATATATATATTTTTAAAAATATATATCATGTAAAGCCTGAATTACCTTTGAGAGCTTGGTCATCTTAAACAAGTATCCTGCAAACTTGTCACTGCATGGTCTCACCACAGCGTATCTTTCCAGTCCTTAAAGTGGGGCAGAGTGTAGCCAGAATTGCAGGAACCTACACGGTGGACCTTTTACATTGACTGTGTTAACCAGGGGAGAGTTTTCAATATTTATTACCTCTCTATTACATAGATATTTGCTAACTTGGACAACAAGAAGTTTTGAATATGCTCTGGAAGTAATCGAACTGGAGGACTGCTGAATTTTAACTGTATGAGGGCATCCCATTCCCCAACTTATTTTTTTTTTTTAATTATTTTAAATTACACAATCACATCACCAACGAATGCAACTAAAAAAATTAGGCAAAATATACAAAAGCGTAAAATATCAGGAAAATATATTCAAACACTACGTCCACTACAAAAAATAACAGGAGCAAGATATAAAGAAAGGAAATACCTATATCAAGAGGAAATGTAAAAAAAATAAAAAATAAAAAAATAAGGCTGCAGCCAGTTATAACAGTACACCCTAATCATCTATAGGAAGCCATGTCTGTACTTTCAATTCTTCCTTGGAAACCACAAATTCTAATAATTTGGGGGGTAATTTTGATAAGGCAAAGACAAGGAAAAACAAAGCAACAAAATCATACCCAGGGCCTGCACCCTAGGGTGCAGAGCCAAAAATTCTTGGTGTCGTCTCTGGTTATTTCTCAAAAGATCAGGAAAATTCTTCTCTTGGAACCCATAAATTCACAATAAATATATAAAAAATATAATTGTAGAATTGTGTACCTGTCAGGTTCTAATGCAAAATTCCCCAAAAATATCGACCAAAGATGATGATTCCACAAAGTTGGTTAAATTTGCCTCCTGTAGACCAGACCCACCTTTACTGCCTGGCAAAGCCAGGTATTGAGCTCTCACTAAGGGTGGCAAAGTTTCAGATGAAAATTTAAGCACTTCTCTGAAGTACATCTTGGCCATATCAATATCAACAGGAACAATTAAGGGCAACTTTGGAAAAACTCAAATCTCAGAGTTTTTTCTCAAACCATTTGCATAAGAACATAAGAGTAGCCATACTGGGTCAGACCAATGGGCCATCTAGCCCAGTATCCTGTTTCCAACAGTGGCCAAACCAGGTCACAAGTACCTGGCAGAAACGCAAATTGTGGCAACACTCCATGCTACCAATTCCAGGGCAAGCAGCTGCTTCCCCTTGTCTGTCTCAATAGTAGACTATGGACTTTCTTTCCAGGAACTTGTCCAAACATTTTTTAAAACAAGAAACGCTAACTGCTGTTACTACATCCTCTGGCAAAGAGTTCCAGAGCTTATCTATTTCTTGAGTGAAAAAATACTTCCTCCTATTTGTTTTAAAAGTATTTCCATTTAACTTCCTTGAGTGTCCCCTAGTCTTTGTACTCTTTGAACAACTAAAAAACAATTTTATTGATGACAAACAGAATAGATACAACCATCAGCTAGGAACACAGAAAGTTAAGTAAAAAATGAGCACATGTGAACAGTAGTATGGTATCTGTCATTAAACTTTAGACAATCCATATCTCCTTACCCATCGCCCAACCCTTCCCTAACTCTTCAAGAAGGTAAGATAATAAGGTAATAAGGAATGAAAAAACATACAGTAGATATTAAGTATGTGTTATTGATGCACAAACCGAAAGGGTGTACTCTTACCCCTTCCAGCAGTGCCTTAAAGACTCAGAAACACACAAACACACAAAAAAAGCTCTCATCCAGGCATGTGCGGTATGGGAAGGAGCTTCCATAACACCCCCCCCCCCCATGAAAACAAAGGTAGAAAAAAAAAAGAAGAGAACACAGAAGAAAGGTTCTCTCTCCTTCTCCCCCTTATATCCATCCTCTCACCTCCTCCCCCCCTCTTCTCTCGCCTTCTCCCCTCTCTTAAAACGTATTTAAAATCAAACTTCTAGCCTTGTGTGGGAAAGACTGAATATATAATCCCATATCACCAGAAACATTTTTTTCTGTTTAGGGGTATGTTTGGTTGTCTCTGCTCCAGTAACATCAATGCACACCTGCGGTTTCTCCAGGCCCAGAAACAGGGTGTCGTTTAGAGGTCTGCATGGGAATGGGGTTTGCGGGGATCCCGCAGAATCCGCGGGAATCCCCTCCGGGTCAGCAGGAGTGCCAGGGGGACGGAAATAAACATGCGGGATTCCCGTGGGGATGGAGGATGTTCTGGCGGGATTCCCGTGAGGACGCACGCACATACCTTTGTTTTAGTGGTCGGAAACCAAGCTCTCCTCCAATACGAAAAGAAGGGTGCCCTCAATTGCCCCGTCGCAGGGACGGACAAATACCAAAGGGGTTGTCGGGCAGAGCAAAGGCATGGATGTCCTTCTCGGAGAAACGTCCATTTTGGGCGTCCTTTGCTCCATCGCAGGGACGGCCAAATTTCAAGGGGGTGTTGGAGGCATAGCGAAGGTGGAACTTGAGCGCCTAACACTTAGACATCCTTCATCCATAATCTAAAAAAAAAAAAAAAAAAAAAAGGACATCCCTGACAAGCACTTGCACATTTTCACCCGGGTCTCTCTATGTCTCAACTGAAGTTCAACACGTGCAGGAGATTTGCTCAAGTTGTATGTAATGAGCCTTCCAGGCACTGCCAGACCTCGGTATCCACAGAAGAGAACTGCACAGAGGTGAGCTCAGCTGACTACTTTTATTTTTTATATGTGTATAGGCAGTTTATTTCTCTCATGATGGGAACTGGCTGTTTGTGAGCTGTTTTACTGCAGCTAAAGCATTAGCATACCCACTTGTTTCTTTTGTTGAGGGCATTGTGCTGTTTGGGTGACCAATAATTCTATTTTAGTGTCGAAAAAACTTCAGTTTGTTTTATGTATTTATTGCTCTTTTTCTAAGATTCAGTATATTAATGAGTGAAGAAATATTTTCTCTGATTCGTTGTAAATGTATTACTCTGCATTGTGTGTCCCCTGTCCACTCCACTCAGTACTTTATACTTCCTTTTTTTATGGGGACAGGTGGGGATAGAGCAGATCACTCACAGGGACGGGTTAGATTCTGGTGGGGATGAGCGGGGACGGGTTTGATTCCGGCGGGGACGGATTTGATTCCGGCGGGGACAGGCAGCGATGGGTCGCATTTCTGTCCCCGTGCAACTCTCTAGTGTCGCTTCACCTATCCATACCCCTAAAATAATTCACTTACCTGGGGCTACTGCCTTAGAAAAGAAAAACATGATGACAATTAGAAATATGAAATGGGAAAATTAGGTTCTTACCTTGGTAATTTTCTTTCCTTTAGTAATAGCAGATGAATCCATTACAAGTGGGTTGTGTCCATCAACCAGAAGGGGGAGATAGAGAGCACTGAAAAACCATAGTGCCTCATGGCCAGCTAGCTCCATCTGCCTCTTCAGTATTTGAAACTTCCAAAGCAGTTTGACACCGCAAAGCATAATAACATGAACTTTCCTCACAGCGGATGAACGCCCCAGAACAGGAGCAACAATTCCAAGGAGGGACGAACTCAACCTACTGTAACAGAACAGAAATCCTGAAGACTGTTTTCCAACTTCTCCCAATGAGGGAACATATCTACAGGAAAAACTGAACATAAAATTAACAGTCACATAATGAACCACTGAGGGAGGGCTCATGGATTCATCTGCTATGACTAAAGGAAAGAAAATTACCAAGATAAGAACCTAATTTTCCCTTCCTTGTCATCAAGCAGATGAATCCATTACGAGTGGGATGTATCAAAGCAATCCCTAGATAGGGTGGGAACAAGCCACACCACGCGCCAGCACTTGTGCTCCAAAATGCGTGTCTCTCCTGGCAGCCACATCCAGCCTGTAATGTCGAGCAAAAGAGAGCTTAGAAGCCCACGTCGCTGCACTGCTATCTCTTGAAGAGAGAGTGCTCCAGTTTCAGCCCAGGAAAAGTAAATTGCTTTTGTGGAATGTGCCTTAAAGGCTTCAGGCGGAGGCCGGCCAGACAGCAAATATGCTGAAAAAATAGCTTCTTGAGCCAACGGGCTATAGTGGCCTTAGACCCTGGAGACCCTCTGCGCGGACCTGACAACAAAAGGATGGTCAGAGGTCCTGAAGGCATTTGACTTGCGCAGATATTGCAACAGAGCCCTTCGCACATCCAGAAGGTGCAACTGCTCAAATGATTCTGGAAATTCCTCTTTAGAAAAGGAAGGCAGGAAAATAGGCTGGTTTAGGTGAAACGCTGAAACCACCTTAGGCATGAAGGAAGGCACCGTACATACCATAAACTCCGGACTCTGAGAATTGCAGAAATGGGTCTTGACAGGACAGTGCCTGGAGCTCAGATACCCATTTCGCCGATGTAACTGGCCAGCAAAAAGACCGTTTTTAAGGTCACATCCTTCTCCGAAGCTCGCCTAAGCGGCTCAAAGGGTGAACACTGAAGGGCCTTTAAAACTAACCCCAGGTTCCAGGCCAGACAGGGAGTCCGCACGGGAGGACGGAGCCAAAGCACCCCTCTGAGAAACAGTGCCATATCCGGGCAACCAGCCAGAGAGAGGCCAGCGACCTTCCCTTAAAAACATGCTAAGGCTGCCACTTGAACACGCAGGGAATTATAGGCCAAGCCTTTTTGTAAACCATCCTGCAAAAAGTCAAGTATCGGCGAGACAGAAGCCTGCATGGGTGTGATCGCTTTAGAAGCACACCGAGCCTCAAATTGGCACCAAATCCTGGCATAAAGCACGGAAGTGGAACGCTTGCGGGCCTGTAGGAGAGTGGAAATGACTTTACTGGAATAACTCGTCTCTCAATTGCGCCCTCTCAATAGCCATGCCATAAGACCAAAGCGGCAGGCGTCCTCCATGGTTACCAGTCCCTGTGACAACAGATTCGGTACCAGAGGTACCGGCCAGGGAGCCTTTACCAGCATCCGCCGGAGGTCCGCATACCACGGCCTCCTGGGCCAATCCAAGGCAATGAGAACCACCTCTCCTGATGTAGCCGAATCTGCAGGAGAACTCGCCCTATCAAGAGCCACAGAGGGAACACATACAGGAGGCCAAGAGGCCAGGGTTGAGCCAAGGCATCCAAACCCGCCAAGCGAGGATCTCTCCGTCTGCTGTAAAAGCACAGGACTTTGGCATTTGCACTTGAGGCCATAAGATCCGCTACGGGCGTCCCCCATTTGGGACAGATCTGCAGGAATACTTCGTCTGCAAGTTCCCACTCCACTGGGTCGATTTGATTCCTGCTTATATAATCGACTTGCACATTGCTCTGACCTACAATGTGAGCTGCTGACAGAAACTGCAGAAGTAGCTCGGCCCAGTGGCATATCTGAGCGGCCTCTGCGGCCAGTGTTTGACACTGAGTGCCGCCTTGTCGATATATGTAGGCCACTGCTGTTGTGTTGTCTGACAGAACTCTGACAGCCAATCCTTCCAGGGTCAATTGAAAGGCCAGAAGCGCCTGAAATATCGCTTTCAACTCCAAGCGACTGATGGACCACGCCGACTCCTCGGGTGTCCAGAGACCCTGGGCATGCCTTCCCCGGCAATGTGCACCTCAGCCCTTCAGGCTGGCATCTGTTACCACCAGGCAACAATCGGGGAGCGATGGCGGCATTCCTCATTGCAACATGCTGTCTGAGAGCCACCACTCCATACTGAGCTGGGCCGCAGGTAGCCACGTGAGTCTGCATTGATAATCCTGAGATACTGGAGACCATCGTTGAAGAAGGGAACACTGCAGAGGTCTCAGGTGCACTCTCGCCCATGGCACCACTTCTAAGGTGGCCGTCATCGACCCCAACAGCTGGACTATGTCCCAAGCTCGCGGGCGAGGCATCCTCTGGAGCAGACGGACCTGGTTCTGAAGCTTGCACCGCCTTTGCTCGGGTACGTATGCATACCCCGAGGCTGTGTCGAAACGGACCCCCAAATATTCTAGAGATTGAGAGGGGGTCAGGTGACTTTTGGCTAAATTGACGATCCAGCCCAGAGATTGCAGTACTGAGACCACTCTGGCTGTAACACGATGACTCTCTTCTGCCAAGTCCGCTCTGATGAGCCAGTCGTCTAGGTACGGGTGAACCCTGATACCCTCTCCCCTGAGAAAGGCAGCTACTACCACCATTACCTTTGAAAAGGTTCAGGGAGCTGTGGCAAGGCCAAAAGGCAAGGCCCAAAACTGGAAATGTTTTCCCATCACCGTAAAATACAGAAACCTCTGGTGCGGGGGCCAAATCGGTATGTGCAAGTAAGCTTCTTTCAGGTCCAGAGACGTGAGAAACTCTCCTGGCTGTACTGCTGCAAAAACATAGTGCAGGGTTTCCGTGTGAAAATGCCGCACTCCCAGAGACTTGTTGACTTCTTTTAAGTCTAGGATTGGCCAAAAAAAACACAAAGTAAATGGTGTAACGGCCAGAGCCGAGTTCAACGGGAGGCACCAGGCACACCGCCCATAGGTGAATCAAGCCTTGTAAGGTCTCTTCTACTGCCGCTCGTTTGGCGGCAGAACCGCATCGGGACTCCACAAACACGTCTCATATCGGGGCATTGAATTCCATGCTGTAGCCATCTCTGATCAGGTCCAAGACCCACTGATCTGAGGAAATCTTGGCCCACTCCTCGTGAAAAAGGTAAAGTCGTCCTCCTATAACAGGGAGCGAGGAGAGGGCCGGCGCACCATCATTGAGAGGGTCGCCCTTGAACTCCAGGCCTTGAGCCAGCTGCTGCGGAACGCTTGTCTGAGGGAAAGGAGTTCCTCTGCTGAAAACGGGCACGAGAAGTGAACCCAGCAGAACGCCCTGGGCGGTACCTTCGAGCTTCTCTGAAGCAAGGTCTGTAAGAGGAGGGAACCACCTGACCCTTGGAGGAAGGCCGCGGCCTGTCCTCGGGTAAGCGCTGGGGTGTAGCATCCCCCAAGCCTTTAACAATGTTCTCCAACTCCTCACCAAATGGGAGAAGGCCTCGAAAGGGCAACTTCACCAACCTTTGCTTACAGGCCATGTCAACCCCCAAATGCCGTAGCCACAACAGGCGGCGAGCCGCCACCGCCACAGCCATCTGTTTAGCAAAAGCTCTGACCAGATCATAGTCAGCCAAGAAAGACAAGGCCGACTCCATCCGCGGTGCCACCTCTGCAAGGGGCTCCGCTCCATCTCCGGGCTGTTCCACTGCCTGTTCTAACCAAGCAAGGCAGGCTCGGGCAGCGTAACAGCTGCATGCAGACGCCCATAAGGATAGGCCTGAAATCTCAAAGGACCACTTTATAGCTGATTCAAGGCGTCGGTCCAGGGCAACTCCTCCTTCAACTGGGAGGGTAGTCCTCTTTGTCACAGCTATGACTAGGACATCCACTTTAGGCACAGTTAAGCGTGCCAAATTCTCCTCACTTAGAGGGTATAATTGCCCCATAGCCCTGGCAACTTTCAAAGGCACCTCGGGGTCAGCATTGAGCTAAAATAAGCTCTTGGATGGAGTCATACAAAGGAAAGGCTCAAGCAGGCTTCTTAGTACTTGCCATCCTCGGATTAGCAGAGGAGAGCTCAGCACTCACAGGATCTTCAATAGAGAGGGCCTGCAGTGCGGAAGGATCATCCGGATCCAGTGGCAATCCTGCACCTTCCTCTGGCTCTCCAGACCACGAGGGCCTGCCAGACCCCTCGACTCCTCACATCCCGACCACGGGGAGGAAAACGGGGGTGCGCCACTCTCTGAAGGGGAATCCACCCTTCTGCGCTTGTCCTGCGGTCATTTGACAGGGGAAAACGCACCTGACGGTAATTCAAGGCCGGGCTCTACTGGAGGGGGACACAGGCAGCCGGGCCGATTGAGACCCCTGCAGGAGAGCTCTTTTTAACATAATGCTTTATGCAGCAGCAAAACAAATTCAGGGGAGAATGGCTCACCCTGGCCTCCTGGTTCCAGTCTAGGGGAAATGGCTCTCATATTAGCCTCCATTCGAGCTCCCCTCCAGGTTCACACCTCTCCGCCTCAGCGGGGGTCGTACCATGCTGTTCCAAAATGGCGCCCGCTGCCAGCTCCACGGAGCGGGAAGAAACCTCGCTCGCCATGCTCGGGCCGGCTCTGACGTCAGAAGAGCACGATTTACAGAGCCCTGCTGCTGATCTGTGCTTGCCACAACAGGAACAGTGCTTTACAACCTCTGCAGCCATCGCTGAAAATTCAAAATGGCGGATTCGCGCCAAAACCGCCCCAAACGCGGGCCCACCCCGGAGGAGCTTCAAAGTGCTCTTACCTCTCCGGATCGAGTCGACAGAGTTCCGATCCGCTGCACAAACTGAAGGAAAGCCTCTTTTCTTGGATTGCAGCACTACAGCGCGAAGCAATTTTTTTTTTTTTTTGACGCTGTGAGGAAAGTTAGAGGCAACAGCGCAGGAGGCAACTTTTTCCACTCCGGAGGATCAGTAGCGTGGGAAAGGCAGTGAAGGGCGAACCTATGTGCCTGCATCCACAGCGTGGGCAAAGACAGGGACAGGGCTTGCCTATGTGTCTACATCCACATCGGGGGCCGGGTAAGGCAGGGAAAGGGCGTACCTATGTGCCTTTAAAGTGGGCACCATCAGCCACAACAACCCTGCTACAACTGGCAACAGCACAGGAGCCACCCCAGGCAGATTTCTGAAGGAGCTTGAACAAGCTGCATCCACCCTGCTGGGGAGATAGAGAATACTGAAGAGGAAGATGGAGCTAGCTGGCCATGAGGCACTATGGTTTTTCAGTGCTCTCTATCTCCCCCTGCTGGTTGATGGACACAACCCACTCATAATGGATTCATCTGCTTGATGACAAGGAAGCTTCATATTTATCTAAGAGCAATCCTGCTGGCGTGAATGGCAGAGAACAGCACAAGAGTCCATCAAAATAATGTAAAATGGACTTCCAGAATAGTTTTACCATTGGACATCCCCTGAAAGCATGGAAAAAAAAGAGTTATGACCCTGATTACATTTCTGACAGATTGATGTTTCCACCCTACCGCTTAAACACTTGCTCCTGTGTAAAATAAGCCCTATGTAAAATGCGAAACCAACATTCTTGCAATTCAGCACTTACTGATATTTCAGGTATGCTTTTAATCAATTTGATTAAGTCTAATGAGGGGGCAGGCAATCCAGAATCTTAACTCCACTTATGAATTAGATCCTCTCGAGACTGGGCAGGAGAGACTAATTCTCTGTGAAGGGAAAAGATCGACAAGCCTCCATCTTGAAACTTATCAAAAATTCCTGTAGAAGAAAGACCCAAAGAGGCCTGAATCCAAAGATTGAATATAATGTTGTAAATGTCAATATGCTAGAAAATGCTTCAATTCCACCACTCCCCTATTCTCTAACAGTTCCCAGGAGAGCCTCTTACCTCCCTCTCCCAAAACATGTTGCAGAAGGAGGACACCTTGTGAGGCCCATCGTCGAAAACTGGTATTATCATCTCCTGGGGAAAATTGTAAATTACTTTGGATAGGAAGCTGATCTGAATACTGCCCAAACTCACTCAAGGGATGAAGAATCACACTCTGACGGAACCAAAGCATCAAGGAACCCAATGGAAACGGCAAAAGAGAATTAATATGCCATGGGGAATAAAATGCTGCTTCATATTTTGTGGGAGTAAATCCATGCTCTTCAAGAATCCAATCCCCAAGATGGCAAAGTAAACACGCTTGATTATATATGCGTAAGTTCGGAAGGCCCATGCCTCCATATTTCTAAGATCCATGCAAATATTTAAAGACATTTTGGATTTCTTGCCTGCCCAGCAAAATTTAGATAAAAACTTCCGCGAAGAATTAAAATCTCATTTCAACAGTCGAAGAGGTAATAACTGTAGAGCATAGAGCCATTTGGGGAAAAAGACCATATTGAAAAGTTGAATTCGGCCATGTGCCGATAAGGGAAGGTGAATCCAATTTTGATGCACACTTTGAGTCAACTTGTTTGACTGGATTTTGCATCCATAATGTTAAAATGTATTTCATCGGAATTAGCATAAAAAACTGTACAGGATTTGAATTTTGTAGCCACTCTTATAAAGGTGTTTGGATTTTATTAGACCCCAAAAATGGCATTTTGGTAAATGTTGCGCGCTCATGGACTGACAACCTTTCAGAAAAGGGGGTCTAGATCTGCAACTATTGCAGTTAGAGACCACAAATTTTGGGAAACTTCGTTTAACACCTGACTCGCGCAACAGATAAAATATGAACAAAATTGGAGACATGATGATGGGAAGGTTTAGACCACTTGGCATGGAATGACCCAGTAGTAAATAAGAAATCCCAGGCGACACAAAACCTTTATCCGCATGTTTATTCACACCTTCAAAGAAATGAAGCAAATTGGTGAGGCAAAACTTCCTTTAGATGAACCCATGCTGATTCTGTCTATGTGTTCCGTTATTTTCTTCATTTGTGTCCTTTTTCCACTCTTTGAAGGACATTCTTTTGTCTGTACTAGCCTATTTCACTTCACCTTTTAACAGTTTTATTTATTTGGATTTATTTACCGCCTTTTTGAAAGAATTCACTCAAGGCGGCGTACAGTAAGAACAAATCAAATATAAGCAACAGAAAATTACAGCAGTAAAAATATGCAAAGCATGACATAGTATACTACTTATAATGTGAACACAATATGTATTAGAACATTTTAATAGACAGCATAGAGTACAAGCAAAGATGGAAAATATAGATAGGTAAGAGAGTAAAAGGCATTAGAAAATAAGGTGACTAATTTAAATAAAGTTGTACATGATGTCAGTGAGATGCTTAAATGTTATCTCAGATGGGCAGGAGTGGATAAACATGTCCTGCTGCAGTATGTGTATCCTGTATCACTCTTTGTGTGTGCGAGATTAAGAAGTTAGTTGCTTCTTCCATTAAAGGCCTGGTTGAAAAGCCCAGCTTCCACCCAGCTTCCACCTGCTTCCTGAAGTAGAGAGTCTTGTGTTAAGCGGAGCCTTTCAGGGAGCGCATTCCAGAGTGTGGGGGGCTACTCCAGAGAAGGCTCACTTGCGGGTATCATATCATGTAATGTCTCTTTAAGAGAGTGTAGTTAGGAATACCCCTTGGGAAGACCTTAGTGTCTTTGGATGTGTGTAGATGGTCATCCTGTTCTTCAAGTACTCGGGGTCATTTCCTTTAAGGGCCTTGAAGATCAGACACAGAGTTTTAAACATTGCCCTGTATTGTACTGATAGCCAATGAAGTTTTGCAAAAATGGTGCGATGTGGTCACATTGCTTGCAACCTTCCACAAGTCTTGCTGCAGCATTCTGAATCAGTTGCAGCTGGTACAGACCCTTTGTAGTCAGACTGTTGTACAGTGCATTCTCAGAGGACAAGCAGGCTGAAATATTCTCACACATGAGTCAGCGATCCGCGCCAGCCCAGGAATCGGCATTAAAAACATAGCAAAATCAAAAGATTTGTCAGAGCCTTCTGGCGTGCGTACAGCAATGCACTACGCATGCGCAGACTAACTTCCCGCCCACCGCACGAGCATGTACCTCAGTTAAGTCCAAAAGCATAAACAAAGAAACAACTCCAAGGGAAGGTGGGTGGGATTGTGAGAATAATCAGCCTGCTTGTCCTCGGAGAATACCTACTACAGGTAAGTATCTTCGCTTTCTCCGAGGACAAGCAGGCAGAATTATTCTCACACATGGGGTATCCCTAGCATCCAGGCTCACCCAAAACAATACACATTGGTCAACTGGGCCTTGCAATGGCGAGGACATAACAGAAATTAACCTGAAACTATATACAACTAGTTGAGAATGCAGCCTGGAACAGAATAAAATGGGTCTAGGTAGGTGGAGTTGTTTTCTAAACCCCAAACAGATTCTGCAGCACCAACTGCACAAACCGACTGTCTCGTTGGGTATCCTGCTCAAGGCAGTAGTGAGATGTGAATATGTGGACTGAAGACCACGTTGCAGCTTTTTCAAATTTCTTCAATGGAGGGTGACTTCAAGTGAACCACCGACGCAGCCATGGCTCTGACATTATGAGCCGTGACATGACCCTCTAGAGTCAGCCCAGCTTGGGCATAAGCAAAGGAAATGCAGTCTGCTAGCCAATTGGAGATTGTGCGTTTTCCAATGGCCACTCCCCTCCTGTTGGGATCAAAAGAAACAAACAACTGTACTGTCTGAAGGGCTTTGTCCACTACCACGTAAAAGGCCAATGCTCTCTTACAGTCAAAGATGTGCAAGCTGCTTTCCGCCAGGGTGGGCATGAGGACGAGGGAAAAATGTTGGCAAGACAACCTCATATGTAAGATTCAACAAGAAAACCTTAAAGCAATGTGTGTTGCTATCGACGCGGAAAAAAGCATTTGATTTAAAAAAAAAACAAAAAAAACATTCCATTCTAGTTTTTTTTTTTTTTAATTTACAGCCCTAGGAAAAACAAAACAGATTTGGGGAAATTTTGGGAAATGGGTGAAATCCCTTTATGCTGCTCCCTCTAGTTAAATCATGGTAAATAGAGTAAACTCAGATCCTTTTCAGTTGGGCAGAGGAGTGTGGCAAGGGTGCCCTATGTCTCTGCTCTTATTTCCACTGGCAACTGAACCTCTTACACAGAGTATTCATCAAAATCAGCTGATAGAACCCATTTTAGCAGGGCAGACAGAGCGCAAGGTGATCCTTTATGCCAATGATATGTGCAAAAACCCAAAAGAGAGATACTGGATAGGAGGGGAGAGATTAATAAGCCTGACTCAGGAGAGAGACCTTGGGGTGATGGTGTCCGAAGATCTGAAGGTGAAGAAACAATGTAACAAGGCGACAGCGGCCGTGGCCAGAAGGATGCTAGGTATAACCAGCAGAAGAAAGGAGGTGTTGATGCCCATCTACAAGTCGTTGGTGAGGCCTCACTTGGAGTACTGTGTTCAGTTTTGGAGGCCGTATCTTCCTAAAGATGTAAAAAGACTGGAAATGGTGCAAAGAAATGCTACAAAAATGATATGGGATTTGTGTTGCAAACCATACATACGAGGAGAGACTTGCCGACCTGAACATGTATACCTGGGAGGAAAGGAAAAAGATGGGTGATATGATACAGACTTTCAAAAATTTGAAAGGTATTAACCCGCAAACAAATCTTTTCTGGAGAAGGGAAGGCGGTAGAAATAGAGGACATGAATTGAGGTTGAAGGGGGGGGGGGCAGACTCAGGAGTAATGTCAAGAAATACTTTTTCATGGAGAGGGTGGTGGATACATGGAATGCCCTCCCGTGGGAGGTGGTGGAGATGAAAACAGTAATGGAATTCAAACATGCGTGGGATAAACACAAAGTAATCCTCTTTAGAAGGAATGGATCCATGGAATCTTAGCGGAGATTGGGTGGCAACACTGGTAATTGGGAAGCAAAACCAGTGCTGGGCAGACTTCTACAGTCTGTGCCCTGATTATGACTGGATATGGATGGGCTGGAGTGTAAATTTTAAGGGGCTTCAATGTTAGCTTCAGAACTTTTAGTTCAAGAATAGTACTGGGCAGACTTCTACAGTCTGTGTCCTGAAAATGGCAAGGACAAATCAAATTCGGGTATACGTATAAAGTTATCGCATACCATATAAAATTAGTTTATCTTGTTGTGCAGACTGGATAGACTGTACAGGTCTTTATGCTCTTCGTTAAGCATCCCAAAACACCTCTAGATCCCCTACTTGAAGAAACTGACCTATATGCTAAATTTTCGGCCTACAAAATTAAACAAGAGTTTCATTATATGGGGGGTCAAAATTTCTGACCAAGTACAGGATCTGTATAAACTGAACTATGTCCCTTTGATTGAATCTATTAAATCTCTATTAGAAACCTGGAAGCACTTGACACTTACTCAGCTCCAAGCTTCAGAGTAAAGTACCTTCAGAAAACGGAAGAAGGAACCGTCTGAAAATAACAAGAAGCAGCATAAGGAGTGTCAAAGCAAATGCAAGGCGCAGATAAAGAAGGCCAAGAGAGATTACGAAAAAAAGATAGCATTAGAGGCAAAAAAGCATAGTAAAAAAATTTTCGGTATATTAAAAGCAGGAAGCCGGCAAAGGAATCAGTTGGGCCGCTCGATGACCGAGGGGTAAAAGGGGCGATCAAGGAAGACAAAGACGTAGCGGAGAGATTGAATGTATTCTTTGCTTCGGTCTTCACCAAGGAAGATTTGGGTGGGATACCGGTGTCGGAAATGATATTTCAAGCGGACGAGTAGGCGAAACTTACTGACTTCACGGTAAACCTGGAGTAATGGGGCAGTTCAGCAAACTGAAGAGTAGCAAATCTCCTGGACAGGATGGTATTCATCCTAGAGTACTGATAGAACTGAAAAATGAGCTTGCAGAGCTACTGCTAGTGATACGCAATTTATCCTTAAAATCGAGAGTGGTACCGGAAGATTGGAGGGTGGCCAATGTAACGCCCATTTTTAAAAAAAGGTTTCTGGGGAGATCCAGGAAATGATAGACCAGTGAGTCTGACATCGGTGCCGGGGAAAATGGTAGAGGCTATTATTAAAAACAAAATTACAGAGCACATCCGAGGACATGGATTACTGAGACCGAGTCAGCATGGCTTTTGTGTGGGGGAATCTTGCCTGACCAATTTACTTCCATTCTTTGAAGGAGTAAACAAATGTGGACAAAGGGGAGCCGGTTGATATTGTGTATCTGGATTTTCAAAAGGCGTTTGACAAGGTACCTCATGAAAGGCTACAGAGAAAATTGGAGGGTCATGGGATAGGAGGAAAAGTCCTATTGTGGATTAAAAACTGGTTGAAGGATAGAAAACAGAGAGTGGGGTTAAATGGGCAGTATTCACAATGGAGAAGGGTAGTTAGTGGGGTTCCTCAGGGGTCTGTGCTAGGACCGCTGCTTTTTAATATATTTATAAATGATTTAGAGATGGGAATAACTAGCGAGATAATTAAATTTGCTGATGACACAAAGTTATTCAAAGTTGTTAACTCGCGACAGGATTGTGAAAAATTACAGAAGGATCTTACGAGACTGGGCCGGCTAAATGGCAGATGACGTTTAATGTGAGCAAGTGCAAGGTGATGCATGTGGGGAAAAAAGAACCAGAATTATAGCTACGTTATGCAAGGTTCCACGTTAGGAGTTATGGACCAAGAAAGGGATCTGGGTGTCGTCGATAATACACTGAAACCTTCTGCTCAGTGTGCTGCTGCGGCTCGGAAAGCAAATAGAATGTTGGGTATTTTTAGGAAAGGTATGGAAAACAGGTGTGAGGATGTTATAATGCCGTTATATCGCTCCATGGTGCGACCGCACCTTGAGTATTGTGTTCAATTCTGGTCGCCGCATCTCAAGAAAGATATAGTGGAATTGGAAAAGGTGCAGCGAAGGGCGACTAAATGATAGCGGGGATGGGACGACTTCCCTATGAAGAAAGACTAAGGAGGCTAGGGCTTTTCAGCTTGGAGAAGAGACAGCTGAGGGGAGACATGATAGAGGTATATAAAATAATGAGTGGAGTGGAACAGGTGGATGTGAAGCGTCTGTTCACGCTTTCCAAAAATACTCGGACTAGGGGGCATGCGATGAAACTACAGTGTAGTGAATTTAAAACAAATCGGAGAAATATTTTCTGCACCCAACGCGTAATTAAACTCTGGAATTCGTTGCCGGAGAACGTGGTGAAGGCGGTTAGCTTGGCAGAGTTTAAAAGGGGGTTAGACTGTTTCCTAAAGGACAAGTCCATAAACCGCTACTAAATGGACTTGGGAAAAATCCACAATTCCAGGAATAACATGTATAGAATGTTTGTACGTTTGGGAAGCTTGCCAGGTGCCCTTGGCCTGGATTGGCCACCGTCATGGACAGGATGCTGGGCTCGATGGACCCTTGGTCTTTTCCCAGTGTGCCATTACTTATGTACTTTTGTACCCAACTCAAATATAGTCCTCTGTTCTGCAGGCACATAACGTGCTCAGCTCAAAGCTTCAGAATAAAAGTACTTAGCTTAAACATAGTCATCAATCCTGTAGTCACATATTTCACTCTAGGCAATCCCCCAGACCGTCGGTGGCCAGCGTTTCGCTCCAATTTATTTGAGCAATGCTGCTTCAGGGTCCAAGTGGTAGAGGAAAAACGACGGCATCTCAGCTAAACATCGCTGTCCAATGAAATGACAGCGATGTTCAGCTGAGACACTGTCTAGAGCAAAATATGCGACTACAGGGTAGACGACTGTAAGCTAAGTACTTTATTTTGAAGCTTTCAGCTGAGCATGTTATGTGCCTGTAGAACAGACAACTATATTCAAGTTAAGCACTTGATACTTACACATTTGGGGGGGGGGGGGCAAAATTGGTGTCATTAAGATGATTCTCCCCTGGTGGCCAGGCTTAAGGAAAGATGTAAAAGACTATGTAACATCATTTCTTGTTTATGCCCACCACAAGCCATCTCATACCCATCATTGGAGTGTTCTCTAACCACTCCCAATACCCAAAAAGCCATGGATGCACCTCACTATGGATTTTATTACTGACCTTCCAAAACTCAGATGGCTTCTCTGCCATATGGGTGGTGGTAAACAGATTTTCTAAAATGATTTATTCCCTTGACAAGACTAGCTTCTGCTTCTACTTTAGCCAAGCATTTCTTCACGGAAATCTTTTACCTACATGGTCTACCACAATCTATAATCTCTGATCGAGGAGTTCAATTCACCTCCAAGTTTTGGCAGAGTATCTGTGGGTCATTACAGATCAAGTTTAAATTTTCCTCAGGATACCATCCGCAGACTAACAGCCAGACCAAGAGGATCAACCAGATCTTGAAATCATTCCTGCGCAGCTACGTTTCAGGTCAGCATAGTGATGGGTCCCGGTTACAGCCTTGGGAAGAATTTTGCTACAATACTCATGTAAGTGAGGCTGCAGGGGCCTCGCCATTCAAAATAGTACTTGGGCGACTTCCAAAAAGATGCCACTGCCTTTGCCTCTATCCCTCTTTTATACTAGCCGTCGAGGCTACCAGTGCATTACGCCTTCATCTCTTGAAAACCACATGGGAGTTCTTGGTTCAGGCTGCCCCAAGGTATAAGCCAATAAAAAAAGGCACCCTGCTCCACAATTTCATCCAGGAGACATGGTCTGGCTCTCCATCCAGAACCTACATCTTAAAACTCCATCCACAAGTTTATTGGACCAGCAGGTGTGACCTGTGGCATATCAACTGAAATTACCTGCTACTCTATGAATTCATAACGCGTTTCATGTATCTCTTGAAACCTCTGGTACTGGGAAATAGGAGTCGAGGTCCTCTGGCACCTGCTCCTATTGACGACGCTTCTGATACCAAATTTGAAGTCCAGAGTCTCTTTGACTCCCGGAAAATACAGGGGAAACTTCACTACCTCATTGTCTCACAAACCCAAACCAGGTCCTGGAAGGAGGGGGATCTTTGGGGAGGGGGGCATTGTCATGGTCACAGCCGTGTCTCAGGCCCCTGACTCATCTCAGGCGAGTTTGGGGCTCCTGCCTCTGCCCCATCTTGCTAAGTCGATTGGGGCAGCACTCCCCGGTGGCTCCGATGCACCCTACTCGCTCCTGACACCTGCTCTTGTTTTAAAGGGGCAGGCAGCCAAAGCAGAAGGTGGTACCCTTCCGTGACATTCCCTAGGGAGGGGTATTTCAGCCCTCAGACCTCCTTTCCACCCTGCCTCTGCAACAGGTCACCAGCATTGTGCCTTATCTCGTCTCCTGTATAGCCTTGCCTGCCTCCTTTCCCTACCAAACTATCCTGCCTTGTTCCTGCTATGCCTACCAGTTCCTACCAAGACTACCTTGCTTTCCATTTCTCTGCACCACAGTTCCAGCTTAAGTGTTCCAGTTTTCTGCCTACGCTGGGCAGTGACTCATCTGCCCTGTGTCAGCCCAAGGGCTCACCTCATATTGTGACAACTAGCACATAATGTGATCTGTACTCCCCCCATGGAATTTCCCTGTTAAAAAAAAAAAAAAAAACACCTTTCCAGTCAGGGCTGTATGTACAAACAGCGCACAAGAATGAGCTGAACTGGCAGGACCAAGCCTTCCCTTTCACCTCTGGCCAAGTAGAACTCAGCCTCCCTCTGTCCCTACCTCCGAGGCTGCCAACTGGACAACGGCACCCCTGGATCCGCCACACACCGAGGGAGCACCGGGCAGCAGGGAGAGAATAAGAAAGGCGAGTGCTGTGCGCGTGACCACAGAGCCAGCACTAATGGGCGAGAAGAGCAGCCCGACAGTGACTCCCGATGCCGAACAGGTGGAACTGACCAGCTCGAGACCAGCCCACGCTCCACACGCCAACACCAGTGAGTAGACCGAGGTTCCTGAGCCCAACTGGGGCGCCCGTTCAAGGAGTCAGCGATAACGGGCAAGAAGAGCAGCCCAACAGTGACTCCCGATGACCAATAAATGGAACTGATTCTTGCCAATTCCTGCAAGGATTACTCTCAAGCCATTATGCCTTGTTTATAAGGGATCCCCTAAATATCATTCCAGTGAGCTATATAAACAAGTGAGTCAATGCTCATTGTGCTCCTCCAGTACTGTCTGCTTTAGTTTCCTTCATTCAGTTTGGTCAAATTGACTTCAACTGGGAACAGTGCTTGTTGCCATATGAAACCTTCCCTATGGAACTCCCCGCCAGTCAAAATCAGTTGCTCCATCATCTATATCGGTTTTTGGAATGCCTTAAAAACTTGGTTTTTTGAAAAAATACTTCTGGTAGTTCTTAATTTCCTCTGTTTTTATGACGTTTTGCTGCAATGTCTATATTTGTTTATTACCTTGTAATGATACGTTTATCTCTCTGAACATTTTTATGATTGTAAACTGCTTAAAACCTTGTACTAAGTAATATATCAAATCAATAATCAGTGCCCATTGGAACTGATCGGTTCGAGACCAGCCCACGCTCCACACGCCAGCTTAGGCGAATGGCCCGAGGTATCTGAAAGTGATATACAACAGATAAATTGCATGATAGCTGCCAAAGACCAACAACGCAACCATTACACCTGATCATCTAATAGCCCAAAACAAACTAACACCAAAATGAACACCGCCAAATTGCTCCTAATAATTTACTCCTTATCCCTAATTCACCACACACTAACCACCCCTCTCACAGACACCAACAACATATCCACAATACATCTCACCAAAATAACAACAATCAAAACAATGGAAGAATTACTATACGCGGACAAAATCAATACAAAGGAAAGAAAGGACATAACAAATCCAGACTGCAAGAGAATAGACAACTAACAAAAATCAACACAACTTCGAACCTAACCGACCCTTACCAAACAATTCAAGTGGAATACATAAACACCAGATCAGTAGTCAACAAAACAACAACAATAAGACTGGATCATGACAGACAACCTCGACCTTCTACTCATCAGTGAAACCTGGATCCACGATCATAAGGACCTCATAATTTTAGATCTATGACCCCCCAGGCTACAAAATCACGCACTGGACAAGGAAAAAAAAAAAGAGGAGGAGGCATAGCACTAATCCATAAATCCCACTTCACCATAACAACAACAGCCGAGTCCATAACACCCCAACTTGAAATCGCCTCAGTCAGAATCCACCATACAACCTTGCTCGACCACCTAAACGTTGTCTTGTTCTATAGACCACCAGGTAATTGGCATGAATGCCAAACACACCTCATGGATTTCATACTGAACACATATGTATCAAACTCCAATCTACTTATAAACCTACACCTAGAAGACCCTAACTCAACCAATGCACGCGAATGCAAGGATTTCCTCCAACTATGGGACCGCAACTGGCCAAATATGCAAGCAACCCATGTCAAAGGACACACACTGGACCTCATCACACACAAACTGTCCTCAGATTTAAACCTAATACTAACAGATACAAAATGGACAGACATAACTTGATCAGACCACCACAAACTAAACTTATCCCTACAATGGCGAAAAAAAAGGCTTATACCACAATCAAGAACGCACAACCTACACCACGAGAGGCCAAATCGACCCTGTAATATTCTGGCAACAGTTCTACAAGAATGAATGGACAGCACAAACAGTCTCGAAACACTATCTCCTAGACTGGGACAACGGATGCAGAAGCACATTAGACAACACAGCACCACTACGAACAAGAACCTCAGACACAACTTGACACCATGGTTTAACGAAGAGCTGAAAAAACTAAAAACACAAGTTAGAAGGCTTGAACGAGCATGGAATAAAATAAAAGATGAATATATACTTAACGCATGGAAACAAATGCAAAGAAAATATAAATATGCAATAAGACAAACCAAAAGGTCAAACTACAAAATCAAAATAGGGCCAGACTGCAAAGACACGCATAAACTTTTCCTACTAGTGAGCAAACTACTAGATACCACACCAGTTACTACAACCAACACAGACACCCCATCAGCAGACAACCTTGCTAAATACTTCAACGAGAAAATTGTAAAGCTACGACTCACGTTACCACCTAATACCACCGACCATGAAAAATTGATTGACTGTCTGGACCCAATCCCCGATGAATATCCAGCAGACAGAATCTGGACAAACTTCACTCTACTTACTGATGAAACCATCACCCAAGCGATCAACAGGTTCGCCAAATCCCACTGCAAACTGGACATATGCCCCAACAACCTAATAAAATCCGCCCCTCAACGCTTCATAACAGACCTCACAACGCACCTACTACATGTTACAACACGGACTCATCCCAAAGGATAAAGGAAACATACTACTTACACCAATACCTAAAGACACAAAGAAAAAAGCAAATGACATAACCAACTACTGCCCAGTAGCATCTATCCCTCTCGCAATCAAACTAATGGAAAGTATGGTAACCAAGCGGCTTACTGATTACCTGGACAAATTCTCAATATTGCATGAATCACAATCGGGATATCGATCCAACCACAGCACCGAAACGGTGCTAGTCACTCTCCTAACGAAATTCAAGCAAGCAATTGCAACTGGCAATAGTGTACTTCTCCTACAATTTGACATATCCAGCGCGTTCGACATGGTAAACCATAAAATACTATTAAACATCCTAGAATACTTTGGGATTGGAGGAAACATACTTAGTTGGTTCAAAGGCTTCCTAACCACAAGAACATACCAAGTGATATCAAATTCGAATACATCATCACCATGGAAACCAGAATGCGGAGTACCCCAAGGATCATCGCTTTCACCGACCCTTTTCAACCTAATGATGACACCTCTAGCCAAAGCGCTATCCAACCAAGGCCTTAATCCTTACATCTATGCAGATGATGTCACGATCTACATCCTGTTCAAACATGATCCAACAGAAATCACAAATGAAATCAAACACAGCCTCCAAATCATGAATTCATGGGCGGATGCATTCCAACTAAAACTCAACGCAGAAAAAACACAATACAACACGAACAAACCCACCACTATAAACACCCCAAACTTTACCCTACCTGTTTCAGATAGCCTGAAAATTCTATGAGTCACAATTGACTGAAATCTCACACTAGAAAGCCATGCGAAAAACACAACAAAGAAAATGTTCTACTCAATGTGGAAATTCAAAAGAGTAAAACCTTTCTTCCCAAGGGAAATATTTCGCAGCCTGGTACAATCAATGGTGCTAAGTCAACTAGATTACTGCAATGCAATCTATGCCAGATGCAAAGAACAAATCATTAAGAAACTCCAAACTGACTTATATTTGGGAAAAACGAAATACGAAAGTGCCAAACCCCTAAGAGAAAAACTACACTGGCTCCCACTTAAAGAACGTATTACGTTTCACATATGGTGGACTTGTACACACGTACATCAGCTCTGGTCAAAAATAGTGGACTTACTGTCACGTCTCTGGTCATGACCACCCTCAGACTTACCTTATTTCTGGGGGTCAGCATCTATGTTGGCTTCTGTCTGTTTCTGTGTTAGTCTTGTCTCTGTGTGCTGATTGCTTCACTAGACCTCACCTGTGTGGGCTATGCCTCTCTGAGGAGCCAGCATCTAAGATGGCTCCCGCTTGTTTTGTGCCAGCTTCCAAGATGGCTCCTGCCTGTTCTTCCTATGTGTTCCAAGCTTCTCCTTGGTGTGAGTGTGTTCCCTGCTCCTGTCCTGCAATAGGTGACATCATCAGTGAGAGTCTTCATAAGGAAGTGCTGTGCTTGCATTCAGGGCCTTTGCATAGTAAGTAAGGGTGTTATGTCAAAAGGTCATGAGGTTAGTGAATGCACTGTTGCGCTGCTACTTAGCCTTTCTCTGGGACTCTTGCCCATCTGCTATTTGTGTCTTTGGACTACCAGTCCTTCCGTGTGGGCTTTTGCCCTTTTGTTTTGTGTCTGTGGACTGCTAGTCCTTCCTTTGCCTTGCTCTGCGTTTGCAGTCTGAAGTTACAGCCATTTTCTCTCTCTCTGTGTTTGGAGCTGCTGAAGCTTCAGCCCTGACTCTGTTATCCCTGGTTTATTCCTCTGCCTGCCCAAAGACTCTGTTTGCTCCTGGTTTATTCTATTGTCTGCTGCCTGCCCAAAGACTCTGCTAGGTCCTGGTTACTTCTTCTGTCTGCTCTGCCTAGCTTGCATGTATATCCCGAGTCCTGTTTCTGCCAAGCTTCCTTGTATATCCCGAGTCCTGTTTCTGCCAAGCTTGCTTGTATTTCCTGAATCCTGTCTCTGCCTAGCTTGTGTGTATATCCTGAGTGTATATCCTGAATCCTGTCTCTGCCTAGCTAGTGTGTATATCCTGAGTGTATATCCTGAATCCTGTCTCTGCCTAGCTAGTGTGTATATCCTGAATCCTGTCTCTGCCTAGCCTTTGTGTACGTCTTGTCCCCTTGGTCTATCTTGTGTTTCTGGCTTAGTGGCTGCATGCAGCTTTCAGTCCGAGTCTAGTAGCCTAGTCTCCTTCGTGTATCCCGGACCCAGGATGGGTCCTCTGGATCTTCAGTTCCTGCCTTATCCTGCAAGTCCTGCCAGCCACCCGCACTCCGGAGCTCAACTCCGGAGGAACGATGGTCAAGCGCAGATGAAGTTGTTCCTGTTCTGCCTGTTCTAGTTGCCTGCCTCAGTACTACTCCAGTCCAGAGTTCCAGTCCTGCTCTTCTGTGTATCCAGATCCAGGATGGTCTTGCCTGCCGCTGCCACTCCTCGGCAGTGGCCCAAGGGCTCACGTATTCCGGTTCTGCCTCGAGAACCCGACACTTACTGTGTGAGGTAACAGAGGTGATATATCCCCTAAGCATGGACTGTTGCTTATTACATTTTAAACCAAGGGGAGTTCAGAAATCCACTCATCACTTTGCCACCTACCTATTTGTGGCATGCAAATTGCTCATTGCGACAGCCTGGAAAATCCACGTCTGCCTGGGACCCAATCGGTTCTGGAGAAATTGGACAGGATCCAGTTGATGTCAAAGCTTACGGCTATCAGAAAAGGGCAGATTGCACAATATTATAAACTATGGGAAGTATATGACAAATGGAAGGGAGCCAACCAAGCAACAGCCTCTTAGCTGTTCCAGACAAACCTCGGGGAGGGGGGAGTTTAGGTTAGGGGGGGTTGGGAGAGGGAATAAGGGGGCAAACATGTGATAGTAACCTGTTAAATATGTTTTTGTGCTCTGTATGTATAGGCATACAGAATATAACATGATGTAAATTAAGGCACAGGATATGTTGTGCCTTGGATATTGTATTATGTTGGAAAAATCATAAATAATACGTTCTTTTTTTTTTTTTTTTTTTTAATTATTTATGTTCAAAATCTGCACCCTGGTTCATAAAATCATTCACAGGCCCCGGTCTACATGTCAGACCTCATAGACTTACCAACCAGGAACATTAAAAGATCAGCACGCACATTCCTGAATCTCCACTACCCCAGCAGCAAAGGACTAAAATATAAATTAACATATGCATCCAGCTTCTCCTACATAAGCACGCAACCATGGAATGCACTATCAAAAGCCACAAAAAATATACACGACATAACTAATTTCTGAAAATTACTAAAAACCAACCTGTTCAATAAGGCTTACCACAATGATCCATCCTAAATACTAGACAACAAAACTCATACCGGAACTGGACAAAAACGATCTCGCTATACTTGACTGCCTCAGTACTCTGTCACTTACGAACTTTAACGCAATACCACTTTATTTCTCATTGCGATAATGAATTCTCTATACTTGATTGCATAATCTACTCTGTCACCTACGAACTTTAACGCAATACCACTTTGTATTTCTCATTCCAGAAATGGCGATCGCCATTACGGAACAATGTAAGCCACATTGAGCCTGCAAATAGGTGGGAAAATGTGGGATACAAATGCAACAAATAAATAAAATAAAAACTGCTTGTGGAATTTGCAATGAGGAGTTTATTTTAAATTCTCTTCATCTACCTTGCAAGACTGCCCCCTCCTTATTCCCAAGCAGGGCCCTCTTCTCTCACAAAAGTGGGGGGAAGGACAATTTTTAAAGGGCATTCTCCACAACTAAGAATTCATTTACTTGCAAAGACTGTCAAATTTTATTTCTTGCGCTGTTGTAACCTCTTAGAATTAGATAGGTGATTAACAAATATGTTAAATAAAACTGCCCCCCCCCCCCCAAAAAAAAAAAAAAAAAAAAAATTGCAGCATGATCAAAACCACCAGAAACAAACATTCTGCTTCCTGAATTCTGTTTACTACCTTCTGGAAATGTATTTAATGGTTCTTCAGAAAATCCATTTTTGTATAATGAGTCAGTTCACAGGCACAGTAATTATAGAAAAACTGTGTAACAGCACAATCATTAAATAAAATTTTAGGGAACACACATTTTGTTCTTAATACTGAACTGGAATGGAATGATACAACACCCATTTCTTGAAATCATACTGTATGTGACTCATGTTCTAGAACCATCTGTTTTCACAGTAGTTGATCATATCACAAAGCTACTCAACATTTCAGTCAAACCAAAACAATCTAAAGCAGCTGAGTTAAAGTTTAAAGCAAAATGGTAGCCATTATCAGATCACATAGTTGTTCAACTAAAGCATTTACAATCACCCTTTAGTCCCAAACGGCTTCTCATAAAGCAAAGATACATACCTGTAGCAGGTATTCTTCGAGGACAGCAGGCTGATTGTTCTCACATGTGGGTCGGCGTTCATGGCGGCCCAGGAAACGGCAAATTTTTTCAGAGCAAAAATAAAAAAGTTTTGCCAGAGCCTTCTGGTGCGCGAACCGCAGATGACTTCCCGCCCGTCGCATGAGCGTTCCCGCTCAGTTTAATCAAAAAGCAAACAACTCCTCCAAAGTGGAGGTGGGCGGGTTTGTGGGAAAAATCAGCCTGCTGTCCTCGAAGAATACCTGCTACAGGTATGTATCTTCGCTTTCTCTGAGGACAAACATAGATTGACATGAAACCATAAACACCTGAGAATGCAGCCTGGAACAGAACAAAAATGGGTCTAGGGGGGTGGAGTTGGATCTAAACCCCAAACAGATTCTGCAGCACCGACTGCCCAAACCGACTCGCATCGGGTATCCTGCTCAAGGCAGCAGTGAGATGTGAATGTGTGGACTGAAGACCACGTTGCAGCCTTGCAAATCTCCTCAATGGAGGGTGACTTCAAGTGAGCCACTGACGCAGCCATGGCTCTAACACTGTGAGCCGTGACATGGCCCTGAAGAGTCAGCACAGCTTGGGCTTAAGTGAAGGAAATGCAATCTGCTAGCCAATTGGAGATTGTTTTTCCAATGGCAACTCCCCTCCTGTTGGGATCAAAAGAACAAACAACTGGGCGGACTGTCTAAAGGGCTTTGTCCGCTCTACGTAAAAGGCCAATGCTCTCGTGCAGTCCAAAGTGTGCAAACTGCTTTCGCCAGGGCAGGTATAAGGACAGGGAAAAAATGTTGGCAAGACAACTGACTGGTTAAGATGGAACTCCGGCACCACCTTTGGCAGGGACTTAGGGTGCGTGCGGAGGACTACTCTGTTGTGATTAAACTTGATATAAGGTGCATGCACTACCAAGGCCTGAAGCTCACTGACTCTACGAGCTGAAGTAACAGCCACCAAGAAAACGACCTTCCAGGTCAAGTACTTCAGATGGCAGGAATTCAGTGGCTCAAAAGGAACTTTCATCAGCTGGGTGAGAACGACACTGAGATCCCATGACACTGGTAGAGATTTGACAGGGTGCTTTGACAAAAGCAAACCTCTCATGAAGCGAACAACTAAAGGCTATCCAGAGATAGGCTTACCCTCTACACAGCGGTGATAAAGCACTAATCGCACTAAGGTGAACCCTTACAGAGTTAGTCTTGAGACCAGACTCTGACAAGTGTAGAGAAGGTTTTCAAGCAGAGTCTGCGTAGGACAAGAAAGAGGATCTAGGGCCTTGCTGTCACACCAGACGGCAAACATCCTCCATTTCAAAGAGTAACACCTCTTCGTGAAGTCTTTCCTGGAAGCAAGCAAGACTCGGGAGACACCCTCTGAAAGACCCAAGGAGTTGAATTCCAAGGTCTCAACATCCAGGCCGTGAGAGCCAGAGACTGGAGGTTTGGATGTAGAAGTGACCCCTCGTTCTGAGTGATGAGGGTTGGAAAACACTCCAATCTCCACGGTTCTTCAGTGGACAACTCCAGAAGAAGAGGGAACAAAATCTGACGCGGCCAGAAGGGTACAATCAGGATCATGGTTCCGCAGTCTTGCTTGAGTTTCAGCAAAGTCTTCCCTACTAGAGGTATGGGAGGATACGCATACAGAAGGCCTGTCCCTCAATTTAGGAGAAAGGCATCTGACGCTAGCCTGTTGTGGGCCTGAAGCCTGGAACAGAACTGAGGGACCTTGTGTTTGATGTGAGAGGCAAAAAGATCCACCGAGGGTGTGCCCCACGCTCGGAAGATCTTGCAGACTACACCCATGTTCAGCGACCACTCGTGAGGTTGCATTATCCTGCTCAACCTGTCAGCCAGACTGTTGTTTACGCCTGCCAGATACGTGGCTTAGAGAAACATGCCATGACGACGAGCCCAAAGCCACATCCAGATGGCTTTCTGACACAGAGGGCGAGAACTGGTGCCCCACTGCTTGTTGGTGTAATACATGGCAACCTAATTGTTTGTCTGAATTAAGATTACTTGGTTGGACAGCCGACCTCTGAAAGCCTTTAGAGCGTTCCAGACAGCTCTTAATTCCAGGAGGTTGATCTGCAGACCTCTTTCCTGAAAACACCAGGCTCCCTGAGTGTGGAGCCCATCTACATGAGCACCCCACCCCAGGAGAGATGCATCCGTCGTCAGCACGTTTTGCGGCTGAGGAATTTGGAATGGTCGTCCCATGGTCAAATTGAATCACTGAAGAGAATTCCGAAAGTCGGTGGGCAGTTGGATTACATCCTCTAGATCCCCCGCAGCTTGAAACTGGGAAGCTAGGGTCCATTGAGCTGATCTCATATGGAGATGTGCCATGGGAGTCACATGAACTGTGGAGGCCATGTGCCCCAGTAGTCTCAACATCTGCCGAGCCGTGACCTGCTGAGACGCTCGAACCATGGACACCAGGGACAGAAGGTTGTCCGCCCTTGTCTCGGAAAGATAAGCTCGAGCTGAGTGTTCAACAGGGATCCAATGAATTCCAATTTTTGGACTGGGGTGAGATGGGACTTGGGATAATTTATGACGAACCCCAGTAACTCTAGCACCTGAATAGTCATTCACATGGACTCCAGAGCACCCTCCTGTGAGCTGGAAGTATCGAGATGTGTGTGTAAGCATCCTTTAAATCCAGAGAGCATAGCCAATCATTTTCCTAGATCATGGGAAGAAGGGTGCCTAGGGAAACCATCCTGAACTTTTCTCTGCCAAGAAATTTGTTCAGGGCCCTTAGGTCTAGGATGGGACACATCCCCCATTTTCTTTTGCACAAGGAAGTACCTGGAATAGAATCTCAGCCCTTCTTCCCCTGGTGGTACGGGTTTGACCACTTGGGCCTGTAGAAGGGCGGAGAGTTCCTCTGCAAGTACCTGCTTGTGCTGGGAGCTGTAAGACTGGGCTCCCAGTGGGCAATTTGGAGGATCCCAGATTGAGGGTGTACCCAAACCGGACAATTTGAAGAACCCACCGGTCGGAGGTTATAAGAAACCACCTTTGGTGAAAAAAACATTAACCTCCCCCCAACCAGCAAGTCATCTGGTACGGACACTTTTACTGAGGCTATGCTGAACTGGAGCCAGTCAAAAGCCCGTCCCTTGCTTTTGCTGAAGAGCTGCAGTGGACTTAGGCGCACGCTGTTGACGAGAACGAGTGCACTGGGACTGAGCCTGGGCAGGCTGCTGAGAAGCAGGAGTGTACCTATGCCTAGCGTAGTAATAGGGAGCACTCCTCTTCCCGCCAAAAAACCTTCTAGATGAGGAAGTAGTAGCATTAGACGCCCGGCGGGAGAGAGAATCCATAGCATCATTGTGCTTCTTGATCTGATCAACGAGATCCTCTACTTTTTCACCAAAAATATTATACCCCCGGCAAGGAACATCCGCCATCCGCTGCTGGACCAAATGATTCCAGTCAGAGACATGCAGCCATGAGAGTCTGCGCATCACTATACCCTGGGCAGCGATCCTGGATGCTACATCAAAAGTAGCATCCAGGAATTTTTGACACGCCTTCTGCTGCCTGACCACCTGGCGAAAACGCTTGGCCTGCTCCAGAAGGAGTGCATCAACCAAGCTAGACAGTTGCCTCACCGAGTTCCACAAGTGGATGCTCGTGAAGAGCTGGTTATGTCTGGATTTTGGCAGCGAGCATAGCAGCCTGATACGCCTTCCTCCCAAAAGAGTCCAAGATTCTAGATTCTCTGCCTGGGGGCACCAAGGCATAGTCCCTAGTACTCGGCTCTCTTGAGAGGGAGTCCTCCACCATGGAATTGTGAGGTAGCTGAGACCTCATCAATCCAGGCTCCTCGTGGATCCGATATTGGGACTCAGTCTTTTTTGGATCATGGGATTAGACAGAGGGAACAACCAGTTTTGCATAAGAACTTCCTTGAGTATATTATGCAAAAGGGTCGTTGCAGCCTCTCTAGGCGAAGAAGGATAATCCAGGATCTCGACCATCTCAGCCCTGGGCTCATCCTCAACCTCCATAGGGAAGGAAATAGCCACAGCCATTTCCTGGACAAAGGAGGTGAAGGATAGACTCTCCGGAGGAGAAAGTCTCCTTTCTAGTAGAGGAGAAGGTTCAGAAGGAATCCCATAGGACTCGTCAGAAGAAAGTACCTGGGATCCTCCTCTTCCTTCCATGAACGCTCATCTTCAGTATCAGACAAGACATCCCTCAGAGCAGTCCGAAACTGAGCCTGCCTCGACGCTGAGGAACAACGTCCTCGATGGCAGTGCCGAGAAGTCAACGCCCGCCTGGACTCCAGTGAAGCTTCCTCCACCAACATCGAAGGGGAGTCGACCTGCATGGCAGGCGGCACAGAGGTCGGGGACCTCACCACAGGCGAAGGGCCAGATGCCACTGCAGTAGACGGTACGGAAGGCGCAAGCACCCCCAACACTGCAGACTGGCACAGAAACCCTTCCAGAAGCTCTGGAAGCAGGGCCCTGATGCGCTCGTCGAGAGCTGCCATCGGACAAGGCTACAGGGTTGGTAAAGGAGCTGTTGGCAGAATCTGTCGAGGCTCAGGAGCCGGTACCGGGCTACTAGACCGACGCATCAGCACCTCCTGAATAGAGGGAGAGCGATCCTCTCGGCGCCGACACTTCTCGGGTGTCAAATCCCTCGACGCCCTGGAGCTCCCGGCACCGTGTGTCGAAGGAAAATGATGACGATGCTGCTTCGCCTTTGCTCGACGCCCGTCATCTCGGTATAGATGAGGAAGACGTGGAATCCTCACACCTCCTCGGGGCTGGGTCCAACAAAGGTTGGTCCCGGGAGACCTGCATAATAGGAGGCCTCGAGACAGGTGGAGACCCACTCGATGCCTCACTGCTCCCAGCACGAGTTGGTCATTCTGCAGCCATTACCTTCGCTCCCAATGTCAATGCATCCCTCGATGTCAATACCGCCGACCTCAGTACCGATATCGAAGGACCGGACTGAGCCCCAAAAAGCTTCTCTCATTGGGCTTCTCAAGACACTTGGGTCCCTTTCTTCATGCGAAGACACAGACCGCAAGCGGCTGGGCTATGGTCGAGCCCAAGGCACTGGATACACCAAGTATGGGTATCAGTACCCGAGATGGTCCGGTTGCACAGAGTACAACGTTTGAAGCCGCTGGGTGTCTTTGATGACATGGAAGAAAAAACGGCTTTGGTGAAATCAAAAGACGCGATTGTGCTTTTGAAAAGAAGGCACAAAAGAAAAAGGGGAAGACCCGACCGAGCAGCCTAAAACACGTCCGCTTCGAACAAGAAAACTTACAAAAGAGGTCTAAAAAAACTAAGAAAAAATACGGGAAGGTAAAACGCAAATCGTCGAAAGACTCTTCCTGGGCCAAAAAACGAAGAGACGAACCGAAGTACGCTGTCTCTCTGCCGCAGACAAGAAAAAACTGAGTGGGAACACTCATGGGACATGCGGGAAGTCATCCGCGCACACGAAGTGCGCGTGGTTCGCACCCCAGAAGGCTCTGGCAAAACTTTTTTATTTTTGCTCTGAAAAAATTTGCCGTTTCCTGGGCCGCCGTGGACGCAGACCCACATTTGAGAACAAGCAGCCTGCTTGTCCTTGGAGAAGCTAATTCTCTCTCACCTCATTCAGGAACTTCAAACAACTATTTCCTGACTATAATATCAATCATTAGTTTGTGCAAAATATACACATGGATTGATGAGCGCTCACAGTAACAGCTGTTATTAACAACTGATTCACTTCCGTCTGTCATAAAAGGCAATCTAAAATTTGACACTGCAATTGTAAGTACACTTATAAATCAGCATACCACTACCAACCAAGGAAATTTTAATGTACTTTCATCATTCACATCTTTTCAGTTGTTGCACAGAAAATACTGCCCTCACAAAACAAGAGGGGATTTGTAAGAAAAAAAACATGGAAATGATATCATAAAATGGCTCTATGGATGACACTTTGTGCCACTTCAAGTAGACAACCGAATCCCTTTTTCAGGCAGGGCACAGGCTACATTGGAAGAGATTAAAGACCAGTTACCCATTTGTTGCTAGCAGCCTGATGTGCAGCTGCTAGTCACTGATGGAGATGCAAATTACCCACAATGAGGCTAACTTTATAATTAACTTCAACACGTAGAACAGCATTTTACATGTCCAAGCAGGTGCTTATAAAATTGTCCAAGTATAAAGTAGGCACTCAAACAGAGCAACGACTTTTGCATGTCTGTGTATATTTTATGTAAAATACACATCAATTACTACCAGCCCATACACACACAGTAACTTGTTTCAGAACAGGAGATTTGGGAAGGCTATTTTATAAAAGACTAGTAAAAACGGCCCGTTTCTGATGCAAATGAAACGGGCGCTAGCAAGGTTTTTATCAGAGTGTGCACGTTTGAGAGAGAGTGAGAGTCTCCCCCCCCCTCCCCTCTGCTGTCCCTCCCCTTCCTCCCCCCTCCCAGTTTCGGAGAGCAGTGTTTGGTAATTTTACAGGATTCCTGCTGTGTTTTTCACTGTTTGTATGTGTCAGGATTCCTGCTGTGTTACAGAGAGAGGGCTCCAAGTTTTGGAGAGCAGTGTTTGGTGATTATACAGGATTCCTGCTGTGTTTTCCTTCACTGTTTATATTTGTCAGGACTCAGGAGCTCTGTTACAGAGAGAGCGAGGGTGGGGCAGACACTCATGGGGAAACCGGATATCTACACCACTTCACACTTCCGGCTGGAGGCTTCATTTAGAACGTTGGTGGTGCCTTTTATATAGAGAGATACATATGTTGCCTCTATCCAGTGGGTAGAACATATGCATGTAAGTGCCTTAATAGCCTAGGCGCCATTTTTCATTTTCCATGTTGTGACTAAAGGATGAGTGTATGGGAATCTTTAATCCACTGAAAAGATGACTACAGAAATAAGAGACAAGTCTGCTATACTTGGTAAGGTTTTGGAATCTATCATTCTTGAGATTGTCTGCATTAATATTCAATTCAACCGACACAACTACCTCCAAAATTCCACCATCACATACAAAAAAAGTTCCATTATACAGAGCCAAGTCATACCATATATGCTCTAACAAGAAACAGGGGTAAAAAGACCTAACTGAATCCTTCAAACAAAATAATCTCCTCTTCACTTACTGCAGTACAAAGAAAAGAAAACCTCAGAGTTCCCCTTACAGTGACATACAATCCAGAAATGGAAAAATTGAGAAAATTTATAAAAGGCCTACAGCCACTAATCTAGGAGGAAGAAATGCCAAGAGAGATATTTCCTGCTCCACCAATGTTGGCCTTCTGACAACCACCCATTCTGAAACAAAATTTAATGAAAAGCAAGCTCCCAACATAAAAACTAAAACAAGAAGAGAATGGCGCAAGTCCCTCTACAACCACGCTGCAAATTGTGCCAGCACATAACAGGACCCATAGCTACCCATATTCAACATAAAGGGATCTTTTTCTTTTTGTAAACTGTTATTATATTTTGATCTCAAACTACTTTGACATATATTTGAATTGCAGTATATCAAGCCATTGAATAAAGAATCCTACTCATGCTCTTCTTCAATATAATTCAATGCAGAAAATATGAAGAAGGGTTTATGTTGGAAAGACAGGCCAGATGTTAAAGACATGAATCAGTTCACACAAAAATACGATCAGATGCCATTAAGGTAAACTAAGGAGACACCTCTGTGAGTGAGCACTTTTCAGGACAAGAGCACTGCATCAATGACCTTATGAACGGAATACTAATGAGATTTTAACACAATTCTAAGACAAGTTAAAACAAGATACATTTGTTTTAAAAACGTATGTACCACCTATAACTAGGTGGTTTCCATAAAAACATTCATAATCAACCACAATACAAAGACATTACTCAGCATCAAACAGCATACTCATGTATAATTATCAAATCGAAGAAAAAAAAAAAAGTTCTGTTTTCAAAAGTTTTTTTAAACTGCTTGAGGTCAGAGCATTGACGAAGCTGGCAGGATAGTTCATTCCACATGGAGATTCCAGTGGACACAAAAGCCGAAGCTCTTGTCTCAGCATAGCGCAACTGCATTACTGAATCAACAGAAATACGCATAGTAGACTCTGATCTTAACATATGTCTGGAATGGTACATCTGCAGTGCTTGCTTCAGGTAAAATGGAGCGGAATCAAACAATGCCTGATGAACAATTGTCAATACCTTAAAATGAATCCTTTGTGCCACTGGAAGCCAGTGTGGCTGCTTAAGAGCAGGAGTCACATGTGAAAATCTAGATAAACCCACAATTGTTCTTGCAGCAGCATTCTGGACCATCTGCAAAGCCTTAACTCCTGAAACAGCCATACCAATGTACAAGGCATTGCAGTAGTCCAGTCACATTAAAATCATGCTTCGAACCACACAACAGTAATCATACAAAGAAAGCACAGATTTTAATCTAAAAATCATGTAATTGTCTGAAGGCTGTCTGAACAACATTAGCAACCTGGGATTTCATTGTATGCCTATGATCCTACACCACCCCCAACAGTTTCATCTGTTTCTTAACCAAAACACTCATGTCTCCAACGCAAACAGTTTCAGGCCACTCTTTCAATTCTTCTCTGCCTTCAATACATACCATCCTACAATCAGATTCAAAATTGACTACTCCCCAGAAAAAGTCAATTTTTTGGACACCACGGTCTCAACCAGTGATGGCTGTATACAAACATCTATATACAAGAAACCCACAGACAGATGCAGCTACCTCCACAACTCCAGCTTCCATCCTTCACATACAAAAAGATCCATCATTTACAGCCAAGCCACAAGATACCACCGTATCTGCTCTGACCCAGGGGACAGAGACAGACACCTTAAAAGCCTGAGTGCATCCTTCAAACAGAAAGGCTACAACCCCAAAATAATCTCCAAGAATATTACCTCCTCCCTCAAAACGCCCAGGGAGAATCTGCTACAGTACAAGGAGAAAAAATCCACAGACAGAATTCCCCTTGTAGTGACATACAATCCAGAGCTGGAAAAACTGAGGAAAATCATAAGAGATCTACAACCTATACTCCAGGAGGATGAATTACTGAAAGAGATATTCCCATCCCCACCAGTACTGGCCTTCCGACAACCACCCAACTTAAAACACAAGCTAATCAGAAGTAAACTTCCATCACAGACTGAAAAGGAACAGAAGGGCACACGTCCCTGTAATTTATCCAGTTGCAAACTATGCCAAATATTTCACAGGACCCCACAGTTACCCACAAAGGAAAGATATTCAACATAAAGGGATCTTTCACTTGCTCATCTTCCAATGTGGTATATATCATTCAGTGTAAAAAATGTAACGAAGGATGCTATATTGGAGAAACAGGCCAGATGCTTAAGACAAGATTCAATTTACATAGACATCACATGAACAATACAGCCAGTAGGGCCCCCACCCTGGTGGGACAGCACTTCACAGAACCAGGACACTGTACCAGTGATTTCACAGTGAGAATACTGAAAGGTAACTTTAAAACCATACAAGAACGTAAGACCTTTGAAGTCAGAATGATTGAATATTTTAACACCCAACAGAAAGGACTTAACAAAGACCTGGGGTTCCTAGCCCATTATAAACCATAAAGCTGTATGTCTCTGTTGATCACCCCACCCCTCACCTATCCACACCCATCCTGTTAGAATATCAATGATATGCTTTGATGTCCCCATGCATACCTCCGACCCACCCCGTCAGACTGTTATAGTAATGCTTGAATGTTTTCACTTATATACACTGTCAGCTAGCACACTTGCTTATTTCCGATCTGACGAAGAAGGGCAACCTTCGAAAGCTAATCAAGAAATGTATTAAGTTATGTCCAATAAAAAAGGTATCATCTTATTTTCTTTTCCATGTTTTATTTTGTTTGATTTCTATTGATAACCTTAAGAGTGGACTAACACGGCTACCACACTCCTCTAGCCCAAGAGGAAGAAATCGCTCTGGTAGAATGCGCCTTAAAGGCTACAGGTGGAGACTGGCAGGCAAGCAGATAAGCTGAAAAGATAGTTTCTTTGAGCCAGCGGGCAATAGTGGCTTTAGACGCTGGACACCCTCTGCGAGGACCTGATAGCAAAACAAACAGATGATCATAGATCCTGAAAGAGATAGTAACTCGCAGATACTGCAGCAGAGTCCTGCGCACATCCAACAGGTGCAACTGCCCAAAAGATTCTGGAAACTCCTCCTTATCAAAGGAGGGCAAGAAAATAGGCTGCTTTAGGTGAAACGCTGAAACCACCTTAGGCATGAAGGAAGGCACGGACCAAACCGTGACCCCGGACTCTGAGAATTGCAGAAATGGGTCTCTACAGGACAGCGCCTGGAGCTCTCACACCCGTCTCGCCGAAGTAATGGCCACAAGAAAAACGGCCTTTAGGTCAAATCTTTCTCCGATGCTCGCCGAAGCTGCTCAAAAGGAGAAGCCTGCAGGGCCTTCAAAACTAGCCCCAGGTTCCAAGCTGGACAGGGTGCTCGCACGGAATGCCGGAGTCGAAGCACCCCACTAAGAAACCGTGCCACATCTGGATGAGCAGCTAAAGACATGCCTTCAACCTTACCACGAAGGGAGGCCATCGCTGCCACTTGCACCCGCAGGGAATTATAGGCCAAGCCTATTTGTACACCATCCTGCAAAAAGTCCAGAATCAGCGAGACAGGAGCCCACATGGGTGTGATCGCTTTTGAAGCACACCAAGACTCAAACTGGCGCCAAATCCTGGCATAAGCCACGGAAGTGGAACACTTGCAGGCCTGCAGGAGAGTGGAAATGACTGTGTTTGAATAGCCTTTGTCCCTCAATTGTGCCCTCTCAATCGCCACGCCATAAGACCAAAGCGGCAGGCGTCCTCCATGGCTACCGGGCCCTGTGACAACAGGTTCGGTACCAGAGGTAAAGGAAGGGGAGCCTCCACTAGCATCTGTCGAAGGTCCGCATACCAAGGCTTCCTGGGCCAATCCGGGGCGATGAGAACCACTTCTCCTGGGTGCAGCCGAATCCGCAGGAGCACGCGCCCTATCAAGGGCCACGGAGGGAACACATGTAATAGGCCCGGAGGCCAGGGCTGAGTCAATGCATCCAACCCTGCCGAGCGAGGATCTCTCCGTCTGCTGAAGAAGCAAAGGACTTTGGCATTTGAACTTGTCGCCATAAGATCCATCACAGGCTTGCCCCATTTGGCACATATCTACAGGAATACTTCGTCTGCTAGTTCTCATTCTGCTGGATCGATCTGATGCCTGCTTAGATAATCAGCTTGCACGTTGCTCTCACCTGCAATATGAGCTGCCGACAGAAACTGAAGATGCAGCTCAGCCCAGTGGCAAATCTGTTCGGCCTGCACGGCCAGTGCTCTGCACTGAGTGCCGCCTTGTCGATTTATGTAGGCCACTGCTGTCGTGTTGTCCGACATCACTCTGTCAGCCAATCCTTCCAGGGTCACTTGAAAGGCCAGAAGCGCCTGAAACACCGCTTTCAACTCCAGGCGGTTGATGGACCACTCCGACTCCTCGGGTGTCCATAGACCCTGGGCATGCTTCCCCTTGCAATGTGCGCCCCAGCCCTCAGGCTGGCATCTGTCACTACTAGACACCAATCGGGGAGCGCCAGCGGCATTCCTCGCCGCAGCATGCTGTCTGAGAGCCACCACTCCATGCTGAGTCGGGCCGCAGGGAGCCAAGAAAGTCTGCATTGATAATCCTGAGAAACTGGAGACCATCTTTGAAGTAGGGAATACTGTAGAGGTCTCAGGTGCGCTCTCGCCCAGGGCACCACTTCCAATGTGGCTGTCATCGATCCCAGCAGCTGGACAATGTCCCAAGCTCACGGGCAGGGCATCCTCAGGAGCAGACGGACCTGATTCTAAAGCTTACACCGCCTTAGCTCGGGTAGGTATACATAGCCCGAGTCTGTGTCGAACCTGGCCCCCAAATATTCTAGAGATTGCGAGGGGGTCAGGTGACTTTTGGCCATATTGACGACCCAGCCTAGAGATTGAAGTACTGAGACCACTCTGGCTGTAGCTTGATAGCTTTCTGTTACAAAGTCTGCTCTGATGAGCCAGTCGTCTAGGTACGGGTGAACCCTGATACCTTCTCACCTGAGCAAAGCAGCTACTACCACCATTACCTTCGAAAAGGTTTGGGGAGCTGTGGCGAGGCCAAAAGGCAAGGCCCGGAACTGGAAATGTTTTCCCAACACCGCAAACCTCAGAAACTTCTGGTGCGGGGGCCAAATTGGTATGTGCAAGTAAGCTTCTTTCAGGTTTAGAGACGTGAGAAACTCTCCTGGCTGTACCGCAGCAATGACAGAGCGCAGGGTTTCCATGTGGAAATGCCGCACTCTCAGGGACTTGTTTAATTCTTTTAAGTCCAGAATAGGGCGAAAAGACCCACCTTTTCGCGGCACCACAAAGTAGATGGAGTATCGGCCGTAGCCGTGTTCGGCGGGAGGTACCGGGGACGCAGCCCCTAACTGAATCAGACCTTGCAAAGTCTCCTCTACCGCCGCCCGTTTGGCGGCAGAACCGCATCGGGACTCCACAAACACGTCTCTTACTGGGGCGTTGAATTCTATGCTGTAGCCATCTCTGATCAGGTCCAGAACCCACTGATCTGAGGAAATGTTGGCCCACTCCTCGGCAAAGAGAGAAAGACGTCCTTCGATGACAGGAAGCGAGGAGGGGGCCGGCGCACCATCATTGAGAGGGTCGCCCCTGAACTCCAGGCCTAGAGCCGGTGGCTGCGGAATGCTTGTCCGAGCGAAAGGAGTTCCTCTACTGAAAAACGGGCACGAGAAGTGAACCCAGCAGAACGCCCTGGGCGGTACCTTCTAGCTTCACGGAAGCGAGGTCTATAAGACAAGTGGACCGCCTGGCCCTTGGAGGAAGGCCTCGGCCTATCTTCGGGCAAGCGCTGGGGTTTAGGATCTCCCAGGCCTTTAACAATTTTTTTTCCTAACTCCTCACCAAATAGGAGAAGGCCTTGAAAGGGCAACTTCACCAACCTATGTTTAGAGGCCATGTCCGCTGCCCAATGTCGTAGCCAAATAAGATGGCGAGCCGCCACTGCTACAGCCATTTGTTTAGCCGAAGCTCTGACAATATCATAAAGGGCATCAGCCAAAAAGGACAAGGCCGACTCCAGCCGCGGAGCCACATCCGAGAAGGGCTCCGCTCCATCTCCAGGCTGTTCCACTGCCTTTTGCAACCACGCCAGGCAGGCTCTAGCATGCATAACAACTGCATGCAGACGCCCGAACAGTAAGACCTACAATTTCAAAGGACCGTTTAAGTGCTGCTTCCAGCCTACGGTCTTGTATATCCTTCAGGGCAACTCCTCCTTCCACAGGGAGGGTAGTTCTCTTTGTCACTGCAGTGACTAGGGCATCTACTTTAGGCATTGCAAAACAAGCCAAATGCTCCTCACGCAGAGGGTAATTGCCCCATAGCCCTGGAAACTTTCAAAGGTCCCTTGGTGTCAGCCCACTGAACGGAAATAAGCTCTTGGATGGAGTCATGCAAAGGAAAGGCTCGAGCAGGCTTTTTGGTACTAGCCATCCTAGGATTCACAGAGGAGGCCGTGCCACTGTCAGGCTCTTCAATAGAAAGGACCTGTAGGGCATCTGAAATAAGCGCTGGCAGCTCATCACGGTGGCAAATCCTCACCGCGGAGGGATCATCCAGATCCTGTGGTAATTCTGCACCTGACTCTGGCTCCTCAGACCACGAAGGCCTGCCAGAACTCTCCGAATCCTCACAGCCCGACCACGGGGGGGAAAAGGAGGTGCACCACAATCTGAAGGGGAATTAGCCCTTCTACGCTTTTCTTTATGCCAATTAGCAGGGAAAACAACCTCAGCGGACAGTCCCAGGCCAGAATCCACAGGGGGGGGGGGGGGACAATAGAAGGGGCCTCAGATGACCCTTGCGGGAGAGCTCTTTTCAGCATGTATGCTTTATGCAATAACAACACAAAATCAGGGGAGAAAAACTCGCCCTGGGCACCCAGATCCTGTCCGGGGCTAGCCGCTCCCTGAACAGCCTCAATTCGAGGTCCTCCCCCCCCCTCCCCGGTCTCAGGGCTCCCCGTCTCCACGGAGGCCGCGCCATGCGGATAATTCAAAATGGCGCCGCTGCCAGCTCTGAGCGGGAAGAATCATCGCTCGCCATGCTCGGGCCGGCTCTTACACCTGTACAGCATGATTTACAGAGCCCCGCTGCTGATTTGCACTTGCCACACCGGGAACAGCGCTTTACATTCTCTGCAGCCATCACCGAAAACGGTGGGAAAATTCAAATGGCGGTTTCGCGCCAAAAACGCCCCGATCGCGGGCCCACCCCGGAGGAGTTAGAAAACACTCTTACCTCACCGGACCGAGTATCACAGCTCCGGTCCCATAGAAGAATCAAAGGAAAACCTCTGTTCCTTTTTTTTTTTTTTTTTTTAACGCTGCAGAGGTAATAAGAACTCTGGAGGCTCAGATGAGTGGGAAAGGCAGGGAAAGGCAAACCAATGCGCCTGCATCCACTGAGTGGGAAAGGACAGGGAAAAAGCAAGCTAATATGTCCACATCCACGGGGGCATGGGTAAGGCAGGAAAAGGGCTAACCTATGTGCCTTCAAAGTGAAGCTGCTATAGCCTCTAACACCCCGGCTAACAACTAGCAAGCCAGGAGCCACCCCCAGGCAGATTTTTGATGGAGCTTGAAGAAGCTGCAGCCACCCTGCTTGGGGAGATAGAGAATACTGAAGAGGCAGTGGAGCTGGCTGGCCATGAGGCACTGTGAAAGTTGAGTGCTCTCTATCTCCCCCTGCTGGTTCATGGACACAACCCATACGTAATGGCTTCATCTGCTTGATGACAAGGAAGAAACTTATTTATTTATTTATTTATTTATTGCATTTGTATCCCACATTCCCCCACCTATTTGCAGGCTCAATGTGGCTTACATAGATTTGTTAACATTATCATTGTAGGATATCAGATACAGTTAGTAATCTGTAGCGATTCGGAAGGGAAGAAAGAAGAAGGGAGAGAATGGTTAGGGTAGTTATAGAAGGTAGTCGTTCATAATTGAGTGGATTGGTGAGGTGACTTGGTGAGGCTATAGGTTCTCATTGTAGGCCTTGTTGAAGAAGAATGTCTTCAGAGATGAAGTCCAGTCCCCGAAGCCATGCCCAGGCTGGGGACCTCTCGAGGCCCCCTCCCCAACAAACACCGATGTCTTCCATAATCAGATGCAACCGATGCTTTTGGCTTGATATCTCTTCAATCTCTATATTTAGAGGAGGAAGAGATCCCAGCACTGCAATGCCTGGAACTCCGCACTCTAGTGCACATAGGCAAGAGATACCAGAAACAGTATCTGCAACATGCAAAACCCCACATTGGTCTTCTGGAAAGGTCCAAGGATGGGAGTGGCAGAGTTAGCAGGACAGGGTAGAAGACCACACAATACACGAAGCCCAAAATTTGCATATAAATGGGTCTCTGCTATATAGAAATTAACGGGATCCATATTCACTGTGGTAATCCTGAAAAACTGACTGGCTAGGTGTGTCTCCAGGAGAGGATTTCAAAGCACGGATTTAAAGTACCCATAACTTTTAAAGAATGAAAATTCATAGCAGGAATCCTAGTAGAACATGAGAACTTATTTCACCATTTCATTATGCAGTATATACTGCACAAATGAACTCTGGAGTTATAAAAGTAAACAAGTATAACCTTCAGAATACTTGGCAGTAAATAATCTAAACTGGACACACTGATGCAAACCCCACACATACTTGTACCCCTGGGGTTTACACTGATAAAGCAAACTATGTAAGTAGACTATTGTCTAGGGACAATTTAAAGCAGAGATTCACACTACTACTACTACTTATGTTTCTATAGCGCTACACTGCACATAATTTTTCAGTACAAAATCTTTATGCTGTCTGGAAAAAACATGACCCCTTACAAAGCTTCAGAATACTTTGCAATTGTTTAAACATTTAGTATGACCTCTAAAAATACATTAGTATAATGTTTTTTTTTTCTCAATTAATTCATAATTTATTTTCAAGGTGTCCACCTTCAACCTTGACACATTCACAAAGTCTTTGACATCACTGAGCTGTTGGCTCAATGAATTCTGAGGTTTCATTAAGGGCTCAACTGTATTGCATAAAGTATTCTGATATGTCTTGAATTTTCTGCAGCAGTAGGATGTTTTGGGGTTATCTGGAAAATTTGGGGGTCCCTTTCCCACCCACCCCCAGACACCATGTACATGTGTAGTTCCCTTTATCAGTTTGTTCCCCCCCCCCCCCCCCCCAAATTAAGTGCATGAAAGGACACACACTGCTGAAATACATGCATATGTACTACCCGTACACAAGATAAAGAGTAATCACAAGAGCGGGCAAAATACTTCTACCTAAGGAAATACTTTTGATTACAGCACTGAAGATTCCACAACCAAATCAGGATATTAACACTATCCAAGAAATAAAGTATTAATAAACAAATCCCCTATATATGACATGACTTACCTAAAAGTTCACTCCAAATTTATGGGATAAATTATTCTACTTCTCAACAAGATAATGAAATGGAAGAGAGTAAAATTTGATTAAAAAAAACCACACACACACATTTTTAAAAATCTTCTATCATAAATCAAAAAATCCCCCAGTCTTGGTCATCAATCTAGGCAAAGTTTCCTACTATTTTCCCTTGCCCTGTATTTTTTTTTTTTTTTTACTTTTCTGCACATCACTTCTTTTGTTCATTTGACTCACCAGAGCCCAGTAACTTGGTATGCATAGTCTCGTGAAAGATGATGACTCCTGGACCCAGGGTGGAAAGTGGTACATCCAGGCCACAGCGTGCTGTGGTTGCCTTCAGTTCCTTGGTGAAATGTTTAAGATAGGCCTCAGAGGCATCCCCAAGGAACTTAAAGAGGTCATTGTGCAGTCGGTCAGCATGAGTCCGGTAGATAACAAGATCTGAGATGGCTAAGACTTTAAGAAGAAGGCGTGTTCTCTGGCTCAGATTTACAGTGGCCCCTAACAGTCCCTCCGTGTCAATCACCACCACTTTATGGATGGGGTCATAAGCAGCCCAGACACCCACCGTGCATGACTCCTGGGCAGGGGATGTCTTAAAAACTTCTCGACCACAGAAGAAAGTGTGATTAAGAGTATATGATTTGCCATCACCAGTGTTACCAAAGATGGACACCACCTTCAGGTGATCATCAGATTTGCAGTCAAGCTTTTGGATAAATTCCTCTTCATCTTTCACCTAAAATGAACAAAAATATAAAGAGAAACTTGTGAAGCTAACAAATAAAAACCCCAGAAGAGTTTCAAGTAACAGTGAAATGATAAACACAGAGCTTTGATATGACAAAGGTTTTAGCTCACTGCTTCTCAACCCAGTCCTTGGGATACATTCAAGGGGACAGTGCATGCAGATCTATCATGCAAATTCATTGTAGATACCCTGAAAATCACCTGGGGAAAAAAAAACAGCTGAGTGTGCCCTGAAAACTGGGTTGAGAACCACTGCTTTAGATTAAAAACTGAAAAGTTTGTTTTATGAAGATTTAAAATTCCTATAGGACCTTGGCCTCAAAATCATGAGTTAAAAAAACCTGTTCTGAAAATAATTTCCCACAAAACCAGAGTTTTACTACATAGACACCTCAGCACCTGCAATGCTAGAAAGGAAGCAAAGACGGCAATCAAGAACGCGAAGGGGGGAAAAAAAAATCACAAGAAACTTTTCTATTTACTTGATTTCATGGCCATTTTTAACTGAAAGCGTTTGTGTTTGCAGTTTGACTGGAACATGCTTCAAACTGACACTGATATTCAAGTTCCAAAGCTGATGTGCCATGAGTTTTTCTTCATTCATGACGGGCAAGAGTTATATTTCTTCAGCTATTCCCATATCCTTTTTACTAGCATGTGGTTCTAAATTTGATTCTCAAGCTACCTCATTCCTCAGAACAGTTAATCAAATATATATTGTTACTGCACAGATTAGGTTAGTTCTAGGTCAAAGAGATAGTAGAAGCTGCTGTGCACTGTAAACGTCATAAGAGGGTATGCTATCAGGAAAATCTAATAATCTAATCAGAACATTTCTATTCCGTTTAACTTCAAATTAGCTCAAGGTGGGTCACAGTAAATATGAGAGCACTAAGTAGTAAGAACAAAAGGGCTACAGTCCCAGAAATCCAGCTAACACCATTGCAATTAAACTTTAGAAAAATACTTGTCAAATAAATAAAGTTCTCAAATGGTGCCTGAAGATACGATGATCTGTCAATTTCTCTCAGATTTCTTGGAAGCTTGTTTCATAGTTCAGGACCTTTACCTACTATAGATCTTGATCTAGTAGATGGTTTCCCAACATACTGAGTGAGTTAGAAGGAATTATTAAGTGAATTTCCTGGGCTGAATGTAGGGACCTTGTTGGAAAGTATAATAGAATGAATAAGATATTCCGGTATAAGGTCATTAAGAAATTTATGAACAAATGAAAGAAGCTTGAACTCAATGTGGACTCTAGCGGGGAACCCCTAATACTTCTTGGAAATGGTAATTTTCAGACACAGGATCAGATGATGTACTAAGGGATATTTTTCATTTTTGTTTATGGGAAATATGCTTAGGACATTGAGCCTATGGAAGAAATGTTTGCCAAGGATAAAACATCTATTAAAATTGGATGAATGTGACTAAAGCCCTTAGACTGGGGGGGGGGGGGGGGGGGCAGGCAAGGACAAATTAGGTCTTACCTGATAATTTTCTTTCCATTAGTTCTTCACAGTATTCCAGGACAAGTGGGTAGTTATGTCCATCGACCAGCAGGTGGCGATAGAAAATCCAGAATTCAGCACTACCACCTAGCCACGTGCTAGCCACCCAGTTCCTCAGTATTGTACATAAGCCAGCAGAAAACCAACCTAAATGCATGAACAGCAACCAACCAACCAACCAACCAACAAACAAGGCAAAAAAAAAAAACTATCGACAGAATCCAAAACAGTGAGCAGGGCAGTCAGAAGCAAAATAGGCTGAAAACACTGGGAGGGCTCCTGGAATACTGTGAAAAATTAATGGAAAGAAAATTATCAGGCAAGACCTAATTTACATAAGTATATAAGTATTGCCATACTGGGAAAGACCAAAGGTCTATCGAGCCCAGCATCCTGTTTCCAACAGTGGCCAATCCAGGTCACAAATACCCGGCAAGATCCCAAAAATGTACAAAACATATTATACTGCTTATCCCAGAAACAGTGGATTTTCCCCAAGTTCATTTAATAACGGTCTATGGACTTTTCCTTTAGGAAGCCATCCAAACCTTTTTTAAACTCTGCTAAGCTAACCGCCTTTACCACATTCTCCGGCAACGAATTCCAGAGTTTAATTACACGTTGAGTGAAGAAATATTTCTCCGATTCGTTTTAAATTTACTTCATTGTAGCTTCATCGCATGCTCCCTAGTCCTAGTATTCCCCTTCCATTACGTTCTATCCCAGTATTCCAGGACAAGTGGGATGTTCAAAAGCAATCTCTGCGAGGGTAGGACATCGGCCCTGCTGCTCTTAAGACCGCCACCCCAAAGGATGCATTTGACCGTGCAGCAACATCCACACTATAATGCTTGCTTAAAGAATGCAACGATGAGCATGTCACCGCCATCCAAATGTCTACCAGAGAAAACAAAGATGTCTCCGTGCCCACGATGTCGCCACACGCCTAGTCGAGTGGGCCTTCAAAACCCAAAGGCGAAGCCTTCCCTGCCAGGATATAGGCGGACGACACCGCCTCCTTCAACCAGCGGGCAATGGACGCTTTGGAGGCCATTAGGCCCAACTTCTGTTTACCGAACAAAACAAACTAGCCGAGCGATGAAACTTGTTAGTCGCCTCCAGATACCGGATAAGAACTCTTTGAACATCCAGAAACCGCAAGAACGAATACCAGCCCCCCACGTCCTGGAAGGCAGCTCTACCGACTGATTAAGATGAAATTCCGAGACCACCTTGGGCAGAAAAGACGGCACTGTTCATAGAGACACCCCCCCCCCCCTCTGAAAAACGGAGAAAGGGGTCCCTGCAAGAGAGTGCCTGGAGCTCAGAAACACAACGGGCCGAAGCAATAGCCACCAAAAATACCGCCTTCAGAGTAAGATCCTTCAGGGAAGCCTGAAGAAGAGGCTCAAAGGGAACTGAAGCACTCCAAGCACCAGATTGAGATCCCAGTCAGGGCAGGGAGCCCGGAAGGGCGGTTGAAAATGACCCAGTCCTTTCAGAAAACGGACCACATCCAGGTGAGCCGCTAGCGAAGAACTGTGCAAGCACCCTTGGAAGCAGGCCAAGGCCGCCACCTGGACCTTCAAGGACCCCAGCGCTAAGCCCTTATGCACCCCCTGCTGCAGAAAATCAAGGATGCTGCCCACCGAAGCGCTAAAGGAATCCAACCCTCTTTCCACGTATCAACTTCAAATATACGCCAGACGCGGGCATAGGCCGAAGAAGTAGACCGCATGCGAGCCTGAAGCAGGATAGTAATAACCAAATCCAAATAGCCCTTCTTCCTCAAATGAGACCTCTCAAGGGCCAGGCCATAAGACCAAAGTGGGAGGGATCTTCCATGGCTACCGGTCCCTGCCAGAGAAGACCCCTCTCCTGCGGAAGCTGCAGCGGCTGGCCGTCCAGAAGACTGATGAGGTCGGCATACCAAGGACGCCTGGGCCAGTCCGGAGCCACCAAAATCACTCTGCCACGATGAGTCGCTACTCTTCTCAGCAGACGGCCCAACATCAGCCAAGGAGGAAAGACATACAGGACTCCCTCTACCGGCCACAGTTGAAGTAGGGCATCCAGAACTAACGAATCCTGCTCCCTGCAACGACTGAAGAACTGTGGAACCTTGGCATTGTCCTTCATGGCCATCAGGTCCATGCAAGGAAGGCCCCAATGCCGCACTACTAGTTGGAATGCCGCGGCAGATAGCTCCCACTCACCGGGATCCAAAACATGATGACTGAGAAAGTCAGCTTCTACGTTGAGGACCCCAGCAATGTGGGCAGCTGAGAGGTAAGACAGGTGCCGCTCCGCCCAGACCATCAAGAGGTTGGATTCCCTGGCCGACTCGCAAGATTGCGCTGCAAGCCCGCTAACTTGCTCCCTCTGCTTTCTTTTTTTACTTTTAGAATTAGTGTTTAATAGAAAAAAAGGCGCAACGCGGGAACCGCGTGACCATTACCACGGCCCGCTAACAGATCCCCAACTCACCACCTGGATCCTGAAACAGGGTATGCACCCACCTCCCCAGCTAGAACCGACACCGCCAGACTGAAGCCATTCTGAAACGGCCAGAAGAAACGTGGCTCTCTCTTTTGTTGGTTGCTGCACAGACACTGCCACAAGAGAGGCTCAGGAGGGAAATAAAGGGAAGAAAGCCTCCAGGTAGGAGCAAGACAGGGACCCAGCACCACCAGGTATGTCTAAATTTCCTCAGGTGTGACTCAACTGAGAACTAGTCACCAACTGGACCAGGAGAAACCAACTGGAACACAGAGAGAAATGAAGTATGTCCATCCACCTGCTGGAGATAGAAGATACTGAGGAACTGGACAGCTAGCACATGGTTAGGTAGTAGTGCTCAGTTCTGGATTTTCTATCTCCACCTGCTGGTCAATGGACATAACTACCCACTTGTCCTGGAATAGTGGGGTAGAACGTAATGGAAACTTTATTTACAGTGGACCACATTAGTGGATGTTGCCTCCACTGAAGACCAGGATGGATCTATCCTCAAGGCTCCATGTGAGGAGCACAAGTTTGTGTAACCCTGAGAGTAACAATTGAGGAGCATCTCTCTCTCCTTCAAAGTGGGGGAATAACAAAAGACATTTCAAATTCATATTAGGGGAAGCCACTGAAACAGATTGCCATTTACAAGCGGGAAATAACAGGTAGAACAAAAATTAAAGTGGCAAAAGAAGGGCTGGGTTGGAAGATTCTGTACAGCAAAAAGTATCAGGGTTCCAGGGCTGCAGAAAATGCAGAGGGAGAATCCCAGTAGAGTAGCAGGGCACCAACAGACTGGCAGCAGGTGCAGGCTTGAGAGCCCCTTTATTCTCAAGGATATTGTTTATTGTTTATAGGTATTTACTATACCGCCTATCAGTGTTGCCACTATAAAGTTTGACAAGAACTCCAATTAAATCAATAGAATAGAAGCAACACAGAAATAAGGCAGAATATTTCAAGAGGTAAGAGAGAATTTCATAGCGGGCATACTGTCCTCTCACCAAGACTCAACACTGTATATTCAGTCTTTGTTAAATGCTAAAAAAGAAATAAATCTTCAGGTCTGTTTTGAATTTTGCAAAGAACGTTCAACTCTAAGCGATAGGGATAATGAATTCCATAAGGCTGGTTCTAAGTAGAAAAAAAGCTGTGAACTGGATAGAGTCTAAGTAACTCTTGGACAAAGGCGTCAAAGTATTAATTTGATTGAAGAACAGAGGTGATGAGCCAAATGGTATGGTACCAGAAGTGAGGTCAAGTAAGGTGGAGAACATGTGAAGTACTTTATAGGCAATTTAAGTCTTATTCTTTAAATGATATTGAATTAGAAGCCAGTGGTGTTGATAAAGCAGAAGTGACATTTGGTCATACTTCCAAGCCCTACAAAGTAGTCTGACTGTCATATTCTGGACGGATTGAAGACATTCAAGAGATGGCTCCAGGAGAACTGAACAGACTACATTACAATAGTCCAGGCGCTGTGTGCTTGACCTGCCATCGCACTAGATACAATACATCTTTGCAGAGCCATCCTCCATCCACGGCTTATTTCTCACCTCAGTGCCCAAGGGAAAGTCAGAAGCCCACATGGAATCCTGGTAATGAGCTGCTCTCTGCACCTCCCCCACAGTCAGGTCAGGGCAATTGGGGGCACAAAGGTAGGACAGACAGGGTAGCAAGACTGACCTCCTCCCCACCTCTTTCATCATGGGATGCCTGGAAAGGAGTGGGAAATGGGGTACAGGTATAGAGAGTCATTGCAGGCTTCATTTTCATACGTCAGTAGAGACTGAAAAGCTGGGCTGAAACATGAAGGTATGTGTGAAAAATATAGTTACTTAATGTTAGAGCCAGCTCTGATGCAATAAAGAGTTGGGAGATTTTGTTTGTTTGTTGTTTTTTTGTGGGAGGGGAGGGATTATTCCTGCAAGCCTAAACCTGTGATCCTTACTGCACTGTGGGAGAGCTCTGGCCTAGGGCCTTTTACAGCCACAGGGAGCAATGAGCCCAGCAGCCTCTATAGCAAACAAGCTACAGAAATGTGGCAACATCTTGAGGTACTGAGAGATCAGAAGTAGCTTCACACACTCAAAATGTCGTGAGCTAGGATGCATGGGACCACTGAGAGCCAGAAGAAAGGCATCCATGGACCAGTTCTGACCTGCAGGCTGTTGTTTCCTTAACACTGCCTTAGACCAGGTGCTTATCCTTCCTTTCACCAATTCATAGGTTATCAATAGAAATCAAACAAAATAAACATGGAAAAGAAAATTAGATGATACCTTTTTTATTGGACATAACTTAATACATTTCTTGATTAGCTTTCGAAGGTTGCCCTTCTTCGTCAGATCGGAAATAAGCAAATGTGTTAGCTGACAGTGTATATAAGTGAAAACATTCAAGCATTACTATGACAGTCTGACGGGGTGGGTCGGAGGTATGCATGGGGACATCAAAGCATATCATTGATATTCTAACAGGATGGGTGTGGATAGGTGAGGGGTGGGGTGATCAGAGACATACAGCTTTATGGTTTATAATGGGCTAGGAACCCCAGGTCCTCTACCACACTCCCCTACCAATTCATAGTAAATTCCAAAACAAAAGGGAAAATTAGGTTCTTACCTTGGTAATTTTCTTTCCTTTAGTCATAGCAGATGAAGCCATTACGTATGGGTTATGTCCATCAACCAGCAGGGGAGATAGAGAGCACTCAAACTTTCACAGTGCCCTCTTGGCCAGCTAGCTCCACTGCCTCTTCAGTATTTGAAGCTTCCAAAGCAGTATGGCAAACCCCAATGGGAATCAAAAGAGCTTTCCTCACAGCGAACGATGGCCCATCACAAGGGCATGAACTCATAAAGGAGGGAATGCACATCCTCCTGGAGGGAATAAACTCATCCTCCTTATTGTATAAGTGGAGGGGAACACACGCGCCTCCTGGAGGGAATCACACATCCTCCCAACACACTGGAGGGAATGAACTCATCCTCCTATTTATAGAACTGGAGGGGAACACAAGCGCCTCCTGGAGAGAATCAACACATTCTCCAAAAAAAACATGCTGGAGGGAATGAACACATCCTCCTAAATTTAAACTGAACATGAATCCTGAAGATTGTTTTCCAACTTTCTCCCAAGGAAGGAACTTCAGGAAATTAGAACAGAAACTGAAAAACAGATTCACAGCATACAGACAATCATACAGGGAGGGCTCATGGCTTCATCTGCTATGACTAAAGGAAAGAAAATTACCAAGGTAAGAACCTAATTTTCCCTTCCTTGTCATCAAGCAGATGAAGCCATTACGTATGGGATGTAACAAAGCAATCCCTAGATAGGGTGGGATCAAGCCACACCACGCGCTAGCACTTGTGCACCAAAACACGCATCCCTCCTGGCAGCCACATCCAGCCTGTAATGTCAGGCAAAGGAGAGCTTAGAAGCCCATGTTGCTGCACTGCATATCTCTTGAAGAGAGAGTGCTCCAGTTTCAGCCCAAGAGGAAGAAATCGCTCTAGTAGAATGTGCCTTAAAGGCTACAGGCGGAACCCTGCCGGCCAGCAGATAAGCTGAAAAGATAGTTTCTTTCAGCCAGCGGGCAATAGTGGCTTTAGACGCTGGAGACCCTCTGCGAGAACAGGATAGCAAAACAAACAGATGATCAGAAGTCCTGAAAGAGTTAGTAACTCGCAGATACTGCAGCAGAGTCCTGCGCACATCCAAAAGGTGCAGCTGCCCAAAAGATTCTGGAAACTCTTCCTCTGAAAAAGAGGGCAAGAAAATAGGCTGGTTTAAGTGAAAGGCTGAAACCACCTTAGGCATAAAGGAAGGCATGGTCCGAACCGTGACTCCGGACTCTGAAAATTGCAGAAATGGGTCTCTACAGGACAGCGCCTGGAGCTCTGACACCCGTCTCGACGAGGTAATGGCCACCAGAAAAACGGCCTTTAGTGTCAAGTCTTTCTCTGATGCTCGCCGAAGCGGCTCAATAGGAGATGCCTGCAGGGTTTTCAAAACTAGCCACAGGTTCCAAGCTGGACAGGGTGCTCGCACTGGAGGTCGGAGCCGAAGCACCCCTCTAAGAAACCGTGCCACAACTGGGTGCGCAGCCAAAGACACGCCTTCCACCTTACCACGAAGGGAGGCCAACGCTGCCACCTGCACCCGCAGGGAATTATAGGCCAAGCCTTTTTGTACACCTTCCTGCAAAAAGTCCAGAATCGGCGACACAGGAGCCCGCATTGGAACAATGGCTCTGGAAGCACACCAAGACTCAAACAGGCACCAAATCCTGGCATAAGCCACAGAAGTGGATCGCTTGCGGGCTTGCAGGAGAGTGGAAATAACTTTATTGGAATAACCTTTATCCCTCAATTGCGCCCTCTCAATAGCCATGCCGTAAGACCAAAGCGGCCGGCGTCCTCCATGGCTACCGGTCCCTGAGTCAACAGGTTCAGTACCAGAGGTAACGGCAGAGGAGCCTCCAGGAGCATCTGTCGGAGGTCTGCATACCAAGGTCTCCTTGGCCAATCCAGGGCGATGAGGACCACTTCTCCTGGGTGCAGCTGAATCCGCAAGAGCAGGCGCCCTATCAAGGGCCATGGGGGAAACACATAAAGTAGACCCGGAGGCCAGGGTTGAGCCAAGGCATCCAACCCCGCCGAGCGAGGATCTCTCCGGCTGCTGAAGAAGCACGGGGCTTTGGTATTGGCACTTGTCGCCATTAGATCCATTTGGCACAGATCTGCAGGAATACTTCGTCTGCCTGATTCCATTCTGCTGGATCGATCTGATGCCAAGAAAGTCTGCATTGATAATCCTGAGAAACTGGAGACCATCTTTGAAGTAGGGAATACTGTAGAGGTCTCAGGTGCGCTCTCGCCCAGGGCACCACTTCCAATGTGGCTGTCATCGATCCCAGCAGCTGGACAAAGTCCCAAGCTCGCGGGTGGGGCATCCTCAGGAGCAGACGGACCTGATTCTGAAGCTTGCACCGCCTTGGCTCGGGTAGGAACACAGCCCGAGACTGTGTCAAACCTGGCCCCCAAAAGCTCTAGAGATTGTGAAGGGGACAGGTGACTTTTGGCCATATTGACGACCCAGCCTAGAGATTGCAGTACTGAGACCACTCTGGCTGTAGCTTGTAAGATCTCTGTTACAGAGTCTGCTCTGATGAGCCAGTCGTCTAGGTACGGGTGAACCCTGATACCTTCTCGCCTGAGAAAAGCAGCTACTACCACCATTACCTTCGAAAAGGTTCGGGGAGCTGTGGCGAGGCCAAAAGGCAAGGCCCTGAACTGGAAATGTTTTCCCAACACCGCAAACCTCAGAAACTTCTGGTGCGGGGGCCAAATCGGTATGTGCAAGTAAGCTTCTTTCAGGTCTAGAGACATGAGAAACTCTCCTGGCTGAACCGCCGCAATGACGGAGCGCAGGGATTCCATGTGGAAATGCCGCACTCTCAGGGACTTGTTCACTTCTTTTAAGTCCAGAATAGGGCGAAAGGACCCACCTTTTCGTGGCACCACAAAGTAGATGGAGTATCGGCCGCAGCCTTGCTCGGCGGGAGGCACCGGGGTCACTGCCCCTAACTGAATCAGACCTTGTAAAGTCTCCTCCACCGCCGCCCGTTTGTCGGCAGAACCGCATCGGGACTCCACAAACACGTCTCTTACTGGGGCGTTGATTCTGTATCCATCTCTGATCAGGTCCAGAACCCACTGATCTGAGGAAATCTTGGCCCACTCCTCGACAAAGAGGGAAAGCCGTCCTCCAATGACAGGCATCGAGGAGAGGGCCGGCGCACCATCATTGAGAGGGTCGGCCCTGAACTCCTGGTCTTGAGCCACCGGCTGCGGAACGCTTGTCCGAGCGAAAGGAGTTCCTCTGCTGACCACGGGCACGTGAAGTGAACCCAGCAGAACGCCCCGGGCGGTACCTTCTAGCTTCACGGAAGCGAGGTCTGTACAAGGAGTGGACCGCCTGGCCCTTAGAGGAAGGCCTCTGCCTATCTTCGGGCAAGCGCTGAGGTTTTGGATCACCCAGGCCTTTCACAATTTTCTCCAACTCCTCACCAAATAGGAGAAGTCCTTGAAAAGGCAACTTCACCAACCTTTGCTTAGAGGCCATGTCCGCTGCCCAGTGTCGTAGCCACAGACGACGGCGAGCCGCCACTGCTACTGCCATTTGTTTAGCCGAAGCTCTGACAAGGTCATAAAGGGCATCAGCCAGAAAGGACAAGGCCACCTCCATCCGCGGAGCCACATCCAAGAAGGGCTCCGCTCCATCTCCGGACTGAGCCACTGCCTGTTGCAGCCAAGCTAGGCAGGCTCTCACAGCATAACAGCTGCATGCAGACGCCCGAACAGTGAGACCTGCAATTTCAAAGGACCGTTTCAACGCTGTTTCCAGCCTACGGTCTTGAACATCCTTCAGGGCAACACCTCCTTCAACAGGGAGGGTAGTTCTCTTTGTCACCGCAGTGACTAGGGCATCCACTGTAGGCATTTGAAAACGAGCCATATGTCCCTCCCGCAGAGGGTATAACTGCCCCATAGCCCTGGAAACTCTCAAAGGTCCCTCGGGGTCAGCTCACTGAGTCGAAACAAGCTCTAGGATGGAGTCATGCAAAGGGAAGGCCCGAGCAGCTTTCTTGGTACTAGCCATCCTGGGATTACCCGAGGAGGCCATGCCACTGTCAGGATCTTCAATCGAGAGGGCCTGCAGGGTATCTGAAATAAGCGCTGGCAGCTCATCACGGTGGAAAATCCTCACCGCGGAGGGATCATCCAGATCCTGTGGTAAAGCCGCACCTGGTTCCTCAGACCAAGAACGTCTGTCAGAGTTCTCCGAATCCTCACACCCCGACCACGGGGGGGAAAAGGGTGCACCACAATCTGAAGGGGAATTAACCCTTCTGCGCTTATCTTTAGGCCAAGCATCCAGGAAAAAAGCCTCACTGGGCAGTCCCAGGCCAGAATCCATCGGGGGGGGGGGCAATCAGAGGAGCCTCAGGCGACCCTTGAGGAAGGGCTCTTTTCATCATGTATGCTTTATGCAGCAAAAGCACAAAATCCGGGGAGGAAATCTCACCCTGGGCACCCAAATCCTGTCCGCTGCTAGCCACTCCTGAAATAACCTCATCTCGAGGTGCCCCACCCGGCTCAGGTCTCTCCGTGTCCACGGAGGCTGCGCCATGCGGTGTAAGCAAAATGGCGCCTGCTGCCAGCTCAGAGCGGGAAGAAACATCGCTCGCCATGCTCGGGCCGGCTCCTAAGCCAATACAGCACGATTTACAGAGCCCTGCTGCTGATTTGCGCTTGCCACAAGTGGAACAACGCTTTACATTGTCCGCAGCCATCGCCGAAAAACGGCGGTAAAATCCAAAATGGCAGTTTCGCGCCAAAATCGCCCCGATCGCGGGCCCACCCCGGAGGAGTTGGAAAACACTCTTACCTCAAAGGATCTAGTGTACAACTACGATCCTGCTGAAAATCAGGTCAAAAACCTCTGTTCCAGCGTCTCTGCGTTTAAAAACGCGATGCAACTTTTTTTTATTTTTTATTTTTTTTTTAAGCTGTGAGGAAAGCAGAGGTATTGAAGACTCCGGAGGCTCAGATGAGTGGGAAAGTCGGGGAAAGGGCGAACCTATATGCCTGCATCCACTGTTGGTGGGTAAGGACAGGGAAAGCAAGGCAATATGTCCACATCCACAGAGGTATGGGTAAGGCAGGGAAAGGGCTAACCTATGTGCCTTTAAAGTGAAGCTGCTCCCGGTTAACAACTGGCAAGCCAGGAACCACCTCCCGGCAGATTTTTCTGGAGCTCGAACAAGCTGCAGCCACCCTGCTAAGGGAGATAGAGAATACTGAAGAGGCAGTGGAGCTAGCTGGCCAAGAGGGCACTGTGAAAGTTTGAGTGCTCTCTATCTCCCCTGCTGGTTGATGGACATAACCCATACGTAATGGCTTCATCTGCTTGATGACAAGGAATGCACAATTGTGAACACAGCCAAACAGGATCCCCAAGCCTCACGAAATGTCAGCATCCAGGGCATGGAGCAGTAGCAGCCAAGGAGGTTTGACTGAACAGAAAACAGCATGATGTCAAAAGGTTGAAGCCACTTAGGCTAATCTATGCTTCCCCTTCCCTGCGCAGCAGACGATCTGCATGCACTCAAAACAAATCAAACAAACCTATGAGCAGCTGCATCCATGTTGTCGCTGGTAGCATTTTTATTTAATCTCACTTATATTTTCAAACATGCCAGCTTGTGCAGCATACAGACATACACAGAGGAAGTACAATAACTTTTCATAGGTAGAGTAGTAATCAGTGTATTATTTATTACATTTATACCCCGCACTTGGAGGGGCTGGTTATAGGGACACCCTAGCATGTGTTATATTCATGCAGAGATTTTTTTTTCTCAGGTAAAAGGCCACTAAAACAGACATCATGTTATGAGAATCAGGTGCTCAACATTCAGAGTTTCTATCTATTTATTTACTTATTTATGGCAGATATATCCCACATTAACATGAATTAGGTTGAAACCTAGAGGCATTTTAAATCTTTTTTTTCCTTGTGCCTAGATCAAAAGAGATGACTTGTGGGAACTTGCACCTTTTGTTTTGTGGAAAGCAGTGGTATATTATAAAAATGCACTTAATATTGTTTATTACTACCATTTAAAAGAAAAATATTAAATAATTAGAGCAGAGCTACCTTCATGCAGAAGTTCAGACTCTACCTAAATGTGCCAACATTTTCCAGTTCTGTGACATATATTTCTTTCTTCTTCAAGTCAGCTTTCAACAGCATTTTCTCAGTTATTACCCAAATGCGAACACAATTATAATGCTAATTCATAAGTTTTGGATGTTAACGAATTCTATTCTGTCTCACTGTATTTCCAGTTTTGGCACAGTATAAGTCATCATAAGGACCAATGGACTGCATTAGGGGCTTATAGCCTATTCAGTTATGTTTAAACAAATGAGAGATCTGCATAAAAGAAAAGATGTATTTTTATTATTTTGACTTATAAATCCACTTGTCCCAGAAAGATACTCAAAACAGAATACCTATTTGTACAAAAGAGATGAGGTGAATATGTGATTCCATGTGCCCCAATTACAGGAAATTTTAATTTTACTTCCAATCTTTATAACACCAGGCTTCCCAAGGCAGATTAGAACAGTTAAGATGACCCATCAGCACACAGGATATCCTCACTGAAATTTGTCCATGTATTACTGTATTGTATAGAACAGTATAGAAAAACAGAGCACAAAATATGGCCTTTATTAGTGCTGTTTCCACCTGCTACAATAATTTTTGAAGCGAATTTAGTGATATTCAGTTTTGATTTTATGATATTTACTGCCTTTTTGAAGGAATTCACTCACCTGATCACATTCACACTTCATCACCCTCCCCCTCAGTCCCGCCCAACACTAACCACTACCTCCAGGAATCTCCAGGCTGTTGACCCCCCCCCCACCTTATCCGCTAGTATCTCTGATCTCCTCCCGTCCATCACGTCCTCCGAGTCCGTCGACAAGGCTGTTTCCAATTACAATGCCACTCTCTCCTCCGCCCTAGACACCCTTGCACCATCTGTTTCCCGACCCACAAGGTCCACTAATCCCAGCCCTGGCTTAACCCTTCCACCTGTTACCTTCGCTCCTGCTCCCGATCGGCTGAACACCTATGGAGGAAATCTCGCACCCACACTGACTTCATTCACTACAAATTCATGCTATCCTCCTTCCAGTCCTCCCTATTCCTCGCCAAACAGGACTACTACACTCATTTGACTAATTCCCTCAGCTCTAACCCTCGTCGTCTCTTCGCCACCCTCAACTCCCTCCTCAAAGTGCCACTCTCTCCTCCGCCCTAGACACCCTTGCACCGTCTGTTTCCCGACCCACAAGGTGCACTAATCCCCAGCCCTGGCTTAACCCTTGCACCTGTTACCTTCGCTCCTGCTCCCGATCGGCTGAACACCTATGGAGGAAATCTCGCACCCACACTGACTTCATTCACTACAAATTCATGCTATCCTCCTTCCAGTCCTCCCTATTCCTCACCAAACAGGACTACTACACTCATTTGACTAATTCCCTCAGCTCTAACCCTCGTCGTCTCTTCGCCACCCTCAACTCCCTCCTCAAAGTGCCACTCTCTCCTCCGCCCTAGACACCCTTGCACCGTCTGTTTCCCGACCCACAAGGTGCACTAATCCCCAGCCCTGGCTTAACCCTTGCACCTGTTACCTTCGCTCCTGCTCCCGATCGGCTGAACGCCTATGGAGGAAATCTCGCACCCACACTGACTTCATTCACTACAAATTCATGCTATCCTCCTTCCAGTCCTCCCTATTCCTCGCCAAACAGGACTACTACACTCATTTGACTAATTCCCTCAGCTCTAACCCTCGTCGTCTCTTCGCCACCCTCAACTCCCTCCTCAAAGTGCCCTCCGCTCCCACCCCCCACCCTCCTCACTCTCTCCTCAAATCACTGGCTGAGTACTTCCGCGACAAGGTCCAGAAGATCAACCTCGAATTCACCACTAAACCTTCTCCTCCTCTTCATCCTATCACCCACTCCCTCAACCAATCAACCCAGGCCTCCTTCTCCTCTTTTCCTGATATCACCGAAGAGGAAACCGCCCATCTTCTCTCCTCCTCGAAATGCACCACCTGTTCCTCAGACCCCATCCCCACCAACTTACTTATCACCATCTCTCCTACTATCACCCCTCCCATCTGTCATATCCTCAACCTCTCTCTCTCTCCACCGCAACTGTCCCTGACACCTTCAAGCATGCTGTTGCCACACCTCTCCTCAAAAAACCTCCACTTGACCCTACCTGTCCCTCCAACTACCGCCCCATCTCCCTCCTACCCTTCCTCTCCAAAATACTTGAACGCGGTTCACAGCCGTTGCCTAGATTTTCTCGCCTCTCATACCATCCTCGATCCGCTTCAATCTGGCTTTCGCCCACTTCACTCAACAGAAACAGCATTATCCAAAGTCTGTAATGACCTGTTCCTCGCCAACTCCAAAGCTCATTACTCTATCCTCATTCTCCTCGACCTATCCGCTGCTTTTGACACTGTCAATCACAACTTACTTCTTGACACACTGTCCTCTTTTGGGTTCCAGGGCTCTGTCCTCTCCTGGTTCTCCTCTTATCTCTCCCATCGTACCTTCAGAGTACACTCGCATGGATCTTCCTCCACCCCATCCCACTCTCTGTTGGAGTCCCCCAGGGTTCTGTCCTTTCTGTCCTTGGACCCCTTCTTTTCTCTATCTACACCTCTTCCCTGGGCTCCCTGATCTCGTCTCATAGCTTCCAGTATCATCTTTATGCTGATGACACCCAGCTTTATCTCTCTACACCTGACATCATTGCGGAAACCCAGGCCAAAGTATCGGCCTGCTTATCCGACACTGCTGCCTGGATGTCCAACCGCCACTTGAAACTGAACATGGCCAAAACCGAACTTCTTGTCTTCCCACCCAAACCCACTTCTCCTCTACCTCCTCTCTCTATTTCGGTTGATAACACCCTCATCATCCCCGTCTCATCTGCCCGCAACCTCGGTGTCATCTTCGACTCCTCCCTCTCCTTCTCTGCGCATATCCAGCAGACAGCCAAGACCTGTCGCTTCTTCCTCTATAACATTAGCAAAATCCGCCCTTTCTGAGCACACCACCCGAACTCTCATCCACTCTCTCGTTACCTCTCGCCTTGACTACTGCAACCTACTCCTCACTGGTCTCCCACTTAGCCACCTATCCCCCCTTCAGTCCGTTCAGAACTCTGCACGTCTTATCTTCCGCCTGAACCGATACACTCATATCACCCCTCTCCTCAAGTCACTTCATTGGCTTCCGATCAGGTACCGCATTCAATTCAAGCTTCTGCTACTAACCTACAAATGTACTCGATCTGCAGCCCCTCCTTACCTCTCAACCCTCATCTCCCCTTACGTTCCTACCCGTAACCTCCGCTCTCAAGACAAATCCCTCCTTTCAGTACCCTTCTCCACCACCGCCAACTCCAGGCTCCGCCCTTTCTGCCTCGCCTCACCCCACACGTGGAACAAACTCCCCGAGCCCATACGCCAGGCCCCCTCCTTGCCCATCTTCAAATCTCTGCTTAAAGCCCACCTCTTCAATGTCGCCTTTGGCACCTAACCTCTACACCTCTACCCAGGAAATCTAGACTGCCCAACTTGACATTTCGTTCTTTAGATTGTAAGCTCATTTGAGCAGGGACCGTCCTTCTTTGTTTATTTTGTACAGCGCTGCGTAACCCTAGTAGCGCTCTAGAAATGTTAAGTAGTAGTAAGGCAGTGCACAGTAAGAATAAATCAAACAATAAATCAAACAAGAGCAACAGGCAATTGAAGCAGTAAAAATATTAAAACAATAAAAAGTATGGCATACTATACTACTTACAATGTCAACACAATACTTAACAGAACATTTTAATTGACAGTGAAGGATATAAGCAAAGATGGAACATATAGATAGGTAAGGGAGTAATCATGAGATGATTATACCAATTTCAGTCCATATCTAATCAATGTAGCAATGTCACCAGATTTGGCATAACTAATCTACTGACTTGTTACCATGTATGGAAACATAATGAGGAGATAAGTAAATATGTGACTTGCTCCTAAATATACTACCAAATCGGGAAATTATTGTATTTAAAACAAAGTACGTTTTTTTAACATTCCATAACAACCTGTACTCACTGTTATTAAATAATTTTACATTTTATTCATCTTACTCTATAACACTTTATACAAAAACACTTAAATCCCCCATATCACATACATATATTATAATCCAATATTACTAACGTTGTTGAGACTTCTTATGAGTGACAAATCCTGCTCATATAGACCACCTAGAACCTTAATAATGTCTTGCTCAGCATTTGTTCAATATTGGCTTTTTCTGTATCAAAAGTCCTTCCATTAAATAAATAAATTCTTGTCCTTGAATGTTATAGCAGGTCTACATAATCCCAGTAAGTCAATTGTTCAGCACAATAACGACAAAAGCACTGATAGCGTCTTCAAAAAACCTTTAGACGTAATCTTCCTCCAATAAGAAGTCCCAGCAATCTCAGGCTAAAATGGCTCCTTCCAAGCCCACTTATTCTCCCCGTCAGTTCTTTAAATATCACGGTTCTCTATGCGAGACCGCATTTCGCACGTAGCTTCTTCAGGAGAACCGCACCCTTCATCCTTTAGACGTAATCTTCCTCCAATAAGAAGTCCCAGCAATCTCAGGCTAAAATGGCTCCTTCCAAGCCCACTTATTCTCCCCGTCAGTTTATTTCCCCGTGATATTTAAAGAACTGACGGGGAGAATAAGTGGGCTTGGAAGGAGCCATTTTAGCCTGAGATTGCTGGGACTTCTTATTGGAGGAAGATTACGTCTAAAGGATGAAGGGTGCGGTTCTCCTGAAGAAGCTACGTGCGAAATGCGGTCTCGCATAGAGAACCGTGATATTTAAAGAACTGACGGGGAGAATAAGTGGGCTTGGAAGGAGCCATTTTAGCCTGAGATTGCTGGGACTTCTTATTGGAGGAAGATTACGTCTAAAGGTTTTTTGAAGACGCTATCAGTGCTTTTGTCGTTATTGTGCTGAACAATTGACTTACTGGGATTATGTAGACCTGCTATAACATTCAAGGACAAGAATTTATTTATTTAATGGAAGGACTTTTGATACAGAAAAAGCCAATATTGAACAAATGCTGAGCAAGACATTATTAAGGTTCTAGGTGGTCTATATGAGCAGGATTTGTCACTCATAAGAAGTCTCAACAACGTTAGTAATATTGGATTATAATATATGTATGTGATATGGGGGATTTAAGTGTTTTTGTATAAAGTGTTATAGAGTAAGATGAATAAAATGTAAAATTATTTAATAACAGTGAGTACAGGTTGTTATGAATTGCTCCTAAATATAACATGTGACGGACACTGACAGTGCTTCTTTTGTGAATCTTTGCTTCTGATAGCCTGTGTTTCTTTCAGTAACTATGTGCTGTAAATTGTTAAGTTCCTAACAATATAGAGAGACTGTTAATTATTCTGTGAGATAGCCGAAGAAGATAAGGGGGGGGGGGGGGTCTGGCAGATGGTAACGTATTCAGGGACTTAATCCCTGTACACTAGTTGGCAGGTCCCTAAATTCTGGAAAAATGTTCTTACAAAGAGTTCAGGGTTCAGACTGGATATTTCAAGACATTTCAATGGAATTCACAGAAACAAATGAGGAAATTCTAGGGACTTTCTAAAGTGCAGTAATGACAACACTACCAATCAGAATGTTGAGAATTTACTTAAGTAAACAGTCTTCACAGAGAAGACCCAGTAAATGTAGTGTGATGCTAAGAGGAAAGTTTATCTTTAAAGTAACAGCATCATCTGACCACAAAGAAAAAATTCCAAATACCTCAGGCCATAAAGTCTTTATGTTCAGCTTCAATAAAAGTTCTCTCTGAAGTCTTACAAGAAATATACATTCACACATTAAAAAAAGTGTTCTCTTGAGGCCCATCAATGATCTGAATGTGTAAAAAAAATCCCCAATCACTATAAAGTGGGGGAAAGTGGGGGGAAACTGTCCACTGTGCAGACTTTACTTACTACAAACCAAATAGTGAAACGCTTTACCACCCAAAATAAGAAATATACAGGAATGTCAAGTCCAATGCAAAGCGCTGATAAGGAGGGCTGAGAGGGACTTCGAAAAAAAGATTGTGTTGGAGGCAGAAACACATAGTAAAATTTTTTTTAGGTATATTAAAAGCAGGAAGCCGGCAAAAGAATTGGTCAGACCGCTAGATGACCGAGGAGTAAAAGGGGCGATCAGGGAAGACAAAGCCGTAGCGGAGAGATTAAATGAATTCTTTGCTTCAGTCTTCACTGAGGAAGATTTGGGTGGGATACCGGTGCCAGAAATGGTATTCGAAGCTGACGAGTCGGAGAAACTTAACGAATTCTCTGTAAACCTGGAGGATGTAATGAGGCAGTTCTACAAACTTAAGAGTATCAAATCTCCTGGACCGGATGGCATTCATCCCAGTGTACTGATAGAACTGAAAAATGAGCTTGCGGAGCTATTGTTAGTAATATGTAATTTATCCTTAAAATCGAGCGTGGTACCGGAAGATTGGAGGGTGGCCAATGTAACGCCGATTTTATAGACCGGTGAGTCTGATGTCGGTGCCGGGCAAAATGGTAGAGACTATTATTAAGAACAAAATTACAGAGCATATTCAAAAGCATGGATTAATGAGACAAAGTCAACATGGATTTAGTGAAGGGAAATCTTGCTTCACCAATCTATTACATTTCTTTGAAGGGGTGAACAAAGGTGGATAAAGGTGAGCCAGTTGATATTGTGTATCTGGATTTCCAGAAGGTATTTGACAAAGTACCTCATGAAAGACAACAGAGGAAATTGGAGAATCATGGGATAGGAGGTAGTGTTCTATTGTGGATTAAAAACTGGTTAAAAGATAGAAAACAGAGAGTAGGGTTAAATGGTCAGTATTCTCGATGGAGAAGGGTAGTTAGTCGGGTTCCCCAGGGATTTGTGTGCGGACCGCTGCTTTTTAACATATTTATAAATGACCTAGAGATGGGAGTAACTAGTGAGGTAATTAAATTTACTGATGACACAAAGTTATAAAAAGTCATTAAATCGCGGGAGGATTGTGAAAAATTACAAGAGGACCTTACGAGACTGGGAGTCTAAATGGCAGGTGACGTTTAATGTGAGCAAGTGCAACATGATGCATGTGGGAAAGAGGAACCCAAATTATAGCTACCTCACGCAAGGTTCCACGTTAGGAGTCACAGACCAAGAAAGGGATCTAGGTGTCGTCATTGATGATACTTTGAAACCTTCTGCTCAGTGTGCTGCTGCCGCTAAGAAAGCAAATAGAATGTTAGGTATTATTAGGAAAGGAATGGAAAACAAAAATGAGGATGTTATAATACCTTTGTATCGCTCCATGGTGCGACTGCACCTCGAATATTGTGTTCAATTCAAAATTTTTCTTCACTCAATGTGTAATTGAACTCTGGAATTCGTTGCCAGAGAATGTGGTAAAGGCAGTTAGCTTAGCGGAGTTTTTAAAAGATTTGGACGGATTCCTAAAGGAAAAGTCCATAGACCATTATTAAATGGACTTGTGGAAAATCCACTATTTCTGGTATAAGCAGTATAGAATGTTTTGTACTTTTTGGGGATCTTGCCAGGTATTTGTGACCTGGATTGGCCACTGTTGGGAAACAGGGTGCTGGGCTTGATGGACCTTTGGTCTTTCCCTGTATGGCAATACTTATGTAGATTCCACAAAATCCTCAAATCATTTCTATTCAAACAGACCCTAACAAAGAACAACCATACCTCAAACAACTAATTATCACCTGAATTGGTTATTACTCTATTTACCGTTAACCTTCTCTTTGCTTCATGTACAATTTCTCATTCTAAATGTTAAACATCCATAGCTATCCCAGTACATTTATGATATTGTATTGTAAAACTGGATTCTTACAACAAATTACTTTCTTGTGCATTATTCTTTATGTATCCTATACTGTTTATTGTAAGCCACATGAACTCAAATTGTTTGGGATAACATGGGATATAACTGTCACAAATAAATAAAATAAATGTCTATCCAAAGTCAGCACTCTAAATGTAAATATACATATATAGTAGTGCTAGATGGTGTCCTCAGATCATATTCTCACCAACTGCACTGCTTTATGTTTTTGCAGCCACTACCTGGGTGAAATAATGTTCTCTTTCATAGGACACCCTCTGTTTGCACTTAAAACCTTTGGTGCACAGTGTTGCCAAATAATAAATATAATCCTAATAATCAACTAACAGTGTCTTCTGAACAGTGACTCCAAAATATATAACTGCAAAAAAGCAGATAACTTATCTGCACAGATTTTGCTAGCACACAACTGTCACAGCGATAATCACACACTATAATCATTACTTCCCTTTGCGCCCAACTCCAAGGGGTTTCACTACCACGAACTGCTTCACGGACTCGGGGAAAACAAAATTGTTGCTGAATTGCTGAAAACTTCAACACTATCAACTTCACTGACAGCTCAAACTCAAAATGTTGCCAGGCTTTGAACAGATGTTACTTAATTGCCAGTCAAATTGCTTTGAATAATTGGACATTTTCTTTCTCTATTAAATCATTCAGGGATCCTTTTACTAAGGTGTGCTAACAGATTTAGCACATTAACAATTAGTACGCACTAAATGATAAGACACCCATAGGAATATAATGGGCATCTTATTTAGTGTGTGCTACACGTTGGCGTGCGCTAAATCTGTTAGTGCACCTTAGTAAAAGGACCCCTTTATATCTAAGGACTTCATAGGAACTAAAGGTATTTGCTGAACATCTCATAATTTAATTGGATTATCTGTCAGAGGATGAGAAGGGTGTGCATGTGACATAATAAATGACGGTAGATAAAGACCTGTATGGTCCATCCAGTCTGCCCAACAAGATAAACTCATTTACATGGTATGTGATACTTTATATATATATACCCAAGTTTGATTTGTCCTTGCCTTTCTCAGGGCACAGACCGTAGAAGTCTACCCAGAACTGTTCTTGTACTAAATTCTGAAACTAACGTCGAAGCCCCTTAAAATTTACACTCCAGCCCATCCTTATCTATTCAGTCACAATCAGGGCATAGACCGTAGAAGTCTGCCCAACTCCCATTTTGTTTCCCAATTACCAGCGTCAACACCCAATCTCCGTTAAGATTCCGCGGAACCATTCCTTCTAAACAGGATTCCTTTGTGTTTATCCCACGCATACTAGAATTCCATTACCGTTTTCATCTCCACCACCTCCCGCAGGAGGGCATTCCACTTATCCACCACTCTCTCTGTGAAAAAATACTGCCTGACATTAGTCCTGAGTCTGCCCCCCTTCAACCTCAATTCATATCCTCTAGTTCTACCACCTTCTCGTCTCCGAAAAAGGTTCATTTGCGATTAATACCTTTCAAATATTTGAACACCTGTATCATGTCACCCGTTTCTCCTTTCCTCTGTTCAGGTCTGTAAGTCTTTCCTCATATGGTTTGCAACGCAAATCCCATACCATTTTTGTAGCTTTTCTTTGCACCGCTTCCAGTCTTTTTACATCTTTAGCAAGATACGGCCTCCAAAACTGAACACAATACTCCAAGAGGGCCCTCACCAACGACTTGTAGAGGGGCATCAACACCTCCTTTCTTCTGCTGGCTATGCCCAAATCTACGCAGCCTAGCATCCTTCTGGCCACAGCCGTCACCTTGTCGCATTGTTTCTTCACCTTCTCAGACACCACCACCCCAAGGTCTCTCTCCTGAGTCAAGCTTACTAATCTCTCCCCTCCTATTCAGTATCTCTCTTTCAGGTTTCTGCACCCCAAGTGCATCATTCTACACTTTTTGGCATTAAATTTTAACTACTAATTCACTCAAGCTTTGAAAATATCCCGAAACTCACAACACAGCCTCACACCTGCTGCGTACAAAAACAATGAATATTACAGCTGTCACCCAAGGCTTAACATAACCAAGCACTCAATAGTGGAGAAAAAAAAGCCTCAGTAACGCCACCCAGCCAGCCCGAAATTACAGACTAAGGGGCATGGGCCCGGCGCACCAACATCTGGCTCAAAAAAACTCCACAGTTCCTTAGTGTCTCAAGATATATATTGCAAACCTTTCCTCAATACTACTGATAAGGTGACAAACATGTATGTATACTTCATAGAGCACAGGATGTAGATAGAATCAATTACTTTCAGTTCTATTCATGCAGTTTACATCAGTTCAATATCAAATCAATACTGCTACTTTTCAGTCCTGGTGATACAGCCACAAATCACTTAGCTTCAATCCAATCACTGCAGTGTTTCGCTGTCCAAAATATCACCAGCTTCAATCCAACAAGGAATCCCTGTTTCGCTTCCGCTGCATCAGGGGTTTCAATGCTCCATCTAGGATTACAATCCTGTGTCCCGTCTGCTGTATCCAACACCAAGCAGGTAACTGACAGACCCTCGACCATTCTTCTAAGGTTCATGGATCCCTTCTCCTCGTTTCTACTCCCTCCAGGGTGTCCACTCTATTGGCTATTTTCGTGTCATCCGCAAAAAGGCACACCTTTCCTTCCAACCCTTCAGAGCAATATCTCCCACAAATATATTAAACAGAATAGGCTCCAGCACCAACCCCTTAGGAACTCCACTGCTCACCTTCCTTTCCTCTGAGCGGATTCCATTTATCACCACCCTCTGCCACCTGTCGGTCAACTAGTTTCTTATCCAGTTCATCACTTTCGGTCCTAAGTTCAACCCTTTCAGTTTATTCACGAGTCTTCTGTGGGGGACCATATCAAAGGCTTTGCTGAAGTCCCAGTAGATTACATCTAGCGCATGTCCTTCATCCAGTTCTTTGGTCACCCAGTCAAAGAAGTCAATAAGGAGAAATTAGACCTTACCTGCTAATTTGCTTTCCTTTAGTCCATCTGGACCAGTCCAGGATTGGACTGATGGGTTGTGCACGCCTTCCAGCAGGTGGAGACTGAGAAAATTCTGACTCTAGAGAGCCAATAGGAGCCCTGGCCATATGACCCTAGCCTCAGTATTTGAATAACAAAGCAGGAGAGAAAAAGACCAACCTTCTGTGTCCTGTGGAATCCAAGCAGCCACAAAGCATACACAAAACGTGGTTAAACAATGGCCAAGCCGTGTAACAATGCTCACCACCAACTCTCAACAGAGAAGAGGTATGGCATAAACATAACATTTATTTTATAACCTTTTTTTTTTATAGAACTGTAAACTTGCAGAGCAGCTCCTTCACAGGAAGACCAAAAGAACTAAATTCCGAAACTATGCACAAGTCTGTACTCTTGAAAGAAAACGGGAGGGACCTGGGCTGGTCCAGAGGGACTAAAGGAAAGCAAATTAGCAGGTAAGGTCTAATTTCTCCTTCCTTAGCGTCCCTCTGGACCGGCCCAGGATTGCACTGATGGGAAGTAACAAAGCAGTAATTCTAAGGGAGGGATCCCAGCGAACCCGCTGTGAGTACTCAAGTCACAAAGACCGCATCCTGTCGACACTGTACATCTAAGTCTGTAGTGTCTAGAAAAAGAATGGCGAGAGGCCCACGTCGCCGCCTTACAAATGTCCGCCCATGAAGCCGCTTGTCCTCTCGTGGAGTGAGCTTTTACACTCTCCGGGACTGCTCTCCCCGCGAGAAGGTAAGCAGAAGCAGAGCCGGTGAGGGGAGGTGGGGCTAATGGTTGGGAGGCGGGGCTAGTGCTGGGCAGACTTATATGGTCTGTGCCCTGACAATGGAAGATACAAATCAAGGTAAGGTATACACAAAAAGCACATATGAGTTTATCTTGTTGGGCAGACTGGATGGACTGTGCAGGTCTTTTTCTGCCATCATCATCTACTAAGTTTAATCCACCGAGATATAGTGGGCTTAGAAGCGGCTAAATCCTTACGTTGACCAGCAAAGAGAACAAAACGACGATCCGTGCACCGAAAGTCTTCAGTAACCCTCAGGTAGTGTTTAAGCACTGTCTTCACATCCAATGTACACAACTTCCTCTGATCCTCTGTGCCTGAGGAAGATACCGTGTTTCCCCGAAAATAAGACAGTGTCTTATATTAATTTTTGCTCCCAAAGATGTGCTAGGTCTTATTTTCAGGGGATGTCTTATTCGGGAGTAGTAGGGGGACTGTGGCGGTCGGTAACAGTATTGAAGTGGGGGGCGGTATCCTGCAGGAGTAGGCCGTGGCTCGCCTATCTGCCCACAGTGACTGCAGGACTCGAGCGGAGCAGAGCTGCCCTGGCCGGGAATGGAGGAGGGGTATGCACTAGGGAAGGTAATGGAATGTGGGGCCGGGCTGCTCTGGCTGGGGGTCTCGGGAGGTTGTGAGAGGGCTTAGGGTGCAGGATCATCCCTACCGTATTACAAATGTTTAAAAAAAAAATTCTACGGTAGCTCCATTCCCCGTTGGTGGTGCTTTATGCGCTCCTCCTGTATATTCGCAACACTTCCCATCCTTCTAGTCTGACTTAGCCCTTGGGCGATAGAGCAGCACCGAAAGGGCTCGGTTACTCAATTTCTTTTCTTTTATTATTCCTGCAAGGGGGATGTTTCTTTTCTTTCCGGGCTCACTTACCGGTAGTTGATCTTCACAAAAGCGTGAAGGAGGATGGTAGGAGTCCGCTGGACGATAGATTTTCCACCTCAGTCTTGTTTCTTGCATTTCTTTTATGTTATTTTGTCTTTGGGTTGCAGTGAAAAAAATTAAGGTTTCTGTGTCCATGTCCCATCGGGGCCAAACAAAAACTTTGCTAGGTCTTACTTTCGGGGGAGGCCTTATATTTAGCAATTCAGCAAAACCTCTACTAGGTCTTATTTTCAGGGGATGTCTTATTTTCAGGGAAACAGGGTACCAGAACAGGAAGGAAGACCGATTGGGAAAGATGAAACCGTGAAACTACCTTAGGCAGGAAAGAAGGTACCGGACATAGGACCACTCGCTCCTTGGAAAAGTCCAAAAACGGAGGCCTGCAGGAAAAAGTCTGCAGCTCGAAGACCCTCCTAGCTGAAGCAATGGCCAATAAAAACACTGTCTTGAGAGTCAAATCCTTAAGGGAACAAGAAGACAGCGGTTCAAAAGGAGGACCCATCAGTGCGGAAAGCACAAGATTGAGATCCCAAGACGGAAAGACCACTTTGGCCGGAGGGCGAAGAAGACTAACTCCCTTCAAAAAACGGGAGACATCCGGAAGACTAGCCAACGACTTACCACGGAAACAGGAAAGGGCCGCAACCTGTACCTTAAGAGAAGAGAGAGACAATCCTTTAATCAAAGCCCCGCTGCAGAAAGTCCAACATCTCCGCCACTGAAGCCCGGAAAGGAGCAATACCAGCATCTGAACACCAAGCCTCAAAAATCCTCCAGGTGCAAATATAATTTAGAGACGTAGACTGACGACATGACCTAAGCACGGTAGCAATCACTGGAGCGGAATAGCCTTTCTTAGTTAAACGAGCCCGTTCAAGAGCCAAGGCCGTAAGACAAAATCGAGCTGGGTCTGGATGAGGAATCAGTCCTTGCAATAGAAGGTTCTCGTGAACAGGGAGACGAAAAGGAGGCACAGACAGAAGACGCTGGAGGTCCGCGAACCACGGACGTCGGGGCCAATCTGGAGCCACTAGAACTACCGGTCCTCTGTGCGCCTCAATCCTTTGTAAGAGATGACCCAATAGAGGCCACGGAGGAAACGCGTACAGAAGCCCGGCAGGCCACTGCTGCAAGAGGGCGTCTATCCCTTCTTTTCTTGAGTCTCTTCAGCGACTGAAGAAGCGAGGAACCTTTGCGTTGGGACTGGAGGCAAAGAGATCTACCACTGGAATGCCCCACCAAGCACTATCAACTGAAACGCCCAAGAGCAGAGAGACCACTCCCCTGGATCGAGGGTGTGACGACTGAGAAAATCTGCCTGAATGTTTTCGACCCCCACCACATGAACAACTGAAATGGTGGACAGGTGAAGCTCCGCCCATGCTATGAGACTTGCCGTCTCCCATCGCAAGAGCAGACTCTTTGTTCCCCCTGGCGGTTGACATAGACCACAGCCGCGGAATTGTCCGAAAGAACTCTCACCGCCTTGCTTGCCACCAGGGAACGAAACTCCTCGACAGTTAGACGAATCGCTCTGGTCTCCAAGAAATTGATGGACTGGGATGCTTCCCTGCGCAAACCTGCCTAAGCAATGGGCTCCCCAGCCCCTGAGACTGGCATCGGTCATTAACGCTATCCACTGTGGAGACTCCAGTGGCATTCCTGTGGTGAGATTCTCCATCCGTAGTCACTAGAAGAAACTGCTACGCTCTTGGGAATGCAGAGGCAACCTCACCTGAAGGGAGTCCGTCTGAGAGGACCATCTGGACAGGAGAGAAATTGGCGAGACCTCATGTGAGCCCTGGCCCAGGGGATGACCTCTATAGCTACTGCCATGGAACCCAGGACCTGAAGATAATCTCGAGCACAGAGACTGCGCCTATGAAGTAAACCATGAATTTGAGATCGCTGTTTGAGAACCCTGCCCTGGGGTAGAAAAACATGATCCCGCGCCGTGTCGAAGGTAACCCCTAAATACTCCAGGGCCTGAGAAGGTATCAGACGGCTCTTGGCTGAGTTCACCACCCAATCTAGGGACTGCAAGAAATGCACTACTCGGTCCGTGACCTGCCAACTCTCCTGATAAGATTTCACCCTGATGAGCCAGTCGTCCAAGTACGGGTGGACGAGGACCCTGTCTTTCCTGAGGGCCGCTGCCACCACTACCATGACTTTGGTGAATGTACGAGGAGCTGTCGCTAGACCAAATGGCAGAGCTTGAAACTGAAAATGGTGACCCAGAATTGCAAACCGCAAGAACTTTTGGTAACCGGTCCGGATAGGAATATGTAGATAAGCTTCCGTCAGATCTAAGGCTGTTAGAAACTCTCCGGTACGAACTGCCACTATCACCGATCGAAGGGTCTCCATTCGAAAACTTGTGACTTTGAGAGCCCGACTGACGGCCTTGAGATCCAAATTAGGACAAAAGGAGCCTTCCTTCTTGGGAACCACAAAGTAAATGGAATAATGGAATAACGACCCTGTCTGTACTCTGAAGGAGGGACTGGGCAAATTGATTGAAGATCCAAGAGCCTCTGTAGAGTGTCCCGTACAGCGCCCGCTTTGAGGCGAGAGCGACAGGGAGACTCCAGAAAGGCGTCTGAAAGAGGCTTGGCGAATTCTAAGGCACAGCCATCTCAAATAACCTCCATGACCCACTGGTCGGAGGTAATATGGGCCCACCTCTGAAAGAACTGTGATAGCCAAGCTCCGACAGGAACCAGAGGCGAGGCCCGCGCACCTTCATTGGGAAGAGCGGGAGGGAGACCGGAATAGGGCGAACGATGGCCCCTTAACAAGGGCATAAACTCCAAAAAAGGAGGGAATGAACTCTCCTGGAGGGAATAAACTCGTCCTCCACTTTGTATAAACGGAGGGAATACTTGCATCCTCCTGGAGGGAATAAACTCATCCTCCCAAAACATGAACTGGAGGGAATGAACTCATCCTCCTATAACTGTAACAAGAATCCTGAAGACTGTTTTCCGACTCCCCAAGGAAGGAATATAACTTCAGGAAACAAGAACAGCAGCTAAAATAAGAATCACTGCAATACAGACAATCATACAGGGAGGGCTCATGGCTTCATCTGATATGACTAAAGGAAAGAAAATTATCATGGTAAGAACCGAATTTTCCCTTCCTTGTCATCAAGCAGATGAAGCCATTACGTATGGGATGTAACAAAGCATTCCCTAAATAGGGTGGGAACAAGCCACACCACTCGCTAGCACCTGTGCTCCAAAACACGCATCCCTCCTGGCAGCCACATCCAGCCTGTAATGTCAGGCGAAAGAGAGCTTAGAAGCCCATGCTGCAGCACTGCAAATCTCATGAAGAGATAGTGCTCCAGTTTCTGCCCAGGAAGAGGAAATTGCTCTTGTGGAATGTGCCTTAAAGGCTTCAGGCGGAGCCCGGCCAGACAGCAAATATGCTGAAAAGATAGATTCTTTGAGCCAACGGGCAATAGTGGCTTTAGACGCTGAAGACCCTCTGCGAGGACCTGCAAACAGCACAAAAAGATGATCAGAGGTCCTGAAAGAATTTGTAATTTGCAGATACTGCAAGAGTCCTGCGCACATCCAAAAGGTGCAACTGCCCAAATGAATCTGGAAACTCCTCCTTATCAAAGGAGGGAAGAAAAACAGGCTGGTTTAGGTGAAACGCTGAAGGAAGGCACGGTCCGAACCGTGACCCCTGGCTCTGAGAATTGCAGAAAAGGGTCTCTACAAGACAGCGCCTGGAGCTCTGACACCCGTCTTGCCGAGGTAATGGCCACTAAAAAGACGGCCTTCAGTGTCAATTAAGAGAGGCATTGCCTGAGGTGTACTATGGGGACCTGGCGCAGAGCTGGTCTGGGGAATTGGGATACCAGATTCAAGATAAAATACTGCAAACTAACTTACGTGCCTGTTATGCGGCTTCTGGGAGTGCAGATATTCAGGAGCTGCAAATATAAATTTATTATGCATCTCAACATCTCACCATATAGGGCCTTTAGGACTACCCTGCGCCCCTGTGATGACTGTCCGAAGTGTGTGGGAACCGGGGCCCACCTGGGCCATATGTTCTGGCTTTGTCCTCCGGTCCTGGCATTCTGGACAACCTTTTGTGTCCATGTGTCTGAGATTTAGAGGATTAAGTGGCGACCCTCCCCCACATTATTGTTTGATGTATACCATGTAGGGGGACCCCGTAGGGCAGGTCTAACAACCTTCTTAAGGCGGGCAGTTTTGATGGGGGGGAAAAAAACATATTAAGTGCCTGGCTACTTCCTGATCATCCCTCGATTCAAGTGGCGGTCCCTTATGATTTCCCCGAGTGCGATGGAACGCAAGGACATTCGGGATTTGGCCTCACAGCGAGGGGACCACTTCTTGCAATGCTGGTCCCCCTTCTGGGACACATTAACACCAACTGCTCGGAGCAGAATTCTGAATGGTTGATGCCCTCCAGGGGAGGGAGAGGGTGGCATGGGGGGTGGGAGAGAGAACCTGAGGAGGGGGGAGGGATTTTTAGGAGGTTGGTTTACTTTAGTTCGGGGGGGGGGGGTTAAGCAAGTGTAATATGGGTGTTTATGACAAAATGATAAGACTGTTGACTACCTGTTGTTATTGTAACCACATACGCTTGCATAAATAAAGTATTTTTAAAAAATTTTTAAAAGTACTCACCTCCATCCCCATTACAGAAAAGAACCCTCTGTGGAATAAAGTCCTGTTTTTAAAACACACATGCAATAAACAGCACTGGGGGCGTGTTTGGGGGCGGACAGTGGGCATGTTCAGTGCTGATGGATTTGTGTGGGATTAGTGCAAGAGCCCTTACCACCTAGAAAATAGGTGTAGAGAAGGGCTCATGTGCTAAAGGACAAATGAGCGTGTGGCCATTATTGCCGATATACAAGAATCAGCCATTTTACCCTCACGTTAATAGGTGGTCTCAGCACACAGGAAACCCATGCGCTAGTAATAGCACAGGCCACCTTTTAGAGTGACTTAGTAAAAGGGCCCCTAAATCACAAGAGAACTGTGAAAAATTGCAAGAGGACCTTACGAGAATGGGAGATTGGGCATCCTAATGGCAGATGACATTTAATGCGAGCAAATGCAGTGATGCATGAAAGGAAGAGGTAACCAAACTATAGCTACATGATGCAAGTATTCATATTAGGAGTCACCACCCAGGAAAAGGATATAGGTGGCATCACTGATGATACGGTGAAACCATCTGCTCAGTGTGCAGCTGTGACTAAGAAAGCAAACAGAATGTTAGGAATTATTAGCAAAAGAATGGAAAACAAAAGTGAGAATGTTATAATACCAATGCATCACTCCATTGTATGACCGCACCTCAAATACTGGGTGCAATTCTGGTCACCACATTTCAAAAAAGATAAAGCGGATTAGAAAGGGTTCAGAAAATGGTGACAAAAAGGATAATGGGGATGGGACGACTTTCCTCCATGAGGAAAGGCTAAAAAGGCTAGGCTCTTCAGTTGGAGAAAAGACGGCTAAGGAAAGATATGATAGAGGTCTCTAAAATACTGAGTAGAGTGGAGCAGGTAGGTATGAATCGCTTGTTTACTCTTTCCAAAAATACATGCAATGAAGCTAATGAGTAGTAATTTAAAAACAAATCAGAGAGAATATTTCTTCACTCGACGAGTTATTAAACTCTGGAATTCGTTGCCAGAGAATGTGGTAAAATAAGTTAACTTAACCGGGGATCAAAAAAAAAAAAAGGTTTGCATAATTTCCTAAAAGAAAACTTAGGAAAATCCACTGCTTGCTTATTTCTAGCATAAGCAGAATAAAAACTGTTTTACTCTTTTGGGATCTTGCCAGGCAGGCATTGTGACCTGGATTGATCACTGTTGGAAACATAATACTGGGCTTGATGGACCTTTGGTCTGTCCCCATATGGGAACACTTACTCTTATTTAGCAAATAGTATATTTTGGATAATATTTTGGGAGTGCTCTCATGCTGAGACTTTTTTCTCCATTTCTCATCCTTCCATGTCAGTCTTTCTGAAATTATAACCCAATTAAGGCTGGTTTTATAAGTGTACATAAAGTACATATGTTTACACAATAGTTACTTGGCTCATATATATGAAAATTTTAAATATTAAATATGATTTCAAAGTAGATTTATCCTCATGCTCGAAATCAAATTTAGATTCTAATTCATTTTATAATGCCTTTTAGACCTGCCCACGAATCCATGTGTTTTGGACAGCTATAGTTTCTTACTTAGGTCAGCTTCTCCTTTCTCCGGTCCCATTGTCACCACTGGGATTTCTCCTGGATTACTTTGAGGTCTTTGAAGTGCAGGGCAGGGGTGAGGAATTGTGAGCAAGAAAATCATTTTAGGAGTCTGGACCACAGCTGATGCAACATCCTACTGTGCATGGCTTAATAGAATGCACGCCCTGATATTAATGGAAAATCAAGTGATGTCAAAATCCCCTTGGCACAGAAAAGATTTCCTTTCAATTTGGGAATCTTATATCCAATCTTTACCTCCTCGAGTTCACAGTGAAGTTTTGAACACTTTGTGAATAAACGATGGGATGTCAGACTGTCTCCCCTTCCTGGTTTTTTGTTTTGTTTTTTACTAATATCCTTTGGCCGAGGGTCATAAGAAACAAGTACCTTGGCCTGCTAGTTCTGCTAATTTCTTGGGTGGGGATGGGTTGGACAGGATTTATTGTGAAATTGACAACTTGATTATTTTCCTATAATGCTAAGACTGTTTTTGTTTGTCTTCAACAAAAATGATTTAAACATAAATACGATTTCAAGATTTATTATATTATACCTTTTTTTGTTTTTAAGAGCACTGCACATAGGTCTGGATTTGGAAAGCAATAAGGGAAAATTAGGTTCTTACCTTGGTAATTTTCTTTTCTTTAGTCATAGCAGATGAAGCCATTACGTATGGGTTGTGTCCATCAACCAGCAGGGGGAGATAGAGAGCACTCAACTTTTCACAGTGCCTCATGGCCAGCCAGCTCCACTGCCTCTTCAGTATTTGAAGCTTCCAAAGCAGTATGGCAAACCGCAATGGGAATAACATGAACTTTCCTCACAGCGAACGATGACCCCTTAACAAGGGCATGAACTCAAAAGGAGGGAATGAACACATCCACCTGGAGGGAATAAACTCGTCCTCCTTACTGTATAACTGGAGGGGATACACGCAACCTCCTGGAGGGAATAAACTCATCCTCCAAAACATAAACTGGAGGGAATGGACTCCTCCTCCTCCTATAAGTGAACATGAATCCTGAAGACTGTTTTCCAACTTTCTCCCAAGGAAGGAACTTCAGGAAACAAGAACAGAACCTGAAACAGATTCACAGCATACAGACAATCATACAGGGAGGGCTCATGGCTGCATCTGCCATGACTAAAGGAAAGAAAATTACCAAGGTAAGAACCTAATTTTCCCTTCCTTGTCATCAAGCAGATGAAGCCATTACGTATGGGATGTAACAAAGCAATCCCTATATAGGGTGGGAACAGGTCACACACGCACTAGCACTTGTGCTCCAAAACGCGCATCCCTCCTAGCAGCCACATCCAGCCTGTAATGTCGGGCAAAAGAGAGCTTAGAAGCCCATGTTGCTGCACTGCATATCTCTTGACGAGAGAGTGCTCCAGTTCCAGCCCAAGAGGAAGAAATCGCTCTGGTAGAATGCGCCTTAAAGGCTACAGGCAGAGACCGGCCGGCAAGCAGATAAGCTGAAAAGATAGTTTCTTTGAGCCAGCGGGCAATAGTGGCTTTAGACACTGGAGAAAAACGGCCTTTAGTGTCAAATCTTTCTCCGATGCTCGCCGAAGCAGCTCAAAAGGAGAAGCCTGCAGGGCCTTCAAAACTAGCCCCAGGTTCCAAGCTGGACAGGGTGCTCGTATGGAAGGCCGGAGCCGAAGCACCCCACTAAGAAACCGTGCCACATCTGGATGAGCAGCTAAAGACACGCCTTCAACCTTACCACGAAGGGAGGCCAATGCTGCCACTTGCACCCGCAGGGAATTATAGGCCAAGCCTATTTGTACACCATCCTGCAAAAAGTCCAGAATCGGCGAGACAGGAGCCCGCATGGGTGTGATCGCTTTTGAAGCACACCAAGACTCAAACTGGCGCCAAATCCTGGCATAAGACACGGAAGTGGAACGCTTGCGGGCCTGCAGGAGAGTGGAAATGACTGTTTTGAATAGCCTTTGTCCCTCAATTGCGCCCTCTCAATCGCCATGCCATAAGACCAAAGCGGCAGGCGTCCTCCATGGCTACCGGGCCCTGTGACAACAGGTTTGGTACCAGAGGTAAAGGAAGGGGAGCCTCCACTAGCATCTGTCGGAGGTCCGCATACCAAGGCCTCCTGGGCCAATCCAGGGTGATGAGGACCACTTCTCCTGGGTGCAGCCGAATCCGCAGGAGCACGCGCCCTATCAAGGGCCACAAAGGGAACACATATAGTAGGCCCGGAGGCCAGGGCTGAGTCAATGCATCCAACCCTGCCTCCATCTGCTGAAGAAGCACGGGACTTTGGCATTTGAACTTGTCGCCATAAGATCCCTCATGGGCTTGCCCCATTTGGCACATATCTGCAGGAATACTTCGTCTGCTAGCTCCCATTCTGCTGGATCAATCTGATGCCTGCTTAGATAATCGGCTTGCACGTTGCTCTGACCTGCAATGTGAGCTGCCGACAGAAACTGAAGATGCAGCTCGGCCCAGTGGCAAATCTATTCGGCCTGCGCGGCCAGTGCTCTGCACTGAGTGCCGCCTTGTCGATTTTTGTAGGCCACTGCTGTCGTGTTGTCCGACATCACTCTGACAGCCAATCCTTCCAGGGTCACTTGAAAGGCCAGAAGCACCTGAAACACCGCTTTCAACTCCAGGCGGTTGATGGACCACTCCGACTCCTCGGGTGTCCATAGACCCTGGGCATGCTTCTTCTTGCAATGTGCGCCCCAGCCCTTCAGGCTGGCATCTGTCACTACTAGACACCAATCAGGGAGCACCAGCAGCATTCCTCGCCGCAGCATGCTGTCTGAGAGCCACCACTCCATGCTGAGTCGGGCCGCAGGGAGCCAAGAAAGTCTGCATTGATAATCCTGAGAAACTGGAGACCATCTTTGAAGTAGGGAATACTGTAGAGGTCTCAGGTGCGCTCTCGCCCAGGGCACCACTTCCAATGTGGCTGTCATCGATCCCAGCAGCTGGACAATGTCCCAAGCTCACGGGCGGGGCATCCTCAGGAGCAGACGGACCTAATTCTGAAGTTTGCACTGCCTTAGCTCGGGTAGGTATACATAGCCCGAGTCTGTGTCGAACCTGGCCCCCAAATATCCTAGAGATTGCGAGGGGGTCAGGTGACTTTTGGCCATATTGACGACCCAGCCTAGAGATTGAAGTACTGAGACCACTCTGGCTGTAGCTTGATAGCTCTCTGTTACAGAGTCTGCTCTGATGAGCCAGTCGTCTAGGTACGGGTGAACCCTGATACCTTCTCACCTGAGCAAAGCAGCTACTACCACCATTACCTTCGAAAAGGTTTGGGGAGCTGTGGCGAGGCCAAAAGGCAAGGCCCGGAACTGGAAATGTTTTCCCAACACCGCAAACCTCAGAAACTTCTGGTGCGGGGGCCAAATTGGTATATGCAAGTAAGCTTCTTTCAGGTCTAGAGACGTAAGAAACTCTCCTGGCTGTACCGCAGCAATGACGGAGCGCAGGGTTTCCATGTGGAAATGCCGCACTCTCAGGGACTTGTTTAATTCTTTTAAGTCCAGAACAGGGCGAAAAGACCCACCTTTTCGCAGCACCACAAAGTAGATGGAGTATCGGCCGTAGCCGTGTTCGGCGGGAGGTACCGGAGACACGGCCCCTAACTGAATCAGACCTTGCAAAGTCTCCTTTACCGCCGCCCATTTGGCGGCAGAACCGCATCGGGACTCCACAAACACGTCTCTTACTGGGGAGTTGAATTCTATTCTGTAGCCATCTCTGATCAGGTCCAGAACCCACTGATCTGAGGAAATATTGGCCCACTCCTCGGCAAAGAGGGAAAGACGTCCTCCGATGACAGGAAGCGAGGAGGGGGCCGGCACACCATCATTGAGAGGGTCGCCCCTGAACTCCAGGCCTAGAGCCGGTGGCTGCAGAACGCTTGTCCGAGTTCCTCTGCTGAAAATCGGGCACGAGAAGTGAACCCAGCAGAACGCCCCGGGCGTTACCTTCTAGCTTCACGGAAGCGAGGTCTATAAGACGAGTGGACCGCCTGGCCCTTGGAGGAAGGCCTCGGCCTATCTTCGGGCAAGCGCTGGGGTTTAGGATCTCCCAGGCCTTTAACAATTTTTTTTCCAACTCCTCACCAAATAGGAGAAGGCCTTGAAAGGGCAACATCACCTACCTTTGCTTAGAGGCCATGTCCGCTGCCCAATGTCGTAGACGGCGAGCTGCCACTGCTACTGCCATTTGTTTAGCCGAAGCTCTGACAATATCATAAAGGGCATCAGCCAAAAAGGACAAGGCCGACTCCAGCCGCGGAGCCAGATCCAAGAAGGGCTCCGCTCCATCTCCGGGCTGTTCCACTGCCTGTTGCAACCATGCCTGGCAGGCTCTAGCAGCATAACAACTGCATGCAGACACCCGAACAGTAAGAACTACAATTTCAAAGGACCGTTTAAGTGCTGCTTCCAGCCTACGGTCTTGTATATCCTTCAGGGCAACTCCTCCTTCCACAGGGAGGGTAGTTCTCTTTGTCACTGCAGTGACTAGAGCATCTACTTTAGGCATTGCAAAGCGAGCCAAATGCTCCTCACGCAGAGGGTATAATTGCCCCATAGCCCTGGAAACTTTCAAAGGTCCCTCGGGGTCAGCCCACTGAATGGAAATAAGCTCTTGGATGGAGTCATGCAAAGGAAAGGCTCGAGCAGGCTTTTTGGTACTAGCCATCCTAGGATTCACAGAGGAGGCCGTGCCACTGTCAGGCTCTTCAATAGAAAGGACCTGTAGGGCATCTGAAATAAGCGCTGGCAGCTCATCACGGTGGAAAATCCTCACCGTGGAAGGATCATCCAGATCCTGTGGTAATTCTGCACCTGACTCTGGCTCCTCAGACCACGAAGGCCTGCCAGAACTCTCCGAATCCTCACAGCCTGACCACAGGGGGGGAGGGGGGGAGAGAAGGAGGTGCACCACAATCTGAAGGGGAATTAGCACTTCTACGCTTTTCTTTATGCCAATTATCAGGGAAAATAGCCTCAGCGGGTAGTCCCAGGCCAGAATCCACCGGGGGGGGGACAATAGAAGGGGCCTCAGACGACCCTTGAGGGAGAGCTCTTTTCAGCATGTATGCTTTATGCAATAACAACACAAAATCAGGGGAGAAAAACTCGCCCTGGGCACCCAGATCCCGTCCGGGCTAGCCGCTCCCTGAATAGCCTCAATTCGAGGTCCCCCCCCCCCCCCCCCCGGGCTCAGGGCTCTCCGTCTCTACGGAGGCCGCGCCATGCGGAGAATTCAAAATGGTGTCGCTGCCAGCTCTGAGCGGGAAGAATCATCGCTCGCCATGCTCGGGCCGGCTCTTATACCTGTACAGCACGATTTACAGAGCCCCGCTGCTGATTTGCGCTTGCCACACTGGGAACAGCGCTTTACATTCTCTGCAGCCATCGCCGAAAACGGTGGGAAAATACAAAATGGCGGTTTCGCGCCAAAAACGCCCCGATCGCGGGCCCACCCCGGAGGAGTTAGAAAACACTCTTACCTCACCGGACCGAGTATCACAGCTCCGGTCCCATAGAAGAATTAAAGGAAAACCTCTGTTCCGTTTTTTTTTTTTTTTTAAACGCTGCAGAGGTAATAAGAACTCCGGAGGCTCAGATGAGTGGGAAAGGCAGGGAAAGGCGAACCAATGTGCCTGCATCCACTGAGTGGGAAAGGACAGGGAAAAGCAAGCTAATATGTCCACATCCACGGGGGCATGGGTAAGGCAGGGAAAGGGCCAACCTATGTGCCTTCAAAGTGAAGCTGTTATAGCCTCTAACACCCCGGCTAACAACTGGCAAACCAGGAGCCACCCCCAGGCAGATTTTTGATGGAGCTCGAAGAAGCTGCAGCCTCCCTGCTTGGGGAGATAGAGAATACTGAAGAGGCAGTGGACCTGGCTGGCCATGAGGCACTGTGAAAAGTTGAGTGATCTCTATCTCCCCCTGCTGGTTGATGGACACAACCCATACATAATGGCTTCATCTGCTTGATGACAAGGAATTCAATGAGATCTCTAACAAATCAAATGTCACCAACTACTGCTTCCGCAGTGGTTCAAATATCACAAACAGAACTTGAAACATTCATATCAGAACAGCCTGGAAATAATAATCTTTTAAAAACTAAAACTACCAATTAAATATGGCATAAAGAAAAGGTTCAATGTTTATTTTCATATATCGTCTAAGGAAAACCGCCAAGGCGGTGTACAATCCTATATAATAAAATTTGCACCTCCGTCTGGATGCCTGGGTTCGTAACACACTTCCCATTGGTCCACCCTGGCGATGACGTCAGAGGGCGGACCAATGGGAAGTGAGAGGGAAGTCAGCACCAGGCAGCCACACAACATTCGAGGCGAGTACACAATTGCCCCCTTCCCTCCCCCCCCATCCTCCCTCCGAGTTCAAGGCTCCTCTCTCTCCCCCCCCCCCCTCCCCTCCAATGTGATGTCTATGTAAACAAACAAAGATGTCACGCCTGTGGGACAGCACTTTACAAAACCAGAACACTGTACCAGTGATTTCATGGTAAGGATCCTGAAAGGGAACTTTAAAACAGTACATACAGGAACGTAAGGCCTTTGAAGTCAAAATGATTAAATATTTTTACACCCACCAGACAGACCTTAAAGATCTGGGTTTTCTAGCCCATTACAAAGCATAAAATTGTATTGCCTTGTAAATTGTATTGCTCTCCTGTCTCCCTGACTCTCACCTATCCACCCCCATCCTGTTAGACTGTCACTGAAATGCTTTGATGTTTCACTCATCCCCTGTCTCCATGCATATAGACTGTCACTGAAATGCTTTGATGTTTCACTCATATATACTGTCATCTACCAACTTTTGCTTATTTCCGATCTGACGAAGGGCAACCTTCGAAAGCTAATCAAGAAATGTATTAAGTTATGTCCAATAAAAAAGATATCATCTTATTTTCTTTTCCATGTTTTATTTTATTTCTATTGATTACCTTTAAAAGTGGACTAACACGGCTACCACACCTCTCTACTCGATTTGTAGATAGATATCATTGTTAAAGCGGAAATAGTCGCGAGTTAGAATCAAATTTGATTAATTTTGTAATAGTTTCCGGTGAGTATTGATGGTCCAGTGTGGATGTTTTCAGGAGTTTCTCACATGCAGCTATGCCATCTGCATGGGGAATGTTGCTGTAAAGTGATTCTACATCCATTGTGACCAGAAGGGTACCCGGTGGTAACTGCTTGATATTTTTTTAATTTATTCAGAAAGTTTGTGGTGTCTTGCATGAAGTTGTTTGTCTTGTGCACAAAAGGTTTCAGAATCCCCTCTATAAGTCCAAATATTTCCTCTGCGAGTGTGCCGATACCAGATATGATTGGTCTGCCAGGGTTTCCAGGTTTGTAGATTTTGGGTAGCATGTAGAATGTGCCCATAAAAGGATGGTTTGGTATGAGTTTCGTAGTGTAAAAAAAGTGGGAGAGCGATCAAGGATACCAGAAACTGGAGGATGAGTTTCTTCAGATGTAGCTGTACTTGTTTTGCGAATGTTTTGATAAGGTCTTTCAAATGTTTTGTATAATACTGTGTGGGATCCTCAGTTAGTTTCTTATAGTATGTGTTGTCTAAGAGCTGTCTGTGCTCTTCTTTGATGCAGTGGCATAGCCAGACCTGACATTTTGGGTGGGCCCAGAGCTAATATGGGTGGGCACTGTGTATATAGGTATGAGTAGTGTTTCTTGGGATACTACAAAATAATGCCTTAGAATACACTTGATGATGAATTTCTAAGTAATCTGCCCAACAGCTGCCCTGCATCAATATAACCCATATATATTCTTAATGGAAAAATACATATTTTTAAATATAGCTACATTAAGTCTACTATAATGGCAAACATCTCAACGCACATGACAGGATTCTGCAATATAATTACAGCAATGATATATATACTTCAAACTTTGCAAACGTTAACACCAATTCCAATAACAATACCTTTATAAAGGCAGCAGTGAATATACACAACAGCACTACGCATCCCATTGGAAAAGTCAGACTCATACATCCCCACACAAACCACATACCAGCATACTCAGTCAAATGCAGAACACAGACCAACCCACATCAATTACAGAATAAAGGACCAAAAGTTATAAATTATCCTGTAACCTGACATCAGCCCTTCCCTTCCCTAACCCCCCCCCCCCCCTCATCCATCCCTATAGCCCGTCATCAGCTTTTCCCTTCCCTACCCCCCCAACTGTCCTTGTAGCCCGGCATCAGCTTTTCTGTTCCCTACCCCCCCATCCATCCCTCCCTGTAGCCCGGCATCAGCTCTTCCCTTCCCTACCCCCCCCCAATCCATCCCTGTAGTCTGCCATCAGCCCTTCCTTTCCAACACCCCCATCCATCCTCACAGCCCAGAATCAGCCCTTCCCTTCTCCACCATCCATCCCATAGCTAGGCATCAGCCGTACCCCACCCTTCCTTGTAGCCTAGCATCAGCCCTGTCCTACCCCCACCCATCCCCCCATGGTCTGGCATCTCCTCTCCCTGTCCCCCCACCCTTAAAGGACACCAGCATTAAATATAAGACCTTTTTTTATTTTTTTACATGTTCTGGGCACTGCAGACCCACCTCCACCCAGAAACCCACCTACATTAAATTGAAAACTATTTTTTTTTTTATTTTAATCTTTGTACTGCAGAAACCATCCCTACCCAAAAACTCACCAAGGCACCATGACAAATATAGTACAACCTTTTTTAAATTTAACCTGAAAAGCGCAAAGAGCAAGAATTGTGTATTTGTGCACGAAACAAGCTTTAGACTTGACGGTACAGAGAAGGAGACGGGAAACTAAACAGAGAATGTAGTTTCAAGATCTATAACACCAAGGGGAAATATCAGCATATGTTATTGAGTTAAATGACAACAAGATGATGATGAATGTAAAACAAAAGAAATTTATTGTGCATAGATATCGAAGCACAAGGAATTGTGCAAGAGAATAATCTTGTTAGAAATATAGTACGGTCAATACACAAGGCTTGAGTTATGAGTGAGTGTGGGTATGTATGAAGATAAGGTAGAAATTTTATATAAGATATATGTAAAAATGTGAAATAGGAGTCTATTGTTTAATTGAAAATAATAAAAAAATTTTGAAAAGCATATAGTGATTATAGTGTGTAAACAATGACTATGCATGAGATCTATTTGCATAAATGGAGGCAGTGCATACAAATAGATCTCATGATTATTCATTGGTGAAATCCTGAAAACTCAACTGGATTGCAGCCCTCAAGGAACAAGACTGGACAGCTCTGGACTAGAGCCTTAATAGAATCAGAACACTAAATATTTTTAATACTGATAAGGTGATATAATACATTTTGTTTTTCAGAAGGCATCCGACAAAACTCCTTTGCAAATGAAAGGGTCATGGGAAAGGAGATAATGGCCTTTTGTGGTTTGAAAATTGGCTAAATATAGGAAACAGTAGGCATAGGCCAGTTATCCATATAGAGAAGGGTCATTAGTGAAGTCCCCCAGCGCTGTGCAGTTCAAGCTCATGAGCTTGATAGAGGAGTTGCAGCAGGGAAGCAAGGACCTACAACAAGAATCTGCAGCAGAACACAGGTGAGGTGAGGGGAGTACATGAGAGACAGAAAGACTGGGTGAAGGCTGTGGGGAGGTACATAAGGGAGGGAGAATGGCTGGGAGGTGTGTGTGTGTGTGGCCTCCGATTTAAAGAACAACAAAAAAAAAGTTGGACAAGCCTGTTCTAAGACCATAAAAAAGTACTATATAAAACTACAGTTCCCACAATAGATAGATAAATTTGACATCTGCTCTGAATACCTAAATGTGTAAAAAAATTATTCTATCAAAGTGATCAGAAACTTTATAAAAAGCAAACAAAACAAGGAAAAGTTCACACATATGGGTGCCAGTTCTGCAGAACTAGCTACAACAGGGGTGGGCAAACTTTATACACAGAGGCCCGCATGAAACCTAGCTGGCTACAACATTATGTAATGTTGGAACCTGAAATGCACAAAGCTCCACAGAACTTCTGTGATAAGCCAAAATGTAACTAAAAATAGTGGAAACAAACTGCTAGAGTGGCTATGCTACTGTTCTGAAAATATTTGCGAAATACCGTATTTCAGCCAAAACTCTGGTTAAGGAGAAATTAGGTCTTACCGGATAATTTTCTTTCCATTAGTCCTTCCCACTATTCCAGAACCTGTGGGATAGCTGTGTCCATCAACTATCAGGTGGAGATAGAGAACTGAAAACTGAGCTGAGACATCTCTCTCTTGGTATCCAGCCCAGCTCCTCATTATTAACGCAGACAAGCAGTAAGGAGAAATTCAGAACAAACCCAACAACCTTAAACAACTCAATAACCTAACACTAACCAGAGGAGCAAACATGTGTGGACCTCTCTCATCTCTGAACAAGCTGTAGACAACAAGAGATATGCAGGGAGCACCATGCAAGGTGATGAGTCGTTAACCCATTATTTCACACTAAACATCTCAGAAGCCTCGGGCAGGTCTCTGGAATAGTGGGAAGGACTAATGGAAAGAAAATGATCAGGTAAAACCTAATTTCTCCTTCCATTACGTAGCTTCCCACTATTCCAGCATCTGTGGGATGTTTAAAAGCAATCACTAGAGTGAGTGGGATCTTGGCACTGCCACCGCCACACTGAAGACCAAAGTCCCAAAACTGGTTTCTGAGTGTGCCGCAACGTCCACCCTGTAGTACTTGGTAAAAGGTATGCAGCATCAACCACGTTATCACCTTGCAAATATCCGCTGGAGACGGAAAAGTAGTTTCCACACAGGATGTCACTGCATGCCCTGTAGAATGAGCCCACAAGGCTTCAGGAGCCTGCTTCCCTGCAAGCAAAAAAGCTGACTCGATAGTCTCCTTCAGGCATCTAGAAACTGTGGGCTTCAAAGCCATGAGGTCCAAACCTCTGTTAGCAAAAAGCACACAGTCTGTCCGAATTGCAAATCTTATTCGTGACTTCCACATATCTAATGAGGACTCTACACAAATTGAGAAGAAGCTTCAAGGAAGAATACTGAATCTCTTTGTCCTCTCTGCGAAAGGACGGAAGCTCTACAGATTGGTTGAGATGAAATGCCAACACCACTTTCAGAAGAAAACAAGGAACTGTGTGCAGGAAGACCTCCGCCTCTGAAAAGCAGAGAAAGGAATCCTGACAAGAGAAAGTCTGAAGCTCTGAAACCCTATGTGCCGACGCAATAGCCACCAAGAATGCATTTTTTAGTGTAAGATCTTTCAAAGAGGCCTTCTGGAGTGGCTCAAAAAAGAGGCTTCTAAAGAGCCCAACAAACTAAATCAAGGTTCCACTCGGGACACTGCATCCGAAAGGGAAGCCACAGCAGCCCACTCGTCACAAAAATCAAATGATATCCGGGTAAGCCGCAAGAGACTTCTGTAGTTGGCCCCTGAAACAGGACAAAGCCGCAACCTGAATTTTTAGAGAACCCAATACCAATTCTTTCTAAAGGCCTAAACGGAGAAACGCTAGGATGTGCGCGATCTGAACTGAGAAGGGAGAAAGTCCATTCTCAGAACACCAACTCTCAAATGTCCTCCACACCCTCTCATACGCCATAGCGGTAGAGCATTTCCAAGTCTGCAACAAAGGTAGCAAGGACAGAATCAGAATAACCTTTTTGTGTCAATTGAGCCCTTTCAATGGCCAAGCCATAAGACCAAAGTGGCACAGATCCTCCAAGATCACTAGACCTTCCGTCAGAAGACCGTGTACCTGTGGAAGATGGAGAGGATCCACATCCAGCAGCTGAATCAGGTCCGTGTACCATGGCTTCTGCGGCCAATCTGCAGCTAAGAGAATTATTCGACCCAGTGCAATGCGATCCTTTTTGACACACAGCCTACCATGGGCTAAGGAGGGGAGACATACAATAGATGTATCTCCAGACAAGGCTGCAGGAGGGCATCAAGCCCTGTTCTTTCCAATGGATGAAGAAAGTGGGCACTCTGGTATTCCTTTTCATTGCCATAAAGTCCAGAAGCAAAGAATTCCATCAGTCCACTACTAAAAACCCTGGATGGTTCCCATTCTCCCAGTTCCGAAGGGATGAGAGCCCGCCTCCACATTCCTCAACTATGAGGGAGGCTGCCTCCATCATCGGATAGCTAGGGGTATCACCTTGCTTGTCGATATAAGCCACCACCATCACATTGTCAGATGAAACTCAGTCCGGAGCCCTCAACAGAAAGGGAACAAAGCCACATAAGGCATTCCACACTGCCCTGAGCTCCAAGCAATTTATTGACCACTGAGACTCCTGTTTCATCCAGATGACCTGTGCCAGATGTAATGAGCTGCATAATGCAACTTGTTGGCATCTATAGTCACCAGCTCCCACTGAATCATCAGAAAGGGATCTCCAATAGTCCAATTCCTTAGCGACAATCACCTCTGCATACTCCATCTGGCAACCAGTGTCCAAGGAAGATGAAGGTCATATTTCTTTGACACTGGAGACCAAAGGCTGAGAAGAGACTCCTCACATCAGCCCTTGCCCATGACACCACTGCCATCATTGACCCCAGAACCTGGACAAAGTCCCAGACCCTGGGCTGCCTTGACTGAAGAGAAGACAAATCTGTTGAGCCTGCTTCAATATGAGTTCCATGAGGAAGATCCACTCCCTTTCTGTGTTAATAGAGCGCCCAGATACTCCAGCATCTGCAATGGAGTTAGTCTGCTCTTCTCAAAATTGATCACTCAACCCAATGACTGCAGAAGGTAGACAACTTTGTCCATCGCCACCATGCTGTCATAAGAACATAAGCAATAGCAAACTGAGTCAGACCAATGGTCCATCTAGCCCAGTATCCTGTTTTCCAAACAGTGGCCAAGCCAGGTCACAAGTACCTGGCAGAAACCCATATTGTGGCAACACTCCATACTACAAATCCCAGGGCAAGAAGTCACTTCCCATTGGTTGTCTAAACAGCAGACTATGGACTTTTCCTCCAGAAATTTGTCCAATTTTTAAATCCAGATACACTAACCGCTGTTACCACCTCCTCCAGCAAAAGAGTTCTAAAGCTTAATTATTCGTTGAGTGAAAACATATTTCCTCCTCTTTGTACTTTTGTAATGAGTAAAAAAAAATTGATTTACTTCTACTCGTTCTACACCACTCAGGATTTTGTAGACCTCAATCATATCTCCCCTCATCTGTCTCTTTTCCAAGCTGAAGAGCCCTAACCTCTTTAGCCTTTCCTCATATGAGAGGAGTTCCATCCCCTTTATCATTTTGGCCGCTCTTCTTTGAACCTTTTCTAATTCTGCTATATCTTTCTTGAGATACGGCGACCAAAACTGAATGCACTACTCAAGGTGCGGACGCACCATGGAGCGATACAAAGACATTATAGTATTTTTGGTCTTATTCACCATCCCTTTTCTAATAATTCCTAGCATCCTGTTTGCTTTTTTGGACGTCACTGCACATTAAGCAGAAGATTTCAGCGTACGACACCCAGGTCTTTTTCTTTAGTGCTGACACCCAAGGTGGATCCTAGCATCATAACTATGAATTGGATTATTCTTTCCAATGTGCAACACCTCGCATTTGTCCACATTAAATTTCATCTGCCATTTGGATGCCCAGTCTTCCAATTTCCAGTTTGCATGTGTTTTAACAACCTTGAATAGTTTTGTATCATCTGCAAATTTAATCACCTCACTCATCGTACCAATTTCCGTATAATTTATAACTATGTTATTCGTATTTATAACTATATGGGAAATGTTAAATAGCACCGGTCCCAGTACAGATCCCTGCAGAACTCCACTGTTCGCCCTCCTCCATTGAGAGAAATGACCATTTAACCCTACCCTCTGTTTTCTGTCCAATAACCAATTGCTAATCCACACCAGAACCTTGCCTCCTATCTCATGACTCTAATTTTCTCATCTCTCATGAGGAACTTTACCAAAAGCTTTCTGAAAATCTTGATAAACTACATCAACCAGCTCACCTTTATCCACATGTTTATTCGCGCCTTCAAAGAAATAGGACTATGCACTAATTAGCCAGTTGTCAAGATAGGGATCAACTCTGATTCCATGGAGCTGAAGGAAGACACCACCACCATAACCTTGGTAAACATTCTTGGTGCCATGGTGAGACCAAAAGGAAAAGCCCTTGACTGGAAACGATGGTCATGCACTACAAAATGTAGAAACTTCCGATGCATGCAAGTACACCTCCTTAAGATCGAGGGCAGTGATAAATTCTCCCGCTTGAACAGAGGCTATGACTGCTCTTAGTGTTTCCATGCAAAAGCAGGACACTCTGAGGCAGCGGCTTACACCTTTGAGATCTAAGACCTGATGAAAGGTGCCTTCCTTTTTTGGGACAATGAAGTAGACGGAGTGTCTTCCTTGTCCCTGTTCGACCCAGGAATCTACAGTGGCCTGAACCTCAACCACCTTGGTTCCCTTTCAACAAGGAGACTGAAAGAAGAGAGGAGCAACCAAGCAGAATTCCAACTTGTAACCTCCTATAAGAAAATCCAGAATCTACTGGTCTGAGGTGACTTTGGCCCACTTCTCCCTAAACTGCTGAAGACATCCTCCCACCAGAGGAAGAGAAGGGTAGATCAGACTCGCATCAGTGCGCAGCTCGGGAGGCACTGGGCGCTCTAGCTAAAAGGAAAATTTCCTGTCCACACAAGATTGGCATGCCTAGAAGCTGAACTTCTGACCATAATGCTGATGACCAAGCCAGTATTGTCTGCTGTCTCAAAATCAAGAGCCCTCTGAAGATGGATGACCAGAGGCTTTTGGCTTATCCTCTGGCAACTGCAGTGACTTAGTTTCCCCCAGTTCTATCACCAATTTACTGAGATCTTCTCCATTAGCCACTTGCCCCGCATATTAGTATTCAATTTGATTCAGTCCTGAATACATCATTTATATTTGGCCAAATAACGATTGAAATTTGAATATGAATAATCTGGGGCTCTACTGTACCAAATCCTACTGAAAAACATGCTCTCTGATTTCATTATTTATGTTAAAGCTCAATGCCCATTATTCGTATTCAGCCAGATAATAGTTTTCATTATTATTATTTGACCAAATAGCAAAATATGCTATTTGGTACAGCTCTAATAAATAATTCATTTAGAGACATTGCTCCTGGAGAAAAACACAAGAATAGAATTACTACTAGAAGTGTCCTTGCCAAATTACTATACTGTATGATGTACGGAGAAAAAGACAATTCATAAATGTGGTAAAACAATAAAGAAATATCCCCAACTATACTGGGTGCCACCAATCTGATTAAAACTTTTCTAACCAGTGGCATAGCCAGTACTGATTTGGTGGAGGACTGGGCACCAAGCAGTGTGGAAGCTGACATCATCTCCAGTTCTTCTGTTACTACTACTTATCATTTCTAAAGCGCTACTAAACATACGCAGCGCTGTACACTTTAACATGAAGAGACAGTCCCTGCTCGACAGAGCTTACAATCTAATTAGGACAAACAGGGCAAACAAGAGATAAGGGAATATTAAAGTATGAATGATAAAATAAGGGTTCTGAACAAGTGAATAGGGGTTAGGAGTTAAAAGCAGCATCAAAAAGGTGGACATTTAGCTTAAATTTGAAGACGGCCAGAGATGGAGCTTGACGTACCGGCTCAGGAAGTCTATTCCAGGCATATGGTGCAGCAAAATAAAAGGAATGGAGTCTGGAGTTATCGGTGGAGGAGATGGGTGCAGATAAGACAGATTTACCCAGTGAACGGAGTTCCCGGGAAGGAATGTAGGGAGAGATGAGAGTGGAGAGGTACTGCTTCCATGCCACCTGCTGCTGAAGGGGTGGGCCCCACACCAAAGTAGGGGGGCCCTGCCCATCCAGGCCCACCTATGATTATGCCCTTTTTTCCAAACATGCCTTATTATTTATTTTTTATTTACAAAAGCTTGATACACTGACAACTGCCAATAATATCTTCTAAGCTGTTTATAATCACTAGTGTAAAAACTGGGTTAGGTTTGCTATAAACTCTAGAACGAAACTCTTTCATAACACAAATATTAAGACAGCACTAGCAGTAGAAGAGATTGAGATATCCACCACATCCCAGAACACAGAAGCGAGGCTCATTCTGACATGGTATGTGCAAAAATAGCCCATTTAGAGAAATTACTCTGAGCAAACCTCTTCAGAGACATGATCAAGAAAGCCGTGGAATGCTTAAAGACTACACCATACTTCAGGCATTTGCCTCTACCATAATCATCAAACCAAAACGAACATTTGGTGACACTGATCTCACAAAAAGAGAGGTTGTTTTCTCACATGAATTACCTAATACGTTTTTTGGTCAGGTGGAAATAAAATATTCTAGAAAAATAGTTACCTCATCTCCAATTTGTGGAAACCACTCAAAGATTCTTCTGCATCTCCAGTTCCCAAGGGCTTATTCAAGTTCTACACTACAGCACTGGCATTTCATTACAGTATACCGTTATAGTACGAATATCTGCTTTCCAGATGTGTTCACGTTAGTGTACAGTTAAATCCCCTTAGTATCATTTTTTTTTTTTTACTACTTATGCTACAGTGCCGCTGTGTCACTCTTCAGGCCAAAAATATTCTTTAGAACACAAAAATTAATATAATGCAACCTCACTGGTATTCTGGAGCTATTGCAGAAAGACTCGCTATATTAGCAGTTTATTTATACTATACCCACACTAGTCCACTAACCTGAATTTCTTCAGTTTCGTCCACCAGTAGAAAGCTCACAACCTTTTTTGTCATCACTTTCCTCTTGGTTTCTTCATCCATCTCTGCTCCTTCCTGCTGCTCCCAGGTTTTGTGGACATGGTACATGGTGACTGGATGTTTTCTTTTGTTTCCCCCTGAATGCAGTCTTTTCTGGCATTCAACGCACAAGTTAGTTTTGCATGCTTGGCACCTAATCGCGGCCCTCTGTCTAGTGTCTGTAGTGCTGCCATACATATTACCACTAGCCCCCTTACAGGAGTCACAGTAAGGGACATGGCCAGGTCTGATCCGAGTTCGTTCATGATTTCGCCGCCTCTCCTCTTTGTGCAGTTCCTCTTCACAGCGTTGACACTGCAGGCTACAACACTCGTCACAGTCAAAGATGGCTTCATTAGTACCACCACAAACATAGCTTTCCTGACACAAAAGTGTAGTGTTCAGTCCCTTATCAGCAGTTGGTGTCTGGGCACTCATTTTCCGTTTTGTAAACAATGCGCCAAGTTACCATAAGCACTGGAAGAGCGTGAGCTCCAGGCCCAACTTTTCCACCGCCCTACACTGCACAGTCTCAAACAGCCAGAAAGTAAATAAACAGAACGCGCTGCTACCTATGTGGATCTCCAGAAAGAGAGAGACTGCGAGACCAACAGCCTGAAGAATATAGCAGTATTGCCGGACTATCTATTTTCCGTTAAGATAAGTTCCTCTTCAAAGTTATAGGCGAGATTTTTTTTTTCAACCTGATGCCACTGACAACAAACCACAGCTCCCCTCTTCGCTTCCACGTCCAGCTCCCGGGTCTACCGGGGAAAAGGAGGAGGAGTGGGTGCCGCACTCTTCCGGGCATGCGCATCAAGACTGAACTCTTACAGGCTGCATGCAGGTGAGAGCCTGCAGTAAACCAACCTCTACTTCCGGTTCTGCAAAGGCTAATCGTGCTCAGCCTCTGTGTAGGTAAACCTCTGTGTTAGAGCCACCCTGGACTTACCGTACAAAAAATCCTGATCCTACCTCCTGGCGAGTTCCCGCCCCCGCTGCGATTAGCAGCCAATAAAACCTGTTGCCACTACCAAGCAACCAGGTCCGCGGCCAGTGTATGGGGGTGATCGTACATGTACTTTCTTTTCTCACTTTATATGGTTTTATTGATTACTTATATATTTTGTGTCTTTATAATATGGTAACGGGGGGGGGGGGGGGGGGGGGCTTGCCCCTTACTAGCTCAGGTCTGCAACACCTGGATCCGATCACATGGAAAACTTAATTTTCTCAAATGCCCAGTTCTCTTCTCAGCTCACCATTCATTCAGTCACAGGTTCCACCATTCGAACTTGGGAGTGGGTCCATGTTCCTGAACAGAGATACTACTACCATTTAGCTACAAGGCATACGCAGCGCTGCACAAACATAGAAGAAAGACAGTCCCTGCTCAAAGAGCTTACAATCTAATAGACAAAAAATAAATAAAGTAAGCAAATCAAATCAATTAATGTGTACGGGAAGGAAGAGAGAAGGGTAGGTGGAGGCGAGTGGTTACAAGTGGTTACGAGTCAAAAGCAATGTTAAAGAGGTGGGCTTTCTGTCTAGATTTAAAGGTGGCCAAGAAGGAGAACTTCCGGTGACGTCATGACCGCGAGGGGTTGAAGGAAAAAGATCTCTCCGGCTTCAATCCCCCCTTCGCATGATCAGCTCACAAACCGCGATCTAAAAACGAAATTCGCCGCAGCCTGAAAAGGTAGAGAGGCCGGCAACGTACACTTTAACTTAATTGGCGGCGTAATGGCAGCGAAAAATGTACATAAAGATAAGCTCCGTGGTAGAGGAGCAGAAGACAAGATGGCGCCGCCCGCAAGTCCGCCGGGCCCGACAGTGTCATCGGCCTGGATCGCCGAAATAACCTCAGAAATGTCCTCAGTGTTAGAAGCTATGTTGGATCGCCGGCTTTCCCCCATAAATGCTAACCTGGAAAAGGTAAAAGAACAGCTCACAGATCTTTCTCGGGATTGTGCAGGCTTTCAAACACGTGTGAGTGAAATTGAGGATAGAGTAACGGAGGTGGAGACAATACAAGAAATAACTCAAAAAAAGCTGCAGGCGATGGAGGAAAAGATTGAGGACTTAGAAAACAGGTCCAGGAGAAATAATATCCGAGTGGTGGGCCTGCCAGAAACGTTACCCGAACGGGGCTTGGAGGTTTTTTTGGCACGCTGGTTTGCCAGTGAACTACAATACCCAGAAGCCTCGGGGCCGATACAAATAGAACGGGCTCACCGCATCGGGATGAAAATGACGGGCACCAATAAGCCAAGAGTGGTAATTCTAAAATTTTTGAACTATGCGCAAAAACAAGAAGTGATGAAGTTGCTGAGAGCTGGGAAAGCATTAGAGTATGAAGGAATCCCAGTAAGATGTTTCCAAGATTATTCAGCAGGGGTAGCAACACGGAGGAGACAGTTTTCGGAGGTTTGCTCAACGCTATTCCAAAAGAAAATAAGATTTGCACTACAATACCCTGCCAAATTGCGGGTCACGCATAATGGCATTACTAAGACATATGAGACGGCAGGGGCGGCTAAAGAATTTCTACAACAGCTGGGAACATTATCTTCAGATGCAAGTTGAACAGCATAGAAAGAGAACACTCTGAGAACACTGAGTAATGTCATACGGAGAGGTCAGCGAAGACCTGATTGGTCAAGATATGACACTACAGTAATCTCCCAGCCAAGAACAAAGATGGACCACTTATAGTAGCAGAAAGTTTGGCAAGAAGGCTGCAGTTGGAAAGTTAAGGTCCTATGGTTTGTGAGTTAGACTTGAACGTTGATTTTTATTTATTTTTTTTTTTTTTTTTGTGCTGTTAATTAAGACACTATATGGCAGACACGGCCTGTGGGTGAACCGATTTGAACCCCTGGTAAGAGGGGGGAGACCCTGTAAGTGTCTGCTCAGCTTGACAAGAAAGTTATGTTTTATGTTTACTGTAACATTGTATAATGCGGAGGGGGGAGGGAGAGACGTAAGGAAGTCAAGGTCCTAATTGGTGGACCTGAGAATAAGGGATATAGGGTTTGGGGGGGGGGAGGGGGTGGGGGGAGGGAAGAAGGATGCAAGCAGGGCACAAGTCTTAATTAGTAAGGATGTAGAACATAACAATGAAGTTGACACAGTGGAGGTGCAAGTGGGGGGGGGGCAGAGGCTGGGATGTCCCCCTCGAGTACAACAGTGGACATTTATGGAGAAAGGCACACACTTTCAAATCCAAGAATAGTAAGAATACTAACGTGGAATGTAGGCGGAGTTAATTCGCCAATCAAACGTTCTAAGATTTTACAGCAATTAAATAGGCAAAGGGCGGACATAGCACTCTTGCAGGAGACGCATCTGAACCAGATTGAACATGCCAAGCTCAGCACCTGGTGGGTCGGGGATTGTATAGCAGCAAATGCACAGGGTAAAAAGGGAGGAGTAGCGATACTAATTAGAAAAGGCATAGCCTCTGTAATTAATCCACTTCTGATTGATACTGAAGGCCGCTATGTTATATTGGAAGTGGTAGTTGGGAGACAGAAACTGCTAATCTGTAATGTTTATGCTCCAAATAGATATGATCGGAAGTTTTATCAAACTTTGATAAATTTTTTGCTTAGGCAACCGCACGCAGCTATAGTGCTGGGGGGTGATTTAAATGCAACTTGGGACCCCTCCCTGGACAGATCAGCCCCGGAGACGGCCTCTTCATGTTATAATAATAGAGGCCTCTTACAGTTGAGCCAGATGTTGGGCCTGGTTGATGTGTGGCGGGTGCTGCACCCAGGTGAGAAAGACTATACACACCTGTCGCGGGCCCACTCCACTCAGTCGAGAATTGACTATATTCTGACATCACGTCAGATGTTTGGGGAAGTGACAACAGCGGAGATAGGACCGTACATGGTGTCGGACCATGCCTGGGTTAAGATAGAATGGATACCAAGCGGTACAACTCCACAGGAATACAAATGGCAATTTCCCCTGGAGTTCAGTTCAGATCCAATGCTTAAAGGCAGGTTACAAGCTTGCTGGGCGGAATACAGTACTCATAATCAAGAACACATAGAAGACCCAGTTTTGTTTTGGGAAGCGGCTAAGGCGGTTCTTAGAGGTGAAGTGATAAGTCATGCACACTTTGTGAGGAAGACACGAGATAGAAACATCTTGCGTTTGAGTACCCAACTTTGTAAGTCACGGAAGAGATATGGGGAGACACACGCGATAGGTGATAAACAACAAGTGCTGGAACTTCAGACCGCCTTAAATGTACTTTTGCAAGAAAGGGCACACAAGTCACAGTTATACTATAGATATATGCTCTATAAACATGGTAATAAAACAGGCAAGTTGATGTCAAAAATAATTAACCCCCGGGGAGGGACTAAGAATATTTTGGCACTGAGACAAAGGGGGGGAGGGCTCCACACATCAGACAAAGCAATATGTGAAACTTTTCGGGCCTTTTATCAAGAGCTGTACGCTTCCCCAGAGGAAGACGGCCTGCTAAACCAGATGTATTTAGAAAATCTGGCTTTACCAAAGCTTACAATACAAGAGCTGGATAGTCTCAATCAATTAATTACTGAAGATGAAGTCAGTTTGGTTATTGCTCACAGCCCACGACTAAAAGCCCCGGGACCAGATGGTTTAAGGGGAGAATTCTATAAATTAATGGAAGGAGGGGTTATACCGGCAATTACTAGATTTTTGAACCAAGTGATAGAGAGACAAAGGTTACCCCCAGACTTGAATAGGGCTCAAATAATAGTTTTGTTGAAACCGGGGAGGGACCCTCTAGAGCCGACATCGTACCGGCCTATCTCCCTGTTAAATTATGATACCAAGTTATTGGCAAAAATCTTGGCTAATAGACTGGCGAGGCTGCTCCCAAGGTTGATTCATGAAAGTCAAGTAGGATTTGTGGGAGGTAGAGCTGTGAGTAAAAACTTGAGAGCAATATTGACATCACTAGAACACAGCTCGCAGGCGAAGGTAGCATCATTGCTGATCAGCTTTGATGCGGAAAAGGCCTTTGATAAGGTTCACTGGAAGTTTCTTTTTGACACGTTGGAACAATATGGATTTTCAGGGAGATTTGTTGAAGCAATACATGCTTTATATGCCAACCCATGTGCCACTCTGAGAGTAAACGGGATAGAATCGGAAAGTTTCTGTATTAGGAGGGGCACGAGGCAGGGGTGCCCATTGTCCCCTCTTCTCTTTGTTTTGGTTTTAGATCCCCTTATTAGAGACATCATGGCAAACCCTTTGATCCGGGGAGTTGGCTTAGGGACACACATGTTTAAGATTGCAGCATTTGCGGATGACATTTTGGTACATCTCACAAACCCAAGGGAATCCTTAGATACGTTATTGGAAACCTTTCGTGAATATGGCGACTACTCAGGTTTCCGTATTAATCTAGACAAGTCAGAAGCGCTGGCTTCGCCAGAGGTGAACCAGAGGGATTGGGCTCCCGAATTTCCGTTGAGATGGGCCAGAGAGTCCTTTAAATATTTAGGAATCCGACTCACAATGAATACATTAGATTTATATCAGTTGAATGTTAAAATCTTACTGGAATATACAAAAACTAAATTGGACTCTTGGATGAGTCTGCCACTGTCATTAATGGGACGGATACATGTAGTACAAATGGTGTTGTTTCCGCGCTGGTTGTACGTTCTTCAAACTTTACCCATACGTCTATCGCGAGTTGATTTGAAGCGGATGATGCGCCTTTTCAGTAGATTTTGTTGGGCAGGCAAAAAGCCTAAAGTTAGCCAAAATCAGTTAATAGGGAGCTGGAGACAGGGGGGAATGGGTATCCCGGATGTGTTCCTATATAATCAGGCGTGTTTGCTGCGCCACTTAGTAGATGTGGTGAATGCCACGCAGTATTATACACCTACGGGCTTGGAGGAAGCTTTTTTTGCTCCCTATGATATATTAGCATTGCTCCACTTACCTCGAAGTCAGCTCCCCTCTAAATTTAAAAAAAGTATCATACTACAACCCCTTCGGGAGGCGTGGCAGTGGTGGATGCGGCAAATGGGGGGCCAACCACACGTTACAGATCAAATCCCAATCGTAGGCAATCCTGCTTTTGAGGCAGGGATAGATAACCCGACATTTGGCAGGTGGCAAGGGCTGGGCATCACAAGATTGGAACACCTATTGTTGGACAATGGGGAAATGATAACATTTGACGCTCTTCAAGATAAAGTGGGATCAGCTTGGGGTAATAGATTTGCCTATGCACAGGTCCGACACTATGTGAAGTCCCTGAGCCAAATATCCCTGAGAGGGCAGATGGGAGAGCTGCTAAGGGTTTTCTTTGAGGAGTTGCAGATGGAGAAACAATCTGTATCAGCACTGTATGGGGCACTGGCTAGGCGTAGGCCTCAGAGGCAATACGTTGATCTTAAGCGAAAATGGGAACAAGATTTGGGGATCTCCCTGGCAACATGGGATGTGTCAGCTACCTTGAAGGGCATACGGGCGTTGGTAACAGATGAGAGGCTGAGGGAGTGTGGTTATAGAGTGGTCTTACGGGGGTATATGTCTAGAACACAACTGGCTCATATGTTGGGGCCGGACAACTCGGGATGCTCTAAATGCGGAGGGGGTCCCAGCTCGTTATATCATGCATTGTGGCAATGCCCCAAGGTGCGCATGTTTTGGCAGAGGGTAAGAGGGTTTTTGATTCGATTGGGGAACAGAGTTCAAGGAACGGAGCGGCAGTTTCTGTTGGATCAACCAAGAGCGTTTGCCCCATTAGGAGCCCCCGCTATAATGCTATGCAGAAAGCTGAGCTTGGTAGCGCGAAAATGCATTATGCAATACTGGGTCTCATCGGAAGGGCCAGCTTACTGGCATTGGCGCAATCAGGTGCATCTCCTGGCCTCTTGGGAGGCTAGGGATTCAAAACGATCGCCTAAACGAAGAGTGCGATTTCTGCAGATTTGGACACCATACCTGCAAATGCTTAGTCCGAGGGGACGTAGTCTGCTTGTTAATGCCTGATAAATAGTAGAATAATGGAGAATACGGATAGCCTGGAGTAGATAATTTAATCTAAAGTGGAATTCTGCTTGCAAGGGGGGGAGGTATTGGGGGGGGAGGGTTTGGAGGGGTTGAGTGAGACGTAAATGGCTAAGCTTGGCAGTGATCTAGAGTTTTGATGTTTAGTTACTGATATTTTGTGATAAGCACTATTTTACCTAATGAAGTATTCGAGAGTATGATATTAGGAATAAGAGCCACTCAAAACCTAATGTTAGCATGGGACAAGGAATTATCAAAAGGGGAGGGGGAAGGGGGGGAAAAAATTGGGGATGAAAAGTGTTTGGCGAAGTTGAATATGTTGTAAAAATGCTGTTTTATATATCAAACAATGCTATATGCATATTCTACATCACTTTGTATTGTGAGAATTGTTAATAAAACAGTTTAAACATAAAGGTGGCCAAGGATGGGGCAAGACGTAGGGGCTCAGGAAGTTTATTCCAGGCGTAGGGTGCAGCGAGACAGAAGGCGCGAAGTCTGGAGTTGGAAGTAGTGGAGAAGGGAACAGATAAGAAGGATTTATCCATGGAGCGGAGTGCACGGGAAGGGGTGTAGGGAAGGACGAGTGTGGAGAGATACTGGGGAGCAGCAGAGTGAATACATTTATAGGTTAGTAGAAGAAGTTTGAACAGGATGTGAAAACGGATAGGGAGCCAGTGAAGGGTCTTGAGGAGAGGGGGATTTGGGAGTACCAAAGCGAATTTTGGAGGCTCTGCTTCTCTCGGTCTGGGAGCACCTGTTCTCCTCGTTTATCAACTAAAACATGCTGTACTCTGGTAGTTTTATCAAAACCAACATCAACTTTACTGGAACTTTTGCAACCAGGAGTCAATACTCCAACTCATTACATATACAGGTTTATTCAAGATCAGTTGTGACACTCTTGACCGGTAATTCACAGCTATACGTATTTATGTTCCTCCTGTCCTTTACCTATCCTTTCCTGACAGGACTTAATCCAAAGCTATTCCCACTACTCAGTGGCGTTCCTAGGGGCGCTGACACCCAGGGCGGATCACCGATGCGCCCTGCCGCCCCCCGGCAAAATAACCCCCCCGGGTGTAGCGTGACCCCCCGGCGAAAGAACCCCCCCCCCGGGTGCACGCCCCTGGGGGGGGGGGGTGCCGCGCGCCTGTCGGCTCTTCGTTTCCATGCTCCCTCTGCCCTGGAACAGGAAGTAACCTGTTCCGGGGCAGAGGGAGCATGAAAACGAAGAGCCGACAGGCGTGGCACCCCCCCCCCCCCAGCGGCGTGCACCCAGGGCAGACCGCCCCCACCGCCCGCCCCCCCCCCTGGTATGCCACTGCCACTACTCCTGATTTCCACTCCAGTTCCTTGCAGGCACAGACCCTTTAGGCTGTTCTTTTTCCAGCAGTGCACCACTCAGGGCTACACTGTGGCCTTAGACAGGCTCCCCCGATCCTGATCCCACTTCCAGCCTGTACTCCCCTTGTCCACCTGCAGTTTATGCTCCTTTGTTGCCACTTATGGGGCAGCAACATCTCTTATAATCAGCCTGTATTTATTTCTTGCACTGCAGCATCTCCCCCAATACTTCCAAAGGTCCTGGCGGGGGTACAGGCAACCAAAGACCTCATGTACCTCACCACAACTCATTTAATTTACAAGGATACACTTTCTCTCTGCAACGTAGTTCAACACCGCTCCCTCCCCCAGGGCCTCAAAAAACTCTGTAGTCTCCAGTAATACTCATATCCTGGGTATTATAACTGTTTTTTAAAGTTCTATGGCGTTATAGGTCGAGAAAAATGGGCAGATTCAGGATGTTCTGCAATGATTCTGCCTATATGTGTACACTGTATAATTATACCCCGTTAAAATGGGTATTACCATGGGCATAGTTTGTTTCATTTGGGAGGGGGAAGGATGGGATGGGCATATTAGTATATATATATATATATATATATATATATATATTTATGCAAATTAATATGCTAATATGGAGGAAGGGAGAAAGCTGGCTTTTTTGGGGAATAACTATAATGAATATGTATGAGATATCTCATACATATTATGGTTATTCTAAAAAAAAAAGCCAGCTCTTTCTCCCTTCCTTCCTTCCTCCTTACCCAGCACTCCCTCTTCCTCTCCAGTAGTATATCCCCACTCCCTTTCCCATACCATGCCAGTGTTGACCTTAGAAATGCATAGGCTCTATATGTAGATCCTTCAAGAGGTAGTGTGTCATGATTACAGCTCTAAAACCCTTTCTGATGTTTTGGTGCCACCTCAGTAAGGCCAACGCACAATCTCTCCAGTGCAAAAACGCTATACACAAACTTGTGCAAAAACACACTTATAACCTTTACCAAACCATATCAGCACTAATTCCAAGGACAGGACAAGCTACAACCTTATGCGTGGAAAGGCAGCACTGTAATTACACCGGGCTCTAAAACACCAATACAATACCTCATGAAAAAAAAATAACAAAAAGGGCTGCAAATACTACACACTAGCAGAATACTGCACCTTGATCACACATGAAAAACACGTGACACAAGGAACTAGAAATAAAAAAAATATGAAAGCAAAATACTGAACTGGAAAGTTACCTCAAAAAGTCAGACTCGGCATGCAGCAATACTAGAGAAATTGAAACTTACATGCAAAATATCACATATGCACATTTCCAAAAGCTGACATATTCCAATTAATAAATTCTGAATAAAATACTTTTTTCTACCTTTGTTGTCTGAGCATTTAGTTTTTCTATTTGCTTTGGTCTCAGTGTCTTCTATTTTTTCACTCACCGTGTTCACCATCCTCCTGTGTCCTTATGCGTCCTGTCTACCATCTGTAGCCCTGTCCCTATCCTTCCTCCAGTTTTAGCATCTGCTCTCAAAGTATTCCAATCCAGCCCTTAAATTCACCGGTTTCCCCTTCATCCACATCAAGCATTTCTCCTCACTCCCCTCCCCTCCATCCATGTGCATCTACTTCCTCTGTCTTCCCTCCCCTCCATCTATGTCCAGCATTTCTCCTCTCTCCCTTCTCCTCCATCCTTGTGCATCTCCTTCCTTTGTCTTTCCTTCCCTCCATACTTGTCCAACATTTCTCCTCTCTTCCCTGCCCTCCACTCCATCCATGTCCAGCATTTATCCTCTCTTCCCTTCCCTCCACCCATGTGCATCTCCTTCCTGTCTTCCCACCCCTTCCTTCATCCATCCATCCATGTCCAGCAACTCTCCATTCTCCCCTGCCCTCTCCTCCATCCATCCATATCCAGAAATGTTCCTCTCTCTCCGCCCCTCCATCCATCCATGTCCAGCAATTTCTCTTCTCTCCCCCTGCCCTGCCCTCCCCTCCCATCCATGTCCGATTCTCTCTGCCCTCCCCTCCATGTCCAGTGATTTCTCCTCTCTCCCCTGCCCTCCCCTCCCATCCATGTCCAGTGAGTCTCCTCTACCCTTCCCCCTATCCATGTCCAACAATTCTCCTTTGACCCTCCCCTCCCATCCATGTCCAGTGACTTCCCCAGCTCCCTCTTTTCAGTCCCAGAGTTCCGTTCCAACCCAAACTCCCTTCCCGTCCTCAGCTCCCCAACAGCCCTCCTCTCCGTTCCTGCTGCCCTGCGTTTAAACCTTTTATTTTAAGTTGCAGCAACGGCACTGAAAACAGCACAGTGGGCTCGCCTCCAGCCTTTCCCTTCCCTCTCAGTGTCCCGCCCTCGTGAAAACAGGAAATACATCATCAGAGGAAGGCGGGACACTGAGAGGGAAGGGAAAGACTGGAGGCGAGCCCGCTGTGCTGTTTTCAGTGCCATCGCTGCAACTGAAAAGGTTTAATCGCAGGTTGGCAGGAATGGAGAAGAGGGCTGTTGGGGAGCTGAGGGGGAGAAGGAGGGACCAAGAGCTGTCTGCAGCCAGGTTGCACTGGCCCTGAGTTCGGGGGAGTAATGCCTCCCTCACCCCCCCCAAACTACGCCCATGGGTATTACTAAGAGTTGGAACATACAAGAGCTCTCACGAGTTTCTGGGGGAAGGGAGATCCAGTCCAAGGGAAGTGTTTAAGGAGTAAATTGCAGAAAGAAATTGTTATGAGATGGTGAATGACATTGGGAGGAGGTGCCAGGGAAAGTGATAAATATGAGTGTTGCATTGTATATGGGGTCTTTGGTTGTCTTTACTCCCGCTAGGACCCTTGGAGGAGAGGGGGAGTCCTGGAGAGGCAGAATAAACCAAGGCTGATTTGAGGAGTAGTTGCTGCCCCTAATAGTAGCAACTGAGAAGGAGTGTGGTGCTCCAAGTGAGTTAGGGGAACCCAGACTGGAAGCAGGAACCAGAGCACGGGAAGCCTGTTCAAGACCAGGATGCAGCTCTGAGAAGTGCATCGCTGAAAGGAGGACAGCCAAAAGGGTTTGTGCCTGAAGGAGAACCGGATTGTGATCAGGATTATTGGCAGCAGCTTTGGATTATTGATTGCCCAAAGGGATGGGGGTAATGGAGAGGCTGTAAATATATACACATTTAAGGTTCCTACTGGAAAATTTGGAGATGTGGCTGTGATACATGGTCTTGATTGGAAGGAAGATTCTCTTAAGAGCAAATGCTTGTTGTAAATAAGGAGCAGTGTTGTATAGTGTACTTCAGGAAAAGTTTTGTTACTTTTACTTGTAAAGAAGTGCAGGACAAATCTGTTACTTTTACTTTTACCAAAGTTAAGAATTTTACCAATTTTTACTACTTTTACTTAGCTACTTCTGATGCTTGCAGTTAAGTAAATAGTAAAAGTGGCAGAGAGACCTAAATAATGATTCCTCAGTAAACCAAATGAAACACCAAAACCTAGAACAGCATTTTGCAATTGCAAACTTCATCACACAAACTGTGGATCATCTCATCCTAAATTTTGGTGTTCAGGGAATACAGCCTATGAGAACAGAAGAGTTGCCTGTGCTTGTTGAACTGATTACTAGTCTCCAGACAAACAGAACAGTGCTGAGTTCTGTCACTTTGAAGCAGAGATGAAGCTGAAGCTGGTTGCAGTTCTTGGTGAACAAACATATGTCTCTATTACAACAGACTGCTGGATATCCCATGGAAAATTTTATGTTGGCATAATAGTCCACTGGATTGATAGTCTGCTTTTCTGGCGTTAAGACTGAAGAGTTTCCATACATATAACATTCTTGCATAATTTCTTGAAAATATTCAGAGTTTGCCATCAGACGAAAAATAGTGAAAAACGGACAATGATTTCAACTTTGTGAAAGCCTTCTCTGTAATTGGACAGCATGACAATGATAACAAAGATGAAGATGCAAGTGATGAATTAGCACTACTACTAATCCAGATGATAATGACAATGATGATGATAAAGCATTCTTTGCCATAAGGAAGTCAAGTATTTCAGACATAGATTCCTTTGATCAATACCTGCAGAACCATTTAAAAAGCATCAGTAATACTGTGGCTTGGCCTGATTTGGAGAAATGTTTTTATCAAACTGGTTAGGGTGGTGGACTTTGGTCCTGGGGAACTGAGTTCGATTCCCACTTCAGGCACAGGCAGCTCCTTGTGACTCTGGGCAAGTCACTTAACCCTCCATTGCCCCATGTAAGCCGCATTGAGCCTGCCATGAGTGGGAAAGCGCGGGGTACAAATGTAACAAAAAAAATCCACTTTCTGATAGTGCAGTCGTAGATCACCTTTTTAGCTGTGGTGGGTTAAAGACTCACAAGTGCACTCACATGAGTGACAGTAATTTTCAAAATGTAGTTTTACTAAAAGTGAAGTAGGTTGAATTATAGAATAATACAATTGTTGGGATAAAAATGATAACAATAGTTGTATTCAAGTTATGGTACTTGTAGTTTTTACTAAAAAAAAAACCTGTTATATTAGTAACTTTTTTACTTTTACTGAAGTTAAATTTTTAATGTGTTCTTCATTGTACGTTTACTCAAGAATTAAAATATGCATTTATTTTTACTTTTACTTAAGTACTTTTGGCCTAGTACTTTGAACAACACTTATAAGGAGTTACAAACACAAATCGGAAGATGGGCGTCCTTCTCACAGGGTCGTCCAAATCAGTATAATCGAAAGCCGATTTTGGACATCCCCAACTGCTTTCTGTTGCAGGGACAGCCAAAGTTCAAGGGGGCGTATCGGAGGTGTAGCAAAGGCGGGATTTGGGCGAGCCTAACACATGGACGTCCTCGACCTATAATGGAAAAAAAAAAGAGTGTCCCTGACGAGCACTTAGACAACTTTACCTGGTCCTGTTTTTCTTACGACCAAGGCACAAAAAGGTGCCTGAACTGACTAGATGACCACCGGAGAGAATCGGGGATGACCTCCCTTACTCCCCTCCAGTGGTCACTAACCCCCTCCCACCCTCAAAAAAATATCTTTCAAAATATTTTTTGCCAGCCTCAGATGTCATACTCAGGTTCGTGACAGCAGTATGCAGGTCCCTGGAGCAGTTTTAATGGGTGCAGTGCAGTTCAGGCAGGCGGACCCAGGCCCATACCCCCCCCCCTACCTGTTACATTTGTGGAGGAAACAGCGAGCCCTCCAAAACCCAATGTACCCACATCTAGGTGCCCCCCTTCACCCGTAAGGGCTATGGTAGTGGTGTACAGTTGTGAATAGTGGGTTTTGGGGGGCTCAGCACACAAGGTAAGGGAGCTATGTTCCTGGGAGCAATTTCTGAAGTCCACTGCAGTGCCCCCTAGGGTGCCCGGTTGGTGTCCTGGCATGTCAGGGGGATCAGTGCACTACAAATGCTGGCTCCTCCCACAACCAAAGGGCTTGCATTTGGCCGTTTCTTAGAGGGGCGTCCTTGGTTTCCATTATCGCCAAAAATCAGAAATGACCAAGTCTAGGGACGACCATCTCTAAGGATGACCAAAATTTCAACATTTGGGCGTCCCCAACCGTATTATCGAAACAAAAGATGGACATCCATCTTTTTTGATAATACGGGTTTCCCCGCCCCTCCATCAGGATGTTTTGCGAGGACGTCCTCAACAAAACTTGGGCGTCCCTTTCGATTATGCCCCTCAAAATGGTTTACTTGCCTGTTGCAGAGCGTTCTGTAAAGCTGAATTTGCATAAAATGCTCGAGTGGCGATATTTGTGACAATGTGAGTTGGAGAGAGATTGAAAAAGATAAAATGTGTTATCCCTGTTACCTGGGTCCACAGGGGGTGTGCGAGCATCTGAGGGAACTGAGGTGGTGGTGGTGAGATCCAGGTTACACGTATAAGCAGTGATAGAGAGCCATTACATTTACAAGGAGTAGCAAAATGGTTACAACAATAAGGAGGCTAAGAACCAAGGAAGCCCAGTTGTAACAGAGCTGCCAAGCTACCCATAACAGGCGGGAGACTTTTTGACTGATTCTGTATTTCTTCCAAACTCACATGTGGGTGCACTGTTTAGTGCAGGAATGCCCACTCACTGCCCCCCTGGGAGAGTGGGCATTCCTGCACTAATTAGTTTGCGCAGAATTACCACGTGAGCCCATACTGCCAACAAAATGGGTGGCGGTAAGTTCTCACATTGTCATTTCTTTTTAGTGGGAACATTAGCACATGGCCATTAATACAAACAATTAAAAGTTGTCCATTATACTGCTGCAGCAAAAAGGACCTTAGTTTGCAGGAAAAACCTGAGCAACAGCGCCCTATGGCCACTTTTTGCCGGTGCTTAGTAAAAGGATGCCTTAATTTGTGAATAAATGTATTTTCCTGATTAGAAAATCTCGCTAAGTATCTGACTTGAGCTGTATTGTAAAGACTGTGCTTACTTTTGCAGAAATGGAGTTCAGGCTGACAGCATTGAAGGGTGACCCTGTGAAAACTGTGATTTCCACACATGAGATGGAAGTGTTTGTGCTTTTTCGTGCTGCCTGCAGAGTCTCTAATCACGGTCAGCACTACTTACACAAATGCAATCCCCTCGACCCCGGTACCTTAAAAGAACCAGACAACTGGTAGCACTATTTAGACTGCAGCAAAGACAAAAAGAGACCAAGGAAGCGCTTCCTGGGGTTAACACAGGTTTATTTAATTATCCAGAGATTAGGATAAAAAAATAAGAAAATATTCATAGTCTAGTATAGAAAAGAGGAGAGAAAACATGAAAGGACAATGGAAATTATCAGGTCAGGCTCTCCATCCCCTGGCATGGGGCAAAGTGCACTAGACACTGACCAACTTCTTATCTGGCAAAGACATAATATATAGAATTTTCTTTCCCTTACAAGACAAAAAGGGAGCACAAGGGGGAGGGGTTGTCACACCCCCTTAGTTAGCACCTTACAGTCAGTCAGGATCTCTAGTATCAATAAAATACACAGCATCTGTTTATATTTCCTTTTGAAGATGCATTTGGTCTGTTGTCCAAATGTTTTGGACATACATTTCTCAAACCTTTAATTTAATATCTCCCCTATTCTAAAAGAGGAGACAAAAGTTTACTGCTTCCAGTTGCTATAGAGGTGTTAGGTTTCTCTTGTCAATAGAACTATTGCTTTTGACTCCAGGGACCAGGGAGATAGTGTTTGAATTGTTCTAGGCAGAGAAGGAATAAGGTGTTACCTGATTGTGGTTGTAAAAGGGTAATTCTGTCCTGGATAGTAGCCTTACTTCATGGGGAAGAATTCTGTCTCTTGGCCATATTCAAAGGGAGAGATTCTCCCCCTTCTGCAATAATATTTCTTATCCAGTCCTTACTACAGGATTTCTATCTCTCTCTCCTCTGTCAGCCCTGCCCCCTACACCTGGAACTTCCTTTGATCTGCATCCTAAAAGTCCCTCAAAGGCTAATACACACATTCATGTGAACAGCAAATGGACAACAAACGGCAGGAGCTCATTGTCTTTCACTTGCTTGGTCAGAGGAAGGTGGGGGAAAGAGGTGGGGGGTACTTGCTCCACCTGGCCTGCTTAATATCATTGTAATTTACAGAAAAAAGATAAATTTCCACTTCTCATCGTCTGTACATTAATTCTTAGATATTAGATACTTAGCAGCACTGAAACTGCTTGGTTCAGGCCTTCATAAGTACAATGTACACCTCCACCAACATAAGACAGGTTAGTGGTATTAAAATAGAGAATCCCTCCTTCCAAAAGCACCACACTGGTAAGATCTTTCTCCTTCCCTGTTGCCAATAACCTGAGAACAGATATTTGTCATTTAATGTAAGTAGCCATTTATCTTCCACTTTTACCAATTAGATTTGTTAAACATAATAAATCACTTCCTCTCTATTTTCCTCAAATGCATTCCATTGTCCCTGTCTGACCTCTTCATTATCTCACTCCTTGCTTTCTTTTATTTTTTTCTTTCCCCAAATATTTGAGCCTCCAGAAAACAGAACACAGGCCCAACAAGTTGATGGATTTATTGATTTAGCTGACAAAAGAAGTTGACATTGAGGAACAGTATAACACCGGAGCCCAGTCGTTTTGCACTCACTAATTTACAATGTCAAGGAGTAAAGCAGGTGCAAGCTGTACTTTATACAATGTACTGTCCATGGATCAAGGAAGAGTGAAAGTACAAACTCTGCTTTCTCTAGTGTTCTTCACTACATTGATATCCATCTTCTCTAACTGAATGCTGAGCAGCTTGAAGACATCGCACATCAACTAGTCCTCAGTTTTAAACAAATACAGGACTTTTTTACAAAACTGCGCTTGCGACTCTGGCGCAGCAATTGCAATGAAGCCCATCAGTTCCTATGGGCTTTGTTGCATTTGCTGCATTGGAATCACTAACATGGCTGTGTAAAAGAAGCCCATAGACTGTTAGGCACTGTACAAACACTGCTTCCACCATTTTTGTTTAATTATTTTACTGGATTTATTGTATTCATAAACATTTTTTCCTTATTGTTATTTTTGTTTCTTACAGCGGAGGAAACTTTCTGTAGCATTTGTTGACATGTGTGAAACAATGCATTGATTTTTTTTTTTAACAAATGGCTAGTTTGAAAGCAACCTTTCAAACTATAAATGTAGCAGACACCTGGCAACATTCATGTACTAACACCCGTGAGGATCAGAGTCCTTTAGATTCTACAGCTATTGTTGCTTGCCTGTCTTTTAGCCTACAACAGCTGAGGAAAAGTAAGATGCTTTGGTAGGGCTTTTTCTGTTTTCTTTTTTCTTTATATTACATCATTTTTTATTGAGGAATGAAATAAACAACCAAGTATGCATTACAAAGTCTCAGTTTTAACTTAATTCCAAATCCTAGCTTATCCCTTTAACCCCCTTAACATTTACTGTTATAAATTTGTTTATTAACTTACAGAAAGAAAAAAGACACCATGAACAGCATGAGTGAACTATGAGCAAATCGTGTCTAATCCCATCTCCCCATTGCTACCTCCCCAAGTAACATCAGAACCAATCAAACCAAAGGAGAACCTTCTGGTATGAATAATTTGCACTAGTAGAGGAGGGCCCTTACTCTTGTGACTCCTCCCCACTAATAAGACTAGTCATTAGGTTCATCAGTATACCAGTACCTATGCCCCCCTGAAACCCCCCCAACCCTTCCACCTAACCAAACTACAGATATGGAAACAATAGTACAATAGTGTCACTATTAGAAGTTTAGTTAATTAAGCACTAGGCTACGTGCTCTAGGGGGTAAGGATTGTATGTATATATCCCAAATCGCCCAGAAATGCTTCTTACATCTATGGGTACCACAGGCATCCCATGTTTCCATTACGAAGAGGTTATGAAACATGGTCCTCCAGTGTCAGAATAATGGTGGATGGTCCTCCACCCAATATTGTAACAAACATTTTTTTCACCAGTATACAAGCTTTAGAAAACAGTAGCCATTCATAGTGAGTAAGTGATCCGCTGTGTGCCACCTTCCCAAATAGGACAGCCAATGGCGACAGAGCTAAGGCCTTCCCCCATAGGGAACCCAAAAAGAGTAAAAGCCTAGTCCAAAAGGCCTGAACCTGGGGGCAAAGCCAAAAAGCATGAGAAAGAGTTTCAGCCAACCTTCCATATTTGGCAGAGTGAGGTACCATCACACAGCCCGAGTGAAAGGCCTGTTTCGGTGAGAAGCAAGATTGCACAAGCATCCTAAACTGACGTTCTCTGTAGATAGCGTTGTGTATCTGCTGGGGAATGTTAGAGCAGTAATAAGATTCACCTGATGCAGCTGGATTTAGAGCTCTTCATTCCACTAATCCACTTCCATATAATGACCTCATAGTTTCTTGAAGGAGAAATAGTAGTGATCAATTTATAAAGACCTGAGACAGATACTTGTGGTCGACCCAAAGGGGCAAAAAAAAAAGTGACTAGCTTAGTAGCCAAGCCCCATGTAAATTGTCCACGTATTAATTGTGCAATGTAGTGGGTAACTTGCAGGTACAAATAATGGTCCAAGTTGGGAAGGTCATAAGTGTGTTGAAGGGTCATAAAAGACCATATCCCACCCTCTGGCATTAATACATCTGCCACAGAGACAATGCCCATCAGCAGAAAGTACCTGGGGAGAAATCTACATTCCCAATAATAGGAAGCATGTCTGAAGAAGTAAAAGATTGTTTCAGTAGGGTTAAGAGAGTCCATCACATGTCCCGCATAGACAAAAGCAATATGTGCTTTTGAAACTGCACAGGCACCAGTGATCAAGAGGCATGGAGAAGCAAGAATGGATGATAAGGTAAGAAAAGCTCTTTTTTGATAGGCCATGCTGTAAATTCTTCCAAACCCAGCACCCAGTCCTGAAGGTGCAGTAAGAGGCAAGCTAAATTATATCTTCTGATGTCAGGAACCCTCAGCCCCTCACTTGTCCAGTTACCCAACATAATGGCCATTTTTAACTTAGACTTCTTTCTTTCCAGCAGAATTTTGCCAAAATCCTATACAGGGCCTGATGATCCCGGTTCTTCACCCATAGAGCCACTTTGGAAAAACTATAATGCGGAACAAACATACGGCTATAAAGTGCTAGAGGTAGGTTAGACCAAATGGAAAGTTGTTGTGCAGTGTGATCCAGGAGAGCAGGAATATTATAAGTGTATAAGTATCCCAGATTAGACAGAAGGAAGATTCCCAAATATCTAAATCCCTCATGCACCCATTTTAATGGGAACACCCCCACCCATTGAGCATTAAGAGATGGGGTAGTAGCAACAGACTTTGATTTGTCCATATTAAGTTTGAACCCTGAAAATGCTCCATATTCAGTAAAGCTCTCTAGGAGTATCGGTAGAGATTCCTGAGGGTTTGAAAGATGGACCAGAATATCATCTGCAAATGCAGATATCTTAAATTCAAAGTGACCAAGTTGGATACCCTGGATCTCAGGGTTAGCTAGGATCTCCCAGATGAGTGGATCTAATGTCCGTGCATGGAGCAGTGGAGAAAGCAGCCCTGCCTCATGCCTCGGTTAATCAGAAAGGAGGTAGAACAGAGGCTAGGTGGATCAGCCGCTCCCCAGACTTCCGACAGTGATGGCGCTTATTTTTAAAGTGATCTGTCACATTTAAAATACGCGCCGGTGCCATCAGCAGTCCACTCTCTGCTCCCCCCATGCCCTCAACCTGGCTACGCTTCTGAGGTAGAAGTGAGTCCATTCACCGACACCATAGCAGAAGGGGACCTATATAGCATCTGAATAGCATCCACAAAGAAATCCACTATGCCATAGTGTTGGAGTATTTGAAATAAGAATCCCCATTGAACCCTATCGAATGCCTTTTCGGCATCGAAGCTTATAAGCAGTGAGGGAATGAACTACCTCCATAGAAGCTAAAATATTTCTGATATTTTTAACCGCATGGCGATCTCGGATGAAACATACTTGTGGTGCAGCTATGAGAGTCGGAAGTATCTGCGCCAGTTGGTTAGATAGGACAATAGCAAGAAGTTTAGCTTCAAAGTTTATCAACGATATGAGTTGATAAGATCCAGGAAAAGTAGGATCTTTCCCTGGTTTAGGGAAAACAATCAGCTGCGCTGTTTCCAATGAGCAGGGAAGACATTTAGTTTGCACTATTGCATTAAACATGGATGTAATGGGCTAAGCAATGTCTGATTTGAGCAATTTGTAAAATTCAGCCCTATATCCATCAGGTCCCGGTGCTTTATGAAGAGAACTGTGTTGTATAGCCCATTTCACCTCATCCTCTTCAATAGAGTGATTCAGGCAGTTGGCCTGTGTCTGTGAAATTTTAGGGAGGGATAGGCTCTCTAAGTGTATAGCTGGGTCTAAGCCTTCTGAGTCATCTGCCGCATAAAGGTGTTGATAATAATCTTTGAAGGTAGTGTTTATTTCTTTGTCTGTGTGAGTTAGTTTCCCTGTTGTATACCTAATGGCCAGAATTGAGGGGGAAGTAACCTGAGGATTAGCTAACTTAGCTAAATGTTTGCCACCAATTTCTTGGCTCTTTGATGGATGAGCTAATTTAGCGCGGTCTGGGTGGCAAAGAGTTGTGTTTTTAAGTATGATGTAGGATTTATACCACATCTTTGACATAACCAGATTAATTGGAGTTCCAGGCAAAGGATGGCTTGATCACTATGTTCTTTTTAGTACTGCTGTATGCTAGAATATCACCCCACAGAACAGCTTTAGCGGCTTCCCAGTATAGATTAGGTTCAGATACATGTGCACTATTAAAGTGTTTATAGTTGAGACTTCCGGTGGAGCTGCCAGCCAAGATGGCTGCTATATGTTGAGCTCCGGTAGTCCCAGATTGTGAACCCCCACATTTGTTTTCCCAAGGTGTCCCCCCATGGTACTGCACCGGCTCTTACCTTCGGTCGGATCGAAACCAGCAGGAACAGACTGAGAGCGCTCCTGCCCAACTTTCTGGAGTGCTGAATATCGTCCTTCAAGGAGAGCACCCGAATCTCCCTCCCCCTTAGGGATAACGGTGGCGACCCGGATGGGGGGCCCAATAAAGGAGCACGGTGAGTTGTGGAGGCCAGTCGAGGTGACATTGGGGGAAGCTGCGGTGTGGAAGCACTGCCCAGCAGCACTTCAGCTGAGGAAAGTGCAAGAGAGGCGGTGCGGGAACATCAGATGGCCTGAGGCAGGTTGAGCTCGGAGACTTGTGTTCGGGCAGAGAGAGAGGAGATCGGCAGCGATATCGAGCCTGCAACCCTCTGGAGATCTGCTCCCTGCTTTTTTATTACAACATCAGCCAGGGCCGTTGAAAAGATAGTATGGGGGGGGGGGGGGTTGTTTTTTTACCTCATCTTCCTCTGCCTCCTGGTAGTGTTGGTTTGCTGCCCTGTTAGCGGAGAGGCACTGCAGTATTGGACTTCTCTGGAGAGTGCATTGTTTCTCCATGGCTGCTTCTGGATCCCAGAAGGACGTGGAGAAGAATCGTGGAGGAGGGTTGAAGATGGCAGAGATCTACAGCGGGATCTACCAGGGTGTCAGAAATAGTTGCCAAGGTCTGCCAGGCAGTAGAACAGGCCACAGGCACGCAATTGCAACAGGTTATTGACAAACTGGATGGCATGGAACACTGATTTAATACTGTTACCAAAGATCGTCAGGAGGTCCAACAGAGAGTTGGAGAAGTTGAAACCTCAACCCAAACATTTGGAAATCAAGGGCCTTATAAGTACATAAGTACTGCCATACTGGGAAAGACCAAAGGTCCATCAAGCCCAGCATCCTGTTTCCAACAGTGGCCAATCCAGGTCACAAATACCTGGCAAGATCCCAAAAAAGTACAAAACATTCTATACTGCTTATCCCAGGAATAGTGGATTTTCCCCAAGTCCATTTAATAATGGTCTATGGACTTTTCCTTTAGGAAGCCGCCCAAACCTTTTTTAAACTCTGCTAAGCTAACCGCCTTTACCGCATTCTCTAGCAACGAATTCCAGAGTTTAATTACACGTTGAGTGAAGAAAAAGTTTCTCCGATTCGTTTTAAATTTACTACATTGTAGCTTCATCGCATGGCCCCGTCCTAGTATTTTTGGAAAATGTAAACAGACGCTTCACATCTACCCGTTCTACGCCACTCATTATTTTATAGACCTGAAACTTCAGGCTAAGGTCATGTCCTTGGAGGAGAAGGTTAATGACTTGGAAAATCGCTCTGGCAGGAACAATCGGAGACTTGTTGGTTTGCCAGAATCGGTACTTGTTGCAGAATTATGCGGCTTCCTGGAAGCATGGTTCCTGAGATTCCTGCCACATCAAAGCACAGCTGGCCCTTTGCATGTAGAACGCGCACATCGGCTGGGCCCCAAACGATCAACTACAGACCACTCCAGGACAGTCATTATCAGATTGCTTCACTATCATCATAAGATGGAGATACTGGCTGCTCTTCGCAGTGGTAAAACCTTGGAATATGAAGGACATAAGATCTTATGTTTTCCAGATTATTCTCCAAAGTCTTTCTTAAGCAGAAACAGTTCTCCATGCTTTGTGTAGCTGTTTGCACAAGTTGCAAATGTGCTTCAAATTGTTGTATCTGGCTAAGTTTCAGATCCATCATAATGGCACTTTCCATTGCTATGACAGGTTTTAAGTTAAATCTCGATAAATCAGAGGCATTGCAGTGAGAGAGGGAGCGGGGAGCGGCATGGCAACGACTCTATCCAGTAAGATGGGCTGATTAATCTTTTCATTATCTGGTGGTGTTGTTGACTATGGAGACTTTGAGACTGTATCGTTTGAATATTGATAGGCTGCTAAACAACACAAAGTTTAATTTTGAGAAATGGAGTCACTTACCTATATCGTTGATGGGCAGGATAAACCTATTATTTTTTCCGTGGTGACTCTATGTTTGTCATGTCCCCTACCTCAACGCAAGCGGTGTCCTCGGGCTGCGCGGGGTCCTGTTGACACGTACACTTGACTGGCACTACCTGAGCCATGTGTGTGTAGTCCTCTCTGGGTTTGTTCAGAGAGCAGTGGTTACAGGCTCCTTAATTGCTTTGCTTCCATGCACCTGTTTCTGCTCTCTCTCTGCCTGGCTTCCAGGCTCCTTGATTGCTTTGCTTCCACCCACCTGGGTCTGCTCTTCCTCTGCCTGGCTTCCCTTGCTTCTCTCCTATTGGTCTTCCGGTTCCTCCTTCCCCTGCTCTTGTCCTATGGCTGTGCCTCTTCTCCCTGCTGATGTCAGACGCCAGTTCTTTATCAGCTGAGCTCTTCCTGGACTCCATGCTTCGGCTTCTACTTTGGTAGGTGTTTCTAACTCTGTAGTCTGCTTCTTATCTACTGGTCTCTCATTGCTGACTTTCTCTGTACCTGGATTACCCTTCTGCCTGCTGCCTGCCTACTTTCGCCTGCATCTGGATTACTCTCTTGCCTGCCTACTGACTTTCGGCTGCATCTGGATTATTCTCTTGCCTGCCACCTGCCTACTGACTTTCGCCTGTACCTGGATTACTCTCTTGCCTGCCGAATGCCTACTGACTGCCGTTTGTACCTGGATTATTCTCTTGACCTGCTGCCTGCCTGGCCGATACATTCATGACCCCGCTTACAGCTCCGTGTCATAAGTCCTGCAGGCCAGCACCTAGGGGCTCAACCTCTGGGGAATGGTGGTCAGCGCAGGTGAAACCCGGGGTTGTCCAGCTGCCAAGCAGAACCTGGTCCGAGTACCAGGCTCAGCAGTGCTCTACTTGGTACAAGAACTCACAAGTCTGACAGTAAGCCGAAGCCATGAGTTCGCTGGACAAACTCGACCTGTCTCCAAGATGTCAACCCTTCAATCCCAACGACAGCCTCCTGCTGCGTCGTCCGGATCCGGGTTACCTACTCTAGGGTTGCGGCATCCTGAGCCTCCCCGGTTCGACAGCACCCCTTCTGCTTGCCGAGGGTTCCTCAACCAATGTCTTATGCTGTTTGAAATGCAACCAGCAGCCTTTTCTATGGATAGACTCAAGATAATCTATATCATCTCTCTACTCTCCGGATCCGCCTTGGCTTGGGCCTCTCCTCTCTGGGAGCAACGGGACCCGTTACTCACTGATCTTGGAGAATTTCTTCACCGCTTCCATTTAGTTTTTGATGTGCCGGGACGGCCCTCCTCTGCAGCTGCAGAACTTCTACGAGTTCAACAAGGCAATTGTTCTGTTGGTGCTTATGCCATTCGCTTTCGAACCCTAGCTTCAGAGGTAAGATGGAACCAAAAGGCCCTTATGGCCATTTTCTGGCAAGGACTCAACGACCGGATCAAAGATGAACTGGCCGGTCAGGAACTTCCGAATGCTTTGGATGCTCTGATCATCCTCTGCGTCCGTATCAACATACGGTTTCAAGAAAGGTCACTGGAACGCTCTGCTCAGCGCCGCTCTCAGAGACCATCTCCCCAGACACCACACCCTTCTTCTCCCAAAGGTGCAGCAAGCTCTACTTCTGGAGTCCCTGAAGAGCCAATGGTTATTGGACGGCATCGCCTCTCTGAGAAGGAGAGGGCTCACCGTCGGGACAATCAACCTTGTCTCTACTGTGGGCAGGTCAGCCACTTTCTAAGACATTGTCCGAATAAACCAGGAAATGCCATGACTCAGGATCACTGAAGGGGGTGGCCCTGGGTCGTTTTTCACCTCTTCCGGATAATCTTGTCTCCGTCCCAATTTCTCTGTGCTGGAAGGAACTCAGTATTAACACTGTGACTTTGATCAATTCAGGAGCAGGAGGAAATTTTATTGACGTCTCCTGAACCAACTAGGAGTTCCTTCAATTCTTTGTAAACCTATGCTACAAGTGACCGCCATTCAAGGTTTAACTCTTACCTACTCCATCACTCACGTTGCCCAGACCTTTCAGATGCAAGTTGGAATTTTGCATAAGGAGGAAATTCAATTTCTGGTGCTTCCCCAGGCCATTCATCCCGTTATTTTGGGCCTACCCTGGTTACGACTACACGCACCAAGTATCAACTGGACTACGGGTGATATCGGCAGTTGGGGTTATTTGTTGCATTTGTATCCCACATTTTCCCACCTATTTGCAGGCTCAGTGTTCTCAATGTTTCTCCACGTCTCACGCCGGTGGTGCCTTCCCCGAGGACCATTGCGGCCTCCCAGGGGGTCTTGAGCCCGGGTGATGCTTCTCTCCCCAAGGAATATCATGATTTCCAAGACATCTTTAATGCGCAGGAGGTGGACTTTCTTCCTCCTCATCACCCTTTTGACTGCCCCATTGAGCTACTCCCAGGCAAAATGCCCCCTCGGGGCCGTCTCTACACTCTTTCTCGGGAGGAATCTAATACCATGCGGGAATATATTCAAGAAAACCTCCGTAAGGGCTTCATCAGACCCTCTTCATCCACAGCAGGGGCAGGGTTCTTTTTGTTTCCAAGAAGGATGGCTCGTTGCAACCCTACATTGACTACCGAGGTCTGAACGAAATAACCATCAAGAATCGGTATCCGCTTCCCCTCATTCCAGAACTTTTCAACCGTCTGCAAGGGGCATCTATCTTCACCAAGTTAGATCTCCGAGGGGCATACAACCTAGTCCGAATTCACCATGGGGACAAATGGAAGACCACTTTTAATACCCATGAGGGACATTTTGAGTATTTAGTTATGCCATTGGCCTTTGCAACACACCTGCGGTGTTTCAGTAATTAATCAATTTTATTTTTTAAGATCTTCTGTACTCCTCAGTCATAGTTTACTTGGATGACATCCTGGTTTTCTCTACTTCTGTTAAGGACCATGTCCATCATGTGCATACGGTCCTGCAGCGCCTCCCAAGCTGCCTATTCACCAAGCTGGAGAACTGCTCGTTTCATCAACGGTTTATCCCATTCTTGGGATATATAGTCTCCTTGAATGCCCTCCAAATGGACCCCGCTAAATTCCAAGCCATCCGAGATTGGCCCGTGCCCCAGGGTCTCTGGGCCTTGCAACAATTTTTGGGCTTTAATAACTACTACCGGCAGTTCATCCATCGATATTCCATCATCACTGCCCCTCTCACTGCGTTGACCAGGAAGAGGGCAGATGTGAAGAACTGGACACTGGAAGCCCTAGACGCCTTCACCAGCCTTAAACGAGCTTTTCTGTCCGCCCCAGTACTCCGAAGTCCTGATGTTAAAAGACCGTTCATTATGGAGGTTGATGCCTCTTCCCCAGGAGCTCTTCTTTCTCAAGCCTCAGAGTCTGGCAAACGTCACCCCTGTTTTTTCTTCTCTAAGAAATTTTTTCCAGCGGAACAAAATTATACCGTCAGAGACCGGGAACTGTTGGCCCTTAAATTGGCTTTTCAAGAATGGTGCTACCTCCTGGAAGGTGCTTTGCACCCCATCACGGTAATCACAGATCAGAAGAATCTCCTATACCTTCAGGAAGCCAAAAGGTTGAACCCACGGCAGGCACGCTGGTCATTATTCTTTGCCCGTTTTAACTTCCGCCTGCTGTTCCGACCGGCCGAGAAAAACACGCAAGCTGATACCTTATCCAAGGCCTTCAACCCTTCTGAAGAACCCAAAGAGTGTTACTCCATGCTCAATCCTGCCTGCATTGCCTCCACAACTTTGGTCTCGCCCAGATCTACGAGAACTTCCATGCCACCTCAATCCAGGAAGAAAGTCCTCAAATGGGGACACTCCTCCACTTTTGCGGGTCACCCTGGTTTCCGTAAGACTTTTAATTTAATATCTCAGTATTATTGGTGGCCTCACATGGCTCAAGATATCTTACATTTTGTTTCTACTTGTCCCACTTGTGCCTGGAACAAGTTCTTTCCTGGCAAGCCATGGGGACTCCTGCAGCCTTTACCAGTTCTGCAACTCCCATGGCAGGAAATATCAATGGATTTTGCTATTGAACTCCCTGAATCCCAAGGGCACACAGTCATTTGGGTAGTGGTGGACCGATTTTCCCTGATGGTCCATTTTATCCCCATGAAGGCCCTTCCTTCTGCTGCCACCCTTGCCAAGGCCTTTATCCAACACATTTTCCGCTTACATGGTCTCCCTCTGCGGATCATTAGTGATCAGGGCTCTCAATTCACTTCAAGGTTCTGGAGAGCCCTGTGCTCTACCTTCAAGATTGCCACTCACTTTTAGTCTGCCTGCCACCCACAGACCAATGGCCTCGTGGAACGGGTCAATCAAACACTAAAAGGCCTTCCTACGGATGTACACTAACAGTCGACAGGATGACTGGTTCACATTGCTCCTCTGGGCAGAATTCACCTATAACAACAGTTTTCATACTGCCTCTCATACCTCACCATTTTTTACAGTGTTTTTTTTAAATATCTTTATTGAATCAGAGAAATGCATACAACAGAGTGCAGTAAAAGCACTATAACAGAACACATTACAAATCATAGCAGAATACACACAGGCAAAATTCAAACTCAATAATCACATTCCGGTCTTCCTAGTTGCCAAGATTAGAGTCAGCTCCCCTCTCTGATTCATGGTTTATTGATTTAAGCCCCCCATCTCCCTTGCCCTCCCCCCTTCTCTCCCCCCTCCTTCCATAGGGACACTCAAAGGGTAATATCCGCTACAGAAGTCTCTGACACATATGTGCTCCATATATCTGCCTCAATCAGAATCCACAACAAAACCCTACGTGTCTTGTGAATTGTGTCTTGTTTTACAGACCTCCAGGTAATTGGAACGAAGGCCAGACTAACTTCATGGACTTAATTTCAAACAAATGTGTGACCAACTCCAATGTACTAGTATTAGGAGACATCAACCTTCACTTAGAAGACCCAAACTCAATCAACACACGAGAATGTAAGGAATTCCTCCACCTATGGGATCTCAAATGGCACAAATGCAAGCAACCCACATCAAAGGGCACACACTTGATCTTATCTCACACAAACTTCCAATAGACCAGAACCTAATAATAACAGATATTAAATGGACAGAAACACCCTGGACTGATCGTTACAAATTAAATTTATCCCTACACTGGCGGAAGAAGGGATTACACCAAATACAAGAACACACATCCTACAGCACAAGAGGTCAAGTAGACACGAAAACATTCTGGCAACAGATATACAACAATGAATGGACAGCACAAACAGACTCCATATATTATCTTGTGGAATGGTATAAAAGATGCAAATGCATACTAGATTAAATAGCACCCTTACGTACAAGAACTTCATGTAAGCATAACTCGATACCATGGTTCAATGATGAACTGAAAAAGCTAAAAACACAATCCAGGAAACTCGAATGAGCATGGAAAAAAACAAAAGACGAACACACACTCAACACATGGAAACAATCACAAAGAAAATACAAATACGCATTAAGACAGACCAAAAGATCATACTATAAAACTAAAATAGGGACATATTACAAAGACACGAAGAAATTATACCAATCGTGAGCAAACTCCTAGACACCAACTTGGTCACTACATTGAATACAGACATCCCGTCTGCAGACAAACTTGCTAAGTATTTAAATTAAAAAATTGCAGACCTACGCAACACACCACCTCAGGACACCACTGACATCGAAATCTTCCTTAATGAGTTGGAAAATACCCGGCTGACCGAACCTGGTTAAAATTTGCCCTCCTTACCGTCGATGCAATTGCACAGGCGATCAGCAGGTTCTCCAACACTCACTGTAAACTACATACCTGTCCCAACTACCTAATGAAATCCGCCCCTGACCGCTTCATAGCAGACCTCACATCCCACCTAAACTACATGCTCCAGCAAGGTTTCTTCCCTAAGGAAAATGGCAATATCCTATTCACTCCGATACCAAAAGACACCAAGAAAAAAGCAAATGAAATCACTAACTACCGTCCAGTAGCATCCATTCTGTTGTCAGTCAAACTGATGGAAAGCATGGTAGCCAAACAACTTACAGATTATATAAACAAATTCTCAATATTACACGAATCACAGTCAGGTTATCGCCCCCTCCACAGCACAGAAACAGTACTACTCACTCTCCTAGCCAAATTCAAGCAGGAAATAGCAATAGGCAAAAACATCCTCCTCCTCCTCCAATTCGATATGTCTAGTGCATTCGACATGGTAAACCATAATATATTAATAAGATTACTAGATAAGTTCGGGGTTGGTGGAAGCATACTTAGCTGGATCAAGGGTTTCCTAACCACAAGAACATATCAAGTAAAATCAAACTCAAACATATCATCACCGTGGAAAGCAGACTGCGCAGTACCACAAGGATCACCGCTATCACCGATCCTCTTCAACGTAATGATGACCCCACTAGCCAAGTCCTTATCCAACCAAGGCCTTAACCCTTTCACCTGTGCAGACGATGTCACAATATTAATTCCTTACAAATCTAAACTGACAGAAATCACCAACAAAATCAAGATCAGCTTGAACATCATGGACTCTTGGGCAAATGCATTTCATCTAAAACTAAACAAAGAAAAAACACACTGTCTCATCCTCTCATCCCTACACAGCACAGATAACCCCACAATTATCAACACCCCAGATTACACCCTCCCTATCTCAGACAGTCTGAAAATCCTCGGAGTTACAATGGACCGCAACTTAACACTAGAGAGCCAAGTGATATCCACAACAAAGAAAATGTTCCACTCAATGTGGAAACTCCAACGCGTGAAACAATTCTTCCCGAGGGGAACATTTCGCAACCTGGTACAATCAATGGTACTAAGCCATGTAGACTACTGCAATGGAATTATGCGGGATGCAAAGAACAAACCTTAAAGAAACTTCAGACTGCTTAAAACACAGCAGCTAGGCTTATCTTCTGAAAAACGCGATTTGAAAGTGCAAAACCCCTTTGCGAAAAACTACATTGGCTCCTAATCAAAGAACGCATTGCTTTCAAAATCTGCACTCTGGTTCTCAAAATTATCTACGGTGAAGCTCCGGGATACATGACAGACTTGATCGACTACCAACTAGAAACACATCCGAATCAACACGAACGTACCTAAATCTGCACTACCCAAGCTGCAAAGGACTCAAATACAAATCAACATGCACATCCAGTTTTTCCTACATAAGCACACAACTGTGGAACGCATTACCAAAAGCCTTGAAAACTATGAACGACCACCTAAATTTCCGGAAAACACTAAAAACTAACCTGTTTAAAAAGGCATACCCTACCGATCCAACATAAATACCTGATCTTTGCAACACAACTAAACTAAAGAACGTAATGGACATAATACAACTCTTCCGTTGTACGATTCCCTAGTGTGGCTGTGCCACATGAACTTTATCTTACCACAACATCACTTTGTATTTGTTTACACCGGAGTCTGTAACGCCTCTCTGGTACTATGTAAGCTACATTGAGCCTACAAATAGGTGGGGAAATGCGGGATATAAATGTAACAAATAAATAAATAAATAAATAAAATATATCATAGTACTGACGGTTCCCCATTGAGGCAGAAAACATAAGAGAAGTAAGCAGCCAGCTTGCCATTTCCCACATAAAACCATGCCAGACAACTATTGATGGAGGGCCCGGATCAGCCCAGGACTGTAGGATGCATTTTTTGATAAGGAGGGTCGCTAATAACACAAATTTCCACTGCGCCTCTCCAAGACCCTTCTGTAGGAGGCATAGGAGAAGTGGAAAAACAGTGGTCCAAGCTAAAGGCTGCTATAAATCAACATGCTAAATGCTAAATAGTAGTAGTAGTAGTACTATAAATATGGCAACTGATCTTTTTGTGAGGAAAGTAAACAAAAACAAGAGAAGCAAGAAGCAGGAAGCCTATATGGTTCTCCAAACAAGTAGCTGAAAAAATAAGAGCAAAAGAGGCTTTGTTCAAGAAATATAAATGAGCGCAATGAGAGGATCACGGAATAGTGTAACTAGGTACCTCTCTTGTGCAGCCAAGGATAGAACAATCTCCTCCAGCCACAGGCTCCCGGTAAAATGAAGAAATAGATGTCCACCAGTAACTTCAATCTTAAGGACTTTTATTCCATGCAGGTTTCTAGTACACAGTTCCAACAGCAGCATAGCACATACCAGGATTCAATACAGGCTTACAGGCTCCAGTCTGGACTCTTTATCCAATGCACAATAAACAGTAATTCAATTCCCCAAGACAAACAGTTCTTTCAGTTCATCATCACAGTTCAGTCACCAAGCAGCATTTTCTACCTTCTATCCTCTTTACCTTCAGGAGAGTTCAATATTTTAGGGACTCCTTCTACCCAAGGGTTTTTTCCCTGCATCAGCTTCACAGTGAATTCAATACTTTTGGGACTTCCTCTGACCCAAGGAATTTCAGCCTGCTTCAGTACTTTAGGGACCTCCCTGCCCAAGGATTTTCAGCCTGCAACTGCTTCTCTCCTTCTGCTTCTCTCTCCTGAACTGAACTGCACTCCTGGGACTCCTTCCCACCTGCCTAAGCAATCCATGGCTCCAGCTACCACAACCAATCATTCTCCTTCCATTAGCTTCCTCGCACCCAAACCAGCTGAGTTAAGCATTAGACTAATGAGACCAATGATGAGCTCCTGCACACAGGTTTCCTAACTCTCTTTCCGCTTAGTGGCAGCCACTCTACAAAACCTGCCAGCTTACACCCCTGTCTTCCCTGATTGCAGCTAGGAGTCCAGTCCGGGTTCTTCATCTCACCCTCTGGCTCCTTGCCTGCAATGCCTTCTGGGACTTGTATTTCAGACTGAAACTGCCTTAACCCAACTATCCTGGAGGTGACTTTATCACAATAGATTATTGGATTAAACTGAAAGAAGCGAATAGGGAAATACGGCTAGTGAAAGCGCGAGTGGAAGAAAAAATGGCTAAAGATGTAAAGAGAGGTGACAAGACTTTTTTCAGATATATTGGAGAAAGGAGAAGAGATAGGAATGGAATTGCGAGACTGAAAGATAATGAGAATAGCTATGTGGAAAGTGATGAAGATAAAGCGAACGTGCTAAACAATTATTTCTCTTCGGTGTTCATGGAGGAAAATCCTGGAGAAATACCATGGTTGGCTGCCAAGGGAAGTCTGGGAATGGAGTGGATACTGCGCTGTTTATGGAAGAAACAGTTTATAAACAGCTGGAGAATCTGAAGGTGAACAAAGCTATGGGGCCAGATGGGATACATCCCAGGATACTGAAGGAGGCAGGACCTTAAAGATTTATTTAATAGATCTTTAGAGACGGGAGAGGTTCCGCAAGATTGGAGACGAGCAAATGTGGTCCCTCTTCACAAAAGTGGAGACGGAAGAAGTGGGAAACTACAGACCGGTAAGTTTCACGTCGGTGGTAGGAAAAATAACGGAGTTGCTGCGAAAGAAAGAATGGTTAACTTTCTAGAAACAGATGGGGTTACAGGACCCGCGGCAACGTGGCTTTACCAAAGGAAAATCCTGCCAAACGAATCTTATTGACTTTTTTGACTGGGTGACCAAAGAACTGGATGAGGGACGTGCCTTACCTTTGATACGGTCCCCCACAGAAGACTCATGAATAAGCTGAAAGGGTTGAACTTAGGACTGAAAGTGGTGAACTGGATAAGAAACTGGTTGACCGACAGGTGGCAGAGGGTGGTGTTAAATGGAATCCGCTCGGAGGAAAGGAAGGTGAGCAGTGGAGTTCCTCAGGGGTCGGTGCTGGGGCCTATTCTGTTTAATATATTTGTGGGAGATATTGCTGAAGGGTTGGAAGGAAAGGTGTGCCTTTTTGCGGATGACACAAAAATAGCCAATAGAGCGGATACCCTGGAGGGAGTAGAAACGATGAGAAGTGCTACATAGGGAACCTATCACGACATTTGGTTTGCGTAACACTAGCCCCGCCTCCCAACCACCATCCCCGCCTCCCACCACCGGCTCAGCTTAGTGGCAGAGTCGGTGGTTGGGAGGCAGGACTAGTGCTGGGCAAGACTTCTACGGTCTGTGCCCTGAAAATGGCAGATACAAATCAAGGTAAGGTATACACAAAAAGTAGCACATATGAGTTTATCTTGTTGGGCAGACTGGATGGACCGTGCAGGTCTTTTTCTGCCGTCATCTACTATGTTACTATGTGAAAGATTCAGGTGAAGCACAGAGCAAGATTTATCATCTTTAAATGTGCTTTTAAGCCGGCATAAAAAACTGAGGCTTGACATTTTATCAAGCACGGCTTGGAGCAAGGTGTTTGCTGGCGTCATTTTGGACAGTTGGTCTTTAACTTAATTGAAGCCCATTTGAAAATCAGAGACGTGGTACTTTAGCACACCTTGGAGTAATCTGCCTGTTGGCGTGTTTCTTGATGGTTGTGCTTTAAGTCAATTTGATATAAGCAAGGAATATTTCTCATCTTCATTTGATATATGTATTTAAGTTGAATAGCACAAACATTGTACCATCACACAGAAATGTGGGTTTATGTGTGGTGATGTTTTAGGTTAAGACTAGTATAAAAGGCCCGTTTCGGTAGGCAATGAAACGGGTGCTAGCAAGGTAATCCCCCCCTCCCTCCCTTCTAAGTTCCAGACCCCCCCTCCCTCCCTCCCTCCGTCCCTCCCTTTCGAGTTCCAGACCCTCCCTCCCGCGTTCCAGACCCTCCTCCCCAGACCCCTCCCTCCCTCCCTCCCTTCCTTCCTTTCCTTCCGTCTGAGTTCCAGACCCCCCTCCCTCCCTTCTGAGTTCCAGACCCCCCTCCCTCCCTCCCTCCCAGTTCAAGGCCCCCTCATGCCCCTCCCACCGAGTTCCAGACTCCCCCCTCCCTCCGATTTCAAAACCCCCCCTCCGCGTTACTGACCCCTAGACCCCCGTGTCGCGACCCTCTCGACCCCCCTTCCCGCAGAAAAACCTCCCCCGCCGGCATCGCATACCTGTGCTGAAGACAACCAAAGTTCTCTTCTCATCTGCACCAGCGATGCTTGTTGAATGATTATCTGTTGAAGTTTCTGTGCTCCGCGTGTTTCTCTACTCCTCCCCTTGCTTTGGAATCAGCTGTCAGTGATGTTACTGACTTCAGTATGTTCTTAGCTGCCTAGCAGACCACCTCCGAGGGATCCACGGTCCCAGGCAGGTTAGAACGTTGAAGGTGAGAATTATTATATAGGATGGACTTGAGCGCCATCACAGGGTGCACTGGGACTTAGTCTCGCCGTCAGGGATCTTCTAAGCCTGCATAGGGAAGATCTCACAGGTAAATTAAATGATTTTGGGGTAGTTGGAGCGGAGCTTGGCTAAGAGACGTCCGCTCCGCTAAAGAGCATCACGTGACCCATTCCCCCCCCCCCCCCCATTTTTTACAGTGTATGGATGCCATCCTCATCTGCTGCTTACAATCCCTCAGACACAAGCCTCGCCTCTGCTCCACCGGACTCTCACTGATATTCAGGATATCTGGGCCAAGGTCCAGCAACATCTTCAGCGAGCCTTGGCTAAGTACAAACTCTTTGCAGAACGAAAAAGAAGAACTGCACCAGTTTTTCAACCTGGACAGAAGGTCTGGCTCAGCACCAAATACTTGAGGCTTCGCCTACCCTCCTTCAAGTTTGCTCCCTGATTCATAGGGCCATTTCCAGTACAATCTCGGGTGGGGGCGGTCACTTACCATATCCAGTTACCAGCTAACCTCAAGGTTCACAACGCCTTCCATGTAGTCCTGCTTAAACCATTTTTAACTTCCAGATGGCATACGGAACCCAAGAAGATCATTGTTCCTGATTCCGAGCCTGACCCTGATTTTGAGGTAGAGGAGATTCTAGACTCCAAGTGTCAGAGAGGAAGACTATTTTATCTGCTATCCTGGAAACATTTTGGCCATGGAGGACAATTCATGGGAGCCTGCTGCTAACGTCCACGCTCCTGACCTGATTCGCGATTTCCATGACCGCTACCCACTGAAACCCGGACCTAGGCAGAGGAGGTCCTTAAGGAGGAGGTACTATCATGTCCCCTACCTCAACGCAAGCGGCGTCTTTGGGCTGCGTGGGGTCCCGTCGACACACACACTTGACTGGCACTACCTGAGCCATGTGTGTGTAGTCCTCTCTGGGTTTCTTCAGAGGGCGGTGGTTGCAGGCTCCTTAATTGCATTGCTTCCATGCACCTGTTTCTGCTCTCTCTCTGCCTGGCTTCCAGGCTCCTTGATTGCTTTGCTTCCACCCACCTGGGTCTGCTCTTCCTTTGCCTGGCTTCCCTTGCTTCTCTCCTATTGGTCTTCCGGTTCCTCCTTCCCCTGCTCTTGTCCTATGGCTGTGCCCCTTCTCCCTGCTGATATCAGACGCCAGCACTTTATCAGCTGAGCTCTTCCTGGACTCCATGATTCGGCTTCTACTGTGGTAGGTGTTTCTAACTCTGTAGTCTGCTTCTTATCTACTGGTCTCTCATTGCTGACTTTCTCTGTACCTGGATTACCCTTCTTCCTGCTGCCTGCCTACTGACTTTCGCCTGCATCTAGATTACTCTCTTGCCTGCCGCCTGCCTACTGACTTTCGCCTGTACCTGGATTACTCTCTTACCTGCCGCCTGCCGCCTGCCTGGCCGATATATTCATGACCCCACTTCCAGCTCCGTCCCGTAAGTCCTGCAGGCCGCCCGCACCTAGGGGCTCAACCTCTGGGGAACGGCGGTCAGCGCAGGTGAAACCCAGGGCTGTCCACCCGCCAAGCAGAACCTGGTCTGAGTACTGGGCTCAGCAGTGCTCTACTTGGTACAATAACTCACAAGTCTGACAATGTTCTCTTGCGGAAGGACTTACAATTGTTAAATAGGCTGTGTAGGAAATGTTTGTGGGTGGGGGGGGGGGGGGAGGAAATTTAAAATGCTTCTAGAATATTTTTATTCCTGGCAGCAGAGAGGTTTAGGTTTACCTTGCCTTAGGCGTTATAATCTTTGGATGTTTGAAACAGAACAGCTTACTCTTAAACAGTGGGAAAGGGTTTTGTTTGAACCTTAGCATCTGAACTATCTCTTACATGCCCAAACCAAAAACTTGCCTAATTTTTGTTGTAGGAGTGTTCTGCTGCAATCATTGAGAGGCATTTGGTGGGTTCTCTTGAAGTGTTGGAGTCAGAACCCGAATCTTAGTGACTTACTGCCGTGTAGGGGTAATGTTGACTTTCCACCAGGGCTGGAATCCGATCTGTTTAAAAGATGGTCGGACATGGGTTTCACCAGTGGTGTGCTGGAAAATTTTTAACAACAGGCTCTCTCTCCGGGCATAGCCAGTTGTGCAATGTGTGTGTGTGTGTGTGTGGGGGGGGGGGTGCCAAGGTGGATTGGGGGCAAAGCATTCCTCACTGTCCCCTCTGCCCCCCATGCGGCATGCAAGGCGTACCTTTGCTGGCAGGGATGCCGACTATTTTTTTAAGTGCTCCCAGGTTTCAACCTAATTCATGTTTAATGTGAGAATATAAATGTCATAAGTAACTTAAAATAAGTAAATAAATAGATAGAAACTCTGGATGTTGAGCACCTGAATCTCATAATATGATATCTGTTTTAGTGGCTCTTTCCAGGAGAAAAAAAAAATCTCTGCACGAATACGTGCTAGAGTGTCTCTATAACCAGCCCCTCCTCCAAATGACACACTAATTACGATTTATAATAATTTACTACTCTGCTTATGAAAAGCTGGTATGTTTGAACATATAAGTGAGATTAAATAAACATGCTACCAACATTAAAGAAATACAACATGGATGCAGCAGCTCAAAGGACTGTTTGCTTTATTTGGGATGATGGTTGCGCGGGGTAGGGGAAAGAGACAAACCTCTGAGGAATCTTGACTTAATACGACTTCTGTTCTCAGTCTAACTTCTTTGAGCTGCAGCCCTGCATGCACTGTTGCCGGCTTCCTTTCTTCTCCTGGGCTGGTACTTTGCTGGCCTGAAGCAAGAACCTTGAGCTGCGATCCTCATGCTTGCAGCAGGCAAAACAAAAAACAGCATGAAACAGGTGCGCGGGGCCGTAGCTCTGCATGCGCCACTGCCAGCTTCCTTCCTCTTCCCTCCCCTCAGGATATAACTTCCTGTTTTGGAGAGGGAGGAGGAAGGGAGCCGGCAGTGGCACACGTAGGGCTACTACCCCGCACATGGTTTCATGCTCTTTTTTGTTTTGCTGTGAGGGTCGGACTCGGAGTGAGACGTCCAGCCACAGGGCAGCTGGCACTGATGCTGCCAGGAAGGGACCTGAGCCACCCCAGCCCAAATTTTGGGAGCCAGTTGTTAAAGTTTAACAACCGGCTCCCCAAATTCTTTAAAAAATAACAAACGGCTCTGGCGAGCTGGCTCCAGCAAACCACTGGGTATCACTCTAATTTAACACCTTTGCAATGAGGAAGGTATCTTGTATTCCTTTCAGGACCTACAACAGAGGCTTTCCTTAACTCATAAGGATTACTTTGCTTACCGACAGTTGTATCACTATTATTCCAGCTTAGATCATGAGGCTCTGAATATGAGGCTAGGCCAGAAAATTCGAGATTTTCTACAAGGAGATGTTTTTGGTCAGGATTCCATAGGCCAGAAAATTCAAGTTTTTCTACAAGGAGATGTTTTTGGTCAGGTTTCCATAGAACGTTGGTTACTCTTCTTCCCCCCCCCCCCCCCCCCCCCGGGAGTATGGTTCAGTTTGGGAGGCTTGGAGAAGAGATCTTGGTAATTAACTGAAAAGGGTGGACTTTTTAAAATTGATTATCTCAAAGCAGGTTGGGAATGCTGAATTGCAGGAGAGTCAATATAGAGTTGTCCATGGGGCCTATATATCCCAATGTCAGGCTGCAAGAGCAGGTTGGGTGCCTCTTGGTCAATGTCCCAAATGTCAGCAGGTGGACAATTCCTTTTTTCATGCTTTCTGGCAATGCATTGGCATCCAAGCATTTTGGAGGTCGTTTCATCGATATTTCGGGACTTTATTTGATCAACGTGTAGTATATTCTTGGAAGGGAGTTTTGTTGAATAAATGGGAGGCATATAGGATTTCGGATAAAAATTCCCGTTTATTTCTTAGTAAAGCTTATGCATTGGGGAAGAAATGCATACTCAAGCATTGGGTACATGAAGAGCCTCCCTCATTGTGGAATTGGAGAAACAGATTACATGCTCTCATGTTGTGGAAGGCAAGGTAGCCAGGAGTTCTCCAAAGGGGCAAAGGGCTTTCATATCTATCTGGAACTGTTATTTGCATTTTTTATCTATGTAGTATAACATATGTTGACATTTCATTCTATACTTTTCTTACTTGTCTGAATGATTTATTTGATTATGTATGTTTTTATATACTCCTGATGCTGGCCTGTGGGCCGAAACACAACAGTTGTGTCGAGTCTTTTCAGCAATAAAGAAGTTTTTAAGACATTGTCTCCAGGATTTTTATTTCCTTGGTCAAAACATCCCACTTTTACTTGTTTCTCTGTTTATTTGCATACTAGCTCCCATAAAGCTAGAAGTGCCATACTGAATACATTTAAGAGTGTTACATGAGTAGGTATTGTTATGTAAAGGATTTGGGGGGGGGGGGATTCTTGGATTGAGAAGGGGAGAGAGGAATTGGAGTATTGGATGTTATCTTTCCTAAGATGGCCTGGGGTTATAAGAGTCCAAACACCGGCCATCTTAAAAATATGACAAGGCAAAGGTTTCAGTAGGGAAGGAGGGAGGGGGACATTTTTTAAATATTTTATAATATTGAAGGGATAATGGGGTGGAGGAGTGGGGGATAATGAGAGGGTTATCATATACATAAAAAAGGATCATGAGTTACTGTGTTATTACTGACAGATGTTCTTGGTTATTGTTCTGTCTTACTTATTTGTTGCAATGTAACCCTTGATGTGTTTGCATAAATTTGTTGTTCAGCTGTATGTTGTTAGGTTTTCTTTGATCCTGAATAAAAACTGTTAAACCTTAAAGTGTTTATAGTCTACCCATTTGGCACATCCAGAAAAGTGGCATCAGAGTACAAGTCTAGTGAGAAACACCAAGATCTATTTTTCTTTACCTGTTCTAAACCATTCAGTTCCACACAAATAGGTGCATGATCAGAGATTGCTATGGCATCTATTGCTGCCCTGATCACTGGAAAGAATAAACTACAGCCAACCAAGATGTAGTCAATCCTAGATTGGGTCATGTGAGCCCTTGAGCAATGAGTATTACACAAGAGCAATGATATTCTATTTATGGTGACTTCTGCCAGGATGTATCAGCCATTCGGGTCAACCACAAAGGACTGTGTTTGTACTTGTAGAGATTTATAAATAAAATAATAACCCCTACCTTTTCCCCTGAGCTGGACCTTCTATATATGAACCAACCCACCATGTCTGTAGTTTTTTATGCTTTGTTTCCGATAAATGAGTTTTCTGAAGCATGGCTATGGTAGTATGTTTTCTGTGTAAAGCTTGTAATATCTTTTTACGTTTCACAGGTGAATTAAAACACCCTACATTCCATTTTAAATACCATTATGTAATCCCTTGAGTGCAGTATACGATCAGGACATGTAAAAGATATAATATCCAAATACTGGAGTGTTATTCCAGCCTCCAACACCCTTTCTTCTTCAGTTCCCATAAGTGACACCAGCGTAATCCCCCTCCCTCTTCCACCCCCACCCCCCACCTCCAACCCCCCTTCCCTGTACCAAAACCCACTCTAGCATCCACCTCTTCCCAAACTAAAGGGCCTATAAATGAGGCCAGGTCACTATCAACACTGTGTCCTAACTACCCGCCTCTACAAAGATTATAATATAAAAAAACAACAACACAATATTCGTAAAAGGAACAAACAAAAAAAAAACAACACCTGCAGACCAGACATGATGTCCCAGGAGGTGTGCTATCTGCCAGGTGCCAAGATTTGAGATGTTATGGAGAGCTTGCAGAGGCTTATCAAGTGTAATGACTATTACCTCTATTACCTGATGCTGTGTGTTCATCAATGTTGATACAAATAGTTTGGATACTATTTGATCAACTACAACTCGACGAAGGGATTTTTCTTACAGTGGACCAGTTCTATAGAATTCATGGTTGCATTATTCTTCGGACTGCTCTTCACAATATGGTCTTTGGAAAGTGTTGAAGACTCTTATTTCATGAACATTTCAGTTGACTTTTAAATTACATGATGCATTTTTAAATTTGTCAGTGTTACAGCTTTGTATGATTTATTGTTGTTGATATATACTTTTTGGTTGTAAGCCACTCTGACACACTAGTATTAAGTGGAATATCAATTTAATCAATCCAATTAATCATGCATGTGATATACTGCCTTTCTGCAGTACAACCAAAAATGGTTTACATATTATATACAGGTAATGTGATAGTGCTAGGTACCCCTCCAAGCGTATCAAAAGTGACTTAATGACTCTCGGAGAGAAGGTGAAGCAGACAGGTGCACAGGTGGTGTTCTCATTAATCCTCCCTGTTGAGGTGTGAGGGAGTGGGTGGTTCATGGCTGGGTTCCCATGGGATCACTCCCTTATTGAGACTGAGAGAGCCATCTTAGGATAAGTAGATTTACACCTGCTGAGTCAGAGGGGCAGGGGTCAGGCAAGCAGGTAGTTAAATGTCCTGAGGTAAAAGAGATCAGGGAGACCCCAAGGCAAGTCTCCAATGGAGTAGCGAGAGAGGACCTCCCAGCAAACGATAGAGAGAGAGAGAGAGAGAGAGAGAGAGAGAGAGAGAGAAAGAGGTGCAGGGGGGCTACAGTCCTGAGGGAAGAGGAATAGTCTGAGCCTAAGAGTTTCCCTGGAATAGGGAACTGTAAATAGTCAAGTCAGCCTCCAGGAGTTGATTATACAGTCCATTATTGTTATTTGCGGATTTGTCATTCTCTATTTTGCTTATCTGCGGAGGTGCAAATAGAGGCAGCCATTCGCTATTTGTGGTACTGTGTTCATGTATTTGTGAACATGTGCCTTTCGCTTTCACATTTTTGGCATTTGCTTGTTTGCTTCTGGAAACTGCTACCAATCATCCTAGAGCAGCCAAGAGGGATACAGTAAATGGGTTTTAATCATTGTCTCCAAAAATTGCTTGCAAAATGGAATAAACATATTTAATCTGTTGACCAGATTAAGACAAGAACTGTTTCCATCTGAATGATATAGGCACAGTGAGAACATTGGGACTTGTCCCAATGTAATATATGGTAACATATATTAAATGTTTTTTTTTTTTCCTGGGGCTCTGGGGGTGCTGTGCCAGGGGTTTGGTGGATGCTGCTGGCTGGAAAAGGTTTAAAGTTTAGTTTGGGAATTGTTAATGGAGTTAGCTGAAGAAAGTGTGAGATGTTTCTTAAATGTGGTTTTATTTTTCAAGAAATAAAGCATGATTAGGTGGGGATTGTACTTTAAAATGTTCCTTTCTGTTTTGGGTACAAGTCAGGTTAAAATTGACTTTGAAATTCTCTGTATAGGAAGTTTTGCATTTACTTCTATGGGGGAGGGAGATTCTAAACAGATTAGAGGAAAAAAATAAGTCTTTAGCTGACAAGCTGATTGGTTGAGTGATGTCAGGTGTTCCTCGAGGGGGGGTGAGTTGCCAGGGAGACTGCTGAGTAAACTGAAGACCAGAGCAGGGAATGACTGGGAGAGAAACGTATGCTGAGTGTGTGAAGTGTGGGAAATGAAGGTATATGTTATGAGTTTAAAGTGAAATAAGTGACATTGAAAAAGGGTACTTTGATATTGAAAGTGAGCTGAGGTGAGTGAATGTTCCAGTATAGCCCTGAATTTCCAGAGATAAGTGATTTACCATTTTAGGGTGAGAGAGGCTTTGATTTGTGGTGGGAATTGTACTACATGAGAAAGCCTATAAGGGTGTCAGGAAAAAGTGTGTAAGGATTTTAAGTATGACACAGGGGAAGGACTGAGAAGTGAAGTTGATATTTGGAAAAAGAAGCCATTAAGCTGTGTCTGTGGGAAAGGTGTGTTGTTGGTGAGAGTTCTGAGTTCAGTACAGGGTTTGGAATCAGACTGCAGATTAAAGAAAATCCAGCACTGTTTTTGTATGAGTATGCTGTATTCTCCAGATTGATCTGATAGCTGTGCAGGGAAATGTTATGTTTATATGTGGAGTCTGTGAGATGCAATGTTGAATCACCATTTGAATATGGAATGGGTTACTGTGTGAGATCTCTGAATGCAGTGTGAAGCCTGCTGGATTTTAGAACAGGGAAAACAGTGAGAAATAGGTTTTGTAGTGAGAAAACCTTTAACTTATTTTATTTCAGTTAGAGAGTGTGGCCACAGTATTGAGAACTGATTAATTGTCACCAGAGTGGAGTCAGTTCCTTGACAAGCAGGGAGTGTTAAGGGCTTTGCCTCCATTTATTTTCTTTATAAGTGAGGTTTTAGGAAGAAGAATTCTGTAGATCATCCGCTGAAGGATTTCCAGATGAGCTCCAACGCAAGAAAGACATCATCTAAGTAAATTCAACTACAGCTAAGTGACATTGCCAAGGGTGTTGAACGGAATATATTATTTTTTTCACAACATTTTAAGGGAAAACAAAGGAACAGACCATCAGATATGAAAAATCCATGAGATCCCTGCAAAAACACCAATAATGCACACAAAGAGACCAATTTTTACATCAGGAAAGAGAATAACCACAAATATCTGATTTTGATAAAAGACAATTTAAATACTTATCTGAAAAGGTTATTTTCTGCCTTTTTAGGTGAAACAGACAAAGTTAAGGGTACACATGTAGTTCTACATTTGAATGTTGAATATGTTATTGCATTTCTATTAAGCCTTACACTAATTGTGAATTTGAGTTTATTTGAATGAAAATTTGCTTGCATTTGTATTCAATAAAGAAAAAGATAATTTATAAATCTGAAGGTGAGGTTCTTCCAGTTCAGGAACAAATCCTAATTTACCTTCTTTTCTTCCTTTATTCTTTGAGAGTAAAGGACGAGGTTAGTTTATTTGTTCCACTCCCTCGGCTGTGAGTGTGTGTTCCCTGGATATTCGCCATGACTACAAACATCAGGTACCTGGGAGCACATCACTACAGTCCAGCCGCGAGGGGTGGTAACTCCAGGGATCACAGAGAGTCTGTGGCAGTCCCAGGACTTTTCACCGAATAATACAGTACGGTTTGCTTCTGGAAACAGTCACCAAGTGTCCTAGAGTAGCCAAGAGGGATAAATGGCTTTTAATCATTGCCTCCAAAAACTGCTTGCAAAATGGAATACAGTAAACATATTTAATCTAATGAGCAGATTAAGACAAGAACTGTTTCCATATGAATGATACAGTACAGTTTGCTTCTGGAAATGGCCACCAAGCATCCAGGGGGTGAGTTACAAGCTACAAACCTAGGATGGAGAGCCTCAGTGTGTCCACTAGGAGGTGGACATATTGACAACTCCAAGGGAAAACTTTTTATTTGCTACATATTATACTGTATTGGGAGTTTATTTGTTACTATTTCAATAATTACTGATTGGCTTCTTTGACAATTTGAATAAACATTTATTATGTCTAATACTTATTTAGTAGCCAGAGTTTTTCTTGTCTGGAATTCTGCCTGGGGGAGTAAAGATTTACTCCTTCAGAAGGTTACTTCTGTCCCAGAGACAAGACAGAAGTATACAATATGTATTCACTTTTTGTGGTTTTGAGGAAAAATTGGTATAGCTGGAACCTAACCCCTATTTCCCATAAGTAAATATTTTGGTATTTGGGAACAGACTGTATGTGGAAAGAAGACTGCCAAGTTAGGAAAACACCTTGCAGAATATTCATAACGTATATGAACTTGATGTGTGTTCAGAAGGGGCATGACACACCATTAGTTGCCAGTGTTTGGGCCTAGCTAGGAGCCAGCCCTATGAAGTGTACTGACTAGGACTATTTTATGAGAGAGACTTTATTTAAAAGGACAAAGCCTGTGAAGTAACAGAGCAGACTACAGACTTCTTGGTGTACATAAATAAAGTACTTTTGACTTTTTATTTTAGTTTAGATTTTTTTTATTTTTATCAATTTCACAATTTTAAACAAGAATAAACTTGATTCAGAAAAGATAGGTAATATTGAACATCATATTACTTAGTATAGTAATTACATTTTTACAAGCAAACCTTTATACTATTATCTAATCTCTAGTCCACTATTAAAAGGAGAAGACAAGGTACAATTCCATTAAATATTATTATAACATTTAAATGAAAATTAGAAAGTTATGTACTTTACAAATGAAAATACAAACATTTACTTTATAGGAACAAAGCTTTGGGAGAGGGATGGGAGAACATTGAAACGCTATGATAACAGAAGTTTACGATTCATTCTTATGTACATGTTATGTTATGTAAATTATCATATATGGAATATGTTGTTTCTGTATAACATGCTGATCCATCAATAAAAACTGTTGAAAGTAAATGAAAATTAGAAGCGAAACACAGACCAAATTATTATTATATTACGGAGTAGGAGAAGCTATTGCTATAGGCTGCAAAACTGGGGTTACAGCAGTCTTCGAGCCCAAAAAAGATACTAAATACGTAGGATCATAAAAAACATATTTCATTGAGTTAAGTTTTAATACACACTTACAAAGAAAATTCAATCAAAATAAACCACCTAATTGCACCACCCGAGGGCGGCGTTTAAGGAAAAATGTACACCTTTTTTGGGTTGCTCTAGCAATATCTGGAAAAATTCTAATTTTACAATTCAGAAAAAACTCTTCTCTATGTCGAAAAAATTGTCTCAAAATCCAGTCTCTATCCTGTTGTAATACAAAAGTCACTATCAAGGTAACTGGTTTAATAACACTATCATCTTCAAGGATTTGTGTTAAATTTAAGATGTCAAATGTAACTTCAGCTTCTTCAGAAATTGGTTGATTAGTATTCTTCCTTTTATGTAATGACAAATAATATATTTTAGAGACCGGAGGATAAGCCTGTTCTGGAATCTTCAATATCTCTGATAGATACTTTTTAAAAGTTATAAGAGGAGCAACAGCTGGAACTTTAGGAACATTTATCAATCTTAATGTTTTAGATCTCTGTTGATTCTCCATATTCTCCATCTTATATTTCAATATCAAATTTTCTTTAATCAGATTGACTTGAGTTTGTTGGAGCGACAGAATATTGGTAACATTAGAATCAATCTGTTTTTCCATAGTTAAAGTTTTTGTTTCCAGCAAGGATATTTTCTCCGATGGAACTTGTGTATATTGCATTAGAGAAAGTAGTTTTTGAGAGAATGAAGTTTCCAAACTTAGAAGAGCTTCCCATATAGTGTCCAAGGTAATGGTGGAAGGTTTAATAGGCAGAAAAGACTTACTCAGAGAAATCTGTATTTCTTCCGAAGACTGTTTCTCCATAGCAGCTTCAGAGTCGGCAGAAACGCCAACTCTCTCCTGTGCCTCACTCGTCTGAGCAGTTGTTTCAGGCGGGTTAACACAGCGACCCCGCTTCAGGAAACACTCTTTGCGTTGCAACGTTAGGGGTTTCCTGACTACGTCGTTGTTCCGCCGCCGGTATGCATGGAGGCATCCAATCTTCAGGGCTGAAATAAGTCTCAACCTCAAGCTGGGGGAGCGGGGTCACCTCCCACCGCTCCCTCTAGCAGTGAGGAATCCAGCCCCACATTAGGTCCGGACGTAGTAAAGCGGTCCATTGGTCCGACCAAGGGAGTCGCAGGCGTAGCGGGGCCAACGCGCTGCTTACCCCTCCATTTAGGCATGGAGGTGTATTTTCAAAGCACTTAGCCTTCCAAACTTCCATAGGTTTCTATGGAACTTTGGAAGGCTAAGTGCTTTTAAAATAAGCCCCATAGGTAAGTAAGAAAAATTCCTTTCAAATCCAAGAGTAAAGGTCAGGAACTGGGCTGCTTAACTGCTTTCACTTCACGCCACCATCTTGTCTTTTCAAATATCTATTTTAGAATGTAAACATAACATTCAAGCATGAACTTGAAAAATTCTTCAGAAAAGATATAGAAATACAGGGAAACCCTTTAATAGAGGACATAATCATCATCCATTAGTCCACAATATTGCTGGAGTCAAGCAGGAAATATAAATATAGAAAAACAACCATAACAACAAGGCACATGAATACTATACAGTGAGAGCCAGATTATGTGCTAACCAATGGGAACTACCATCGCAGTCAGACCTCCCTCCCAAGCCACCAAAAATTCCAACAATTGTTTAGGTTCAAGAAATAGCAAATCTTCACCACTAAATTTTACATGACATATAACAGGAAATTTTAACATGTAAGACGGCCCCATCACCAAAACCCTTGGGCAGAATCCCAAAAATGTCCTTACAGTGCTTGGGGTAACTGAAGAAAAATCAAGAAAAAATTTGAACATTAGAACCCAGAAATTGTTCATACATATACTAGTACATAAGTATTGACACACTGGGACAGACCAAGGTCCATAAGCCCAGTATCCTGTTTCCAACAGTGGCCAATCCAGGTCACAAATACCTGGCAAGATCCCAAAAAAGCTCAATACATTTTATGATGCTTATCCCAGAAATAAGCCGTGGATTTTCACAAGTCAATTTAATAATGGTCTATGGACTTTTCCTTTAGGAAGTCGTCCAGACCTTTTTAAATCCCGCTAAGCTAACCGCCTTTACCACATTCTCTGGCAACGAATTCCAGAGTTTAATTACACATTGAGTGAAGAAATATTTTCTCTGATTTGTATTAAACTTACTACTTTGTAGCTTCATCGCATGCCCCCAGTCCTAGTATTTTTTCAAAGAGTAAACAAACGATTCACGTCTACCTGTTCCACTCCACTCATTATTTTAAAGACCTCTATCATATCTCCCCTCTTCTCCAAGCTGAAGAGCCCTAGAAGCTTCAGCCTTTCCTCATAGAGAAGTCGTCCCATCCCCTTTATCATTTTCGTCGCCCTTCTCTGTACCTTTTCTAATTCCACTATATCTTTTTTGAGATGCGGTGACCAGAATTGAACACAATATTCGAGGTGCGGTCGTACCATGGACAGGTACAAAGACATTATAACGTCCTCACTTTTGTTTTCCATTCCTTTCCTAATAATACCTAACATTCTATTTGCTTTCTTAGCCGCTGCAAAACACTGAGCAGAGCATTTCAATGTATCATCAACAACGACACCGAGATCCCTTTCTTGGTTGGTGACTCCTAACATGGAACCTTGCATTACGTAGCTATAGTTTGGGTTCCTCTTTCCCACATGCCTCACTTTGCACTTGCTCACATTAAACGTCATCTGCCATTTAGACACCCAGCCTCCCAGTCTCGTAAGGTCCTCTTGTAATTTTTCACGATCCTCTCGCGATTAAACAACTTTTAATAAATTTGTGTAATCGGCAAATTTAATTACCTCACTAGTTACTCCCATCTCTAAATCATTTATAAATATGTTAAAAGGCAGCGGTCACAGCACAGACCCCTGAGGAACCCCACTACCTACCCTTCTCCATTGAGAATACTGACCATTTAACCCTACTCTCTGTTTTCTATCTTTTAACCAGTTTTTAATCCACAATAGGACACTACCTGCTATCCCATGACTCTCCAATTTCCACTGGAGTCTTTCATGAGGTACTTTGTCAAATGCCTTTTGAAAATCCAGATACACAATGAGGCATATTTTCAAAGCCCTTAGCCTTCCAAAGTTCCATAGAAACCTATGGAACTTTGGAAGGCTAAGTGCTTTGAAAATATGCCTCACTATCAACCGGCTCACCTTTATCCACCTTTGTTCACCCCTTCAAAGAAATGTAATAGATTGGTGAGGCAAGATTTTGCTTCACTAAATCCATGTTGGCTTTGTCTCATTAATTCATGCTTTTGAATATGCTCTGTAATTTTGTTCTTTATAATAGTCTCTATCATTTTGCCCGGCACCGACATCAGGCTCACTGGTCTATAATTTCCCGGATTCCCAATGGAACTTTTTTAAAATATCGATGTTACATGGGCTACCCTCCAATCTTTTGGTACCATGCACGATTTTAAAGATAATTTACATATTACTAACAATAGTTCCGCAAGTTCATTTTTCAATTCTATCAGTACTCTGGGATGAATACCATCCGGTCCAGGAGATTTGCTACTCTTCAATTTGTCAAATTGCCCCATTACATCCTCTAGGTTTATAGAGATTTAATTCAGTTTCTCTGACTCGTCAGCTTCGAATAGCATTTCTGGCTCCGGAATCACTCCCAAATCTTCTTCGATGAAGACCGAAGCAAAGAATTAATGTAATCTCTCCACTATGGCTTTGTCTTCCCTGATCAGCCCTTTTACCCCTCAGTCATCTAGCGGTCTAACTGATTCTTTTGCCGGCATCTTGCTTTTAATATACCTAAAAAAATTCTTACTATCAGGCTAATTTTCAAAAGAGATAGACGTCCAAAAAGTGACATAAGTCAGCATTTGGACGTTTATCTCACAGAAACATCCAAATCAGTATTATCAAAACCTCTTTTTGGATGTCTTTCTCTGAAGTCCATCAGAAGGCTGTCCAAATCTCAAGGGGGCATGCCAGGGGCGTGTTCAAGGTGGGACTTGGGCATTGGTGTACCTCAGGGATCTGTCCTGGGACCTCTTCTTTTCTCCATCTATACTTCTTCCCATAGGCGGTCGGTGGCCCAACTGTTTGGGGAGGCTAAAGGGGACGGGGTTAGGGGTGGAGCCATGGGTGGAGCTTAAATCCATAATTGTCTGATAACACACAGAAAAAAATAAATAAATAAAAATAAGTCACAATACCTTTTATTAAATTTAGATATTAGATATGTATCATATGTCAAAGAATAAAGTGGTTGCTCAAAGCATATACTAACCACAATCGCTCAACTGTAAAACACTATGCACAAATTTGTGCAAAAACACACTCAGAACCTTACTGTACCATAACACTAGGCAGACCCTAATACACCAATATACCACCCATATGGAAAATGCAGACCGTCAACAATATGAAACAAGGGATCATAATATCACAATTCTCATGTAGAGCCACAAAACACCCTTTAATGGTAGATAGTGTTCACAATGAGCTCCTTTTATTAATGACTATATGTAGATCCTTCAAGAGGTAGTGTGTTGTGATTTAGGCTCTGGTGTTTTGGTGCCACCTCAGTAAGGCCAATACACAATCTCTCCACTGCAAAACACTATACACAAACTTGTGCAAAAACACACTCATAACCTTAGCAAACCATAGCAGCACTAATTCCAAGGACAGGACGAGCTACAATCTTATGCGTGGAAAGGCAGCACTGTAATTACACTGGGCTCTAAAACCTAGTGAAACAAAAAAAAAAACAACCCAAAAAGGGCTGTAAATACTACACACTAGTAGAATACTGCACCTTGATTACACATGAAAAACACATGACACAAGAGATATGAAGGCAAAACTGGAAAGTTACCTCAAGAAGTCAGACTCAGCATGCAGCAATACTAGAAAAATTGAAACTTACATGCAAAATATCACAGATGCACATTTCCAAAAGCTGACATATTCCAGTTAATAAATTCTGAATAAAATACTTTTTTTTTACCTTTGTTGTCTGATCATTTAGTTTTTCTATTCGCTTTGGTCCTAGTGTCTTCTTTCCATTTGATTTCCATTTAAAAAAGGCTCCAGGGGAGATCCGGGAAATTATAGACCGGTGAGTCTGACGTCGGTGCCTGGGAAAATGGTAGAGGCTATTATTAAAAACAAAATTACAGAGCACATCCAAGGACATGGATTACTGAGACCAAGTCAGCATGGCTTTTGTGTGGGGAAATCTTGCCTGACCAATTTACTTAAATTCTTTGAAGGAGTGAACAAACATGTGGACAAAGGGGAGTCGGTTGATATTGTGTATCTGGATTTTCAAAAGGCGTTTGACAAGGTACCTCATGAAAGGCTACAGAGGAAATTGGAGGGTCATGGGATAGGAGGAAATGTCCTATTGTGGATTAAAAACTGGTTGAAGGATAGGAAACAGAGAGTGGGGTTAAATGGGCAGTATTCACAATGGAGAAGGGTAGTTAGTGGGGTTCCTCAGGGGTCCGTGCTAGGACCGCTGCTTTTTAATATATTTATAAATGATTTAGAGATGGGAGTAACTAGTGAGGTAATTAAATTTGCTGATGACACAAAGTTATTCAAAGTCGTTAAATCACGACAGGATTGTGAAAAATTACAAGAGGACCTTACGAGACTGGGAGACAGGGCGGCTAAATGGCAGATGATGTTTAATGTGAGCAAGTGCAAGGTGATGCATGTGGGAAAAAAGAACCCGAATTATAGCTACGTCATGCAAGGTTCCACGTTAGGAGTTACGGACCAAGAAAGGGATCTGGGTGTCGTCGTCGATAACACACTGAAACCTTCTGCTCAGTGTGCTGCTGCGGCTAAGAAAGCGAATAGAATGTTGGGTATTATTAGGAAAGGTATGGAAAACAGGTGTGAGGATGTTATAATGCCGTTGTATCGCTCCATGGTGCGACCGCACCTTGAGTATTGTGTTCAATTCTGGTCGCCGCATCTCAAGAAAGATATAGTAGAATTGGAAAAGGTGCGGCGAAGGGCGACTAAAATGATAGCGGGGATGGGACGACTTCCCTATGAAGAAAGACTAAGGAGGCTAGGGCTTTTCAGCTTGGAGAAGAGACGGCTGAGGGGAGACATGATAGAGGTATATAAAATAATGAGTGGAGTGGAACAGGTGGATGTGAAACTTCTGTTCACGCTTTCCAAAAATACTAGGACTAGGGGGCATGCGATGAAACTACAGTGTAGTAAATTTAAAACAAATCGGAGAAAATTTTTCTTCACCCAACGTGTAATTAAACTCTGGAATTCGTTGCCGGAGAAAGTGGTGAAGGCGGTTAGCTTAGCAGAGTTTAAAAAGGGGTTGAACGGTTTCCTAAAGGACAAGTCCATAAACCGCTACTAAACGGACTTGGAAAAATCCAAAATTCCAGGAATAACATGTATAGAATGTCTGTATGTTTGGGAAGCTTGCCAGGTGCCCTTGGCCTGGATTGGCCGCTGTCGTGGACAGGATGCTGGGCTCGATGGACCCTTGGTCTTTTCCCAGTATGGCATTACTTATGTACTTATGATATTTTTTCTCTCACCATGTCCACCATCCTCCTGTGTCCTTATGCATCCTTGTGTGTCCTTATGCGTCCTGTCTACCATTTGTAGCCCTGTCCCTATCCTTTCTCCAGTTTCAGCATCTGCCCTCAAAGTGTTCTGATCCAGCCCTTAAATTCAGCAATTTTCCCTCCATCCATATCCAGCATTTCTCCCCTCCCCTCCATCCATGTGCATGTACTTCCTTTGTCTTTCCTTCCCTCCATCCTTGTCCAACATTTCTCCTCTGTTCCCTGCCCTCCACTCCATCCATGTTCAGATTTCTCCTCTCTTCCCTCCCCTCCATCCATCCATGTCCAGCACCTTCCCTCTTTCTCTCCTACCCTTCCATCCAGTGTCATCCCTCTTTCTCTCTCCATCCTTCTACCCATTACCCTCCCCCAATCCTTCTGTCTATTGTCTCCCTCTCCTTCCATCCATTGTCTCCCTCTATATCTCCTTCCTTCTAAACAGTTCTCTCTCTTGACTCTTTTCCATTCAGCATGTCCTCTCTATCCCCATCCTTCCAGTGTCTTTCCTCTTTCCCTCCCTACTCTTACGTCCAGTGTATTCCCTCTTTCTGCCCCCTCCTTCCAGCTTTTCCCTCTTTCTCCCTCCTTTCATTCAGCATTTCTCCATCTGACAGCTAGGGTCTCCCCCAGTTTCTCCCCAGCAGCTTCTCCCTCCTGCCCATGTCCCCTCTTTCTCGCCCCATCTTTCCACTAATCTCTCTCTCTCTGTACCCCTCTTCCATCCAGCATCTTCTCTCTGGCTCTTCCCTGCTCTTTTCCATGTCCCTGGCTTTCCCCTGCTCTCTTCCATGTCCCCTTTTTCTCTCCCCATCTCTCTCTGGCTCTCCCCTGCTCTCTTCCATGTCCCCTCTTTCTCTCCTCATCTCTCTCTGGCTCTCCCCTGCACTTTTCTACTTTCTCTCTCTCTCCTCCAGCGTCCTCATGCATCTCTACTCTCCCTCATACATCCCACCTTTCTCTTCCCTCCCCTTCTTGCTTCCATCACTCTTCCTCCTTTCTCCACCCCCCCTTTTCCCATTCCCATGCCCTGCCATTGCTTTCCTTCCTCCCTCTTCCCCTTAGATGTGGCATCTCACATCCTCCTCTCTCCACCCCCCTTTCCCTTTGGTCGGTCTGTCTGTCTGGCATCGCTTCCCCTCCCCCCCGGACTAGTGCGGTACCGTATCGCTCTCCCTCTCTGCTCCTATCACGTCGTCTTTCAACTTCGAGGCTTCCTTCCCGTAGTAGCAGCATCAGCAGCAATGATGTAAGCACCATTGCTTTCAGCCTGCCCCGGAAGCACTCTCTGTACAGCGGCGCTTACATCATTGCTGATGCTGCTGATGCTACAGGAAGGAAGCCTCGTTGAAAGACGACGTGACAGGAGTGGAGGGGGAGAGCGGCACCGCACTAGTTGGGGGGGACGGGATAAAGATCGGGACCGTCGCGCACCAGTCGGGGGGGAGGGAGCCGGGAGGGAGATGTTCACGAGCTGCACCTGCCCCGCCCCACCCTTGCTGCACTTCTGGCTCCCCAAACCTCTTATACCGGGCGCCTATGCTTCTTCCCTTGGTACTCTGATCTCATCCCATGGTTTTCAGTATAATCTTTATGCTGATGACTCCCAGATCTACCTCTCCACACCAGAAATCTCAGCCGAAATCCAGGCCAAAGTATCAGCCTGCTTGTCTGACATTGCTGCCTGGATGTCTCAGCGCCATCTGAAACTAAACATTACCAAGACTGAGCTTCTTATCTTTCCCCCTAAACCAACCTCTCCTTCTCCCCCATTCTCTATTTCTGTGGATAACACTCTCATCCTTCCTGTCTAATCAGCTCGTAACCTTGGGGTCATCTTCGACTCCTCCCTCTCCTTCTCTGCACATATTCAGCAGGCTGTTAAAACCTGTCGTTTCTTTCTCTATAATATCAGCAAAATTCGCCCTTTCCTTTCTGAGCACACTACCAGAACCCTCATCCACACTCTTATCACCTCTCGCTTAGACTATTGCAACTTGTTTCTCACAGGCCTCCCACTTAGCCATCTCTCTCCTCTTCAATCTGTTCAAAATTCTGCTGCACGGCTAATATTCCGCCAGTGTCGTTATGCTCATATTAGCCCTCTCCTCAAGTCACTTCACTGGCTTCCTATCCGTTTCCGCATACAATTCAAACTCCTTTTATTTATCTATAAGTGCATTCACTCTGCAGCTCCTCAGTACCTCTCCACTCTCATCTCTCCCTATATTCCTCCCCGGGAACTCTGTTCACTGGGTAAATCTCTCTTATCTGCACCCTTCTCCTCCACTGCTAACTCCCGACTCCGTTCCTTTCATCTTGCTGCACCATATGCCTGGAATAGACTTCCTGAGCCGGTACATCAAGCTCCATCTCTGGCCGTCTTCAAATCTAAGCTAAAAGCCCACCTTTTTGATGCTGCTTTTAACTCCTAACCCTTATTCACTTGTTCAGAACCCTTATTTCATCATCCTCACTTTAATATTCCCTTATCTATTGTTTGTCCTGTTTGTCTGTCCTAATTAGATTGTAAGCTCTGTCGAGCAGGGACTGTCTCTTCATGTTCAAGTGTACAGCGCTGCGTACGTCTAGTAGTGCTTTAGAAATGATAAGTAGTAGTAGTAGTTCCTAAGACATGGACTCTTTCAGCAATAATGGAACAAAACAAAGACATCCAAGACTAAAACTTAGATGTTTTGAGCTAGACCTGTTTTTATAAAAAAAATAGCTGCAGTGGGAATTGAACCCACTTCCCCAGGATCAAAGTCTGCTGCACTAACCACTAGGCTACTCCTCTACTCCACATAAGAAGTGCCCCAAATGACCAGATGACCACTGGAGGGACTCAGGGATCACCTCCCCTTACTTCCCCAGTGGTCACTATCCCCCTCACACCCAAAAAATTTGTGATTAAAAATATTACTTGCCAATCTCAGATGTTATACTCAGGTCAATTAGAGTAGCATGCAGGTCCCTGGAGTAGCCTAGTAGTGGTGCAGTGCAGTGCACTGCAGACAGGTGGACCCAGGCTTCTACCTCCCCCTACTTGTTACACTTCTGGATGAAACTGTGAGCCCTCCAAAACCCACCAGAAACCCACCGTATCCACATATTGGTGCTCCCTTCACCTGTAAGGGCTATGATAGTGGTGTACAGTTGGGGGTAGTGGGTTTTGGGGGGGCTCAGCAGACAAGGTAAGAGAACAATGGTGAGATGTGTACCTGGGAGCATGTTATAAAGTCCACTGCAGTGCCCCCAAGAAGGCTCTATTGCTTTCCTGGGATGTCACTTTTCCACTATTCTACCTGATGCCAAGCTTTCTATTTTTTTGTTATAACATCTGAGCCTTGTCACTTTTATTACATTTGGCCTTTGAATTCAGATCTATAGATGAAAAGGAGGTCTCATTACATATATGTAAATACCAGAGTGCTATTTTTCCATACTTCATAGCAAGAGTGTACATTCCCTAATTACCTGTCCCAATGCAACTGAAGCTTTTACCTCCTCAATGCATGTAAATGGTTTCATCCCTGTGTGGATTCTCTGATGCCATGTACGTCTTTCTTTCCAACTAAAATGTTTACCACACTCAGGACATGTAAATGGTTTCACTCCTGTGTGTATTCTCTGGTACATTGTGAGGTTTACCTTCTGACCAAAGCTTCTACCAGACTCTATACATGCAAATGGTTTCTCTCCCGTGTGGACTTTCTGATGCACTTTGAGATTTACATTACAACCAAAGCTTTTACCACACTTAGAACATGTGAATAGTTTCACTTTATTGTGTATTTTCTTGTGTATTTTCTATGTTTTGCATTTGGATGTATTTGTTTGAAACTGGACCAAAAAATAAAACATCCAAATCACAAAACATTTTCCTGTTCTGATTTTGGACATTTTTTGTAACTTAGATGTCATATCCAAAAATGCCCCTTGTGCATTTGGCTTGCCCAAAGTCACAAGGAGCAGCAGTGGGAATTGAACCCTTGTTGCCAGAATCAAAGCCCACTGCCCTAACCACTAAGCCACACCTCCTCTGTTTTGGACATCTTGTATTTGGACATCTTTTGTTTGAAAATGGACCAAAAAAAAAAGGATGTCCAAATCACAGGACATCCATGGTATTTTTGAACACAAAACATAGACATCCATCTTTTTCGAAAATGACCTCTTTTCCTGTTCGGAATTTGGACGTCTTTGTAAAACATACAAATTCTGATTTAGAAGGTTCTTTCGAAAATGCCCCTCTATGTGTTTTTGCCTCCAACGTAATGTTTTTTTTGTTCAAATTCCCTCTTTGCCTTTCTTATCAGCGCTTTGCATTTGACTTGACATTCCTTATGCTGTTTCTCATTTATATCCCACATTTTCCCACCAATTTGCAGGCTCAATGTGGCTTACATTTGCTGTAATGGCGGTTGTCATTTCCAGGTAACAGAATTGCAAATGTTATTGCGTTACGGTGCATACATACATGATAACATACATGGAACATAACATATATGAAATAGATCATGGTATTAGATTGTAAGCTCTTTGAGCAGGGACTGTCTCTCTTTGTTAAATTGTACAGCGCTGCGTAACCCTAGTAGCGCTCTAGAAATGTTAAGTAGTAGTAGTATATATATATATATATATATATATACCATGTGCATACATACATGGTAGAGAATAATAATTATGGTATTGCATGAAGGTTTTTGAGTGATAAATTGCATTATAATCTACATTAGTTCATCGACTGTAGAGAGACCGTGTTTTACATAAGGTTTAGGATGGTAGTGTCTGTCATGTGATAAGATTTCGGTTTTGTATGGCTCGTGTGTAGTGTTATTATTTAGAATTTAGGATGGATGTTTATTATTATTTATTGCATTTGTATCCCACATTTTCCCACCTATTTGCAGGCTCAATGTGGCTTACAGAGTTTGTTATGACATAGTCATTCCATGATATCAGATACACTTAGTATTGTATAGAGATTAAGTAAGGGAAGCGAGAAGGAAGGTGTTAGGCAGGATAGTATGGAAGGTGGACTTTAATAATTGGAAGGAATGGTGAGGTACTTTTGTGAGGCTATCCAGCTTATAATCGAAAACCAAAAACGCCTATATTGCGACCTAAATCGGGAGATAGGCGTTTATCTCCCCAAAACGAATAACGCGGTATAATCGAAAGCCGAACTTGGACGTTTTCAACTGCACTCCATCGCGGAAGCGTACAAAGTTGACGGGGGCGTGTCGGAGGCGTGGTGAAGGCGGGACTGAGGCGTGGTTATCACCCGAACAGAGATGGGCGCCTTTCGCCGATAATGGAAAAAAAGTATGCGTTTGTAGCTAGAATTTAGGGCACTTTTCCTGTACCCTGTTTTTTCACGAATAAGGCCCCAAAAAGTGCCCTAAATGACCAGATTACCACCAGAGGGAATTGGGGATGACCTCCCCTGACTCCCCCAGTGGTCACTAACCCCCTCCCACCACAAAAAATGATGTTTCACAATTTTTTGTTTTCACCCTCAAATGTCATACCCACCTCCCTGTACTTATAAATACAGAACACAGTTGTCAAAGTGCAAGTCAGAGTTCTTCAATTAACGGAGGAAATCGCCTCAAGAACAAGCCCCTCCCACAGATAAAAAATGGGGTAAAGGCTACAGCTTCATCATCACGGGCGTTTCTATAAACCTCCTCTTTTTTAAAACATTTTTTTGAAAGTTATTTTTCTAAATGCTCTATAACAAAGCCGCTCTGCCGAGTATACTGTGTAAAAGTGTGCAATGGAATGTAATTATTTTTGCTATGGGAATAGGATTTTCCAACAGATATCCGGGGTAGCCATGGGGGCTACCATGGCTCCCTCGATAGCTAATTTATTTATGAGAGAATTTGAAGATCAATATGTATATGAATGTGCATTCAAAGATAAAATCAAAATTTGGATACGCTTTATTGATGACGTTTTCCTATTGTGGTTGGGTAATCGTGAGACATTAGATCAGTTTCTGGCTTATTTAAACACTTGTCATGCCAATATTAAATTTACTATGAATGTAGATTATGATCAGATTACATTTCTAGATGTAAGGGTATACAAACAAATGGATCACTTTGAGACTTCAGTGTATAAAAAGAATACAGATAGAAATACACTGTTATACTACACTAGTTGTCATCCAAAACCTTTAAAGAATAATCTACCATTTGCTCAATTCTTAAGGTATCGGAGAATTTGCTCCAGTAAAAATGATTTTCGTCGTCAAGCACGAAACTTACAAGAGAGCCTCCTCGAAAGAGGGTATCCAAAGAAAGTTGTTAAATCAGCCTATAGAAGAGCAAAATATATTGACAGACAGTTGCTATTGCAGCCAGCAGAAAGAGAAGAGGACCAGGATGGAACTGTATACACTTATGTTTTAAAACACACTTTGCAAGCGAATAATGTCTCCAACATTATTAGGAGACATTGGAACATCGTTCAAACCTTACCTCAATTTGCGAAATCTGCAGTGAGAATGGCTTATAGCAGAGGAAATAATTTAAAGGAGCTTTTATGCTCGTCAAGATCTAACTCTCAGAGTAACATGACTTTCAATGGACACAGAAAGTGTGGTGATTGTTTGATGTGTTCCATTATGGTTGAGACAAGAGAATTTGTCAATCCCACTACGGGACAAAGATATGCCCTATATACCAATACCACATGTAAATCCACGGGAGTCGTTTATTGTATTCAGTGCCCTTGCAGCAAGATCTATGTTGGTCAGACCATTCGACAATTATATGTCCATCTCATAGAACACAAAAGTGTTATTTCAACAAAGAAGACTACGTCCCCTTTGGCCATACATTGTAATGAATTTTCTCATAGCTTCAACATGCTCAGATGTCTAGTTTTACAACAAGTTGACTGGCGTTTACAGGGAGAAGAAGCCCGATTATGGCTGTTAAGAAAAGAACAGCAATGGATTTTTTGACTAAAATCAATGAATCCTGTGGGCTTGAATGGAAAGATTGAATGGATGCATTTTCTTTAATATATGAAAGAGATTTAGATTTAGATTTTCACTCACCAATGGGGGTATGTCCTTTTGCAGCCTGAAGAATTGTGATTGGATACTGATGACAGCGTGTGACGTCACAATTTGCATTTATAGGACCGCCATGTTCAAACACTCTTGCCCTTCATGCTACCGTCGGCATTTTTGAACGGATTGTAAGCAGAGTTAGAATTAAACAAACTGCTTTTTTAGAAAGTTTACATGGATTTAAATCTTTTTCTCCTCCTTATGTATAGGATTTATGACCGAAGAATTGGGTGAATGCATGGCTGTGGTCCTGAAGCAGCGGAATGTGAAACGGGACCGTTGACCACAGTTAAATCACGGTCTGGGAGGAGAAAGCCTGCGGTCAGCCGAAGTTAAGTTAAAAAGTTTTACACAGTATACTCGGCAGAGCGGCTTTGTTATAGAGCATTTAGAAAAATAACTTTCAAAAAAATGTTTTAAAAAAGAGGAGGTTTATAGAAACGCCCGTGATGATGAAGCTGTAGCCTTTACCCCATTTTTTATCTGTGGGAGGGGCTTGTTCTTGAGGCGATTTCCTCCGTTAATTGAAGAACTCTGACTTGCACTTTGACAACTGTGTTCTGTATTTATAAGTACAGTGAATGAATGGAACCAGTTTCCTTTTGATATATTTTTAGTTTATATCTACATACCCACCTCCCTGGCAGCAGTATGCAGGTCCCTGGAGCAGTTGTTAGGGGGTGCAGTGGACTTCAGGCAGGTGGACCCAGGCCCATCCCCCCCTACCTGTTACAATTGTGCTGCTTAATGCTTAGTCGTCCAACCCCCCCAAACCCACTGTACCCACATGTAGGTGCCCCCCTACACCCCTTAGGGCTATAGTAATGGTGTAGACTTGTGGGCAGTGGGTTTTGAGGGGGATTTGGGGGGCTCAACACACAAGGGAAGGGTGCTATGCACCTGGGAGCTCTTTTACCTTTTTTTTTTTTTTTTTTGTAAAAGTGCCCCCTAGGGTGCCCGGTTGGTGTCCTGGCATGTGAGGGGGACCAGTGCACTACGACTCCTGGCCCCTCCCACGAACAAATGCCTTGGATTTATTCGTTTCTGAGCTGGGCGCTTTCATTTTCCATTATCACTGAAAAACAAAAACGCCCAGCTTACAAATTGTCGAATAAAACATGGACGTCTATTTTTTTCGAAAATACGGTTCAGTCCGCCCCTTCACGGACCCGTTCTCGGAGATAAACGCCCATGGAGATAGACATTTTCATTCAATTATGCCCCTCCATGGGTTCTCTTTGTAGGCCTTGTTGAAGAGATGTGTCTTCAAAGATTTACGGAAGTTAGTTATTTCGTCAATAGCTTTCAGGGCTGTAGGAAGTGCATTCCACAGCTGCATGCTCATGTAAGAGAAGGTGGTGGCGTGTATCAGCTTGTATTTTAGTCCATCTTGAAGAGATCTGTTTTCATTAGCCTTTGGAAGATGGTTAGGTCTTGCGTTGTTTTTATGGCCTTCAGTAGTGCGTTCCATAGCTGCGTGAATATGTATGAGAAGCTGGTCCCGTATGTGGATTTATATTTTAGCCCTTGACAGTTAGGATAGTGGAGATTGATGTATGTTCATGATGATCTCTTTGCGTTCCTCCTAGGCAGGTCTATGAGGTCTGACATATAGTTCGGGGCTTCTCCGTAATGATTTTGTGGACCATGGTGCAAACCTTGAACGCAATTCGTTCTTTTTAATGGGAGCCAGTGCAGTTTTTCTCTTAGGGGTTTGGCGCTTTCGTATTTTGTTTTCCACAATATGAGTCTGGCTGCTGTGTTTTGAGCGGTTTGAACCTTCCTAGTGATTTGTTCTTTGCATCCGGCATAGATGGCATTACAGTAGTCTAGATGACTTAGTACCATTGATTGTACTAGGCTGTGGAATACTTCCCTTGGAAAGAAAGGTTGGATTCTTTTAAGTTTCCACATTGAGTAAAACATTTTCTTTGCTGTGTTTTTCGCATGGTCTTCGAGTGTGAGATTTCGGTCAATTGTGACTCCCAAAATTTTCAGGCTGTCTGAGACCGGAAGGTTGTAGTCTGGGGTGTTTATGGTGTTGGGTTTGATTGTGTTGTATTGTGAGGACAGGATGAGACATTGTGTTTTTTTCTGCGTTCAGCTTTAGTTGGAATGTGTCTGCCCATGAGTTGGTTCCTTCTTCCATTTTCTGAAGGATTTTCTTTTAGCTCTAATAGCCAGGGCTGTGGAGTCGGTACAAAAGTCCTTTGACTCCGACTCCTCAGTTTATGGTTCCTCCGACTCCAACTCTGACTCCTCAGTTTTTAATATGTATTTTTTTTGTATGTTGACTGAAAGAGTGCAGCATGCAAGGCTGCATGTTAATGTTTGGGTTTAAAATCTATGTCATTGTGACTTTTTATTTTATTTATTAAAGAAACTATAAATATTCATTAATCCTAAAGTTTAAACAAAATAACACACATAAAAAACAAGGTTATGTTTATTGTTTTATTTTTTATCAAGTATAAAGTCATCATAGCATTAACAAGTATAAAAATCTGGAACAACCACATCCTTTGGAAATTCTAGAACAACATTTGGAAATTAGAACAAAATCAAAGTTAACCTACATAAACCAAAAACATTTGGAAAACCTAAAACAACGTATATATTATTTAAACTTGGCATATATAGCTGTAGAATAGCTGTTAAACATAATCCAAAATTAACTATTATATTGTTCTTAGAAACAGAATTGCTTCTGCCAGATCCTCCTTCATAGAAGCCCTTAAATCTGATTTGATTATTTTCAGTGCCGAAAACAGTCTTTCAACACTGACTTGGGTGGGTGGCATTGCTGTTACGGTTCTAGCTGCATCACTGACAATCTCTGGATAAACAATGATGGCTTCTTCTATAGTCAGTTTTGATGAGCGGTCAAACTTTTCCACTTCTTTTAATCCTTTAAAAACCTCTTGCATTAATTTCTTTATATGGACATTTACAGATTGCTTTTCCATGCTTAACCGACATCGCTTTGCTTTTGAAGCTTCCATTTTGTCCAAATAGGCTTGAAAATTCTCTTCTTCATTTGAAGAGGATGAACCTGAGTTACCATTACCACCAATATTTATAGCTTTAGCTTCATCCAGTGGTTTATGAGTTTCAGGTAGCAACCCTTTCATGCAAACTGCTATGTCATAGAGTGCCTGTTTTCCTGTAGCAATTTGGTCACTGCTCAACAAAATTCGGCTCATTGGATCAACATAAATAGCAGCTAAGAGAATTTGATTATCCGGCAAGAGCTCCTCTCTTTTCCTCATTGAAGATACAATGCCATCGGCAATTAACCCCCCACTTTTGTTAAGGTTATATATCAAGCCCTTCCATTCCAAGAAGAATTTACCTGGTATTAAATCTTCATATTGCAGCTTCTTGGTAACAGCAAAAGGGTAAGAAAGTAACCTTTCTAATTCTGTAACTTGAGCCCACTGGTTTTCTTTTAATGAAACATTTACATCGTCCAGTTCTTCAAGGAAGTCTTTTAGTTCAAGCAAACGCTTTATCATCAAGTAAGTGCTTCCCCAGCGCGTTGCTTGATCCAAAATGGCTCCTTTTTCAGCACGTCTCTTCAGAATAGCATCTGTTTTAGGGATCCTGGCTGCAACAGCTACTTGCCTCAACTTGCTAATTAGTGTAGCCGCATGACGATCCTTCAATCCATCTCTTATTGCTAGTTGCAGAGTATGAACAGCACAACGCATATATTGAATGGTAATAAGCTTAGATGCTTCTTTAGCAATATCATCCAAACTTTCACAGCTTTCTTGAATTGCAGAACTGTCATCTTCTGATATTTGTATGCTGCTTTCTTCATCAACTTCCTTCATTTTTTCAATTGTGCTTAACATATTTGAAGCATTATCAGTTACAATACATAGAATGTGTTTATTTTTAATTTCAAAATCTTCTAAAACACCTTCCACTAACTTCTGCAGATACTCACTGGTATGATGTGCCTGAGTGTCCTTTACTCCTAATGTCCGGGTTATTGTTTTTTTGTTTTCATCAGCAAATCTAACATTAATTGCAAAATAATTGACTCTGTGACGTGTGCATGCATCCATTTTAATAAAGACAAAACGTCCCTTCAGACTTTTTCTTAGTTCTTCCTTCTTACATTTGGCCTCTTCAAGTATAAGTTTCCTTATACTTTCTTGTTCCAGAGAAACTCCAACCTTATTAGCCATTTCTCCATTTAAGCCTAAAAAGGCTGGTTGTGAAAAAAAAAAGATAGTGGTATACTATTCTTTACTGCCATTTCAATTATGTGGTTTTTGAATTTTTCTGGTGTCATTGTTATAGTAACTTTGTCAGCTGTAAAAAATCTTGATAGTTGTGTCTGGCCTCCAGTAGATTTCTGATCTCTTATTGACCCTGAAGTAGATGGTGTCTTGTCTTTTGTTGGTGAGCCCTTAGGTCTCGCAAGGCCCAAAAGGACCTCAGAGGACAGCCTTGCAACCCCAAATCTTCACCCGCGGCGGCTGCCGTTCACCAAGGGTTGAGCCCCCAGCTGCAGGCGGCCAGCAGGACTGCTGGAACCACGGGGTTGACGGACTGACCTGGCTAGTAGTCCACACACACAGTCTTTGGATAGCGGCTAGCGAGGGCGGCTAGCAGTCCTGTAGAATATCAGCACAGTCTTAGGATAGCGGCTAGCAAGGGCGGCTAGCAGTCCTGTAGAACATCAGCACAGTCTTAGGATAGCGGCTAGCAAGGGCGGCTAGCAGTCCTGTAGAACATCAGCACAGTCTTAGGATAGCGGCTAGCAAGGGCGGCTAGCAAGGCACGGGTCCTGCATTGGCAACAGAACCGGAAGCAAGGAGGTTCCTTGGTTCCTAAGTTTAAATATCGCGCCATCCCGCCCTCAGAACGAAAAGCCACCAATCCGGCCCCGGGAAGTCAGCAGCGTCCCTGGATAGGCTCTGCCCGACCTACAGGCGGAGTCATCCCCCGGGTTCACCAATCAGGGGCGCCGTAGGTGGAGGCTCTGACGCGAGGGAGACGTCGGCTCCGGCGCCGCCCTATTGGCCGGCACGAACCCCCTCCCGACCCCCTCCTGTGAGACCGGCGTTCCCTCAGGCGGCCACCGATCCCGGTCCGACCTGCCAGGCCCGCGGCCACGCCGGCTCCTCCGCGGGACCTCTCCGACCGTCCTCTGGTGCTGTGGAGGCCGCGTGCTCCCGCTCCCCACCGCGGGAGCGCAGGTATGGGCGCGAGACGCCCCACGGGACGTGACAGTATCCCCCCCGGATGCCCTCCCTTCCCCGGGGTAGGTTTAAGGGGAAACTGTACGTGGAAAGTTCTGACCAACTCTGGAGCATGTACGTTGGCCGCGGGTTCCCAGGAGTTGTCTTCGGAACCAAAGTGCTTCCAAGACAGTAAATAGTATAGCCTTCCCCGCCGCCTCTTTGAGTCTAGAATGTCCTCCACTTCATACTCCGGATCAGGATCTGCTTCGGGAACCATGGTTTCCTGACCTTGTGGATGCCATCGGGAACCCCGGAAACTCTTTAACAAGGAGATATGGAAGGCATTATGCACCCGTAGAGTACTCGGTAACCGCAACCGGTAT